>NC_087559.1:14647500-15847500 GCF_036250125.1 Pseudopipra pipra
TGATTCTTCTGACTCACAAGGCTGTTGATCTTTGGCAAAGCTTCTCTCCCATATTATCAGTCTGGCATCTATACTTTGTGCAAGATCTGTCTCTAAGGTCTTAGCTTGAGTCCTCAGAAATACCCCTTTACAGATGCCAACAACCAAAGATGTCCAGAACCTCTGTCCCTAAAAATGATAACCTGATCTGAAATCCAAGTTAGCCACTTCCAGAACAAATGCTTCAACTTTTGGGCCATTAATCAAGGCTGTTTCACCTTCTCTCAGAGTTTTTGCTTATACAGACACTGCTGGAAGCATGCAGGTAGAACCTGCCTATGCCCTGGAAGAGCAGTGGAAGGGAAAGAAACCATTATTAGGACAGGAGTTCGTGCTGCAATTGGAACTTATCTTACCTTGGAATGGCCACACATGTGATGAAGTTGCCTGGTACTCAGCTGCAAGGTTTTCAGCAAACTCTGCACATCATCCTGCAATAAATAAGTAGACCAGCAAATCATTCTCAAAGAATTTTTCCATAAGGGAAACAAGAATACTGAAGCAGCATTAGTCCTAGCAATCCTTTCCAAGGGTTATGGGACAGAGGTACGATGTGTGTGTGCAGGAAACATCAAACAAACAGGATCAGGCCACAGGAGACTTGCACTGTGCATCTAAGTCAAGTAACTGGTAATAAAAGTCTGACCACATATCATAAGGTCAAGCACTTTAAACTGAAACTCATTTTGAACTGAAGTTTGGAATGAATGCCTATCAGTGAAAGCTGAGGCAATTAAGACAACTTTGTCACATCTTGTCTTGGGTACGGCTTCTGAATAGGGGAACCAGAGAAAAAGTTTAAAACATACTGCTGGCTTGTGCTATTTGAAACACATCCAACATGAACTCCAGATATCAAAGCTCTGTATTGAGCAACCTGCCTGCTCACACGAGCTTCCTACTCTGAGAGTGACACCTCTGTGGTAATTACTTCTGAAGCAGATGGAGGCTGAAAGGACTTCATTTGCTAACAGTGGAGTCATTCGACCAGAGTGATGGCAAGTTGGGGAACAGTGTTTGCTGGGAGAGCACTGGACAGGCAAGTGAACAGGGCAGAGCACAGCTGGAGACATTTAGATGAGTTTGTCATGAAGGGTCACAAGTGTCCTGCCAACATGTGGCCAGAGACAGGAAGCTCCTTCTAGCAAGCATCAATCATGCTTCCCAAGTGGTTCCAGACAGTTCTGCTCCCACAAGGCTTACCCTGTGCTTTTTAAAGCTGTGGTCCAGGAGAGGCATGGCAAGCTTCAGAAAGGCTTCTACAAATTGACGGCCATACTGTAAAAGAATGATAAATATACCAAAAGGTAAATTTAAACTCCTTTTCAAAGAACCATCCCAAAGTCAGATGAGATAATGATACATTCTTTCAAGATAACAATACATTCATTGCCAGAGGCTTAGTAAGACTACATCCATGTGAAGGTTGTACTGGAATATACAGGATCAGTAATGGGCAATGATTCAAGAAAGCTGCTATTAAACTGCTTTCTTCAGTATTTTGAACCCTTGCTCACCTTCAGGCAGATGCTGAGTACAGGCCTGCTGTCAAATACCTACTCGGGCGAGAGGAAAAGAGTCAGATCATTCCACAAGTATAAAGGAAGCAATCATTACTTCAGCTATGACAAAAGCAAACAGTAATGATGAACCTAAGCAAGGAGAAAAGTGCAGCTGTATCTGTCATCTTCTGCCCAAACCAGGGTCACACTCAGTGACACTGAATGAACCAGCCCCAAAACTGACAGAAAGAAGGGAGTATTTCATCCAGTGGGGCTGGCCTTGAGTTCATCACCACAGGATGGCATGAACTGTCAGCAGGAGTCAAAGGAAGATCCTATGTTACCATAAGAGAAAGTGGAGCTGAGGGCTATGAGGCAAGTTACAGACAGCAATCCAA
Organism: Pseudopipra pipra; assembly: GCF_036250125.1. Lineage (NCBI taxonomy): Eukaryota > Metazoa > Chordata > Aves > Passeriformes > Pipridae > Pseudopipra > Pseudopipra pipra. The sequence goes on from NC_087559.1 coordinate 14,649,440, forward strand.
GCCTCCTGTTCTGAGTATTTGCCAGCCTTCAGCTGAGTACTTCAGGAGAGTGTTTTCTTCTGGCAGATGTTATTCCAGATCTACCAGAAGGATTTGTCCCATCTGCCTCCCACACAGCTGGCAGTGGACTGTCAGTCACAAAACCCTGCACTAGGAAATTGGGGTTTTCATCCAGTCATTTTTCTGCACTTCCTTACATCACCCTGTCTTTGTACAGGCTTATTATTTGTGTAAGAACTGTGGTAGTAAGGTGTGCAGGCTGTAAGAATTAAGTAGTATTGAAGTGAAAGCTAAATGGGAACCCTTGCCCACAGATTATAACCGGTTTATTCACCACCTTCAAGTTGTTCCACTAGTCAGCCATGCTTCATGAACCTGGGTACACCAGGCTTTGCTGGGAATTTGAAGGTAAAGGCAGAAAAACAACCAAAACCTCACCTTGACCAAGTTAATGAGGATATGGAAATTCCGCACAGCGATGTTCCAGCGCAGCAGCTTCTCCAGTTGCACCTACAGGATGCAAGGGGACAATATCCCAAGATGAAGTATTTCCTCTCACCTTGCTGGATGTGCTTTCAGCAGTGTTGAAAGCATTGTTGTTGAAGACAGAGGAACAAAGCTTCAACACAGGCAGATTTATCACAGCAAAAACACTTCATGGCAATTCCAGCCTGATCAGTGGCTTAAAATGCTAAGAGTTAATTCACTTCCTTATTCTCAGAGCAGCTCTTGGTTCCAAAATAATGTTGTGCTCCCACACAGGAGTTCAGACCAACTGCACATCTACTAGATTTTTGGTATGGTACAAATCAGGAAAAAAAGGTGCTACTGATATGTTACCCTGTATATCAAAGTTTGCTGATGAAGGAAGCTGTCTGACTGCATTTCCTAGACAAAGACCAGAAGTAAATTCCTTTCCAATTTATACATCTTTATTGCACTATGCAGTTTAACTTGTCTTCTCCTCAAAGAGTCCAGTGGATTTATTTTCCTACCTCACTTGAGTCCGATGGTTTTCCAGCTGGGATGCTTTTCACTGAACTTTCTAGCTGAGCCATCATTACTCTGAAGAAAACTGGGAACGTGTGCCTGTGCAGAAAGTGAAAAAAACTAAAAGCCAGCTCTGAGCCTCTAGATGAGCTGTTTGTCACCAGAATGATGTGGAAAATTTGATGGTTATCCAGCTGAGCATCCTCAGTCAGAAATCACAGGAGATTGACCCTAGGACTCATAAGCATGTCTAGCCCAGCCCAATTGCCCAGACAGATGAAGAATCCTGGGAAGTCACTACCACTTCCCCAGTATGAACCACACTTAGACACCACCACTTCTTTGTAACTCTGGGGGTGCACAGTGGAAGGTTTGCAGCTCTCAGCATAACACAATTCTGGTAGTTTTAAAGTGCATGTACTTTGTTCATCCCTGTTTAAACCATGATTCCAAATTCCTGTGCTAGAAGCAGAAACACTCTGAAATCCATGCTTCAAAATTCCTATGCCAGTAGCAGAACCATCCTGAGGGTGCTTTTCCACACTGTATACCAGCCCAGGTTTCCCTACAGCCACCCCAGGCCTCTGATGCTGACTTTTAGAGTGCTTTATACCACCTCAGTAGCACAGAGAGAGACAACACACCTGACAACAGACAGCAGTTCATTTTCCAATTAAAATAGCTCACAGTAATAAACTCAACATTGTGTTAATGCTCAGGACATTCCACCTTGACACAAAGCTAACTATATCCTATCTTGCTGTGTAGTGTCAAAAGAATATTTACAAGTGCCCAGAGTAGCCCGCTGCAGTACTAACATGAAACCATAACAGACCACAAAATAGGAAAACTAAATATTTAAAAGTAGAAATTGACATTATGCATATCATAGAATTCCAAGTTTCTATTGATATAATTACCTGCTTAATGTAGGATATGTAGAAGAACATCCATCTTTGGCAGAGTCCATGAGTTCAGAAACACCAACACTGGAGATTTCCTCGATAGCTTTCAGGATGTTATCTGTGTGCTCCAGGTAGACACTAAATCCAAGACCAGCAGAGTTGATCAATAAATATGATGCAGAATAACACAACAAGGTCTTGAACACTGGCTTAAAATAGTCAAGCTCTTCCTTATGCCAAAGGCAATCACATGTAGGAAATCCAAAGCAATACTTAGAACTGTCACAGTGATGTCATTAAAAGCTACTGGGATTCTTGCCATGGGGCTGGAACAGGGAGACCTCCAGAGGTCCCTTCCAAGCTCAACCATTCTGAGTCTGTGATTGTATTTTACCTAATACTCAGTCCTGCTCTCCTTGACTTTAGGGAGAGCTTACCTGCTTTCAGCTCAGTGAAAGCGAGACACTTTAGTCCAGACCCACATTCATATGTGTAGGTATGCACATAAACTTACAGATGTGTTGATACACCCTGACAAGGTCTAGTCTAGCAAACATGGCTAAAGGTTCTTCCTATCACTCACTGTTTTTCAGTGCTGTAGAAACAGTGCTTTAGGACAAGCTTGTAAGCACGAGGGTTATGATTCAGAGGGGTCATCCCTCTACAGCAACAGTAATTATTAGAAAAAGAGTGTCTTGGGCATTGCCTGGGGCAATGGCTGGAGCCTTACCAGAGCAGAGTGTGCAGAGCACTGTTGAACTGGCTGCCCTTCTCTCGGTCTCCACTGGGCTTCACCCATGACTGGCAGAGGAACTGCTTTGCTAGTGAAGCTGGGAAAGATAAGGGATAACTTACTGAAAGAAGAATCCAAGAAAATCTCCTTCATCCATACAAAAGCAGTGAGTCCAAATGTCTTTTTAAAAGACGACAATATCGATACCCTTCACGTGCCTGAACTTTGCTAAGTCAGAATGCATTTTCTCTAAAAAGCAGAAAAGTCACATAGGACATATACCACGATAACAAAATACATGCCTATCTAGTGTGTTCCTGGCCTGGAATACACGTAACATCAGAACCATAATCCACCTCTGGCCATTTCTCTACAAACTCATGTTAAACCTTATTTGTTTGGTAGCTCCTGCAGTGTGCCATCTGTTTGTTTTTAATGAGGCCACATGCAACCCTTAAGGTATCCATTTCTAGAAATGGAATTCCAATAACAAGAGACTTGACCTTTTGGCCACAGCACTGTAATAGTAAACGTGAACAGACAAGTGTAAAGTTTACAGATTTCTTAAATCAAAACTTCTAACAAACCTGACAGTCTCTTGGTCTCCAAGCTACATGGGATTAAGTCTATGATCAATCACCTCCATTACCAATGATTAAGCTGGTACCAAAATTGAACAGCAGGTTTGTGCTTAGAACTCTTAAAAGTTGATTTTTAAGATGACCAGCTGACAGAGTTGGAGTCTGCCTGTGGCTGAGGCACAGTAGAACAATACCAAAGACATTCCAATATATTTACTGCTGTTTCTTTTATTAACAGCTAGGACTCTTTACCCAGTGAGATTACTAGGATACAGAAAGGAAATTTTTCCCTCAGAAGATGCACTCTCTACATAGAACCCAAGATTTACAAGGAGAAGATCACACAAAAATTAATCTGAGATAAGTGGTTCTTCACAGATTACCCATTTTCTCTCTCTTCCAGCCAGCCATTGGTTTCTCAGCGATGGCAATCAGGAGCTGAGTGAGGATGTGTGCACACTGGAAGCTGGGAACACTCTGCTGGAAATTCAGTAGGTACTGAAAACTGTCACTAGATATGACAGGAAAGGGAAAAGGTAAAAACAGGGTAGGCAGAGTAATCTCTCAGAAACATATCAATAAAAAGGAAGCATTAGACCATCTCAGATCCAAGGTCTCCCTATCCCAGTATTCTGGCTCCAGCAGTGCCCTTCTGAAGAAGGGGAGGTCAGCCACTAGTATGTCAAAATTCAGTCACTGAGAAACTACTCTCAAGCCCCAGCCACTCTAAGTGTAGCAACATCTTTATATACTGCTTTTGCCTAGTGTACCTGTAAGTATCCTAACTATCCAGAACATGCTCATTCCTTCTGTCAATCCTACTAAACTCCTTGTCTAAAATAGCATACAAACAAATGAGATCCATAGATTCATGCATATTTTATAGTCCAGTGTCTCCTTTCCATTAGGTTTAACTGCACTGCTGTTCAACTAAATACAAAGCTCTGTTTGAAGCAAACGTGGTCTCTGTGAGAGCTCCCAAACACACATTTACCCATTATGCCCACACAAAACAGGGAAAAGTGCTTGAAATTTGTCCATTTCAAACCTTGTGAAATACAGATTTTACCTTATCAGTTCCTCAAGAAGAAGAAACTCTGTCTCTCCGGGCTTTAGCCTGTCTGCAAGCACTTGGAGAGCTGATCTCAGCAAGTCAGTATTTTCATGTTGAGAAAAACCATTCCTGAGGGGGGGGGGAAAAGTCCAGTTCATCATCAGACTAGAAGGAAGAGAGGTAGCAGATACAAATGTATATCTGGGCATATTGTGCAGGACGAAAAATAAGGAAGCTGGATACTCAAGAATAGTCCTGCACAGGCTTTTTGTCAATGAAATACAAAGTTTGCCAGTCTGCCTCATGCTGGTCTTGACCCAAAAGCCCATTGATTGAATTGTATCAGGTCAGTGCTTCATCACCTACAGCAGTAGCTCAGCTCAGGATGAGACAATGAAGCCTGGCCTAACTATGAAGTGCTTAAAAGTCTCCAGCCATGCAGTGGGTTGTTTTGCATGGCTGACAGGCCACTGGCAGGGTACAAACACTTTAAAGAAAAGGAACAAGAAGAGGAAGCAATAAATGGGCTTTCCTCATGGAGGCAACTGTATATTTTTCTTTTAAACTCACCAGGCAAATAAGGAGCGAAAAGTTAGAAACAGCTGTTGGTAGCAAGAGGACATCAGCTGGTGCTCCTGGATGTTCACTCCTAGTTCATCTTCTGCACCCTGATTTTGTACAACTGTCTTTAATACAGAACAAATAATTCATTAGACACCATCCCAAAGAAAGATAAGGGCACAAGAATCCATTTCCATAAATTCCGTGTTTAAAAAACCTGAAGAAAACCACATGACTCTTTTTCCCACAAACAAAGTGAAAAATATCTTCACAGGAGACAAAACTTGACAGTTTTTTGAGTCAAAAAACTGAGCCCACTGACCTGGAAGTAGTTGTGCATGTTCTCCATGTGCTTACACAGTGGCTTTAGTAGATCAACTACACACATAGCAACTTCCTTGGGGGATCTCTGACACAGATGGGAAAAGCCAATATCCTTGTAGCCTCTTTCCTGCAGCAAACCCAAAAGATTAAAGTTGCTTCATCAGCCTTTCTTGAGAATAACTTCAAGTGCTACATCTTAGACTGTTGCCAAGCAGTGCAATTCCCAATGTCATACATGATCAGGAAGAGTCAGAGAGTTGAAAAGTTGGCTTCTGCTGAACAACCACCACCAACTCAGACACGTGGACAACATTTGACTACAAGAATAAAACTGATGTGACACGCAGGATCATAGAATCATTTAGGTTGGAAAAGACCTTTAAGATCATAGAGTCCAACACTTTACTCAAACACTAAGAGAAGGCAGTCTCTGCACGTGGGAATTAAGATAGGTAGAAAGACAAGGAGAAAGAACAACAAATATGATTGAGCCCATCAAGTTGTAGTGAATTTCTCATAGTTTAACAGTGGGAAATGTGTTTACTTTTCTCCCAAAGGCATCAGCAAGGAGTCCCTGCACTCAGGGGAGTTTTTCTAATGCAGAAAAAAACCAGAAACATGGATGCAGCAGCTTCTGCTGGCTGTGGCAGCCATCTGGCCTGCCTAGCCTGGGCTGCTTCTTGAAGCAGCCAGTCTCCCCAGGGAGGGCTAAGAAAAGGGTCACTTGAGTTTTGAGGCTACAAGAATTTCCCTCCATTAAATAACCCTTCGTGAGATATGCAGAGGAGATGCTGCAAACACTTCAGTGAGGGCAGTGGTACACAAGTCTCTTCTGAAAGAGCAGTTGCTGTTCTGGCACACAGCTGGGCCTCAGACTTCCATTTAACTGTCAGGTGAAAATAATTCTGAAAAACATCTCTCTCGGGAAAGGCCTGGAGGCCTTTACTGTGCTCTGCCTCAACCCAGGCCTGGACCCACTGCCTGCTGCTGTACTTGCCTTTGGAAAGGGCACTCTCCTTGTGGAGCCTGAGGGCAGCACATGCTCCAGCTTCCAGCACAGGTCATCCAGAAGGAAGCAAAGTTCAGCAGGCCCCAGCTGCACAACTTCACAAGCCTGCAATTAAAAGAACAGGCAATCCCAGGACCCAGATGTAACTGTAGTGCCTTGAAGCTCAAGTTCACTCTCTCCATTTCCAGTTACAACTCCTGGCTCAGTTAACCTCGGGAGGGACCTGTTTGGTACATTCTTGGGTTTTATGGCTCCCCAATGGCAGGTTTGGGACATTGGTTCTGGTTACAGAAAGCACGAAGCCACCCTGATGCTCTAAACATAGCTGAGGCAATGTCAGGACAACTTAACTACTGACAAAGAACTGATTTATATACATTTATGTTGAAAATTATCTCCTAAGGATAAAAAGAGGTTTCAGCCCAGAAATTTACCAACTCAGTAACAGCCAAGAAGTAATTTGAAATAATGCCACATGGCTCAAGAGTCTTGTCAAAGTCTTTCAGTTGGAGGAAGATTGCATGCACAGAGAGAGCTGTCCTGCAAGGGCAGGCCAGGCTGTGCTCCAGCCTGCCACGGCCTTTTCACATTTTATGCATCTTACTGTAGCCTGACAAAATGAGACTCCAGATGGACTCAGCCTGCCTACAAAGAGGTAACAAAATGAAGCACTTCTACTTTCCACATCCCTAGTGATGCAGTTTTATATAAGCTCCCAGATGATACACAGGACCCTGCTCTCTGACAGCACCTCCATGGCACCATCCCACATTTGTGCTGTTTCCAGTCTCCTGATGCCTTGAGACATCTGTCTTTTTGCACCATGAGCTTTACTTAGATGTCATAGGTTCTTTTTGATAGGCAGGTGGTCACTCAGTGTATTTTACACCCTGTGGCTCAGCAGTGTTCAATATTAAGGCCCTTTTCTTTCCATGAGGTCTATACATGTTTTACTGCATCTTTCTCCTTCTATGTAATATTTACATCACTTTCTTTTTAACATTGCTACACTACATGTCTGCTCTTCTCAGGAGAGTCCTCTTTTCCTCAGTGCCTTGAAGTACTTGGCTTTCTTTAGGGTCAAATGCTTTCCTGGTCTCCAGACCAACACATCTTAACACCAACCTGCTGTCCACTTAAATGGAGCAGAAAGGGCCAAGGCCTTCGAGAGGGGCTGTTACACAAAGCCTTATCAGTGTGGCTTTAGGCTGTTCCACTCACCTCCGTGTGCATCTCTGTGTCCAAGACAGACTTGGTGAGCAGCCCACAGTGCAGCACAGTGAACACCTCGAGGTCCAGCTCTCGGAAGTACGGGCGATAGCTCTGCAGCTGCGCCAGAGGATTTCCTGCCTCTCTGTCACCAGCACTCTGCAAAGGAAATGGCAGGAGTAAGGTTGCAACCTGCAAGACTTTTGACCTCAAATAAAGCTTAGATGAATTCCCTTCCAAACTTATTTGAGATTCTGCTTATTCCCTGTAACTTAAGTGACTTTGTTATCATATCTGACTCATTTATCATCCCTGTACAATAGCACAGAAGTGTATTTGCCTGGCTGAAACTGATAAAATGGACTCTGAATAACATTTATTAGTAGCACTGGTAGACATGGGAAGTTATGGGATGCTTATGAGATCCCAGCATCCAGGATGCTGAGCCCAAAGCTGGGCACACTTCCCTGGCTTCTCTCTTTTAGACAGCACAGATCTTTCATTCCAGACATGATAACAATACTGTAAGAGCTTATTCAAAAGAACAAGAAATAAAATCCAGTTCATTACATGATAGGTTTGGGAAATAGTTCTTAGCATGTGATGAAAATGCATAATTTTAAAGATGCTTCATCATGAATACATTAATTAAATACCTCAAGGAACGTTTGCAAAATGAGCACCCATGACTCAAGCAGACTAGAACAGAAGGAGGGATGGTCCTTACCAGGGTTTGCATTTTCCAGATTCACCTCACAATTTCTGACCTAAATCTAGGAATGGCAGGTTATTGCAGTAATTTGAGAGATGGGATGCTGTCTTAAACAGAAACCCTCCATAGTCTCAATCAGAAAGTAACTAATAGTATTATTGATAATCCTGCACTCTGGCACTGCCCTGGCCCACACTCCCTGGTGGAGAGTGGTTGGCCTCTGCAGGCACAATTTTCAAAATTCTGAGGAGAGGCACGTGCCAGAAAGCAGAATTTAACTTCATCATGATTAACTTTTGAAATGAACAACCCCTCTCTCAAAGCTCCTGTTTATGTTCTATGCCACCTTCCCTAGCCCATCTTCCCTGCAAGTCCCCAGGGATATACACCTACCTTCTCCAGCTCAGAGAGCTCAGTATCAAGCTGATTTCCCTCAGAACTATCATCCACTTGAGAACGATCTGCAGAGCTGGCTTTGCTGCCATCAGCCTTCTTTTTCCTTCCTTAAAGAGAAAAGCAACTTCAGAATCAAAGGCTACACTGTGCTCTGCACTAGACAGCACTTGCAGCCAGGCAAACAGCACAGCCTGTACTTTAATGAGCATTAAGAAAGCATGGAGCATGCATAGGTTGTGTCATCCATAGCCAGGATCACAGACAAAAAAAAAAAAAAGAGTCAAATGCATTTGGGATTCCCTCATAATCAGCTTCTCTTTTACAAAGTCACAATACGAAATTAAACCAAGTCTCACTGTTCTCACTGTAGTTTAAGCATCATGAAGTGATTGCAAAAATGAGTGGAACATCATCTTAAAAAATGCTTGAAAATTTAATGCTTCTTCCTCAGACACAGTATTGAGAAAGGAAGAGGACCTGGAAAAGGAAGATGACACAACTACAGAAGGGACGTGCAGGGATGCCAAGCCAACAGCAGAGTAACTCATTGAATCAAAGCCACAGGTTCAGGACCAGACAATGCCACGAACCCATCAAAGACAGAACTTACTGCTGCAGAAAACACTTTGGTAGGTGAAAACAATCAGTGAAAGCCCTAAATTTTCACTGTTAAACACTATGCATCTACTTTCCCAGGAAGACAGACTATCCAACACCTGTTTGGTGTAGGATATTTTTACATCTCCACTTCAGCTGCAACAGGAGTTGATGAGGTAAAATTTCAAGGTAGACAACACTCTGCCAGTAATTTAGTGCTTCACACACACACAAATGCAATGGCTGCAGTGCAATACCCCAGTCAACTCCCATCTCATCTGTTTGCTTAAACATTTTAAACTTTCTTTACCACTCCTTTTTCTCGCTGGACCAGCGGCATTAATGGATGGTGCGGCCTCTGGGGCTTCGGAGTCAAAAGTAGCTGGTGGTGGGACATAGCCAGGGGTTGCTGAAAGAGCCAAAACGTAGAAGTGGGGTTAGGTCAGCTCCTGAATGACAACATACAGGCAAGATACATATCCAAAGGAAATACCATACATTTCACTGTCCTGGTGAATGTCCCTGTTTTTCTGCTGCAGTGCATTTAGCTCCAATTATCTTTATCATCACAGGTCAGAACTGTCAATCAGTATCTTGGTCTGGCTGAACTCTGTGCCTGATCACCACTGTCCTGTCTTTTTATCAAGTACTTTCTTATCTGTATTTCAGTGTAACTTTGTGATCATCTGTATGTGCAGGCATGTGCTGCAAGGACTAAATGCCAACTACTGGAGAGATCTGTGCGAGTAAATGTGAATGTTCCTGTGCTTGTGGCTCTAGAGTGTGTAATTCGTGTGCTCCTCGCTGACGAGGTGATTGAGAAGGGCAGTTTGGACTTGGACAAACTGAAAACAATATCTCTGCATGCACCAACTCTTAAGCCATTGTAAAACTGCAGTGTGTGTTACCATACACTCCCCCCATTGATGTCGAAAACAATCCCTTTCACTTCACAGCAGGTACAGGCCCAGAATGTACAAATGTTTCATACTCACCTGCCAAGCATTTTCCCAGCACATTCTGCAGCTCTGTGATGTTCTGTAATCGAGTCAAAACTTTCCCCTTCATCTCAGCATCCTGTTGCTGGCAGAAGGCATTTACAACCTAGAGACACAAACCAAACCAAACTCACTGACTTAGGGAGATTTGTACCCACTTATACTATTGTTTCTTTTCTGAATAACATTCTCAAGTCTTGAATAAGCACACAACACAACACAAATGAGCTGTGCAATGAGGTCCTGACTGCAAACAAAGCTCTGCAGCAGCCCATAAGAACATGGACATAACTGGTGCAATCTACTCACCTCACGAAACCAGTTGACAGCATAGAACAGGAGTGAGCAGAGAAATTCCCGTTCCTGTTTGGACAAAGAGTCCAGCTTTCCTTCAACCTCCAGGTCTGTCAGGTACAGGGGACAACCTGGCAGAGAGTAAGAAAAGTACACATTGAACTGTGTTTGCTACCCATGCTTTGGTCTCTGCATGGACAAAGTCTCTCACCAAAGCCTGTATCAATTCCAATGCCTCTTTGGAGTAAGCCCTGTCAGCCACTCCATCCCCAGACAAACCAGTTGTCTCCCCTGCCTCTCCTCCACTGTGTGGGCACAGAACATCTCAGCCTCCTTCCCAAACTGCACAATTCTTCCCACAGCTGCAGGAAGTCTTTGCAGACCTGGGACAGGAACAAGCCAGACCCCATACAAGGTCCCTTTCCCATACCTAATAAGGCATCAATCTCCTCCAGGCTTCCACTGTTTTGCTCTGCAGTGTAGAGCCTCAGCAATCGGAAACAGGGTGACAGACATATGGGTGACACTGCCCTGGGGGGAAAAAAAGAAATGGAGTGAGTCCTGTGTTTTATGTATCTCCAGAATGCCCATCACTTCTCCATTATGTCCTCTGTCCTCCCCAGGCCACCTTGCCTATGCCTTCTATTTTGCTTCTTGCAAGTCCCACCAACCCAGAGCAGAAATGCACTGTGTGGTTAGAGAAAAAATATAAAACATTGGTGATTACCAGTTTTCTGGAAAAGCATATAAGGGCAGAAAAATGGCTGTAATGAACAAAATGGGGTCAGATTTATTTCTGGTGGAAACCAAAAGTTGAAGAATTCAGAAAGAACTGTAAGAAATTGTGCACAACACAGCTATGACCAGTGGAGAAACTTCCTTGGAAGTTTTGTAGTGTGCCACTGCTCACATTCTCAGGACAATGAACATTTTTCCACAGATGCATGTAAAATAGCTATATTTTCTTTTATTTTAAAGTACTTGTGTCTTTTTAAAAGCACAATGGAAATCTCAACAAAATCCTATGATAATAAATTACACAGGCTGAGAAGCTGCAAATAAAAAAAAAAGCCTTGTGTAACCTTAACGATCCTATGATTCTATGATGCTTTTTAACTTTGATGCCCTACTGTTTAATTACTTTTTTATTTCTTATGCGCTTCCTGTTCCATTTTCCAAAGACAATGCCCTTATTTCTCAGTCAAATTTCATTTTTGGCTGCATGTTTGTGGTTTTAGCACAGTCTACCCACATGACTTACCCACAATCACCTAAACAGCCTGAGCCACAACAGACTGACAGTTCCCAACCAGCTTATGCCTCTAGACCTATCTGCATATGTGTAACAGCAAGAGAAGGAAAACAACACTGCAAACTGATAAATTCTCTGACCAGCTCTTTATCAGGCACTTTGGGAGGCAGGGCTGTAGCAGTGAAGTGCCACAAATGAAAACAATTATTTTACCTTTACAGTCATCCCACAGATAAATGTCAAAGTACCTTTTACTTTGGCTACTCACTCCACCAGTGACCCTGCCAAGCTCACTCTGTGACACCAGTGGCAAGAGGTTAATAGCAATTGCTTCCTGACTCTGATCTTCATCCAGATTATACAAGGACTTCACTGGGAACAAGAATGAACTGCAAGGAAAGACAGACAAGCTCTTGTTGACCACCTCAGCTCTCAGTGACAGAAACATTACCAATATTTTATCTATGATTAGCATACCCATCCACTGTGGGGTTGAGATCCACCACAAAGTCACTGGGAAAATCCTCCACCAGACTCTTTCCAAATTCATCCTATAAAGGAAGGAAAAAACCTGCTCAGCAAAGTTTAAAGTTCTTTTAGATTCTACTTTTGTCTATGAATCTTAACAGCATGCTTAATTTCCTTTAAAAGGTTCCCTGTTGTCAGGTAAAAACTCACATAAAGGAAGCTGTTAAAGCACAGTGAAGAATCTGCCACAATCAAAAAAAGCCAGGAGAGCAGAAAGATTATTTTTTGTATCTGACCAATCTCTTACAGAACAAAAAAAGTTCTCAGACTGGAGTGAAATCCTCAAATCAACTCTGTCCTGCCAATGCCTGAAGAACATGTTTCTCTATAACCTACCAGGAGCTGCAAGTCCAAATTGCCCTTCTGCTTCTCAATCAAATTGGCAAGTTCATCATAGTACAGAGCCAAGACTTCTGGTCTTTGCTCACAGCAGAAGCCCACAAGGTCCAGCAGGGTAGACAGCTGAAAGGAGAGAGAACAGTGTGCAAAAAGGGTAAGGTTAAAGATCCAACTCAGGCTTCAGTCCTTTTCAAATTAATTTATTCTGAGGCATATCCAAAGCTTTATCTCTAGAGTAACAGCCCATAGTGAATGCTCTTGCAAAGACCCAGTTTTAAGAAGGAACATGGGCCTTTAGGGTCTTGACCCAGCTCCCCCATGAAATAACACAAAAGAGTCTGCCCAGAACGACTGAAAAATAGAGAGCCAGCCTAGAAGAAGGTTCTTCAACATGAATTAAGGATAAAGGCCAAGGCTAGGCCAACCCTGTACAGCAGAAATACTTGAAAGGAAGAGCTGCCAAGCTCAGAGAGTGGCAAAGCCTTTGGCTCACTGAAGCAGATTGCCCTGTTTCTTTCCTTTGTATTTGAAAATAACAGCTGGAGAGAAAACTTCCACTAAATGGCTGCAGTGTTGCTTGTCCTGGACTAGCAGTAAGCAAGACCAGCAGGTCCTATCTTAATACAGACTTTTATTTCTCCAAAAACATTTTTAATAGACTCTTGGCTCTGCAGTAAATGTACAAGAATCTAGGCTCAGGAAAGGTAGTTCCCAGACCCACACACTACTTCAGTTAAGACTGTGTTTCCAACACCCCTCCCTGTCTCCCACAGTGCCCCATTCTTGGCACTCACCTGCCCATCACGCTCACTGTTCAGCTCTGGTCTCTCCAAGGAACCATCTCCTTCAGTCCTGAAAGCAATTGATAACCTTGCTTTTGTGGCACAACACTCAAGAGACAGGAAAACCCATCACACACACAGGGCTCTCTCTCCAGAAATCAGAGAATTATGCATGAAAAAGATGTTTTCTGGAACACATGTCTTTAGGAAAAGACACGCTGCTGTTAAGACACGGGTTATCACCTGTAGTCATCACTTCTTCTGAAAACCATTGACACTCATCACCATAAGCCTGATAGCTGTAGCTGTATGTGCATGATCTCAAAGGGAATGCACTCCTGACTTTGTTCCACTCCAGGTTTGGTCTGAATTGAAAGTATGTTAAACTCTTTGCTACGTTCTCTCTCACCTTTTTAATGCCACGCTGCCTATCATGGTAACAGCACCAATAATCCCCATTTGCTTGTGGTTGGGAACTGTGCTGGAGAGCCATTTCCTGATCACCATATGCATGTCATCCTAAAAAAAGAGACACAGATACCATCACCACAAAGGTACTTGTGTACATCACTCACACTTCTATTGGTCTCTTTACTTAATGTCATCTCCAAAGGCTACAGGGGATGGTTATTGGGATTACAGCTTTGCAAAAGCAATGTGCATTCTGATGTTTCCTTTACTATGAAAATACTGGTCCCAACTCTAGGTAAGGATGCAAACAGCATTAAAAGTGACTTGCTTTTACTTTTGTCTAATTACTTGGGTTTCAGAAGTACACAGAAAAGGCAAAGAAGAAGCTGGCTCCCAGGATATCAATTTCTTTCATTATGTACCTCTGAAGTCTTTGGTATCTTGGAAGACAGAGTCAAGTTGCCAGCCTTGGATCTCCACAGTTACCAAGTCTCAGCTCAGAATAAATTCTAGAGCTTACACTCCTCCCCTTCTTTTCACAACTTATGAGGGTGTCAGGCAGAACACTTCTCCCTGATGGCAAGTCCTCCTGGGCTACACAGTCACCCTGTGTGTTGCCAAGGCAATTTTCACAAGTCACACATATGAGAGATGTGGGGTAGGAAGTGGGGAAATCACTGAGGAAAGTAGTCCAGAAAGGAGCTAAACCTGCCACACAACTGGAAATTTAGGCAGTGAAGAGCTCCAATTGAACAGAGTGGGAAGGTCTGAAATGACTATAGACATGCTGTTTTACATGCCACAGACCAATTGGGAAGAAAGAGAAGTTTTCCTTTATAGTCTCAAGGTGGTGTGTGCAAACATACCCACAAACTATGCAGGGACTCAAAGAAAGACAAGCAGTCCTAATTTCTAAGAGCTGAACTTTATGAATGGGAAGATTTTAAACCCAGACATCTCCATTGTGAAATAAATGTCTTTGAGACATTTCTTTATCTGATCACTGCTGTGCTCAAGGTGTGAAGTCTGCCACTTCACAGCAGAGTCCTCTGCTCTGGGTAGTTCAGTTCTTCTAACATGAGGGTCTTTGTTGTCTCTGGTGTGCAGACATTAAGCAGCTGAATCAAGACAAACATCTCAGGGAAGAAGCTGAACTCTGCTTTCTGAATGCCTTCAAGTGATGGAGAAACAGAGCTTGGGAAAGAGGCTGCTGAATTTACACTTTTACAGGCCTTCAAGGCTCAGCTGGACAAAGCATCAGCCATCCTGATATAATGTGAGTGACAGTCCCACTTGGACTGGGATGTTAGATTTGAGGATGCCATCCCTTCCACTACCATTTCTAACAACTCTACCTTTCTCAGATGTGCAAGTAAAGAGGATCTTTCTGGGAAAGATGCAAGGCACAGTCACTGTGATAAGTCACTGGAAAGTCTGGAGCTGCAAGCTGGCTTGCAGCCACTAAGAGAGAAGAGAATTTTAAGCCGAAGGACATCCTGACATCAATCACTGTTCATAGATGAGACCACTATTTAGTTAATCTAGCAAAAGAACCAATGCACAGCCTGAACAACTTTCTGTTGTGTCTCTACTTACCTGAATATAGCTGCCTTCTTGCCTCTGGCTGAATGCCAGTGTGCTGAGAATGTAGAAGAGCTTTCGGATCTGGCAAGGATTCAGTTTCTGTGTAGAGTCCAAAATGGTCTGTAGGAGAAGCCACAAATGAGCTCAGATGTATGAAGAATCCCTTTCCATATTCTCAAAAATACATCAATTGTCAACCTCAGGGAAGACTATTTGCTTTACCTTTTTTGTATGTGCACAAAACAGCTACATTCAAATTAAATACACATAAAT
This sequence comes from Pseudopipra pipra, assembly GCF_036250125.1. Taxonomy (NCBI): domain Eukaryota; kingdom Metazoa; phylum Chordata; class Aves; order Passeriformes; family Pipridae; genus Pseudopipra; species Pseudopipra pipra. The sequence goes on from NC_087559.1 coordinate 14,664,972, forward strand.
GCCAAACTATTGCTCTGGCTTTAATTATGGCAGTTCATTTTATCAGAGGCTGAATGGGAAGAACAGCTCGGCTACCATAAGCATTTTAGGAGTGCTCAGCACAATAGCACAGCTATTTATCTTCTATCACAGGTCTGGTTACAGGATTAAAAGTATTTGACAAAATTAACATTATGAATTTCTTACTAATATCTCCATTACAAGCCCTGTAGCAGTCAAGTTGTTAACGATCTAAAGTTTGAATTTTCTCTGCTGGGCTGGCATCTTCAGGATATTTCCTCTTCCAGTGCTTCAGTGAAAAATAGTCCAGCTGTTTCCAGAGGCAAGCTAGTTTTCCTACCACTGACAGAGTTTTTCATTGCCATTATTTTTCTTCTACTAGTGGCCAACCTAAAGCAGGATTTGGAACAAGGCGTCGAGTTTGACAGGATTAAATAACCAGTTTTGCAACCCTCAAGAAAATTCACCCAGTTTTAAGATTAAGAAATAGCTGTTAGAGGAGATGATTCATGCTAAGATCTGCATGTTCTCTCTGTGCTGGAGAGGTTTCAGCTCAGTGTCAAATAAGCCAGGCACCTGCAGCTCTACAGACCTTTAGAGGTAACTGGCCAGTGTCTCAATCACCCCTGAGATGCAGGTCATACACTGCCAGCCTTGAGGTGTGGCCAGAGCCCTGATTAATGTGTTTCACATACCAGCTTTGGTAACACATCAAAGATCACCCTGTAGAAATCATAATCTGCAAGTGATTTGCCAGCACAAGAACATGCAAACAAGGTCAGGAGGAAGATCAGGAGGAAGGTCAGGAGGTCTTAGTGGACTGCTGTGAGCAAGAACTCCCCATCACACTTCTGACAACACATTCCATTATGGGTAGGATTTCAGGTTGCCTCATTCAAGGACTACTTTCAATCCTGAGTCCTTATCACATCTTCCCTCTGCCAGGAGGCAAGCCAGTCCCATTTCTTTCTGTTATACCCATCAAATGTGTGACAGATTGCACTGCAAATTCTTATGGTAGATCTTAATGCCTTTTTAGCATATTTTAAGCAAGTAATTTGGAAACAGGTGACTGGGCAGGTATGACCCTGCCTGTCATTCTCAGAAGTCAACAGTCCATTTTTTTTCTCCCTATTGAGTACTTTCTTCTTTGAAATTTTAGGACATAAGTCTTTTTCCACCCCTGCCAGGAGTTTATCTTAGGATTCAAATACTGGGTAAAGTACTGTCAGTGTTTCAATAGGTAGAACAGGCATTCCACAGAGGAGGCAGGTTTTTGCCAAGTATTTGAAATAGTTCATGTTAACAAAGACAGCATTTTCCCTCCATCACAGGCATCATTCCATGCCTGCAATTTAAGCGTTGTCCATCTCAATTTCCCCTGCCAAAAAATCACACACAGTCCTGTCTTACAGCTCACACTTTGACAGCAGACATCTTGCACTTCTGACCACTGCATTTCTCCAGGCAGTTTTACAGGCACCATTTGTTCCAACACCTCTGTTTCAGAGCAGCACTGACCTATTCTGGGCCTGAGGCAAAGTGCTGTAAGGACCCTGAAATCCAGAATGCCCCCAGAAACACAGGTACCTTCACGAAGGCAGCGTAGCGCATCAGCAGGGCCGTGTGCAGCACCACCAGGTCCGTGAGCACATCCAGGGAAATGTCCAGCTCTGTCTCACTTCCACTGCACACATGAGTCACCAGAGCAGTCACAACCTCCTAAGGAAAAAGCCCCCAGAGGAACCAGAGTGAAATACCAACCAAAAAAAGGCTGCATTGCTCTGTTCCTACGTGATGTGCTGCTCAAGTACAGACAGTCATCCTGAAACTCAGTCATATTATTCTAAAGCCGTTCTTGGTTTGCTCTTTAATTCCCAATATCCACAATATTGACTTTCTCCATGAGCCTGAATTTTATTCAGTTCTAAAAGCTCCCATGATTCCATAAAGCAGCTCTTCCCCAATTTTTGCCTGCCTGTTTGTGAACACTATCACAGCTTCTGCTCTTTGCTACAGCACATCTGATGACAAAAATCCTCCCTATTTTCTTAGGGACACAGAACACTGCACCATACCCAGGTGGACACCATCTCTAACTTCAGCAGTTCCAGTGCCTTCACAATCTTTATCAACAGTAATTCAAAACTGGCAAAAGGTTCTTATGGCCTTACTTTAGTTGACTTCAGGACAGGGATCTCTCTCCACTACCACCTACTGTCTTAGGCTCTAGGCCTTTCCTGTGCCACTAATTGCTACTACTCCTTTGAAATTCTTAACATCTCCAAGTATTACTAGACTCACTAACTTGTGGCAGATGACACAGCATGTCTTCACATCTCAGGTTTTTCCCACTTGCCATTTTTATCTATTTCTTAATTTCGCTGTAATAACTAATATAGACACAACACTGCAAATAGTCTTAATTATAAACATACTGTGCCCTGAAAAGTGCAAACACATTAAAAAACTTCTGCAGAGCTGTCTGTCTTCAATCCCCAAATTTCCTGATGTCAGCAAGTGTGAAGGAACTCATACTCAGAGCTAAAAGTCTAATCTGTGATTACTTCAGAGTACACAGCTTGATCCACTTGCTACCAGTGTTGTTGTGATTGTTCCCCACCTTCTTCCTGGCCTATTCCATGGCATAGACCTCTCTCCAAAGGTTTCCAACTGCCCCAACTCCTCTCCCCCTAAAGGATTGTGTCATACACTAGAAGAAAGTGCAAACACAAAGCAAACAGCTGCCACCCATCACACTCTACCTGCTGGCAGTAAGAGTCAAAGGCTGCAAAAGCTTGTTTGTACATGCAGCTGCCAAAGGAGACGATGGCTGGGTGTGCAGAGTGCAGAAATGCCTGGGCAAGTGCCAGGATCGAAGGGAAGAAGTCTTTGATAACCTGAAATACAGACATCATGAAAGACCATTGCTGCTTGTTTACAATACACTCAGTTCTCCAAAGAAAGCATGTGCTACAGCCCATCCCAAAAGCTTTGCACAGTTTAGTACGAGCTTTCCCACCTTTTCCAACTGCCCCCATTCAGAAATGGGAAACAAGAGCAGGTAAGGCCCACCAGAATGTGTTTCTCCAACCTTCTCCACAGAAAGGAGTAACAGATTGGTCAAGAAGCCAACGTGCAAAGCTGCAGAGCTCACAGCAGCATATCACTTATGGGTGACACCAAGCAAGTCCCAGGCAACACTGTGTCCTTTTTTCATTAACCTTTTCAGTAATGGTAATATATACATACAGCAAATATATATATTTAGACCTATAAAACATTGCAGTTGAAAAACAGTGCATGTAAACATATGAACTTCTAAAAATACTGTGGGAGACAACAGCATGCTTGGAACACACAGTGAAGCTCCTGGGCTAGATCAGGTCTCTTAGGCTGAGAGATTTTGCCCCACAATAAAAAGTCCATCCAGCGCTGAGAAAAGGTTGTCTCTAAAAAACCACGTGGCAGTTACAAAAGGGCATTGATCTGGGCCAAAAATTAAAAAAAAAAGTAAGTATAAATAACTGGAAAGGTATAAATAATAAAGCAGAGGATTAAATCATCATGTGACAAAATCTTTGAGAGAGAAAAGAGGGAGTCCCAAAGCAGAACCAGCACTGACCGTTGAATGGTTTTGGAAGGCGTTCTGCATCAGCTGCTCTGGGATGCAGCCCAGGCGGATTTTGCTCCTCAATACCTTCTCAGTTTGCTTCCTGTTCTTGGTGTTTGTAGAATGGATTAGCAGCAAAACTATCAGATCCAGAACCTTTCAGAGGAAATAACCACCATTCATTATGCTGAAAAGATTAAACAGTCCAGACAACTACAAGTCTTGAAGTCAAAATTGAGAAGAATATCAAGACCTCAGAAAGTCCTGACAGATGCAACTGCAGAAAAACCTTATTAGCCCAACAGGACAGAACTAAAGCAGGATAACTCTGTCCCTTGACATTTAGAAGGGATGAACCAAGAGTTACAAAGAAAATGGATGGCTGTTATACTGGGAACAAGTCAAATACCAGAAGAACCATCCATGAAACATCCCTGGCAGTTTCTGCTCCGACTAGAACAATCTCTTCATCTACAAACATGAAGAAAGCCCTTGAGAACACCAGCAGAAGAGGGTACTCCCAGAGAAGTATTACCTTATGGTCAGACACAGATGTGCTGTTCTCAATAGCCTGAGAAAAAACAAACAAACAAACAAACAAGAAAGCTGTTATGCTACAGTACAACACTACATTTCAAAACCAAATCAAAAAAGGTAGACACCAAAGTCTGTGACACACTCACAAACTTCTCTCCTCTATAGTAGGATACCTATCAAAGCCAGCAAACTGAATCTTGCCAAAGAATCCAGAAAGCATTCAAAAAACAAGCCACAAATTGAGTTTGAACAAGGATATTCTCAAATAACATCAGGCTTGACAAAGGAACTGAGGTACTGAGCAATGAAGGACTGAGAACAAGAAACAGTGTCATAGTTTTCACTGAAGTGCAATTTTAAATTAAATTTAGACCAATACCAGCCAATATTGATTTCTAGCAGAACACTTTCAAGCACCTTAAGGCTTCACACAGCTCAGTCTCAATATATGGATATATAGTTTTCCTCTCTTGCAGACAGAAAAAACCCCACCTATTTTTTCCAAAACACTCTCCTAAACATGTAGAACCAGGTTTGCCCTGCACTTCAAGAGTCTGTACAGAGAAGCCTCACTTCCCTCTTCCAAACACTGTGAAATTGGTAACTGAGGAAGAAAGCAGACTCCTGAAAAGTCACTGCTAATTTGGAACAGAATTAAATCTGTATCAGTAAAATGAAGGGCTAACATTTGTCTTTTGATATCACATCTGATTACAAGAAAGGCTCAGGCTCAACCTAGGAGTCCAAATAAATAAGAAAGCAAGGACTGAAGCATGTATTTTACCTTAATCCATGCTTCAGAGACATCTTTCTGAAATCTCACAGCTAACTTGATCACATCAAAAAGTAGCTTCACACAATTCTGGCTGGTGGTTACTTGGCTCATGGAAGAACTGCAAACGATCAGAAAGGAGACTCAGTCTCTGCAAATATTGTAGTACAAGGAACAAGGCAGCACAGCAGTCACAGCAGTTACTTGAAGCAGCCATTCTCTAGAGGGAATGCTCTGGCAACAACAGAGAGTTTCAGAAGAGGGTGGAAGCAAAGGTCGCAGAATCAACTGAAAATATACTGGAGGGAACTTCAAACAGATTTACTGGCAGCAACATTATTATAAATGAGGTTTCTTATCCCCCTGCAGACGTGGATGCAGGTAGCTGAAAAGAGAACTACATCCATGGCAGGGGAAGCTGGCTGGGCAAGGACTGACAAATGTTATAATAGTACCAAGCAGGAAGGAATAAAGGTGACACTCTTATCTATATACATAAGATAAATTAGGCTCATGTATGTAGCCAATTGTGCCAGAGAGACCAGATAAGGGAGAGTTGAAGTCCTCTTGTCCCATCTTACCCTTGGAGAATCATGTAAACCTATTTAAGTACCTGGCCTGGACTTGGCTTTTAATCTTTTTCTGGGAACTGAGGATCTGGAGGGGCAGAACACATGATGACAGATCCAAGTTCTTACGAAGATCAGAAATCACCTGTACAATACAAATCCATGCACAAATCACTGTGACATATAAGGGAGGAACAGAAAAAGCTGAGGAAAAGAAAACATAATTTCCCAGAATAACTCTAAAATTACAAATCAAAAACCTCAAGTATTTGTAAAGATTCATAAGTATTGACCTGTGCTCAATTACTTTTTTTAAACTTAGAAAATGAACCAGCAAAAATTTGCTCTTCACTCACGATGTTGCAGATGCATGCAGAAAACCAGGAAAGGATTTTTCAAGAGTTACTCCATGGAATTCCCACCTATATCTTCTGTATGCTGCTGTGAACTACTTTTATCCTATTTAGCAGCTGAGCAAGATATTAGACAGCCACAGGAATTCTGGGCATGGAAGTTCACCAACCTGACTGTTGTTGAATTGCAGTGTATCAGCACAGACTGGCTTGCATGTCACAGGCACACTGTTTGCATAGGGGTGTCCCTGAAAGGTTTGGGCAGATCACAGACCTCATCTGGCTTAGGCTGAGGCTTCCTCAATGTATGAAAAACCCTATATTAAATAATTCAGCAAGGCTGGCTTGGATTCTTGGCAATATTAAAATTGTACTTGAAGACATTAAAACATACAGCTCTGTGTATGAAGCAAATTCTCTCTGTTAAAACATGGACTGGCCCTTTAGTATGAGAAAAATACTGTACCTCCACTGCATCTGCTGCCTTGACATTTTGGAGGATGAATTTTACCACTACAGGCAAATCTTCCAGTTTTACAGAAGGCACAATGGTCATGGCAGACTGTCGCACCTGAGGAGAGAGCAATGCTCCATCAGCTGGAAAACCAGGGTTCACAGAAACATAGTTATAGTCATGTTACTGGGAAGGAATCTTTGGAGAGTTACAGTCCAGCCTTCTGCTCAGAGTGGGAATATTGTCAGTACCAGATCAGACTTGCCCTGGTTTTCCTGACTCTTGAAGATATCCAAGGATGGAGGAGCCTCTCCAAGCCCTGCCACCTCTCTGATAATTTCTGTCAGTGCTGCAGACCCTGACTCATTTTTCCAGATGTCCAACCTGAACCTCCCAGGCTGTCATTTGTGGCTGTTGTCCCTTATCACTTCACTTGGCACTCCTGAGAAGAGCTTGGCTCCATCATTTGTTAACTGCCTTTCAAAAAGGAAAAGCATGGAGACGAGCAGCCTGCTATGTAGCATCAGCCTTTTGGGACTATGTAAAACACTATTTAATGCACTCAAATGAACCAATTTTATTTTTATTCATAAGAAGCCCAACTCCAAGAAGTGCAGCAATGCAGCATGTCCAAAAGGCACAAGGCACATCATCATCTCTTCTCCTTTATCAGCATTCTGCAGAGAAAACTTACTTAATTATTTAATCACCAGTCTGCCTTTACTTAGAATATAACAGTCTAGTCTGGTCACTGCACTTCAAAGCGATGAATTATTGACAATAAGCAGGTTTGAGACAGGCAGTAAAAATTTACTGCAGCAGGACAAGTGCTTTTGCATTTGCTAAAACAGCTGTGTTTGAAATTTCTGAATGCACATTGTAACAGCCAGAAAACTTCTCTCTGCTCTTCACTGAAGCACTCATACATGTTACTTTCTGACCTCTTTCCAACCTCAGGAGCTTGGGACTTTTGAAGGCCCACAGGAGTCAGATTTAGCAAAGTACTTTGAATGATCAAACAGCTGCAGCTCTCATGTTTCTAAGCAGGGGCTGGGGTCTGCTGAACTGCTCAGGAAAAGCTCTTACCTCAGCCAGAAGTCCTGCATCAAGATCCAGACGAGAAAGGGCATCCAGGATTGGAACTGTCAGCCGTCTGCCCTGCTTCAGTAAGCCGCTGATAACATGGAAAAGAAAACAAATGGTCCTCTTAACAAAGTCAAGAGGGGATCTTTTGTGTATTGTACAGTTCCAGTAGTTTTTGTGGTCACTGCAAAAAAAAAGCTCTGAAACTGCCAACAGCTAGTGTCACTGGCATTATGGAAAACTTGTTCCCTAAATTATTACTCCTCATGCAGGGAATGCACCTGTGTTTAATCGCCTCAAGGATTTCCCAAAATTCATCTAATCATTTTTGGCCGGCATCTCAGTTTCTTTTAAACTTTTTCTAGAAAGAAGTTCTACTTTATCTGTGTAATAATAAGAATTAGAAACACTAAGACTACTAAAATTATTGTGTCAAACAAATACACTATTAAAAAAGACAGATGTAAGGGCTAGCCTAAGGCAGTGGTCCCTGGAAGGATAACTATTGGTATTAAGTTCTCCAGTTCTTTGGGGTATTAAATATGCTTGAGAAAAGTACATAAAATAGTCAGAAAGTTCTGCTTCATGCACACATGTTCTGTGTTTGGGTTTTTTTTTAATTAAAAAAGTGGTGGTTTTTTGTTTTTTTTAATTAATAAAAACAGTGTTGGTCCTTACTACAGCAGAATTCAAGACAAATCAGAAGCTGTTAATCATAATATCCAAGTGATTGATCACAGACTGATCCAGCAAAAGTAGTGAGTACTTAACTGGATTCTACCTGTGCTGTATCCAGGTAGCCAAGAGTTTAACAACTGTTTAGATAAAAGCAGTTTTGGAGCATTCTTTAAATACAATGTCTTTTGCTGCATTGTCTGTGGTCTCTTTAAAGCATAACTGCACAAATGAAATGTCCCAAGCCAGTGCTAGGTGTCCCCAAATGTTAACATACATGTTAACAGGAACAGACTGCTGTCCTAATACTTCAGTCAGTCCCAGAGCAACCTGCATTAATGAACCTTGTGCTTTTCTGCTGAGTGCAAGGGGAAAAAACAACCAACCAAAATCATCTGTACCTGAGCTCTCTGGCAACCTCACTTTGCTGGGAATCCTCCAGGATCTCAGGTAAACTCGTGATGATATCATGCTGGATTGGTACTGGAGAGACACTGATCATCTGCATTAACTTCTTGATGAGATCCTGCAGACAAGAGCAGGTGAAAGGCACCAATCTCGACATGAGCAAGCAGTTCATCAGCACTACAACAATATTCTGCACATAAGGTCACTCAGTCCAACACCTGTCTGGATTTTTGCCAACTGTCCCTTAACTCATCATCCCACTGAAGTCATGAAGCACAGCACAGACTTTCGTGGAACAATGGTATTTTACAGGTAGGATATAATGATGTTAGGGAACAAAGGAAACTGGGAAACACAACAGCAAGCTTCCCAATGTTTAGTACAATTTCCTGATTCACTTAATTCTAGGACTCTCCAGTAACAGCCCTCTAGTCCAAAGTAAACCTGACTGACTTAGGGAAAGAAAGAAAAGAACCACCCCCAAATGTTTGCGAGTTTAAACAAGAGGAGACTGTAACTTCCTGCCAGCAACATCTTTAAAACAGGATCACCTGTGTGAATATATATACAGATAGAAATTGATGTAAAAGACTTAAAGCAAGGAAAGAAGAGAAATAGTAAAAGGGGATGTTCAGAAGTCACTGAAGGCAATCATAACAAAACAGAAAAAAAATAAATCTCTGCTTCAGCATGTGAATATAAAACCAATACCAGCTCTCACAGCATAATAACTGATCTAATCCCACTTGACAGGCATTCCAGAAGTTGTTTGGAAAAAGCATACATGTGATTACACCATTGGTACTCACCTGGCTGTCAAGAAGCCTGTCAAGCCATTTAAACTGGTTGACAATGAGCCGGGGGAAATTTGTTCCGAAGGTGCCCACGCTAAACCAGCAGAAAATGGCACAGATTAGTCAGACCTGCAGACTCAAAAGCTTTGCTGCTGGTCAGCAAGAGCAACTAACCCCATTTTTATCTGGTCATTAATACCTAGAAAAAACTTCACTCTTCTTACAGTTTGACAGAAGACAAGTGTAACAACACCCATTTTTAAGAATTCCCAAAGGGTTCACAGTGCAATTAATAACAGCTTATCTAAGATCCTTTAGAGTTCTTAGGTGAAAACAGTTCAGTCCCTGTGACTGTCTGTGTTAAACCTTCCTCAAACAAGATTTCATTATGAGACAATTTCTTGGACTCAACCTCTGTGCAGCTTATCCTGCTTGATACTCAGCACTGGAGCAAATACTGTGTCAGGAACAGTCTCAGCTTTTTTCTGCCCCTTGACCTGCTCCACTAACTCCACAGTGAGTATCCAGGACAATGGGAGAAGAGCTTCAGTGTTCAAGTCTTGCCTGTGTTGTGCCCCAAGATCTCTCACTCTGCTATGATGTCCTATGTTCAAAAATCAAACAGATGTGTCTTCAATTTTCTTTGTTTGAGCACAATCTGCATTTTTAAAAGGAGGTCTGTTTGCATCTCACAGCCTCCTGAAGCTCTGCCAGCCACTTTCATCTTTTCTTTGAATAACAAGACACTCCATAGTCTCTCTGCTGAAATAATTCCCAAGCTTATGTCAGTAGCCACAAAAACCACAATCAATCATGGGGTGTGCCTGTGGTGCTTCTGGAAATTTGTCTTCTGCTTTATGCACCCACAAATTTGGAGTCATGGTGCCTCACATATAATTTTACACATGTATGAAGAAAAAAACCACATAAGTGCAAACAGTCATTCAGGTAAATTTGAAGTAATAGTTAAAGTCAAACAGCTGGTGATTGTCCAAAAGAAATTTAATTTCAAGGCAGAGAGAGGCCAGTTTATACTCACATGTCAAAAAAGAATTCAGGGATTTTCTCCAACAACAGTGTTATGACAGCAGGCTAAAAGAAAGGGAAAAAGACAGTGTTAGGGTGATTTACTGGTTGTGCTGTGGCATTGCCACCAAACTGAACTTTCACAAAAGACGAAACAGAGAATAAAATACTCCAAAAGACCAACAAAAGTATTTCCTGTATAAAGAAATCTCTTGCCTAATGCCAGAAAGGAGGTAAACAGCCTGAAAAGTGAAAACCACCAATGCCAACAGTGGTATAAACTATCCACTTAATCCAACAGAATCAGAGCATACAGGCAGGATGTACAATGCCTCTGGGCCAACCTCTCTTAAACCTGTCTTTCTCAGACCCAGCTGAGTTGTTTTTCACCACACAGGAAACTAAAACATCAACTTTAGATAAGTTTGTAAACAGTGCCCACATGCTTTTGTCATTCCCTTTGCAGCTCTAATTCTTTGCCCCTTTAATCCTGGCCCAAATGTAATTCTAAAACTGTATTTAAGATAAGAACTTTTAAAACATTTTAATTATAAGAGGACTGAAATCCACAGCTGCACTCAGGTTTCCCATGCCTTGGTGAGACATCTGTCATCTTCGACTCCATACACATCTCTATGCAATCTGTATACAGCTTAACAATTTGTTCTTGCCAGCGGGTTGCCCATTTTTAAACACTTTGAAAATTCTAATTTCTCCAATAATGGAGTTTCAGTCACCTCTCTAGCCTACCTGTTCTACCACTTAAAAAAACCCCAACATTGTCCACAGTGGAAGTGGTCACATCCTATTAGAATTTCCCATGGTTGACCTGGGCCATCATCTCTCATTCTGCCCCTGTTCACCTTTGAGAAGAGTCTGTCTGTGTTCCCTACACCATGCAACTACAAACTGGGCACTATTCCAGACACAGCCTCACCTGCCTCACAAACAGTTCTATTAATCCTTTATTTACATAAGCAAAAGGATCCCTACAATCAACACCAATTTAAAGAGCAAACTAAGGTGCCCCTACCTGTAAGATCTTAATTCCAAGCAGCAGTTTAATGAGGCTTTCACAATACGAGTGCACCAGATTCCTGCAAGATGAAAGATTCCACCACAGTTGTAACAAAAACATGTCAGGAGAACAGGCTGTGATTCTTTCCATGACTGTTTTTTTTTGAAAAACCACATGTGATGACTTACAGTAACATGTGGTAACCACAGTTTTAAAACTGCACTTCAGCTCTGAACCAGCTCACTCTCTACAAGACTGGTGTGAGTTGGAAATGCAAAAGTCTGTGGTTAAGTTCTATCTCCTGGAAAAAAAAAATCTCAAAAAGGAAATGATCTTCACCAGCTCTGCCAATTTTTTTTTTCCCCTCCAGTATGTGGTTCTTGCCATAAAATGCCATGGAGGCCAATACATGCCACAGGCAGAGAGTAAACTCTGTGACTTGCCACTTGGAGCTCACTGCTATTGAACAGCAGTGCACTACACCAGCCACTCCTTGCAGTGCATGAGCTGGAGCTATGGCCCTTCCCTCCACTCTGCTCAGTGTTACAGGACATTTGACTGGAGCATTTAACAGGACATTTAACATTTAAGCTCTGACTAAAGGGGAAGGAAGAATACATTTTCTCTACCTCGACCCCTCAGTCCGTATAGGAGCGCACGGCAAAAGGCAGTTCTTGAACTGGTTCCTGTCCTTGATGTGAGATTCCAAGCCACTGATAAACTGCTTCACAACCTGCAAAGCAGAGGGAAGTTATCCGTCCTGAAGAGATGCCCTGCTCAGCTGCTGTCCTTTAGGAAGCATTTTGCAAGAAGATACTGAACACAGGGAAGAGGTAAGCCAAGGAACTGCAGACAGACAGAAACTGTGAGGAAGGAATGATGGATAATAAATGAACTCTAGTCTAGACCATTTCCAAAAGGAAACACTGATTGTTCTGCAAAATAACTCCAAAACATGTGTCTCACATTTTACCTTGATTTAAAAAGGCTTTGCCTTTCTTCCTATTCAGCTGAGACAGTAACATTTCATATGACAAGACCTGCACCCAAAAAACATTCGCAGTTCAATCATTGGCTCCCAGACTTTCACACTGGGCTTGCTGACTGGAGAGGAGCACCACAACGTGGCAGTTTTAGTGCTGCCAGCTCCCACCCAACACAAAACCAAACACAGCCTCCACCACAAAGTTAAGCAAGTGATTTTCCTCCCATAAGAGTCTTTACCTATTGACTAATACTGCCAATGAATTATTCTGATAGGGCATAGTGGTGGAAATGCAGAACTTTTCCTTGGAACCGTGCGAAGGCAATCCTGGAGTATTGTCCTGGTTTCAGCTGGGATAGAGTTAAATTTCTTCCTAGTGGCTGGCACAGTGCTGTGTTTTGTATTTAGGATGAGAACAGTGCTGATAAGCCACTGATGGTTTAGTTGTTGCTGAGCAGGCCCTGCACAGAGTCAGGGTCTTTTCAGCTCCTCACCCCAGCAGTGAGGAGGTTTGGGGGCACAAGAAGCTGGGAGGGGTCACAGCCAGGACAGCTGACCCCAAATGGCTCAAGGGATATTCCAGACCATGTGGCACCATGTTCACTATATGAACTGTGGGAAAGCTGGATGGGGCCACTGCTTGGGAACTGACTGGGGATTGGTCAGCAGGCGGTGAGCGACTGCACTGGGCATTAATTGTTTTGTATATTCTAATTTTTTATCATTATCACTGTCATCATTACTATTCTCTATTCCATTTCTGTTCTATTAAACTGCCTTTATCTCAACTTCCAAATTCCCCCCCCTCAATTCTCTCCCCCATCCCACTGTGGGAGGAGGGAGTGAATGAATGGCTGTGTGTTCAGCTGGTAAACTATGACCAGCACACACACCAAGGCTGTAACAACAGAAGCACAGGCTGGTCATCTTTTTCTGACTATTCAGATATAGCAGCTGAGAAGAAACAGAAGCAGCAGAAGGACAACAGGACCAAAAAGCTGGAACAGTGACATTGAGAGAACTAGAAAATCTGGACCACAGAAATGCAAGATAAGCTACTGTGTTGCACACTTTTGTCTGTACAGGCAGCTGCATGTGCATTTTTTGCTATTCTGCAAACAGTTTTAAAGGGGGTTCCTGCCAAAGTTACTTACAGCTGGGTAAGTAGGGTGCTTCTCCAGGGCCAGGCAGAGCTTCTTCTGGAAAGCCATTTGATCGACAGCTATGGAGAAAGTTTAAAAAGAAAATAAAGAACCTGACACATTTTATCCACAGAACATCACAACAACAGCTACACCAAATACAAGTTCTCAAGCCCATCCACCAAGACTTCTGCATTTGCTCTACTGAGAAGTCCAGTTAGCAAAAACCTGGACTTGTGCTTTCTCCAGTCAGGGCTGAGAGTAGCTGACAGCATTGAAAAGGCTTAGCACAAGAATTCCTGAAAGCCTCGTCTGAGCTGAAAGGCAACAATGACATGTTTGTTTTCCCGTCTTAGAGTTCCTGCCTCTGTAATTCAACACTGTAATCACAGATGCAGTCTAATCTTTTTCCATACTCCAATAATCTTTCAGAAGTCCTTAGACTTAGAATGTATACACCCAAAAAAACTGGTATAATGGGGTTATTCCTGAATTCAGCAGGAATAAGAGGTACATAACAAATAAGAGGCCAGATGAAGGTTTGCTTGAATTTTGGAACGAGCTGGCTTAAGTATTTTTACTCTGCAAGTAAAACACATCTTTTCTTTACACCAGACATCTTTGCAGGTTTTCAGCTACAAGGAGAAAGAGCAAGTGTTAAACTCCTACCTATTTCATTCTGTCCCTCCCCAGCTTTCAGCACAATTCCTGATGTTCTAAGGAGCTCTTCAAAGACTCCTTCACCCTCCACTCCGAAGTGGGCAGAGACATTTTCCTTATCATAAATCCGTGACTTCTTTGTTTCTGTGAAAACAAGACATATATTAAAAAAAATCAACAGTGTCATTAACAATCAGCAATATCAAAATTGCCATTTTGGCCTTCTCCCTGCTCAGGAGTCATTGCCTCTACCAAGGGGTTTCCACCCCTGTAAGATTATACACGAGCACCTACTTGCCAAATCTGTCTTGCAGCTCTCTTCAGAAGCTTCACCTTTTGACAATTTCCTTTTTGAAACCATGGCAACAAAACCTTTGTTCTTGCCTGTAAAAAGGCAGAAAAGATACGAGTTTTTAGTTCATGTTTTTTTAAGCAAGTCAGGGATGTATTAGTGAATAGTGAAAGGGAATGTTCCAGAGACTGAAAGTGTTCAAAGAAAGACAGACTGCCTGGGTAACCAGTACCACACACATTCTTCTGCTGTACAGTCTGAAATTTCAGAGCCTGTCATATTTAAACTGTTTAATACATCACTTTTTTCTAAAATTCAGTTTCTCAGAAAACAGAGCTTGGCTTTCAATTCATACACCAAGCAAATTAAATGGCAAGTTAAAGTGAGCAGCTATGAGGTCTCAGATCATACACACTGACCTAAACTCGTGACCCTCTCCCCGTGCCTGGACAAAGCAATAAAGGATTCACAGGTGAGTGTTTATGAGCCCAACCTCGTTAACTGCCCCTGTTCATGTTCCCAACCCACTACCACGACAAATGAGTTCTGTCAGCACAAACCTCCATCCAACCTGCCCTCTTCTGGGGGGGTGTCAGTGATTAAAAAGAAAAAATAAATCTTGACTTACCTTTAATAGTCAAAGGTTGTTAAAAAAAAGATGTGTGATCACCTCACACTGACTTTCAATTGCTCAGCAGACATTAGTAAAATATCAGTGTGGAACTGTAAAAATTCAAAACCAAAAATGCAGTAAGCATTTTGTGGCTGTTCTAATAATATAAATACCTCAAAGGCAGGTGCCCAGGTGATGGTGCCAAACTTTTTTGGGTGGTGTCCAGCGACAGCACGAGGAGCAATGGCCATAAACTAAAACAGAAGTTTCACCTCCAGGTGAGGAAGGACTTCTTTCCATTCAGGGTGGCAAAGTACGGGAACAGGCTGCCCAGGGAGGGTGTGGAATGTCTCCAGAGAGGGAGACTCCACACCCACCTGGCCGCGCTCCTGCGCCACCCGCTCCAGGTGAGCCTGCCCGGCCAGGGGGGTTGGACTGGGTGATACCCAGACGTCCCTTCCAACCGTGACAATTCTGTGACTTGGCTCTGGACGCGAAGCGCACCCTGTCAGCCCACAGAAGGGAAGCGTCTCTCCATCGCACCTGCTCCCAAAGGCTCGGCAGTGCCCGCGGCAGCCATTTCACCTCAGCTCAGCTCACCTGAGCCGAGCCCACCCCGCCGCGCCTCCTCTCCCCTCCCCTCACCTCAGGGCGGGCACGTCCCTCCGCTCTCCCCTCACGCCGTTCCCGCCGCTCCCGCTCGAGTTTCCCGCCCGCTCCGCCCTCTCCTTTCCCGTTCCGGCGGCGGCGGAAGGGCCGGGCCCGGAAAGGGAAGCGGCAGCGGGGCCTGCGGCGGGGCCGGGGCCGGAGCCGGGCCCGAGGCGGCACCGCCGCGATGAGCGAGCCCGAGCTGCTGCTGGACTCCAACATCCGTCTGTGGGTGGTGCTGCCCATCGTCTTCATCACCTTCTTCGTGGGCATGATCCGGCACTACGTGTCCATCCTGCTGCAGAGCGACAAGCGCCTCACGCAGGAGCAGGTGTCCGACAGGTCAGGGCCGCCCTCGCTCCCGCCCGACCCCCGGGCCCCCCGGCCCTGCCCCCGCTAACGCCGCCTGTCTCTCTTCCAGCCAAGTCCTGATCCGGAGCAGAGTCCTTCGGGAAAACGGAAAATACATTCCAAAGCAGGTACGGAGCTGCGTGGGTGAGGTTTTACAAAGAGGATGGTTGTGGAGGGAGCACAGAGCGCGGGGTGTGTCGGGGCAGTGCCCCGGGCGGAGCGGCCTCGGGTCGGACACTGCCGGGTGTCCCCTGTCCCGGGGCCGTGTCCCGGGAATCCTTCTCCCTGATAATAATGTCTGTTGACGCTGCTCGGTGTTTTAGCTGCACGTTTTAGCTGCATGCTGAAACGAGGCCTCTGCCTCTGAGCTATCGTGTTTAATACCTGCCAGCAAGCACAGGGATGTAATACAAGCTTGGGATAACGAGGTGGTCGTACAATGTCAGCTGCAATGTTTGCTGAACTAAAAATCTGTCACTCGTGTAGGCTCTGTTGCTGACAAATATGTAATTTTGTGAAATCCAGAGGTCAGCTGGGGGGGGTGAACATATCCCTGGTACTGGGGCTGAACCAGCACAAAGAATTTGCACAAAGTGCTAAAAGCTCTTTAATTAACATGGACTCTTCTTCAGAGACTTCTTAGGATTATTATAAGAATTTCAGAGAGCTGATACTCTGGATGCAGGGCAAAGTGAGGAGCTTTAGAGCACACGGGCAATGAAGTACCTCTCCAGGAAAGAAGGATGTGCTATGAAAGAGCTCATAAGATGTCTGCATGTCTGAGCAAGAAATAACGCTTCTGTCCTTTCATTTCTCATGGTGTTGGCATTGGCTCTTTCTGTTTTCAGTCTTTCCTGTCCCGGAAATATTTTTTTAATAACCCAGAGGATGGATTTTTTAAGAAAACGAAAAGAAAGGTAGTGCCTCCTTCACCAATGACAGGTATGTTAAGGTACCATAACTGCAGCCAGGCAGAAAAACCTGTCACTTTGTGTCAAGGGAGGAGGGTGAACCAGCTTTGCAGGGAGCTCAGGGAGTGTGAGGGAGGGGGTGGGACTGTTCAGCTCTGTACTGGAGAGGGGGAGCAAGATCCCTCTCTTGGGTAGCAACACATCAGGTCACTTCATTTTGCTTAACTCCAACCTCCAGCTGCTTGCAGTGTCTCACGAGAGCACAACCACCTCCATGTTGCCAGAAGTGGGAATTCCTGCTCTCACTTGTGTCCATTTGTCAGTGTTTTGCACCAGCTCTTGCAGGATCTTCTCTAAACTGATTTAACTTATGTGTCCACAGCAGCAAAACAGCTGGGTAGTTAATTGTCCTTTTTCTACCCAAATCATCTCACAGAGGGGTCAAGCAAGTTCTGCAGTCTGAGGCAAGGGATGGGATCAGACACAGCACAGAACACAACACCCCTTTGGCAGCAGCCACTACCACACTGGCTGCTCATCTCATTTTACAAATAATTTTCAACAGTGGAAAATAAAGTTATTTGCATAGGATTTTTTTCTCTCTCATGCAGTTTCTTAATTAAAGTAGCTGACAATTAATGTCATGTTTCCCTTTATTGTGATACACTGCTACTTCACATTGAGTCTGTGATTTGCAGATCCTACCATGCTGACAGATATGATGAAAGGGAATGTAACCAATGTTCTGCCTATGATCCTCATCGGGGGTTGGATCAACATGACATTTTCAGGATTTGTCACAAGTAAGTGTCTGGAATAACATGGGTTTGGCTGTGTTTCTGACCTTGAGGGTCTGGGCTGCATCAGAGATTTGCTCTACCTGAAAGCAGTCAGTTGGAAGCAGCATGAATTTGGCTTGTGGCACTGCTGCTCTTCACTCCATGGACTTGCTTGTCCCATTGCAAAGGAGAGGAAACTGCTCTCAGAGTATTGGCCATGGTCATGAAGAAGATAGCTC
Source organism: Pseudopipra pipra (assembly GCF_036250125.1). Classification (NCBI taxonomy): domain Eukaryota; kingdom Metazoa; phylum Chordata; class Aves; order Passeriformes; family Pipridae; genus Pseudopipra; species Pseudopipra pipra. The sequence goes on from NC_087559.1 coordinate 14,682,894, forward strand.
ATGTACTTAGAACAACTGTAGTTGCAAACCCAGTATTTAATTTTATTAAAACTGCCTAAAATTCAGATTGATACAGTGGATTTTTCTCTGAACCTGTCCAGGGAGTTGGTTACTGTGTAATGCAGGGTGCCCACATCAAAAATACTTCCTAAAATTCACAGTTCTGGGTTTTATTCTGTACTGTTTATGTGATAACTGTTTCTTTAACAAAATACATTCGCCTTCACAGTCATGAAGCAATACCTGTGAGGGTTTGGTCATCGAAGTTTCCAAAGTTTCTAAGTTTCAAAAAACACTTCATATTGAAATGAATACAGAACTGCAGCTCACAAGTTAACTTGTTATTGTACACATTGCATTCAGACCAGATAAGATGTAATAAAAGATACCATGTGCTTTGCAGTGTCACTTTGTGAAACTGGGCTTCTTTTCTTCATCCTGCAGCAAAGGTCCCATTTCCTCTGACACTGCGTTTTAAGCCAATGTTGCAGCAGGGAATTGAACTGCTCACTTTGGATGCGTCCTGGTAAGCCTGTCCTCAGCCAGCAAGGTGGAATTCCCACTTGGAAAATGTTGAATGTGTTAATAATAACCCTTGAATGGTCTGTACGAGCTGCTGGAATGAGGTCAGGAGCCAGCTTTGAATTGACATCAACCCTGCTTGTTCTGATTTGTCAGGGTGAGCTCTGCTTCCTGGTACTTCTTGAATGTGTTTGGACTCAGAAGCATTTATACTCTTATCCTGGGCCAAGATAATGGTAAGACACTGTCCTTTCTGGGAAAGAACTGGATTCTCCTTCCACAGGATGTCTGCTGAGGGAGGCTGGGGAAGGATTTCTAAGTTTTCAGCCAAAAAGCCTTTGAAAGCCTTTCACTTCTGTGAGGTTACTCTCCCAAGCCAGGTTTGATATCACCTGCAGCAAGTACCCAAATCTCCTGCACCAGCCATTGGCTCATAAACTTGGTCTAGCCCACACTTTCCTTCCCACCAAAACAGTGTGCAAAAGTTCTGCTCTCAGGCTTGCTTTTATTTCTAGCAAGTATTAGTTTTAAGGAAAACTGCAAAGATTTCTTAATATTAGATGTGGGGCAGGACAAATATGTATTGGGAATATAGAAGACCGTATTTTCCTCAATTGTTCTGCATGTTTTATGTAAATCTGGCTCAGATGTAGGGGGTGGGAACAAGATGTCTTGTGAGAACTCTTCTGGCACGGGAGTATCGCATTCTGGGTGTTTCTGCAACGTTCTCATCTATAGTCAGAAACCAGCCTGCTGGCACTGTGCTCTAGAAAATGCTGTTTAAATCACACAGAAATCTCATTTCTCATCTGCAGCTGCAGATCAGTCCAGGGTGATGCAGGAACAAATGACAGGGGCAGCAATGGCCATGCCAGCAGATACCAACAAAGCATTTAAGGTACAGTATTCCCACCTGCATTCCTGTTTGCTGTGAGCTTACACACAGGCTGTGTGTAACTCAGCCTCTCCCTGTGTCAAGTAAGGGAATTGCTCTGAATTCCTGTTCCTAAAAATAGAGCTGACAGCTGATGAAGGCCGTGGGAGTTGCTCTAGGTCTGGCAGAGCCCGAATACCCTGAAGTAAACCTGATAAGTCAGTCATTCCTGGTACAAAAGCTGAATTCATGGACTATCTTCTGTTTTTTGCAAAGGAAGGGGGTTTTTTTACCTTGAAGTATAGCTCCAAAGCAGAAGCTGGTTCCTCAAAAGTTATTAGTGCCACTGAGCAGAAGTCCAGCAGGCACCTGATGGAACTTGTGTAAGAAAATAAGCAAGCAAGTCAGCTCAGCAGAAAATCTGTCAGGATTTGACTGTGTGTTGGAGTTCTCCTAAGCACTCTCCATAGGCACTGCTTGTTAGACTCCCTTTGCCTTTCACAGCCTGAGTTTGTGCATGAAGGGACAGTCCTGGTTTCCCGTTTTATGTACTGTAGTAGAGGTTTAGCCACACACAACTTGCTGCCTGGGAGGTTGGGATGGTCTGCTCCCAGTTTCTTGTCTTCAGTCTTTCCTGGTTAAAAAAATCCCACACCACCCACCCAGAGGCTCAGCCAGGGAAGGGAGTAGCTGCAGTTTGCAGCTGTGCTGAAGCAGTGGCTGTTCCGTCACTGTCAGCAATGAAGTGCAATTCCAGCCAGTACCATGAATTCCCCTGGCTCACATCCCTCTGCTTCCATCCTGTACTGCCTACCCACAGCTCTTCTGCTGTTCAGCCCTGCAGGGACCTGAACCCACAATATGCTCCAGCAGAACAAGGGAAAAACCCATACTGCAGAAGTGTTCTGGCCAAGAAATACAAATCTCTTGCTGGGCATCACATGACACGATTTTGCAGGCAGTGTGCACAAGTCTGTGACTGGTTGCAAAATATTTGTCCTTTAACTGTTGTTATTGAACATCTCTAGACTAAAGAATTAACTAAGTACAAAGGACTCGACCCCCTAGAGCAGAACTGGCTGTGTTTCTAGAAACAGCTGCACTGGACTGTTCCACATTAGAGGGTTTGCAAGAAGTAGATAATGTAGTTTTTCTAATTTCTGTGATACACTTTTTATTGATCAACTAGTATCTAATTAAAACACTGATTTCAACAAGTTGACAGGATTGCCAGGTTTTTAATAGAACTTGGGGTTTGTTGCAGTTTTTTAAGTGTAGTTTGTGTAGTTCTTGTCTAATACTGTGTTGCTTTCCCTTCTCTACCTCTGTTCACTGCCAATGCAGACGGAATGGGAAGCCTTAGAACTGACAGATCATCAGTGGGCCTTAGAAGATGTAGAAGAAGAGCTCATGGCAAAAGACCTCCACTTTGAAGGCATGTTTAAGGAAGAACTTCAGACCTCCATCTTCTGAATTTGAGAACATGCTTTTGTCTCTTCTCGTGAAAGTTATTTGAAAAGAAATGTTACTTAAAACTATATAATGTATTTTAGCAAGGCTGAGAATAAAACAAAACCATCATGTTCAGAACTGCAGAGTGCCCTCACTTTGATTTGAGCCCCAGGACTGAGGGTGTTGTATCTCAGCCAAAGGCTCCGTGTGGGTTTTGAGCTGGAGTTCTGTTTCTCTTCCTAGGAAATATATGCTGGAGAAAAGACCTAAAATTTCAAGTTCACAAAGAGCAAGCTTGCTGGAGTTAAGGTTTCTGAGAGTAAAAAAGTACAAGTTGTGCCTATTTTTCTTGTTTTATCCTTTTAAATAAATGCACAGCGAGTTATCCTTTGCTTTTGAACAATTAGGACATCACATAAGCAATTCAAACTTGGCTTAGTGACAAAGTACCTACTGCATCTTCAAAAGTAGCATCAAGATTCAGCTTCTGAAAGCAGTTCTTGCCCTCATTCTTTTTTCCTGTTAAAATAATCAGGATTTGATGCTTTCACAAGAAAAAAAGCATGAGGGGGATACTCACCATGTGCCCACAGCAAAGCATAGGACAGCTCACCTACCTTCCTCTGGTATCCAAGCCTGGAAGGCTCCCTGGAACTGCACAGCCCCCTGTGCCTGCTCCTGGCCCAGGCGACCTGCTGGGCATCCTGGCACCTTCTGCCCCCTCCTTGCTGCTCTGGTTCCTGGGCAGAGCAGCTCCTCAGAGGCCTTTGGGCAGCAGAGAGCCAGAGATGGCACTGCTATGCAGAGGTAGCAAACACACAATTTCTCCACTAATTTAATCCTTCCCAAGTCCATTTATAAGCACCTCAGAGTGCCCACATAGCCCCTCCAGCCTGCCATGCCCAGCAGGGTGACAGGGAGCAAGGGTGCCTGGCTGTTCCCAGCCATCCCTGTTCTGTTCTTTACTGGGCAGGTGGGGATAGGAAATGCCTTAAGTGCCTGCCTGGCCATCTTCTTGCACTGTAGAGAACAGGGAGCAACTGTTCCTGGCTTGTTCATCTGCAGGAGCTCCTCAGACCTCCAGGGAGAGCAGTCCTAACCTGGGCAAATGCTTCAACAGCTCTTCCATATTCTGTGGCTGTCGCTTTCTTTTTTTTTCCCCTCCTCTTTATTCTGAGCACTTTTCTCAGGGTGAAACTGCACATCCTCTTCAAAGCAGAGGCTGAGCCAGGACTGTGACAGAGCCTGTTCTTAGTTCTCACCAAACTATCCCAGTGGTACAGCCACAAGCAGCCCCAATACTGTATACAGAGAAAACAGACAGAAGGAAGACCAGGACCCCCAGGGATCTGCAGAGGAAGAGGAATGATGATGAAACCATAGCTGAGGCTTCCCAGTGCCTCAGAAAAGCAAGGACAGGCTTTGCTGAGCACCAGACACCAACAACCCAGCACTGCAGGCAAGAAAAGGCAACCCTGGAGCAAACACAACTCTCAGCTGGACAGAGCAGTGCCCTGAACAGCTGATCTTCTCTAAAATCCTCACTGGTTCCCAAGGACTCGCCCTTCCCCAGCCCAAATCAGTCCTGGAGCACCAGGCACCCCCACAACCAGCAGTCTTGGGCCACATAACGAAAGCTGAAAATACAACAAAATCCAGTTTCAGTGCAAACCACTCTTTAATTTTCCTCTTTGTACAACAGAGCCAGCCACTTACAAAGTGCTAGTCTAAAAAAACAGTCTGGTATTACAGCACACACACATCAGCTGAAGCCCAGCAGCTCAGAGGCAGAGAAAGCAAGAGCTGGGCCACTTGTTCTGCAGTACAACAGAGTCTGTTCAGCATCTGAGCATCATAGATTTAGCCCCACGATGCTTTTCTGTGTCAGCACAGGCAGGGAGGCGAGAAGGAGAACAAAGGCTATTTCAGATTGATTTCTCTTTTAAAAAGGACTTGTACTCCCCTCCCTTTCCTCTATTCTCTATTTTGGAATGCCCATATGACTTACTTTTAGGATAAAACGAACAAACAAATGCTGATTAGAGTAATTTCAGTGCAGTGCTACAGCTTAAAAATTGCTTTTTGGATGCTCCCATCAGTAATGAGGAAAAAAAAAAAGAAATACAATATTAAGAGTTGCAAAAAAACAGAACAAAACAAAAAAAACTCCACCAGAACAGCAGAAGCAACTAAGCAATTGTGATCTCAAAATTCAAATTTCAATGTTTTAAAAGCAAAATTCCACAGAGGATCACACCAGTAGCATGCTGGCTAGAGGCAGCCCTCCCTTCTCCAAGAAAGAAAAACCCTCCTGTTTGGTTTGTCATTGAGCTAGATTTGTCCCTAAAAAAACACAGGCTAAAGCTCTAGATTTTTTCCCATTTTTCACATGGAAGACCAGGTCTCCACCAAGGAGAGACTCACAGGAGTCCACATTCAAGAAGAAAGCTGGACTTGAGTCTTACAAGTACCACAGACCGCAAAGGAGGACAGAGGGAAGAGCATTTGCCACTTGAGCCGAAAGGATAGAACAGAACCATTGAACAGCAAAGGCAAAGAGGAGCTGGGACAGGACTGTCACACCTGCAGCCCACAGAAGGTGAAAAGGTGGGGATCTAAAGGGCAGCGCTCAAGGGAGGAGGAGGAAGGCTGAAAAAGCAGTCCAAAAAAAACCAAAGTTGCAAGAGAAAAGGCTGAAAACTCACACAATCCATTGCATTGGGCTGTCACACTTACAGGTGACACAGTGCTGAGCTTGGCTGGAGAAAAAAGCTCCAAGGAACCACATAAACGAGCAAAAAAGGATAAAAATGCTGTCACGGCACAAACCATAGGAGAAAAGCCGGAGGCAGAAAAGTGCTTTACAGAGCAGCCCGGACGTGAGGGGTGTAGGAGATGGATGGAGAAGACAAGAAATCATCAGTGTTATGGATGGTATTTTCTCTGCAGAAGAACAGGAGCCAGAGAGCTGTATCCTGCCTCTCTGTGCAGATCAGCCTGCACATGTGCCACACCACGGGCAGGTATGAGTCACTTCTGGCCAAGGTTCCTACATTACAGGATTCAGTGTTCACATGAAAAAGGCTGAGTCAAAACTGCCCTGAAGAGCATAAAATGCATCAGTGAAAAGGATGGAAGCAAGAAAAACGTTTGCTGCTTAGCCAGGGAACCAAGGTACAACGGCAGAGACTGCAGCAGACAGGCCAGGTGTACAAAGATCTGAATTGAGCTCCAGAAAGGGTGTAGGAGCCTCCCTGACACAGGCAGGGCCCAAAAGCAACACCAGAGTTGGCAGGAAGCCCCAATGCCGATTCACAGAATCGTACCCACCACACTCCTCCCCGGGCCCCTGCGAGGCTCAGCTGTGACTGGCCTCCAGCTCAGACTGTCCTCTCCCGACCCCAACTACAGCCAAGAACCACAGCCCCAACCCCTGCCTCTAGCCACACAGCTCAGCCAGATTTTAAAAAGAACTTTATTGAAGCTCCAATATATATTATTTTTGGCCTCTAAATACCCAAGTGTCAGCACCTATTCCTGGCTCTCCAGTGCTACTCTGCAACCCCCAGCAATGAATTTTACAGCGCTCGATCTTCTGCTTGACCCCTACAGAAGGAAGGAAAATTTTCAGATGCCTCAGGCATTGCTTTAGAAGAGGAACTGCTACCATGGTGGCTGGAGGTGATGCTTAGTTGGTGTCCATGCCGTCACACTCTTCCTGGGGAGGACATGGGGCACTATGTTCCTCATTGTTTCGGCGCTGATAAAACAGCACATATGCAGCTTTTGTCTACCAAACAAAAAGAAAACCCATCTGAAACCATCCGCATGGCTTGGCTTGAAATGTCACACCCAAAGCAGGGAACCACACTTTCAGCACAAACTCAGAATGGCCTCGGGCCAAATACTCACCACTATTTGGTCTTCTGAAGCCACTGATACGCTGCTGTCATCGAAGTAGTACCACTTGTCATTCACTTTGTTCTTGGCGTAGGCAGTGTCTGCCACGGGGAGAAACTGAGCTCAGCTTTGACATTACCCACCCCAAGCCTAGTTCACCAACACACCCATCTTCTGCAACATGCTGGCTGGTCCTAGTCTAGGACCATGTCCCACATACCAGAGAGACACAGGGCAAAGAAACTGAGGAAAAGAATTATAGTGTTTTGTTCACCTGCCTTGAGCCAGAGCTTTCCCAAACACATTGTTTAAGACTCTGCATTTTCACATGAAGGAGTGTTTGCACGAGTCCTGACTCAAGAAGTAAGTTAAAAGTCCTGCAAAGTCTCTTCCAGCCAAGACTTCTGTGACTGTGATCCCCAATCTCAGAGCATATCCCCCTTCAGCTGTGACCCTCCCCAGCACTCTCCAGTAAAAAGGTCATTTTCATAATTTCAAGTTCAGCATTGAAAAGTCTTGACTTCACTCATAAGCTGGGGAACACCATCATACACACTAATGACTACTAACCAGGATCCCACAGGCATCAGAGTCAGACCTCAGGCAGCTGCAAAGTACACAAACTGGTTATCTGCCCTACAGAGCCTAATAAGAAGGATATTACCTCCCAATATGGTATTCACCTGCACACAGAACACAGGTATGTTTTGGGGACTAGAAATCCTTAGTGAGGGCTACTGCAGGTGTCCAACACACAGAGCCCTCCCAGGACCCTTCTGCCCACATTTCCTTGTGCCCAAGGGACAGAGCAGCAGTTACTCACAGTGGCCCACTCCCATGGCTCCATAGTGATTGGAAACTGCGATGAGGTCGTACACATACGAGCCTGCTCTTGGGTCGCAGACAAACTCGGACATGTTTAAACCCCTGGAAGGAAACCCAAAAGCATCAGCACAGCAGTAACCAGCACTTTTTAGGAAGAGCTGCATGACACCAGTGAAGCTCTGCAGGCAGCACTGGTGCAGCAGGGCTGCTCTACTCCTCAAGGGCCAGGCATTGTTAGTGTGAAGACCAGACTTGTTACCCCTCTCACACAGGGCAGGTCCTGGTAAACACATCAAGCACTGCCAAAAGGTTTAGAGGGAGGTGCTGAATAAAATACAGTTCAGTGTGTCCCTGTGTAGGCATGAAAAGTGAGATAGGAGTAAGTAAGTAATATGCTTCATCCCACAGCAAGGTGCTGACAAGCAGAAACAGAGGGACCGGGCAGGCTTTCATCTTGTACTTGTGCAATACTCAGTAGTACAAGTGCAGCTCTGCCCAACAAATTTTTAAAATCACTACAGAAGTTCTCATGGTCCAGCAGAATCACATAAACTAATGCTCTTTGAGATGTCTAAAACTGATTAACCTTAACAAAAACAACCCCACTAAAAACTAACCAACTCAACTCATGCCTGCTGTCGAGCTGCTCAAACCCAGAAGACAGCTGTTCCAGTTACAGCTTTCATAACAAGCCCACCCACCAACAGAAACATCAGAAGCAGATTCTTCTTGACCAGATTCTTCAAATTCTTCCTGGCTTGAGGGAAGAATCCTACCTGATAGGGAATTCCACAACAGTGTCAAGTTTATCCCTCCAGTATCTGCTGTATGAGAAGCGTTTTAAATGCACCACCAAAATCTTGGGCAAAGACCACAGGTCAAACTTCTTTGTGGCCTGTTGATGTTTCTTACAGTTAGGGCAGTACCTGAGGAAGGAATAACAAATAAGGAAGTTAATAACTACATTAAAAGAAAAGCTTCTGGCCTTCCATTAAAGATTCCTCACTAGCACAGCACAGTCCCTGCCTTACAGAAGGCACATTGACTGTGGAATATGCAGGTGAACACACTGCCTCAGAGAATTCCAAACTGCAGCTTGCTTTCACTTCATAGGCAAAATGCCCTATGACAAGTGTATTAACTGAACATTGTACAAAAATTAATTTTCCTTTCATAAATTAAAAAAAAAGTTTAAAGATCCCATTACTTTTCTATTATCCCCTGATGCAGCTCAAACAGGTCACAGTTGCAAACATATCTGCACCATGTAATTGGAAATTAGTAATAAACAATCTCCTAGTACACTTTAAGTTATTTTTTTACACAGTTATCAAACAACTTCCAAAGATCCTCTGCACACATGGTAACCACATTTTGGTCACTTGGGATCTGCTGTATCTCGTCCCTCTGGCCTAGGGAATTTTGGTAGAGTTGGGAGCAGGTCAGGAGTGGTTCAAGTTAGAAATAATACAGGATTAAATGCTAAGGTAGGCACATACTTTCAGTCTTTATTACCACACTGTCTGACACTGTCTAGAAGACAAATGTATGCCTGGGAATTGAAAATGACCTGATCTTTGGAAGCTTCATATCCGCTGACACTTTGCCTGCAGCCTATGGAGTCAATCACTTAACAGAGATCTTACAGACTTCTCACAGGTGAACACAAAAGGACAGACCTGGGAAATTATCAGAATCCCGTGACAAGTAACATGAACTCAAATAGTTATAGCACTTTATGATAAACATGCAGGCACAGGCTCCTACCATGGGTCATGTTCACCAAGTGTTTCCATAGTAGTGAAGAGCTCTATGCAGTCTCTGAGGGCTACTACAGCCTTCTTCTTCTGTGGTTGTAGCATGCTGCCATGTTTTTCAAATGCCTAGTGAAAGAGGTGGATGCTTTATTCAATTCCATGTACTCTGTAATCCTTTACATCACAAAATTAGACTCACCTTCCCCATGCTGCCTGTTTCTGCCCCCTCCCTTCCCCAGCCACACACTCCTCTCAAGCTTCCAGCCACTCCTTTCTTGTCCATAAGAAAAAAATATAAACAAACTAAAAGTTGGTGGGTTTAGGGCTTTTATCAAGACAATAAAACCAGCTTCTTTTGTTACAAAATATGATCCAGCAGAGCTCTCACAGAAGGAATACTGAGATTTCTGTTAGGCTCTATGAATTTGGCTTCAGATTTGAGTTTTGTTTTGTGAGTGGACCATGAACTAGACCACTTAGTTTTGAAATTAAAAGGTCTGCTTTTTTCAGAACACACTAGAAACAGATCAGCAACTACAGATCCATAGACTTTACTACTAGTAGATTTTAAGTAAACCTATCTCATGCCAGTGACTTCAGTTTTTATGGAGGGAACTACACCTAAATTTCACCACTTACTGTCATCTTTTAAGTACCATGCAAGTTTACATATAGATTATTTATGAAAAGAGCATACCTGTGCCTCCTGTTCATCATAAAGTAGCCTCCGTGTATCAGAATCCCAGTCAATGGCAACTGCAGAAAAAGCTACAAGAAAGAAGAAACATTTATTGCAAAGGTGTAAGGAGAAGGAAGAAAAAAAAAAGACAGCAAGAAAATAATTACCACTCAGTTTTAAGATTTTTCCTTCAACAATGGAGTTTATCTCAGAGGTCCCAGAAGAATTCACGAGGCTAAAAGTGAAATGCTGTTTCTTGCAAGGCTGCAGGTCTCTTGCTGCCTCCACCTGCATACAACCCTCGGAGTGGCAGGGATCAGCTTCAGTCAGCTTTTCCTTGCCTTCCTCTCCACCATCCTGATGCTCCATCTCTTCAATGTCACCTGGCAAAATTTACAACAAGGACAATATTAAAGGGCTTCACAGAAAAAGAAACCCCTGCTTGCTGCCCACTCCACTGAAGTTGTATTTTTCCCTTTAGCACGTGCCAGGTAATGTGCTGGATTTTATATCCTAGAATCAGATATGATGGAGAGTGCTCAGCTGGCAGTAGGTTAACAATGACACCTTCTGACAGCACACCCTAAGAAATATCCCCAAGAGAGAATCAACAAGGTTGCAGCTGAGTGTCTTTACAGAAGGGAATATGTAAGTCTCCAAGAATGTTACTTCCATTCTTAGGGAAAAAATGGGCAGATTTTTTTCCCCATTTAACTTCTTCTAGTTGTTACCCTCAGGGCTACAGGAGTGAATTATTTCAAAGAAGAAAGGGAAACATGCATTTGCCATCAGCATTAAAAGTGTCTTAGTAAGCATGTAGCCTTGGGATGAGACCTCATGATTCTAGGTCCTCCAACAGAAAATACCATTTCCACTTTATTTCTCCACAACTTATTTTTTGTGACCTAACAGGCCAATTTTCATCAGCAAAGGACACATCAAGAAAGGATTTGCCTCTGGAGGGAGGCACCTGAACACCTCCCTAAGCAGGAGTAAGCAAGGACTTCCCTAACATCGAGGATGAATGCACACCACACCTTGTTCCCCAGATGCCTCTTACACACATCTGATCTCCCTGTAGAGGAAGATGTTCTACAAGAATTCCCCCCCATCCCATGCAGAAGTCCTACACAATAGTGTGGTTTAATCATGGTGAAGAAACAATCTGCTGAAGCTTAACTGAATACACATAGCACAAACTATAAAAAACTAATAAAAAGCTAATAAAAAACTTAAAAGTGCTGAAAAGTTTCCAACCAATTTTGAAAGAACTTTACCTTCAACCACCCCATTGGAGCCATTGCAGGTTCCTCTGTCTGGGCAGGGTGTAGAGTATTCTTCTGCCAAAGGGAGTTTCACATAGCGGCTAAAAAGAGGGGTATGTTTGTCACACAACCAGACTGAAGCTGAGCATCAGAACAGTAGCACCCCCCTGTCATCAGTTCTTGCTGCCCTATCCCCCTCAGCAAAGCAGAACCTGTCCTGTACAGCAGCATTTAGAGGCCAAGAGCCCTCAGAATGAGTCAAACAACAATTCAGTAAGTCTCTGCTCTCGCTGCTTGTTCTGAGTTTTACTGGCAGTAGATTGAAAGGCAAAAGGAAGTTATGGTGGCCCCATCTGTCAGCCTTGAAAACATGGCCTGAGTTCTGCTCCTCACCTGTTTTGCAACACTGAGCAAACAGCCCCCCTTCTGACCACCACCAGAAGTGTCTTTTAGAGAGCCCAAAAAAACAGGACCTTGAAATGTCCCTGGGGCCTCCAGACACCAATGCAACACAAACCCTGGTTTATACATCCCACACAAAAATTCTTCCTGTTAGTAAGGATGCAGTAATTCTATTACATTGTAATTGAATAAGTGATCTCTAGAACTTGGCACAGGATTCAAAGGCACAGACATGACTTACCTGATCTGCTTCAAAACCACACTGTACAGGTGATCCACAGTGAGCTTGTGTTTGGGCACAGATATGAGCAGTGGCTGCCCAAAGAGCACAGTCCCTGCAGTGTTGCTGGATTGTCTTGTTGTCTTCTCCCGAAAGTAAATAGAGAGAGTAACATACTCTGAGCTGTCCTCACTTGGCTTGCAAACTTCATACCTGTTTGAAAGACAGGCATTTCCACGGGTTATTTCCACTGCCAAGAAGCACAGCACATAGAACCAATATGAACTCAGTCCAGTAACTCTCTGCACCAGGTACAAAGGGTTGTACTATGTGCTCATGCTACAGAGCAGTTTCCTGAACACTCCCCATGGCTCACAGCGGCACAGGATACAGACCTGCCACCAACTTGACTGCCACCTGCCCTCTGTATTCCCAATTCAAATCTCTGTTGCCACTCGCCTCCCAAGACACACCCTGACAACTACACTGTGCTTCAACCAGATCACAGCATCAACACAAATACTAAATTTACTTTGAAATTCCTCTGACTGTTTGTTTCCCCTGGAGAAAGACACCCACTTGACACCTTTGGGTCTTGCATTCTCACAGCTTCTCACACAGTTTAATGGCCTGAGCTCACATCACTGAGCAGCTAACATTTCAGAAAACCAAGAGTCTGGAAACATCTGCTTCACAGAAAACTCCAAGGACAGGAAGCAAACAAGAAAAATTCTGGAAGACAACAAACAGCTAGGCAGAGCAGAAAGGAGACTGAGATGCAGCTCGTGTCCTGGGTGAAACAGCAAATGAAATATTTGCAGACGTCAGAATCGAAAGAAACCACGTGGTCCAACATTATTGCACTGTTTGCTTCAGGGCTATTCATTACATAAGGTTCATTTTCAGGAATGCCAAGTCACACTGCTCTTTAATTTGTTGAGTCACCTGTCTCAGAATTATCTTAAAACTGAAAGAGAAAGAAAGATTTCATGAAAGATGTCACTACACATAATGACCAAGACCACAGTCACACATCTGAATGCACTCAACTCTTAACAGTCCTCTCACATTAGACAAGCCACTTCCCTTCTCTCAAGAGCCGAGAAACATTTTTATTCCTGTGTTCAGAAGGGCCTTGTAGAGCAGGGAAAAGAACAAATTTCAGAGTTGTAGTTCTGGTCCATCCTAATTAAAACAAAAAAAGATCCCAGTCTGGGGCTTGCACTGAGTCAGTAGAATACATGAAGGAAAACATCCTTCCAGAGAGTCCCAGCCCACCAAGAGCACAAGAGCTCAGAGTCAGCATAAGACAGTCCAACACCAATGGCTCTGTGGAGGTTTTCTAGGCTGTCAGTACTAATCAGCTGGACACCAGCACTGCATACAGTTCACATTTTCTAAAGTTTCCTGAGAAATGGCACCACAAAGAGGTGAATTATTTTACTTAGTACTGTTTAAATAACAAAAGGCCATACTCGGTCCCAGAGTATCATCTGTGATTAATTCCAGGTCCTACGAGACCCTTAAGCTGGACTCCCATAACACAGCTCAGAACATGACACACTCAGGACATGACTGCCTCTCACACCACCTACACTGTGCTCTGCAAGCAGCAATTAATGCAACCCCCACTTACACTCCACCCTCAAGCACCTGAATGAAGCCCTGCCCATGGAATGGAACAGATGGGACAGAGAGAAAAAGCTACTACACCAGGCAGGAGTCATCTATCACCAACAGCCAGCACACCGCACCCCACAGCACTCTGCAGGAGAGCATCTTGCACACTTCTCACCAAAACAGAACAGATTTGGTTACCCAAGTGTCCCTCTACCCACTCCACCTCAGAACAGCTTTTACATACTAGTACTAGAAGCAGACAAAGCAGAATCAGGATCTGTCATTTTTCTGATCTCTTGAGCAACAGCTCAAACATTCCCTGTAAAAAAAAAAGAATCTAAGAATAAGTACTTTATGTACAGTTTAAGGAAGGTTATAGAGCTGATACTGGGAATTGCTGAACAATACACCATAATTCTGTATCTTACAACTTCACTGAAATAATAGAACATAAAGATGATGCTAGTCCAGACTACACAACATGGTTTTAAAAGTCAGGGGCATCAGTTCAGCTGCTACCACACCGCAAAATACTGGCTTGGCTGCCTTTGTAATTACCAACAACTCTAAAAAGTGTCTGAAAACTGCTAAGCAATAGGGTAGGACTTGACCAGCCCTCATCAGCTTTATGAAGGCTTCAGGTCTGTGGTTACAATTCAGAAAGGAGGCAGTGAGCATTGAGGGAACTTTTGTTCCCTTGCACACTTAAGTTAAGCAAGTGCACAGGAGCGTAGAAAGCTACAGAAGACCAGGCAGAGTTACATGAAAGGGCACTGAAAGCAAAACATACTCTGAGCTAAACACCAGGTTGTATGTTGTATGTTACTGAAACACTCCCTCCCAAGTGCTGGGGTCTATGATATTAACTCCAGCTGCAAAAACACTGTGTGGACCCCAAGTCAGTCTCCAGCAACAACTAGGAAGTGTATTTTGCAGGAAAAAATGCCATTGTAGAAGCTGAGAAACAGATCTGTCTGAACAGGGTTACTACTGCACACCCACCCAGAGATGCTGTTGTGAAATCACAACAGGATCAAAAGTAGACAGTAAGAATAAACAGAGACCTGGAAAAAAACATGTGAAACTACTGCACATATTCTGATCTCTTCTAGGAAGTGGAGATACTCCTAAAATCTTTTTACTTTCTTTCATAATAACAGAACACCCACAGACAAGTAAATAAGGAGATAAGAGACTGCAAATGCAATTTTTAAATTTTTTTTACAGGGCAGCTTGCCCTGTAGAAGCTGATCACAGGATTTTTCTAGTCTTGCAGCGGAGTAAGATTAAAAGTAATGAGGGAATTCAACCAGGAAGATTTTTACAAAGTTTAAAAAAATACAAATTCATTGCAGAAAGGACACAAACTCATTTCAAACACGAAAACCCCATTTCAGCAAGACCAGTCTGCTACAAGATCTCATACATGTTTCACATAAAACTACCAGACTAGCTGGTCTGCTGACCTCATTAACTCGTTCAATAATTGCTGTAGCCTCAGTCACATTAACAAACCTACATTTCTGCAGCCAGTCATGGTTTTGCAAGACCATGAACTCACCTAAATGTACCACACAGCATGTTGTAGGAGAAGGCAGAAAGCATGGCATGTATGGCAAAGTATATCCTACTCAAATATGCACACTTTGATAGGTTAAAGGTGACCTGCAAATCAATTTGTGAAAATTTCATCAGTGTAAACACATTATATAATAATGCCCCATTAGCCAGGCTAAGAGAACAGCAGGATCTAGTTTATCCATCAGAACAGTTTTCTTCTTAGTTCCTGAGAACTAAAAAGAACTACAGTGAGGGATACCCTTGAAATGGGCCGTGGAGTTTGTTTTCAAGTGGCACTTACCTGACCCCTTGTACCGGCTCCAAGCTCCAGCAGGATCCCTGGTGATGGGATATCACCAGCATGGTGCATGTGTGGGGGTTACACTGGAGCGGGAGCCGGAGATCCTACTGGGGCTGGACTTCCCAGAACCTAAGGAAAAGAAATAGCAAGTGTTTGGGTTGTGTGCTGAAGCTGTTCTCTGCTTAGCCTGGGGAATGAGAGCATTCAGCACAAACACTGAACTCATGGCACCAAATTGATTTGCAGGCCACCTTTATGTGAGTGAGCTCTGAGCATTTGCCACAGACCTCCCTGTCCTGCCACAGAACGAGATGCCTGGAGAGAGACATTTCCAACACTATGAGAAGCTGTAGTGTCACTGATTTTTGCCTCAAGGCTTCTACCAACTCCTTACATTTCTGCATCCCACCTCTTCTCTGATGCTAAATATTAATACATCTTGCACCAGGATTACCCAACATTTCCAAGCCTGTCATGATGAGAAAGAGACAAGTGTAAAGCCTCATGAAAGAACAGGCTTGGAGAATTCCAGACCCACATTCTCCTCCCCTTTCAGGTGACTTGGGGAAGAAAATATATAGTTTTGTTCTGAGGAGACAAATCTTGAGGAGAGCCAAGGCCCATTCCAGTTGCTCTGCTCCTGCTGCAACGTGTTGTGCGAGTTCCTGCTCAGTGACATTTCCAACCACAGCACTTCATGGAAATCCATGTTCTGCTCATAACAGAGGCCTAAACTGAAAGTTGGGATTTAACAGACACTGGTGTCAAAAGCAAGACAACAGTACTTTAATTTTTTTTTTTTAAATCACATCCCTGCTGGGGCACAGATCTCCTGTGGTGTTAAGTCTTCAAATTTTGAATTGAGAGATGTGCTGCCAGCTGGCCAGAGAACAGCACTAAAATCAGAAGTCTGTCAAACCACAGGAATACTGTTGTCACATGCAGACCCAGGGCTGACTACTGCCTTCAGCAAAGCAAACCTGCAGAAATAATGTAAGAGACTGACATTTTATAATTAAAGTTTTCAATCCTGGGACAACTTAAGGTGATTGCAAGAAACATAAAGAAGGCAAGAACTGCCAGTTTAAGTTACAATCAGACCCTAAAAAGCTGCATAACCATTGAGAAACAACTTATTTCTGTTACAGAAGACAGTCACACAGGTGATCAACCTGGTGGTCTCTGTTTGGAGGGGGGACAAGGAAATCAAGGAACAAAGGAAGAACTGGATGGCAGTTGCTCATAAAATCAGAGCCTGAGGGCCTTGTACTCCCCCATCACTACATTCTTTGCATTCTCAGAGTCCAGCAAATAACCACAGACAATAACTAACACAACCTTGGTTTGCTTATGCCAGTGGAAAAGAGGAGTGCTTTTCAAGTGAGGAAACTGTTACACCTTTAAAAGGATGATTTAAACACCAGCATGGAAGGGTGCAGTCTTCAGTTTATCACAGCTTCTCTCAGAATTCACTCAGTGTGGCCATCAGGAAGGAACAAATGAAAAGAACCTGAAAGTACATCCAAATTCAAAGACCAGGCAGCAAAACCCTTTAGGAAAAGACCTCAAAAACTGGTAAGACCCATTGAGCCATCTCTAAAATTTTAAAGTACAAGTTTGGGGAACGCACACATAAGTTGTGGGAAAATACACATGAGAAATCTATTTCTGAATATGTTGTACTGATTCAACTATTGTGGATCACTTCCTTCTCCAAACTTTGTTTTCTAACCAGTGGAAGAAACTTAGCATCTAACTTCAATTACTTAAAACAAGGAGTGAGATGTACACATTACAGTTTGCCAACAGGGAAGTCTTGCCACTGGACATCGCTGGAAAATAAGAGCATATGATGAGTATATAAAAGGGACAGGATCAATAAAACATGAATTAAGAAAGAGTTCAAGTACATGAGACACTGCATACCATGCTAATTCAAATACAAGAGACATCTGGATTCTAGTAAACATCTCACATGAATACAATTAACTAATGGTCCTCAGTAATATCTCAGGTTGCATACTATATGTCAACTTAACACACATCTAGGATAATATTTAGTGCCCAAGAACACACCCTGCAAAAGGTACCATGACTACCAGACAACCCCTCTCCCATTTGTTTTTCCCTGACAAAGCTCTCACTTTGTTTTGCTGCACTGAGCACAATACCCTGAAATGATGCAGTTTTCCTATGTGATTTGTAACATAATTAATGCTATTAAAACCCTCATCTCTTCTGTAACTTCTATTTCCCTAAACTAAAAGCTGGTACGTTTTAGTCTTGCCACACAAGGCCACTAAGTGATTCAAGCAAATCTTGGAAAAAATTATCTTTTCAAAACATGGTAGACAAGCAGCTTCCAGAGGGTTTCTTCCCTTCTTATGAAGCAATCACTATCTTCTCACTCCAACACTTTAGAAAGTGTTTTTAAAAGTTTATTCTGTGGTAATGTCCAATATAAATGTAGTGCAAACAAATATTTGATGGGTTAGAGTGATTTACTGAATCTTTTTAAGGTTATTTATTTTAATTGTGAATTTTGGGTGAAAATACTGTCACTGTAAAACCTTCTGCAGTTGTACTTTCTAATAAAAAGCATCTGTTCCCCTTCATTAATCGATACAAAGACAGTTTTCTTTCAGGAACAGGAGAGAGAGACATTACTCAGTGTAACTAGTGATCCACCCCACAGCCACAGCACCAGTCAGCACATGAGGATTTTTTTCTGAGCTGAACATTTTATGGACTATGCAGGCAATACGAAACCATCTTTAAGTCATAAGAATCTTAAACTAAGACTTAGAAAGCCTGAAAAAACTTATATAAGCCAGTTTCAACTTAATGATTAAGTTTAAATTCACAAAGATCTCATAGGATTCCTCAGACCCTGGGCTAAATGAAAAGAAAAAATGAGAAGCACTTCCTCAAAGGAGAAACTAAAGAAAAATCAAAATTTCTCATAAAGATACTGAAAGCACAAAAAAATATGCTGTAACAACAACAAAAAAAAGCCTTCTGCATATCCTTCACGTGGTCAGTTTGAAAGAGCATGATGAACTAAAACCTTAACACAGCCACATCCTTTCATGGACAATTTTGAAGTTTCTCCCAATGCCACCACACTGTCACAGCCTGCTCACGTCAGGCTCTATAAGCAACAGCAAAAGGGTAAAAATCCCTAAAGTAAAAGGGTAAAAATCCCTGAAGTATCACTCAAACTGCAGCTCAGAAATCCCAAATTGAAGACCCACCCTGAACAATCCCACCTTCGTCCAATTTTAACACGAAACACTGTCTGTCCCTCCTTTCACACCCACATCAGCAGATGACCTGAACAGATGGAAACCAAAGGGAATTCAAGAACCTTCACAATGCTATTACCATTTCTTGAATGATTTCATTAAACCTTAGAACACCTAATTGCAGACTTTTTATAACCAGACAAGGTAGGTAGATTGTCCACAGTGAATGTAACTCTACATTTGCCTTTGAAGAAGCTTTGCTCTTTATTGAACAAGTGTTTCTTTGTTGTGTTTTTGAGACAAGACTTCCTTTCAATAAAAGAACGTTGGGTTTTAGCTGTAGTTAGAATATTACTTTATAGATCTTTTTCCTGGCAGAAACACCCACTAAAGGGACTTCCTATGAGTGGCTTGTTCCTAATTCTTGCCCTGGTGCCTGGCTGCTTTCTCTTGCCCCTTAGTGCTGAAAAGATCTTGGAGGGTGTACACGGAAAAACAGGATTCGCAAAACTTCCTCCTGCTACCTCTCCTCTTCCTTGGAGGGTTATTTTTAACTCAGGTCAGTTCATTCACTATGACTCACAGCATCACCTCATTTACAGTTGCCCTGCACATAAAAGGAAGTGCCAATTGCAAAGGAAAATACACTTGGAGCTGCAGTTCAGCCAATGCTTCCCCCACACCCCAGAGCAGACCTGATTCAGACACTTGTTTTCTGTGCAGGGATATGATGTTATGCCTGTAAGAAAGCAGGGCTTTTTTGCAATTACCATTGTAATATCATGCTTCTTATTTTTTCAGTGTTTTATTGGCTTTGGAGACAGACTTACAAAACTAACACTTCCCAATACCCTCCCAGACAGATTTCACAGAAGCCAAACATCCTCCCCAGCCATCCTAACCAGCCACACCTTTAGATGCAATTGAGGACAACAACAACATGAGAAAACTTTTCAAAACAAACTCCTACATTGCATCTCAGCAAAGAGGTCACACAGAGAGCATGAGAACAGAGCAACAAGCAGAATGTCACAGCATCCCACCCAGTGAAAGGCTCCCAGTGCACTAGAGGATGTTAGGGCATGTCTTCACACTGACCCAACAGTTTCATGGAAGCTACAATCTCACACTGGAATGCTCTCATGTGAGGAAGACTGGACCTGTGATGGAGGGCTGGATTTGACCCTTCAGCCCCAGGTTCAGTTGTGAGCTTCAAAGTCCACTTTGCACTTAACATGCAAAAGTTTTCAATTTCCAGCTGCAATAGAGGAACACAACTTTTGCTCTCCTCACTGGATTTCAGAGGTGACTGCAGATATCTCATCCACCACACACAAGTAGAACATCAAGCAGAACCAAATCCTCAGCTTCCCTAAGGTCCTTCACAACCACACATTTAAGAAACAGTGTTTAGCACCAGTCAAGAGTCTATAAAGAACCCCCAGTCAGAGTTAGCTGGGTGCTGTTACAGCTATGATAGATTTTGGAAAGGCAGAGTACAACATCTTAAACCCCACGCTCCAAGGCTTTTGGCTGCTTTGGAACATAAGAACAGTAAGCCTGAGCTAGATGAAAAATGCCAGTGGGAGCATAACTGCAATCCAGACATAGATTATCATCTCTGAGAGAGGCCTGTAGGACGTTCTAAACTACAGAACACACACCAAACTAGAAGTTCACTATTACCCAATGGCCATGACCTCCTTTGCATTAGAAAAATATCTACTAAACATTCCACGTGCTGATCTGCTGGTAAGAGCAGTGCTGCATTACTCTAAGTCATGCAAAAGGTCTACAGGAAAACTTAGGGTTTGAGGGGGGACAGGAGTTGGGTTTTATAACCTGAAACCAAAGCAAATGCTTTGCAGTATTCTTCACATGCGGCATCTTCCCACTTTACTCACACAAAGATGTCGTCTTTTGGCATGATATGATTTAAACCTTCATCCATTTGGAAGATTTTGTGGAACCGGTGATTATACACGTCTGTCACCACCATCTAGAACAGCAAGGGATATTTGCAAAGAGATTATAGTAAAAGTTCACGTAAATTTAGGCAAACTACCTTTAAATTCAAGCAACAGTTTATTCTAGTTCTCTATTTGAATTTTCAGTGCACCAACATCAGTTGTATCTGTTAAGACTGATCAGAAAAACAAAGCAATTAACAAGACCGATTTTACGCAGGTACCGAGGAGACGCAACTCCAAGTCAGCCTGGTGGAAACAGCAGAACAGATCCCAGCATCAAAGTGGCACCAGGCTAGGAATTCAGGCATGGATCACTCACATCTGTAACTAACTGAAATAAACTGAAGTGCTGCACTGGCATCCTAAAAAATACCCCACCAATTGAATTCCCTCTGGAAATGTTCACCTGATCCTTCATTATTAAAAGGACATCCAAGAACAGTTGGACCCAAACCAGACATTGAACACCTCTCAGTACTAAGAAACTACACTATCAGAAGTGTTGGGGGTGAGGGTTACCTTTCTGTTCCTTTTCTTAAACCTCTCTACTGCACTGGAACTATCAGGATAAACACAGATTGTTTCATGAATCTTCTTCATTTTACAATCAAAGCACAGCATTTTAACTTGTTAGGGTCTTGTCACTAGTCCATAAAGTTCAGCTTATAACCCATCTTTAAAAGCTAAGCCACCAAAACGCTTCAAGAAGAACAAACATTTATCAAAATTACTGTCTCCATTTATCCTTACATTTTCTGCAGGAACACCAGAGAGTTTGGAAAGTGATTCACACAGATCCGAGATGGCCCCCATCATCGGCACCACAACCCGGTACTGGAAACAAAGAGAACATCATGTTTTACACCAGGCAAAATAAACCCAGGCAAGGCAGGGAGCAAGAAAACAGAAATGAAATCTTAAAAACTCTTAAATCTTTAATTTATAGGAGTTCAGCTCAAGTTAAGGTCACAGCCACCAGGAAAAAAAAAATAAAATCACCAGACACAGAAGCTTGCTCAGAACACAAAATTGCTTTTTCTTTATGTGATAAAAAACATCTTAGAACCATTCTCTCCACTGCCGCTGGAGGTCAAGTCAAAATTCTTGAAAGACATTGAAATACTGTCAATCAGTTCTCCTAAAACTGCATCAGGGCATCCAGTCACTCTGCGTGGGCCCCCCACATCTTGTTCTTCTCTGTGGCAAGCACAAGGCTACCTTAGGGATGCATGGGCCCATTTGAAAATCAAATGGGTGGGGAAATTTAAAATCAGTCTATTGAAAAGGCTTTAAAAGCAAAAAGACAATTTTTCTTTTTTTTTTTCTTACCAAGAGGGATTGGTTTTTCATTTCTGTTTGAAATTCAGAAGCCTTACCCATTTAGAATCATAGAATATGCTGAGTTGGAAGGGATCCATCAGGATCATCTAGTCCAAAGTTGGCCCTGTCAACTCTGAAACCTAAGAGAAGGGCTGGGATGACTTAAAGAAATCTGTGTCTTCAACAAGCCTCACCTGGACAGGTCTACGCTGTGGATCTGCATATACCAGGGTAACTTCCATGAGACGATCTCTCCTCAAGGGCAGTGGGAGGGTTAAGTAACAGAAGGGATCAAAGGTCACAGAAACTTTAGAGCATTTGGGACAAACAAGGGTAGACTTGAAAAGACCATGAAAAATATCCACAATGATAGAATCGTTCCTCAGCCTATGATTCTCCCAGGCCTCTTTTGCCACCTCCTATAAAAATACAAATAAAAAATTATTAGAAGTTATTTCTTTCAAAGATTTCTATAACATGGTGAGCACTGGGATCAAAGAAAACTCAGGAAATCAATACTGATAGGTAAATTACACAGGAAAGGGGGTCTACCAGTATGTCCAGCACAACACACTGGGATTTCTTGGAGAGAAAAAAAAAGATTAAATAAATATACTGCTTCTTGTGATGTTGCCACATGCACTGTATTGTACAAGAAAAGACACACTGCCTGTTGAGAGGAAAAACAACCAGTCACATACACTTCCTAAAACCAGTTTTTGCATCTGGTTTTTCAATGTTCCTAAAGCACTTTTTCACCCAATCCACTTACTCTGGACTCTGCAGTTGTCAGTATGTTGCAGCTGTGTGACTGTGACAAGCCACAAAAGCCTGATCAGGGGAGCATGAGTTCACTGAGGAAGACATTTCACCATTATGTGTCTGATTGCATGAGAGCAGGGTGTTTGCCAACTTTGGGGGAACAAAGTGTCTGCAAGGGGCTCACATATCAGTGCTGACTGGGAAACAGGATAGGAAAAGGCAGGAAAATAAAACAAACAGAACAGACTTTTTGGGTCTCTATAAGGAAAACCTCATAAGAGAATTACTTTTCTCCATTTAGGTAGAGTGACATGAAGCATGACAGGGTTCTCCCATCCCAGGTACACCACTTTGTAGGGAGGATGCTCATGTGGCCTGTGAGCAGGAAGGCCAGGAAGTGTCCCAGAATCCAACTAAACACCCTGGGAAGCACCACCTGCCCTGTGTTCAAGTAAAGGGACCCATACCGAATCAGGTCTGCCATTGGCATCCTTCAGCTCCAAGTAGGGCTTCTTCTTCACTCTGTTCAAATCCTCATGCAAGCCATCTAGAAGAAAAGCCAAGAGCTCCTGGGAATCTTGCTGCTGGTATCCTGAAAACTGAGGAGCAAATCGGCCAACCTGTGTCTGAAACACAAAGGCAAGAATGAGGGGGGTGAGCATTACCTGTGTGCAGAAGATAGAAATAAAACCACTCAGGTCCTGGCTTTTGCAGAGATCAACTCCCACTACCTTGTGTTGGCAGGAAGCCACAGGGAACTGGATGCTAACACACTAAAGGGTGCCAGAACAATTTTCCCTTCTACTTTCAGTATTTCAGCTGAAAGCAACTCTTCACACTAAAGCAATGAGAAATAATGTTACAGACTCTGGGGATGCATTTTGCTCTCCACTTTTATAATTTCATTTTTTAGATTTGTACCTTGCACATCTTTTCTCACTGATCAAAGCTCAGAGATGGCAATTCACATGACCTGGTCTAGTTTTGTTGCAAAGATCATTCTGATTCATCTGTAAACAGCTCTCAGGCTTGGAAGTCATTTACTAAGTAACACCAAGAGCAGTAACCAACTCTGAGGAATGACAGCACTCGTTGGCAAGTTCCTGCCTGTACCCTGGAAAGCATTTATACAGAACATGAAACAACACTGAAGCAATTCTGTCCTTACTGCTTTCACAACAACAAAATGTGTGGCAGGCACATCAGCTTTCACTGTTCCTTCTGTCTCAGAGCTGTGCTCCAAGAACATGACACACTTACTTTAAACATCCGTGGGGCCACGTGGGACTGTCTCCCAGACCACATCTGTTTAATGAGCTCCGCGTAGGCTTCTGCAATCTCTCCCCTCATCCCCAGTGGGTTGTTCTGATTTATTTCAGCTTCATATTTATCTTCCAGGAAATAATCAGTCAGAGGAGGAGTATTGCTCAGACACTGAAAAAGCATTAAGGAAATGAACTTACTGCACAGGGCAATAAATCTGTGTGACAATGAAAAAACAAATTCAAATTTCACATCAGAACGTGTACCAAGTTAACGAAACTGGTGAGACCTAATTTGAGTACATGTTTAGTAAAAGAAAAAAAAAAGAAAGAAATTAAGGCAGAAATTTGTATTTGAAGGACTGACGACTAGAAAATTAAAGCCTAATGTAAATACAAGAAAGAAAGTAACTGGTCCTTAACATGGTTAGTTTGCATGATAAATTAAGCTTGAAGTGGGTTTAGATTAAGTTACTTTGACAATGAAAATTAATTTTAGAAACTCTGTCCTAGCTATGAAGTCCAAAAAAGCATAAACTGATTTAAGGTTACCAGGGTACAACTGAAAATACAGTCATGATGAACAAAAAGAGGGGTAGTCCAAGTTTATTGTGGTACCCTGAATACCACATGCATAATGCATTAGTTATTTTAGGGCCTGTTCTATCTTTCAAACCTACCACAGAGTGACTGAAGTCATTCCACAGTATTTGTACCACACTAAAAGTTTGCCCATTGCTTAAATCAAAGTTCATACAATTTGGCTCACATTTTGTTTAGACTTCTTAGGAAAAAACTATCCCTAGCAAGTTTCTGCATTGTTTAAAATGAAGAAAATAATCCCAAGCAATTAAGTTTAAAAGTAAAGAATCAATTATCAGCTTCGCGCAACTGTTACAACCTCAACACCCCACACAATGACCCTGAACCTTTCCTGTGGCCATACATACTCTTAATTTTTCAAGAATCTTCAAACATGGACCCAGAACTGCAAGCAGTGACCTGCTCATGTCGCTTCTGCAGCCCACACGTGTCAGAACATCCTCCATGTCAGCCCATTTTTGGCAGAGCACAGCACTGGGACCTTATGTTACAGCTGGGCACCTTTCACTGCTTCCCCCACAGCCTGTTCAGAAGCCACATATTTCAGATCCAGTCCCTAATATTGTAATATGTTTCATAGTACTAGTGTCCTGCACATAAGCCAAACTCAATATGAATTGATTTTTTTTGTCTGGGTTTTTTGGATTTTATGAGTTTTGGGAGGTGTAGTCTCCTCACTGAATCACATTAAAACATCCTTTTATTTTCACCAATTTTAATCCACAATCTCTATGATCTTTCATTTGATTTTAAAGAGGGTTCTTTCCAATTCTCACCTGTAATGCAGAATTCATGAAGCAGGTGTTTCCAAGGTTACTGAGTCCACAAAGTCCAGGCTGTGACAGGGAAGCACTGTCCCTGCAGTTGTAAGAGTTACAGACAAATCCAGAACCTCTGGAAAAGAAGACAGCACAGTGAACTCCACAATGAGTTTATCAAGTCTCAATACTACTTAAAAGTCACAGCAAACACAAGTCAAAAAACTGTTTAATGAAATTGTTTAACCAGACTATGTGTTTCTGCTGCTTCATAGTGGCTAATACTGAATACCAGGAACATGAAGTGTACGTGCTAACATTGGAAACATTAATCCTTACACAGTCTATTATTAATTTATGTCTCATAACACATAAATTTCCTCTAAGTACACAGCACACTATCCTAATGCAGCAAGAGTCTATGTAGTACAGAAAGAACAAGAAAATTCTCATCTGTACCTGGAAAGGCTTCTACCAGAATGGCAGATGGAGAAAAGAATATAATCCCTTCCCTCATACCCCCAATCCCCTCAAAATCAGGCAATGCTTTGGCAGTTAGTAAGCTCTGGAACTTTTGCAAGTGAGCAAGGAAGAGCAGAAGGCAGTGGCTTCCAAGAGCAAAGTCTGATAAACAGGTACACAAGAGAGGTAGAACTCCTCACAGGGCACCATCACACTCCTTTTCTGTGCTGGCAAGGATGCAAGGGATTATTCACACGAAGGATGGAGAAACAAAAAGAACATTCCTGCTCTTACCCCCTGCCCAGGTGGGAGCTGTTCAGTCCATAGGAGTTACTGCTATCACCGTTAGTAATGACAGAAGTGGCAGACACTGAGGAATAAGAACTTGATGATGATTTTGAAGAGGTAGTAAAGTTTCTGCTAGTTGCAGTGCTTGATCTGGGAGAAAGGAAAAAGAAGTAGAAACAGTGCTACTACTTTTTTCACCCCCAACCCCACCTCCCACAAAAGTCCAAGGACTTGCCATGCTACAGTTAGTTACTCCACGCAGAGTTTACTGCTTTGATTATGCAACCACACTTCCAAACACTTGTCTGGAACAGAACATCAGGAAAAAAGTATCAGAAGCAGGAGCAACAATTCTTGCTTAAAGCAAAATCTGAGTCCTAAACAGAAGTAAGTAGCAATTCAGATGGTATGAGTGAGAGGGAAGCAAGCTTTAAGTTTATCAGTAAATCACCTTGAAACAAGCAAGCAAAACCCTCTAAATCTTAACACCAAAACACACTCAACCAGCATTAAAAAGTGACAAGGTCAGTCCTTCCCCACCTGACACCCAGACCACCCCTTCAAACAGAACATTAATCAGAAAGAAGATAACCAGGATGGGCACAAAGCAGCTTTTTCCTTAGCCTGGATGATTCAACTACATTGTGGAACAACTACACATTGCAGACAAGACACACCATTATGTACATGCAGCATGCACAGCAATCCTCAGCATTTTGAGACTGGAGATATTGAAACAGATTAAAAAAGGTCATATATCCCAAGTTTATCTGGTTGTGAATCCCACACTACTACTGTCCTCACCCCCAGAACAGAACACAAGGCCAAAAAGGCATTAAGGTTCAACAGTGTCCTGACATAGACAGCTCCATAAAAAAAGCAAACCTACAAGACAGTAATACACTAATAAGCTTAAATAAATTATTTGGACACTAATTAATTTCTCTACAGCAAGAGCTGACTGGGAAATGGTCTATTCTCTCCGTCTTTGCCCAAATAAACATGTAAAACCAAAAGCAAAAAGTGCAGGACACTGTTGAGTAGCCACTCAACAGTGGCTACTAGCCCAATGCAGAGTAGAGTGCCAGCAGAGGACAGGGCCCTCAAGCTTTGGCTTGTCCACTTATCTTTTTTAATGTGGCACTCATTCTCAAATGATGCTAACTGAAAATGCGTATTCATAGCTCAGATGGTGCTAAAAGAACTATGTTGGAAAACCTCTGTGGGGCAAAAACTATGACAATGAACAAGCCATAATGGCCATGACAAGGCAGAACAGCTAGACAGCCTTCAAAGTTTGGAAATATAACAGCAGTAAATACCAGCAAAATAAACACAGAAGTAAACAAGTTACAACAGGATCTTGCAGATGAAAACACCAAACTCAAACACCATCAAAACCTGAAATATGTTAGGGGGAAAAAAAAAAAAAACACCAGCCAGCACAACCAGAAAGTACACTGGAAAGTATCCTAGAAAGAATGAGATATACCAAAATAACTAAGGTAACCATTTCTGGGACAATAAATGCCTTTCTGTCATTGCATGTTGGAGGTGGGACTTCTCAAGATTACCTGGACACAAAAATAAGTTCAATGAGAGAACAAAAGGGGTCTGGACTAAACAACAATTATCACACTCGTGCTAGATGAGTTTCAAGGGTCAAGAATAAACTAATTTAGCTAACAACAGCATGTAAATCTGCTCAGAACACATTTTAAAAGTTTGAAGGAGTGAATTATCTAGAAGCAAAGAAGGGCAATCTAGAAAATGCTAAACTTGAAAACCCAGCATCTCTGCTTGACACGTTTGATCCCAGTGAGAGAATAGAAAAAGATGCTCAGAAAATAATATGAAGAAAATCTATTAGGGAAAAAAAGAAAAGGAGGGCAAGCTCTTAAGGGATTTCAACGTTTCAAGCAGAAGCATAGAGACAGTGCATAATCAAGAGTCACATGGCAACGGAACAGTCACAAGCACTTCAACAGTATCCCACACACACACAAAAAAGCTAAGAAATATGGGGGAGGATAAAAAAGGGATCAGAAAGCAAAGACAAGAGACAAGTCACAGAGTGGGGGAAGGTCTACCTACAAAGACATCAAGGGCCTCAAGTGAATTCCTGTTGGAAAATTGCGAAGGTTCATATAAGCAGTAAAAAAATAGAAGAGAGGCCAAAACAGCTTTTCAAGCAGGGAGACAAAAAACCAAATCAAATACACTTGGGAAGATAAAAAAATTCTAAGTACTCTTACATTTTACAAGTTACTCATCTATCTGTAATATCTGAAGGATCTAGTAAGCACAGCTGCTCCCCCTTATTTCACAAGATGTTCACAAAGGGAGCCATGATTCCAGGTGAAGGGCATAGAAAGCAGCTGAGAAAAACATTTTTCTCTGAAAGCTTCCCATTTTAAGCCTGGGAAGCTACTGTCAATGACCCCACAGTACTGCAGGCTCTCAAGAAGACTGCCTCATTCACATAGAGGTGACAACAGAAGTCCTGGATGCCAAGTATTTATCCCCAGTGCCCCATGTGTCACAGAAACATGAAGACTTTGACTGGTCAAAGGCATCTGCCCTCTCCACTGACATCTCTCACAGGATGTGACTTCTGCTCCCTTGGAAATGGAGGCCCCAAGACCTTGCTCTGAAGGAAAAGACAACTGTTATTTCTTCTTTGAAGTTTGTGACTTAGAACCTTCCCAAATGTTCTGGGCTATTCAGTGGGTTACCACTGAAACTACCCTCAGTTTGCTTTGTTTGCTCTTTGTATGCACAACAGCCACTGGACTGGACTGGAAGGTGCCAAGCTCCTGCAGTTTCCCTTTGACCACCACAATGTTTCTGACAGGGAGAAACACATTCATTTACATCTGACCAACAAAACCTATACAAGAGTAAACTATAGTAAAGAAAGACTTCATATAACCATGCAACAGTTCAGGGCTTGAGAAAGTAACTTCACAGCTTTGAGGACAAGACTCCAAGGTACAAATGCTCAGTCAGTTTTCCTGCTTAAGCACAATTTAAGTCTCTCAAATTAAATCCTGTCTGAGCTAAAATACACCTTCTAGAAAAAACTCCCACCACAGTTTCACAGTGGCCAGCACCAGCCAATCCAGCAGAGCACAGATAAACTCTCCCAAGGATCAATACCCCCTACGGTCAGAAGAAATGTGCATTTCATGTGCAGCACAACTTCTGGCTTCATCATCTGGACATTGGTTTTTGCTCATCTCTGTCTGATGCCTGGAGAGTTCCTTCTTCAATTTTCATTTCTCATATCCCATAGAAGCCTTTAAGTGTTACAATCACCTTTTAAATTTCTCACCAGTATAATACTTTAACTACCAGCACAAAAACTCTTTGCTAATTCTTCAACAATTCTCTTGGCTCCTTCTGAAACCTCTCATAGTCTACTTTCCAAATTTCCTGACAACCTCACGGGACATGATCATTTCCACACACAGTTTTATTAGTGTGCATCAGAAGACTTTTTTGGTAACTGGCACACCAATTCAGGAGAACTGGCACTCCCAGGAGACTGAACCAGGACTGGAATCACATTCCTACAGAGTCCAACATGTATTTGGGGCTCATGTTCTTCACCCCATGTACACAACTTCATCTCACAATACTGATGGACATTGCCCCTGGCTGCAGGTAAAGACAGCTGGTTTATGTCTCGCTGCAAAACATGTCAAAACCCCACATAAATGGCAAGTGAGGAGAAATCTGGACAGTTGCAGCATAAAGAGGACAAGGTCAGATTAATCTAGTACAGAAACTGAAGCCATATGGTTGATAAGCAGAAAAACTGCTAAGCTGAACAGCTTGAAAAAAATACTGTAAAAGGAAAGAGAGGGATAGAAAAAGTGTTTCAATTGAGGGTTCCTTCAGCATTTACAATAGAATTAGTCCTCCTCCTTTAAACTACCAATAACAAAATACTAATACTGTGACAAAAGGTTTTTGTCAGAGCGAGAAAAACTAGGATTTCCATTTAACGGACAATAAGAGATTTTCATTTAGGAAGTTCCTACATGCAAATGCCTCCTTAACTTATGTTACACACTTAATGCTCCTCTGCAAGCTCGGCATCTGCTACAAACTCAAGCACTTCAAAGTCAGGGAATAAGGATCTGCACACATAATATTTAGCCCAGTGGCTGAAGGGGTCCTTTAAAATCACACAGTGTCAGGACACAGTGCCATCAGTAAACAGAAGAGCAGAAGAGGAAACAGCAGGAAAATTCTAGCTCCAACCAAAGAACCAAAAGGTATTTTACTGCTGAATATTGCAAAGGGAGGCAGACAGTTAAGGAGGCAGATGCTAAATACAACTTCACTCCTGTTTTCAAATATACCACCTCATGGAAAAGATGCTATTTTTATAGATCTAACAATTTCTTATTTGCTTTTGATAAGAAAATGATACCCAGGATAAAAAAATGTGTGCTAAGGCTGAGCTGGAACTCTGCCAGCTCAGGATTTTATTTTGGAGTCTTGTAAGTAACAAAGAGTACCAAGTTCCACAGAGTCATTGATACGTTCTCCCTTCAGAAACAAAGTATGCCCCCAGTTCTGAAATTCCTACAATGAGTATAATCAATTCTGTCTTCTGAAACCTACTTTAGTAGTAAAAATGGTTTCAAACTACAAGAAGAAATTATTTTTGTTCTTTAGGGAGCAGCAAATTAACAAACAGGAGTGGCCAAGCATAGGCCAAATGTACCACCCAAGGACTGCTGTGGAGTTTAAGAGCATTTTTCCTGTAAAATATCAGCCAGTTGATGGCTGGGGAAACACACAGAAGGTTGCCAAAAGTGGAAAAGCTACTTCCTCTGGCAGGGGCCAGTGCCTCTGACAAGCAGCAAATGATGTTGAAAAATGCTCACTACACAGAACCCACCCACCCCACAGTCACCTTGCACACAAGTGCTGTGAGCAGTGACTGACATGAATTCCCAGCTTTCCAGACCCTCTTTAGGCACACAGGCAATGATTCAGGTGCTCACCATTTCTCTACCAACACTCTATTGGGTTTATGACATCAAAACTCTAAATTTGGGGCAAACTCTCTCATAAGCTTCTAGCATTAAAGTGATGCAGCTCAAAGGAAGAACACCAAATACTGAAGTTCTCCATGGTGTTGACTAAACAGTATTTTCTCCAGATGAGAAACAGAACATTGAAGGTGTCAATGTTTGCCTGAGATAGGATTAAGCACAAGTACAAAAGAACAGGTAATCTTGTACATATGACATAGAACAATTCTTTCAGCCACCATTATCAGCATCAAGTCAAACACTTTCACAGGTTTCATGTTATAATAAGCAAATATTCATTTTTTTGCCATTGGAAAATATTAATCTGCATACCAATAACAATTTTCATTTACTTATCACTGGAGATTAAATCAAAGTCTTTACACAGCAGACTTGCTGTTGAAAAAGGACAATTCTGAAGCCTGGAAATGCTACAGGGCTTCTTTTTAGCTTTGCTTCATGTGGAAACAAAACGTTATGATCTGGTCTTGCACAGCTGTCTCTCTAATGCTGTCAACCAGTACTTGAGTAGGTACATGATATGAATGTTTAGTTGCTTTTCACGTGATACTCCTACAGAAAGTTCACTGTAATCCCATCGGAATTCTAGTGATTCATTTACCCAGTATGATCTCTCAAAAGTGTTGTTTCAAAATAGGTTTCACTGACCTACCTGATCCATTCTTCAAGTTTAACACTAGTGTTATCTTGATCTCAAATGAGATCACTTGGCAGCAAGTTCTGTAAGTTAACTGTATTGTACAGAAAAGCATCATCAATATCAAGACTGATGGCTCCCAGGATGGGAACTCAGTAGGCCCATCAGACCAGGAGAAAACCTCAAATTCTGCTTTCTGCAGTAGGACTTGATACGAGCAGTTCCTTATCGTTCCAAGCAACTTCCATTCTACACCATTCACTCTATACACACATTATTTCACCAAGTCCCCCCTCCTACTCATCTCTTCTCTAAATCAGACAGCAGCAAGAGGATCTGTGTCATATTTCCAGGCTTCTACGATTGCCTCTGGGGGCAGTGGAGTGGGTCAGCTACTTATCTACCCTTTTAAAGGGGGAACTCCCAGAACTCTGAGCATTCACTACTGGCAGCTTTGGAAATACACTCAAAGATCCTTTCTGTCCTACAACAGTAAAAGACAGATTATTTGTTTCTCCGTGCAGTCTGCAGAGGTAGCTTTTTAAGTAGACCAGTTCAATGCAAATAGCACTTTTGTCTTCTAAGCACTATAGAAACCCTAAGCTATTTAATCCTCACACAACCTACTGGAAACAGGCTTTCAAACACAGGCATTTGCTAAGACAAGGGACCAGCAACGGAACCACTGAAGAATATTTATATTTGAGATTTTCTCTGCTTCAAAATAACCAAAGCAAAGCGAGCCACAACAGCCATTGATAACCAGGCTTCCACAGAGAACACGTGGTCACTAAAGCCTAGCAAACAAGCTGGACAACATAGCAGAAGCCTTTAGAACATGCTTGCTTACTTTGCCAGGAAATGCTGTCCAGGCCACGTGCCATCTTCGTTTTTCACTTCTATTAGAACCACCTGAAAGAGAGTGCAGGTAACAAAGGTAACTGCAAGTCTGTTACACATTTTGCAAAAGCATTAACAAATCACATTATCAATGTTTGCTCAAAGCACACAAAAGCAAGTTAAAAAAAAAAGTACGAGACTGAAAAGAAAAAAAGAAAAAAATAAAAAAGAGAAAAGTTATGCCCCTTACCTGACCCTGATAGAGCCCTGCATCTTGCACTGTGCTATCCAGCTTGCTGAGCTGCTCGTAGGTGTTACTCATATACCTGTTCCATAACCTGGTTTCCTTCTCAGCTGGGATATTAAATAGTTTTCTCATTTCTTTCTCGATGGTAGCTGTTGAGGAGGAAAAAAAAACCAACACCAAAATTCCTAAAACATGAGTGCTCTTGAAAAATAACAAAGGCAAACCAGACATTCTACATCATTGATCCTTCAAGTTCGTTTGAGTAGAAAATGTATCATGGAAGTTATAACTGCTCATACAACCTGTCTAATATTAGGTCTGAAAGAATGAAAAACTTCTGTTTTACATCATGTATATGCCTGTCAAGCCTTCAAATCAATAAAGTGCAGAACACATTGAGAACTTTCTGCCCCAAGGACAACTTCTATGAAACAGTCAATATTTGACAACAGAGGCTCAAGACAGGAGTGTTTTCAGTTACTCCTGTCAAGCCAAACTGAAAAAAAGCATCTTTATAGACATAGAGGACAGCTGACAATTCAGCATTTTCACATGTGAAAAATATAGTAATGAGAGAGAGAGAGAAACCAAATTTCAGGACAAGAGAAGTGTAGAAAAAGCCAATAAGAAGATGTCTAAAATATTCACACACTAGGGAGAAGGAATTGTAGAGGAATCAGAGAATCAACTGCTTTACATGAGTGACATGGATGTTTAAGGACATGTTAAGCCATGTCCTCCATAAGCTCTCAACCACAACTCCCTGTGTTGCACACAGAATCACTGTGGCTGGAAGAAACTAAGGAGGTTCCTAGTCCAACCATCCTAAGTCAGGGATCAACACTGAATTCAGACCAGGCTGCTTGGGGCTTATCCAATCAGGTGTTCAACATTCACAAGGAGATCCCCACCCCTCTGGGCCCTGCTCACATGGCTTGCTGTCCTAATATGGAAAACCTTTTTATTATATTCAGTTGGAATCTGTCCTGTTTCAATTTACAACTATTGCCTGTTGTGACTCAGTAAACAGCCTGACTCCAAGTTCTCAGTAACCTCTGCATAGGTGCTATGAGGTTCCCCAAAGCCTTCTCTTCTCCAGGCCAAAGGCAGCTCCCTCAGCCTCTTCTCACACACCACATGCTCCAACCCTGTCCAGTTTAACAGCATCCTTCTTGCTCTGGGGGTACAGATCACCTCTTGAAGCTGTGCTCTGAGGCTGCCTCATCTACCAGAGAATAACTCACCCACAGTATCTGCTTTGCTGAAGTGGCAGCTGACGACATTGTCGGGGTCGCTGCTCTTGCACAGCTTCAGCTCCAGGAGATAAACTTCAACCTTGTAGTGCTTCACAAAGAGCCCATACTCCACCACCTGCAACACAGAACAGAGCAGCACGAAGCTGAAATCCTGGGCAGTCCTCTATGGTACACTGCTCTAAACAATGCAAGCTTCTAAGAGTCTTGAGAGTCAAGCCATAAACTGAACACTGTCCTCAGTCCAGATTCAGTCACCTGTATCAGCTTGTTTGGGGGGTTTTTCTTTTGTTTTTAAAACACAGGAAATCCCAGTGCTTTCCTTCCACAGTGCAAAGTTCCCAAGGTCCCCCATTGCAGCTGAACTGATAGTGTCAGCTAATTATCCTTGAAAAACATTTGATCACACAGAGAATTCTAGAAAAAAATTATCTTTTGCCTCCCGCCTTTGGCTAAGGTTTACATAGAGAAGGAAACAAGCCTGGAACACTTGGGCAAAATCTTTTCTATTAGAAGAGCACAAGACAAAGCATCAATTGTTTTTCTGCATGGTGCACAGAATCTGCCTCATTACTCTCTCCTTACAAGAACAGAAAAAAGCCTTTGAAGTTGTTTTGATGACATTGCTTTACTTCAGAGTAGTTTTCA
This sequence comes from Pseudopipra pipra, assembly GCF_036250125.1. NCBI lineage: Eukaryota > Metazoa > Chordata > Aves > Passeriformes > Pipridae > Pseudopipra > Pseudopipra pipra. Next base: position 14,717,638 of record NC_087559.1, read on the forward strand.
AATCAATTTTGCATTGGAGAGAATACTCCAATAGGTGCATTTACCCACCCCAGGATATTCCAGCACATTTTTAGAAACGTTTTCTCTAAGACTGGAAACCACTTTTCACCTGCACATTATAAGGCACACTGAGCCAGAAAGAAAAGCACATTCCACGGGCCAGTTATGAGACAACTGCAACATAACAGGAGAAGAAAGAAAAAAAAAACCACACCTCACCCCACAATAACAAAGAAAAACAAAACCCCACACCTCAATTATCTCCTGGGTTCTTGGCAGCTATAAAGCCTCTGAAATTGAGACCATATTTCATTGAACAAGCTGGTATAGTTTTTAAGAGTAACAGTGTTTGAGAGGCCTTTGGACAATGCCCTTAATTTGCATTAAGTTTCAGTCAGCCCTGAACTGGTCAGGCAGCAGGACTAGATGATTAAGTCCCTTCCAACAGAAATATTCCATTTTATTCATGTGACACCAAACTTGGTATGAGCTCCATCTTCAACATTTTACAGAAAAAAACTTCACCCAGCTTTGAAAGGAAACAAACAATTAAGTGAGAATTACACTAAATTATGCTTCCCTCTTCTGAGCTTTTAGAGGGTTGTGTTAGATATGCAAGGTGCTTTAAAGGTAAAAAATTAACAAACACATTTGGAAAGATCTTCAGTATTTTGCTGTTACAACAGAAAGAGAAACTAAAGCTCCCTGGTTCAACAGCTTCTTGATAGGCAGAGTAGACTTTTTTTAAGAAAGCAAAGGAACCAAATCATAAGTTCTCCATTTCTTTTTCAGAAGGAATTTCACTAAACATGACTTCCTGTTCTCCAGTATTACATAGTTAGGAACAAATAAAGAGCCATATTCAGAAATGGAAGAGCGCTTTCCAAGAAGTTCCTGTGTTCATTAGGATGAATGAAGGGTAAGAAGAGTCTCTAATCACCTGCAGATGCTTTTTAAGCACTCTCTGAGCAGTCTGTTTGTTCTCTGAGCACAACAATTCAACAGCTGAGGAAGCACATTAAAACACTTTCTAGTGGGACTCTATAGAAGACTGATCAAAAATATGGTTTGAGACTATCAAAAGAAACCTGAATCACAAATAAATCTAATCTAAGCCTCCTGTACTTGTTTTTGATCATCAAACACAGAAATGGAAGAAATATCACCTTGTAAAATCGAAGATGCCTGAAAATTACTTCCCAGATCCTACTTTTATGGTTATTTCAATGTATGAATTACAGTTGATCCAGCTTTAGGAAAAGGCTTAAAGCATTCAAGGACCACAAGTTTAAGTGCTTTACTTCCAGTGCTACCTGGAGAATACTGTAACCAGATCCTTCCCATGTTCCACTCAGGTGCAGCGCTGCAGCTTCTGTGTCCCACTGACCCACTCTGTATTTTGGTAAGAGGCTCTTACAGCCCACAAACCCACTATTCTGCTACATTTCAGCATCTTTTTAGATATAAAAAATCCACTTCGGTTACCAGGTTGACATTTAATAGAGACAGTCTCATAGCAAAACTTTAAAAACTGACTCTTAACTCGACCAGGATAACGTGGCATGTTCTGTCTGAACTCTACCCCTTGGTAATTACAGTGTTGAAAGTGGCATCTGATACCCCAAGAAAAGGAGGCTCATACAGTTAAGCCTGTCACACAAGTGTTTCCCCAGTAGCTCCCAAATCCCTTGTCAACTTCTAAATCATTCAGAAAAGGGAGTGTGCAATAACAGGACAGGCTTTGTGAAATCAATTAGCCAGTTTAGGAAGGAAAGCATCCCCACTGAGAGAGGCACTGCTCAGTAACAGTTCCATTCTCCCTCTCAGTGCAGACTTGCTATTCCTCAAGAAGTTCTTTGTTTATCTAAAACCACATCTCCCTTATGTGCTGTAATTAATTCTTTCCCACTTCCCTGATCTTGTTTACACGGGAGTTCTGTCTACTCAGCTGAGTGAACCGAGGGTCACCTGGTGATCCCAGTTCATTCAGGGGTTCTGAAGATGTCAGATTTTCTCCTTACGTACCATTTCTAGCCCACACTGATTGACAACATTCCACTACCACTGATCAGCACAAGCAGGCCTGCAAGAAAGGGATCATAGTTCCTTTCCAGTGCCACACTTTCCTGGGTCTTGCACACCTTGAAGCAACCCTTACTGTAACACAGTGCTACTTAAATGTAAGAGATACTAATTCTGTTCATGTATCAGTGCTATTTCACTTGGTGTAGAGATTAGTCTTTATGAATCCCCCAGACTGGCACTGCTCAATTTAGTCCCTGCAAAAACACAAGACTAAAATAAAACACACAACCCCTTTTGCCCATAAACAAGAGTCTGACAGATTTCCAAAAAAGCAGCTTGCAAATTCCACCTTCTGGAACTCAGAACACATAAATTACTGCATTTGCCAGACAAAAGTGAGACTTACAGGACAAAATCACAAATATGTCTCAAGATTTTTGAATCACAGAATTTTGGAAGAGAAAACAAGAATCACCTTAAACTCCAGAGGAAGTTCCTAAGCCATCTGTACCAGAAGACAATTTATTCAAATGCCTCATTCTGTCCTGGAAGATCTACGGGCTTGACCAACAACCTGCATTTGTCAACAAAGCACAAACTATTCTATGCAACTTAAAAGCACTGCACCAGTCCAAACAATCATTATGTAAAAAGTTAACCAGGACAAGGTTCATGGTTCTCACCCCTGAATAATGCATCAACTGAGAACCCCGGAATATTCAGGCATTTAACTGCAATATAGGCAGGTCATTCATTCAGACAACAAGGCAAAAAGACCTCTTGTTATTATCTCCAAAGAGCTGCTGAGGATCCTGTCTTAGCTGATATCTACAAAATAAACCGTCTAAGTTTGAGGGAGAACAGAAAATGAAACCAGGACGAGGAGAACTTGATTCACCCGTACTTACTTTCCTCACAATAGGCTGCTGCCCGTCTATGCAGCCATACCACGATACTAGTTTGTTCCAGGCTTCAGTGGGCACCAACACGTAATCCAGCTCATCAATGAGGTGTTCTTTCAAACTCTGAGTTTCCGGATCTAAAAGGGAGACAGAGGGCAGAGCGTTCGGCATCAAACAGCACCTTTACATCCCCAGACCCACACACGCGCTGCCAGGGCGCCCAGGAACCCCAGCGCTGCCAGGGCAGGCAGAGCCCCGCCGGTCCCGCACGCACAGGGCGGTGCGGCCGTGTGCCCTCTCCGAACACCCGGCTCCGAAAGCGAAAGCAGCGCAGGGAAGTTCCTCGGGAGAGCCCGAGGCGCGCTACCCCAGCACTCACCGTCGAACAGGCCCGAGTTGTCGATGGGCCCCGGGAACAGGCCCGCGTTGTCCACGGGCCCCGGGAACAGGCTGGGATCGCCCGCGCCGAACATCTCCCAGTTGTCGAAGCCCACGTACTTCTTCCACTGCTTGAACCACCGGCTCTCCACCAGGTACCTGCAACGCACGGCCCCGCCCGGCGCGGCCGTTCAGCGGCGGCGCGGCCCGGGCCCGCAGGCCCCGCCGCCCGCAGGGGAGGGGGACGGGAGATGGGGACCGGGAGGGAGGGAGAGAGGGAGAGGAGGGGAGGCCCGTCCGCGCTCACCAGGACTCTCCGGGGCGGAGGGCCGTGGCCAGGAGCGGCCCCAGCTCCGCCCGCTGCGCCGCCGGGTCCGGCCGGGCCCGCTCCGCGCCGCCCGCGGCCGCCGCCATGTCCGTGCGCGAGACCCGGCGCGGGCGGAGGTCGGGGCGCGCGCGCGCGCGCGCTCGCGGGCACGAGCGCGGGGAGGGGGGAGGGACGGGCCCCGCCCCGCCCGCGCGCGCCCTGTGACGAGAGGGTTGGGCGGAGCCGCGCGCGCCGTGGCGGCGGCCGCCATGTTGGGGCGGTACCGTGAGGGGCCCGCGGGGGGTGCGGGAGCCGCCGCCATGAGCGTCCAACCCGGGCCGGGAGCCGGCGGCGCTGCGGGACTCAGCTCGCGGGGAGGGGTCTCGTCCCCGAGCAGGGTCGTTCCCGGCGCAGCCTCTTCAAGTGCTTCAAATAAAGACACACCTGCCAACACTCTGTTCCCTTCTGTCTCTGCAGCAGCACCAACCCAGTGAAAGGGGCTGTTATCACTGTTAAATATTTTTGCTTAGCTTGCCTGAGAAACTTGCTAGTCTCACTGTTGAGTGAATTCTTTGTTTCACCATCATTCGCCAGACCTGCTGCCAGCCCGCTGCTCTGGGCTCCAGACGCCTTGTGCTTTACTTTCTCACCAAGAATCTTCTCCCTGAGCTATGGCTCAGTGTTTTCCACAGGCTTTGAAGATTAAACCCCATTCTTCATAAGCATTTTATTCTTCTCTCTCCCGGGGTGGCCTCTGCGAAAGCAGGTGGCAGAAACACTTTGGTTGGACTGTGGCTCCACTTTCTCTCGTCCTTCAGGGAGCACAGTGGTCAGGGTATGGGTTGGGGAAGGGCACTTCAGATTGTTATGGTATCAAACAGGAGAACAGGTCTGAGTAACTGGCTGGAAAGAGCTCAGAGATTTTGAAAGTGTCTCAGGAGAAAACTTCAGGCATTTGTCCCTCAAGTAGCCCGTCCTGTGCTGTTCAGGGAGCCTGTCCTTGAGAAGTGGGAGAATTGGGAATGACAATTCAGACTTTGAAACATGCCTGATACCCCAAAGAAATCCATTCACCTTATGGAAAAAAAAAAAAAAAAAAAAAGGCAGGGGTGATGTGCTGGGGCTGTGACTGCCTGCAGCGGGAGAGTTCTGGTAGCACCATAGGCTGGTGGGCTCTGCCTCCTGCCAGCAAGCTGGGCAGTGCTGCAGCTGTGGGGTAACACGATAAAGGGCTCTTATCTTTCTGAGGGCAAGTCAGTTTACTTAACACTGAAAAGACCATTTTCTCCTTCCAGTGAGTGTTAAGTGTTACTTATTCCAGTTTTCCTCAGAGGACCGGCCCCTTTGGGCTCTAACACACCCTGTTATGGCAAGGGTGGGTGTGTTTTTAGAATGAGTCAGCTATTCTGAGATAGTGCTTACATGGCTGACCTCACTACTAATTAATTACCTACTCCTCACAGAAAGTGTGGTAAACAATTAAATGGTTTCATTCAGACTTTTCTGATTCAGAACAAGGAAATTATATTGTTACAGTTTCACTGTAGACAGGAGTGTCTCCATTCTCCTCAAGCACTTTCAGCCATTTGACTTCTTGCTCTTGCCTCCAGCTGAACCCGATGGCTGCAAGAGTGGCACTGACAGGAGCAAAGCCCTCTCAAGTGCCACACAGCTGGAAGCAGGTGTTTCCTACTTGCCTTACAATGGTAATGATCAAACAGGGTGACTGAAAGCTGTCTTAAAAGTTACTGGGTGCAACAAAGCTCAGCAGGAGGAGAAAGGGATTCTAAATAGCTGAAAGAACCTTGAACAGGCTGAGTAAGGATGGCCTCAGACTCCAGCATTCCTGTTCAGAAGACACTTCTGAACACCACATCTCACCAGCCAGGATTTCAGGAGATGGGACAGAGTTTGGCAGGCAGAACACTAGGGAATGTGGGAGAGAGAGGTGGGGAGTGGAAGGATAATTTTCCTTGGAACTAGTTAACACTCCTGACAGCTTCAAATATCTGAACTTGTTTAAAGATTTAAGAAGTTGGTGGCAACCACCAGCAGCTAAAGGGGGGAGGGAATCATTTGGATGGGAGAGAAGAGGAGGCAAACACTTTCTGGAAAGGAGAGAATATATGGAACTCTCAGGGGTAGAGGAATGGAAAAGCAGGGGAATACCGGCAGAGGGATTAGCTGCTTACAATAAAAGTGTAGAAAGAGCAAAAAATAGTGTAGGAGTATAGATTTGACAGATGGGAGATGTTGAAAGGACAACATCCTCAAGCCAGGGAAGCACCCAAGTGTGCTAAGGTAGTGTTTATTTTAAGGTTTCCCTCTGAGTCAGTCTGTTTCTCTCTGAAATTACAGAAATTACAGAAATAGAACTGGGCTGGTTTATAATCCCTGTGGAATCGCCTGGGATTATTCATGTCTCCCCTCAGCACAGAGCTGCTCCCTGTAGTGAAACATCTTCATCCCCTCTGGTCACGACACCAACCAAGGTTTGGATGCGAGATCCTGTGTGGGGGCCGTGCTCAGCTGCCCCTGTCACTGCCAGAGGGCTCCAGCCCATGCCCTTTGCACCACAGCCCACTGGAGCCCAGAGCCAGCTATTCCAGGGAATGTGAAATGTGCCAGGGAATAACAAGGCTGGGTGGCTTTCATCCACACCACAGAGTTCCTGCTGGTGTGCTTACACTGGGAAGGTTCATTTTCCTGCTAGCATGGCTGATTTTCGTCCTGGAATCACGTCACTGTGCTGCTGCTGGCACGGCTGGATCTGTTCTGGAGCTGTTGCTTTGTTTTTCTGCTCGCACAGCCCCGGCAGCCGGAAGGTAAATAAATCCCTTGGCCTGAATAAGCACAGTGTAAAGTGCCTTTCTGACCAGCAGGGTCGGCCAGAGGCCCTTTTTGGCAGGATGGAACAGCAGCAGGTGTTGGGGTGTGCTCCCTGTGGCAGTGGGGCTCAGTCAGAGCCTGGTGAGGAACTGGCAGAGCAAAGGAGGCCCCACTCAAATGGCTCGAGTTTGGTGAGTCAGGATTGAGGAAGTGCCACAGCTCACGTTGAGAAAGATTTTTCAGTGCCGTGAGCTCCTGCTGAGAGCCCCTGGGCTCTTCACGTATTTCAACATCCTGCATTAATGAGGGAAGTAGACTTAACTGAAAAAATAATCCCCTAAACCATATATCATCTGCTCTAAAGCTGAAATAGCTGCTGAAAACATCCTGTTTTTTTCTACGAAGCTGCACTGGAAGTTAAAAAATAGCCCAGTGAGGATTGTGCAATCTGAATTCAAAGCTCAATGACTCAGGGGTACAGAGTGGTGCCAACTGGAGGATCTGCCCCAGTCTCTCCTCAGCCTTGAGAGAGCCTTGGATGTAGGTACAGTAACAAAGAAGCTGGTGAATTTGTGAAGTGAGAAGCTACAAACAGGAAAAAAACCCCCAGACCCTCAAATCTCAAAATGTTTTTATTATGAAAACTAATGCTTGAAAGTGTTACACCTTCCCTTTGAGAGCCCAAGTTTCTAGTCTGGGTTAGGACTCCTCAGTCCCACGCCAAGTTTATAATCAGTGCTATGAGGCCTTGTGAGGAGTGGCTTGTAATGAAAATGTGCTCACAGAGCCATTTAAGGAGTGAAAATGTCCCTGCAGAAGGACCTGAGCCACTGGGCAGAAGGACAGCCGGTAAAATTTGGCACAGGCTCACAGTTTTTCAGGGAAAACCAATCCTAATTCCAGCCATTCAGCAGCAGTCTATAAAACCGGGATTGCTGTGCAGGGACAACATGCAGAATTATTATTGAATCATAGAATCATTAAGGTTGGAAAACACCTCTAAGATTATCGAGTCCAATTGTAGCAACTCCATTAAATACTTTTGTCAGCTTAGTGGTTGCCAGAAGTCAAAAAAGTGTTAGGGAAGGAGTAAAAAAAGAGAAAATATTTTGTGAACCCTGACAGACCTGCACTTGGAGTGTCACATGCACTTCCCGTGCCCAAAGGGCAACAAGGACACTCCAAGGCGAGGCACAGTTCCATGGAAGAAGTGGCTGAATGGGCTGGTATTGTACTGGGAACAGGACAGAACTGGTTATTTGTGTGATTCCTGCACTGCAAGGTGTTGGGGATGCACAAAGGGGATTCAGGTTTCATGTAGGGCTGAGCTAGTATGTAGGGATCCATGCTGAGCTACCAGCATGCAAAAGGCCATAGAGCCAGGAGACACTAAGGCAGTGAGGGTGCAGTGGCTCTGGGACAAGGGGAGGTGCAGCAACAACAGCGGGTGCTGCTCCTGTTCTAGGTGCACCCGCTAACAGAGGGCAGATAATGAGATGGGCCTTGGCCAACAGGCTCTTACCCCAGCCCAGGCTGCAGGATCACTCATCTCCCTGCCCCAACAGTTATCAACGTGTTGCAGCCTGTCGCTGGTAGCTACACTGGGAACTTGTCAGTGTAAAATCACCTCCTGGCCATGTGCCAGCATGTTCCCTCTGCAGGGAAGCCCTGAGGGAGGTCCAGTAAGCAGTGGGGTGAGGTCTGTCTGTTCCATGCCACCCTCCCGCTCTGCCAGGCTCGCTACATGTGGGGCAGACTCTGGTTCACAGCTTGCAGAGTTCATGAAGGTTGTTTGCCCATCATGCTGCTCTCAGCCTGACTGCACCACCACACTCAAGTGCTCTGAGTCTGTGAGCACCCACGCAGGCTGATGAACAGCTAAAGCACCCACCACGTTTCACCCCATTCACCCAGATTTATCAAGCCACAGCCTTAAAGAAAGTACACATTTCTTTATTCAGAGAATCACAGTAAGGTACTGAGATTCACAGCTGCTTGCCCTGGCTTAGCTTCCCAAACATTCCCGTGCAACTTTTGAAAACATCAGGTACACTTCAAGGATTTGGAAGATGCACCATCATAAGCAAAACCTGCACGAGACATTGGGATTTCTGCCAGAGCAGCAGCTCCCTGCGAGAAAAATAAGCAGGTGCACAGTGAGGGGAGCAGGGAGCGAGGGGAATGGGCAGAGGACTTTCTAGGGAGCCTTCTGCAGAAGCAACTCGATGTCGTCCTGGATCTTGATGGTTTCGAAACGCCGGCTGTAGCGTTTGAAGGGCACCCCGTCGGGGCCGATGAGGAACTTCTCGAAGTTCCAGGCGATGTCGTTGCGGCAGACCGGGGACCAGATGATGTACTGCGGGTTGGTCATCAGCGAGGAGGGATCGTCGTGCGGGAAGGGCAGCGCCTCTTTCAGGAACGTGAAGAGCGGGTGCGCGTCCTTCCCGTTCACCTCGCACTTCTCGAACATGATGAAATTGGGCTTGAACCCGTTGCCAGGACGAACGTGCTCCAGCATGGGCAGGATCTCATCGTTGGTGCCATTTTCCTGGGGAAACAAAAACAAGCCCGCCCCGCGCAAAGCCCGTGAGAGCCCGCATGGGGTGGGCGGCTCCCCGGCCCCGCTCCCCGGCCCCGCTCCCGCCCTACCTGGTGGCCGAACTGGTTGCAGGGGAAGCCGAGCACCTGGAGCCCGCGGGGCCCGTAGCGCTGCTGCAGCTCGTTGAGCTGCAGGTAGTCGCGCGTGGTGGTGCCTCAGAGCGACGCCACGTTCACCACCAGCAGCACCTTCCCCCGCAGCGAGCCCAGCGACAGCGGCTCCGCCGCGCCGAGCGGCCGCGCCGCCAGCCCCGCCAGCCCCGCCGCCAGTCCCGCCGCTCGCCCGCCCGCGCCCGCCGCCGCCATGGTCCGCACTGAGCTCCCGCCGCCGCCGCGCTCGGCCTGCCCCGAGCCACTGGGACCCGCCTCCGCCACCGCCCCGAGCCACTGGGACCCGCCTCCGCCACCGCCCCGAGCCGCCGGGACCCGCCTCCACCACCGCCCCGAGCCGCCGGGACCCGCCTCCACCACCGCCCCGAGCCGCCGGGACCCGCCTCCGCCACCGCCCCGAGCCGCCGGGACCCGCCTCCGCCACCGCCCCGAGCCGCCGGGACCCTCCTCCGCCACCGCCCTGAACTGCGCGCACGGCCCTGCCGAGCCCTGCCCCGCCCGCGGCATCGGCGCCCGATGGAGGAGTCCCGAGGAGAATCGGGCCAGGCGTGTCGGCTCTGAAAGGCTCGGCGGGTCTCTGAGCGGTGGAAGGCACGGAGCGGGGTGGTTTGTTACATCCCCGGGTAGTGGATGTAGCATCCACAGGGAAGTGTCGCAGCTCATCGGGAACGCCGTGGAAAAAAGCAGCAAAACGCAAATTGGTCAGGGAGAGCGGTCAAACGTTGGAATGGGCTGCCCAGGGAGGTGGTGGATTCACCGTCCCTGGAGGTATTTAAGAAGAGACTGGATGTGGCACTTAGTGCCGTGGTCTAGGAAGCAAGGTGGTGTTAAGTGAAAGGTTGGACTTGATGATTTCAGAGGTCTTTTCCAACCTAGCTGATCTGTGATTCTGTGATCCCAGGAGCTCCAGCCTTTGTGGTGACAGCGCAGCGCCAGGGCTGCAGCATCCTCCGAGGGCACCGCTGCTACTGAGAGTGGCTTCAGGGAGAGGAACACCTTCAGTTTGTGTCCAAGAGGGGCCATAAATTCCCTTCTAGTATCCTTCTATAGTTTTTCCACTTCTTCGAGGCTGGTAAAGGGCTACAGCTTGCTATATCCTCACTAGATAAAAAGAAGGAGGGGTTGCTTTTTCCTGTCCTTGACTTTTCCATTTCTTGCCTTACTGCTTCCATAAGTCGCACAGGAGCGACTGCTCTTTTTTCCCATGGATTCAAGGCAGCCCTAAGTGAACTAGGCTGTGCCCACACCAGGCAACGTGGCCCAGCCCCTCCTCCACGGGTCTTTGTGAAACACTGCCCTCCTCCAGAGCACCTCATGAAGAGGCAGGTCCGGGGTCAGGCCTCGAGGCCATGTCCATGAGTTGGACCAACAGGGACCGTGGGGAAGCACAGCTTGGCAGGGACAAAGAGCCAGGGCCTCAGCTCCAGCACAGCTCCCAGGGAGAAGCAGGGAGCCCCTGCTGAGGCTCCTGCCAGCATCTGTGCCAAGTGAGCTCCGTTCACAACAGCCCAAGGTCAGACAGCTGCTTATCAGCCCTGGCTCCCAGCCAAGACAGCCTGGGCCCCGCATGGGGGATGCACTCAGGCCCCCCCTGTGCTGTCTGCCTCTTTCGTGCTTGGGAGCGGGGACTTGTCACAAAATGCCAGCTGTCACTAACGGGCACCACACAATGCTCTGTCTCTGATCTGGGTGCCCAGGTGACTGCAGGGTCTGGGGGTTTTGTTTTAAGCCACTCACAATTGGGAGCTGGAATAGTTCCACTCCCTGGTTGTGGCAAGTTCTGGGGACTTGCCCGATTGTCTGAGTTTACTGCTGGGGCCCTGCCCTTTTCAGAGAAGTGCAGGTTGGGGCTTTCCTGTCCTTGATGAGCGAGGTTTAACGACACAGAATGAGTTGAACTTCCTTTTTGGCTCAGAGTGATGGCCTGTGCCTGGACACGTTCTGTGGAGCCAGCTGAACTTGGAGCCACAGGAGTGCCAGAAGCTCCCGAGGGACTAGATGGGCTCAAGGGACACCTTTTGAGGTGTGTGACAAGTGACAGTTGTCCTACAAAGTCAAAAAACTGCTGTTTAACAGCAGTGAGGAATCACAAAGGCCACAAAACCACACCTTCTGGCCTCCTGCTTACATCATCTCCCCAGTTCAGGCGATGAACTCCCTCCCCTGCTCAGGGGGCTGGCACTCCCAGCTTTTCCCCTGCCCCTTGCCAGCCTGGATCACTCTGCACAAGTGCCAAGCTCTCATTTCCCAGGTCAGGTCTGGCCATCTGTCTCCTCAGTTCGGTTTCATCCAGAAAAAACGTGGCTTCCAGAGGTGACAGATGTGGCAGGAACCAAAAGGGAGCCAGGCTGCCAGCCCTCGAAGGCAGGAAGGCTGAGGAATCAGATGGTGTTGGAGGTCAGCAAGAGCTTAAAATTGGGATAACAGTCACTGCTGGGTGGAAGTGCATCCACAGATACACAGCTGGCTCTGAGGAGCAGGCCTGACTCCAGGCCCCTGAAGAGCTGCTCTGTAACTGTGACCACAGCAAATTGCAACCCTCTTGCCCTGCAAGACTGAAAAGCCCCGGTTTTGTTCAACTGCAACACCCCCCAAAAAAAGGGAACTGCAAGTGAGTAACTAAACTTGTCAGCAGGGCAGCGAATGAAATCCTCCCAGGCAGCCCCTGCTGCAGCTGTGAACTTCCTGCTCTGTTCAGCCCAGTCACCCACAGGGGGAGGACAAACACCCAGGAGAGGAAGGAGGGAAGGGTGGGGCAGGTGACACCATCGGGCTGGCAGAGGCTCACTCTGGGTGTCTGTGGCTGCACAGGGAGCACAAGGACCAGAGGTACTGGGCACTCCTATGGCTGGGTCTGTGTCTCCTTTGCTGCAGGAAAAGGAATCAGGAACACTGTCCAAAAAAGAAAAAAAAGTGATGTGGGTGTTTTGTAGGCCATTATGGGATGCAGCCAGGTGCTCACTGACATGGGCTGTCATCAGCAATTGGACTCCCTCCTGCTCAGCCCAGCGTGGAGGCTCTTGGCTCAGCAGCAGCTGCTGTAAATCCCAGTGTGTGTGGAGATGCCTGCTGCTGTTCCCTGTCATTTCTCCCCCAGGAGCAGCACAATCTGCTCTCCAGCCTGGGCGCAGCACAGGGCCTACACTTTGAGCCCAGCCCTTGTTGCAGCACTCCAAGGCACCCCTCATGGAACGGCCCAGCAAACACCTTGCCAACCACCTGCAAACCATCACATGCTCCCACAGCAACACTGCTCCTGCCTTCCTCCTGCACAGCCTCCTCCTGCTCCTCTAGTCTTGTGCTCAGAACCAACAAGTTCAGCTCAACTGATGGCCTCTCGTCCGAGTATCAAAAGCTCCTGGGAAGCTTTGGTGCTCACTGCAGGGGCCAGGTGAGATATTCCACCTCTGCTCTGCTGCAGCACTCGGAAACCACCGTGAGCAGTGGATGGTATCACTTGCTGGGAAACAAAAATGAGTATTAAAGCACTTGCAACTGCTCAGTGAATCCTCTCACAGCTGTATCAAAAATGGTATTTCTGATTCAGGCTGTCAGATGCTGGGCCAAAAACCCAGAGTGAGGAATACAGACACCAGGATACAGGGAGCTTAGAAAACTGCCTTTATTCTATTAGTTCTTGGAAAAATGAAAATACAGAAAGAGTTTAGTTGGCTGCAGAACAGCAAGAAGTTCACAGGTTAGGAGTCTGATCACTACATGGTAACCAAACTTACACAAAAAGTTTCTTTTTTTTTTTTTTTAAAGTTTTGAAACTGGGTCCAGCAATGAATTTAAGGCAACTGAACAGTTCAGAAGCTTTGAGTGTGAGCAGGCTCTTTTCTCATCCCTACATCACGTCATGGAAAAAACTCCTCCTGGGTGTGCAGACCACTCAAATCATTCGAATGGGTCAGACTCTTACAAATGAACGGGGAAGAGGATCAGCTGCTTTCCATCGGACTTTATTTTCAAATACAGTTTCTTAAAAAACCCAGAACACCTTAACGCAGAGGTTACAAGTAACAGTATTAGGAAATCCAATTATACAAAAAATACTACATCTAAGCTGGGGTAAATAGATTTATTTTTGGTAACATACATTTAAACTGGCACTAATTACACAGTAACTAAAAGGTAACTAACATGAAACCACAGAACCCTCACTTTTCCTTAGCTGAATGGGACTCGGTCATTTCAGAGTGATCACATTTTGAAACTCATGTTTTTACACCACCGAGCCATGAAAATCAGATCTTCCTAAATGTGATAGCACTGAAGCTACGCTCGATTCCATACAGCCTTGTAACTGTTGTACTCAATTAGAATAGGACGTTAGTTATAAAGTAGTTACAGACCAATCCTCTGTGTTGACAGCTTTTTCTCTTTCTAGAGAGAAGAAAGAAGATAGAGAATTGTCTTCAATTAGCGCCTGGCATATCCTGTGAGTGCAGAAAAGGTTTGTTAGAGGAATGTTGAGGTTAACCTTGGGTGCACAGATGAATTTGATGCAGATTGTTATAAAAATCATGGTTGGCTTCTAAATACTGGTAGCAAGATGACTCGATTTTTAAATCTCTTAAGTAAATTATAGATAATGAAAAAGGCCAGTAATCATACACTAAGATTAATAAACAGCACTTCAAAATTACTCAAGTGCAGGGTGCTGCTTTGGCCATCTTCCTCTGGCCACGCTTTATAAGAGAAGGCACCCGGACTTTTTCTTGCCACGCCGGGCTTGCAAAGCAGCTCTAGTGGCCATTTCAAACACCTCCCTCACACCGTCTTTGGTCTTTGCCGAACACTCCATGTACCCGAATGCACCAATGCGGTTTGCCATATCCCGGCCTTCCTCGGGCTTGACAGGCTCCTGAAACAGCACAAAACCAGCAGGTGAGGTCAATCCAAACCCACACTGATCCTCCTTTTCCCACCCGGCTTCCCAACAAACGCAAAGGAATTTCTGGATTCAGTGCACATAATTAACTGGATAGTTAAGAATCCAGTGCCTGAGGACATGATCAGTTTTCTGACACCTCTAAGCCTGAAGGCTGCAAGACCCTTTGCAACTTGAGCAAATGATTGCTTATTTCTGAGGAAACATTTATGCAATTCTTCACTACAACTGCAAAAAACCCTATGAACAAATCCCAAAATTAATGCCTCAGTCTTTGTATAAGAACCTCAAACATTATGCTGCAGGAGCAAAAATTCCAGGACAGAGCAGAATATCTGCAGTCCCATTCCCAAGATGGGGGTTTCAGGCTCAATCTGAAAATGAAACCTCGTGATAGGCTCAGGAATGAGCTACAGCACCTGTGGTTATCACCTCAGAACACCCACCAATAAAACCATTTCCTTTCACATCCTGAACACACCAAATAAAGAACAGCTCCGGAGTGCCTGCTCTGATGTGCTGATCATCTCCTAATTAATTCCTTTCTACCTCAGGGATCCAGCTCTGCAGCAGAGAGCAGCTGACTGTTAGTAACCCCATACAGCCATTCTCATTGCTGAGGATGCCTTCTCTAAAAATTACATCTCCAAATAGGAAAAAAGAGACACTCAGTTAAAGGCAATAGATACTCGTGGTGTCTGCCATGGGCAGGTGTTGATCACACAGCCCACAGCAGCTGACAGCCAGCTGTGGGTGCCTGTTTAATGTTCTGCTACAACCACCACATGTCTTCCTTTTATTGTAAGACTCCCAAAGGAACCTGCCTGCTTCATTTTGGCCAGCTCTCGTCTTGTGTGCTCGTCATTCCTCAGGTCCTTCTTGTTTCCTACCAAGATGATAGGCACGTTGGGGCAGAAATGCTTCACCTCTGGGGTCCATTTCTCTGGGATGTTTTCTGAAAGAAATAAATAGAAGTATGACTGTACTAAAACCCACTTCTGGGGAGTTTTATTTTAAAGCTTTTACCTGAGTGGTTGTATCTTGCTAATCCACACCGATGCCCTTTTATTTTTAACTCTCAATACGGGAAGCAAATAAGACTGTTCTGGTATTGCCAAAAAAACCAAGCCTGTCTGTGGTAATTTGAAGGCTGAAGGACACATAACCTCTTGGCTTCTCTACATCTCTCAGTAGATACCTGGCAAGGGTTAGCATAGAGACTGCAAAGAACAGCATGCAGAAGAATTCTGAAGTAGAAAGTTATGGAATATTTTGCTTCAAGAGAAACATTTTATTCATCTCCAGAAGCTAAAGATGGGTGCAACACTGAAGCCTAAGTTTTAACTTCACTTCTTTTTATAAAGCAACATCAAACAACCGCTCCCAACTCTGCCATTAACTGTAGCAGAAATGTTCCACACACTAATTACAGATATACAAACCCAAATGCTTTGTGTAAGTCATTTCCAATCTGCCACTTCTCCCTACCTGTAGCAAATGAATTTGTGCTCATATACAAGAAACCCTCTCCTCCTCCTCACGGCCCTCCATGACTTTATTTTTTTAATGGAAGGATGACTTAAGGGCTTCTGAAAGCAAAACCTTGATAAATTGTATGGAGCAGGAAGTGCTGAACAGCCCAAAACATCTGGCTTTGCTTTCAGAAGCTCTCAGACGTTTGAGATTCACCTGTGGATGTACTTGCAGGCTGTGTAACCCCATTTTATCTTCATGAAATTCCATTCAGCTTTTGAACAGACATTCACTATTATGTATTATGGTATATTTTCTTGCTTGAAAGAACAACTTAAGGATTTTGAAGCCAGTTTTTGCTCTACATCCAAATCATCAATTCTGCAGCTGCACCTGGAGTGCTCAGGTGTGCTGGCCTTTAGATACTGCACAGCTGAAAAGCTCTTCACTGCTCCCAGGGACCCTGGGATATTGGTGAGCAGGAAGGGAGGAGAGGAAAGAAAATTTTTACAGAAAC
Organism: Pseudopipra pipra; assembly: GCF_036250125.1. Classification (NCBI taxonomy): domain Eukaryota; kingdom Metazoa; phylum Chordata; class Aves; order Passeriformes; family Pipridae; genus Pseudopipra; species Pseudopipra pipra. Next base: position 14,733,672 of record NC_087559.1, read on the forward strand.
TTACTTTGAAAAAATGCTACCACCATGTATTTGTTTAGCAGACTACACTGGATGGATGGAGTAATTACCATTTTAAAGGGACAGAAATCAAAGTTCCAGAGATGCTGAGTCTTAGAAATGAGAGTATCTCTATCTCCTGCTCCTTATCCTCTTCAAAAACATCTTTGCAAGATCAAGTACATCAACATCTACAAATTAGATTTATATATCAATCAGTGAAGACTTGGACTGCACACAGAAGAGGTGCCCATCAAATACACACTTTTGAAATGTACTGTTTTTAGAGCTCAGAAGTCATAAATCAGGCAACTCTTTTCTCCATCAGAAGCAGATGGAAATCTCCATCCCTTGAAAGCAGACTAGGAGAGTGTAAATCTCCAGTCCCTGATCATTTCCACCCATGAGAGAGCCCCCTCCAGTGCAGCTCTAGCCCATGTTTTTAACTCAGGAAACAAAGAGCAAAAACCCCGGGGTTATTTGGGACCAATAACTGACAGTATTTCAAGCTTGAACAAATGGGGGAGTAAGGGGGAGGGAGGGTGGAAGGGAAGAAAACACAAAGCTAGTTCTCCCATTTACATAGAAAGTTACTCCATTTTCCTGGATACACTGTGGTCTTGGGTGTATAAGAACCTACAACTTCCAAAGAGAAATTAAAAAAAGAAGTAAAATTAAAACCTGGGAGGGCCATGCCCCTCAATGGTCCCCTTCTGTACTCACAGGGCTCCTGGACACAGCAGTGTAGCTGCAGCCTTTGTGTGCTGGGGGTCCCCAAGGCAGCCCCTCCAAGGGACAGGCACACAGCTGGGCTGGGGTGCTGACCTAGGGGAGCTGCCCCCTCTGCTAAGAGTGGCTCAAATTAGGCAGCAGAGCCCTGGCAAACACAGAGTGTGCTGTGGCTCTCGTGACCCTCAGTGCTGCTGAAGAACACAGGTTCCTTTAAGGTCTTATGTCTGACAACTGTACACTCAAACCAGCCTGAATTCTGGAACTAGGAAAACTCTCAAGTGAAAATATATTCTACAGCGTGATTTCCAAGGGGAATACAGTGGTTCCAACTCAGTGAGTGATCTACTTACCTAAACTATCAGGACTATCAATTGAAAAACACATAAGTATAACATCAGTATCTGGATAAGAAAGCGGTCTAAGTCGATCATAATCTTCCTGTCCTGCTGTATCCCACAAAGCCAACTCAACCTGCAAAATAAACATAAGGAGTTAGTCAGATCACCAGGGATGTTCTGATTCAGAAGCCAGTTACCAAACAGGAGTGGATAAAATATTTCAGTCAACGCCACTCAAAAGGAGGAGACTGTGGGACGAACCGCTTTGACAAGAGAACTGTGAGGAATTTTACATTCTGTAACCCCAAAAATCAATTTATTGCAGCTTATGAGATTTTTCTTTATATCTGTGACCAGTGTCAATTCTTTGAATGGATGTTAAAGCTACCAGCAGAAAAGCAAGACAGAGGAATCAAAGAGAATCAGCTCCAAAGGGCTGGTAATCTCTGACAAGCATCCCAGAAACACCAGTTTGCAGTGAAAGTGGACTAAGTATATACTTTTTAGGATTATGCACGTTTTCAATGGGTTACAGCTGGAACCTGTAGTGACTAAGAAATGTTAAGATTGTACTTATTTGTGCACAAATTCATTACAACTCCATCACAGCAGAAATGCACACTTGTAATTTGCTTTGAAACAAACCTGATTTGTGTGCAAAGCTTCCGGTTACCAAGAAGAAAGTACAGTACCTAATGTTCTGAATATTTCTACTTATGCTGGAGCCTGGGGAGAACACACCCACCATAGGATTGTTTAAAACTATAGAAGGAATTAGCCAACATTTAATCCAGGAAATTTAAAAACTATAATCAAGCTCTTGAGGCATACTCTAGCTTGAGATTCTCCGATGAGTCTGCCTTCGCAAAGGAGTGGGTTCCTTCTTGTTTAAACTCTTATGTTCAAAAACTCCAGGAAAAAAGTCCACAGCAGCTCAGATAAAGACAGATGGGCAAAACTGGAATGCAAATGTGAGGCTGAATGTGCAATGCAACTGTTTAGTTAAATTGTGAAGAGACAAAGCCTTAAGTTGCGCACATATACAAAAATAATGTTCTGTACTTCTGTCAGAAACACTCCTCCTCTCAGAGTCACTTCTGCACTTGCAGATGTGAATTCTGTGGCAAATGTTTATATTTTTTAGAGAGCTGTCTGTTGAAGGTTCCCTCTCATGACACTGGAATCGTTTCCTTTGCTCTACCTAAAAAAACACATCTCCTTCCATCACTTTTTTGTCTTCATGTGATTTCTGGACATTTCTGGTAATGCTCTTCTAGGAAAACAGAGGTAAGTGGCTGGTAAACAGAACAGGCTTAAGCACTGCTCTCCTATAAACTTCTGTAATCAAGTTTTCCGAAGACAAAGTCCTTGGATAAAACATATCCTCCAGTTACAAAAATAAAATCAGCTGACACTGCTCAAGCTGCTCATGCAATTTTTCTTTAGCTACCGGCTGCATATAGGCATGACTGCTGATAGGGCATGACTCCCTGTTCACTCATTCAGAGATGCAGAGATTCAGGCAGAAGGGAATGAGGAAGTTTGATTCAGTGATAAGAGAGAAATGGATCTCATACATGTTTCAAACAATACTCCTTAGAGTCTAAGATACAATACAGAAACTGTAGAAACTGTCACTTGGGGAAAAAGACATGTTCTAACATTAGTCTAAAAGTAAATTTTCTCTTACCAATTTATATTATGGGAGAGATAAGATCAACTAGCATGAACTATCACGACTAAACCCATAAGAAACCCATCCCTGTAACAGCAGGAAATCAAATGTAACATAAAGCCCCAAACTAGCCCCCAAAACTTTTTTGCTCCAATGAGGATCAAAACTGAGCAGTTTCAATCCATCAGTCACTGCATCTGAACTAGAATGGACTGAAAGATGTTCTGGCTGTACCTGAACCCAGAGCAAAGGCACATGTCACAGCAAGAGAGGGAAGCTCAGCACCAAACCTGCCACACGCCTGAGCTGCAGATCCACAGCACCGAGTCAGCTCTGTGTGGTTATGGGAGCAAACAGACACAGGCTGTGGCTGCCTGAGAGGGTTTGGAAATAGCTGAGCTTTCAAGGTGCAAACTTTCTGCTTTGTGTGCTTCCAGAGTATCCTGGAAAGTGACAATTTTACACATCACCCAGCACCTTGCTGACGTAAGCGCAGAAGGCAACCCACCCAGGGATCAGAGAGCAGCCTGGCAGCTGCCTCTTAGAGCAGGTGTCTGGCATGTCTCCTTGTTTGGTAAACAAAAGGACTCAAGAGCTCCACAAATTAAAAAGCAATTTTCAAAATATTTAAAACTAAAATGAAATATTTTAATGATTAATTTACTGAAGTACAAACTAAAGATGAAGCTCAGTGAGCCCTTGGTATGCCTGGCTGCTAAGAATTGTGCAGAACAGATGATGCTGATGTACACTACAAATATCAACCACCTTTGAAGCCTGTCAGTCTTCTGTTCTCAAAAGGATCCTGCACATGTCCAGGAGTGGGCATGAAATAAAAAGACTCTCCAGGAGTTAGTCTTTGTTAATCCAGGTAGGTCCCAGGTTGTTAAACACACATTGGATATGAGCAGGCTCTAGCAAGGCAAATATTTTTTTCCACAGGAACATGCTTAATATTGAAAAATATATTTACAACATAAGAACTACTCACACGTACTTATTAAACAACTCATTAAAGAAGCATGGAGATCTCCACGCTATTCTGAACAAACACAACTTCATTCTGGCTCTTACAGAGGGGTTCACATACCTGCTTTCCATCCACTTCAATATCTGCTACGTAGTTTTCAAAGACGGTGGGAACATAAACTTCAGGGAACTGGTCTTTGCTAAATACAATCAGCAGACAGGTCTTTCCACAGGCACCATCTCCCACTATAACCAGCTTTTTTCGAATGGCTGCCATAGCTGAAAAACAAAATGACAACTTATTAATTCAACCACTCCAGCTTTTCACTGAGATGCTGCTAATAATTAATAACCACTAAGTTTTCAATTAATGAGAACTTTTAAATCCACTCTTTTAAATCCACTCCATCAGAGATGCAGACAGATGTCTCGAGTGAGTTCAAATTCCCATCCCTTTAAGAAAAAACATTCCCCAGAACTTGTCAACACACTGATAAGCCACTAGGTGCAAAAATAATAGAAAGGAGAGGAGATGGGTCTGGTTAAGCATTTATTGATCTGTTCTAAAGGTTAAGAGAGGAACACCCAGAGAAAGTGAGTGAGTGAGCAGCACTGTCTAAGAGCACCTTCTCAAAAGTGTATTCCAGGCACTCAAATATGAGATGCTTCGATTCAAGGGCAGGAACATCATCTTGTTGCACTGAGTTGCCTTAACTACAAAGTGCCAGTCAGCTGGACTGAGGAGCACCTGCTGCCATGTCAGAGCACCAAAAGCAGGATCTTGAGGCAACCAGCCTGTTCCTCAGATTCCAACCACCACACTGCAAAGGATTTGGGCAGGGCACATCTCACTCCTCAACCCACTTTCCTTGGCATTGCTGCTACCAGGTTCATCCACCCTGCTACCAGCTCGCAGTAAGTAAAGGGGGGACACAGAAGGGGAGACCCCCGTGATGCTCCACACAGATCTCTGCTGTGCAATGGGTCAATTTGTACATCCATCACCTGCTCACAAGCAACTTTGACCTTTAGAAGATAGTATGGAAGCTTTAAAGGTTTAAGGAAAGCCAAGAGTCAGGGTGAGACTGAAGGGGATGTTTGTGTTGGATCTGGCAAATCAAACAAAACCAGCACTATATATGTGCCTGCTCTCTTCTTTCTTTCTCCAGGCACTTATTTGTGACCAGTGCTGGAACAAGCCAGAGATTTAGGGAGTGGCCTGGCTACGAGGGACTGGAATGAGAACAGAACCATAACTACTTTCTTCTCCATAACATAAAGGCACTCCAGGGGAAGCCGCTTAGTCATCCTGTGAAGCTTCCTGGAAATGGAGCAAACAGCAACGCCACCACAATACCTATGACTGCATGACCAAAACACCACAGAGAGAGCACCCCTGTGAGTTAACTTTTGCCATGACAAATCCAGAACAAAGTTTATGAGGATGACTAGGGCTGCTGGCAAGGAGGGAGGGGCTCAAAGAAGCACAGAAGAGATTTAAAGGACACAGCAAAAATATATTCCCCTTTCCACCTCTTCTTTTGCCTTATGAAATTAAGTAAAAAGGTAGAACTACCCATCTAAAAGCAACCTTTAGTACTGGTATATGGTGAAGAAGCAGTGGATTTTACAGAGATTCTGTACTTCTGCAAACAGAGAAGGACCATTTCAGCCCATCAAGCAGCAAGGGCTCAAGGATTTGTAGAGCATAGCTTTGCCAGACACCACTGCTCAAGAGATCCAAATCTATCTCTAAAGTGAGATTCTTTCACCTTGTGAATATATATGTACACAAGCTCAAGTTTTTTACTCTGGGGATTTGGGGTTATTTTTACATTTGTGGAAGGTTTTAAATGATCCAAGCTTTAAAAAGGTGGGGTTTTTTCAGTGGTTCTAGATGGTTTTGAACACTTTCTAGCAGTGGTAGTATTTGAATTTTACAGAACTGGAAATCATCTGTCCTCTGTACCATGTCAAGATCAACTACTTACAAGTTCTACCTAACGTCAGCTTTGGCTAATCTGCTCTTCAAGTCCTACAAAACCCCTGAAGCCGTCTACTCTTGTGCTCCACAATATTTAATAGCAGAAAACTTCCCCCAATAGTACCCTCAGCCTTCTTTGATGTAAGCACATTACTGTTTATCCTATTTGTCACGGCCACTGCAGAATAGATTATTCCCTTTCCCCAGTGCAGTTGAGAATACGTGTCTTCATTTAGTCTTCTCTTCGGGCAAAACAATTCCAGTTTATCCAAGCCTTCTCTGTAAATCGTATTTCTTAGACCTTCCTGTTGCTCCCTTCTGGGCAGAGTCCAAGTGGTACAAACATACCCAAGGGTGGAGCCCAAAAGCTGAATCCAGTATTTCTCCTAGGGCTGTATGAACAGTGCCCAGAGCTGAAGGATTATTTCACTGATCTTTCAGGATACCCTGCTGCTTAAACACCAGTCTGGAAGTGTATGACTTTTTCTTCCTTCCTCCCCTCCTCAGAAGACAGCACTGTTGATACATCCAGGTTTTAATTCCCAATAACTCCCAGATCTTTTTCATCTGGACAGCTATACAGTACATAGTCCTCTATTCACACAGCTGAATATTCCAGTGTCAGGCTTTTATTTATCCTTCCGCTCATTGATGTTTTATTCTACCTCCAGGTCCTAGCTCTGTCCTCCAGCTTAATCACAGTCTGTCAGATGCAAGTTTAATAATCATGATTCCCAGATAATTATCTAGGCCATTGATGAAACCACCCTGGAGACAAAGTAGGCGGATGACGGAATGGGGTAACCTGTCCTTCCTTGGTATCCTCCCTCTCTCTCCCCTCTGTGCCAGTGGCTGGGGCTCTGGCCTTTGATCACCTGTGTCACCTGCAATAGCATTTGGGGTAGGTGACCTTTTTGGCATCACCTACGGATAACTATTTTTCAATGGATTATCAGATCAACTCTTCCTTTATCTTCCTCTAAATACTTCCGTCACTCAGATTATTTTTTAAGTGCTCCTTGCCAGTTCAATCTCATTTTATGCTTTGGCCTTCTACATACTTATGCCTCAGGTCTACGAGGAAACTACAATTCTGTTTAAAAAAAAAAATCATTATCATCTAATGTATTGCTTTCTACAAATCCTTCCCTATAAAAGCTTGAAAAATTTATGTATATATGTAAAAAAATTATTTCAGCAGCTGTATTTTATCTCCTCAATATCTTTTTCCTGAGAAAAGCTTATCATGAAACTCTCCCTGCCTGAATGCTTCCTGAGATCCGTTGACATCATTCTGACCCAAGATGCCCTTCAGCAGTGTTTGCTCAACCACTTCCTTCCCACTGCTCAGGACCCGCCCCATGAGACTCTCCCCTGCTCACAGTCTTATGTGCAGGACAGTCCTCAGGGCATCTCAAACCTGCTGAGCAGTCCCCTCCATCTAGCACACTGAAAAACTAGGGAATTAAAATTCCCTCATTGCCAGCTTCTAGAGGATCCTTCTGGACGGTCACAAAAAGCCTCCACCACCTCTTTTTTTTGGTGACTATGGCATCCTCATCTTTTTTACTTTAGTTTCATCTTTGAGAGCACTACCACAGAAGAATTCCATCTGGAACAAGTGTGTTGTATAAAATTCAATTCAGGATGCAAAGATCACCACTTATAACCTCAAATTTTCAGAAACAGCCCAGATTATAAATGCTGGGTAGACACAGATGCCTCAGGATGTCAGGTCTGATCACTAGATAGACCCCTCCCTGATCCAGCTCAGAAGGAAGTCACCAAACACCACAACCATGTCTTCCTTCCTGACGTTATCAAAGAACCACAGAATGGTTTGGGTTGGAAGAGACCTTCACCATCATCTTGTTCCAACCCCCGTCATGGGCAGGGACACCTTCTACTAGACCAGGTTGCTCCAAGCTCTGTCCAACCTGGCCTTGAACACTTCCAGGGATGGGGTAGCCACAACTCCCCCAGGCAACCTGTGCCAGGGCCTCACCACCCTCACAGGGAAGAATTTCTTCCCAACCTCTAATCTAACCCAACCCTGCTCTGTCAGTTTAAAGCAGTTATCCCTTGTCCTATCACTACATGCTCCTGCCAGAAGTTCCCTTTCCAGCTCTCTTGTAGCCCCTTTAGGTACCACAAGATGCTCTAAGGTCTTCTCAGAGCCTTCTCCTCTCCAGGATGAACAGCCCCAACTCCCTCAACGTGTCTCCAGCCCTCTGATCATCCTTCTGTCCCTCCTCTAGACCTGCTCCAACAGGTCCACATCCTTCCTGGAGGTGCTGGGGCCCCAGAGCTGGATGCAGCACTGCAGGTGGGCTCCCATCAGAGCAGAGCAGAGGGGCAGGATTAGCCCCCTCATCCCGCTGCTCACGCTGCTTTTGACACAGCCCAGGACACGTTTGGTTTTCTGGGCTGTGAGTGCACATTGCTGGGTCACGTGGAGCTTTCTGTCAACCAACACCGCCAAGTCCTTCTCCTCAGGGCTGCTCTCAATCTGTTCATCCCCCAGCCTGGGATTGCCCCAACCCAGGTGCAGGGCCTTGCCCTTGGCCTGAACTTCACGAATTTAACCACATTAGTGCTTACAAACTTTACAGCTTTATGGTACCTGAAGTTTCTTCTCTCTGGTGAGGGTGAACTCTTATTGGCTGCCAGAACACCACACTTCACTTCTACTGAACCTGCTCAGGGATGGACACTGCTGGTGAGCCTGCAACCAGCTTTCTTCTCATGACAAATTCATCTTGTCTGGACCACTCAAAGTGTTTGTGTATGGAAACCGGTCTACTGGTGCCACAATGTCCCAAATCCCCACGTGTGGTCCTCAAATTTTAGCAGCTATCTGGCCATGGCAACAGCAGCCCATCATTCATGCATTAACACATTTACAGTAATAATTTCCTAATTTAGAGGATTCAGCGTGCAGATCAGCATCTTTCAGCTGGTTATTTTTAGATAAAATAAATACATTCCTCTCCAGTGGGCAGCTGTAAGGGATTGTCTGGTCTGGCAAAGACTCAGAAAAACAACATCTTGGTAGTACAATAGAGAAAAAAATTGATTGTTAGAACGGAGCTATGTCTTAGCGGTGAGTATCACAAGGACAACACTAAGAGCATTCACAGCAGTAGGGTCTTTCTGCTGCATTTTGACATGCCCTGGTTTTCTTAATCAAGTATTCTGAAACATGGAAATACATCAAATTTGTACGAGCAGTGTGTGGGAATCAAAGCACTTTGCTGGGCTGAAGAGTTTAATTTAAGATGGCCATTACACACAATTTAGTATTTGCTGCAGCCCAGCCTGTCACCAGTGAGTGTGTGTCTACATTTAAAGCTAAAAAACCTAAGAGGATGTAACAAATAGACCAAATCCAAGCTACTACTACCCCACTGTAACTGAACACAACTGCTACACATTCATCCTTTTACACAACACATAGAGCAGGGAGAGACCAATAAATCCAGAAAGCTGCTGGAACTGCATCACTGATGATGCACACAGAACATTGAGCCAGAAATGTTCTATCTCAATTAGTGTAGCAGAATGGCTGCAATGATCTTCTAGGAGAATTTGTGCTGTCTTCTGCAGCAAGACAAGAGATCTGAAATTTTTCCTACTCTTAAATGAACCACTCCTCCCACCTTTGCATTTATAGGATTCTCAAAACCAGCTAGTCTGCTAGATTCAAAGTGGAAACTCTCACAATGTGACTCAAGTGACTCATCTGAATGGAAGAGATTCAATTCTGACATTTCCTCAACCTAGGCCAGTGTCTTTCACAGGTATTACAGGAGTTTTTTCATTTACTCAATCCCACTAACATCACAGGAGGTTACAACACAAGGAGCTCCTGTTTGCTGAGCTGCCACACTAATATCCTTGTTACATTAGGCTGCTGTTTCTAAGGGCAGTAACGCTCCCAGACCTCTGCAGCATAAAGCCCTGTTTGTTAAGGGAATCTACTCCAGAAGTACTCCAGAAGAATTGGAAATGGGAAAAATATTTTTTTCCTGTGTTTTAAATGTACTCCCCCCCAAGTATTACTGTTTACTGTAAGGGAATTTGTCTCTTCAGCATGCTATTTATTTTTCCAAAAAACAACTTTTCCAGTGCCTCCTCTCCTGCAAATCCCAAGGCCACATAGCATGAGTGAGGATTGTGGACACTGCTGACATTCTGAAGTTGGATAAGCTGCCAGGTTTGTCTGTCTCACTACAGATCTCATCCTGGAGAAAGATGGAAGAAACAGCCCTTTACCATCACATAGATATCATGACTAGATTTAATTTCAATTACCAATTAACTACTACCAACTTTATACTGCCTGCTTTACCACAGGGGCAGATCCCTTGTATAATGCAGAATTTTGTCCAAAAAAAAAAATCTGGATTATTGCATGTTAGCAAGTACCCAGTAGAAGCAGTTCAGCAGGATCATTAAGGATGTTTCTGATGCTGGGGTAGGGGAAACATCCTTTAAATCCTTTCCCACCTAATCTTTTTGAAGTCCTTAAAACCAGAATGTTGGAAGGCAAAGGTTTTGAAATCTTAGAAAGGCTGCCTTGCTGCTGACTCCTCCACACAGCACTTACAGAGTTTGCTGCCGAGTGAATTACAGCCTGGCACTCTTCTTGCTTGCTTCATTTCCCCTTCGTTCCCTCAGCCCTGCCCTGGGAGGGACCAGAAGACAAAACACTGCTCAAGTGTCCCCCACCCTGACCAGTCAGGCCCTGCCCTCTACCTACCACACGGGAGAACTGCCCCTTCACCAGCACCTGAACTGCCTTGGCACCAGCACCTGGATTTACTCTTAAAATAGACTCACTTTTGTTCAAGTCTGAGGGGAACGAGGAAAGATTTTCCCCAGAGACTCCACTGATGAAGAGTGGATAAGCAGGTTTTTCCCATAGTTTTCTTCTGGCCATCTAGCAAGATCCAGCATCAAAACTGAGAACTACCAAAGCAGTTTGGAGCTCAAAGCAGATCAGCCCAGAGGCAAACAGGTCTGCTTTTAGGGCAGTGTGTACAGCCAGTGAAGAAAAAGACTGAACATGGAGCATCTGACCGGGTGAAATGGTCCAAAGACCATGACCAGGGAATGGGGAGGGGACAGGCAAACATGCCAAGAGGAAGATGGCAGAAGGATGTAACAGCTCAAATCCACCCTTCCCTAGAGCAGAATCCAGGATTCCCACATCTCCCAACAGGGGGCAAGAGTCTCGACCTTCTCCACGGAAGTCCCAATGGAAAATGTCAGCAACTATACATTTTGTAATTCTTTTTCACCACTGCACTTCTCATTAGTGAAAACATGTATAAACAGCTGTCAGAAACATTGCAGCTTGCTGCTGAAATGCTAATCCTGCTACCTTAAATCAGCTTCTTTGAGCATATGCAAGCCTATATGTGCTGTCATGCCTTTTCTTTCCCACATAACCAGCACAGGATGGCCATGCTCTTACACAGCGATAGTTGTGAAGTAAAGGAAAGTAGGATCTCAATTCACCTCTTAGAAAAGGTGCCAAACAGGGAGCAAACAGCCTTGGGACTGTAACAAGAGTAAGAAAAAAAATTAAAGAAAAAGGTGATTCAATCACACCAAGGAGTCAGATAAAACCCGTTTCTGCTACAGGGTTCCTAAAGGATCCTGGAAGAAGTACACACCCCAAAACATTCTGCAGGTGACCACTTATTTATTGTCCTGAACTTATCTGTACAGCTGCACTGACAGTAAACCCAGACACACTCTGTGCTCAGGTGATCTGCTCTTTTGACACCATGTACAACCTGAAATCAAGCACTACTGGGGTGGAAATACAGCTCAATTACAACCCACTGGAATACAAACACTAAAAACATGAATGCAGTCTTTGCTATTGAGGAGACAGTCAACACAGTTTATTGCAATAATTGAGATTTTCTTAATTCTGTGCAAGTTTGCCTGTGAACACTTGCACTCATAAACCAAAAAGCCACGCTATTTAAAGCGTTGCTAACAAGGCCTTTGGGAAACAACTATATTTATATTCCTTACTGCAGCCAGCACATAAAGCAGTTTGACAGTACTGCAAAATAGACCTATTTCTAACTACAGCACTATGTGGGAGCAGTTGGTGAGAAAAAGCTATCTGCTGGGGTTTTTTTGGACGGTTACATATGAAATTCAACACTTCCAAAAAGTCCCAAAGCTGGCAAATAACAGGGCAGGCTACTGATGTTGCACGTTAAATGTAATCCGCAGAGAAATGGAAATTTTCTGTTTTAAGACTGAAGTGCAATTGAAAAACTGACATAGAAGGACGGTGTAGTATCCAACAGGATTAAATACTGAACACGGGAAGGCCCTTGGACAGGGCAGGCTGAGTGCTTTCTGCTAGCAGTTCATTCAGACCGTGTGTTAACCAGGCTCAAGTCTGGCAAATTTTACTAGTTTGGAAAAAGTGCCTTGCAAACAGAGCTGAACATTTCCAGAGCCAGCTTTAAATCGGGAGCACTGCAGCTGTGTTCACCCCCATTTAATGAACCTCCCCAGGCCTCAGCTAACTCCACAAACAACCAGCTCAAGCCTCTTCGTACCACATCACCAGAACTGGGAGCAGTGTCAGCTTAACTGCATTAGGTCTTTGCAGCATTGGTTGCCAGCCCCAGTGAACCCTTAATGACTGAATAATTTTATACTGTCATTACAAGTTATCAAAAAATATAAAATACATGTTTCATAGGCACAGGCATACGATGCATCTCCGTTCAGCACACTGTGTTGTTCATGCTGCCTCTGCAGTGGCTGGGATGGGGCAGGAGATTCCACATCCAGCACAAAGCCTGCCAGTGCAACGTTTTGGAGGAAACCTGAATCACCTGTCAGCACTAGATCTGTGTTGGGTGTCATGCGGACACAGTACGTCTAATCTGAGATATCATGTGAAGTCTCAAAGCAGGATTCATCCTATCAAGTTGCAGCCTTTGCCCTTGCTTTCCTCTTCAGGATAAATCTGTATGACAACACTCAACTCATCTCCCTCTCAGAGAAGAAAATTGCTTTGGATTCTAGTAAATTTCCTTGATTTTTAACCACCACAGGGAAGAGCAAAACACTGTGCTTTGCTCTCCTGCCCTGTACAGCCCACCTGCCCCTGCTTTATGGGAACGACGCCCCAGCACCATCAAACTGGTGAGAACACACAAACTATCTTCTGTTAAAACGCACAAACCACGATCTGTGCAACCTTCTACACCCAGCACTGCGTCCCACAAGCAGCTCCAACACAGACACTGACCACTGGACCAACTTGTCCTTGCAGCTAAACTTAACATTTCCTATACCTCGAGACTCACAGACCATCCTTTGCTAAAAGTCTGCACACATATGGGAATGGGTATATTGAACTGGAGCATTCCAGATGATCTTAGGGTTGGATTCCTTTGCAAAAGGAAAAGAGGAAAGATGAATGAGAAGATTCCCCCTCCATGCTCTCCAACCATTTTCAGCTCAGGAGCTTCTTGGGTCAGACGTGGTTCCCATGAATCTGGTAACCTCAAACAGATTTCTCTTCCACGAGCTTGTCCAGACTCCCTTTGAACCCATGTAAACTTCCAGTACACACAATATCCTGTTGGAGGGAGTTCCCACAGCTTAATTACACATTGTGTGTAAAGCCACTTCCTTCAAATTCAAGATTGTCCCTATTAGTTGCTTTTACTGCCTCCTAACTCTGAAATGGAAAAACAATGAACGCTTTACCTCACTCACCCTCTTCCTGCTGCTCACGCAACACACTTTCCAGACTGCAGCATCCCAATATAGAGCTGGTTATTTTTTTTTTAAATTACCTTTACACCTTTGACAGTAGTTACTGTCTGCTCCCAGTGTAAGGAATAACAAAGTGGTAGAGGTGTCACAGTGAAGTGCTTCAGCCGGGAGGGCTCTTGAAAGCCCAGCAGCACAGCTCTGTGCACCTGCCCATCCCTTCTCCATCCCACCCCCAAACGCCCCTGGGCTGCTGCAGCAGCTCCAGGAGCGGGAGCCTGGAGGGACACCCCTATTTTGACAAGGTGTGCTGTTAAATCCATTTATGCCCTATCAGAGAACCACACCCTGAGCTGCGTTTCAAGTGCAAACAAGCCACAGCTTGGCCATTCCCCGGTACATGTTTCACTTGGTGCATTAACTCAAGTGCAGACTACCTTGACTCTAAAATAGAAGTAACAGAGAATCCCGGACCAAGCTCCTGCTCCAGCAGTTGGTTACATTTTCTGCATCACAATGAGGTTTTACTTGTCACTTCCTCATTTCTTCAATCTCTGCCAACTTCCCATTATTGGCATTTTGCGTTTTCTCCAGGTGACCACTAAAAAAATACAACCCAAGAGCCCAAATCCTTCATGTTCTCACTAGACACAGACTTACCTGAGCCTTCACTTGCCTTTTACAGCTGTCCTCTTTCTACCAAATTTAATATGAACCATATTGATTTTGTTCTGGCTTAGTTTCTCACTGAAAATGACGTGCAATTACTGTCAAGTGCTAACCGAAGGCTAAGATGAACACTTGCACTTAGGAACCAAACTAAAACAATTAACACGAATTGTTTCTATTTCCCCCACTCCAGGTTGAGTGACATTGCCTTAATTCTTTCCTGAACGCTTTGTTACTTATGCCATTATTGTGCCTGGGATTGATGTCTTAGTCTGATGGGATTATAATCATTAAGCTTGTCCTACTTCTCTTTATTATTACTGCATATTAGCATTCTTTCAAACTCAAACTGCGGCAGTATGTAAAGAACTTTCTGGAAAAAAAAGTTACATAAACCCCTCCATTCTCAGGCCTGAGATCTTCAGAGCTGAGATACATCTCAAAACAGAGGTGTCAATTACCACCATTAGGTGTGCAGTATAATTCAACCTTTTCTTTTTTTTAAACTTAATGAGATAATCGAAATACCTGATTACAGGGAAGTTCCCTGTGTATAGATAAATAACTGCCAAAAGATAGGAAACTGGATAGAAAGAAATGCTCAGCACACTAAGAAAATCACCCGTGGAACCTGCACAGCTTGACATTCATAAATCACCTGAAAAAGTGAGGAAAAACAGCAATACAACAAAATTTACTGATGATGTCAAGATGTACAGGTAGTAAAGGCAAGGGCTTAGTGTGATGAATTTCAGAACCTTAACAGGCTCTGTGCCTGAGCAATAAAATTTGAAATAGATAAATGTGAAGTGATACGCAAGGTAAAAACCAAATTCAACTTCCTATGTGAAATTATGGACTGGGAGCTGATCACTGTAACCCAAGGACAGTATTTTAAGGTTATAGAGTTAACTCCTTTAAAATACAAGCTCAATACTCTGAAGTGCTACAATTTTTGTTTAAGATTCCAGTATTAAGAACTAGGAAAAAGCGACCAAAACAGATATCTTTAACATGATGTAGGACTAACGCCTGTATTTTCTGACAGTGTGCAGCTGTGATCCTGCCCGTGTCAAAAGGCTGTACAGGAACTGGAAATGACTCAGAGCAGAGCACACGGATGATTAAACTACATAACAGTGACCATATGAGGAACAACTATGGCAGAACTGGGAAAAAAAAGCCTGGAAGAGACACGACCAAGGAAGAAAATGACCAAGCACTGTGCTAAGATCCTAAGGAGAGGTAAGGAAAGCTGGGCCTGAAACAAGGACAAGGGCACAGGGGATGAGCCAGGCTGGAAGCAAAGGCAGGCCCAGCAGGACACATGGCAAGGCCTTGTTGTTTCTACCACATTTCAACTTTTTAGATTCCATAATTTCTTAGTCATCGGCTTCTCTTTGAGCTCCCTTTTCCTCCCAGTTACTTCCATGATTTTGAGTTTCTGTTTTCTATTTTCTACATTCAATTTCTGCTTTTCTCCTATTTCATCTGTAGGGCTTTCTTGCATTGTTTTTTAAGCGTGAACAAAACAGATGCCTTCATTTCCGTTCCAAGCCAGGTTATTTAATTCACATTCAACACTTGATGGGGGAAAAATAGCACAAAAGAAGGTTCCTGAAAAATCTTTTTTAAGCATGTTTAAGCCAAAATTGTTAGAAACTAGAACAGCAATATGGGCAAGCAAAACTGTCTTTTAACATTGTCACCGTACATCCTGTTTTGCTAACACTGAACTTAGCAAGGCCCTCCTGATCTACTACAAGTTGTTCTGAACTATCTGCAAAGTTCACCTCACACTGTTCACCTCCCTATTGTTATATAATTAGTAAGTTAACACTATTTCAGAACCCAAGGAAGAAGCCTAATTTGAGCATTTCTCCCCTGCCTTACTCTACCACGCACAGTCCCTCTCCAAGGCTGAAGGCAAAGTTTGGATTACAGGGGCAGGAAGCAGGATTTTGTCCTCATGATTTGTGGCTGCCATTGCTGTCCTTCCACCCTCACTTCACATTCCTGCTACTTTGCCCCTGACTACATCTTTGCCATCTGCAGGCATGGGGACTTAAGAGAGCACTTCTCTTATGCAATACCGAGTCCCAAGATTACTTGGCACAAAATGAGATTAGGGCTTAATATTGAGGTAATTATAGTAGATCTCTGGATTTCCACGTGTGTGTAATCTGCAAAACGCTTTGCATTTGGGCCAGTTTTTTCTTGGAGTCCTCTCTTCCCAGACACCTCCAGCATGTCACATGGGCTGTGGGGCACCACACACTGAACAAGGCAGGTTCTGCTTGGGTGAGGTGGCTCTGTCTCCTGCTGCCCCACAGCAGGCAGCAAAGCACATATGGACAAGAAAAACTAACACTAACTCTTCTAGACAACCATCTTCTTGTACCCACAGCTGACACTCACCTGTGTTCCTTCTCTTCTCCCACCACAAGATATCTGCTGCAACTGCACAGGCTCAGATCAAACACCCAACAAGTCCAGCACCCTGCCCGACACATGCAGGGATCTCAGATGACTGAGTAAAAGAAGGAACAAACACACTGATGCCTCTGAAAGTGTATTTTCTCAGTTTCCAGTTTGGGGGGGTTATTTTTTGACAGCATTTTCTCCTGTGATTTCATCTGTTGGGTTCTGGAGCCACGTAAATCGTTGTCATTCAGAGCACTCTGTGGCGCTGCATTCTGCGGTCTCAGTGCAGACTGAGGGAGAGGCACCATCGGTTTTGATCTAGACCAGACTGTGCTCAGTCATGTCTTTGCCAAGCTGAAGAGTTCAAATCTTTTTAAGCATCCCTTGTATGGAATCCATTCCTTATCTCTGATCAATTTTTTCAGCCTCATCTTTGCTTTTCCAGTTGCAGTGTATCTCAAAGTGCCTCTCCCTTTGTGCCAATCCGCTGTAATCAGCGTGCTGAGAACTGAGAGCCGTGATGCTTTCCCCCTGTTTTCCTTTTTTATTCCTTTCCCAAAGCCTCTCACATTTGCTCATATGATCACTGTTGAACATTTAACTTGCATTTTCACAGAATTATGACAAGCTCTTCCTTTTAAGTGGCAATAATTAACTTTCACCCCATTAGTGCATAAACAAATTAAGATTTCCCCCCCTTGTATTTATCTGGAACAAATTTAATTTGGCATTTTGCTGCCTGTAATTCATGTCAGAAGGACAAGTTGCAATTCTTCCTAGCCAGCTCTTGTTGTTTCTTCCCTTTCTACTCAACACCTTTCTCACCAGAACATTTATGAGTATGCTGAGCAGTAGAGGTGTAACACACATCCCTATTCTCTTGCCCCAAACTTCCCTTCTCTGTCCTTGTTGAGTCATTTAAAACCTCCAACAGATATAACCTGCACTGTTTCCTTTGCAAAAGTCACACCAGCTTTCTCCTACTGTAAGTTTATAGTCCATCTGGTTACTTCTTTTTACCATTTATTTTTTAAAAAGGCATTGAACTCTGTGATATCCTGCTGAACTGTCTTTAAGAACTGCTACCATGTAAATCATCTTCTATTTCTCTGGCTTCAAGGTATTAAGTGAGAAGTTACACAGCGTAATTAATAATTTGGTCATTTCAGGCCCAAGTTTCCTTTGGAACCCTTGGGCGAGCACCATCTGGTCTTGGCATCTCTTAACTGTATTTATCACTTTGCTCTAAAAATTACTTTGCTGACAATTCAAGCACAGACAGATCTTCCAATGAGTCCTGTTCCCCATAAAGAGAATTTCTGGCATAGGAACCTCTTTGGGCTCCTGGACTCCTCCACGGGAAACAGGAACACACATAAGTCATCTAACTTTCTACTCGTGCCTTCATCATCAAATATTTCTTTCACTTCTTCACTCCAGCACCTTTCTGCTTCTGATGTACTTGGAAAATGTTTTTTTCTGGGCTTTTTTGCCATTAGTATGACATTGCTCAGAGTCTCTCTGGCAGGTACTTGTATTTTTCATTTGACTTGCCAGAGTTCATGTTTTTATTTACTTTTCTGGTCAACTTCATGGCTTAAAACTTTCTGAAGGCTGTACTCTTATTTCTAATACTTTCTTTATCCCAAACTGCATGCTCATTCTCATCTGTCAACATTCCACAGTGTAATTTAAAATCTTCCCAAAAATATTTTCAATTTCAAGCGCAGAAGCCTAGTTCTGCTGCGGTTTACATGGAACCCAGCCTTTCCAAACAGCTCCTGGACTGAGGTTCAAAAAATGAGCCAATTCACTTGGTCAGTATCAAGTCAAGATCCCACTGTAAGATGGCCTTCTCACCTCCCACAGTTGCAACAGAGCAGACAGGAGGTGAAGAATAAAGAGCCTCCAGGTGTGAAATATAAGAAAAACTAAATGTTAGCAAAGAATGCAAACAGAGATAACTGGTACTTGGAGAGCTGCTGGTTCTTTCAAACCCCTGACACAGGCAAGGATAACTTTCATTAAAACTGTGAAGATGAGGAGGAATCACTGGGTACACATCCACACTGGTGACCTGCTCCAAATGTGACAGTTCAGGCCAGGTGAGACAGAACTATTTGTGGTTACAAAGCACTGCTAATTAACTGAGCAAAGAGATTGAATTGAGCCCTGTTTCTGATTAAAAAACAACAATAAAAAAGCAAGCAGAAAACCCACAACTGTCAGAGCCTGAGGAAAGCAAAACCTCATATTTGTTGTGGGTGTACTGCCCAATTCTACTGGGTATATTTGTGACTTTCCATCTGTTCCTTTTACCAGGGACCCTGGTCATGAAGGATGGTCAGGGAAAGACAGCAAACCTTCTCCTCATTAGTTTAATTAGATGATTCACTTAGGAAGGACTGGCTGTTAGTTGTGTGGATGGCAAATATCTTAATTAAAAGGTGGTCTATGGATACCTTAGTTCTTTTACAGTCTCAAATGTTCTTCCCAAGTGAAAACATGGTGACAGTAAAAGGACAGAAGAGAGTATGGACAATGCAGTGTTGTCCTACCAACTCCAATTAAGCTTTTGGTACTTTTATTCAGAGTCCAGAATGAGTGATAATAAAGGCCAGAAAGCACCCAGACACATGGCACTGGTGTAAAAGCAACAATAACTTAACCAGTGTGCCACAGACAGTCTTTTAGGATATTTGTGCTTATTTTTGAGATGATCTCAAAAGTAATATGCAACTACTTCTTTCTATTTAGCTACTCAGCTATTCACAGCAGGGGAGGAATCCCATCAGCAGGCAAGGAGCAGAGGATTTCCATCCAGGTGTGTGCAGATGCATGGCTGTACCCCGGGAGGGAAGGTCAGCTGCCATTTGGTGCATTTATTTGTTCTGTATCAGAGAGTTTTACCCCTTACTACGTGTTTACTGGGACAGAGCCACGGAGCTACTGTGAAAAAACACAAGCAAAGATGATGAACGTTCCAAGCCCCCTCCAAAATATCAAACTGCTTTTTATTTGGAATTTGCTTATCTGAAGAGCCATCACCAGTCCTACATCCTAGTGGTGGTTAGGATCATTTAGGATGTTTTTACTGTCAATTCCTGGCTCAGAGAACTCCCCGCCTCTGGCGCTCGGCCGCTGTGGCACTGAGCCAGAGCGTGAGCTTGGAGAACGAGGAGGGATAACATGAGAGCTGCTCAGCTGAGCTCTGCTCTGACTGAGTTTATTTTGCCCCTCGTGTGAAGGTGCATTTATGTCTTGAGAAACTTTTTTAAAAAAAAAACAACCCTCCGTGGTGTTAAATGATACAAATCACCTATTCAAATTAATTTACGTCAAGCGTTTATGCTGAATACACTGTTAAACATCCCAGTGAACTAATTAAAGTGAAATAAGGCTAATGGCAGTTTTTCTTTTTTTAAACATGCAGCCTCGGTCCAAATCAGAGCCAGAATTAGACCGTATATCTGAGAGAAGAGAAATGTCAGTGCTGTGTGACTGGAGACCTGGGTAAGGCCAGAACAGGGCAGGAGGAAGGCACACAGATGCATCAGAAGAGCCTTCAACAGAAAGCAAATATTTTCACAAATAATCTTTTCAGAGAGGGAGAGACTTTATATTTCCATACTGGGAAAAAAATCCCCAAAGAAAGCCACTGGAGAATGTAATACTTTCAGTCACAAACAACACTTAGGGCACGTAAAACTAACTTTTGAGATTTTTGAGAGGATAAAAGTTTGCTTCTAGAAGAAACAGGCCATTACAAAGTCACACAGATGACAGAGTTGTTACCTAGTTAAAGCTCTGGGGTTAAAAAAAAAAGCAACGACAAACATAACATTCCCTAGGTAGGTCTTAGGGTTTAGTTTTCTGCAAATCCTGTATCACACAGAGAAAGGGTGGGTGGGAACCACTACTCATGAAGAGTTCCCTACAACAAACAGGTGAACTGCACCAGAGAGAAACAAAAGCTGGATATGAGACAGCAACTAAAAACAAACAAACCTCCCCTCCAGACACCTCGCAGGGACAGACTTAAAGGGATATCAAAGTAGTTGTGGTATCATTTGAGTGGGAACAATACTTTGTCCTGAGCCTCTATAATGACTTTAACTCTGCAAATCTCTATGAGAAGTTTTTGGGTCATTTTTTCAGACTGAAACACAACCGAAGTGGTCTCGAAGCTCCTCTCGCCCCTTGGCACGCACGGTTCGGGCAGCTTGTAGTTTAAGGCCGGGCAGTTTCAGGACCCCGATTGTGCCAAAACCCGCCGGGCGCTCCCCGGCACACCCGCCCCGGCAGAAAACCAGCCCCCAAACTTTGCCGTCTCGCTCCGGAGGGGGATTCCTCCCCGAGCTACAAGTTGAACCCCGCGCAACCCCCGGGCAGCCCCTTCCGCAGGGACCCCCGGGCGGGACCCCGGGGCGACCCCCGGGGCGGGCGGGGCGCGGCCCCGCCGGCGGTGACGTCACACCCGGGCCGCCCCTCACCGGGACACCCCCAGTGCCGCCCGTGTCACCGCGCGGGGGCCGCGCCGCCCCCGCCTCGCCCCGCACCGCCCACGGCCGGGCGGCGGCACCGAGACCCGGGCGGGGCGCGGGCGGCTCCGCCGGGGGAGCCCCGGGGCCGCGCCCCTCCGTCTCCTCTCCTCCCCTCCCCTCCCCCGCTCCCGCCGCCCGGAAAAGGCCCCGTTACCGGGCTCCGGCAACTCGCGGAGGGGCCGCCCCCGCCCGCCCTCCCTCCCTTTTGTGCGCGGTGGTGGCGGCGAGAGGCCCGGCCGGGCCCGGCCGCCCCCGCCCGCAAGGCCGCGGGCTGCCGGCGGGGGCGGGCGGGCCCCACCCGGCGGCGGCGGCAGCGGCGGCGGCGGCAGCGGCGGCGGGAAGGGAGTAGAGAAGCCGGCGAGCCGCCCTCACACCGTCCCCGTCCGGCGCGGAGCCCCCCCAGTACCTGCGGCCTGCGCTGGTCCGGCTCCCGCCGCCTCCTGCTCCACAGGCCCAAGCGCGAGCGGCGGCGGCGGCGGAAACGGGCGGGGCGGGGCGGGCCGTGCGCGCTCCCGGCTCCGCGCGCCGCGCGCGCCCCCGCCCGGCCGGCCCGGCCCCGCCCGGCCCGCGCGCGCCCGCCCCGCCCCCGGCCACTCGCGGGCCAATCGGCGGCGGCTGCGCGCGGGGCATGCCGGGAAGGGGCGCTATAAAAGCCCCGGTGCTATTTACGCCGCGCGGGTTTGGGGTGTGGCGGGGCCTGGGGAAGGGAGGGGTTTGAGGAGTTCTGAGCAGCCGGCGCCGGGCATTTGTGTAACAGTGCCTCGTTTGCCTACAGTCCGCTCAGTTCCCTGTTTTCTTCTAGTGGATTCCCACCTCGAGTGCTGTGCCCAGCTCTGGGTCCCTCGGTTCGGGAGGGACGCTGAGGTGCTGGAGCGGGTCCAGACAAGGGCAACAGAGCTGGTGAGGGGTCTGGAGAACAAGTCCTGTGAGGAGCGGCTGAGGGAGCTGGTGGTGTTCAGCTTGGAGAGAAGGAGGCTCAGGACTGACCTTATCATTCTGCAGCTCCGTGAAAGGAAGTTATAGCCAGGTTGGGATTGACCTTTTTCTCCCAGGCAGCCGGTGGTAGGACAAGAGGATACAGTCTTAAGCTGTGCCACGGGAGGTTTGGGTTGGACATTAGGAAGAATTTCTTCACAGAAAGGGTGATTATTGGAATGGCTGCCCAAGGAGGTGGTGGAGTTGCCATCCCTGGAGGTGCTTAGGAAACACTGGATGTGGCACTTAATGCTGTGTTGGTTTGGTGTTTGGTCATAGGTTGGACTCGATGATGTCAGAGGTCTTTTCTAACATAACTGCCTCACTGGAAGGCATACATGGAGTTGTATCACTGTGCTCCATTTGCCTGTGGGCCTTTCAGTTCCCTCCTGCTTCCAGTGGAGCCGGTGAGCTGTGCTGTTGACAGACACCAGGCAGAGCTGTTGGAGCTGGAGGAAGCCAGGGAGCTCACAGGCAGTGTAGGAAGGGGCTGGAAGGGTTGGATTCACTGCCACTTCTCACTGACAGGGTCTCCTGAGCATGTCTGTGGTCAGCCTCATGGCAAGGATTGCCCTTGTCCCAGGATGCAGAGCCCTGTGGTTGATGCAGTGTATCCTAGAGGAAGGGTACTACTTCATTCTTATTTCCCTAATTGCTCACCTGAGAAGGTTCAACAGGTGGAACTGGCCTTAGGGGACTTGGGGGACATCACTGGGAAGGGAATGTGTGTACAGAGGGGGTTGATGACAAATACTCTCTGCTGTCTTTCAGGGTTCCCTTGTGCAGCAGGCACAGGAGCCTTTAGCTGGCATGTGGGGATAACCTATTTAACCTGGGTTTCCCTAGAAGCTGGTGCTGTGCCAATCCTAGTACATGATCTTAAGTGCTTGTCCCCATCCCTGCTCCTTCCTTATTTGACAGCATTTGCATTGCCAGCTAACTTTAGCCTGACCTTTTTATGGCCTGCACTCTGTAGAGGAAGGAGCTGCTTAGCTCCTGTCACTAAGCATGTCCCTGTAAAGCATTGCAAGAAACTGACTTTTTTAATCAAGCAAATGTTTGATACAAACTGGTAAATGCTCGGTACTGATTCTTGACAGACAGCTGACAGCGTGCATAGTCAAGAGGCCTGTGATAGTTTTCCCTGTGGCTGACCAGTACACCTCCACCTCTGACATTGGGACAGAAGTCCATTTATCTGTCAGTGTTGTCTTTGTTCTAGAGCTATAAGCAGAGCAGTGTGTTTTACTGTCTACCCCAGTAAAAATGTGGGTTCGTGTGTGGCATTTAAAAAAAAAAACAAAACAAAAATCTCCAACAACTTACCCTTTGCAGCTGATTTGGATATCCAGCTCCTCCTAAAGTCAGGAACTTTCATCTGAACCCAGGCTGCTCACATTCATAAAGGATGAAAATTAGCAGGTCAAGCCACTCCAAATATACAAAATGTCTTCCCAGGTTCCTCATATGTGGCCTAATTAAGCAAATGGGAACTCTCCCAATGGTGCCAGTATAAAAAAAAAATGTGAAAGCAGCAGAGCCCAAACCAAAAGGAGATCTATTTCTTCCATGTAGGACATCATTCTTTCTCTCTCCCCAGTCTACACCGCATTTAGGCCAAGTGCAGGCCTTGGTCACGTTAGTTTTTGATCTGTCTCACAGATAAAGAATCCTGAAGGGCAAGTCACCTGTCTGAAGTCCTGAAGGAAGTGGCCACCTTGAAAGCCAGACCTTTAGCCTCCTCCTTCCCTGTTGCTGTAGCAATTAACTTGCCTGTGTCTGTCCATGGGCGGTAGCTTCCAGCTGGGCCCGTGGGTGCTGTCAATGTGCTGCTGTCACAACAGCCCCAACAAAGGGGAGAATTCCAGTGCTCTGGACAGGGGGTTTTCACAGGGGGTTTTCACAGAGAGGGTTTTCACAGGGATAGGGAAATCCAAAGCCTCTGATATGCAGAGGGGGAACAGAAGCTCCCAAAAGTTGCTGGCCTCTAGTCCAACACAGGCTCTTGGGCGTGGTTGGAGAAATGAAGCCTATGAGCCCCAGCTCAGTGCAGTTGAAGTGTCTGACACAGACACAGGTTTGTGTGGGGCACAGGCACCTCCAAGCTGGCATGGGTCAGGCTTCCCTGCTGCAGGATTGCAGGAGAAAGCAGCTCTGTATTTCCCACTGAGAGAATCCCTGGTATGGAAACACTCGAGGCTCAGAGGAACACAGGCCTTTAAAATCCGAGAGCAAAGCCATCAGAAATCTTTGTGTTCTGTGTTCTCTGCCCAAGAGTGGGATCCCCCCGGTTTCCTCCTGTGAAGATTTATTACCTGAACTGAAAGTTTATCTCATGTCCCTACCTGGGATTGTGTATCCAGGAGGCTGTACCTCTTAGAGACCCTGGCTGGCTCTTGGGCATGACAGCTCCAGACAGCAGTGACTTGCATAAACTCATCCCTTAATCCCAGTGTGACCCACCTTCCTCTCTCCCACAAATAGAGCACAAGCAGCTCCTCCTGCAGTCCTGAAAGCCTTTCCCATATTTCACTATCATTTTTTTACAAGTTGTTTATTTTTTGCATAATTCTCTTAGCTTGTGTCTCAGTTGAAAGCTGAACAATTATTTAATTTATTTCACACCAACACAGCAGCCTTGCTTCAAGTGCGTGGTAGCTGCTGTGGCAAGAAAATGCAATGGCAATGAGTAAGCTTACCTTGTGGTATGTGCAGAGAGACTTAATTGAATTAAAAACCCTATCAGAAAAATCTACAGTTTTCCTAGCAGGCAGCAAGCAAGACCAGTGAAGTCCAGTTTATGCTCAAAGACTAAATTATCCCAGAACTCTGAGTTTGTAAATGGAGCAGAACAGACAAAATTCAGAGATGTTTAGTAGGATCCAACAATAACTCTGTTAGACAAACTTTAATGCTTTGTAAAACAATAGAGAATAGAGGGGGAATAGAAGATTTGAATTGTACAGTAAGGCATCTAATATTGACTCTTTTTGTGCAGTTTAAGATAATCTGATTGTTTTCTTCCTGTTTTCTGAATTTAGAAATATTTGAAGGAGCTCTAGTAAACTATACAACGAGACAGTGAAATAAAACCACTTTCCACTTTAAATTTTAAAGGATAAACTGAAGAGAATATATTGATGCGTCTTGATCCTGAAATAATTAAGCTTCCCCAACATTTTACTAGTATTTCAAAATTGTTTTTTCTGTGAAGTGCCCATGCCCTCCTTTTCCAATTTTGTTTCAAGAACCAGCATAAAAGCCCTTTGCCCTAAGCATGAGGCACAAAAACGTTCAGCACATGCAACACTCCACTTATATCCCAGGCTGGCATGTCAGCAGTGGGATCACATCAGGGATAGCATCGCCCTGGGACTAAATTTTCATTTGTAGTTTCAACCTCCCACTAAATTCTTAGTAAATCCAATATTTTTTCTTGCAGGCAGAAGGAAAGGACTGGTGGGTACCCCCTCAGTGTGAAAGAGGCTGTAGCTGGGCAGGAAGGACAGACAGACCTGGCAGTGACCTACTACAGGAACCTGCAGTCCTGCCTGGGCAGGACAGTGCCTGTGCTCTGCTCCCTTCCTGCTGCTGCACTCTGAAGAACCTCAGAAGGACAAGAGCAGGACACATGGCATGAGCTTTCACATCTGGAAGGGACAGCAGGTCCTGGCCATGCCCTGCTGCTGCAAGAGGCTCACCCAGCTCAGCTGCAGCAGCGCAGGATGAGAACTGGAGCTTTAGCAGCACTCGGTGCATTTGGCAGGAGGGTCCTGTACCACCGGGAAACTCCTGTCTGCATGCAAAAGGTGAGACAAAATGCATAATAACCTTGGCTATTCAAGTCTCCTGCTCCAAGTGTCGCTCGGACAGACTTTTAGGCCGCTCGCTTTTAGTGCTTTCTGACAGAGGAGGGAGCTGTCAGCTCAGCTTTGAGTTGCTCAGCAGGCAGACGTGCCCACCTGGGAGCTGACTAAGCTGTCCGGGCAGCCCACCGAAGGGAGATGTTAAGCCTGACTTGCAGGAGGTGGAATGCTAACCTGAAAGTGCTTAAATCTTTTGCTTTAAGTGCATCTATGGGGTGTTTTGTGTCCCTGTACAATGAAAACCACAGTCACCGGCCTGCAGGGACAGTGGGAGCAGCAGACTCGAGCTGTTTGAAGGTGGAACATTTGGCAGTGGGGTCTTGCACTTTCCCTGGAAAACTGGAGCCTGTGCAAGACCTTTCTGTTAATGCCCAGAGCCAGAGCAGCCTCCTCTGTGCCTGGGCGATGCAAGCAGCCCTTTTATCTGGGAGACCTGCCAGGCAGCAGAAGCAGGCAAGGAAACAGCAAAGTTAGACTGGTCTGAGGTTGACTCAAGCCAACGTGAACTGGTCTGAAGTGGAATAACAACCTGATCCTATCAGCCATTTCTCCTGGTACGACCCGTCAGTAGCCTTCCTGCCTCAGCCGGTGGCAGTGTTACGAGGTATGGCTTAATTACAGCCTTGAAATAAAAAAGAATTTCTTCATTAGATGTTGCTTTACAGCTGCATCAGTCATCTTCTGTCCAGCTGCTCGTGGCAGAGCTCCAGGTGGGCTGAATGGGGCTGGTTTGGCAGGTACGAAGGGAGGTGGTGGTTGGAGCGCGCAGCTGGGCAGAGCGGGGCTGAGTCAGAAGCTCCTGGTGACGTTGCTAAATTCAGTTTGCCACAAAGATCTTTTTCTCCTTCACACTGGAGCTGTGTTTATGCAGTCTTTCTGCCTTCAGAAATGTGGCTCAGACCCAGTCCCTGAGAGTCACACGCATTCATTCCTTGGCCGTTGAAAAAAGGCGAGTAGGAAAACGTGGTGTCTGTGTTACATGTTTGGGGACTGGTTTCCACCACGCTTGTCTTCTGACAGTAGTTAGGTGACAAAGATTGAAAGCCTGTCTTCCCACCCAGGGTGCTGTGCTTTATTTCTCAAGCCACAGAGATAACCCCTGGCAGATGACTTCATTTTAAATTGTAGTGAGACCCTGAACTGATGATTTAGGAGCACCTGTTTTCTTTGTTGTGGTTCTGATTTTGGTGTGTTGCTTTGTGCCCCAGAAAGATGGATTGTTACTTGGCTAAGGCTAAATGAGGAGGTTATACCAAAAGCTGTGTGAAATGGAATCTCTTTCCAGTCTGAGTCAGTCCTTCCAAATCCTGTTCCTCTTTCCCCCAGGTACTGGTGCTAGAAACCAGCAGCCTTTCCTCCACCTCAGTCGATGCACCAGCATCAGCTTAGTGCTAATGTTCTGAACTGCTCTGAATTAATGGTAAATCTTAGTGTCTTGTATAGCAGAGACTGACTCACATCAGCTCACTTGATCACTTATTCCAGGAAAATAACACTCAAATTTGCCAGAGAACTGTCCCTGACACACTGAAATACTTGTGACTTCAAAGCTTTTGCAACTCAGAATGGCAATTTCTGTATGTTTTCCTTTAAAATTGTTCATATTTAAATATGGGAATTGCACTAAGAACCTTGAAAGACTCTTCAATTTGAGAAGATTTTAAAATTGATCACATTCAGGAACCTTTGTTTCAGGCAACTCAGCTCAGACTAATGTAGAGTTGCACAAAAACCTCCCTAAGAAAAACCAAGGCATAAACTTGGGATTTAATGTCTCAAATTCATGCAGAGTTTGTTTTAAAGAATATTTTAGTCTCAGTAACCCAGGAAAGGGCTGTATTTATCTGGAAAAAGCGTCTTTTCCCAGTGATAGACTTAATTCAGTCCTTTTACATTTTTTTTCTGTCATTTTTTTTGGACAAGAAGCAAAAGGTGCAGGAGCAAATACTGCAGAGGCATAAAAGTTCCCCTCTTGTATGAGAGGAGCAGAGGTTTAAATGGGAAAAAGGCTTGCTTTTAGACTTCTGAGTTTTGGCACAAGTCCCAGTGGGATGTGTGTGACTGGCCCTCCCCAGCTTCTGCACAGTGTTGCATTTCTTCACAAAAATAGGACCTTTGCTGGTACTGGGGTTAACAGGGAAAAACGTAGGGGAAATGTTCTGGGCAAGGGGGAGCAAAGGGGGTGTGAGGTGTGTGACAGATGGCTCTGGGTTAACTGCTCCTGCTGAGTACCTTTATCATTCAATATGCTCAGTAAGGCTGTATCCCAGGGCTGCTGGACCCTCCTGCTCTCTCAGACCTTCTGAGGGACTCTGTAAGGGTAGTTCAGACGTGGCTGACTGATCCCTGCCTGGCAGCAGGACGAGTTACATCTCAGAACCACCTCATAAACCTCTAAAATCTTGGAAAACCGATTTCCTTGCAAAAGCCAAGGCAAAATATGCAACGTTGAGCCAAAATAACATTTTGTTATTTGGAGATTGACCTCAACCCAATTTCTGACGCTGGGTTCAGGCTCAGCTGCTGCTTAAGAGCCAGCCAGAGAAATTGTGTGTGTGTGTGCTGTTACCCCCTGGAAGTGAAGGTGCTGAGGTGAAGCCTGACCAAACCACAGAGAGTGAAGCTGTGTTATGTAGAGGAGGGCAATGCAATTTCTAGTGATCACTGCTGTTCTGGTGCAGTGCAAAAGTTTCTCACACGTTATCCTCCCCTCTACAGCAGCAACAAACTTTATTGCAAATGTGCAATACAAAAGACAAGAACATTGCAGTGCTTTATTGTGACACTGTTCCCTCTCCTCCCCATGCTGCTGGTAGAGCTCTGCACTCAAAATTCAGATGCAGCTCACATTTGGCGTGATAGCAGAATAAACCATAGGATTAAAAATGTTCCTGGATCTCCCTTTAAATGCTTTCCCTTCTCGCTATGGCATCCTTGGCATCCCTGGGGATAGGATTTGCACTTCTGTGCTCTGTTGCTGCAAAGTTAAGCCTATGGCAGTGACACTTGGAGGAGGGAAGGGAGGTCATGTTGAGGTGGACTAATGTCAGAAATCACTTGTGTTTAATAGCTTTTGCTATGAATAATATGTCCCCTACAACATGAGGTAGTAGGAAAAAGAAGGGAAATATGAGAGTATATATAATCAGAGTTTCTGAAAATCCTTTTGGAAGTGCTCCCCCTCCTCATATTTACAGCAGCTACAGATGTTCTTTAGCTGGAAGAGGTTCATGAAGTATTTTTTCAAGACAGCTTTTTTTGTCAGGAAGAGATGAAAATCTTAAACCAAAAATGTCTTTCAACTTTAAATTTGGAGTTGTTGTCATAATGTATTTCTTCACAGAGCTGCCAAAGAGGTTTTTAAAAGCGCTATTTATGCATGTGCATTAAAAGCAGGAGCACACCATGGCTATATGAAATTAATTTTCTGGTTTTGAAGCTTGCAATTAAGGTTGGGACAAATGTTCCTGCTGGTTGTTCCTCCTGCAGTCACTCTTGTAAAACTAAAGGAGAACCACTGACATGAAAGCCCTGTTGGTGTCGTTACTGCTGGGCTGCTTTGCTTTGTGGAGCGTCAGCTCCTCTCTGGTTAGAGTGACATTGTGTAAGGCTCTTAAAATCCTGCTGAAATCCCTGAAGCCTGTGAGGGGATCCCTCATTAAAAATGCTGGAAGACAGTCTAAAGTGTCACTCGCTGTAGAGAATGAGCTTGTTGACAAGACCACATTAAACTCAGCACTTTTTGCAAGCACAGTTTGCAAACCCAGAGAGATGGAGCATAAAGCGTTCCTGCTTCCCTTCTTGTTTCTGTCTGGATGGAAAACGGAAAAACACTCTGGGGAAACTATCTCATGTTTTCAGTGAGAAAAAACCTAACTTAATCTAGACTTCATGTACAAGAGAGGAGGTTAAAAAAAAAGACAGCAAGGCCTGGTTTGTAGATGTGTATTCTTGTGCAGCTCAAAGACAATGTAAGATCATCCTCAGGATGAAGTAGGAAGTACACAATCACTGCTAAGACAATGAAAATTGAAGACATGCCATAGGAGGAGAAATTAAGATAATATTTCAGTGCAAATGTCCCTATAAAATACATTTTTCACCAAGAAAAGATGTGGATAGCCCTGTGCTTTGTGAATGTGTGATACGCTGCAGTAGGAGCTACAAATATTCCCGGCACAGGTAAAGGGAGAGATTCTCCTCTGGATCAAACACAGATGTCTGTGAGAAGCATTGCTACTGATGTGAGAACAGAGGATGGCTGTGGAGCAGAGATCCCTCTGAGCACTGGCCCTTGGCTGGCATCACCAAAGGAATTTGGCCAGACCTGTTTGGTCATGAGTCAAAGTTGTGCACCTGAGTTCCAAATGACTGGAGCTATAAACAGTTTAAACTGATTTTCAGGGGAGTTCAAAGATGAATAATGCATCTCTTCAGGCTCGTAAGTGATCTTTTATTCACAGAAAATCAAAGCGATGTACAAGTGCAGTTGCTGGCCTTGGGGAGGGGAGTCTGAATGACTGCTCGTCATTCACAGCAGCTACCAGAGGTGATGTGACATCTGAAAGGAAGAGATGAGAGCTCCATGGCAATTTTTTAAATAAAAAACACCTCAGTATCTCGCTAAATAGCTGATAATCAAAGGTGCAGAATTCTAATCTGCTGTTCAGGGCTTCAGTAGCAAAAAGAGGAGCTCACAGGTTACAGCCTACAAAAGTTTTTCTTCCATAACTTCATGGAAATTTGCTTGTATCCATGGAAATTCCCTGTGACAGAATTCCTTGTCCTGCTACTGTAAGTCTGTGCTGCTCAAGACACTCTGCAGGCACTACTGAGTGTTTTGTCCATCACTGCAGTCCATTCTGTTTGGTTTGGTGGCTAAAGTTTTGTTTTAGCCACTAGATCCTACACCATCCAGCATGGTGTATGGTTCAGGACTGGGATCTGAACACAAGGTGAGAATCTAAACTTGGCCCTTCTGGTTTCCAAAGGCAGGAGGTAGGAAAAGTTACATGTCTGCCTGAAAAGTTCCTGCCATAACTTAAAAATTTTGCATTTAATTATAAGACTATTTCTGCTAACAGATCAAGGAGAAAGATAGTTTGCTCTTTAGCATTTGTGGCCTAAATAGACAGTTAACCATAATTCGCATATTTCTTAACACTTTTGAGTTTGTTTGAAAAGATGTAAATGCCTTTCCTTACTCTATAACAGTAAATTTTTTATTCCTGTCATGAGAAAGAAATGTTCCCCTGCCCTGCAGTGGGAAATGAATCTAAATCTGAGGGCAAACTAACAGATCAATAGTTAATCCTTCAGTGCATCCCCTCTTTTGCATTAGCAGAGGCACGAAAAGGTGAGGGGTTGAAGTGCTCCTCATGCTGCTTGCCTTTCACAGGCCTGGCTCCCCTGGGATGTCAGGACATGTGTGAGCCCTTCCTAGTCATCTCGAGTTTTCCCATCAACAGCAGTTGCATTTTGACAAATGAATAACGCTTCAGAAAATTTATTGATTGGTACAAGAAGCTCCAGAGTGGCAAATACTAAAAGTTTATGGTACCAATACTGGGTGATGAGAAGTGGAATCTTTTATGCAGAGGGGATGCAGATCCTTTATGCTGTCCTGTGTAGCCTTTGGGGATGATTCCCAGAGTCTTCTGCTCTCAGCACCTGCCAGTGACACTAACTCTGTGCTTTGGGAGGCCAGTGGCCAAAACCTTACTGGCTTAAAATCTGAGCCATGGCCTGGTCCTGGCTCACTGGACTAAGCAGCATCTGAATATATGTCTGTGCCCTCACCCTGTGCACACAGCCCAGTCCTGCCCTCTGCCAGCTCAGTCCCTGCCCTCCACAGTGTTTTTCCTCTGTATAGGACCTACCAGGTGGGCATTTTCTGTGCCTGTGCTGCCTTCCTTCGAGTTATTCCTTCAACTGATGGTCTCCCTTGGCTGTAAGGGACCAAGTGCTGGTGCAGTAATGTGGAGTTGCCATGTTTTGGGCAGCCAGGAAGGACTTCGAAGTGGAGCCCATCTATGTCAGTGCTGATGGAAAATTCCCAGAGCTGTGCACTCTGTTCCAGCCTCTTGCCTGCCCCTCCAGGGAGGGTATTTCCATGCGGAGTTAGTCAGAGCTGTTTGTGTTTTGCCGTGTTCCCAAGGCAATCAGCGTCCTTATCACACCTATTTGCCTGCTGGGCAACCAAAGTGAACTTCACAGAGCTCTGCTCACCTTGTCCAGCAGGTAAAGGCAACTGAGAGAGGAAGGACAACGAAGTATCTTGTTGGGTCACTGGAGCAGGTGAGGGCAGAACTGGGAGGCCGAAGTCTGGGCCACAGGCTGAGCTGAATGTCCTGGCACAGGAACCACGTACCCTGCTGAGATGATGTGGAGCACTGGGGGAGGGAGATGCGATGACTGCTCTGTTGAGCATCATTTCTGACTGTTACTGCTGGGATGAAGCTGGAGTCCCTCCCTACAGTGGCTAAGGTGGATGGAGAAATATTACCTGGATCTTGAGAGGTAGGACTGTGCAAGGCCAGCTTGCCCACATCTGCTCCTGCTCAAAACCCACCTCACTTTCTGACTGCCACTAAGAGAGAATTTAAATGTGAATGGGCTGATCTGCATCCCCCATTAGAGATGTGAGGGGCCCAGCAGGGCCCAAAGAAGTCTGCTGAGACGAAGTGTCTGCCATAGCCCAACACCCAGGGCCTCACTGGACAGTACATCCTTCTGCCTCACCTCTTCCCGATGTACTGGATCAGAGTGAAGGCACAAAGCTGCTAAATGAGACCAAATTTTAGGGTTTAGTGTTGTAATGGGAAAACATATGCTAAGTATTAAATGTGTGCTGACAAATAACTTCAAGACTGGAGGAAGGAGAAGTGTGTGATGGTCAGAGCTGGCAGTTACAGGGCTTTTGAGTTCTGTTCCTCTTCCTGCCAGTGATTCACTGCACGGCTCCAGGCGAGACACGTAACCAAGCTGGAATATTTTCTTCCAGCTGCAAAAGAGCTGTAGTGCCACACACAAGGAGGGCCTCTGAGGTTTAACTAATCCCAGTTTATGGGAAGCCTCGAGGTCCTCATTAGGAAGCTGCTGGAGAAAGGCAAGTATGACAGTATTTCACACTGCTGTTCATAAATGAGCTGCACATCGGTGAAAAGCACCAATTGGTGCTGGACTCCCCCTTTAAACAGCCCTGATGGAGAGGGTTGGGATGTATGGGAATGGATGTGAAACCACAGCAGGAGAGGCAGCAGCAAACTCCACTGCTCCTTGTTGCTGCATCTGAAGGTGGCTCATGTGTCAGTAGAGAGCAAACTTGCCCTGGTAAGAGGGTTGAAGAGGCTGGAGAAAGATCAGAGAGGTGCGAAGGTTGCTTTTATACAGGGGGAAGAAAAGGAGAAGTGAAGATGTTTCTGACAGGTTGTGGCAGCCCCAGCAATGGAATCTGCTGCTCAAAACCCTCTCTGGGTTTGGTGGGAAGGGCTCAGGTGCTGCAGAGCAGCTCTGCCACTGCCCCGACCAGCCAGGCTGTGTGGTCAGGGCTGGTGCGGGAGAGCACCTGATTGTCCAGGGCCCGAGGGGAGGGGCCCAGTCACCAGAGGCTCTGGCTGTTACGGAGGCTGAGGCTCAGGGGTCACCCAGGCAGGATGCTGCCGCAGCCCCAGCACAGGGGAAGCTGTAGGACACAGCGCTACCATTCACGACCAGCAGTGCCCTGGACAGAGCACGGGCGGGGGGGGGGAGAGAAGAGCCCGCCTTGCTGCAGGGACTTGGGGGTCCTGCGCAGTGCCAGGGCTGGGCGAGCGGGGAAGCACTGGGAAGAGCATGGGAAGGGCCGGGAGGAGGAGGGGGGGCCAGGCCCTTGGAGACCCGGGAGGACTCGAACCCGCGTTCCCGTGATGGCCGAGCCCGCCCGCCAGGGGGCGCTCTCCTCGCGGGGCGTTGCCGTAGGGGGGCGCGAGCCTTCGGGGGGCTCCGCCCCAGACCCCGCCCCCGGAGGAAACCACGCCCCCGTCCCGACACCGCTGTCCCGCCCCCCCGGCGGCCCCGCCCCCCGGCCCCGCGCGTACCGCCCCCTGGCGGCGGGGCGGGGCGGCGCCGGGATCGCTCCGGGCCGGTCGCACCGGGAGCCCCGGGTGAGAGCGCGGGGGGCGCCGGGACCCCCGCCCGCCATCGCGGCGGGGGCGGCTCCGCGGGGCCCCGCGGGGCCAGGGCGGCATCGCCGCACCGGGCCCTCCCCCAGGGCCGCGGCCTGCTTGGCGCCGGAGGGCGCCGGCCGGGTCCCGCACCGCCCGGGCGGTGGGTGCGGCGGCGGCGGCGGCTGCACCGGTGCCGGTGCGGAGGGCGCTGCCGCGGGCAGGCGCGGCCCAGGGCTGCGGCTCCCGGCGGGCAGGCCGGGCTGCGGGGTCGCTCGGGGCAGAGCCTCCCCTCCGCCGGGCACGGGCACCGGGGGATGGACACACCGGCCGGGCAGGGGCCGGGGGGCTCCGCTCCGCTGCCCGTGGGGAGGGCAGGGGGCAGCCGGCAGTGCCGGCGGGGAGCGAGCCACGGGAACCGGGAGGAACGGCCCAAAATACTCTGCTCTCCTCTGGGGCGGCTGCCATCAGGGCCCTGGGGCTGGGCGTGGGGCCGGCGGCTCGGGGGAGCCACCGGGGCCGTGATTGGAGGTGCCGGGTCCGTGTCGGTTCCAGGGAGGAGCCGGGGCGCTGCGGGAGCGGTGTGTTCCCCCGGGAGCAGTGCGTCCCCCCGGGAGCGGTGCATTCCCCCTGGAGCGGTGTGTCCCCCCGGGAGCGCTCCGCTGCCGGGGCACCGGGGAGCAGCCCCGGTGCGGCTCAGGTGACCCCGGGGATCGCCGGGCTGGGGCGGCTGCAGGACATCGTCCTCCTTCGCCGTCCCTTTCCCGTTTCCGTGTTTGTCGGTGCCTCGTGTGTTCAGCCGCAGAGTTTTGGGAAGAAACCTTGGCCTGCGGGGTCCTGCAGGAGCAGGTGCTCCTCGGGACACCCCTGCTCTGGGCAGCTGGTCCGAGGCCACCGGGTGCCTTTCGGCTGCTCTGGCGTGGCTTGTTTTTCTTTTGGTCTCGTGAGTTTGAGAGGAAGCAATGATACTTATTTTTTCCTGCTGCAGCGCCGAAGATCCTGCACTGCTGTGGATGCCGTGAAGCGTTTCTGGGTGTTTCAGGTGAGTGGGGTCACGGTGTGAGACGGTGCCTGGCCCAGGAGTGTGGCCGGTGCTGTGGCTCGGCAGGGCTTGGTTTTGCCATCCCTCTGCCTGCCGGGGCCGAGCAGAGCGGAGCCGCCTGCGCTTCCTACCAGGATGTGGCTTTTCTCTTGCCATAAAGCTGAGCGAACAAGCAGCAGCCTCTGTGAACAACTCTTTGTGGACAAAGTGTGTTTATAAAACAGAGGTAAAGGTGAATTGTTTACTTCAGTGTTTGCTTCCAAACCTGTCTCCTGTGAAAGTCCAAGGGGAGTGTCCCAGCTAGTCCCTGTGGCCAGAGCTGTGTTTCAAGGGAGTATAAAACACAAACAACTCTCCTGAAGTGTTTTGGGTTGCAACTCCTCAGAGTGGTTGCACTTGGTGGGTGACAACAAGCAGGAGGCATTCACCAACCAGGCTGCTGTGTCCCACAGTCAGCACAAAAGAAAAGATGCCAAACAAAACAGGAAGCCTTTGTTGGGGTTATAAAAACTCTTCTAGTTTAAAAAAAAAGCTATCTAAAAGGAATACCAGTAATTCATTGCACCTGAGTGTGTTGGGGATGCTTTTTCTAGCTGGGTGTTCAGCTTCCTCTGAGTGTCTCTGGGTACTTGGATCTGGATACAGGGCTCAGTTCTGAACTGGCATGGTCCTCATTTGGATCATTGCAGGAAGGCCTGGTCTTCTAGATTTGCTGACAAAGGCGCTTCCCTGGTCACAACCTTGGGCATGGTATCTATAAATGATAAATTATTTTACTGTGATCACCTGATCCTTAGCCCAGTGCTGTGTATCTGTTACCTGTTGGGTGATGCAGGCTGCCAGGGTGGCTTTTGGTCTCTCCTGGATGCAAAATTGGACTTGAGCAGTTCTGAGGAGATGGGGATGGTGCCTCTCTGTCCTCCCTTCATAACCACCTTATTCCCAAGAGGCACTGAAGCAGTATAATTTGTACCTGGTGACCAATTGGAACAGGCTGATGCAATGTGAGACTAATATACAGGAGGCTTCTGGGGGGTTTCCACTCCTTTCAAGCTTCACACATCAGAGGAATTGAACGAGAGTGCTTTTGCTGCACATAAATAACTTCATAAAGCGATTGCTTGCCCAAGTGCTGGCTTGACCACCCTCCTTTTTCTCCTCTGCCCTTGCTGCCAGTGCATCAGGAACCGTGGCGCACCAGGTGTCCATCATGACCGACTGGGTGCTCCTGGGGCTGATCGCAGCGGTGGTCGCGCTGCTGCTGCTCACGGTCTTCGGTTTCGCCGTGTACTCGGGGCTCTTCACGGAGGTGGTTGTGAGCGCTGGCTCCCCCCCTGTCGGCACCATGACTCTGGCCTACAAGTTCAGGGTGGGCCCTTATGGAGAATCCGGGCAGCTCTTCACGGACGGCTGCAGCATCTCCTCGAAGCTCTGCTCCATCGGCGTCTACTACGACAACCCTCACACGGTAAGGGGTGCCCCGGGAGGCCACGGGCTCCCACAGTCAGCACACGGGTTCTCAGCTTGGGATGCTTCCTGGTCGTGTTTCAGGCACTGGCGTTCACGAAGTTCTCCCAGGTCAGCAGAGGATGCTTTGTGAGGAAAGGCACCTGAAAGCAGATGGGTTTTTGGATAACCCTAACTGGAAGGCACTGGGTGAGCAAAGCTTGCTCTCTTCTGATAGCCTCTGCTGAATGAGTTATCAGCAGGATAACGGAGCTGGTTATGGAGCAGAGGGGAATGTTCGTGACCCCAGGATGAGACATAACTTGGCAGATTTCTTGGCTGCTGGAAGTGCAGTCCTTCTGGGCTTGCAGTTCTATGGTTGAAAGCAAGTGGTCTCTTCAGCTCTGTCTATTCTCATCCCTACTCCTTCTCTTGTTTCTAGTGCTCTCATGTGTTTCTGAGCTTCCCTGTAGTTCTTCCGTCCCCTGAGAGTTGTTACTGAAACCTCAGGTGCTGCCTGCTGAGGGCTCCTGTCTGATGAAACAGTTGCTCCATGATTCTCTCCAGGCTGAGAGGTGAGCAGAAAGCGTGCTGCCTGACAGCTCTGCTGTCAGCCAGAGCCAAGTACTCTGATGGGAACAATCCAAGACAAGGAACAAACAGAAGTGCATCAGAACTCGCCGGGGGGTGAGGATGGGTGACACTGGGGTCTCCAAATTATGGCATGTGGGCATTTGTCTGGGGCAGACAGCCTGGCTCCCCAGTAATTCTGCAGTAGCTAGCGTGACCGTGGAGGAATCCATGGGGAGGAGGGATAACAGTGGCCAGCAGCTGTGCATGTGTGCTTGGGCACGTGTGTTGGGTCTGGCACAGGGCACAGTGCTTGGGCTGATAGCTCTCACCCAGCACTTTGCTCTGAGAGTGGCTGGCCCTGTTTTAGGAACCCTGTTTCATGGCTTGCAAGATGGTGCTCCCAAGGGTTGGACCTGCTTTGAGGGAACTTGTCCATGAAAATGTAGTGCTGAGAGAACTGTGACAGGAAGATATTGGAGGTGAGAAAGCCTGAGCTTGGCTGTGCTCAGTGGAGCCTGGTGTGCTCAGCCACCTTGTGTCTTTGTATCCTGTGGCGCGCTGACTTATCTTTGCCTGCCTGGATCATGGGAGGCAGAGAGGACACTATGATGCCTCTTCCTGGCCTGGGAAGGATGATGACAAAGAAGACTCCTCCCCTAGGGATGAGCTGGGCCGAGGCACGGTTTGACTTGGCGTGCTTAGACCGTTTTCTCTGAAAGAAGTGTCATGGCTGGAGTGAGAGCTCTGGGGAGTGACTGGTATGTGAGGGCCCACATGGTCAGAGTGGCCATTTCACCACCTCTACTTTGTGTCCTTGTCCTTGAGTGAGGTCCTTACCTGGAGCTGAGAATCCTGGTGCTGCTGTTTGTTCCTCATGGTCTCTGGGGATGGAGCAGGGCAGTCAGTGCTGTTGGAAGGGCTCAGTGTCCATTCCTGGTGCTGTCCTGCTCCAGGGACCTGATGTGGACATGCCTGTGGTTGCTGTGCAGACCTTCTGCTGGCATTGTGGCAAAGGCATTGTGCCTTACTTCTTTGTTTGCCAAAGCCTGGGCTAGTGAAAGCCTGTACTGCTGAGGCCCACAGATAGGGATAAGGGTATTTGTGGTAATGCTTGCCCTGACTGGCACAGGGAATGCTCTCCCTGGTAGCACCAGGTGAGACTGGGAAGGAGCAACTCCTACCTGACCATGAAAATTTGGGCTGTCCATGCAGGATCAAGCTGCCTTCCCTTTCTGGTCCTGTCTTTTTTCCCCTCTTCCTGCATCTGTTGCATCTCTGCCCTCATCCTTGTGGTTGGAGCAGGCAGTGGAGTTGCTGAACTTGTCTCATATGGCCATCCAGGGTTTTGAAAGCAGCTGTTTCTCTTTGTGGCAGGAGCTTAACCTGCCCTCCAAGGCTTGGCAGGCAGCCCCACGGACCTTGCCCTTCTCTGGATGGGCTGCCTTTGCTCATGACATTGGGCAGGTGACGTGGGCCTGAACCTCCTACCTCTGTAGCCACTGTAGTGGCTGGGACACAGGGGACATGCAGAGTGAAACTGCAGTGCCTGTGGCTCTGCTTGGGGACAGGAGCCTCCTCTCACCTGCCATCCCTGAGCACAGTGTCACACCTGGGTGTGCTGGAGCACCTCTGGTGCTGGTGAGACCTTCCACGGGCTGATCTGTGGCTCCTGAATTGATTCCCACAGAGATTCATGTCTCACCAACAGGCAGGTCAGGCCAGGCAGGGTGCTGGGAGTGAGGATGTCTTTGGGCAGATGGCCGTCTTCCCTCTGGGCAGGTGAAGAAAGGGCCAGTTTTGGGTGGGTCACTTGGCTGGAGACTGCAGTGCTCATACCTGATGTGCTGGCTCAGGTGCACGTATCCACTGAGTCATGGTGGCATGGGAGATGGTGTGCTCTACTGGCTTCTTATTTCTTGGAGGTCCAGCAGGGTGGGATCAGTCACCCAGACTGCCTTTCCCCTGGAAGGAAGATATGACCTCCTCCTCTTCCTCCTCATTCTCAGTGCTCTCCTGACCTCAGTGGAGCACCCTGTGGCAGGGCTGGCCCGCCCAGAGCTGGCGACCTGCCACGGATGTTGACTTGTCTCCAAAAATAGGCCTTTTGTCATCAGGCAGCAGAATGTGCTGGCTGTGTCCTGTGGCGTCCCTGGCTGAGCGCCCACGGGCCCTGCCCAGACAGCCGCCCCCAGCCCAGCTTTTGGCTCCTGGGGGTTTTGGTGCCCCCAGCACAGTGGCAGGAAGGGGTCGGTGACCAGCAGGTGACATGTGGCAAGTGCTGTGCTGGTGGACTCATGGTCGAAGGAAGCTCTGCCCAAGAGAGAGGATGGGAATGCCAGAGCTGGAGAGCAGGGTCCACCTGCTGGCTCTCGGCTGGGAGTGGGGCTGGGGGCAGCCCATGACCTGGAATGTGTGGGCTGCCTCAGGGTCATGCCAGGTCTCAGGGCAGCCACTGCCACCAGCATCCCTGGGGCTCCCTGCTGACTCCTGGCTCTCCAACATTCACACAAGGATGCTGCCTGAGTGCTGCCGAACCGCTGCCAGCAACGTTTTATGTGTTTTAATGGACAAGATTAATATTAATTTGGACTCTTTTTTTTTTCCCTTTTTCCTTTTTATTTAATATTTAGCAGCCCAGAGGACTTCTCCCTCCTTTTCCCTCCTTCTCCCACCTCTGGCAGGAACAGAAATAACTCCTCAGCAAGGACTGATGTGGCGGGCAGGTTTGTGCTCAGCTTCAGCCAAGCCCCTGCTCACATAGAGCTGTAGGCACGTGCCAGGGCCTTTTGCCTGCAGTCCACGTGCTCAGCGACCAGCCTGTGCCCACGTGTTGGAGGGATGAGGCCAAAATGCTCTCTGAATGCAGGAATGGGTTTTGCTCCCATCGGCAAAGCTGCCAGATAGGTTAACTAATCATTTCCAGAACTGTATCAGGATGCTTGGGGGAACAAAGGCTTTGATCAGCACCTGCCTACTGGAAGGATTTGTTAGGGAAAGGCTGGTTTTAAGTGGAATATTTCTTCCTTCCCTTGAGATGGGCTTTGCCAGGCAGGGGAGAAGGCAAATCTGCCTTGCTGCTGCCCTTGGGAAAGTGCCTGTGGGGCTGCACAGTATGAAAAAGAAAGGTAAAAGAAGAAAGGAGGAAGCAAATGTACCTGGTCCCAGTGGTGCTGCCTGCACCATCAGCTCCAGTCATGACAGTTGCTCTGGGCCTGGGATTGAACTGTCTTTGCTCAGGACATAAATGGAGATTGCATATTTGAAGAAATTTTACCGAGATTTCCCTTATCTCCTTGATTCATCTGGGCCTTTCCCCCATGGATGCCTTTTACTGCTGACTCTTGCTGTCTTCGGGGTGGATCTGCTTCTCTTTCCCTGCTCGGAGCGTGGATGGATGCTGGGCACAGCCGTGTCTGCAGCTCCCTCTTGCAGCGCAGGAGGGCAAGAGCGAGCCGTGAGGCGCGTCCTCAGCCTCATGGATGCTGCTCCCCAGGCTGCTTTCTTCCTTCCACTTACATCTGCTTGTGTTCCCCCTCCGGGATGGTCCTGCCGTGGGACATCAAAAGGTGTTTAAGGGAAAAGCAGGGGAGAGTAGTTACACTGCAGGAGCTTTAGCTCCCTGTTGGTGAGCACAGCAAAGTTAGGGATGAGATTGGGAAGCACAGAGCAGAGTTCCCCTTGTGGGAGTGTGTGGGGATGGGAAGCGGTAACACACTGGCCTTGTGTGCATCCTGTCTCTGCTTCACGTTGTCCCTGCAAGAGCTTTGTGACACCTTTGTGCCCTTAGGTGGTATCAGGGGAAGTGGTTGGGTTCTCCTGCCCATGTTCCTGCCCAGTGCCATGGGTCAGCTTGAACTCGAGTGGTGGGATTCTGTTAAAAACCAGAAATGAAAGCTGTGGCCTGGGTCAGCTTTGGTGTAGAGATTGCCCAAGTCCTTTGGGCCATCACTGTGTTGGGAGCAGAGTCTTGAGCACCCCTATTTCTGGACTGGGAACCCTGCACCCAGTGTCTTACTGGGAGGAATTCCCAAATTTGGAAAGAGAACATGCTTTAGGTTCAGCATGATGTTGGGATCCAGGACAGAAGTGAATGTGTTTCTGTTTGTGTTACTATGAACAGCTTGGTGGCTGCCTGCAAGTCTTACCTGCCTCAGTTTCCCCACCTCTAACAGTGCCATACTGAGTGTGCTTGCTTAGGAGGGACCCAGCAGCCTCTGGATTTCTCTCCAGCTTAGTGCCAGTGGCCTGTGCTGGTTGGTGGCATGTCCAGGTGGCTGTACAGTGACCTCCTTGGGGGTGGAGTGGAGGCAAGCTGGGCAAGTTGTGGTCACATCTCTCAGCCCCTCCCTGAGTTTCAGGGTGTCCTGCAGATGGTGATGGTGATGAGCACGTCTTGACAGTCGGGTCTCTGATGGGGAGTCGGGACAGACACTTCCTGCAGTGGCTGTTGCTTGTGGCAGGTTTGGGTGAGCAGCTCGGTGGGGTTTAGTTCTTCTCTGCTGCGAGTCCCTCTGCCCTCCAAGCAGGGATGCAGCACCTTCCCCACTGGGCTGTGCACTTAGGCTGGGAGGAATGTAGATGATTTAGGCCTGGCTCAGCCTTGGTTGGGAGCAGACACCTGCTTTGGTGTGCCAGATCGTGCTGGGCCACTGCATTTACCCTGGTTCATGGTGGTCTCCTTTCTCCATGCTCAGCAGGTTGAGGTTTTGGCCAGATTAAGCCTCTCCTGACCCTGTCTGTCTTTCCCCTTCCATCAGGTGTCTCCAGAGAAGTGCCGCTTTGCCATAGGCCGAATCCTGAGCGAGGGAGACGCGAAGCCGTCGGAAGAGCAGATCAAACGGTTCCAGAAGTACGGCTTTAAGATCTTCACCTTCCCTGCTCCCAGCCACGTGGTCATGGCGACCTTCCCGTTCACCACACCGTTGTCCATCCATCTAGCAGTGAACCGTGTCCACCCAGCCCTTGACACTTACATCAAGGTAAGCGAGTGTGGCGTGAGGAGCGTTCATGTGTTTGGTGGGCTGTCAGAGGCTTCTCTTCCTGACAGCTGATGGGGCTGCTCTGACGTGTCATCTCTTAATGTCTTCCCTTGGGCACTACCATCAAGATCTCCTCCTTTTCCAATCTGGCAGGTAGTTCCCCAGTAGGGATGTCCTTCCATTCGCTCTGTAGATGCAGGGGTGTCTTTTCTGCTGTTTTGTGTTTACGACAAGCAAGTTCTCGTCTAATGACTTGCTGCTTTTCTCCTTAAGGCAGAGATAAAAGCTGATTTTCCCCTTGAGTCTCTTTCTTGCTTTTAGGATCTGGCAGGTATGTGCCCTTCGGTGTAATGCTTTGTGCCATGGAACTTCTGTTTTGAGTGCCAGCCTCACCAGTGGGGCAGCTGTCTTCTGCAGGGACAGGAGGAGAAGTTAGAAACTTTCTGGCCTGTGGGCTTATGAAAATTTTGTTTCAAGCAATACGTTGAAATTTGTGGCCCTTGGCCCTGGCTGGGCAGCTGGCTGCTGTGAGCTGTGCTTGCCCTTGCCCCTGAGTGGAGCACGTGGCCATCCCCACTGCTTCTGGTCTTTTTGAAGCCAACTCTGCTGCCATGTTCTGTCTGCCAGACCAGCTGTGGCAAGGGTGTTCCCAAGCAGCACATCTGACACAGACACCTCCAGATCCAGGCTTTCCAGAGAGCAAGGAAGGTCCTGGCCAGCTGGGTGATGGAGAG
The DNA here is from genome assembly GCF_036250125.1 of Pseudopipra pipra. Lineage (NCBI taxonomy): Eukaryota > Metazoa > Chordata > Aves > Passeriformes > Pipridae > Pseudopipra > Pseudopipra pipra. The sequence continues at coordinate 14,776,527 of NC_087559.1, forward strand.
AAGGGACTGCCCTACCTGGTGTGGGAGGATGCTGTGGAGGGGCCGGCACTCAGCCCTTGGCTTATCTGACTGTCGAGTTCTGACGCTTTCGTTTGTTCGTGTTGAAACACACTATTTATAAACTTGCTTTTCCTGGCGAAACTCCCAGCCTTGTGGGGGAACCGTGTGAATCCCTCCAGCCTGCGCTGTGCTGCAGGATGGCTGCCTGGGTGCCAACCCTGGAACTTCATCCGGGGGCTCTTTGCCGACCCTCTTGTCCGCCCCGGCCGTGGGCAGCTGCCTGCTGGTACCGGCAGAAGACGAGTAGGTGAGACCACCACCTCATGCCCCCTGTGCTGGGGAGCTGGTGGAGGAGAGCAGAACCAGTTCCCCATTCCCATCTTCTGTGTCTCTCCCTGGAGCTGTGCCGGCTGTTTTGCTGCGGGGGGTGTCGGGCACTGCTGCCAGCCCTGCGGATGCGCGGGCGGGCACGGAGGGGGCTGGCGGGGGTGGGAGCATCAGGTTGGCTGCGGGAGTGCTCGGCGACGCCGGGCTGACGCTGCCTTTCCTGGGGAAAGGTCCTGGCAGCGCATCTGTCGCGTGAGGGATGGAATTGTTAAGAGCTAAAAAGGGAACCACGGGTTGTTCTGGGAGCACCTGGCAGCGTTTAATGGGAGCGGCCGAATTTGAGTTAAAATAACTGGAATCCTACGGAAACACAGCACCCACGGCCGTGTGCAGAGGGAGGGGATGCATTTTGATCTCTGCCCCAGTCCCAGCAGCACGTGAGTCAGGGTGTGTGCTTGTGTCTGTCCAGATGTCCTGCAGCAGAGGACGGCCTCCCTGCCTATCTGGCACTGACTGTGGGGACACAGGCAGGGGGACAATGGAGTTGCCTTGCCGGGTGGAGCAGGGGGCAGTGGGCTGCACCGTGGGGATGCCCTGCCTTTCTCCAGTGTGAAGTCAAGGCATGGAGGACTTTGGAGGCTGTTTGCACCCATGCCAGGAGCATCCCTGCAACTTCTCCTGCATCGCTGCTGCTTCTCCCTCGGGCTGGACTGCCTGCACCCCTGGGGCTGTGCTGGCACTTCCCAGGGTGGAGGGATGGGGAGGGAAGGGGGAAACTTTAGTGGAAACAGGTGACCTGTGCCCGCTTGGTGGTGGGAATGGGGGTTACCATGGAGACAGCTTCTCCAAATAGCATCCTTCATCCCACCCCCAGAGCCCAGCTCCCTTAAGCAACCCGAGACAGCGAGACAGAGATTTGTTTTATTTATTTATTTCATGCTGTGCCTGCTTTGAGAAGGGCGCTGCTAATGAGAGCCGGGGGTCAGGCCTGCCGAGTGCGGGTCCCTCCGCTGTCCTTCCATCCCAGCAGCCACAGGGAGAAAGGGGGTGGGATGGCAAAAGCCAGGAGGCACGAAAGGGGACTCAGTGGCAGAGATGAAACACTGGCTCCTGTTAAGAGAGAGGGAATTAGCTGAAGTGGAGGGAGGATGACATGGCTGCCTAGTCATAGAAAGGAGGTGTGAGAGAGCAGGCGATGGAGAAGGAACTGGAGGAGGCAGGGAGAGGGGTGGAATGTGAGGAGTGAGGGTGGAGAAACCTTTGGAGATGCTGAAAAATAGGGAAGAGGAACGAGAGGAGAAGGGGACTGGAGGGGAGATGTGTGGGGCAAAGGAGCTGAGGGTTTGGGGTCCAGCTGAGGGAACAGGACAGTGATAGGTGGTAGGAAGTCTGGGGCCAGAGCTGGAGGAAGCCCCACCACAGCTGGCTCTCCAACGGCATTCCCACGGCATCCCCTGAGGTTAACTTGGGGACATCTAGTCCCAAAGGCTGGTGGACAAGGAGGAGGAATGTGGCTCTCTCTGAACTCACTGGTGCTGAGCGGAAGTTACTGGGAATGCTTGTGTTTCCTGAGCAGTGAGGGTGCAGTGGTGCCGGCTTTCAGCAGGCTGGGCTTTGTGTTTCCCAGTCTGCTGCTGCTTCAGAGGGATAGGAAAAATTAAAAATAAAATTTATAACAATAATTAAAAACAAGACATAGGATGACAGAGTCTCCTTTCATTAGGGATGGAGGGGAGATGAGCTGGCATGGAGCAGGATGTACTGTCCATCCTTGCCCCCCCCCACCCTCTCCCCTAGCTCTTGTGGGGCTCCGGAGCTGGCATTTCCATATGCAGGCACAGCTGTCAGGATCTGTGGGGAAATGGCTGTAGCCATCCCTGGCAGGTAAGAGGACATCCTTCCCTTGAGATGGCACGTTGGCAGCAACTTGCTGGCTAGAATCGCCTTTGGAGAGGCCCAGGAGAGCCCGCTGGCTTGTTACTCTGAGTGTGGGTTATTTAAGGCACAGACATATTTAGTGTCCTTTGAAAGAATTTCTTCCGTAATAACTCCTGCTGATGCCTCTCCCTGTCTCCAAGTAGGTATGCCCTGCTTTCCTGGGGGGTTACACTCCTGCACCTTGACACAGCTGCCTGTCAGACCTGGCAGTGTCGACTCCTGAGCAAGGAAGAGCTCCAGCAAAGCTCTTCCCTGGTGGGAACCCTTTCTGACAGCTCTGGAAGCTGTCCTGCCATTTCAAGGAGTCCTGTAGCCTCCTGCCATTTCAAAGAGTGTTTATTCTGGTTTGGGTATAATGAGCTCTCCGTGGTGGGCTGTGTGTACCTCCATCTCTCTGCTCCGTGCTGGCATCCAGCAGGCACTGCCAGGCAGGTGGGCTTGGACCTCCCAGCCCCTGGATTCCTGTGGCAGCCAGAGAGGTGGCTAAGGCAGGGCTGAGGTGTCTCCTGCTGCAGCCCTACAAGAGCCTGGCTCAAGCTGGCCTCTTTCTGTGGGTTTTAGAGTCAGTTTTGTGCTTTCTTCAGCCAAGGAGGATGTGGAGGTGGAGGGGTGCCAGTATCATCCTGACTGCTTTGCACCCTCCTAAGAAGCAGAGCACCATCTGACTGGCCTTAGGCTCTGCCTAACTTGGAAAACTGTAGTTTAACCTCTTTAGATGGTCTTGTAAGGGTATACTCCAACTTCAGCAAAACTTCAGCTTTTTTTCTTCCCCTGGGCTCTGTATTCACACCTTCCACACTTCTATGGGTTGTGAATCGCTCTTTTGCAGTGCACATCTCGGGCAGCAGTGGCTGGTACGGGCTCTGTGATGCCAGGGAGGATTTGGGAGGCTCTCAGGTTGGCTCCTGCCTGACACAGGCTGCCATGTTCCTCCACACCTTGGCTCCCTGCAGAGGGAACAGGGTGCTCCACAAGGTACTAGAGAGACATGGCTTGCTCCTGTTCACAGCCAGGGAAACGTGTTATTCCTTTGACCAGTAGCTTGGAGCAAGCTTTGTTCCACTTGTCAGCTACGGCAGTTTAGGATGCAGTCACCTCTCGCCTCTCTCTTTGCTGAACTAAATATACAGAGCTTGTAAAGTCCTCCACTGCCATATTTTCCAATGTTTTCCATATTTTCTGCTCTTAATTCCTGGGTTCTTTTTTGGACATTTTTTTTGTACCTGCTTTCAGCTTATAAAGTTCTCTGACTTGTCAGCAGCACAAATGGATCCTTTATTTTAGCTTTGGTCTTATTGCTGTGACACACAGATCTCTGGTGGAGATCTTGTCCCCTGCCAAAGCCCCCGCTAGTCATGGATTTGTTCTGAGCCAACTAATAGCATCTTCAAGTGCATGCCTCTGTCCTTTGATGGAGTTGTAGTTTCTCAATTAAAAATGGGAAATGATGCCAAGTCCTGCATCTTCTCGGAGCCTGATTGAGTGGCATGGGTGCTGATTTGTTTATCGGTCAAGCCTGCCTTCCCCACAAAAATAAATCATGTTTGCCAACAGGATCTGACAGCTGTAAACGTGTGTTGGTTGGCATTAATTATGCTGGTCTCCTGTGCTTCCTAGTGATCTGGTCCAGTTGCAGCCATCCATTTATTTTGCCTTGGCTCAGTCTTTTCCTGACCAGCCTGTGCTTGCCAGAGTCAGCTATTTACCCACTGAATGTTGGCAGGTACAGGCTGCTGTCTCTCATGGGACTTTCCAGCATCTCCAGCTGGCCAGAAATCACCCTTTGACATGTGGACAGCTTGTTAGTGGGGAGTTCAGCATGTTGAAATGTGTGTTATCTGGGCCTGTGAGCTGTGTTTTATATCTTCCCATGGAAGAGCAAACATTTCACTGGCATCCTCTGCCCATGTCGTCTGGCTTTGTCCTAAATTCGGTACAGAAATACTCCATGAACACTCCTCCCTTCTCTCTGGTGCTGCTGTGGTTTCCCCTGCTGACATGTCTGGGATCTGTGCCATCCTTGAGACTCTCCTCCTCTACCCAGTGCCCCAAACAGCTCTGTAACGTGGATGCCTTTCTGTCTGTGGGGGACTGGGAGCCTGCCCATGGTCCATAGTCCAACTGAGCCTTGGTGCCCAGTGCCCTTGTAATATGGCTGCACCTCGTCTTTCCCTTCCTGCTTCCCTGACCACACTGCTGAGGCTGCTGGCTTTGCTCAAATGTGTGGAAAATCCTTTTCTCCCAGCTGTTACAAATGAAGGTCTGTGGAGCTGCGTTCCCATTCCAGGTTTGTGTTTTAAGGGCGAAACAGTGAAGCAATCTTTTTGCTTGGCTGTGTCAGGAGGCTGGGGTTGGGGGGTTGGGAGCTGGTAAAACATTTGCAAACAGGGCTCAATTATTTGGATGTTTTTCCACTTAAATTCTTTCTCCTGGATGATTTAGTTTATTTATTTTGGGCTCTGTGCATGAAGCATTTTTAAATGTCAGCTTGTCGTATGAGAGCAGTCCAGACTGCAGTCTGCACGTGCGTGAGAGCTGATCACAGTGGTAGCTTCAGATGATCAATTCCTGCCTGAATTTTCCTCCAGAGGTCTAGGAAGCACTACAGATGCCCAGCCCTCTCTGCTGGTGCTGTTCTTCAGTCACAGCTTCATTTGTCCTCATGAACTCCTTTGGTCTCCTGCAAGCTCTGGGGACTGTGGGCTGAAGACCACTGCCCAAGGTGGAGCCCTTACTGAGCCAAGGCCACTCAGAGTCTCATACCTGTCTATCCAGGCAGGAGGAGGAGCAGGGTATCTTTATCCAGAACTTAGAACCACCAGCTTGGGACTATGCTGCCCTCAATGCCTCATCATGTGGACTGGAAGGACTCATCTGGATGACCTTCTCCCTCCTTGTATCAATGGATCACACTGCAGAATACACCTGTGGCTTTCTGGGAGATGGAGCTCTCCATCCGCCTCGTGCCCTTTTCCCATGCTCCAAAATGACTGTGGGGATTGGTTTGCTGAAAGAGGATGCTGGGGGGAACAGGTGGTGCCTCAGCTGCCTGGTTGAGTGGGTTGACCATCAGTTTAAGCCCATGTGCACTTGGAAATAGGTTTGTAGAGTTCCCAGGAAGACAGGAGGTTACATGATGCTGCTGGTAAGTGATCCTTGCACACCAAATAATAACGGGGGAAAGAAGTCCTAGAGAGTCATAGAGGATTTGACGTGTCTAACTCATATTGATGGCAGGGACGAGACCAGAGCTGACAGTGTGACAGGCTGCTGGGCCCTGGGCTGGCAGGCATTTGGACTAAGGATACAGACTCCAGGAAAAGTGTTTTTGGAGCCCTTGAATGGGTTTCAAGCCAGGCTATAGGTCTGGTCGCACGTGGCTCGTGCACTGCACATGGACCATTCCTGATTGCCCACCAGCCTGGCTGGTGTTGAGGATGAGCACTGGAGTGACTGGATGGAGAACACCTTTGGTATGTGCTCTCTGCCAGGAGCCACTGAAGCTCTGGATCTTGGGCTGAGTGGGAGGAGCAGGCGAGGGGTGGGCACCGTGATGCTCCAGCTCGAGCCTGTCCGAAAGGTGACATGCAGCAACAGGAAGAGGAGAGGGACCCTGAGGTGTCTGTGCCTTTGCGGGCACGTTCATCTCTCGCTGACCTGCACTGACAGCTGGTTTTCAGTGGGCCCTCTCTCCAGCAAGGCTGCTCGCTCCTGGTTGGCAACCCCCAGCTGCATGTCACATCACATCAGTTTGCGCGTTCGCAGCGACTTTTATTTATTAAATATTTTTAGCGACGAAACCATCCAAGGATGTTTCAGTCCTGTGACCTCGCCTTCAGCATGGAGCGGGCAGGGGAGGGCAGGATGCCCACGAGGTTGAACTGGGAGCTGAGCCAGGTGGGGAAGGGAGTTTTGGTGGGCAATGTCGTTTAGTGCCGCAGGGACCTTTGGGCCGTGCTCGGAGTCGGCTCGTGCAGCGGAGCAGGTCCGTTTAACCTGAGTCTGCAGGGGAACGTGCTCCTCCTGCGCGGCTAATGGAACATATGGGGATCCGGGGCTCTGCGTCACGTCTCCTGCCACTCGCAGCAGGCATCCCCTGTTCCCCATTTCCCCATAGGAATCTGGCAGCCCCAGGCCACTACTCATCTGCTGTCAGCTTCTCCCTGGTCCTTGCAGGTGGGCGGTGAATTAACACTGACCGTGCTTCATATTCAGCGCTGGCATGGCCGAGCTGTGCCAGGCACACCAGTGAGTGCCAGCCGATGTGTGCTGGTTTCCCAACCTCTGCCAGTGCCATTCCTGCTTCTCCGCTGCCTTGTGCCTGCAAGCACCTTTCTTCTTGCAAGCACAAGTGTGCAGCGTCTGTTTCGGCTCTGCTGTTCTGCTGCACGGGGGGCAGGTGTAAAACTGCAGCTCTGACAGCATCACTGCTTTGACCAGAAAAGGTTTTCTGACCAGCTTTAAGTTTTGGTAGTTACAAAGGCTCCTTTCCTGCCTCTGCAGCTAGTGTCATGTGAAATCACCCATTTTTTTCCCTAGATTTTTGTTGACTGCATGCAAGAGTCTGTTCCAGCAGCAGGCAGGGGAGTCCTGATCCCGGGGAAGCAGCTGGTGTGTGATGCAGGCTCCTGGCCACTGTGGCCTCCCCAGTTCCAATTACTCACAAAATGGGAACAGACTGGGTTGTAAGATACCTGGAAAAAGAGTCTGGTCCAACCTCTCATGGGAAAGGGAGCATGGAGGAGCTTGTCTAGCATCCAGTTGCATCTTGAAAGCCTCTAGTGATGAGGACACCACCACAACCCTGGGGAGGTCATTCCAGCTGACAGCTCAGCCCCAGGTCTCTGCCACCCTGGATGGTTTCCTGTGATGCCCAGCAGTTCAGTCCTATTACCATCCTGGCTCCTTTTCCAGGAGCATTTCCAAAGGCAGCTCCTGGAAGAAGAACAAATTTCAAGCACCTGCCTTCCCATGCATGCCAAACTGTGTGGGCATCTCTGATGACCTGACAGCCAAAAGCCTGGCCCAGTGCTGGCTGTCATTTAGTGGTCCTGCTGGGGGGCATTTTCATCCCAGGAGATAGCAGGAAGCCACCTCACTCTCCCAGCTGCTGCTTTGGAAAGCTGGGAGAGCAGCCTCACAATGACTTACCCAACCTTGCAAAATTATCACAGAGGTGAATCTGCTCAGAGACAAAGATGTTCTCTCCTCTCTCCTTTGCAGTGAGGATTAATGATCATGGAGGAAGCCATGGATATTTCATCCAGCTGTCCAAGGGAGAGAAAGAACTGAAATGGTTTGCCTTGGGCAAGGAGGGACAGTAAAATACTACAGTGCTTTTCTGTCAGATCTCTTTATCGACTCAATCTGCACGTATGCTTTCCCCAGATGTATTTATAGAGAATCCCAGAGGATACAGTCAGCTCAAAAGGTTTTCTTTGTCAGGCATTAGAGATGTGTCTTGCTCTTTCCAGCAGCAACAGTGTCCCAAACCTTGGGGTCTTCCCTTCTTGACAGCTAGTCAATTAATTCAAGGATGAGATTGATCTGCCTCACTGCAATTATTTTAGCTGCTTTCTAATGAGTTTTGTCTGGACAGGTTCTTCCCCATAGCCCTCTGAGCCAGACCTTGCCAGCTGTGCCAGGCTTGAGAAGCCGCAGAATGAACCGGATGAAATGTGAATCACCTTCTTAGAAATATTGCTCTTTTCCAACAAACGCTGTTGGCCCAGTTTCCCTGGCTGTGAAGCTCCCACTTTGAAACCTGTGGAGCAGGCAGATAATACATTTGAAAGCAGTGGCATTTTTACCTCTAGAAAAGGGACCATTGTGCTATGACTAACTTGCACTTTTTCCTTTCTAGTTAAGTATAAAAGGATAGGAAAGGCCCCGCTTCAGGGAGCTCAGGAGAATGAAAACATTTCTCTTCTGCACAGAGTCAAAATATGGATGGATGAGTTGCGGGGTTGGGTAGTGATTGGATCACAGGGATGAAAGAAAAAAATCGGTTCTTGCTCCTTCTCCTGCTGGGAGCTTATGTGCCATAGGCAAGGCACAGGCTCTGGGGCTGCACCGGCAGCTGGAGCACCAGAGGGGCAGCCGAGCCCAGCTGTTTGCTCCAAAGCAGAGGGTCACACTGGAAGTCCCTCGGGGGTCTCTTTTTGACAGGGAGATAAATATACACACACAGAACCCCCTGTCATCTCTGCCTGCCTGCAGCAGCTGCTGCCCTGTGGGTGCTGTTTGAGTTGATGCCACTGCATGCTGGTGGCCCTGGGCAGAGGCAGCAGGCTGGAGGTGTCCAGAGCTGCCAGTCCTTAAGAGTGTGGCAGGTGTGGAGGTGCTCACATCCTGGGGAGGCTTTCATGGGCTCAGTGTGTGCTTTTCCACTGTTTGTGCTGTTGCATGGTAGTTGTCTCTCTGCCTGGACCCATAGGGACTCACAGCTTTTGAGGAGTGGGTGCAGGGTACAGAGAGGTGCAACGGTTCAGTGCACACCTACATACAAGCAGTACCTCCCATCCTGCTTTGAGGAGCAAATACCCAGTGCTGAAGTCAGGTTGTCCCAACAGGCTGTGGAAAATCATGCTGCCAAATCCTGCAGCTTGCAGCCTGGTCCTCCTTGAAAGAGGAAGGTTGAGCTGTGCTTAATTATTGGCTTGCAGATTTCTGGAGAGTGGCTGTAAACCCTCAGCTCCAGGACTCCTTTTGTGCCTTTTCTTTTCCAGTATGTGGCAGCTTATTCCAGCCTGTGCTTCAGCCAAACCAGAGGAAATCAGAGCCTTTAATAGAAATGTTGCCAGTTTGTAACTCCACCACCCATGCCTGGGGCTGGCAGGCATTGCTTTGTGGCCAGTGTGCTGGGTGGGTAATCATCTGGCCCCAGATGTGTTGGGCATCTGACTTTGCCTGACTATGTAGGAGTGAGGAAAGCCTTTCATTCCCCTGCTGTCAGACCACAGTGGGCAGAGGGGGCTGAGCTCCCTGGAGCCTGGCTGAGCCATGAGTCAGTGCTTGTCCTCTGTCACCCTTGAGCTGACTTCTCTCAGGATCTGGTGCGGTGCCTCGTGATGGGAAGACACCGAAGGTACCCATAACCCCCAAGAGCAGATCAGCACCTGATGGACCAGTGCCTCCAACTGTGCCAAGGCACCATCCTGTTTCTTTGTCCCCAGCCCACCTGATGTTTGCCTTTCCTGGGCTCCTCGATGCTGCGATGAGTGTGAGGAGGTGGAGGCTCGTGCCTGGCTTGAGCATGGGCTCATGTTTTCTGCTGGGATTGCTGGAGATCAGCTCTCCCTTAGTAGGGTGCCTCTGCTGTGCCAGGGCTGGTAGAAGGGCTGGGGCTGTAGTCCAAAAAAGGATGTGCCTCCAGCACAGAGGAGAGGAACAAACTTGCCTAAGAAGGGAGATGCCAAGGGGGAGTCACCTCTCCTGGGTACCAGAGACGAACTGGAAAGAGGTTTCTGTGCTGACTTGGAGCAGAGCCCCGATACAGCTTTTGGGACAGGATCTTCCTCCTCTGGCACTGGGATGGCAAAAGAGAGACACTGGGGCCACAAAATGGAGTCACTGGTGGGGCTGGGGGTGTGCTTGTCTTCCAGGCCACTGACATCTGGGTTTTGCACATGTACATTTTGCATGGCTGCGTTCCTCCTAAAGCTCAGCGAGGCTCTGCTGATCTGAGGCTGAGCTCTAAATTAAATGACACCGAACAGGGCAGCTTTACATTTCAAAGGCTCGGAGCGGAAGGATGCCTGGGACTTTCTGGTGCTATGGAGTAATTGGGGTGATTTTTTTTTGGCGGCTTGCACGATGACCGCTGGGTGCTCGCTCCGCAGACGGATGGTTTTACCTCTTCATCTTCTGCTAATGCGAGGAATTATAACAGCACTGCGGGGATGAAGGGGGGTGACAGAACACAGTGCAGTGGGGAGAGCAAGTTAGTAACTGCTCTGCGTTCCTGACTCTGACTGCTTATGACAGGGATAACTTGTGGATGGACACACGTTTGCATCACAGGACCCCTGAAAACTTCTGCTTCTCTTCTCCCCTTCCACATAGCACCAATCAGAAGATCTCCTGGTATATTTAAAGCTGCTACAGTGTCTATTTCCCTTACCTGCACAGCTCTGCAGGATGGATCCTAAGGCAAAAGTGCTGCTTGAAGGTCAAAGACAGAACTCTAAGGCAGCTGGGAGAGTGGTTGGTCTGGGAGTCCCAGTCCCAGCACTGCACTGGGGGCTGTTGCCTTTCAGATTAAACCCAAAGGGATGTCCTGGCCCTGTGGGAATGAAGAGGATTGGTTGGTCACAGAACTGCCCTGTCTGCAGCTGCCTGCTGGCTTCATGCATTTGCTGATGGGCTCTGTTCCCACCCCATGTGGTTATAAGGCATCCTGGGAAGGCTGGAAGGAGGAAAACCACGGCTTTGTTCCCGCTGTGGATACCTGCATTTTCACCCTGGCACTGGATGGCCAGTTACTCTCATCTACTCCTCTGGGCTTTATTTCTACCGGGAGCTGATGGCAGCTCCTTGACATGCAGGAAGGTAGATATCTATCATCTGCTGTGGCCAGCTGCTCTGCTTTTCACGCTGTGCACATTCACAGCTTGGGGTAACGTCTGCCCAGCGATACAGTAACCAGAGCGTGAGTTGGCAAAAGCTTATCAAGAGGTCAGTGTCGGAGAAACACTTGCTCCGGTACTTTTTTGAGGTTCAGGAGAGGAACAAAGAGGAAGCGGCTGCTGTGGCTGCAGGAGCTGCCTGATGCTGTGGGCTCACACTGGAGGAGCCATCGGCTCCTCCCTGTTTGTGCATCTTCCTCCTCCTCTCTCACATGCACCTGTAGCTGCCATGTTCACCTCTCCCTCCCTTGCTCAATTCTTGCCACCCCAAGAAGCCCTTGGCTGCATCTCCCACCAGTTCCCCTGCAAAGCTCTGTCTCCTGGTGGGAGCTACTTTGGGACCCATAGCATTGGCTCAGCTCTGGCCTTGTGCTGTTCCATGGGGCTCAGGACCAGTGTCCAAATCCCTCCCTTCTTGCTATCCAAGAACCAGCACCCTTCCTTGGACAGGGCTGCAGTGGGCAGTGTACTTTTCCTGCCCATGACAAGCCACATCTGCTTGGGGAAGGGCAGATGGGGACAGAGGTGCAGATATGCTTCCCCAAAGCCCTCCCCATGCTCCAGGTACCTGGAGCTTGAGGAAGGACATCACAGCACTGGGAAGAGGAAGGATGTCCTGCAGGTCTCAGAGGGCACTAGTGAGGATCTGGGCCAGCTCTGGAGGCTGGTGTTCTGCCGTCAGTGATGTTACACAGGGCTGTGTATGGTTTGGGGTGCCTGGGAGAGCAGAGCAGTGATGGAGGTGGGGAGTTGGCTCCCTAGCAGGGGAAGATCTGGAAAGCTGAGAAGATCTGGTGCATCCCTGGAGTGTTACCAGCTCGTTGCACCTTTGGGAGCATATGGGACCCAGAAAGCCACAGGCTTTTGGAAGGACAGTCAGGCTGGGCTCTGTCCTTGCCTAACTGCTTCGATTTCACCTCCTGATTGATCTGCGCAGTCAAACTGATGATCCAGTGCTGGCGGAGGAGCCGTCGCCAGACTGCAAAGGTCGCTGGAAGCAGCTGCTCCCCTCCCCTGCTGCCTCTGTTGCCGGCAGAAGAGCCTGGCTTTGGAGGCACTCAGTTTGTGTCCCTGCTGGCACAGCCATTGCCTCCCCGCACACCCAGCACACCGCGGCGGCGCGCTCAGCAGGCGCTCTCCTCTCCAGACCGAGGTAATGAGCCCCCTGGGACCCTGTGCTGGGGTCCCTGGTGGGCCGGGGTGGAGGAGGTGAGGGCTGCAGAGGACAGGCAGGTACCCAGCCTCGCCTCCCCATGTCAGCTCTGAGCAGCGCGGATGGAAAGGTCGGTCAGCACGTGCGGCCGCCGAAATGGCACATCCCGGCTCGAGGACACCTGGAGCTGTCCCGGGGTCCCTGATGAAGTTGCCTGGTGCCGCTCATTCACCTCCCTTACCCCCTCCTAGCCTCTCGTGCGTTCCCACCCCTCCCGCATTGCAGGCAGCCTGCCCGTCCCTGTGCCGTTCGCTTTCTGCCCGCCAACGCTGTTTGTTCGCGCTGGGGATTTCCTCGGGCGAATCCTCACCGCCGCTGGCGTGCGGTGGCTGGAGGCTCTGGGGGCTTCGTTAGCCGAGCTCACTGGAGGAATTGTCACCACGCTGGGGCTTGCCGGAGTTTCTGGCTCTTTGCCCTTTGCCCCGCAGGATTGCCGCCTTTTTGGGGAGAGGTGCAGGCTCTTGGACGTGGGGGTTTGTAGACAGCTTTCCTAGAAGCCTGTGGGGAAATGCCTCTTGTTCATTTATAAACATTCAGAAAGGAGCTTGTCCCGGGCTCTGGCTTGCTTTTAAAACATGGGGATGTCTGTCCCTGGAGCAAGGGAAGGAGGAGCAGGCAGAGCAGTGAACCGAGGGTGAGTGGTGGCCCGTGGTTGTGTGTTTTACAGCAGAGAGCCTGGGCAGGATCCCTGTCACTCAAGTCAAACCTGGATTTCCCTGAGCAGGAGCTCAAGCAATCTTTCTCCACTGTTGGCTGCACTTAGCTGATAGCTTGGAAGATCCTCCTGTCCTGAAAACTTGCTTTCTGACGTCAGATTTGCCAACGTGTTGTACTTGGGATGGATCATCTTGCCTATTCCTTCTCAGAAAACCAGGCTGAAAACTGCTTGATCTTCCTCTTTGGTGACTTTCCCTGCCTTCCAAATGAGGCCAATAAGCCTGACAGTAAGTCCCTGTGGGTGGGGAGGGAAGGACTGTTTTGTCTGGGAATCAGGCGGTTGCATCGTGGCTTTGCCCTGAGATGCTGGTGGCTTTATCTCTGCAAGTTCAGCGAGGTTAGGTTCTTCAGCTTCCCTTTTTGGCTTTCTCAGCTGTGAAGGGATGGTGTGAGGCTGAGCTTAGCTCATCGTGAAATGTATTCCATGTAGCCTGGGAACCGGGGGCGTTGCAGAAAGACAAGGTTGTTCAAGGAGGTAGGAAGGGACAGCAGGGTATTTATTCCACTGCGCCATTTTCTTCCTGGGGGTATTAATGTGACACATGTCCTGAGTTTGTCCTGGTGACAGACAGGCTGTGGAAGAGCAGCTGGAGATGCCTGCAATCCAAAGAGCAAGAGGAAAGGGTTGAGATTTGGAAGGGGCAGCCTGGTCCTTGGTTCGGGAGACTGAGAGCTCCCACATACTGTGGACACCAGGCAGTGCTGCTCCTGCTCCATCTCTGTTGCTTTGACTTTGCCACTCAAGGATTTCATCACAGGAGAGAAGGCTGGGAATGAAAAGCCCCCACCAGACATCCCTGTTGTGGAAGGGGAGGTACTCAAGCAAGTGGTGGCCCAGGAGAAAGCCATCCATGTGGGTTGTGAATGTCCACCTGGATGAGGAGAACTCCAAGTTAGCCGTGGAAGAAGGTCTCTCACCAGAAGAAACCACCTGCTGTTGGGTGTCTCTGGACAGGGTGGGGCAGATTACTCTAGGCTGGGGCTTACCCTCCCTGCAAGCAGCCTAACAAAGGCACGTTTCAAAGAAGCTCTTTTTACCTGCGTGGTGCCCCACACAGAGTGGGAGGCTGCAGTGCAGTGGGCTGCCTGGCCGAGGCAAGACAAACCGGAGAACATCTTGGATAATGATCCCTTTCCTGAAAGGCCCTGCCTTGACAGGAGTCAGAGAAATTGCCACAGCTGCTGCTCCTGGCAGCCTCGCCGAAGCAACAGAGCAGACAAAGCGATTTAGCATCACTCCAGTCACCCGTGATGGCAGAGATCATGGCATCAACCCCTTCAGCTTGGCGATTAATGCTGAAGAAGCATCCTCCGAGGGCTGGGAAGAGCGTTGGTCCCTGGAGATCTGCTCTCCGAAGCAGAGGCAGCCCTCTCCAGCTGTGGTCCTCCTCTCCCGCAGTCTCATCCACCTCCTTTTATGTGCAGCTGTTGACCCATGTGCTCCTACAGTGATGGAGTTCCTAGGAAATGGGACAGGAGCACAGGACCGGTTCCTCTGGCGAGGAGAGATTATGTGGATTTACACAGGTTTCTTGTTGTATAATGACTCAAATCCAGTATTTGAGCTTTCAGAGTGGTTAAAACCAAAGTCCCCTTCAGAGAGCTAGTGTATGGCTGTGATGGGGAGGGAGGAGGAGAAAATGGGATGTGATGGGGTCGGGTAGGAGGAAGAGTGTGAGAACATAAAGAGTGGAGCTCTGGGAAGCTGGTGAGAACCGTCAGCTCAGCTGGCTTCACTTACCCATGGTGGGTATAGGAGCAAGGCAGAACTCGGGGATGTGGAAAGCACTGAGTCTTTAGGAAAATATATCTTTTTTAATGCAAAAGTTTGCTTCACTTCTGAAACTCTCTGCTCCAGGACTAATTACTACCAAATAACCATAACACCAGGGGGGACCCAAGCCCCATGAATTGTGTGTATTTGCACCATCTGCTCCTTATTCTGCAGGTGACATTCCCATGGTTGGAGGCAGTAGGATACATCCCTGAAAGCACATGGACTAATGTACCTGAGCATGTCTGGGCTGACAGCTTTGTCCAGGGCTTGTCCTTCCTCCACACTGGGCACTCTGACTGCTCCTGGCTACTTTCTGAAAGGTTTTATCTCGTTGGGACTTGCTGCTCGTCTCATCTCTGAAGATGGGGGATGCTCCTGCATGTGCTACAGAATTTCTCTTACAGCTCAATTGGGTTCTGAAAGGGGAGGAGGTCCAGAGCATCTGCAGTGAGGCAGGGGCTGGAGATTTCTCCCTTTTGCTGGAGGGTGGGATGTAGTGTCCCACCATGCTAGGGAGGAAAAAAATGTTAATGACTCTGACAGCAGCTTCCAGCAGTGACCTGGGCGCCTGTGCCTTGTCCCTGTCAGCCTTCTCAGGGTGCTGGGACCTCACAAACCCACCAGCCCACCCAGGCTCATTCCTTTGCCTCTTAGTTTGGCTGTGCCGTTTTGCAGCTCCCGCCCCGGAGGAGCCATGGGAGCAGCTGGGTGATCCGGCCCCGGGAAGCGCAGGCGGGCGAGGTGTAAATTGCATGGCGGGCTGCCTTCGCTGAGGTGAAAATGAAAAACTCTCCCAGCTATCAAGCCCGGTGTTTCACAGCTCCCGTGGTCCAAATGCACTCCCACTCCCTCTCAGTGCTGGGGAGAGGATCTCGGGGGCTGATTTTCACCTGCCTGTCCCGAAGCCACAGTGCTGCTGTGTCGGCAGGGCAGGGTGTCCTGGCTGCAGGCAGGACACGGGCCTGCTGTGGGACGTGTGTTAGTGCTGAGGGCAGGGAGGGATGCTGATGGCGTGAGAGGTGCTAATTGCCAGGCGCTGTATCCTGCTACCTGGAGGATTTGTTATCCTTTGGCAAGACTTTGTTTTCTGCTGCTGTAGTGCTGGTTCTTCCTGCTGGCTGACGGAAACGGCCTTTTCTTGATTGCAATAATATCACCTTGTGTTTCTGAAACACCTTGCAGCCCAGAGGATTTGAAAGTAAAGTGCACGTGTGTGGGAGCAGCTTCACTACCTCTGAAATGTGCGTTTCTCCAGGCTGGGAAGCAGCAGCTGTTCTGCAGCCCTTGGCAGCCTGGTGTTGGCGGCTGTGGCGTGTGCTGGAGCTGGCTCTGAGTGCCATCCCACCAGGAGGCAGGGCCTGCCCGGCTCCACGTGCACCCAGCTTGGCCTGCAAGCTGAGGTGTTGGGGTTTCCTTGATGCTTGAGATATTAAAGTATGTCTGCTTGCCTCTCCCTCCAGCAACGTGTCCTCCCTTCTGCCCAAACCATCTCTTGGGCTGATGGCTCCTTCCCAGCCCCTGCCTGACTTCTGTCCCTTGGCGGGCAGTCCTGGGCACCCAAACTTCATCCCTGTCTCCCATGGTCAGGCTGTGGCTCAGCAGGGAGGATCAGAATCAGGACTGGGTTTGGAAGGGGCCTTCAAAGGTCATTCAGTCCAGCCCCCTGCTGTGGGTAGGGACATCTTTCACTAGACCAGGTTGCTCAAAATCCTATCCAGCCTGGCCTTGAACACTTCAGGGATGGGACATCCACAGGTTCTCTGGGCAACCACTTCCAGTGCCTCACCACCCTCATCACAAGGCATGTCTTCCTCACATCCAATCTAAACCTGCCCTTTTTCAGTTTAAAACCACTACCCCTTTTCCTGTCCCCAAAGGCCCTGGTAAAAAGTCTCTGTTTCATACAAGCCCCCTCTAGGTACTGGAAGGCTGCAGTGAGGTCTCCTTGGAGTCTTCTCCAGGCTAAACAACCCCAGCTCTCTCAGCCTGTCTCCATAGGTGCTCCAGCTCTTGGATGGTTTCTGTGGCTTCCTCTGGACCCACTCTGACGTGTCCACAACTGTCTCATGCTGGGGACCCCAGAGCTGGAGGCAGTATTCCGGGTTGGGTCTCACAAGAGTGGAGCAGAGGGGGAATATCCCCATCCCCTCCCTCAGACTGCTGTCCACGCTGCTTCAAATGAGGCCCAGGATGTGCTTGGCTTTCTGGACTGCCAATGCACGTTGAAACCAAGTTTGAAACCCGAGGAGGAAGGGATGCCTCTACTTTTTTTGCTTTCATCATCTCAAATGTGGGACCGAAGCGGTGTTTAGCCTCAAGCTGCTGTCTGGGCAAGGAGAAATGGAAACAGGGACATCCCTGGTCTGTGTACAGGACAGTGGGATGGCCCAGCAAGGAGTCTGTCCCCTGGCTGAACTGGGAGAGTGCTGAAGGGCGCTGGGTGCTGTGCAAAATGAATTGCAAAGCCTCCCTGGACTACCTAGCGCCCGTGTTCTAAGATAAGCAGGGATGACACACCAAACATGGAGCTTGTGAGGAAGCGAGGAGGATGTGGCACACAGCGCGCTCCCTCCAGTCCTCGCTGGTGGCTCAGTTTCAGCTTTTAATTTTAGCAACTGATTTGGGGCCGTTCAGCTCCAAGCAGTTTTATTGTTTCTTTAAAATCCCCGGGACTGAAGCATCTGACCCCATCACTGAGAGGATGGATACCTCCAGCTGGAAGGAAGATGTGGGGGAGTTATGTTGTCTGAGCAGGCAGGAGCTGCTGGTGTGTGAGGACAGAGCTGGTGGGTCCCTGGGGGTCTCCCCACACTCTGCCAGGTGCCAGCTGACTTGCCAGCACTAACCAGAGCAGCCCAAGAGCCAGAAGCACAGGTGAAGGGAGGCTTGTGACAATGAGGGTGTGATGATGCTCCAACTGGTTGGGGGATGCTGGTGAGACTCCCCAGCTTAACCATCACCCTGTGAGCTGTGCCAGGAGGTCACGATGAGGACTCAAAGGGAACTGTGGGGACAGAGGGCTTGTAGCCAGAAGCAAGATGAGGACAGTAACTGCCTCTGCACCGCCATCCCCACAACCCTGGAAGCATTCTGGGATCAGCTGGAGCCTGATCGCCAGCGTGCCCGGGCATGGCGAGGATCCAGAGAGCATCCGCAAGGCTTGTTTGTGGTCTCCTAACAAGACGAATTCTTCCAGCAGTGGGAGATGAAGCAGATTCAGTTGGTGACATTTGAATTCCTGAGCAGATGAGCTTCACAGAGTGACAAAGCCGGTCCCCGCAGTGCCCCAGCTCACCTTCTGCTTCCCAGCAGGTGCTGAGGGGCACAGTATGATGCCAGCACCCTGCCGCCTCCTTCCTCCTGTGCACAGTTCTGCTGGGATTGTAACGACTGTGGGTCATGTCTCAGCCCCCTGGTCATGTGTCCCATAGCCCTAGGGCTGCTCTCCTGCCCACCTGGGAAAGTGGGGGCATTTTCAGTCTGGGAGGCTGTGACCAAAGCCATTCCATGGGCAGATGATGGAGTCTGTTCCCTATGGACAAGTAGTAGAAGGAAAATTTGTGCTGCTGAAGAGGTACCACCTCCTGCTGCTTGGGAAGCTCTCCCAAAATTCTGATTCGGTGCATAATCCTGTTGTCCTTTCTGATGCATGACGCCAGGAGATTCTCCATTCCTAGAGGGATGAGAGCAACCTGGAGGAAGGAGAGTCAGGGAGTCAGTGATGGTTGGTGATTTGGAAACAACCTGGGGTAAAGACTGAGTAAGGTGCTGTTTCACTTGGGAAACAGGATGCAAGAGTCTTCCCTTAAAAAACCCTTGTTCCCAAGAAGGTGGTGAGAAGTGCCCCACTGTGTTCCTAAGACGGGCTGAGAAGAAGTTGGCTTTGTGGGAAGCAGTGTGTCTGACATAGCAGGAGTATTCTGGAGCTGCTGTGCCTGTTGGGATTGAACATGTGGACTCTGGATGCATTTGCCTTTGCTGGGTGTGTGTAGATTGGCCGTATGGATTATGTGCAATGACTCCCGTGCTTCGGGGGCCTGGTGGAGGGTCCCGCAGAGAAATATCTTTGTGTGCAGCGCTGCCGCCTCCGTCCTTGCTGTAGGAAGGGAAAGTTCCCAGCACAGGCTGAGGAGGGAGGTGTCACCGCACGACCTTGTGAAGGGATGAATCCCCTTCTCTGCCCTACTTACTGGTCCTGCTGTCCTAGCCAGCAGCCTGGCCTGACGCCGTCGGTGTCCCACTGTTCACCTCTCGCTGAGCTCCTCCGCCCGTGTGAGACAGCATTGGATTTGACTCCAGGGCTCTGCCTTGCAAACTCCGTGTCCCCCATACTGCTCCATCTGTTGGTTTAGCAGCACAGCTAGCGAGGGGCTCCCCCCTCAGCGGCAGTGCAGCATTGCCTGTTGAGCCTCTCTGTTGTTTTGCCATGTTGTTGAGCCTTTGCTAATTCGCTCTCTGCTTACGCCTTCGCCTTTGGACTCTGCTCTCCAGTCTCTCCGAGTTGTTTCTTTGCCTTGCAGCAGCCTTTCAGCCTTTCTCTCCACTGGGATAATCCCAAACCCGTTCTGTCCCGTGCTGGCACCAGCCTCCTGATTGCATTTTGCTGCACTGTGCTTGCCTGGCCTCTGCCTGCTTCCTAATCTCCTTTGGTATGATCACAAGGCTGATCTCCCTGATCCCCTTTGGATGATCCCCTTGTCCATTTTTTTGGATGATCCCCTCGTCCGTTTTTTGGATGATCCCCTTATCCATTTCCATTGTCATGGCTCCCCATTTCATTGCCTCTGCCCTTTCCTCAAGTCTTTAGGTAGCCTCATCCTTTTGTCATAGGCTGGATGGGACAGCATTCCCAGCTGCCACCTCTCTGCTCCTTCTTGGGGATGTTGTCCTCTCCTGAGCCCACCTGTCAGTGCTGAGCTCTGTAGCAGCCCTGCCAGGAGCTAGGGCCAGCTAACTTGCCTGGATCCCAATTTGGTTTGTATAGGCATAAATTAGCATTGCCAGATCTGGTTTCTCTCCATTTCCTTTTGGGTAAAACCCTCGATGAAATGGGAAGAAGTCAAGTGTTGTAGCTGTCCATAATAAGGCAGGTGTGGGTTTTACAATGAGTGTTTGGCCACTTCAGTGTCATCCCACCGACCTGGTCCCTGGCCATGGGTTTTGGCTCCAGGGCACTTGTGCTCCTCTGGCTTCAGGGACACAAAGCTACTTCCCACTCTGGCAGGGTGGAGCATCTTTATATCTCTTATGGGATAATTTGTGAGTATGAAGCAGCATTTAGCTCAAGAGCCAGTCCAGGACTCTGCTCTTCACAGAGGTGTGCATTTTTATTCCTTAAAAAGCCAAGATTCCCATATTTCATGTGTGTGGAGGGGGTGTTTTTTGTGCTTTGGGGGAGTCACTACTGTGGCTGTGTGATTGGAAGGGCAGTTGAAGCAGCCTAAATATATTGTAGGGAGAGTTTATGTCCCAGATCTGCTCTTTTGGAGTCTCAGGATGGCCTTTGGAAAGTCATCTTGGGGTGTCTTGGAGGCCAGGGTGGAGCCCTGAGGTTTTAGACTGGTTAGAGACCTCATATGAGTTTAGTGAAGGTCTCTTTGCTCTAAGATCCTTTGAGTTGTCCCCATCTGCGTTAAGTGGTGGAGGGCCAGCTGGATGCATCCAAAAAAAACCCCTGCAAATCTTGGAGATACCCGTCTCTGGTGTGTGTTGCAGTAACCTAAAATAACGAGCTGAGCTGAAGATTGGCGGATGGGCTTGTGGTTGGTAGAGCAAGGGGCAGAGCAGCGGGGAGGGTTCTTGTCTGCGCTGTTGCTGAAAAAGCAGGAGTGATATGAGCTGCCTCTGCTCTGCTGCTAAAAACAGCCCGGCTTGTTTTTATTTAATACAGTTTTGATCCACAGGCCTCAGTGTTTCACCTGCCCGCGAGTGGGAACTCCGGGCTCCAAGCTCCTTGGAAGCCCGCCCGCGTCCCTGCGCGTCCCTGCGGCACCGGGAGCGCGAATGTGGTTCCTCCTCGGCTGGAGGGGGAAATTGTGCCGAAATTCAGGCTCGGAGACATTGGGATGGGATGGGTAAAGCTTCTGCTGGAGTCGTGTTTCTGCCGCTGTGGTGCTGCTGGGTAAACTGGGGCTCTGCATTGCCAGCTCCTGCAGGCTTTCCCAGGAGAATGGACTTGAAAACTGCTCATGTGGGATTTTCTCTTACTTGCGCAGCGTCCTGGCAGCATGGAGGTGGCTCTTCAGGTATCCTTGCTGCCAGCACTGGGAAGAGGGTCAGTGTTGGCTTGTATTGTGAATCCTGCCTGGTGCCGGCATTTGTCTAGGAAATAAATGATTCTTAATCACATTGGTCCATCCCCAGGGGTGAAGGAGGTCAGGAATAAACAGGCTTTTGTAAGGTCATGATTGATGTGCCCATAGAGCTCATCCTTGGAGCGGGGCCAGACATGGCTAAGGAGAATCCCAGAGGGATGGGGACCCTGCTGGAGGATGTCTGGGCAAGCCACATCAGTGGGCCGTGATGGAGGAGGATAGCTGAGGCAGGGAGGAAGAGGAAAATTGTTGGGTCAGGGAAGAAGAAGAGAACAGTCAGGGCAAGAGGGAGGAAGAGAATAGGGAGCAGGAGGAGGAGGATAATCAGGGTGGTTGCAGGGTTAAATAAAAGCTGTCAGTGATTTGAAAAGGGGAAAGAAAGAAAAAGAAAATCCGCTGAAGAGACACTCTCCTTTCTCACCCGGCTTGTAATCAGCCGCCCCCTCTACCAGCGAGCAGCTGGCGGGCAGGCGGGTGAGGAGGGGGTGGCAAGAGGGGTCCAGCTGCTCCTCGGCCCTGCCCTGGCACCCTGAGAGTCCCCACAGCCCTGGCTCGGCGTGGGCTGCACAGCCCAGGGGGACATGCCCCTGTCATGGGTCCCTGGCAGGCTGGGGAGTCTGAGGTCCTGAGGAGTGCTGCCAGGGGGAGGTGGGGCGAGGAAGAGGAGGAGAGGGACTTGTCTGAAATGCCAGGGATTCATCTCCCACTCCCCCTGCCCTCGCCGTTCTGAAAGGAGCTGCTTGAGCTGTCGGCTCTGGATTATATTAATTAGTGGAGAAGTGCTACGCCTGCTCGTGGGGCCGGGCTGCCGGGAGGAACCAGAGATTTGGCAGGTCTCTGCGAAGCAGCTGCCCGGCTCCCCAAAACCCCTCGCTCCAGCCCAAAATGAGTACACCAAAGCCCAGGCTGAGCTGGAGGAAATGAATCTCTCATGGTCTTCTGCATCTCCTCCTGGAGCCTGACTGGCTGCTTACCCCCAGGGCCAAACCTGCCTGCCCTGGTACGTGCAGGCTGTTGTGACAGGGAAGGCACCCTGTGGTTTTGGGATGGGACCCACGGCTCCTCAGTGGGTCTCCATATCTGTAGGCAGAATGGGTCAGTCTGTGACACAGCCAGGCCGGCAGGTCCATGTGGTGGGGGGCTACTGGGGTGGGGGGCAAGGGCACACCCCTGACTCATGGCTGCCTGCTGTCTTTCAGGAGAGGAAGCTGTGTGCCCACCCCCGGATCGAGATCTACAAGCAGGACCGCATCTACTTCGTGTGTCCCCTGGCCCGCCAAGGGGACTTCTATGTGCCTGAAATGAAGGAACTGGAGAGGAAGAGCAGGGCTGCTGCAGTTGAGGCTGAGGACGCCCAGACAGACATCACAGGTATCCGTGGTTTGCACATGGGCTCCATCTTCAATGAGCATCAGCCCTCACAAAGGTGGGGGTCCTGGTGTCCTCTGCCTGAGCAGACAGAGAGGGACTGACCTGTGCCTGCCTGGTGCCCAACCACTGAGTCTCAGCACACATCTTTCCCTCAGCCTGGGCTGATCCCCAAGGATCTTGTCTCCAGGGTGTCATGCCGTGCCTCAGGGAGCACCCAGGAACCCCTGCAGTGTCTGGGCAAGGACCAAGCTACCACTTGAGCCACTGTCCCACTGTTGTTAGTGCAGAGCTGAATCTCACAGCTTTTGGTTGCAGCTGGGCTTGTTTTTCTCTTTGTCATATACATCTTCCTTGATCTCATCTTCATCTGTTACATATTGGGACTGCAAAGAGCTTAAATACCAGGTTGCTGTAGCTGGTGGTGGAGTTGCCTGAGAGCATCTGCTCAGCAAGATCTGTTGGAGCCTGGATGTATTCATACAGGAAGGGACCACAATGGCTGTAGGCGCAGAACAGGAGTGCTATAGTAACCTAAAATGCTGGTTGCTGTCGCCAGCCCACGTGCTCCCGTGCCTGTGAGATGTGGGAGCCGACTATCCAAGCATTCCCAGGCACTGGACAGCGCACTCGAGCTGGCTGCTGGCAGGGGCAGCTGCCTCCTCGAGCCCCACATGCTTGTGTAATGGGCATGAAAAAACCATGATGGCTCTGCTCGCCTGCTGGGCAGTTGGGTCATTTATTTTAACACATCTTCAGGTTTGGGTTGCTTTAATTCTTAATCGCGTGCGGCGTAAAAGCAACCCAGGGAATTGCTTTCTGGGAGCTCTGTCCTTTTAGTGCTGCAGTAAGGAGTCTAATTGGAGCTGTTTCCCAGCGCTTTGAGGTCCTGTGTTTTCACAGTGCTCACTCAGCTCTTCTCCTCTTTTCCTTGTGTCAGGGTGGCTGCTGTGGGCACCAGCGTGGCTTGGCTAAAGGGGCCCCAAAGCCCACTTGCTCTAACTTCTTCCCGTGGTTGTTCCTTGGTTTCAGAGGCGGATGGCAGGACCCATGGGAGCAAAAGCAGCTTTAGGGTGGTGCTTTCCGTAGCTGGGCGTGCTCCTTTCTGCCCCACTCAGGCAGTGCATGATCCTGCAGAACATATAGGGATGCTGGGAGCAGCCACTGCCCTGCACCGTGACTGTCTCAGTGCTTTCCCTGGGATGCCACTGCCAGCATCCCTGTGGTGTGGGAGTCCCCTGCCTTGCAGGAAGTAGTGCTAGGAAGGTCTTCCCAGTTTTAGACAACAAATGATGTCGGACTTTCTCATGTGGGAGACCCCAGGCTGGGCTCCCTGGCAGCAGCTGTGGACCAGCTTCTCCAACCCCCCTCCCCTTCCAGCCACACAGATGAGCTTTTGTTGGTGCAGTCTGATGCAGTGTCATCTGCTGAGTCTGCACAAAACCAGCTTAAAATAATAATAATAGCTGTGAGGTTGGCCCTGCCTCTAAGGCTAAAGAGCTGGGCTTGGATGTTGCACTGTGATTGTCACTGCTGGGCACAGTGGCAGAGCCAGGTCTGGCAGGGGGTCACATCCTTGCTCTGGCCATTGGAGAGGGTCAAGGATGTGGCAAGCCTCCGGGTTGCTTGTGCAGCTCCTACCTGAGGATCTTGGTGGTCCCTGTGATCTCCTGCATCCCTGTAATGTCACAGTGCCCCAGACTGGCACAACTGCTGACAGCTGGGGAGGATGGCGCTGCGTGGGGAGGTCCTGGGCTTGTGCAAAGGGAAATGGTGCCCAGTGAGCATCCTTGTCCCACTGCCACTGGCCTGCTGACACCAGGAACTTGGTTTGTAGCTGTCAGGCTGCCCCTGGTTCAAAAGCAGGGTCAAAGTCAGGAGGTGAGGTGGGAGTGGGCAGCTGGTCTTGTCAGGCTTCACATCTCCCATTTGCCCAGCTGCTCCCTGGAGATGCCTTGAAGGAGATGCCTTGAAGATGACACCTTGTGGATTGAGACTCATCCTCCCTTCCCAAGGATTTTCTGTGTTGGGATCTGTGCAACCACCTCTGAGTTGAAGAAAGAGAAAGCTCCAGTCTCTTTTCACATTGTTTTTACTCCTCCTTCCCTGGGCAGCTGCTCGAGGAGAAAGGTCCACTTAGCCACAGCCCCTTCAACAGGCATGACAGCCATGAGATCTTCATGACCCAGCAGATCCCAGGGTGCCTGTGACAGCTTTTGAGCTTTCCTCTGCCAGATGGAGGATGGGCACAGCAATGTCCCCATCTGGCTGTCAGTATGATTCCCCCTCAACCCCAATTGCATGGATTTGGATGATTTCTTGATCCACTTCAGCTCTGCCAGTGTTTCAAGTGGTCCTGCCCTGATGGAGGCTCAGGCAGTGCTGGAATGCTCCTGGGAGAGTGGGAGAGAGTGGTAGTCCCTGATGGTGGCAGTCAGCTTCTCTGGCTGTGCAAATCCAGGTATAGGGCTTTGACACCCTGCTGCCTCGTAGAGTGAGTGGAGACTGGGAAGGTGCTGAGCCCCATTTTCTCTCCCAAAGGCAGCTGAGGATGCTGTATGTACAGCAGCCTTGGGCTCTCACTCCTGATGTGACAGCAGATGAAGCCTGCTCTTCCTCCCTCCAAAAATACTGTAATAACAGCATTAAGCCTGTGATTTCAGAGTGAGCATCATGTTTAGGAATGCTCTGTGTGGACACAGCACCTGTTGGTCATAGCTCATGAAACTCCCTGCCAGCGGCTGGATTATGCTTTCCTCACATTAAAGGCTTGAGATGTTCCAAGTGGAAGGTGTTGCCATTTCTCCTCACCTGTTGTTGTGGCTGGTGCCAGACAGTACCGAGTGACTTGGATGTGTAAGAAAAGCCTGGATTTGTTTTCTTGAGCCTCCTGACCTTGGAGCACATCTCTCCATTCAGGCTGTCATCTGCTGTCCTTGTTCCTGAGCTCACCCTGCAAGGTGCTGGGTGCCTGCGGCTCTGAGCAAAGCCAGTGACCACAAAGGCTGTGGTACATGGTCCAAGGTCTCTGCTTTCTGCTGCTGCTCCGCACAGAGCAGGGTGCTGGCAGCTCCGCTGAGGACGGACACACTCAATATGCAAGGAAGGGGCCAGGGGCTGTGGCTGTCTCTGCAATAATTCCGTCCCTTCTTCGGGAACGTCAGGGTCATCAGAAAGACAGGAAGCATTTTTGGAAGGCGGCTGATGGGTCTCCAGGGGGCCAGTGTCAATCACGGTTAGTTGTTTTGTACTTAATTATTTTCTGGGGCTTTGGCATCAGCACAGTGCTCAGCGGGCCCTCGCTCCCGGCTCCCTCTCGGCAGCGCTGACCCCGCTGCGGCGCATGGAAGGTGAAAGCAAACGAAAGCAGCCTCTTGACACAGGCTTGCTGGCATGAACACAGATGGTTCCTGAGCACGTGGCTCTGCCCAGAGTCTCAGGTGATCATTTTGCTCGAGCTGAGTCTATCCAGCAGTGTTCAGGTACAACTGATGGATGGCATCACCCACTGAGCCCCAGTGCCACGGGGGGGCACCTTCCCTGATGTGTTCTGCCTCATCCCCACTTCTGTCCTCTGAAGAGCTCTGCCTGTTCCTACCTGCCCCTACATCCCAAGAAGGGGCTCAGCACACAGCTCCTGCCAAGCCTTCCTGCTGGTCTGCCTGCGCCAGCCCCTCTCCTGGTGGCTTATGTGCGAGCTTCGGCAAGCATGGAGGAGCTGTGCCCTCAGCAGCACACTGATCTAGTGTTCAGGGACAATGAATATTTGGCCAAACAGGGGAAAAGAGAGGGCCTGGGAGCACCAAGAGGAGAGTGGTGCTCAGGCAGCAGTGTCACACTGGGGCAATGCAGAAGGGGAGGCAGACCTCATTCTGGATCTGGAAATGCCACCACCTGGGATGACACAGGGCTGAACTCCCTTAATGAGTGGTTCCTGTTGCACCCATCCCTGGCTGGTCTCTTGGAGCTGGCAGCTTGACTTCCCTTCTTCCTAGGTGGCCCTGTCCTTTTTGGGGCTCCTCAGCACCCTGGCGTGGCTTCACCCCAGGCTGCACCTCTGTTGCCCAGATGAAAGCTTCCTGGGTACCATGTTCCTACCAAGTTAAGGTGCAGTGGGATGGCTACACCATCCTTGGAAGAGCAGAGGGGAGGAGGGGTTTCCACAGGGTGGCTGGTGCCTTACTGCGTGCCAGAGGGAAAAGCCACACTTGGTTGGGGTGCTGGTCTGGCTCTTGGTGCAGGAACTGGCCTTGAGAAGGTGGATGCAGGGAATGGGCAGTGGCTCATAGGGAAACCAAGCAAGGTGTGTGGGGAAGGATGGACAGATGGGTGTGACAGCTGCTGGAAGCCTCTGCCTGTAAGATAAGAGCTGAACCCCTGCTCACCCTTCCAATGGGGCTTTGGTTGCCTTCTTGGAGCCCCCTGCACTGCCTGCCTGGCCTCCCTGGGCTGTGCTGGGACAGCTGGGTGTTCCTGCCACATCCTCTGCCCAAGCTGAGCCCTCACGGTCCCCAGCTCCGTCTGTCACCCTGCCCACCCCAGACACCCGTCCCGGCCAGGCGGAGTGGCCGCGCCAGAGCTGGCCTTGTCCTGTGTGGAGGAGAGCGAGGCTGCTGAAACGGGCAAATTTGCCAGCTGATGCTGCTCAAACATGATCAGAAGTGACAGAGCAGTGACAAAGTGCTTGGCTGAAAGGAAACAGGACTCGATTTATTGTCACCCTTTGAGCGAGGGAGAGGGAGGCGGCTATGAGGGTGAGGACATCAGTGCTTTCCCACGGTGGTGGCTTGGAGCAGTGTGTAGGTCAGCTTCATCCATATCTTCCCCTTCCTGAGCTGCTGCTCCTCTCCTCAGGACCTTCTTTGCTGTGTGGCATGGGGTTATGTGACAGCTTCTGACCCAAAATGGCCCTGGAGGTGCCAGGGGAAGAGTGCTGTGCAGGCAGGGCACAGCTTGGGGGGTCGGTGTCACTCCTGTCCCGGGTTTCAGAGGGACGCAAGATGACTACGAATGACGTGAGCTGTCATGAAGCCGTGGTGGGAATGTGTCCATGTCACCTCGGGCCACCACTTTGGCCAAACTGGATTATTTCTTTTCTTGATATCTTCACTAGAGATCTGGCAAACCCTTAGTTGGCTTCAAGGCTTGGGGGTCGCACACTCTCATCCATCTCTTGCAGCTCTCCGTCTTCCCAGAGGCTCCCCGCTGACCCACTGCCCTGCCCAGGTCCTGTCAGGTGGGACAGCACCTCCCACCTTTCTGCTGCCCACTCAGTGGCTGCCGTCCCCTTCAGCGAGCGCCTCACCACAGCGTGCAGAACATCCTTTTTAACTTAGAGCAAATGTACTTTCCGTGTCGAGGTGCTCCCTGATGCTGCAGCAGAGGCGGTGCGTGTCAGTGGGCAGCCGTTCGCTCCTTTACGTGGGGGAGTCACCAGACATCGCTTGGGGTGGCTCAGCTGGTGGCAGCTGCCAAAGGGTTTGCACACTATGGCCAAGGTGACAGGGTGGAGGCTCAGGCTCCTTTCCGAGCGGGATGAAGCCAATATGCCATCCAGGTGGGATGGAGCAGTGGGTGCGCTGTGTCTGCGGATCTTTTCTGGCTACTCCTCATCCCGCTGCCACTGCTCAGTCCTCTCCGAGCAGCCGTCACTCAGCCGGCAGGACCGTGGGATGATGCTGCTCAGAAGGCAGAGGACTGCCATTTACAAGCAGTTCTGCTGGCAGCTGCCCAGGCTGGGAAGAAAAACAGCTCAAAGAGGGATTTAAGGATGTTTGGAAGGCAAGTTCTCTCCTTGGTGGGTCTCCTCCAGATCAGTGGCTGCCACACAGCTGGAGGAGAGTGAGCAGCCCAGCCCTGGGCACTGCGGAGGGAAGCTGGAAATGCCTGTGGGAGTCTGGGACAACCCTGTGTCTGAAGCTGAGGATGGAGCTGCACCAGCAGGAGACAGTGTGGAGGAGAGGACTCTCCTCTCCCACCTGGGAGCCTCTCTGTGGTCATTGTCATCTTCTTCACCACTCCCCAGCCCTGTTGGTGGCAAGCTGCAGCCCTCCAGCAGTGCTGCTGCTGAGGGGGGCTCCTCCTGGTTTCCCTCCTGGTGTGGGGCATGATCCTCAGCAAGGTCATCCAACCTGGCATGGATGGAGGTGCCAGGAAGCCACAGAGCCCGGCACACACTTCCCATCAGTGTTAGGCAAGGGGGGAGAAGATGGAGCAGGGAGGGCCATGATGGAGGAGCCTGTCCAGTGTTTGCTGCCGTGTCGTAATTAACAACATGTATCTGTGATGTCATAATTAACCATGGGGATCTCTGATGTCGTAATTAGCAATGATTAACATTTTTTAGGAGGGTTTTGTCTCCTGGCTGGTTGCTCTGGCAACAGCACCGAGCTGCTGGTCTCAATCTGACACGTTCCTCTCCTTGTCGACTCCTTAATTGTGTTGTCGATGGAGCTAATGAGACAGGGATCCAGGGAGGGGGTGGAGAGCCCAGGGGTCTGCCCCGGCAGGCAGGGGCAGCCCCCGAGGGGGCTGGGTCATGAGAGGAGGTGTGGGCTGGCAGTCAGGTGATGTGGAGAATCGCCGAGTAAGGTGGGAAGGCTCCCCCCATCCTCTGGCGCCCTGAGTCCTGTCTGCTGCTACCCTGCCTCCCTTCACACTGCTGCCAGAGCTGCAGGGAGCCGCGGAGGGAGTGGGAGCAGGTTGTTGGGTGCTGAAGGCACCAGGATGTCCTGGCACGAGGCTAGACCTACACCTGCCCCTGACAGCAGCACATCTGAGAACCTGCCTGTGTGCCACCATCCCCTCAGGCGCTCAAGCATGGTGCCCTGCCAAGGGCAAGGTTGTCCCCCAGCTCCCAGGCTATGCATTCTTCCTAAGAAAGGGCTTGCCAGGTCCTTGACGTGTGCATGGAGAGCAGCCATGGGGCCAGGAGGTCAGGGCATGGCTGGAAGCTAGGGATTGTTTATACTGACTGACTTGGTGCCCTGATTTCAGGGAGCTGCTTGAGTCCAACTTCTTGTCTTAGCCTGGTCACATCTCAAAGGCACAGGAGGTGACAAGACGTAGGAGCCTGATCTCTGCTGTGCCCTGACACCTCTGAGGTTTCTGGTGGCTTTGAAGGTTATGGCACCCCATCCCCATCACCTCCTTCCCGCAGCATTCACTCCCTCCCCTTCTCTTTCCATCCCAGGGGTCGACACCATGAGTGAGGCGAGCTCCATCAGCATGGAGGCTACAACTGACAGCAGAGACACCTCGGTGGCCACCTCCATCCTGCTGCCCTTCCCAGCCAGCCGTGGCCGGGAGGAGGCAGACAACCGCAGCGAGCACAGCTACAGCGAGTCGGGAGCCAGCGGCTCTTCCTTCGAGGAGCTGGACCTGGAGGTCACCGGGGACGGGGAGGGAGCCCCGGGTCTGCTACCTGATGTGGGCTATGCAGGCAACCAGGAGGTCGCAGACAAGTGGACCAAGGAGCCCATTGCTGCTGAGAGAGGAGAGGAGTGAAGCAGAGACCTGGCTGCCTCGCCTCCCGCCAGGGTCTGAGTTACTGGGAACCAGTCGCCTTTCCCACCTCCTTCCTCTCCAGCCAAGAGATTTCGGTTGCTGATTCCCCCCAGGACCTGCTCTCCCTCTTTGCAGAAAGGGTGTTTGACTGTTTTGGGGGTGCTGGGAGGTGGGGGGGTTTTCTGTGGCGCTCGGCGGTGCCGGGTGGGCGCAGGCTGGGGGAACAGCGAAATGCATTTGCCGTTTGTGTGTGTCTGGGTGCGTCGCAAACTCCTCGCAGGTGTCTCGGGGGTGGTGGTGGATGGTAGAGGTGTCCCCCCTTGTCTCTGCCTCTCTCACCCACAGCTCCTCTCTGCCACACCACCACATTTTCTAGCACCAAAGAGCTGTGAGGTGGGTCGGTTGGGTTTGTTCCTCTCTTCTCTTCCCCTTGCTGAACAATGGAAACATCCCATGTAAACGTGGTCCTCCTGGCACTGCCATGGGCGCTTTGGGGTCTGTAATAAAGTGGATGCTTTTCCTCACTGGTGGCTGGTGTGTTGCTCTCTGCCTCTTGGCCAATCGTGCCATCCTGCCTCATGGTGGAGAGTGGGCTGTGGGTGGAGGCTGCTGGCGGGCTGCCCTGTGCCCCCTGACTGAGCCAGGGAACTGCCCAGGGGCTCTGCATCCCTGCTGCTCACACTTGTTCCCTGCCTGGGCAACCCAGTGGGGCCAAGACACCATCCTGAGCTTCTGCAAGTGGCGGGGGGAGCAGAGAAGGGTCCCAGTCACTGTGCCGAGCTGGGCTGAGCTGGAGGGAGGTGGCATCCCTGCTCCTCATGGGAATATGCAGAGAGTAACACCAGTAAAGCCAGGTCTCTAGGCTGCTGATAGGCCTCCTCCTGTGGCAGGTGACACCAGACTGCCTGCAGTGTGCCTTCCTGACATCCCATCTGCCTGGTCCTGCAGCTGTGGAGTGCAGGCAGGGAGGGCTGCCCATGCTGGTCCCAGTTCCCTGTCCCTCAGCTTGAGACAAGGGAGCAGCTTGGACATCACTGCCGTAATTGTCCCGGGGCAATCCCAGCTGCCAGAGTACTTTGCTGAGTGCCTTTGGTGCCTCCAGCAGCCCAGGGATTGTTTCCTGGTGGTCAGACACAGCAGCCCAAAACCCGGGACTTGGGGTGGGGGTGCAAGGAGCAGGGGAGGCCTGGCTGTCCCTCCACGGTGGGAATGTGTCCTCCCTGGCTTGGAAAGGTCATGATTAGTCCTCAGCCAGTGATTGACATGAGATTGTTCATAAATATTTTGTGCGCTGAGTGATAAAATATTAAACTCCTCCAGCCCACATGGAAAAATATTGCTCTTCCTGGTGTTTATCTTTGTTGCTGGTTATTACAAAACTGCTAAGCCCCCTGAAATATTTATGCCTGGCTGAGGCTCTATGGGGGGTTGGAGCCAGACAGTAGATCCCAGTGCTGCTGGTACCCTAACCCTGCTGAAGTTGGGGGCCAAGGGTGCTTTGCTGTCATCCTCCTGACACAGGCAGCACCAAAGCAGCAGCATCTGGGACAATGCAGCCAGTGCCAAGGTGTGTGTGAGGCTGGTGCCAGGTCCCATCTGCTGGGGGAGAGGTGGGACCATGGCAGGGCCAGCATCCCTTGGCACAGCACATCCCCAGTCCTCCCCAGCTCTCTGTCCCCCCTGCCTCGCAGTGACAAGGTCACCCAGCCCAGGAATCCTCCTGTCCCCAGTGTCCTGCTCCATCTGTGCTAACAGTCTTGAAAGGAGACAGGCTGGTGGGGTCTGGGGTCCTGCTGCCAGGGGACTCCTGGGGGGATCTTGCCATGGGAGCTCTGGGTTCTCTCCCCCAAAACAGGATTGCTGTGGGAACGGAGTCCAGCAGAGCGGGTCTGACTCACTGAAGTGCCCTGACCCACAGCCTGCAAGTGCAGGAGCTGGCAGGGGGGCAACTTAGGCAGGAGCAGTGAGGTGGATATTTTGATGAGATGTCCCAGAAACACTCCTGTCCCCTGTGTTATCCCCTATCCCATTCTTGTCCCTAAGTGACAGAGCTCTCCAAGGCAGCTGAGCTGCCAGCATAGGGACAGGCAGGGTCCTGGGCAGCTGAATGGCTCTAGAAGGAGTTTGGGTAAGTGGTGGAGACCTGCCAGTGCCTTTGTCTTTGGATGGTCCAAATCCTTCCCCAGCTGGGTGCTTGGACTGATGGTGAGTGCTGAGGACTGTGTGGAGTGCAGAGGGGCAGGGGGGTGATGCTTGGTCCCTGGGTTCCTCCCAAGGGCTTGAGGAGCAGGGGCAGGCCAGGCAAGGGAGGAACAGCACCTGAGGCACCAGCTTGTGGCTGTAGAGCTTGAGCTGGGGCTGGAACTCCTCTTACTGGGCTGGCAGTGAGCTGGGGGGTCTGAGGCCAGGGGAGCAGGTGCTGAGCTGTGCCCTGCCAGGTCTGCCAGGGTGCAGAGCAGGTCCTGCCTGCTCTGGCCATGTCCTGCCTCTGCCCAGCCTGGATCTAATCATCCCTTGCCTGCATCTAGCCATGCCTTGCCTGTGTCTTGCCTGGATCTGGTTGTGCCTTGTCTTCTCTGACCATGTCCTGCTTGTGTCCTGCCTGTGCTCTGGCTCAGTGTGGCCATCCCTTGCCTGGATCTGGCTGTGTCTTGCCTGTGTTCTGCCTTCTCTGGACATGTCCTGCCTGTTCCCTGCCTTCCCTGCCCGTATCCAGCCTCTGCCCTGCTCGGACCTGACCATTTGCCCCCGGCTTTACCCCAGCCCCGCCGGTGCCCTGCCTGGCCCTGCCGGTGCCGGAGCGAGCGGAGGGCAAGCGAGGCGGCTCCGGGGGTGCCGCTGCCCGCCGGGCCGGACCGGGGCCGGGCCGGGGCGGGGGCCGGGGCCGGGCCGGGCAGGGGGCGGAGCGGCTCTGCTCGGCTGGGGCTGGCGGAGTGTCAGAGGCGGCGGCGGGAGGCGGCGGCAGCCGCAGCTCCGAGGCAGCCGCGGCACCGGCACCGGCTCCTGGCACATCCCGCAGGTAAGGGATGCGGTCCCACCCCGGCGCTCGGGTCCCCGTGGCCTCGGGCCCCGCCGTTCCCCGGCGGCGTTCCGCCGCCTCCAGAGCCCCAGTGCCCGCGGCGAGGCGGCACCGCGACCGGCGATCCCCCGCAGCCGTCGGGGCCGCGGCACGGCGGGGCTCGGCGAACAGTGCCCGGTGCCGGGGCTCCCGGAGCCGCGGGAGGGGAGCGGAGCCCGGACATCGGCACCCGCACCGGAGGGTCGGGCGTGCGGGCGGTCCGGGTGGCACCGGGGCCGCTCCCGCCGCTCCCCGCTGCCCGGCGCAAGACGCGAGGCTCTGGCAGAAGGTCTTGGGGGGTCCCCGTTCCCCGCCGTGCCCCGGCAGCGCCGAGCCCGCAATAGGAACCCAGCGGGACCCGTCGCCGCAGCCCCCGGCCGGGGCCGCCCGCCGGCTCCGGGGCAGGGAAGCGGGGTGACCGCCCGGCGCGGTGGGGACAGACCCCTCCGCCCCTGCTGTTCCCTCGGGTCTCCCCTCAGGGTGTCCGTGCGGGGGACAGCAGTGGCGTTGCGGGGGGCTGTGTTTGTGCCGGGGCAGCCGGACCTCAGGGCGCGTTTGGGACGGGATGTGGGGCGGCCGCGGTGGCGGGGAGCGCCGGGGGAGTGCCCCGGGA
Organism: Pseudopipra pipra; assembly: GCF_036250125.1. Taxonomy (NCBI): domain Eukaryota; kingdom Metazoa; phylum Chordata; class Aves; order Passeriformes; family Pipridae; genus Pseudopipra; species Pseudopipra pipra. Next base: position 14,809,985 of record NC_087559.1, read on the forward strand.
AGGCACCTCGGTCCCGCGGGACACCGGGGCTGGCAGCCCGTGGGACAAGGGGGAGATGGGGGCTCCTGGTAGAGCTCAGCGATAGTGGGACCTCTGGGACCCCCGTGGGAGGTGACATTCTCCCGGCGCTCCCGCAGCGCTGCCGCTCTCGCACACGTCCCAGTTCTCACCCACCCCCAGGGGCACTGGTGTCGGACGGGTCAGAGCACCTGGCAGAGGATGGGAAGCTCTCAGGGCACGGAGGAATCACGGCCCCTTCTCACCCACCCCACTCGTGATGCGTTTGAGAGGGGAGGCTGCCCGCAGCCGGCAGGAGCTTCCCGCCGTACTGTGGCTGTAGGGATGGACTTGGCTCTGCCCTGTCTGGTGCTTCACCTCCCCAGATGTTCTACAGAGGTTCCCGCGGGCTGTCCCCCCGGCACTATACCAGCCCAGCTGAGCAGCTGCGGGAATGGTGGCAGCCCTCCTCACGCATCCATCAGGCTAGGTGATGGTTTGCCCTTCAGAAGAGCTTGGCCTGAAGGTGCCTTTCATGTGGTAGGTCCTGCCAGCTGCCCCAGAAGAGCTGGACCACAAGGACCCGATCTGGTGCCACCAGACCCCTGTGTCAGGCTCAGCCTGGCAGCGATGGGCTCCATCAATTATCCATGTGTCTGTGCCCTCTTTCCTGCTTTAGGAAACCCTGGGTCCCTTAAAAGCATTCACTGCCTGAAATAAGGCAGGGACTCCTGTTTGTCTGTTCCCCAAAGTCCTTCAAATTGATGGGTCAGGTAGTAGATGTCCTGAGTTGGCTGGAGGCTTGTCACCAGCAGGCAGCACCCAGGGACAGGCACTTTGGGGTGTGGAGGAGGTCTGCGTGTGTCTCATCACCCCACCCTGTTACATCCTGTGGCACACTGCTGCCCACATCCCCCTGGGCATCACCACCAGCTCTGGCTGCTTGCCAGAGGGCTCCTCCAGCATGGTCATTACCTGTCCGGGAGCAGCATGGGGGCATCGAGGGGTGCTCTGCTCCTGCTCAGGGAGAGAGGCCTCAGTACTGGCTGTGGGGAGCTGCAGGGAGGACCAGCACTCTCCAGCATCACCCTCCCACCCTGTGTGCCCCCGTGAGCTCTGCTGAGCTGCAGGCGAGCCCTGAGTCCCACCGTGGCACCGGCAGCTTCCCGTGCCAGAGCAGCCTGAGGCTTCTGGGCTGCCAAGGGGTTTCCTTCTTCCATGGCCCCTGAAACATCAGCCCTTTGGGATTTCAGCAGTCAGCTTCAAATGGGAAACAAATCTCTCCCGATTTGGGAAAAGACAATGGATCTCTGAGGGGACTGCACCTCCTGCCAAAACAAGGCCTGTCTGCTGCAAAAGCCTTTGATTCCCCTGTGCCTCCGTGCTTTCTGCAGAGGGAGTCAGCAAACCTGGCTCTTACTTTTACTGAAATCTCTGAATTTAGTATACAGGGAAGGAAGGGGCGGTGGTGAAAGAACAGACTCTGAAGCACCACGACTGCCAGAGCCCCGCATGTCGCTGCGGGAGGATGAAGCCAGTGACGAGTCCCTGCTCCAGCCCTGGTGCCACGGACAGCCCTGGGGGCAGCGGCAGGGCGGGTGGGCTCCATGGTTATGGGAAGGGGATTAAAATAGTGTAGGTGCTGGGTGCTGCAGGCATGGTGAACTCGTGGCCGGCTGCTTTTGGCAGCGCTCTTGGCTGGAGGTTGGGAGCTGTCGGCACCCCTGATGCTGCTGCGTGGGTTGGGGGCTCAGCTTGGAGCTGGCTTTGGTTCTACCCGCCCAGCCTGGGCTCCCTGTGCCAGGTGATATCCCTGGCTCTTTCCCCCTCCTTGGTATTTTAGGGCTGGCAAGTTGCCCCCTGGCAGGCTGCTCTGCCCAGTGCTGTCAGAGGGGCTAGCTCTGTGCCCACCCCCGTGCCAGTTCATCCCTGGGAGTGCTGTGGGGAGACCGGTGCCTGTGCCCTTCCTTGTCCCCTGGGATCTCTGTCACTTGTGTGTGTACTGGGGGTCCCATGTCACTGTGGGAACTATTGCACCTGTTCACCTCACCCTTCTGCCCTTGCCCACCCGTGCAGCACCGACACTGCCCCTGGGGACGGTCCCTGTCTTGTCTTGCAGCCCACAGACCTAGTAGCTTTTCTTTTGCTTTTCCAGGTGCTGAGGGCTCTGCTGGGGTGGTACGACCCCTCTCTCAGTGACACCACGCCGCGCCACCCCCTGCCACCCAATGCCTGGGGACTGCCTTCCCTTGCCTTGAAGGGTGGCAGCAGGTGACACGGGGTGGCCCGGGTCCCCCAGCTGGTGCCAGCACACCCCATGGCGGTCCCCTTGGCCGCCTGGCTGTGGCTGATGCACCTGGCCACCTGCCTGGCTGCAGGGCACGGCATGGCTGGCAAGAAGGAGATCAGCATGGATGGGGACCTGGTGATTGGGGGCCTCTTCCCTGTCCACGAGAAAGGAGTGGGGAGCGAGGACTGCGGCAAGATCAATGAACACCGGGGCATCCAGCGCCTGGAGGCCATGCTCTTCGCCCTGGACGAGATCAACAAGGACAGGAGCATCCTGCCGGGGGTGAAGCTGGGCGCCCACATCCTCGACACCTGCTCTAAGGATACCTACGCCCTGGAGCAGTCCCTGGACTTTGTCCGTGCTTCCCTCACTAGGGTGGATGGCTCTGAGCACATCTGCCCTGACGGCTCCTACGCTGTCCATGATGACGTGCCCACTGCCATCACCGGCGTCATCGGGGGCTCCTACAGTGATGTTTCCATCCAGGTACTGCCCAGGAAACCCAGCTGCGGGAAACCTCCAACCTTCCATAAGCCATGGGAGCCAAGCCTGTCCCGCATGGGGGTGGTGCATGGCTCATGGCTCAGCTCCTCATCCCAAGATGATCTTGATACTCATGTCTATGCTGTGGCAGGCAGAGCAGCAATGTGCCCTCCACCACCCCAAAATCCAGCCTGAGAGGTGCAGCTGGCTGCAAGGGATATGCACATCTGAGGGGCTCAGCCATAGGGCTGCTCGACCAGAGCAGGGTGGGCACAGGAGACCACTGCCCCCACATCCCCCATGATCCCATGGGAACAGGCACCTCAAGCCTTGGACCTGGCCGTCACCCTGGATGGGGTGCAGCTCAGTCCCCAAAACCACAGCTCTGTTGACCCAGGGGCCAGCTTCAGCAGGGAGAAGAGCATCCCTTGAGGATGCAGCAGCCAGCAGGCCCAGCTGAGTCCCGGGGGTGACCATTGAGCCATGTGCCCGCTGAGACCTAACAAGTCTCCAGCATGTGTCAGACCATGTCTCCCAGTCCCTGGGGTCCCTGCATCCCCCAGCCATAGGACGAAGGAAGCTGGGGCTGGATGATGGAGGCAGCATCCTGGTCCAGCCCACCTTACTGTATGTCCCTTCCCTTGCTGGGGACCTGGTGTGTCCCCACAACAAGGGGCACTCTCCAGACCCTGGACAGGCAGGTAGCAGCAGGGGCAGAGTGTGGGATGGCTGGGGAGCATGGGGGTCACTGGGGGGGTATGGCAGGCTGGCAGTTCCCATGTGTGGTGAGGACTGGCAGCAGCATTGCTGTGCTCGGGGACCTTATTGCCGTTAGGGGACTTTGTTGTCGAGATCATTTGTCCACGTTAATTAAGCTGTGTCTCTTGCCTGGGGAGCAGTGAGATGTGGGCAGGCTCCGCAGCCCAGCCAGCACACCCGAGCCCCCCTTGCTGCTCCCAGAGCCTGGGTTTTAACAGCCTCATTAGCAGGCTTTTTTTCCCCTTTGAAGCTAACAAGGGCTTCTGCCAAGGGCTGGAAGGTGCCAGTCCTGCTGGGGCTCCCAGTATGCGATGCACAAGTGCCAGCCCCCTTACCCAGCTCTGCAGCATCGCCCAGACTGGGGGGGGGGCTCTGTCCCGGCCTCCAGCCCTCAGAACCATTCCCACCCTGTGCTGTGGGGCTACCAGGCATCCTGGCTTTCTCCTTGCCTACAAGCATGTCCCAGAGGTCACCCATGGCAGAGTTTCTGCTTTTGCCACTAGTCTATTTGTCCCATCCACAGACCCAAATTTCAGAGGGGAGTTTTGAAATACTAAAAAAAAAAAAAAAAAAAAAAAAAAAGAAAAAAAAGAGAAATGTACATGTCTGAGGGCTCAGGCACTCTGTGAATATTCCATCTGCTCTTCTTCTCTGGTCCCTCCACAGACCAGGATGCTCCAGGTCAGGGTGGGTTGTTCATCAGCCCATGGTAGTGCTTGGGAGCAAAGTGCAACGCTGGATGTTGGGCAGGGGTCCTCCAGTGGGAATGTCCCTTACTGGGCCATATCTTCAGGCACTCACCTCTCCTCCTCCACTCAGGTGGCCAACCTGCTGAGGCTCTTCCAGATCCCACAGATCAGCTATGCCTCCACCAGCGCCAAGCTCAGTGACAAGTCCCGCTACGACTACTTTGCCCGCACCGTCCCGCCAGACTTCTACCAAGCCAAAGCCATGGCAGAGATCCTCCGCTTCTTCAACTGGACCTACGTCTCCACCGTGGCCTCGGAGGGTGACTATGGGGAGACGGGGATCGAGGCCTTTGAGCAAGAAGCCCGCATGCGAAACATCTGCATCGCTACCTCGGAGAAGGTGGGGCGCTCCATGAACAAGAAGACCTACGACGGGGTGGTCCGGGCTCTGCTGCAGAAGCCCAATGCCAGAGTGGTCGTGCTCTTCACTCGCAGTGAAGACGCCCGGGAGCTGCTGGCGGCTGCCCAGAGAGCCAATGTGTCCTTCATGTGGGTGGCCAGTGATGGGTGGGGAGCCCTGGAGAGCGTAGTGGCCGGGAGCGAAGCGGTGGCAGAGGGAGCCATCACCATCGAGTTGGCAGCCTACCCCATTAAGGAGTTTGCTGCCTATTTCCTTAACCTCCATCCCTACAATAACAGCCGAAATCCCTGGTTTCGGGAATTTTGGGAACAGAGGTTTAAGTGCAGCTTCCACACGCAGGACTGTAGCCGGTATTCCCTCAAGGCAGGAAAGTTTGAGCCGGAGTCCAAGATCACATTTGTGATCAATGCTGTCTATGCCATGGCTCACTCTCTCCACAACATGCACCGGGCACTGTGCCCCAATGACACCAAGCTCTGTGATGCCATGAAGCCCGTCAATGGCAAGAGGTTCTACAAGGACTTTATTCTCAATGTCAATTTTGACGGTGAGTCCAAGGTGGAGGTGGGGTTTGGCTGCCAAAGTGGAAAGAGATGGGTGGTGGGACAGGAAAGACAGAGACCCAAATTTGACCCAAGACCCTCCAATTCCTCCAGCCTGCCCACACCCAGGGACCTGTGTGCCATGGGCTGTGGTTGTCCCAGGCTGCCAACAGCCCACCATCATCCTTGGGCTTTGTGTCCCCAGTGGAGACATATGTGGAGAAGCTGGTGAACAATTCCGTCCTGCTACAGCTGGATGGGACCCGCTCCACAAGGAACCCTTCCTTGGAGCGTTCACTTGCAAGTGTTGTGATTTATTCACATTTCAGGGATTAAAATGAAGGGATACCCTTGATCAGGGACTCACATAGTTTGGGGTGAATTAAAAACATGTCCTCTATGACTTGGGCTGAGCCTGGCTATTCAGGTGTCAGTGAGCGCCATGCAGGGTGCACAATTCCCCTCCTTGCCCCTGCAGGGCTGACTAGGGCTGACGGCCTCTCAGGCAGGTGGGGAGGTAGTTCTCCATCTTTGCTTTCCTGCTCCTAATGTGTACGCAGGCAGCAGGGATGGGACTGAAGGCAAGAAACAGATTAGACATTAAATTGTGGCCATGGTGGGATGTGACCCTTTGAAGGAGCCCTGCCTCCAGGCTGGGAGCAAGTGTTCTCCTGCCTCATGGCAGTGACAATTTCCCCTTGTCCTCTCTCCAGCTCCGTTCAGGCCAGCAGACACAGAGAGTGTTGTTCGATTTGATCGCTATGGTGATGGGATCGGGCGCTACAACATCTTCAACTATCACCACGTGGACGGGCGGTATCGGTACCAGAAAGTGGGCTACTGGGCAGAGGGGCTCATCCTCGACACCAGCCTAATCCCGTGGGCTGAGGCCTCCATCCCTGTGTCCCAGTGCAGTGACCCCTGCAAAAAGAATGAAATCAAGAGCATGCAGCCCGGAGATATTTGCTGCTGGATCTGCATCCCCTGCCAGCCCTACGAGTACTTGCTGGATGAGTTCACCTGCATGGACTGTGGTCTTGGTTACTGGCCCAACGAGACCCTGAATGGCTGCTACGAGCTGCCTCAAGAGTACATCCGCTGGAAAGATGTCTGGGCCATTGGTCCCGTCACTATTTCTTGTCTGGGCTTTATCTCTACGCTCTTTGTTATCGGAGTCTTTGTGAAAAATAACGACACCCCCATTGTGAAGGCCTCCGGCCGGGAGCTGTGTTACATCCTCCTGACTGGAGTCCTCATGTGCTACAGCATGACCTTCATCTTCATCGCGAAGCCCTCCACCGAGGTGTGCACGCTCCGGCGCCTGGGGCTGGGCACGTCCTTCGCCGTCTGCTACTCGGCCCTCCTGACCAAAACGAACCGCATCGCCAGGATCTTCAGCGGGGTGAAGGAGGGGGTCCAGCGCCCCCGGTTCATAAGCCCCACGTCACAGGTGGTCATCTGCATGGCCCTCATCTCTTGCCAGCTCATCATCGTCATCATCTGGCTGCTGGTGGAGACCCCCGGCACAGGCAAGGAGACTGAGCCTGACAAGAGGTACATCGTCACCCTCAAGTGCAACAACCGCGACTCCAACATGCTCATTTCGCTCACCTACAATGTCCTCTTGATTGTCCTCTGCACGGTCTATGCCTTCAAGACACGGAAATGCCCTGAAAACTTCAATGAGGCCAAGTTCATTGGGTTCACCATGTACACAACCTGCATCATCTGGCTGGCCTTCCTGCCCATCTTCTACGTGACCTCCAGCGACTACCGTGTAAGAGCTTGAGCTCTGGGGGGCTCTAATAGGGCTTGATCTAAGTGGTCCTGGAGATTTGGGCCCCGTGGGGTTTGTGATTTGGAGATTTGTGGGCCTGGGGAAGGGTCTTCATCCATGCACCTCTGCACTGATGGTCACCTCTGCACTGGGGCATTCGGGACCAGGTGAAAGATCTTGAAAGGCTGTGGTTGAGGGGGTAATGAGTCCTGGAGAGAGGACCTACTCCCTTCTGCCTTGCTAGGGTGAGGATGGAAAATGGCCCTGAGACCTCCAGAGAGCCCCCTCAGCCTGATCATGGAGGAGTGATGTGTCATCCTTCAGCCTTGTGACATGAAAGCATGAGTCACTGGCCCATCCAGATGTCTCACCCCAGGGCATGAAGGCCAATGTCAGGGCCAGCATGGTCCCTGGGGAGCTGGACAATGCCAGGGACTAGAGAGCACAGGATGCACCCTGCAGCACCTCAGGCTCCCTGGCAGGGCAACCAAACATGTTTCTGACAGGCCTTGAGGACTCAGTGGGGGCAGATACAGCCGTGGGCTTCCCGAAAGGATCTGCATCCTCCAGAGGGAGTGGGCACTGGGGTGGGGGGTTCTGGGCTCTGCCCCCAGGCACTGTACCAAAGCAGCATGTTGGCAGGGCTGGGATGCTGCTCAGGGTGTACCTGCTTTGCAGGGGTGACATGATCCCAAAAGGGCATTCCCCATCTTCTGCCCATGGGTCTGACAGAGGGGTGTGGTGTGGTATGGGGTGGGATGTCCCTGCAGGGTGGAGTCCGTGCCCAGTGGGGCTGGCCAGTGCCACTGGGGCTTCATCCTGCCCTCCTTGGGGCAGACGGCTCGTGGGTGGAGCACCTGATGCCCCCCACTCTGTCTCCAGGTCCAGACCACCACCATGTGCATCTCGGTGAGCCTCAGCGGCACCGTGGTCCTCGGCTGCCTCTTCACCCCCAAGCTCCACATCATACTCTTCCAGCCGCAGAAGAACGTGGCCAGTCACCGCGTGGGCACCGCTCGGTTCAGCGTGGCAGCTGCCAGCTCCAGCCAGTCCCAAGGTGAGCACAGTGAGGCTGGGGAAGGGCTGGGGGGACAGCATCCCCTTCCTGGTGGGGGTGTGTGTGGGAGTACCCCAGCATGGGCTCCTGAAGGAAAGTGGGCGGTGGGGTAGGGCCTGATGGGAAGTGGGGAGGATGAAGGATGCTGTGTCCCCTTGTCCCAGTGCCTCATCTCCCAGGACAGCACAGCTGCCAGAGGGGTACTGCTCCTGGGGGCATGTCATTGCTCTGAGGGAACATGGCCATCCCCCAGCACTCTCCGCGTCAGCCCCAGGGGGACATAGCCATTCCAGGCACCCTCCACCCCAGCCCAGGGGTTTCAGCTGCCCCCAAGTGCCTGTCACCATCCCAGGAACCCTCCACTCCACCCCCAGGGGCTATGGCCACCCCTGGGCACCTTTCATCAGCCAGAGGGTGAAATGGTCACATTGGGTACCCATAGCCCACTGCAGTGGGGTGCTGTGAGGTGCTGCTGCCAGACCCCAACCCACCCCTGACTGCTGCCTTCCTGGCCAGGCTCAGCCTCGCAGTACGTGCCCACGGTGTGCAATGGTCGCGAGGTGGTGGACTCCACGACGTCGTCCTTGTGAAGGATGGGGGGGCCAGGCTGTGGTGCTGCCACACGGCACCTCCCCAGGGAGAGCAGTGGCCACAGCATGGCCCGACCGGGTGCCGAATGCAGCCGGGAGGCTCAGCCCCTGCCCCAGCACGAGCTACACATCCCACCTGTCAGGTCATGGTACGTGTCACCCTTCCCTTGCACCGAGCCACGTTACATGTCCTCTGCACCCTGCACTGAGCCACAGTGAACATCCCCAACCCCTGCACTGAGCCGTGGTGAACATCCCCAACCCCTGCACTGAGCCACGGCGCATGTCCCTCTGCGTCACCTGCACTGAGCCACTGTGCTCCCCCACCCCCTGCACTGAGCCATGGTGAATGTCCCTGTCCCTTGCACTGAGCCGTAGTGCACATTGCACGGACCTTGCACCGAGCTGTGGTGTGTGACCCCCATTCCCTACACCGCCTGTGGCACAAATACCCCCTTCCTGTCCCTTGCACTGAGCCCTGGTGCACAACGTGACTCCCTCTCGCAAAGCCACATTCCAACTCCCGCTTTTCTTGTGCCAATCCACGCTGCACCTCCTGCTCCCTCCACGCCGAGCTCCATGCTGGCACACACTGCCCACCACGCTTTCCCTGTCACCCTGTGCCAAGCTGTGCTCCACATCACACTTTTCCTGGTGCTTCGTAGTTTCACTTTTCCTCCTGGTTTGGCCCCAGCAGAGCTGCCGAGCGTGGCCAGGCTGGGCCCAAGCCCCCCATCACTCCCCTCCCTGTGCGTGGCACTTCTCACCCCTTTATGGGAGATGGGGCAGGAGCAGGGGTGGATTAATTCCCGCTGGCCCCCAGCCCCGGCAGATCCCAGAGGGGCCGTTGGAGGCTCAGGGCGAGTAACGGGATCCAGGTATTTGAGCCCAACCACGTTTTTAAGAGTAGATATTTTTCTGTGAGCAAGAATGTGATTTTTTTTTTTGTAATTTATGTAAATAAAGTCGTTTTGGTGGTTTGTTTTTTTTACAAAATGGACTGTTCCAGAGCTCAGGTCCGGCCGAACCTGAGGGAAGGGGACAGACCCTCGCAGAGGGCAGAGCCACATCACAACACGGGGGCCAGCAAGGCTGTGTGACACCCCCTACTCACATCCTGCCAGCCCCAGGGAGGTGGCTGCACCAAGGATGCATCACGGTGCAGCTCCAGGGACAGAATGACCTGCTTCACGACTGGGGGCTAGGAGCTGCCAGGAGATTCAGGGCCAGAGGCCGTGGCTCTCTGTTTAAGGGGGATGATGCAGATGCTGTTTTTGGCTTCTTTGATTCTCCACCACCGTCCAAGCCTGTGGATGAGAGAGATGAAGGTCACACTCCAGCAAGCAGCAGAGGAAAGGGGGCTGCACGCCCAAGCAGCACCAGGGAGGAGGGTCAGTACCGGTGCTCCTGCCCGATGCCAGCCACCAGGAAGTCACCAGATGATGAGAACTTGAGGCTGTTGACAAAGCCCACCTGGAGGGGACAGGGCAGGGTGAAGGGAGAGGGCAGGTTAAGGGGATCCCATAGCCTCCTCCTGCTGTCCAGGGAGGGGAGCCCCTGCAGTGAGACCCTCCAGCCCAGCTCCAGCATTCCCAACCTGCCCATCAATCCATACCAAGGGGACGTCCCAGAGGTGCTCCAGCTTCCGAAATCCCTCACCACACTTCCAGAGCTTCACGCTGGCGCTGTGGGATCCTGGGACAGAGAAAGGAGATTGTCACACACCCCAGCCCAGGGATGGGAGGAGGACCTCCCCCACACCTTCAAAGCGGCTGCCACACACCTGTAGCCAGGAGGTCACTGTTGCGCAGGGCGGCCACCGCTGAGATCCAGTAGGGCTGCTCCAGGCCCTGGGCATCCTGCATGCCGTGCGCCTGCCGAGCCAGCGCCAGAGGCTTCTTCTTTGTCAGCCCCCAGAGGGCTAAAGACCTGACGGGGACGTGAGGGGTGAGGGGGCTGAGGGGGCACCCTGCCCACCCCTGGCACTGCCCCAGCCCCATGCTCACCCGTCATCGGCGCCGGACACCATGTGCTCCTCATTGATGAGCTGAATACAGTCGATGGAGCCCCTGTGAAGAGAAGGGGTAACTGTCAGCAGTTACAAGTGTGCTTTGGGATCCTGTTCAGGAGATGTGGGCTTGCCAGGGTATCAGCATCCCCAGGGTGCTTCCCGAGATGCTTGGCAGCCACACACCACTGCCCCAGCTGGGCATGCCTGCCCACAGCCTCCTCTCCCACCCCAGACCTACTGGTGCCCAGAAAACACGAGCTGTGTCTCCTCAGGGATCTTCCAGAGCCGCACGGTGCCATCCCGTCCCCCTGCCGTCACACAGCACTCCCGGCTCAGGCTGTCCAGCCCCGTGATGACATCCTGGTGCCCGAATCTGGAGGAGGAGATGGCAAAGAGACGTGGCAAGCATGGCCCTCTGCCCCCTCACCTTGCCTCCCCCAGGGATGCTGGCACACCCTTTGGCAGGGTCAGTGGGATCCCCCCCGGCCTTACAGGGTCTCCACATAGGCGTTCTCTGCCACGTTCCAGACTTTGACGCAGCGGTCATGGGAAGCGCTGTACAGCTGGTGTGTCCCCTTGCGGAAGGACAGGCCCTGCAGACAGATGGATGGACAGGGCGCAGCAGTGAGGGAGAGGCACCAGGGAGGATGGGGCTGCCCAGCCCCACAGGCACCACGCCTGATGCCCCTGACTCACCGAGACAGCGTCACGGTGCCCTGTGAAGATGTGCAGGCGCTTGCAGGTGGCTGTGTCCCAGATCATGATCAACTTGTTCCTGTCTCCTGTGGCCTGGCAGACAGCAGGGGATGCCCAAGACCTGCCCCTCAGAGATCCACAGCCCACCCCAGCCTCCACTCCCATGCCAGCCTCCATTCCCACCCCATATGCTTTCGGGTGATCCCGGGGACCCATCCTTAAATCTGTAGCAGATAGGGGCTGCTTTAACCGGGCAAGGCACATCTGGGCACGAGACACAACCCCCAGGACCCTGGGAGGAGATGCAGTCCCCACGGCCACCTCTCTGTCCCCTGTCCCCGTACCAGGTACTTGCCATCCGATGAGATGGCCATGCAGAGGATGTGGGATGCGTGTCCCATGTGCCGCTCCTCCGTGCCCTTCTTCCCCCCGGGCACCACGCACAGCCTCTTCCCGCTGTCCACCTCCCCTGTGGGAAAGGTACGGCCACCATCACCCTCTGGGAGCCTCCCACCACTCCCAAAAGTGCTAATGAGCCTCCCAGGAAGCCCAGAACCATTCCCAAAAGTGTCAACGAGCCTCCTACTGATCCCAAAACAATGCACATTCCCGGAGCAGCCAAGGGCTAAGTCACCACCACAGGCACCCACAGCCCTGATGCTGCAGGGTCCCCTGCAGAACAACCAGTTACAGCCTCAGGTGAACACTTGCATTTGATGAGGGAGCCGTCCTTGGATGCAGAAAAGATGAACTTGTCATCGGGAGAGATGACCAGGCAGGTGACAGGCAGCTGGTGTCCCCGCAGCACACGGATGCTGGCTGGATCCGGAGGCTGCACCTGCAGGGAGAGTGGGATGTGAGCTGGGCTGCCCCGGCCCCTTCCCCAGGCTTGGGAGTACCCCAGCACGGCACCGTGGGCAGGAGAAGGGCCATGGGGTGCTGGCCATACCCGAGTGTCCCCCAAAGCTGGCACTTATGGTCTGGCACCGGGCACTTACATCTTTGGCGACCAGGCGCTGCAGCCGGCCCTTCTGCTCGAGCTGGGGGAGAAGTGGGAGGCTCAGCAGAGGCGGTCCCAGCCCCGGTCCCGCGGGAGGGGCACAGAGCCCACCACCGGGACTGCGGGGCCGCGCCCGCCCCCCCGCTCACCACGTCCTCCTTCAGTCGGTCGCCGATGAGATCCGCCGGCTGGGTTTCCTCCTCCTCCTCCTCCGCCCGTTCCTCCTCTGCGGCGGGACAGTGCGTGAGAGCCGGGCCCAGCGCCCGGGCCACCCGGCAGGGGCACCGGGGCCGGGCGGGACTCACCGAGCTGGCGGAGCTCCTCCAGGTACTGCTTGGCCAGGCGCAGCTTCTTCTCCTGCGGCGTCTCCTCCACCTCCTCCTCCGCCGCCGCCGCCTCTCGCCGCCGCCGCCCCAACGACAGGCTGCGGGGACACGTGTGCGTGAGCACCCCCGGCACCGACACCCTCCCGGTACCGGCACCCACTCCAGTACCGGCACCTCCCTGGCGCAACTCTTACCTCTCCGTCTCGGAGTCGCTGGACACCTCCTCGTCGGCGGGCCGGCCGGCCGCCGCCCGCGGTCTCCCCTGGGCGTTCGGGACCTGCGGGACCGGGCGGATCGGCACGGGAACGGGCGCGGCGAAACGCGCGACGGCGGCCACCCCGCCGGGACAGCCCCTCCTCGCCCCCCCCCTCCCTCCCTCCCTCCTTCCCCGTGCCGGCCCTCACCGCCGGGCGCGGCCGCCGCCGTCCCGCGGCCCCGCGCGGGGCCTTGGCCCTCCTGCCGCTCGCCGCCGCCGCCGCCGCCATGCTGCCGAGACACGTGGGGCCGCCTGCCGCCCGCCGGCACCGGGCCCCGCCCCCGGCAGCGCCCATTGGCTGCAGGCGGCCGGGCCCCGCCTCCCATTGGCCCTCCTTGTCTTGGAATCGCCTTCCCGCCCCGCCCCCCCGCCCGGGCGGAGGCGGTGCTGTCACTCAGCGGTGAGGTCCCGCCCCCTCTGAGATAGGCCACGCCTCTCAGCTCTTAGCCCCGCCCATGCCGAGATAAGCCCCGCCGCGCGTGTTGGGGACCCGCACCCCGAGCCCGGCTGTCACACCCCTAGCCCTCCCTCCTCTGCCCCCCATGGCTCCTCGGGCCCTGCCCCGCAGCCCCCGTCGCAGCTGGTGGCCCCCAGACCCAGAGTCGCGATGGCGGTGACAGGGAATGGGTGGCTGCTTCCCAAATCATGGTCACCTTCTGCCTCTCAGGGACCCTCAGCCAGGGGGGCACGGCCTCTGGTCCCGTCCCATGTTCTTCAGGGGGTCTCAGGGACCCGTCCTTGGCTGTGCCGGGGTAGTGCCTCTCTGTCTGGGACAGGTGATGCTCTAAAGAGCTAAAATCTGTTTTGGGGCATAAACTTTATTTTGCACAATCAGCTTCTTTTCTCCTTGGCACTAGTGGAGGCAGGGAAGGACAGCGGGAATGTCCTGCACTGGTCTCTGTAAGGCGACAGGCTTAGGAAGGGAGCAGCTGTCTGGCTGCTCTCTGGAGGATTCTGGCTGAGGTCTCTTCTCTCCTGTCAGATTTCGGGAAGAGCAGATCCCCCAACCTGCAGAGCATCCTAGGGCTCAGACTGCTGCTTTCTTGTGCCCCAGCAGAGTCCTTGCTGGAGAAGCTTACTGAGCAGCAGAGATGCCACAACCACCACCATCAGGGACACAGTGGCAGTGCTCAGAGCCTATCCCAGCACGTGTAGGTAGATGCACCAGCTGGGGAATGATGCTATTCCCAGGCTCAGCACCTCAGGACATACGAGGGGAGCCAATCTCTCTGGCTGGAAGCCTGTCGGGGCTACAAAGTTTTGGTCTTGGTGGCCCCAGGCTGCTGCGGAGCTGTTGTCCAGGCTGAGGCTGCAGGAACCCATGCCAGGGGCGGTCTGGAGGCAGATAGATGGGCAAGGACTCACTACCCCATCCATCCAGGCAGCAGGAGCAGAAAGGCAGCAGTGGGCAGGGAGGGGGGCTCTGCCTGGGGACTCAGCAAGCTGGACCTCAGGGGGACACATCTAAGGGTCCAGTGCCAGCACTGCACTACCCAAAGAACCGGCCAGGTGGGGAATCCCACCTTGGCCATGCTCTTGTCCTGGTCGTGCAGGTGAAGGAGCAGCGGCAGCAGCAGTGCAGGGCTGTCCCGCACCTCCTTTTTCATCAGCTTCATCTCAGCCATGAGGCCGATCACCACTCGGAAGAGACGGATGGAGAGCTCCCCCACGGTGTCCGACTCCTTGGGGAGGAGGGAAGGAGGACCTCAGGCAGCTCTGCTCCAGAAGGAAGCGGAGCTGCGGCACTGCAGGTCTGCCATGGGGTCCTTGGGGCTGGCGGCTGGGGAGGAAGGCTCTGCGGAGGGCCGGGTGGCTAAGGGTGAGTGTGCTGCCGTCCTGCCACGGCCAAGGCTGGGTGAGCGGCTGCGGGGAATTCGGGATCGGGGCACGGGCGGTGCGTCCTCCGGCCGCCCGGGGGCGCGCGGGGCGGGGCGGGGCGGGCGGGGCGCGGGAAGTGACGGCGGCGGCGGGGCCGGAGAGCGGTACGGGCGGGACCGGGCGGGACCGGGGCACGGCGGGAGGGGGAACGGGACGGGGCAGGGGCCCGGGGGCGGGGCAGTGACGGGGCAGTGGTGGGCTTGTGGTGGGTCAGTGCTGGGGTCTGTGATGAGACCAGTGATGGGGCAGTGGTGTGGTCAGTAGTGGGATAAACGATGGGCCAGTGGTGGGACAATAATGGGGTCAGTAATGTGTCAGTGATGGTCAGTGCTGGGTGATGGGGTCAGTGATGGGTCAGAGATGGGGTCAGTGCTGGGGTCAGCGATGGATCAGTGGTGGGTCAGTGATGGTCAGCGACGGTGGTCAGTGGTGGGGTGGGTACCGTGTGTTCAGTCCATGAGGTGGGGGCAGCGATCAGCTGGGAGAAGCAGTTTCTATTTGTGCACCATGTATGGGTGCCGAGTGGTTTGGAGCGATGGGGGGATGCAGGCAGGATGGGTGTCCTGTGTCAGGGTCCAGGGTGGGGAAGTGGGGGTGCCGCGGGGCCCTGGACAGACGTGTCATTCACACCAGGGAAGCAGAACCAGGCTCTGTGGTTGGTCATGAGCCTGGGCTGCTTCCTGCCGTGCTGCTGCGCAGGCACCGAGGGCGCAGGAGCCGGCAGAGCAGGCAGGGTGAGTGTGAGCAGGGTGAGTGTGGGCAGGTTAAGTGTGGACAGGGTGAGTGTGAGCAGGGGGAGAGTGAACAGGGTGAGAGTGAGCAGGGGGAGAGCGAGCAGGGTAAGCACAGGGAAGGTGGGTGCAGGCAGAGTGAGTGGCAGGCAGGTGCTGTTGGGGTCCTGGTGTGGGTTTGCTGGGTGGATAGAAGAAAACCATCACCCACTGAGGGTGCCAGTGGGGTCTTGGGGTGCTGTCTGGTTTCTGAAGGGGTCATTGCAGGCTGAGCTGGGAGTCAGGGATCTTGGAGCTAGGGGGGCTACTGGGGGGCACCCTGAGGGTGTGGGAGGGTGAGCCCAAGCTCTCCCCACCCCCCAGAGGGGAAGTGGAGCAGTTTGCTCAACCCCATTCTATAAACGGGTGTGGCGGTTCCTCCTGCCTTTTGCCTGCGGCTTCTCCTTCGCAATGGGAACAGCCACCGGGCTGGGAGAGGGATCCCCACCACATGGTGGTTGTGACCCCTCAGAGGCTGTCAGGGCCCCCTGGAACCCCCATGCTGGGGACACATGTAATGAGCTGGCTGGTCTGACAGGTGCCCAGGTGGCAGGAGCTAGTGGCAGAGCTGTGGAGGGGGCAAGGCCAGCACTGTGCCTCCTGCCCCTCTGCTGGTTTGGCAGTGCCAGACCTGCCTGCAAGTCTCAAGGCACAGATTCCTGGAGCTGGCACCACGTGCCACTTCCCTGCCACTGTTGTTTGACCTTGGACCTGCCGCTAATCCCTATGAACTCATCTGTCTGCACTGCTGGGGAACTGTGCCCACACTGGGGCCAGTGCTGGGCTGGGGGGGACACACACGATCTGTCCCCCACTGCCTCTAAACTGTGGCCTGCTTGGTTTCCTGTCAGTGAGAAGAATGGGCTCGGTGTCAGAGGAGCTCAGCTTGGTCCCCCTGCACCAGAGGCCGGAGCTGCTGGAAGCCTGTGCCGAGCTGCTGCGCGAGGAGTGGGGGAAGAGCCGGGCGTCGCGGCTCCACATGCTCCAGCGCTCCTCGGACGCCTTTCCCATCTGCCTGCTGCTGCTGCGGAGCCGGGGCCCCACCGAGATCCCTGGCCCCCGGGAGGGTCCCTGCCAGCTGGTGGGCCATGTCCGACTCTCCCGTGTGGTCGGCCGTCCCCGTGACCTCTACGTGGAGAGCGTGGTGGTGGCCCGGGCGCTGCGGGGCCAGGGCTACGGGCGGCGGCTGATGGAGGCCACTGAGCGGTGGGCCCGGGCCCAGGGGTTTGGCTGCCTGCACCTCACCACCCACGACAAGCAGCATTTCTATGCCCACCTGGGCTACGTCCTGGGTGAGCCGGTGCAGAGCGTGGCCTTCCTCAGCCCTGCCATATCCTCCGAGGTGCTGCGGCTCTTCTCCGCCCCTCCTGGTGCTGCCATCACCATCAGGCCAAGGGTACCCTCTGCCCCCCCGCCTCCCCTCCCACCCCTCACTGTCCCACCACCACCCCCTCCACCGACTGTGATCTGGGCGAGGGGTGTCCTGGCTGAGAACAGCAAGCAGAGCCTCCTGAAAACCCCCCACCGCGACGCCAAAGGGCTCCCCATCTTCTGGATGAAGAAGGACATCTGAGGGGCTGGGGCCCCAAGACGGTGATTAAAAGCAGTGCAGGCAGGAGCTGCCTGCTGTGGCGCTGCCTGACTGCCTGCCATTCTTCAGGGCTGGCACCAGCTCCCCCAGCCTCCCTGGTTCACCCTGGCCCCATTGCTGGGTGGGTCCTCACACCCTGCCCTGCCTGGGCACACTGATTCCACTCCCACCTGGCTCCCGGCTCGCCTGGCCATGGCTCTGGGACCACCAGTGTGGCAGGGAGCCAGATCCAGTCTAGGCTGTGGGGCTGGGACTGATCCCAGGAGTGCCACCCAGTCCCAGCAGTGTCTCCTCCACTCAGGGGATTCACTGAAGGGCAGCTGGGGCTGATGGTGTGTGGTGGTCTCCAGCATGGCCACTGCTCTTGCCACTGAGCAGCCATGGGTAAATCAAGGCACACGATGGCTGGAGGGGCACCAGGGGGAGTATGGCATGGCAGTGGGGCTGCAGAGTCGGGTCCCTGAGCTGCATGGCGAGGGGGGCAGGTGGCCAAGCCCCCCCACCCCGAGGCAGCCGTCGTCAGTGAGAGCTAGAGGCATGGCAGCGGGAAGGTCAGGGAGAGCGTCCGGCCTCGCGCCGGGGGATTAGCGCTGCCCTTGCTGCATCACGCGGCCCCCGGGCCCGTCCGCCGTCTAATCCCCTTGTCCCGGGCAGCTGGCCAGCACCGGGCAGGGGCACCAGCCCCCTCTGGTTCTGCCTGGTCTATGAGGGACCCAGCTGTGCCTTTGGCTCCACCATGCCTCTTGTGGGGCTTGGTCCCTCAGTAGGGCACCCAGCTGGGCAAGGTGCTGTGGTGAAATGGGGAGGAGGGGGTCATGGTGCCCCCACTACAGGCAGGAAAATGGAAACACCAGGGTCTGTGGCTTGCAGTGCCACTCCAGAGCTGTGCCATGGCTGTGCTGGTGGCAGGCAGGGGCTCGACCCCAGCGTGCAGCAGGCAGAGGTGCCCACTGCCAGTGCTGAGGCAGGAGGGGTCTGAAACCCTCAAGTTTACCAAGTCCTGTGGGGTTTTTTGGTGGGCAGCACGTGCTTGCGGGGCACCTGGCACCTGTGGTTGATCCTAGCCTGCCGCATGCCAGGGTGGCAGTGCCAGCATGGCTGGGGTGCCTGCAGTGCCCCGCAGCCTCACCCCCACTGCTTTCTTTTCCCTGCAGGGTGCTGGCCCCGCAGGCAGCCAGTGAGGGGGGATGGTGCTGGTGCTGGTGCTGTGGGTGTGCCTGGCACTGGGCACCACCAGCGGGGAGAGCCCAGCACCTGAGCCCCTGTCAGGCGGCCAGCCCTTTGCCGTGGTGTGGAACGTCCCCACTGGGCGCTGCCAGTGCCGCTTCGGTGTGGCGCTGCCTCTCAGTGACTATGGCATCGTGGAGAACCAGGACGGCTGCTTCATGGGCCAGAACATCACCATCTTCTACAAGAACAAGTTTGGGCTGTACCCCTACCTGTCACGGCAGGGTGTCCCCCACAATGGGGGCATCCCCCAGCGTGTCCCCCTTGGCTCCCACTTCGCCAGGGTGGCTGAGGACATCCGCCTCCTCCTGCGCCCTGCTTTCCATGGCTTGGCCGTGGTGGACTGGGAGGAGTGGAGGCCCCTCTGGGCCCAAAATTGGGGGACCAAAAAGATATACCGGGCAGCCTCGAAGCAGTGGGTGCAGGACCGGCATGGCACCCTGCCGGCACGGCGGCTGCTCCGGCTGGCCCAGCAGGAGTTTGAGCAGGCGGCACAGGCTCTGATGGA
The DNA here is from genome assembly GCF_036250125.1 of Pseudopipra pipra. Lineage (NCBI taxonomy): Eukaryota > Metazoa > Chordata > Aves > Passeriformes > Pipridae > Pseudopipra > Pseudopipra pipra. The sequence goes on from NC_087559.1 coordinate 14,828,853, forward strand.
AGAGACGCTTCTGCTGGGCCAGACCCTGCGCCCAAGAGGGCTTTGGGGTTTCTACCGCTTCCCTGACTGCCTCAATGGAAACTGGGCCAAGGTGGCCAACTACACCGGGCAGTGCCAGCCGGCAGAGGTGCAGCGCAACAACCGGCTGGGCTGGCTCTGGGCTGCCTCTTCGGCCCTCTACCCCAGCATCTACCTGCCACCGGCACTGCCACCTGCCCTGCGCCACCGCTACGTCCACCACCGGCTGCGTGAGGCCCTGCGCGTGGCCGCCTTCGGGGCCCACGGCCTCCTGCCCGTGATCGCCTATTCCCGCCTCTCCTTCCGCCGCTCACCCCAGTTCCTGGAGCTGGTAAGCACTGTGGGGCCGGAGTTGGTATTGTGTGTGCCAGGGGGTTCTGCGTGGCACAGGGACACAGCCTGTGCCTCCCCAGCCCGGTCATGTCTCTGTTCCTGGCAGGCTGACCTGGTGCACACCATTGGGGAGAGTGCAGCGCTGGGAGCAGCTGGACTTGTGCTCTGGGGAGACATGTCCTATTCCCGCTCAGCTGTGAGTATGGCCCCGCACTGCACTGGAGCCGGCACATGGTGGGCAGCAGGAGGTGGCATGGGACATACAGGATGGCCACGTCCCTGATGCCTGCTGGGGAGGGGTGACCAGAGGGTCTCCGGTTCCGGGGCGGGTTCTCACTGGTGCTTCCTTCCCAGGAGAGCTGTGCCAGCCTGCGCCACTACCTCGTGTCCACCCTGGGCCCCTACGTGGCCAATGTGACGGCGGCAGCCCGAGAGTGCAGCTACAGGCAGTGCCACGGACACGGGCGCTGCATGCGCCGGCAGCCCCATGACCTGGGCAGCCTCCTGCACCTCGGACCCAGTGCCAGCCCGCCGGCTGCCTTCCGCTGCCACTGCTACCGTGGCTGGGCAGGTGAACGCTGTGCGCAGCGGGTTCGGCCTGGCCCTGCCACCTCCTGCCTGGTGCCCACCCACACTCACAGCCTTTATGGGCATAAGGACCTCCTGCCCTCCAATACCTGCCCACCACAGGGCACGTGGGGCTGGTGACCCGGGCTGGGGACCACCACGGTCCCCTACCCTGGCAGCACTGCTGCTGGCACTTCTTAACGGTCTCATTAACTTAAATAAATCCTCCTGGCAGAGCTGGCATGGTCCTTGTGGGCAAAGCTGGGGTGGGGGGGCTTTGTGGTGCCCCCAGGCTGGGCACAATTGCCATTGCTACTGAGAGATGGCACAGACCCCAGTTTGGCTCTGGATGGGTCCAGTGGGGCCTCAGTTTCCCTGCATGGACTCTGCCCTGATCCCCTGGTGAGCTGGCAGCCCCTTTACCCTGGGAAAGGGTATGGGGCACTGCCACAACCTGCTGTCCCTTTGCCACACTGGCACTGTGCTGCTGGCAGCCCTGTCCACGCCAGCAGGCCCCCCTCCCCACAGCTATTTTTATCCCCCCCCAACTGTGTTTCTCACTATCCTATTTTAAGCAGCGCAGTTGGCGCACTGGCAACCCAGTGCCCAGCTCCCAGGGGCCCCGCACCACCTCACTGCCCACTCACACTGCCCGGGCGCAGGGCAGAGGGAGCCATGCCCAGGGAGGCTGCAGAAGGTACACTGGGAGCGGGCTGGGGGCTGGTGGGGGCCCTGGCACCCCAGGGGGGACTGGGTGGCATGGGACTGTGAAGTTGGGATAGAAGCAGTGGCCAGATGGTGCCTTCTGCCAGGGGGACTGTGGGCAGAGATGCCTGCCCAGGGAAGAAGAGGCTCCTGGAGGGCTGCAGGTGCAGGGCAGCAGGGTTTGGGGAGGGGGCAGGCAGCTGGCTGGCACAGCCCCCTGCACCAAACTTACACGACCAGCTCTGTCCCCCAGCTGGGGGGAAGCAGATGCAGGGGTGATGGGCATACCCACAGGCCAGCCCCTGGCCAAAGGCAGGGCCCTGGGGAGGGTCTGAGGGGACCTGGGTACCAGCTGAGGCTCCCCAGCCCTGATGGCCACCAACCTGCAGGGTGACTCACAGTCTGGACAGCAGCAGCATGGCGCCACGCTGCCCTGTGACACGCCACTGACCCCGGGAGGGATTGGGAATGGGCACAGTGCCAGCCTGCCCCGCTCCGCCACGGGCACAGCACGTGGGCCCTGCCCGCAGCTCAAAAATGCGCCAACACCTAGAAAAGAACCCTTTCCCTCAACCCCATGCTTGCTTCCTGAAACGGTGCTGGAGCCATGCCTACTTCCAAAAAGCTCCCTCACTCCCATGAGGGATGTGCCCACTTGGGCAGTGGGCACCAGGTCCCCCTGGCACAGCACACATCCCACATCTCCATCTGTGCATCCCCAAGCAATGCCTGAGCATGGTGCCTGCAGGGCAAGCCGAGCCACACCACCGGCTGGCACTGTCCTGGCCCTGCCCACTGCCTCCCAGCTGGCCCTGGGAGCCCCAGCCAGCCCCAAAGTGCCCGGGCTATTGGGACCAGGGGGTGGCACATTCCTGCCCCCAAGCCAGGGCCAGATTCCAGTCCCACTAACGAGGCTCCGGGAGGCTCTGGAATCGTGGCCACCAGGTGCCTGCCTGCTAAGTGCTCCGATGACAGCGTCAGGGCCGGGGGGCACAGCCAGCGCTTGCCTGCCGCGCCTGCAGGGCTGTGCCAAGGGAACACCGGCCTTGGCTGCCTGCCCCACCACAGCACTGGGCTGCCAAGGTTGGGATCCCCCCCCAGGGGTCTGGTCCCACAGGGGTGCCTGGGGCATGGAGGGGTTGTGGGCAGGGCACATGCTGACCCTTTGCCTCTGCTCCAGCAGACAGCATGGGAAGGGCTGAGGGTGCTGCACCAGCAGAGCCCGGGGACCCCGACAGCAGTGAGCCGGGAGCCATCAGCCTGTGCCCTGTGGAGTCCATCAGCGACCTGCACTTGGCCTCGGGCGGGCAGAAGGGCACAGAGGGTGAGAACGCTGGGGGGTGGTCCCGCCAGCCCTGGCTGTGCTTGTGACTGGGTTCTGACCTCTTCTCTCCCCTGCCTGCAGGCAACGGCCCGGCTCCCTCCAGCAGCCTGCGCCAGCCTCCACCTCGGCCCGTGTCCCCCGTGCCCCCAGTGCTACTGCCCACCCTGCGCCCCGTGCCCCCTGCCAGCCCCTGCCCCTGCCTCGGCCCTGGCCACCCCCTGCTGCTGGCTCTGCTGGTGCTCCTGGCACTGGCGAGCCTGGTCCTGGCCACGCTGGCCATCTACCTGAGTGGTATGTGACACTGGGCAGGGCGGGGGGTTGGGGTGCTGCAGGGGAGCCTGTCCCCAACATGTCCCCATCCTCTCCCCGCAGTCCTGCAGAGCCAGTCCGTGCGGGCGCTGGCCCAGTGGCTGGAGAGCCAGGAGGATGCCGTGCACCAGCTGCGGGCAGCCAGCAGGCAGCTCTGGGCTCGCCTCAACGCCAGCACCCAGCCCGGCGGGCACCGCTGAGCTGCTCCCAGCCCCACCACGGGCTCCAGGCCACCACGGGAAGGGGCAGCGAAGGGCAGGAGGGAGCAACGGGCAGCCTTACCTGCTCAGACCTGGCAGCATTGCCTCTTGGGGCACAGGGGCAATCCTGGCTCCCGCCCCAGGCTGCGAGAGAAAGGGACAGGGCTGTAAGGACCGGCACCCGCTTCTGTGACAGCCCTTCCTCTTAACAAGGCAGAAGGCACCCTCCAATTAGCCTTTTAATTACCTCTTACAATCAAAGTCTTAGAAAATCACCATGATAGATACATTCCCGGAGTGGCAGGCACTGCCAGCTGGCACAGCCCCATGCCTGCCTGGGCAGTTGCCCCCCCGTAATTAATTTCCCCCAAGATTACTATTTCATATAAAGCATTTGGCTGAAAAAAGGGCTAAGAGTGAGCAGCTGGCTGGGCTGAGCAAGGCCTGCCACCCTACACTGCTCTGCCACCACCCCTGGTGCCAGGCTGGCTGTGGAGGCAGGGGCTGTGCCCAGCGTGGCAAGTGAAAGCGAGTGCTCCTGCCACAGGCACAGACACCAGGCCAGCTGCCCCACAGCCTCGCACAGCTCTGCCCTCTCAATCACCCCTCAGGCTGTGCCAGGCCACCCTGGTGTCCCCACAGGACTGGGGACATGAGCCTTGCCTCTAAAAGGGGCTGCAGGAGCTCTGGTGAAAGCCCTTCCCACTGTGCCACACAGAGCCTCAGCCGCAGAGCAGGCACACAGCAGACACGCCACCACCTCCCCCTGCTCTTCTTTTATCCTTCCTTTCTTTGGTTAAAAAAATAAAAGAGGGGGCAGCCCCCAGTGGGGCAGCTCCAGGCATTAAATACTCTGCTGTACATGAATAAAAGCCCAAAGGCCAGGGGCACCTGCCCCTCACAGTGCTGGGTCTGCAGTCCAGGTGGGCTGGGGGCTCTGCCCCCCTCTGCCCATCACAGCACATCCGCCCGCTTGTCCCGCACACGGCTCCGGGCTTTCGTGCGGGCTTTGAAGGCGGCCGAGTTGTAGAGGTGCTGGAAGGAGAGGGAAGAAGAGATGGGTTAGGGATGCTCCATCAGCGCCCACTAGATTCAATCAGCGGCACAGGAGGGGACTGTGGGCATAAATCTGGGAGGTGGAACACACCTTCTCAAAGCGGGAGACCTTGCTGGCTTTTAAAGCAGCTGCATCCAGCACCAAGGGGGGCCCGAGGCCGAAGATCTCCCGTAGCAGTTCGTTGTTCTGCAGAAGCAGGGGCATGTCAGCACCCACCAGCACCAGCCCAGCACTCCCTGGTGGGTCTGCCCAGCCCCTACCTGGAGGTGGTGGCGGATGCCAGAGCCCAGCACCTCTTTAAAGGCTTGGTAGGTCCGCTGGCGTGCCCAGCTGTCCAGGTACATGCACTCCAGGCCAAATCGGATGGTCTCCTCCTGGTACTCCCCACTCTGAACAGAGAGAGGGGCATCAGCAATAACCCAGGTACCAGCCCTACGTGTCCCTGGCTCTCCATGGAGGGGAATCACCAGGCAGCTGGGCAGCAGCCATACAGCGAGGGGCTCGGCAGGGAAGGGCACCACCAGCCTCCAGCACCTCAATGAAACGCAGGATGTCCCGGAAGATGGATCGCTGCTTCCGTCGGTCTGTCTTGGCTCGGTACTTGTTGCTCTCAGTAGCCAGGACCTTGAGCTGGGTACACAAGAGCTCTGTATCTTGGTGGCACAAGTCCTCCTGCCAAAAAGCAGGGGATTTGGAGGGATGTGGCTCCAGGCACTGCCACCATGGCCATGACAGGGCAGGGGGATCACCCAGGCCAGACCCTCTGCCTGGACACCTGCTGGTGACTCCAGTCAGTGCCAGCTCAGCCAGGGCACGGGCAGGGTGCTGCTGCCTGCAGCTCCCTCCCACCTGGCTACTGCCCACCCACTGTTGTACCTCCAGGTCCTGGGCCAGCTCAAACACCAGTGCGATGGTTTCCCCGGCCAGGATGCGCAGGGCGACGCTGCTGCTGGACAGCAGTGGGGGCAGCTGCAGCCAGCGACTGGGACAGAGGCAGGAGGACAGTCAGGGACTCTCTACTCCACAGCTGGCTACCCCACACCAGCCTCCACTCACCCCACACCCCACTCACTTGTCCAAAATGCTCCTGAGGTGGGAGGGGGGGCAGATGGTCAGGAGCAGGGACCATGACTGGAGCGCGCTGCAGTGCAGAGGCCCGTGCTGGGCCGGTGCTGAGCCTGCCTCACCTGTGCTGGGGGGGCTGAAGACCCCCTCCAAGCAGGACAGGCACGAAATCAGGTCCTGGAGGGGAGAAACTCACCAGTCAGACCACAGCTGACATGAAGATGCCATAGTGAGCTGTGCACTGGGGACTGAAGGGGACCCACTATGCCCAGGGGCACCAGGAACTCCCTGAGACAGCAGAGACTCCTCCACCCAGAACACCCCATCTCTGCAAGGCAGGCCTCCCCCCAGCTCAGCTCCACACTGCCCAGGGAAGGGGCCTGGGCTGTCACTGATGTCCCTGTACCCCTACCCCAGCTCAGCTCCAGGCTGCCCTGGCATCGTGGGCTGAGGGCAGGTGGCACAGCAGCCCCGGGTGCCCTCCTGCAGGGGTATGGGCGACACTCAGGCGCAGTTACCTCGAGGTCAGCAGCAGCAATGTAGCAGCACATGCCCAGGGCCATGGCACACTGGTGAGAGGAGTGAGGAAAGGGCAGTCAGAGAAGGCAGTGCCAGGACAGATCCAGCACCCAACCAAAGAGAAGCCAGGCAGGGGTGCCTCTGCCTTGCCCCCCTGCTCTGTACAACACCCAATCCCATCACCTTCCGGTAACTGCAGGGGCCCCAAAGGCTCTCCCCAGCACCGAGGTGTCCCCAGGAGGAAAGGGGCCGGGCCTTACGCTCTGCCGGGCGCTGGGGCTGGCCGTGCTGTCTGTCAGGACGCTGACGAGCAGGGGCTTCAGGCTGCGGAACACCTCTTCTCCCTCCGGGCCGGAGCCCATCTGGAGGCAGAGGAGGGTGAGGACGGTGCCCGCCAGCGCCTGTTCGTCCCCTTTACCTGTGGGCAGCACGAGAGACGTCCCTCAGACCCGGGTCACCAGCCCTGCCACCCGCAGCCCGCCCGCGCCCTGACCTTTCTTGAGACACTTCTCCAGCGAGTCGGTGAGCGTGAGGCGGCGCTCCAGCAGGAACTCGGACAGGGTTTTGGAGGACAAGGCCAGGCGCAGGCTCTGCAGTGCCGCCTGCCGCGTCTTGGCGCTACGAGAGATCGCGGGACGTCACAGTCCGGGGTGTCCCGGGACATGGCACGTCCCTGCCCCCGGCTGGCAGCGCTGGCAGGGATGGGCAGCGCGCCAGGAGCGCCCACGGCAGGTGGCAGCCGCTCCTCACCTCTTGTCCAGGAGGTTGTCCATGTGCTCCTTCAGCCGGTCCTCTGCCTCCTCCTCCTGGCCTTGCTCACTCGCCGCCTCGCTCCCTGCCCGGGCGGCACCACGTGAAGGAGGGGAGCCCGCGGGTGGGGGACACCGCCACCCACGTGGGGACACCAGGGGGGTCCGCGCGGCTCACCTGGTCCCTCCTCGGCTGGGCTGGCGCCCTCGCTGGCGCTGCTGCAGTGGCTCAGCACCTCGCTGCCGGCCTCCTCCTCGCTGCCGGGCGAGCCCGCCCGGGCGCTGCCGGGGCCGCCTGCGGAGGTGCGGGACAGACACGTGTCAGACCGGCCGCGTCACCCGTGTCACAAATGTCACACGTGTCCCCGGCCTCCCCTCCCGGCTCCCCCCACTCACGGCGCGCAGCGCGGCGGGACCGCGGCATGGCCGGAGCGCGCGGCGCCCACGCCCCTCCCCCGACGGGAGGCCCCGCCCCTGGCCCCGCCCCCCGCGCGGCCCCCTGGGAGCGCCCGCCGCCGTCTGCGCATGCGCCGTGGGACCTGCCCGTATCCCTGTCCTGTCCCTGCCTGTACTCCTTCCCTGCCCGCCCTGCTGGAATCCCTGTCCGTGCTTGTGTCGCTGGCCCTGCCCTGCCCGTATCCCTGTCCCTGGCTCTGCTTTTCTCCCTGCTCCTGTCCCTGCCCCTCTCTCCGTCCTGACACTGTCTTCACCCCTGGCTCCTCATTATCCCTGCCTATATCCCTTGGGCTGGGTGTGAAATGCTCCTGACACCTGTCCCTGCCTACAGCCCTGCCCCTGCCTGTACCCCTCTCCCCACTGCTGGTCCTCTCCCTGCCTACATCCCTGCCTGTATTCTTGCCCCGTTGTCACCCACAATTAAGGGGACACCTGTCCCTGCTCCTGCCCATATCCCTGCCCATATCCCTGCCCTGCCGCTTAGTATTTCTCCTATGAAGTGTTATGACCTTTATTAAGATCTATACACCAACAGTTCCCTTGTTCACTGCATAGCTATGGTTGGGTAGGAATGGCAGCAGGGCCCCAGCTCTGGAGGAAGAGGACAGCCCCACCACAAAAGATGAAGGCTACTCCTGGACTCCTCAGATAAGACCAGCACCCTGGACCCTCCTATTGTCTGGCCTCACCCCTTAAGATAGTGAGACTGACTCCAAAACAAGGAAGAAAGGATGCCAAAATCATGATTGCACTGGCTTTGCAAAGCCTTGGGGAGAGTAGGGACTGGTGAAACCCTGCTGTGCCTCAGCACTCAAAGGGTGCGAGAGCCATGTGTGAACCACGTTTGGAGTGCCCCAACTGGGACACCCTTTGGGTATGAATAAAGAATGTCTCTTGTCATGATCACCTTGGTGTCTTGGTCCTGGTGCTTGGGCGTCGTGGACCAGGTGTGAAATGCTCCTGACACCTGTCCCTGCCCACAGCCCTGCCCCTGCCTGTACCCCTGTCCCCACTGCTGGTCCTCTCCCTGCCTATATCCTTCCTGATATCCCTTTCTCTGTCTGTTTTCCTGCCCTGTTGTCACCCATCACTAAGGGGACACCTGTCCCTGCTCCTGCTCATATCCCTGCCCTGGCCATGTTGTTGCTGCTACCAATATCTCTACTTCTGTTCTTCTCCCTGCCCCTGTCTGTATTCCTGTCCCTGTCTATCTCTGCTCGGTCCAGTCCGTACCCCTATGCTGTCCCTGACCCTGACTGGACCCCATCTCCCTCTTACACATATCCCTGCCCCTGCTGCTGATGCTTCCCTGCCTCATCCTTGTCCCTATCCCTGTCCCTTACTGTCTCCTCTCCCTAGCCCCTGCCTGTCTTCTGCCAGTGTCCTGATCCCTTGCCCCTTCGTGCTCCTGCCCCTGTTCCCTATCCCCCTTTTCCCCACTTTCTGCCAGCCGCAGCTCCCGGAAGCCCACTGTCCCCTTGCCTGCAGCCCCTGCCCGTCCTCCTGGCCCCGCCCGACCCCGCCCCGAGTTTCCAGGCATGAGTTTGAGTTTGACTATTCCTAGTTTGTTTGGGCCAAGAGGGCACTCGCGGAGCCCTTTCCACTTTCGTTTCCAGCTAGGACAAGTCAGAAACCGAAACCGCAGTCGCGGAAGGAGCAGAAATCGAAACTCCCGATTCCCTGGCTCCGGCGCTTAAGGCAGCACGGGCAGCAACATCCAGCCTGCGCCTCCCGCTGCCGGGCTCGAGGGTCCCTGGGAGCTCCGGCGATGCCGGCACCGGCTGCATCCCACTGCAAGGGAGGGCACCGGAACTCCTGGTGATGCTGGCACCAGCCATGCGCCACTGTCGGTGTTGACACCAGGATCCTCGGTGGCACTGTCCCTGGACATGTCTCATTGTCAGAAGTGACACCAGGGCCCCCAGTGGTGCCGGCATTGGCCATGTCCCATTACTTGGGGTGACTCCAGGACCCCCGGTGGCACTGGCACTGTCTGCATCTCATTGCCTACAATGATGCCAGGGCATCTGCTGATGCTGCTGACAGACACATTCCATCGCCTCTGGTGATATCAAGGCCCCTGGTGGCACTGGCCAAGTCCCATTAGTCCTAGTGACACAGTGCCGCCAGCATGAGCCATGTCCCGGCACTGGCTGCGCCCCAGCCCGGACACCTGAGCCCCTGGCATGGGTGCAGGCAGGCATGGGCTGGCACCGGGTCCCAATGGTGGGACCTCTGTCCAGCTGGGCATCCAGGGGAGACCCTGTGCCACCGCAGGCACCTGGGCTGTGAGGTCCTACAGGGTTCCAGAGCCAGCCTCAGGCAGCCACCTGCGCTGCCACCACCACCTCTGTCGGATGTCAGGGTGACGCGCCTCCTGCCCCCTCCGAGCCCCCGCGGTGATTGCAACTCGGACACCCAGGGGACCCCGTCGGCAGGACCCGGGACCACCTTAAGTTCCCAGTGGTGACGGCATAGGGGCGGTGGCCTGGGGAGCTTTAAAAGCTGCTGCAGATAAGAGCAGGCTGTGGGGGGCAGATAAGTGAAGGCAGGAGTGGGCATAGGAGGCAGCAAGTCAGTAGAGAGCAACAGGAGTGAGCACACCTGGCAACATGAGTGTGGGCCAGGTGTCATTCATGAACGAACTGCGTACGGTGTCTGCCAAAAACCTGGATGGCTGGATCGCGCAGAACCTGGAGCCCAGCACAGCTTTCTCCATGCAGGTGAAGCAGACAGTGAGGCGGATCTGCGACTTCTTGAAGGAGGACTGCTTTGGGACCGAAATCCATGTCAACAAGACAGTCAAGGTGAGTGCTGCCCTGCTCAGGGGCTAGCTGGCACCTCTCCTGTTGCCCTTCCCTCTGTCCTGCTGCTCCAGCTCCTGCCCTGCCTCAGTTTCCCTTGGCAGTTCCAGGAGTGGTGGCAGGCGATCCCAGTGCTGAGGGGCAGCGGTGCTGAGCAGGCAGGGTATCTCTCTGCAGGGTGGCTCAGCGGGCAAGGGCACGGCCCTGAAGAACAACTCTGATGCTGATGTGGTGCTCTTCCTCAGCTGCTTATCCAGCTACCAAAAGCAGAAGGAGGAGAGAAAGGATATGCTGGATTTGATCAAAATAAGGCTGATTGCCTTATTTTGCAGGAAGAACTTGCAGTTCAGTCTGTGCATCAGTGAACCCCGTTACAAGGGTCCTGACAATGCACCACGCTCCCTCAGCCTCACTCTCTCCTCCAAGGAGAACGGAGAGTCCATTGATGTGGACATTCTGCCTGCCTATGATGCCTTGGGTAAGTGCTGTAGGCTGGCATGGGGCCAGGCAGTGGTGTCAGTGATGGGATGGCTCTCACCCTCCTTCTCGCCCCACAGGGCAGGTAATGGAGGACGCCCCGCCAAGGGCAGATGTGTACGTGGAGCTCCTGAATGCCTGCAGCCACCCTGGGGAGTTTTCCCCCTGCTTCACTGAGCTGCAGAAGAAGTTTGTGAAGCGTCTCCCTGCCAAGCCGAAGAACCTCCTGCGACTGGTCAAGTACTGGTACAAGGAGGTGAGGGGCTGCCCAGCTTTCCCAGCTCCCATTAGGCAGCCACCCCAGCCAGCTCTCACCCATCCCTGTCTTCTCCCCAGCTGAAGCTAAAGAACCCTAAAGCGGACCTGCCCCCCAAGTATGCCCTGGAGCTGCTGACCATCTATGCCTGGGAGGAGGGCACAGGCTCCCGTGACTCCTTTGTCACGGCTCAAGGCTTCCTCACAGTGCTGAAGCTGCTGTGCCAGTACCAGGACATCTGCATCTACTGGGAGAAGTACTACTCGCTCAAGGACAGCAAGATCGGTGACCATGTCAAGGGGCTGCTGAGCAGTGACCGGTGAGGACTGTGTCTTATGGCACCTGTGCCACTGGCCCCATGGCACTGCCCAGGGCTGACAGCAGTGCCCACTCTTTGTGTTTGCAGCCCTGTCATTCTGGACCCTGCTGACCCCACGGGGATCCTGGGCCAAGGCAAGAACTGGGGCTTGATGGCACGGGCAGCTGCCAGCAGCTGCAGCTCACTGCCCTGCCTTGCAGGTATCCAGCCCTGGGAGGTGCAGGTAAGGCTGCCTGAGCCTGTGGGCATCATGGTCCCCCATCCCTGCCCCTGCTGGCTTTGTCAACCCACTCTCCTGTCCCTGCAGCCGGCCCGGCGCGTGAACATTGAGGTGAGGCAGCTGTCGGGCACCAGACTGAGCTTGACCATCAGCCCCTCTGACACCATCGGGAAGGTGAAGGAGGAGATCCAGAAGAAGTGGGGCATCCCCTTTTACAGGCAGAACTTGGCACAGCAGGAGCCAGGTAGGAACAACATCAACCTACAGGACAGCGAGACCCTGGCTGCGTATGGCATCTTCTACAGCACCAAGCTGGTGCTGCTGCAGACCGAGCCCCAGGAGATGGAGGTCTTTGTGCAGGGTGATAAGAACCGCAGCATTACCTACACGGTGCTGCCCACCGACACTGTCCGGAAGCTGAAGGAGCAGATCCAGAGCCGGCAGGGGCCTTCTGCTGACCAGCAGTACCTCATCTATAACACCAGGGAGATGGAGGACCGGCACACACTGGCACATTACAATGTTCAGCCCAAGACCACCATCCACATGTCCCTGCGGCTCCGGGGGGGTGCAGGCCCCCAGCATCCCCAGTTCCCTGCCTGCTCGCTCTCCTGAGCATTGCCCTCAGCACCAGCCCATGCCTCTGTGTACCCCGTCACACTAGAAATAAATGCCTTGGTGGATCCTTGGTAGCTGCTTGCTTGGTTGGGGACAGTGTCAAGTGTCACAAGGGGTGGTCAAGGGGTTGGGGTCACCCATCCCCATTGGGATGAGGGGCGACTTCAATGCCACCAGCTGCTCGGATGGCACAGGGACACACGGGTGCAGAGCAGCAGTGCTGCCCAAATCCAGGGTACCTGGTGGGGTCAGGGGTACCAGCCTGCTGTTAGCTGGACCACAGGAGAAAAAATTAGCGCTATCCTCTGCCTCATCTCTCCCTGCTCCTGCCTGCACCAGTGCCTGCCTGTGCCCATGCAGGGGGCTCAAGTGTCTGGGCTGAGGTGCAGCCTGTGCTGGGACATGGCTCATGCTGGTGGCATGGTGTCACCAGAGGCAATGGGATGTGGCCAGTGCCACCAGGGGTCCTGATACCACTGCAGATACCAGATTCTGAAGTCACCTTTGGTCACTGCCTTAATTGCTGCCTCTTGGCACTGGGGAAGCTTTGGTTTTCATCTCCCAGAAATGAAAGTGGAACTGAAAGCGTGGGGACCTGGAAGCCTGGGAGGACCCCATCAAACTTGACGATGTTCCCGCAAGTCTTGGCTACCCCAGCCCTCCAGGAGCTGCTGAACACCTCACCTCTTGGCTCAATGCTGGGGGGTCCCCACTGTGGGGCACCAGACTGCCCCACCAAGTGCTTCCTGGGGCTCTGGGGCAGACGCGAGACCCTGGGCTGAATCTCTGCTTTATTGTGCTCAATTAGTACAAGGTCCCCTGTGCCACTACTCTGCACCCAGGGCAGTGGATGCCACCTTTATGCACCTCCACATCTCCCCTTTACACCCCCCTCCTCCTGCTGGGCCCCTGTGTCCCACCAGCGCCTGTCCTGCCCCTCCATGGTCCCACTCCCGCGTGCAGCCCCCTTGGGACCCAAGGGTGAACCTGCTGTGCTGTCCCCCTGCAGTGCGATGCTGGGGGGGCACTGTCTGGCCCTGCAGGTTTACATTCATCGTAACAGTCGTTAATAAATATTTTGGTGACTCTGCGATGCCGGCAGCCGGCTGGGTCCCCACCGGTGCTGGAGCCAGTGGCAAGGGCAATCGGCAGCCCCTCGGGGAGCTGCTCATCTCGGCTGCCCTCCTGTGGCCCCGGAGCTTCAACCCCCCGCCACTGCCCACGCAGTGCTGCTGGTAGGGCGGTCGAGGCTGTGCCCCACCTGCGGCCCCGCTCTTAGGCAGAGCCTGGCGCCCGGGGCCGACCCCCGGGTCACCAGGGGGATGCGCTGCGGGGGCCACGCTCAGCCCGCGGCCCCTCATGGGTGCGCCGGCGGCGGGCTTTGCGTGGCTCCTCACCCTGCCCGCGGCCAGGGGGTCCGGCGTGGGTGCGGGGCGGAGGTGGGGGTCTTCCCCGGCTCCGGAGCCTCTGGCAGACCTTGTCTGTGGCTCCCAGTGGTGGGCGCTCCACCAGCTGGAGGAAGTCCTGGTACCAGACCTTGCGGCCGGGAGCCCCGGCGGTGAGCTGGGGGTCTCCAGCAGGTGCCATGCCCGCAGCCTGCCAGGCACTGATCACCTCCAGCGAGAGCCGCAGCAGGGGCTGGGTGAAGCCGTGCTCGGTGGCGTGGCAGAGGTAGAGGCCGGCGTCGGCGCGCTGCACGCTGCGCAGCAGCACACCCCGCTCCGTCCGCACCACCCGCTCGTCCATCTGCACCTGCAGCACCCGTGGGGATGGGTGGTCAGCTCGGCGTGGCAGAGCATGGCACAGCCCTGCCAGTAGAACCTGGCCAGGGAGAGCCTACCTCTCGCTGGGGGTCATCCAGGGTGCGCTGGTATGTCCAGAGGACGCGGGCTTGCAGGGATTTGGGGATGCACTCCAGGAAAGCGGTGCTGCCCTCCACCCCGTAGAGCTGCTTCTGGGGCACGCTGCCCCGACGGGGGTCTGGGGGGACATGGCCTGGATGTCAATCCCCCACCACAGCAGGGTTGACCCCAACCTCTGTCTGGGTCCCAGCTCACCTTCAGAGCAGAGCACGTTGGGGTCACCGTTGCGGACGTCCTGCCGGCGGAAGCGCCTGTGGGAAGGTGATGCAGGAGCAGGGGCTGCGGCAGCGTGACCTGTGCCCCTCACTCTGGCCTCAAGGTAGACTGGCTGCCCTAGCACAACACACTGGCATGTCACCTACCTCTTCGTATTGGGCACATAGCGGGTGCAGGTGGTGCCATCCCAGGCGCAATATGGGTCCCGGGCCAGGCAGCACTCGGCACAGGCTTTGCCATAGGCACCGCAGCGGTGCAGGGGCAGCTGGGCCAGTGCTGTGGTGGAGCCAGCGTAGAGCTGATGCTGGGGGGAGAGCAGAGCTGAGCACCCCCATGCCACAGCATGGGGCTAGGCAGAGCCATAGTGGGACATGGGGACACTCTGGGGTCCCCCCTTACCCGCTTGGAGGAGAGCTGCAGGCTGGTGATGGGGGAGGCATCCTGAGGGCAGAGCACGGGGAGGAGTTAAGGGGGTGTGTGGGAGACTCGGGCTGCCGGCTTCTAGCTCCCATGTCCTGGCAGCTGGACTGCCCTGGCACAACCCAGAGCATGGGCAGCACAAGGGAGTGCCGGGGGAAGGTCTGACTGGGGGATGCAGAGCCTGCCTCTCACCTGGAAGACCTGCAGCTCCTCCAGCAGCAGTGGCTCCATGTGATGCCAGCTCTCCTTGGGCACTGAGACCACCTTCAGCACCGTGCCCACATCTGTGGGCAGGGAGGGGTGAGCCCGGGGTCCTGGCAGCAGCATCCCCCTGCTCTCCTCCACTGCCTCAGCTCTGGGGTCACCACATACCTGTGCCAATGAAGAGGACATCGTAGTGGCCATCAGCAGCGGTGACACGGTCCACGGCGATGCGGGTGAAGGTGTAGGGCACTGCAGCTTGCAGGAAGAGGGGGCGCTGGCCATGGGGCAACACAGGGTTGTACATCAGTGGGTGATGCCGAGCAAACTGGATCACCTCATCTGGGAAGTCCTTGGTGGAGCCGAAGGTGCCGAAGGTTTTGCTGGGGCACTGTGGGGAGACAGCAATGGCTAAGCAGGGTCTCGCACCCCAATGACCCCACCCCAGCTAGTGGCATCCCACTGCTGGCACCAGCCAGGACACCCCCACACCACATACCATGCCCGGGCGGGGGTATGGCACACGCCCCTGGTACGACACCCACTGGTAGTTGGGACCTTCCTTGTGCGCAAAGGGGCCCAGGAAAGCCCGGCGGATGTCGGCCATGGTGTAGACACAGACAGCCGAGCCCTGGAAAACAGAGCTGGTGGGAGAGAGAGGGGATGATGTGAGGGGGCAAGGGGGGCACCACTGGGTATGAGCAGAGTAGTGGGGAGGGGGCTTGACCTGGATGTGGAGAAGATGGCGTAGACAAGAGGGTTCCGCTTGTCCCTTGTCTGCAGCAGGAAAACATCCCCTGCAAGCAGGGAAGGCATCAGTGCTGCCCCAATATGCCAGCAATGCCCTGAAGGGGGCATTGCTACCCTGAAGGGCCGCATCCCTCTGCACTCACGGAGCTCATTGAAGTGGGTGTCTGCCCCATCGGGTCCTGGCACGGCACAGACAAGCCGAGCCTTCAGGAAGGTTGTCCACTTGTTCACCAAGCTGCGCTGCCCACCCATGTCATTCTGCCAGGGAAAGGAGGGCACCAGTGTCAGCAGCAGCAGGTGGCACCCCTGGGCTCCTTGGCCCCCAGCCCACCCGCCTACAGATGCCCTCACCCGGCAGATCTGGCCGATGCGGGCAAAGCTGGTCTTGCCCAGCCCCTGCTGCCGCTCAACCGCTGTCTCACGGAAGAAGAAGTAGATCTTGTCGTCGTCGGGGTCTTCACTCTCTGGCACCCAAAAAACGGCCACGAACTTGGGCTCTGGGGACAGAGGGGTGATGCCTCCAATGCCTTCACTATCTCTGCTCCCCAGGGACCCTGGGACACCTGTCGGGGTCCCATGAGGCTGCAGAACCAACCCTGCCCAGCTGCTGGGCAGAGGCAGAGTGAGGATGGGACCCCACCAGATATCAGGGCTCTGCAAGGGACACAGAGACTCCTGAAATCATCCTCTGGAGGCATGAGAGGACAGGGTACAGCTGAGCCTGGAGAAGTCATTGCCCTGATGCCTCCAGGGAGCAGCAACACCATGCTGGGGTGTCGGTGGACCCCCTGCCACCCTCCCACTCCCCAGCACTGACCGTTGAGCCAGCGGGAGTCATGCTGCTCTGTGCGGATGGAGGGACGCCGGCCCAGGCTGCGGAAGATGGTAAAGTCACGGCCCATCAGATCGGTGGCCACCCCAGAGTAGAGCTCCTCGCCTGGCAGGCACCGAGGAAAGCGTTATGGGGGACCCCTCAGCACCCCCCTGCCACGCTGCACCCAACACTGGGCTCGGCTTTCCCTTACCCACGAGGACAGAGGCGGCTGTGTGCCGGGGGTCGTACGGGCTCTTCCCCTTGCCATCCTCAGTGTGGCGTGGGTCTAACTTGAAGATGGGCTCCTGGAGAGGGGTAAGGATGGGAGGTGGGCAGGTGGCAGCAGCCAGGGCCCATGGCAGTGCTGGGGGGGGCTCACTTCTGCATGCTGGCCGGCCTCCACAAAGGCACAGACGGGGTGGAAGGCGCCGGTGCCGCAGGCGTACAGGTGGGTCCGGTTGTAGGGATGCAGGATCTTCACAAAGTTCATGCACTCAGTCTGGGGATGGAGGGCACAGGGGGTAAGGTGGTGCTGAGGCAGGCCCCTGGCACCCCATAACACCTCCCGGCACTCACGGTGATGTCCTTGCCAGCCCAGTTGCATTCTTCCCTCCACTCCACTGGAGCCGGCCAGTAGATCTGCAGGTGGAAAAGGGGATGCTCACAGCCCCCAGTATCCCCCAGGCTGTCCCGCCAGCATCTCCCCCACTGTTACCTTCCTATTCCGCTGGTTGATGTCATCCAGGGACAGGGAGAGGAGGTGGTTTTGGGCACCAGCGAAGAGGCGGCCACGCTCCTCGTCCAGCAGCAGGGCCTCATAGCAGCACGAGTGCTCAAGCGAGAAGAGGCGCAGCCCATGGCGAGCCCGCAGCTCTGCCGGGACCCACCGGCACTGATCAGCCCAGCCCCGCCACCGCCCGGCCCCTTCCCCTGCCCTGGATACACGCTCCAGAGTGACCTGGGTCAGGCCATGGCCATCCCCTCCCCCAAACCTGTCCCACTGGCTTGACCAGCTTCACCAAGCCTGAGCTGGTCCAGCACCCATCCCCACGCCAGTCCAACACCCATCCCTGTGTCCCCTGACACCCATCCCCATGCTCCCAGTACCCATCCCTGCACCGCCCACCCGGCAGCAGGCGGTGGGGGAGAAGGGACCATTCCCTGCCCTGCGGAGCTAATCCCACCACGGCGGGAACAAACAGCCCTTTGTCAGGCTGGGAGGAGAGCTCTTGCTGGGACCCGCGGCTGGACAAAACCCCCTGTGCCGTGCCGGAGCCCACGGAGTGGCCAGTCAGGACACGGCACCAGCTCTACTGCTGGCGCGGTGTTCTCACCAGGCATGGCACAGCTGTGGCTAGGGAGTGCCACCACGGTACATGTAGAGGTAGGGGCATCTGAGCTGCCACGTGCTGGGGGGCCGGGAGTGAGGTCCCAAGTGCAGGCATGGCCCCAAGGGCATGCAGGTGGCCCTGGAGGAGCTGGCATCAGGCAAGGAATGTGGCAGCCAATACCAACACATGGTAGCCCGCGGGGAGAGCGGCAGCAGTGCCGGGAAGGCATCCGCGCTGGTGTTTTACATCCCTCTCACCACGCTGCCCCCCCAGATGCTCCCGTCCCTCCGGATGATGCTGGGTGCTGCTGACACGGAACCGGTGCCCCTGCACCTGACCCCACGTCCCCCCACCCTGCTCGTGTCCCACGCTCACCGGGAAAGGTCAGCTTGAGGCGGGGGGTGGCAGCGGCTGGGGGGTGGCCGGCGGCGAGGCCGCGCAGCAGGAGCAGAAGCAGGATCATTGTGCGGCTCATGGCCGGGGTCTGGATGGTGGCGCTGCGGCTGGGGCAGAGAAACAAGACCTCAGCTCGGGTTACAGCCCCCTCCCCGCTGTCCCCAGACCACGATCCCTCTCCGATGCTGCTGATGGTATCTGGAGAGTCCCGAGCATCTGCACAGGGCAACCCCAGGCATGGCACGAGGGGAGCTCCCACTGGGCTCGACCTAGTGATTGGAGGGGACATGAGCCAGCCACATCCCTTCGTGTCTTTAAGCCCTTATTAATCCAACCCCAAAACTAATGGGCTCTGGGAACAGTTCTCCTGCTCCTGCCCCTTAGGAAACTGAGGCAGCCCAGCTGAGCAGCATCCAGCCCTCCCCATGCCTGCCTGAGCCTGTCGGCAGGAGGCTGCTGGGCTCTGCCCATTCCTGCCGGCAAGCACAGAGCTGTCCTATAGGAATGGGGACAAGGACAGAGCATGCACCAAAGTGGTGACAATCAGACAGGGCAACCTGGGCGGTCAGTGGGCTTCTAAGCACTGGACAAGCTGTCCATCATGGGAATCATGGGGTCCCATGCCTCAGTTTTCCCCACTGCTACAGCCCCCACCATTGGTCCCTGTCCCTCCTTGTACCACCCTGTGAATTGGAGCAGGGTTTGGGGGGCTCTGGCTAAGTGGGTGTCCACAATCCCCAGAGGGGCCCATGCTGGTGTGCCCTCCACCCTGATGGGTGCCCACCACAGGGTAAGGAAGCGTTTCTCTGCCTCCAGCAGTAGCACGTTCTCCCCTGGGGAGTGGGAGGTGATGGTTATCAGAGCACGAACTGTGCCAAAAAAACACGGATCCCACCTTGCCCCCTGGCCATGCTGCAGCACTTCCCTGTGCTGCATGCGAGGCACAAGCTGGGCTATGCTAATCATCAGTCCCTGTGGATTTTACTCATGGCACACCACCGGGGCCTCACCAGGACACCGGGTGACAACCAAGGCCACACTGCAGCACCGGGACACAGTGCAATCACTCCAGGCTCTGCCACCCTGCTCAGGCACGGCCTGACCTGGGCACCGGTGGGTGCCAGCCTGGAGGGTCACACATGCAGAGCAGTGCCCGGCATGGGTCGGGCACATCTGGGGGCAGCCCCGTCTGGGCTGGCAGGTGGGGGTGAGCTCGGGGCAGGCAGTGGGCAGCAGGCAGCGGGCAGCAGGCAGTGGGCAGCAGGCAGCGAGCAGGGCCCGGCCGGGCGCAGTGCCGGCTCTGGCTGCCCGGTGTCCCGGAGCGAAGGCTGCCGGCGCTAATGGCATTTACAGAGGCGCCGGGACGAGCCGCGGGACCCGCCGGGCTCTGCCAGCCCCGACGGCTGCCGCCAGCCAGGGCCGTGCCGGGGTACCGGGGGCCTCTCGCCTGCCCAGACCTGCCAAGTGGTCCGGGCAGACCCCCGGGCGCGAACCCCCGGGCGGGGACCCCCGAGCACGGACCGTCGGGGCACTGACCCGGCTGTCACAGGGGGCAGGGTGGAGGAGCGGGCAGCAGCGGCAGCACCACAGACGCCCGGTGCCAACCCTTGCAGATCCAGCCCCCGAGACCCTTCGTGCCAGCCCTGCCGCCGGTCCTCGGTGCCAGCAGGAACACGAACCCCGCCGCCAGTACCCTGGTACGAGCCCGGGCAGCCCCCCCGACAGCAGCGCTGAGACCCCGGCCCGGGACAACCCCCAACCACCCCCGTGCCCTGCCCGCTCCCCAGTCCCCGATACCCACCTGTGTCCCGGCTCGGCTCGGCCCGGCGCGGCCCCGCCCGCCGCCTCCGCCGGGAGGGAGCGGGGCGGCCCCGCGGGGCGGGGCGAGGCGGGGCTGGGGGCGCGCACAGGGACACGCACACGCGTGTGAGAACATCCACACGCGGACAAACGCGCGGACACCCTCACACACACACACAAACACACCCGTGTGCGAACACTGACCGTCACTCACACACTCACACAGCTGTGCTGCCACCTCACGCAGCCCGGAGTGTAACCCCGGGACACCCCCAGTGGCACCCGCTGTCCCCGGGGCAGAGGTGAGGATGCCACGCTCAGCACACGCGTGGCACAGCACAGGAGTGGCAGGGCTACCTCCTCCCTGGGGCAGTTGCCTGCTCGGGAGTGGGGTGTGGGGCCGTGCCGGGGGGTGCCGGGGCCATACTGGGAGTGTGGGGGGCCAGTCCTGCGCCCCATTCAGCTGCAGCCCAGATGTCTGGCCCGGGCCCAGCACGGAGCAAACAAAATTCCTCCGCTGCCTCCCATTTTCCAGCCACCGCTGCCAAGAATAGCAAGTGCCGAGTGGTGCCGGCAGCGGGGCCACGCGTGCCTCGGCGGGCAGGGCTCGGCGCGGGGGGAACCCGGGCTGCCCTGGGGGCCACATCTGCCCTGTCCTCACCGTGCCCCTGACTTTCCCTACCCGCGGGTGTGGGAGTCCAGGAGGGCAGGTCCAGCATGACTGGGGAGGCAGAGGCGCAGGCAGGGGTGCAGGCAGCAGCGGGTGCAAGCAGTGCAGGGTGAGTGGGGAGGCAGGCATGCAGGCAGAAGCGGGTGTAGGCAGGTGCAGGCAGTGAGTGCCAGCAGGCAGCAAGTGCAGGTGGGCTGGCAGTCAGTGCAGGCAGGTCAGGTGCAGGTGCTGGCAGACAGCTGGCACAAACAGGCAGTGGGTTCAGTAGGCAGCGGGAGCCATGCAGGCAGGCACAGGCAGGCCAGTTGCAGGCCAGCCGCAGGCAGGAGGAGCTGTGCCAGGCAAGGTGCCTGGGCAATGCCCTTCTGTCCCACTGCCAGTAACCCTTCTGCTGCCAGGCCCAGTGCATGTTGGCAGGCTCTGCCTCAGCACTGCCACTTGTTGTCCTGGCTGTGCCACGGTGCCGAGTGCCATCTCTGCTTTGTGGGCTGCAAGGGGTCAGGGACAGCGAGGGAGATGGGGTCAGATGGCAGGGGAGCACTGGCACCAGTATGGCAGGTGTTACACTGCCATAGGACTTTGCCCAGATGCCACAGCAGGACTTTGGGCTGAGTGGCCCCCACACAGTTGGGCACGGCATCCCTGTGCCTGGTGTCCCAGGATGGCAGGCTGAGATGGTGGGGATAGGGACATCGTGCCCAGCCCTGCACAGTGGGCACATTCCTGCACTGTGCCAGCACTGTGCCTCAGTGTCCCTTCACCCAGCTGGGACTTTTCCAACCACCGCCACTCCCGGCACGCGTGGCGAGGTGGCCAGGTGACGTCATCACCACCCCAGCCCTGGAGCCCTGCGGGGACCTTGCTGGCAGTGGCTCCGCCTGGAGAAACCATCAAGCGTCAGAAGGGCCGGGCTTCCATCCCGGAAAAAACGGCGCGGGAGGGACGCGCCACGTCGGCCACCGGCCACCCCTTCCCGCCCCACCGGGTGTTCCTGGCAAGCGCCGGAGCCACTGGGCGCTGGCAGGGTGACGGTCCCCAGCTGGAATGGGTATCGCCACCAGTATCCCGCCCTCATCCCTGCGCTCTCTGCCAGCCCGCCAAAGGCGTCCCGGCCAGGTGTCGGTGGCCTGGCCCCCTGCCAGCGCGGGGGTGTCACCGCCAACGGCACAAGCAGGTGCTGCCGCCTTCGCTCTTTGATCCCGTCCCTGCCGCTGGCAGATCCGCACCCAGGGATCGCTGCCTCGGCCAAATTTCCCCCGGCGGTTCCGGCTCCAGCGAGCATCGGTAGCTCCGCCGGCAGCCGCCCCAGCCCCCGGCAGTGTTTGCGGTAGGAAGCGGCTCCTCTCCACCTCCGCAGGGCTCCCGAGGGCAGCACGGCAGCAGCCAACGGCCAACGCTCCTGTATTTCCTGTGCCAGCGCGTGAGCCAGCAGGGCATGGGAGTTATCCGTGCCATCGAATGGGTGACCAGGACCAGCGATTGCTGGAGCGCCCACATGGAGGCATGGACATCCACTAGCCCCCAGCACGGGGACAAATCCTGTACCTCAAAGAGGAATGGTAACGCACCAGGAGAGCTCTGGCGATGTCGTGGGGACCTGCAGGGTGACTCCCCAGGAGTGCTACAGCGTAGCCCCCCATCTCCTTGGTGGCTAGGGAGCACCCCTCTGCCCCGGTGGAGCCATTGTGTCTGGGGACAGGCAAATTGCAAGGGTCAAGGTGAGCTGGGTCATGCCAACTGGTGCCATAGGCATCCCTGTGCCACCTGGGCTTGGCATAGCACCATTCCCCACCCAAGAGATGGGCTTGCACAGCGGGGTAGCCTTTGCCAGCACTCCCAGTGACAATGTCAACTTGTCAGTGGGAGAGGAGAGAGAAGAGGATGGAGGGGCATCCTCACCCAAGCCTGCACCCATGACCTGGGCACAGGTCATACCTAAGCTGGTACCCCCTGGGCTTGACCACCCCAAAAAGCGTGACGGCACTAAAGATGTGGTGGCTCCTTTGGGAGTCCACCTGTGGCATGGTGTTGGGCTGTGGGATGGCACGGGCTTCAGGTGGCCACCACATCGCTGGTGTAGGGGGAAGATGTGCCAGGCAGGGGACAGAGCCTGTGGTGCCCCAAGTGTGTCAGTGCTAGGGCTTGGCTGGCAGTGAGAAATGTGCCCAAGCCAGTTGCATCCTCGTAGCACAGAATGGTGGCAGTGTCCCAGGGGGACACCAGCTCTAGGCTCACACCCTGTCTGTGGATATACCCGCCCTGACCCTATGTCCACCCCCCATCATAACATGCTGGTGTGAGACCCCAGCAGCAGAGACCCTTGTGGCCCCAGTGCATTCCTGCTGGGATTAGGTACCGGCTCCCGGCAGTGCCATGCTGGTGTAGCCCAGATAATCCCCTTTTAATTGTCCCAACCCCGTGCTGGGCTGATCTGGGCTCCCCAGGGGATGTGGGGTGTTGAGTGCACCCCAGTGCCTGAGTACATCCGGGGTGCTGTCATCCCATGTCCCTGCTGTGGGACCGAGCTGTGGGGTACATGTGAACCTTTGGGGTGGTGATGAAGGAGGCATCCATCCTCCTGGTGCAGCACAATGGCTTTTAGGGAAAGAGAGGGATCCTGGTGTCACAGGATCCTATCCTACTGACCCAGGGTGACCATCTGCCCTTTGGCTTCGTGTCTGCTGGCAGCCAGGCTCTGGGGCAGGCAGAGGGGCCATGTCTCATGCACTGAAAACCACTGAGCCTGAAGCTCCTCAAAATCACACCAGTGGGGGAGGAGCAGGACATGGAGGGTTTCTGTCACCAACCCAGCCCTCTCCCTATCCCAGTGGGAGGGCGGGGGAGAGGCTGGCTTATCCCCCTTGACTGCTGCCCTGCCCATGCCACTTCGGTCCTGCCCTGCGCCACACCGACCAGTGGCATCCAGCTCCTTCAGCTTTAAAAATAGGCTAGTGTCCCTGCCACGGGCACAAGTAATTTTAGCTAGGGCGTGTCCCGCTGGGAAGCATGCAGGACCATTCATCTGCTCCTGCTGGCCCAGCTGCATCCACACCCGGGGCTGATGTCAGCCCCTTGATGCCCACTTGCTCATCACTGCCCTGGGGCAATGCAGTACAGCCATGGCCACCTTGGGCACAGGCATTGTCTGGTGGGATGGTGAGGGCAGGGGAGTGAGGATAGGTATGTCCATCTACCCCTCAAGCCTGCCTGCTCCCTGTCCTGGGCTTCTTGCCCCCAAAGCCTGTGGCACCGGGGAGCACAGCATCTCATGGCACCCATCAGCACCCAGCCAGACAGTGGCAGAGGAGTCCTGGCACTGTGCCCTCTCCTCTCACCCTTCTCCTCTCACCCTGGCCCCCCAACACAACAGCCACTTCAGATCACCTCCCACAGCGCTCCCGCGGGGCTGTGCCGGCTGGGAAGGCTGCGGGGGCCGCCGCCGAGCATAATGGGGCTATTGACGGGTGAGCCAGCGGCCCCAGCACGGCACAATAGGGCCTTGTCTGCTGGCCCGGCTCCCGTTCCTGCCCTGCCCCATGCCCAGCTTCAGGATCCCCCCTTTCCCGATCGCCGGAGACCTCACCCAGGTGCCAGCCAGGGCAAGCTCTGCCTGTGACTGAGCCAGTGAGCACAGTGAAAGAGCCACAGGTGGAAATGCACTGGGTGAAACCCCTTTTCCTATAAACCAAGAGGCATTGCTTGGGAAATCTCCCAACCCGGCGGTGCTCATCCCAGCCACCCCAGATGGGACAGGGCTTAAGAGTCCCTACTCATCTGTGGAGTGACAGAGATAAGGAGGTGTCACATGCCCAGCGATGCCTCCACTTCCTTCTAGGAACCGTGTTCAAACCCACTGGCATGCAGCACACACTGAGAGGAGGCAGGGACCTCACCACTCCCCAGGGAGCTACATGGCCTCAGTCCCCCAATCCCATGGCCCCTCTCGGTGGGTCAGCCTGGTACCCCAAATCCGCAATCTCACCTGCTATGGTGTGTGGGCTCTGACGGAGCTCGCCTGCCTCCTTGCCCGGTGGGTAAGCTGGGGCTGTGACAGCCGCCTGCTCTTTAAACCCCAAATCCCCGGCGCTGGGCGCCAGTCCCGCCAGCGGCGGGGGTGGAGGGAGGGGACGCAAAGCCCCGGTCCCAGCTCCCGGGGCCGGCACCAACAAAAGACAACTGTGCTGCGTGTCCTCTCTGTGCACCCAGCGACCTGGCTGGCTGCTCGGGGACAGCCCCTCGGGACCCCGGGGCTCCCTGGGGTGCCGCCCCCTCCTCCGCCTGCACTGGGAGGGCAGGAGAGGTGCGAGCAAGCCCTGGATCCCCGATCACATTTGCAAAACATTCCACTGTCCCCAAGGACGCTTCCCTGCCTGCTTGGTCCTGTTCCTGCCAGGAGGAGTGCCAGGGCAAAGGTGCACATTTGAGTGCCTCATCTGTCCCTTTGTCTCACCTGCTTCTGCAAAACCCAGCCCAGCAGGGCTGGAGGAGGAGGGAGCGGATGTGGCTGCTGCCACACTGCCTGTTCTAGGGGAACTCACCTCGTGGTACCCCCATAGCTGCCCTGGGGCCGGCTGGCTGCCTGCGAAGCATCCCTGTGGTCCGAAGGCCGAGCAGCCCGTGCCGCCTCATTAATACAGGGTAAATATGTAACAAGCTCTCAGCTGGGCCTGGGCAGTTCGAGCAGCACGGCTCTTCTTGCCTTCCCGGCATGCCAGGAGCTGGAGATTCAGTGGCTCTATCCCAGTAGGAGCCATGCAGCTGGAGCAGGAGGGAGAAGGAAGGTCTGTCTTGTAGCCCGGCATGCTGGGGTGTCCAGTGCTGGCTGGGAGGAATGGAGTGGGCAGTGCACTGAGCTGGGATGTGCACAAGCCCATTGCTGATCTCAGCCCATCCTCCCTCCAAGAGGGCATGAGGTGAGGGAGCCAAGGGAACCAGGCTCTGCTCAGCGGTGTCTGCCAGCATGGGAGGCAATGGGCACCATTTTAATAAAAAAAAAACAAACAGGAAATTCCATCTGAAGGCGAGGGAATGCTTTTTTCTGCTGTGGCAGTGGCCAGGTGCTGACATGGTTGTGCCAGAGGCTGCAGAGCATCCAGCCATGAGGATCCATGCCCGAGCAGCTGGCACCAGCTGAGCCACTCCTGCTGTGGGGTGGTCTTGGGGCAGTTGGGGACTCTGCCAGCACTGTGCCAGGCCCCAGCCTCCCTCCTGGCAGCTGTGCCCATGCAGGAGGAGAGGGGATGGAACACATGATTCCGGGATGCCAGTGCCACCACAGAGCAGGGCTCTTGCCATGATGTCCCAGAGCTGATGCTGTGTGGATTGCTGTGCTGTGCCATGTAGTGCCATGTGAAGCCACAGGGCACCTCAGAGTGCTGAGCTCCATGAGAAGCACTGGGGTGGCCGGAGGCCTTGGGGTGCAGGTGACACCCACGGGAGAGGTGCCAGGCAGCACAGCCACCACTTCCCACTGGACAGACTGAGAGGGACTGGGGCTGTCCCATGAAGGGGCAGCCAGAGTGCTGGGGTGCAAGTGAAGGGAGAGGGCTTGGGGGGACACAGGCCTGGGGTCATATGGGTGTGACATGGCGGTGGGTGCTAAGGGAGCTCTAGTGAGGCCAGGCTGGGTGCAGGCAGGGTGCAGGCAGCGGCTGGACAGGGTGCAGACAAGGTGCGAGCAGGGTGCAGGCAGGGCGCGGGCAGTGGCTGGGCAGAGTATGGGCAGGGGGCGGTGGGCAGGCAGGGGGCGGGCAGGGGGTGCGGTCAGCGGGCAGGCAGGGTCCGGGCAGGGAGCGGCAGTGCCACCGGCTGGCGCCAGAGGGCGGTCGGGCTCCGGTCCGGGCCGTGCCGCTCGGCTCTGGCCGCGCTCTCCCGCGGGGCCCCCGTGGGCTCTCCGATGCTCCCCCGGCCGTGGCCGCGGTGCCGGGCGGGGGCATCACCAGCCACGGCCGTGCCCCTGCCCACACAGTCACGGTACGGCGATGTCCCGCGTGGGTGGTGTGGGGTCACCGGCGCCGTCCCCGTCCCTGCAGCCGGCGGGAACTGGGAGCGGCCGGCGGAGGGATGGCGGGGGCTGGCGCTGCCATGGCACCGCGCTGACCTTGCCGGCGGCAGAGCGGGAGCGGGCAGCGCTCTGGGCAGAACCGGCGGAGCTGGAGGTGCTGCCCGTGCCCTGGCACCCATGGCCTGACCTCCCGAGGGACTGCAGCAGTGCCGGGAGGGCAGCTGGGAGCCCACCCTGGCCATGGTGCCTCCATTGTGCCGCCATGGCCACCGGTGCCCCCATACCCATCACTGCCCCCGTCTGTGCTTTTTTCAGCCCACCGAACCCAGTGCTGGTGGCAGGGGGGCCCTGCTGGTCACAGGCAAGGTGGGACTCCTGCGAGTGTCATGGAGCAGGCTATGGGGACTTCGGGTGGTGTGGGATGTACTGAGGAGGACTGAGACTGGAGCTGGCCTCTGGCATTTCCCTGGCATCTGGTGGAACAGGGGTGCCTCTCTGACAGAGGAGATCTGGGAAGGATGTGGGGGGATTTCCATGAAGCACTGTGCTCTACTGGTGGGAAGGGGTTTCAGTGAATTGGGCTGTAGGGGAAGCATGTGAGATGGCTGGGTAGAGCTGACACATGCATGCCCCTGACGCATGCTGGCCCCTGCTGCCAAAGGACTGGCCATGGCCGGCCCGCAGCCCCACGAACTGACCCAGCCCCATGGCAAACAGCCCTGAACTGGGCAAGCCAACTCTTCGATTGGGCAAGGAGAGATGGCCACGCACTCAGGGCCAGTGGTCTCAGGGCTGCCCTGGCTGGACCTCACTTTTCCCAGTGCAGGCAATCCCTTCGCCAGCACAATGGGGTTTATCCTAGTTCATGTTTCCTCCTCCCAGCTCAGCCCCTGCAGTCCCTGGGCTCACTCCTGGCTGCAGGGCAGGTAGGTCAGTACCATCAGCCCCCTGGCAGCACTGGGCAGGGTGGTGCTGCCAGCTCTGCCATGTGACGGGGGTCCCAGGGACAGGAGCACTGGGAGTGTTGGAGCTGGCTGCACGCCGGCAGTGGTAGGAGCCGACTGGGGCTGTTTTCCTCTCTGTTTGCTCGGCCCTGGGGATGGCCAGCGATGCGGATCAAGGCCGGCGTCCTTTGGGCAGCCAATTGTCGGCTAGCTTGGAGGGGAGGGAGAGGGGCAGCTGCCCCGGGGCTTTCCCAACCCTGGAGAGAGCCACCATGCCAGCACTGACCAGCCTGAAACAGTGCCAGGCTCAGTCCACCCAAACACAGGCTGGATGATGCCACTTGACACTCCCCAGCCACCCCCTGGTTGGGGCGGGCAACCCCACATCCCACCCCTGTGGGAGCTCGGGAGCCCTGGTGCTGGGGGACACGGCAGCCTCAGTCCTGAGCACCACCACATCCTTTTGTGCTTCTCCTGCTGAGTCTTTCCCCTGATGGGCCATGAAAGGGCCTTTATCCCCTCTCCTTCTCATGGCTGGATCACACCCGACAGGAACCTGTGCTGGAATGTCTGGCCCTGGGTCTGACAGTCACCCCAGCAAGGGTGGGGGCCCAGAATGGCCCTGCTGGTGCCTGTCTGGGGAGTGGGAGCAGATTGCCTTTCACTGGGACTGCAGGAACCATATCTGCTCCTTGGTCGGCTCTGGACCAACCACGGCCCCCCAGGGAGAAATGGGACATGGCTGTGGCCACATCTCCATTTTTGGCCCAGTTATTTACATCTCTAAACAAGGATGCTACAGTTGTCTAGGCTGAAAGGTGTTTCTGGTCCTCCCCTGCTCCCTCGTCCCCAGTTCCCCAACCATCTGCCACTCTCCTGCCCAGGCCCTGGGCAGCAAGCCCAGCATCCCTGGGGGGACTCCCAGCCGGCTCCACGCTCCTGACAGCTGGAAGCTTGGAGCTGAACAGGAGAGCCCCCTTCCCAGGGACTGGAGCCCCCTCAACGGTGCCCCACATTTCCTTCTGCTGGCCCATGCTGGAGTCCTGCTACTGCTCTGTTAAATGCTCAGCATCCATCTTGGCTGTGACTTGTCTGTGGACCTGGTGTCACGGGGGATTTGTGGTGTAGGGCAGCCCAGCACTGCTGTTCTGTGCTGCTGGCATAGCCTGTGCCTCCTCATAGGCTTTGGCAGCTGCCTGGGCTCCCTCCCCATCCTCAGGAAGCCTGGGTGGTTGCAATGTGGGATGCTGAGCTCCATGTGGTATGGAGGAGCCTGAGGCTTGGGGAGCTGATGAAAGGCAGCTCCCAGCCCAGAGAGACTCAGGCCCTGTACACATGGGAGTGTTTCCCATGCAGAGTGGGGCCACACCACCATCCTGAGGGATAGCTGCCAGAGCACCCCTCCAGCAGCTGGTGGTAGTCAACACCTCTTTGCCCACCCAAGGGAAGACACTGCCAGCCCCATGCCTGACTTTCCAGTGGGATGCGGGAAGCAACAGGGCCCAGCAGCTGGGGACACTGTGTAAATGGTCCAGTACTCAGGGGAGCTGGGCACTGGGGGCCTGATGTTTCAGGAGCATCATTGCTACTTGGGTTTGTTTGGCTTGAGAGGAATTTGAGTTGCATTTAAAGGCATTAAAGTCCTTGCTAAGTCCTTGTTTAATTACCTTAAAGGCATTTAAGCCTTTGCTGCAGGACGGTCAGCCCATGGAATCAAAGACTCTGACCCTGGTGGGGCTGTGGGTGCTGCCAGTGGGGACAGCAGGGACATGGCTGCTCTGCCTGGGTGGCAGAGCTGAATAGGCTGCTGCCACCCCCTCCGGTGTGGGGGACTGAAGGGACAGTCTCCCTATGCCAATAGGAACAGTTTATCCCCACCACTTGGGGCTCAGGGCATCCTCCTGCCCTCAAGTGCTTCCAAGCAGCAGTGTGCTTGATGGCTGGGAGCTGGGGGAGCCTATGTGTGACCAGCATCCCAGAGGGGACTGCAGGAGCTGAGGGATCTAGTACCCTCTCCCAGCCTCACAGTGGTGTAGGGAGAAGCATCGGGGTTACCCCGGGGCTCGTCCTAGGGCCCTTGCTTCCCAGCTTGTCGCTTGGCAGGGAGGTGATTGAGCACAGAGATAACCCACCCTTCAGGTCTGCTGAGCAGTGCTTTGCTTCTGGCTTCTGTAAAGTTAATTGGTTTCGAGGTTCCAGGAACAAACGAAGGAGAAAAACCCACTCTCCAATGTGCGGGATCATTGAATGCTCTCTGGTGAGTTATAATTGCAAATCATGTTTTGAAATCACATTAACCAATTAGCCCGTGTTGTTGTTGTGCCCTGCCACATGACAGCATGTGCCGCAAGGGAGGCGGCGGTCAAGGGCGAGGGAGGGGGCCACCAGCTGCTCCCTGCCACCTCTAGGTCCAGGTACCCTTCTGTCAGCACTGGGGGGTTCCTGTGGAGGGTGGGCTGGGGGTAGGAAGGGTCCAGCCTTGGGCATGGCCTCAGATAGGAGTTCACCCAGCCCATGCTTTGGGCCGCAGACATCCCTCTCCTCTTATTGCCAGCATTCCCAGTCCCTTTTGTGCCTTGGTTGCTTCATGGTTATGGGATTGGGGTGGCAGAGGAGTCTCAGAGCCCCTGGTGGGTGCTGGCACTGTGTCTGTGGGATGGCCAGTGCTGGGGACCAGAGGCACTCGCTCGTGTGTTCCCAGCAAGGTCAAGTTCCGGGAAACTTACTGTTTCGAGAGGTCACAGTAGTGGTGGGGGGAACACTGCTTGGGCTGCAAATCTAACCATTATCTCTGCCATATCTTCCTGCCATCTGGGTCCTGGGAACAGCGGGCAGCAGCAGGCAGCAGCAGGCAGCAGGTGCAGGCGCCAGGTGAGGAAGCCGGGCATGACAAGGAGAGCACGCCCTGGCCACGCATGGCACCCACTGCTTCGTGCCTGGGTCCCAGCTGTCCTTGTCCATGCTGGGATGTTGTTGAGGCTGAGGGGTTTTATGGGCTCACTTTAATCTGTTCAATCTCTGAGCGTGGCTGAAGGATGAAAAATAGGGCAGCTTTTGGCTGGGGGAAATGGTGAGAAAGTAAACCCCACAAAGGTGGGCTGTGGAAGACGGCTCTGGCACAGTGCTCAGCTCCCTGCCACCGGTGAGGCAGGATGCTGCTGGTGAGATGAGCCGTGCTGTGCCGGGCTCCCCTGAAGGCTCCTCACATCCGGGAATCCCGCGTCAAACTTTCCAGACAGCTGGAGAAAACCGCATGGTTTTGCAAGTCACTGGAGCCCAGGCACAGCCCTGACACCACCAGAGCCATCGGTGAAATGGCCTGGGAAGAACTGGCAGTCAGTTCAAGGGTTCAAGAGAAGGGTCTTAGCCCTTCCCCTTGCATGGCTTCCCTCTGCATGGCCAGCCTGGCATGAGGCTGGAGCTGCTGTGTGCCAGCTGTGGGGACACTGGGACAGGCTCTGGGAGGCTTGAGGACATCTTCGCTCCCTTTTCCTCCTCTCCTTCTCATTGCTTTGATTTTCTGCAAAGCTTCCTCTGGGCACAGAGGAGCCCATCTCCCCCACCCACCTGGAGAGCGGAAACACTGGAGAGTGGTGTCACACGCTGGACAAGAGAGAGGATGATAAAAAGGAGATATGGCTGCATTTGTGCCAACAGAAGAAGGGAAGGGCATTTGGAGGCTGGGAAGGAGCAGACAGCCTCCAAGTCACTGCCCACACCCTGGTCCTCCAGCGTGCCCACCCCATGACAGGCACTGCACCCTGTACCATGGGGCCATACCATCCCCGTCCCCAGCACCTGTGCTGTGTTTGCTTACAGGGTGGAAGCTCTTGGTCTCACTTTACAACCTCGGCAAGGTGTGTTGCCGCCTGTCCCGCGATGTCTCTGCACCGGTGCCACGTGGCTGCTCCCGCCTTTGCCAGGGCAGGGGAAGGGTTAAGCTGGTGGCTTGAGGCCAACCGTGCCCATCCTCTGGGTGCCTCCGGCTCCCCGTCACACTGCCAAATCTGGCTGTCTCCACTCCCCCCGGCGTGCCAGCCAGCGCTGGTTCAGCACTTACGCATGCTGCTGTTATTAGAAATTAGTTAATGGATGTATGTATCCAGCCAAGGGAGAGCGGCAGTAACAGGAGCCGTGGGATTGCCGGGAGCGTGAGGGCACAGCTGCCACTGAATATTTAACATCCCTCGATGTCCAGGTGAGAGAGTGCCGCTGCTGCGAGGGGACGTTTTCCGCCTCTCATCCCGATGGCGATGCTTGCTGCTGCCTGGCAAAGCCATTTCCATCCCAGGCTGCCCAAGGCTTCGCAAGGATTTATGAAAGATATGCGTAACACAAATAAAACCTTCCGGCACTGAGCAGAGCCATCCTGCCAATGAGCTGGGCAGGGCTCATGGCTCAGCATAGGAGATGGGCAGACCCCCAAGCATGGACCTCCAAGATTTTCCTCTGAAGTAAAAGCCAGGCAGGGCAGATGAGCAGGAGGTAGTTTAGGGGTGACAGCCCTTGGAAAGGGGCAAGGAATCTTTGGGGATATGGCTGGTGACTGACCACGAGCTCCTGGCTCTCCCTGAAGTGTACAGGATGCACCTGGGAGAAGAAATTTCCTCTTTATGGTACTTTCATGGGGATAGACCCCAACATTGTGTCTCCATGAAAAAAAAGGTGTTTCAGCTCAAGTGGGGAAGTTTGATGGAGACTGGAGGAGGGGATCAGACTGTCCCACTCACTCTGGGTCATGTTGGGATGATCCCACACGGACTGTTTGCTCCTAGTGTTCTGAGGTGCTGGGGCAGGCACCCTGAGCAGGGCAGCCAGCTGGGCTGGTTTAACGTGGGAGCAGCTTGAGCTTCTCAAGCCAGGGGGAGAATCTGCCTGGGGGAGGTTGCTGCTGTGTGACCTTGCCCCTGCTGAGTGACCCCGCCCCTACCTAAGATGGGAGAAAACCCAGTGCCAGCACTCGGCACATGCTGGAACTACCCTTTCAGGTTAGATTAGAGCAACTGCCCCTGCCCTATAGCTTAGAGAGCAGCCACTGGCCTCTAGCAGCAGCCCTGTCTGCTCTGGGTAGGGATGTCCGATGGAGTGATCGTGCCTGGAGGGGCACCAATACCAAGTGGGGTGGCCATATGCAGTGGAGTGGGGATGCTTGGTGAGGAACCAATTCCAGGTGGGGCAGCGCTGCCTGGTGGGACACTGATGCTCGGTGGGGGACGATGCGTGGCTGGGGGGGTGCAGGAGGTGATGCCTAGTGGGACATTGATGCCCGGTGAGGGAATGATGCCCGGCAGGACAGTGACGCCCGGTGAGGGGGTGATGTCCGGCGGTCAGCCATGTCTCGTGAGATACCGATGCGCGGTGGGGCAGCGATGCCCGATGGGCGGCGATGCCCGAGGGGCGATGGTCCCTCCGGAGCGGGGCGGGGCAGGGGCCGGTCGTGGCGGGGCGGTCGCTCCCCCCGCGGCTGGTCCCTCCCCGGCACTGCCCCTGACGCTGTCCCGGTGGCGCGGAGATTGGGAGCCGCGCTGGGGGCGGGCCCGGCTCCGGTTTAATCTCCGGCTCCGCCGGGATTACGGTCGTAGGATAGTCTCTAATCCGCGACACCGGCCACCGGGGGCTGCTCGCCCCAGCCCGCAGCAAAGGCACGGCGGAGAGGGGGCAGGTAGGTCCCTCTGGTCTCCCCCGGTGCTCGCACCCCTGGGCTCGCTGACTTGTCCTCCGGGAAGCTCCGTGGCTGGAGGCTGCCGTGCTCTCGGACCCCTCACCTCCCCGTTTTCTCCTCCGCACGCCATCGAGCCCTCCCTGACCTATCGCGCTTCGCCGGCCCGGCTTTCCGCCCGCAGCCCGGCTGTCTCTCCTCTTCCTCCTCCTCCTCCCGGCGCCGAGCAGCAAGGGGGAGACTCCGGGGCTCGGCAGTCCTGGCAGGTGGCAGCGCCCTGGGGCTGTTTGCTTTTCTGTCCTCCTGCTACTTCCCTCCTTAGCGCCTGGCACCTTCCCACGGGTGGGTGACATATCCCGCGAGAGCAGGGGGAGGCAGAGCTCTGCCGTCCCACCTGGGTACCCCGGCGCTCTGGCACAGCCCCTGCCCGGGTCGTGGTGCGGGGGGCTTCGGCGTGGCCGCTTGCTCTGCTGATACTCATAGTGACACCAGCCTCAAACTCCCTTTACTTTCCTTTTGTTCTGCTTTAATTTTTAATCGCCCGTGGGAATGACATATGTTTCTGAAGGCTGGAATCGGCTGCCGCCGGGATCGGGTGTCAGGGTGTTGGGGTGCCGGAGCGGGGGGCGCGGGCAGGGAGAGTGATGCCGGCCGTCACGGGCACTGCTGGGGCTGGCCGGGCCCTGCGTGCGGAGATCCCACAGGCTGTGGTATTTATAGAGCCTGGCTTCCCGGGACAGCGGCGTGGAAAGCCAGGCAGCACATTGCGTTCCTGCTGGCCACGCGTGTCCCATGCCAGCCGGTGTGGTGGCCCGCTCTGCCAGGGCAGCTTTGAAGGTCCCACTGGAGAGAAGTGTTCCCCAAGGGAAACTGAGGCACAGCGGGTGGCTGCTGGACTTGGGGTCCCTGAGCTGGGCTAGCTCTGTGGTGTCACAGGTGAGACAGGGGACCCGGCAAGTCCTCAACAGGTGGGATGGAGGGGAAGCAGAGCCCCGGCTGGCTGCGGAGGGCATGACTGTGCTGAGCTGCCACGGAGGAGATGGGGAATTTTCCACTGGTGTTTGGATCAGGCCCAAGGTGAGCTGTTAGACCTGCTTGGTTCCTGCTGCTGGCCTCCCTGTGGCTTTATGGGGGTACCCCGAGAAAGCCCTCTGTGCCCTGTGACACTGACCTGTCTCCCAGAACCAAGCACTGGTGTGGCCTGGCTCTGGTGGCCAGGGGTGCTGGGGGGCAGTGGGACACCCCAGCCCACCCGTGGGTGGCATGGGGGGTGCCGGCACTGCGGGGGACCCTGGCTGAGGCGCAAAGGGCCCCGCAGCACCCGGCCGTGCTGCAGCTGTAATCACACGCCGGGGCTGCAGCCACGGCAAACAAACAGGCATCGGCAGAGCCTATTTTCCTTGGCGCATGGGGACGGGGGGAAGGAGCGGGATCCCACGGGCTCCTTTGGAAGTGCAGCCCTTGAGAAAACAGAGGCGGGTCAGGGACAGGATGGGCCCCCCATGTCCCCAGCTCTCCTCACTGCGTGGGTCTCAGCCGCCCCGTGCCTCCCCAGCTGCTGACGCAGGTCTGGGGCTGGATGGGTCCCCCATGCCAGCAGGGCACAGCCAGCCCAGTCCTGGTGTCCCCATGAAGCAGATGCCAGGCTGGCAGGGTGTTCCAGTGGCGAGAGTGGCACAGGCAGGGGCAGAGGTGGTACCATGGGGCTTGGGCAGATCATGGCCCCTGGTTAGGACAGGGGGATGTGCTGGGGGTGCTGGGGGCACATGGGGCTGTGGCTGAGGCCAGTCCCTCCTGTGACCCCAGTGCTGCCTGCAGCAAATGGCAGCTTGGATATTTTGCCACTGACAACTTGGTGTCATCCTGCCAGGGACAGGTGTGTTTTGGGGAGTGGAAACTCCTGGAAAGCACCTCGCTTTCAAGGCAAAATGCATCTCCAGAGGTGCGATAGAAAACCTGACATGTTCTTTTACAGGTATTACCTGCCCATCAGTCCCTGCAGTACCACCACCTGTGCCACCATCCTCCCTGGATGACTGTGTGCTCCTGACGGGCAGTGTTTTAAGTTTAAAGCAAAACCTGTCACATAGCCTAGAACTGCCAGAGATGTTTTGGGCTCAAGCTGGCATCTCACCCAGCCTTCCATAGAGCCACACTGGGTGCCACCAGCTTTGTGCTGTGCCCACCCTGTCCCTGTGCCCACGCTGTCAGTCGCCTCTGCTGCCTGACCTTGTACCACACAGACTCAAGCCGACCTGTGTCAGCAACAGCCTGGGCTGTCCCAGTGCTGGATATTGCAACCCTTGCCTGGCCTCAGCTTCCCCACTGCTCTTCCCAAGTTGCCTCAGTACTGGTGCTTGGATGTGGGAGGATGTGGTGGGGACGTGGTGGCCGATACCTGCGCCACGGCCCCATCTTGGGGTGTGTACCTGGCAGGGGATGCCGTGGCTGAGCCACACCGTGGCTCTGGTGCTGGAAAATGCACCCCGTGGCCCCACCATGATGTTTGGCTCTACCACCCCCTTCCCTGCACTGCCCTTCCCCTTCCTGATGTGTCCCAGACCCCAGCACGTCTGTTGCTTTGGGACAGTGGCCACGGGCCAGCTCAGCTGTCGGCACGTTCTGTCTGCAGGCACATTCCCAGGCTCAGGCAGAGCTGTCCCCCAGGACATGGGTGCCACTTGTGCTCTTTGAGGGAAGACCCTGGATGGGCACTGCTGTCGGCATGATGGGGCAGAGATGGCCCAGAACTGCCTGTGCAGGTGTTGGTGCTGCCAGAGCCCTGTTAGCCAGGACAACAGCTACCAGAGCCACTTGATCCTTCTTGTTACTACCAATTCTGCCCTGGCTGCAGCACGGGGGGCATTGCCTGAGCCATGGTGTGGTATTTGGGGTTGAAAGCCCAGGTAGCCCTGGGGTGAGGGGAGCCCAGGAGCAGCGCCCACTTTGCCCAGCTTGTGCTGGGAGCGTGAGTGGGGCAGGCTGGCATGACTGGCTGGTGGGGCTGTCATCTCCTGAGGAGCTCTGGTGGGGCTATCTCAGGAGGGTCTCCAGCAGATCTCTTTAGGGAGGGACTACAGCAGAGCAACCCAGAGGGGCTCTCCAGCCATGCACCAGGCAGGTTGTCTCCAGTTGTCCCCCCCTACAGCTGCTGGGGTCCCCATGCTCACGGGGGTTACCCCCAGAGCCCTTGCCCCAAAGGCGAGGTGCCTGACCATCCCCTGAACAGCTGGATTTGCCCCTTTGGGTGGCTGCTTCCCCTGGGAGACATGGGACCATGAGACTGCCTATTCTTGGCTGGGAGATGGAGGAGGGGAATGCCATAGGTTAAAACCAGGTTTGGGGTGCTAATTTTAGGAAGGCAGGTTGTGGGGAAAGCCACAGCTGTGTGTGCTTCAGGGGAAGAGCTGAAGCTCTTGCTTCAAGACCTTGCTGGCAAGGCTGCCCCAGAATGTTGTCTGTGAAGGGGCAATGGGATAGGGGGTTCTCTGCTGTGTGCTCTGCTGGGGTCAGCTTCCCTGGGGACGTGTTGCCCAGGGACCCCAGGTTTGGACTGTTGCCCCAGATCTGCCCCTGTGCCCACACATCCCCACGCCCACAGCAGTGCTGAAGGCTGATCAGGGACCCCAGGCTGAGGGTCACCCCATGCCCCGTGGTGGTGCTGGAGGTAACCCTGGGCCCGGGGCTGATGGCAGTGGGGGGACACAAGTGGCATCCCTGCCCAGTTGCCCACACTGCCCGTCTCTCTGGGCACATTCTGTCACCAGCACAGCCCCAGGGAACATGAGACCTGTGTGTCCAGCTCCGCTGAAACCCGAACGGCCACCTGGGCAGGCGGGCATGGGCGGGGGGGCTACTGTGCCCCTGGCACACACCGGAGGCAGCGGGATACCTGGCTGCCATCACGCAGGCCGGCAGCTGCGGCAGGCTTGGCGCTAAAGCCGGATTACCACCCGGAATAGTCCCACGGCCCCAGATGGGCCGGATTAGTGAGGATTCATCTGCAGAGGGAGAGAAGATGGGGAGGGGGGTCTCTGCCCTGTGGGGGTCCCTGGCCTGGGGCAGCGCTCACCTGCTGCCACAGAAACCTTCATTCCCCATGCTTGGGAGCAAGTGGGTGCTCCCAGGTGGGTGACGTGGGCTGGGGGGACGCAGTGGGTGGTGGCCCCTCAGGCTGGTGCTGCCTGGTGCAGGCTGGCAGGCACTGGCTGCCTTTCTCTATGCGTGCCATGCTCCCACTGGCACAGCATGTGCTGGTAGGGACTGTGCCATGCCGAGGCTTGACCAGGGTAACCAGCACAGTGCAAGAGCCAGGCTTTCCCAGGATGGTACCTGTCCTCCTGGACACATTACCAGATGCAATGGACCGCCATCCGACATTGTCTGATGGCATTGCCGGCAGAGCTCCCCAGCCCCAGCCCCCTGCTCCTGCCTGTGCCTTGCTCCCAGATGGGATTTTCCACCTTTTAAAAAAGTCTTTGTGGCAGAGGGATGCAGCCCCTTCCAGGACCAGAACCCCACCATGGTGCCCTGGTCCCCAAGGAGGGCTGGCAGGGGGCTGGGGTGAGTCTAGGACTGCCCTCCTGCCAAGGCAGGGCAGCGATCTGGGAACCCTCCCGCCCTAAACACGTCCCTATCCCAGCGAGGGAGGGCAGGCGTCTGTGCTGGCTGGGATGCAGCGTGCGAGACCAAACGTAGCCTCCCCTGGTGTGCAGACGTGGCCAGCGGGAGGGTACGTGCTGCCCCATGCATCCAGCTCCGTGTTCCGTCTGCAGGGACTGCGGGACGGCACCAGGGCCTGGCTCGGGCTGCCTGGCCACGACAGTGGGACAGCAGGAGCAGCCTGTGAGAGGTGGGAGGTCTGTCTGCAGGGGGGCTGTCCCTGTCGTTGTCACCCAGAGCTGGCAGCCAGTGGGGAGGTGCATGCCGGGAAATCGATGCAGCTTGCTCAGCACCCCCAGGAACACGGCCCTGGGTGCTGCAGCTGGGGGGGGTTCTGTGCCCGTGCACGTGGCCAGGACCACACCATCAGGCTGGGCGAGTGGGTGCTGGGGCTGCTGGTCAGGAGGGGGACGATGCCAGGCAGCACATGGGCTGCCCAATGTGGCAGAGAAGATGGCAGCACCTCATCTGTGTGGTGGCACCCTAAGGGAACTGATCCCTGGGGAGATGCTCTTTGCCTGGAGCAGAGGGTCCCCAGTTGAGGTGGGCACACAGTGAGAAAGGTGAAAACACCCCCCCCCCCAGCCCAGGGGGACCCACACCACCCGCTCAGGGCCACCCGCCACTCTGTATTTGTTGTTCTGCCCAGCCTTATCACAAGGCAAACAGCGGCAGGCAGGGCATGCGCTGCCCGATCGAAGCGTCTTCCGCTCCCTCCCCTTTCATCTCCCCCCCTGCCCTGGCCACTGCCACCAGGAGACCCTGGCTGAGGGGCAAAGGCCAGGGCCAGCTGGGGAGGTGGTAGCAAGTGGTGCCGTGGCTGTGCCAGGGCTGTGCCAGGGCAGTGCCAGGGCTGCCTGGCGGGAGGAAGCGTCTGGGTGGCAGCACAAAGCCTGGTGCATGCTGAATGAGCCCGGCCCTGCCGCTTGCTATTCCGAGAGACGCTTGGGGGAAGAAGTTGGTATTTCCTGAGCTACCCAGAGAGGTGTAATTATAACCTGGGAGAAGAAAGGGTCTGCAGAGGAGAGTGCCCAGCCTTCCTGGCGCCCGCGGGGGAGCGGACAGGGGAGCGGGCAGCTCCTGCCTGCCACTGGTGGGATGTGGTGAGCCCTGACCGCAGGCAGCACACTGGCACTGGGGGGCTTAGGGACCTGCTGGAGCATCAGGGATCTGGTGGTCCCCCTTGATCCCACACCAGGAGTGGTGGGTTTGGTGTTGCCTGCCCATGGCAGTGGGAAGGCGCAGAGTTAACGGTGGCGTTTGGACGTGCTGGCAGCCTTGTTTGTGCCTGGATCCATCCCAAGCGGAGGCCTAGTGGAGGGGATAAATCATCACCCAGAGCCCGCCCTGCGCTTCCCTCTCATCCCCCGCATGTCTGAGCCTTCCCATTCTGATCCCTGCTGGCCTGTGTTCTACCTCAGTTTCCCCACCTGGCTCAGTGCTGTAGGCAGGGTGGCCCAGACATGTGCCCCCCATCTTGGGCCAACCTTATGGGCTCAGCCCACCTGACAGTGCCAGGAGCTGTTGTGTGGCCTGGGATGACCCTGCCAGGTCGCCTTTGTGGCCTGGATGGGCAGGGACAGGCAGGGCAGCAGCTCAGGAGACCGGAGGTACTGGCACCCACACCCTGCCGTGTCATCCTTCACTTGCGTGCCAGGAGGATGGCTGTACCTGACTGTGCTGTGGGAAGGCTCCTCTGGTCTCTAGGGACACCAATCCCCTGCAAACATAAAGATGAGCATGTCCCCTGCTCACCCCACGGAGACGCCAGGCACCGGGGGGACGGGGCAGCAGCATCCTCCCGGGGCTGGGGACCAGACTGCATCCCAGCCAGCCCTCACTTCCAGGTGGGTGGCATAGTCTTTTGGCCGGATGCAGCCCCAGCAAGGAGCCCCCTGGCCAACCGGACAGGACCCCAGCCCCCCGGGGCGGCGGGGGGTGGCGGGACCCTGCCCCGGCTGCCAGCCTGCCCCAGAAAGCCACCCTGTGCCGTTTCCCAGCGGGGCGGGGAGGGCCGGGGCTTGTACAGAGGCGGCTTTGTGCGGCGTGCCAAGGCGTCCCGCTCTCGGCAGCCCGGCCGCTTTCCCCTGCCAAGGAGCTGTCTCCCGGCCCCGCGCTCTTTCCTGCTCCGTTTGTCCAGCCCTGACGTGCCCTCGAGCCCCCCGCCTTGGCACCCCGGCAGCGGCGGGACGCGGGTGAGCCCTTCGAGCCGGGCAGCACCACGGGCTTCACATAACAGTGGTGGCTGGGGGGTCCCCAAGCTCCCCACCCCGTCCTCAGCCACCCCCTCAAACAGCCCTGCTCGCCTGTCGGCGCCCGTCTTCAGGAGGGGAAACTGAGGCACGGAGCCAGGAGCTGCGGGCAGGGCAGCAGAGGTGGGCAGGCGGCGGGGATGGGGGCTCTGGGGCTGGGCAGCACTGTGGTGCGGGCAAGGAGGTGGGGTGGGCTGTGGGATGGCTGGCCAGGCGAGGGGACTGTCCCCTCTTGGGACACCAGTGTAGCTGCTGGAACTGGGGCAGAACTCCATGGGGCATTGTGTGCTGAGCGGGCAAAAGGGAGCAGCCCAGACATGGTGATGCCTGGCTGGGTGACCCTCTCATCCCCAGGTACCTGTCCCTGTAATGCCACCAGCGCTGGTGCTGAGCCCAGCTCCGATGTCATTGGTGGATGCAGGGCTTGTGAGACTTTAGGCCAGCCCCTCTGGTGCTCCTGCCTGGAGCTGGACCTCTGTTGACCCCCTCTTGCAGAGCCCGAGGAGAGCCCACAGCGAGCCCAGCTGTCTCCCAACCATGGATACCACGGACGTGCCCCTCCAGGCCGAGATGGTGGAGCTGGTGCCCAATGGGAAGCACACGGCCACGCTCAGCGCCTCCGCTCTCCCCTCGCTGGCAGGTGACAGGTAGGGACCCCGGGGCAAGCAGGAGTGGCAGGGACTTGGGGAGGTCCTCCCAGCTGCTCCCTGCCCTTGCAGTACCAGCCAGTGCTGATGGCCCCTGGCTCTGCTTTGGCTTCACCCCCTTCCTCCATGGCCAGATTTGAGGAGAACCAGACTGGCGTGGCAGAGATGGAGGAGTTCCTGCCCCATGGTGCTGAGAAGAAGCAAACGCACTTCACTGACGTGAGTACTGGCACAAGCACGGTGGTGGGGATGGGATGGGGCTGGTTCCCAGTGGACTGGTGCATCCCCTCCTTCTTGTGTCCTGTGAACAGTTCGAAGGGAAGACGTCTTTTGGGATGTCTGTCTTCAACCTGAGCAATGCCATCATGGGCAGTGGCATCCTGGGGCTGGCCTATGCCATGGCCAACACCGGCATCATCCTCTTCCTGTGAGTGCCATGGGGGTCTGGGGGGATCTGTGGGTGCAGGAAAGAAAGAAGTCTCTGACTTGAGGTGATGCAGGGACCAGTGTCCTGCTGGCTGAGCAATGCCCATTGCTGGCACGAGCCTGCCTGCCCTGTTGGGTGCTGTGACCCACTGGGGACGCGGAGGAGAAGGATAAAGGTTTGCTTTCTTACTACAAGTTCAGATTTCCACAAGTGACCCAAAGGATGTGAATGCCAGCTCCATTGGGCATGGAGATGTGGGTCACAGGGTCCCTGCACCCTACAGCCTGCCTGCCCTGTGAGCACCCAGCCAGTGACAGGCTGGTGTCCTGCCAGGACAGCTGCCCACAGGCAGAACCTGTCTGTGCAGAGTTTGCTCCACAGCTGTGTCTGAGCCCTGTGCTGTGACCCACTGGTGACTGTGCTGTCCTCCTGCAGCTTCCTCCTGACAGCGGTGGCCCTGCTCTCCAGCTACTCCATCCATCTGCTGCTCAAGTCCTCGGGCATTGTAGGTGAGTGCCAGGTCCTTGGCAGGGCTGTGCCAGGGGATCCCATCCTGACCCTCACCCCACCACTGCTCCCCATCCCACAGGCATCCGTGCCTATGAGCAGCTGGGCTACCGAGCCTTTGGCACGCCAGGGAAGCTGGCAGCAGCCATTGCCATCACGCTGCAGAACATTGGAGGTGAGGATGGGGCTGGGGAGACCTGTCGAGGCTGGGAATGAGGGATGGATGGGACCAGAGCACACCAGAACAGTACGACCTTGTTCTGCCCTGCAGCCATGTCCAGCTACCTGTACATTGTCAAATCTGAAGTGCCTCTGGTCATCCAGACCTTCCTCAACCTGGAGGAGAAGACCACGTGAGTGCCTCCTGCCCACGCTGCCTGCGTGCCTTCCCCGGACAGGCGCCGGCGCTCCGGCTCCAGCTGTGCAGCCCATGGCAGGGATTTACTATCATTAAGCCACTACTATTTTTGATAACTGTCAGTGCTGAATAAGCCCCTGGGTGAGATTAAACTGAGCTGAACTTCCAATCCCCGCTCCTCACATCCCCTTGGGATCAGGCTTTCCTCCTTGAGCAGAACCTGGGGCTGTGGGGTGGGGGATGAGAGCTCTAGTTAGGAATAGGTCCCCCTACCCCATGCCCACATCCACACCAGTAGCTCTAGTCCTTGGGGGTGTACCACTGTGGGGGTAGGCAGGACCCAGCTGAAGGGCCCTCAGGCATGCTGCCCTCAGGGGTCCTTAAGAATGCCATCTCAGGGGTCCCCAGGGATGTTAGCACAGCAGGGATATCAGCCTTAGGGGACACCAGTACCCCTGGGGTTTGCCAGCTTCAGAGACCCTACAAATGGCAGACAGCCCCTGCAGTGGCTGCCTCTGCCTCCGTTGCCCCAGCAGAGTGGGGTGGTGAGCAGGCCCTCTACTTACAGGGACTGGTACATGAATGGGAACTACCTGGTGATCCTGGTTTCTGTCACCGTTATCCTGCCCCTGGCCCTCATGAAGCAGCTGGGTAAGTCAGAGGGATGCCACCCCATGGTTTGGCACCCTGGGTCCCCTGCTGGATTGCAGTGCCAGCCTGGAGGTGCTGGGAATGGAGGGGGTACCTAGGCAGTGTGAGGGTCCTGCCTGTACCCACCGGCCACTCTCCTTCCTCCTTAGGCTACCTCGGCTACGCCAGTGGCTTCTCCCTCAGCTGTATGGTCTTCTTCCTCATCTCGGTGAGCACCCGCTGGCACGTGCCGACGCCTTGGGGTGCCAAGCATCCCTCCTGCAGGGAGGTGCGGCCAGACTGGTTGCTGTGGGGACAGCGGAGACAGCAGGGACAGCGGGCGCTCGAGGCTGCGGAGACGCTGTGGCGGTGCTGTCAAGCTGCTGGGTTATTTTCGGCTGAAGGAACTGAGTGTCATGGAAAGGGAGAGGGTGCCGGGGGGGAAAATCACACATGTGGCCCCTCCACGTGCCGCTGCCCTGCTCTGCCCCGCTGCCCACCCTCGCAGGGGCAGGCGGGGGGGAACCAGCATTGCCACGGGGCAACGCCAGCAAAGGATGCCCCATAGAGGGGTCCCAGCAGGGGCACTGGCACCCTCCTGCTGGGCATTGTGCTGCCTTGGGTATTGGGTACTGGAAGTTGGTGGCATCAAGAGCTGACCATTCCCATGTGCCCTCTACCCCAGGTCATCTACAAGAAGTTCCAGATCCCCTGCCCACTCCCTGAGGAGGAGGGGAACCTTACGGGCATCCTCAACATCACTTCTGTCAGCACTAGTGACTACCAGAATGGCTACACTGTCCTCCAGGCCCCTGAGCAGGACACCTGCAGCCCCAGCTTCTTCACCCTGAACTCCCAGGTAAGGTCCCCTGAGGCTCTGGGTGAGCCCCCTCCCTGTGCACTCCATGAAGACAGGTGGTCCTGGTGCTGGCACTTGGCACCCAGCAGTCAGTCGCCTTCCTCTTGCACAGACAGCGTACACCATCCCCATCATGGCCTTCGCCTTCGTCTGCCACCCCGAGGTCCTGCCCATCTACACCGAGCTGAAGGAGTGAGTCCTGGGTGGGGGCACCCACGGGGAGGGGTGGGCTTCGTCCGGCGCCCACCCAAAGGCAGTGCCATCCGTGTGTGGGACCTGCGCCGGGGCATCGTGGGGAGGTGGGTGATATGACCCTGGGTGGGTGGGTGGGGGTGGTGGGTGACAGGACCTGGGATGGGTGAGCAGGTGGATGGTGGGTGATATCACCCCTGGGAGATTGATGATATAACCTGGCTTAAGTGATATCATCCCTGGGGGGTGGGTGATGTGGGTCAGGATGGCTGGTGGGTGATATTACCCGTAAGAAGTGGTTGCCATGCCCCAGGTTGGGTGGTATGACCCTTGGGAGGTAGGTGTTATGGCCTAGGATGGGTGAGTGGTGGTAAGTGGTATCACCCCTGGGAGGTGGGTGATGCGACATGGAATGGGTGGTGGGTGGTATGACCCCTTTGAGGTGGGTGTGTGACCCGAGATGGCTGGGTGGGTGGGTGACTGGTGGTGGGTGATCCTACACACCACACAGCCCAGGAAGGGGGGTGCAGCCCTTCTCCGCACAACCCTTACACACCCCAAGGTGCTCTGGCAACAGCCCTCCTTGTTGGGTGGGTGCTCGGTGCCAGGGGGTGCCAGGGGGCTGTGCTGAGCCCGCCGTCTCCCACAGCCCCTCCAAGAAGAAGATGCAGTGCATCTCCAACATCTCCATCTCGGTCATGTACCTCATGTACTTCTTGGCTGCCCTCTTTGGCTACCTCACGTTTTATGGTGAGCCCTCAGGGAGGGGGCTGGGTGCCCTGCTGGCACGTGGTGCCAGGGGGGTGGTGGTGCTGGGTCTCACCCAGCAGCTCCCCACTGGTGTCTGCAGGCCGTGTGGAGTCAGAGCTGCTGCACACGTACAACAAAGTGGACCCCTTTGACGTGCTCATCCTGTGTGTGCGGGTGG
The DNA here is from genome assembly GCF_036250125.1 of Pseudopipra pipra. NCBI lineage: Eukaryota > Metazoa > Chordata > Aves > Passeriformes > Pipridae > Pseudopipra > Pseudopipra pipra. The sequence goes on from NC_087559.1 coordinate 14,873,378, forward strand.
CTGTGCTGACGGCTGTCACCCTCACTGTCCCCATCGTCCTCTTCCCGGTGAGTGGCCCTGCAGGAATGCCAGGTGGCTTCAGCACCAGGCTTTGAGAGGGGAAACTGAGGCAGCAATGAGGACAGGAATTGGAGAACAGGACGTGCTGGGTGCCAGGAACAGGGCTGGGGCAGAGAGATGGGTGATGGGGACCAGTGGGGCATGAGGGTCAGGGCTTGGCAGGGGAAGGGGTGATGTTGACCAGCTGGATTGCAATGACAGGGGATGGGATGGACCTTGGCTCCAAGGATGGAGTGTGACACCCTGTCCCTGTCCCCAGGTGCGCCGGGCCATCCAGCAGATGCTGTTCCAAGGGAAAGACTTCAGCTGGATCCGCCATGTCATCATTGCAGTGGTCCTGCTGACCTTCATCAACCTCCTGGTCATCTTTGCCCCCTCCATTCTTGGCATCTTCGGCTTGATTGGTAGGTGGCAGTGCCCTACCCCTGTCCCCCCTTGGGCAGGGGGTATTGCAGCAGCACACCAGTCCCTGTCCTGGCTGGTGCTTGGCTTTGTCTGACCCCCCTGTGCCTCACTTTCCCCTTCCCATCATGCCAGGACCAGCTGGTATATGGGGCATCCCCCATCCCATCCCCATCCTGGAAGGCTGGTTCCTGCAGGGCAGTGGCAGCACTTTCTCTTCCCCTGTGTGTTTCTCTTGATCCCCCCAGCCCGGCTCCCCCCTCTTGGCGCTCAGCTCCGTGCCAAGGCCCTGGCTGCAGGAGGGGGGTGGGGACAGTGCCAGCACACCGAGTCCCTGGGTTCCTGGAAGGCTTTGCCAGGCCTGGGAGGGGGGTGAGGGGGTGGAACGGGGGGGAACAAGACCTGGCCTGGCAGTGGGGCTGGCAAGGCTGAGCCACGGCGTGGGAGGCCCCTGCCCACTCTGTCCCTGTCTGCTCCAGGTGCCACCTCTGCTCCCTGCCTCATCTTCATCTTCCCCGCCATCTTCTACATCCGCATCATGCCCAAGGACAAGGAGCCGCTGCGCTCCACCCCCAAAATATTGGTAAGTGTGGGCAGAGGGTACAAGGATGGGGATGGGGATGGGGGTTCTGAGGCTGACTGGGAACCCCATCACCCTGGCTGTCCCTGAGCCCCTTCCTTGTCCCCACAGGCTGCCTGCTTCGCCCTCCTTGGGGTGGTCTTCATGATCATGAGCTTGAGCTTCATCATCATCGACTGGGCCACGGGTGGGGGCAAGAGCGGCGGCAGCCACTAGCCAGCACCGGGTGCCCATGCCAACCCCCCCCACCGGTGCCCCAGGGAGAGCCAGCCCCGGGCTCAGCCCCCATGCTGCAGCCACACTGGGATTCCCTGGGGAATTCTGCCCATCACCTCTGGTGGTGGTGAGGGGGCATGAGCCATGGCAGGCATGGGGACTCCTTGACCTGTGCCTGGGATGGGGCAGTGAGCCTGGGGCAGGTCCTGTGCCCCCCAGCCACTCCAGCGGGTACTCTCCCTGCTCCGCGCCTCAGTTTCCCCATCCGTAAAATGGGGACAATAATACTGCCCTACCTCACCCGGAGCTGGCTGTCAGGTGGGGCTCGTCTCTGCACCCCCAGAGCCGCCAGCAGCAGGCACTGCCAGGGGCGTGAGGCACTGTTCGCCATGGGGACCGAGGACTGGGGACACTTTCCTGGCGGGCCCCCAGCCCCACCCCCCCCCCTCCTCCCGACAGCATCAAGAGCCCTGATGAACAGTGTCCCTGGTGGCTGGAATCTATCAGGGCAGTCAGATCTGTGACAGCACCTGTGCCCAAGCCACCCACTCTCTCCTTCTGCTGTCCCCCAGTCCCCAGAAAGATGCCACCCCACTGCCCTGGCATCATGGGTGTACTCCAGTCCCCGTGGGCAAGGGTGGTCCTGCTGCTGTGGCTGGTGGTACCCAGCCCTCTGCTCTTGAGCCTGCTGGGCTCCTGGTGCCTGCTGATGGGACCCTGCTGACCCCTGGGCCATGTTTGGGGACTGGCTGCATTGCTCTGGGGAGGTGACACGCACGCCAGGGGCTTGGTGCCCACTGGCATCCTGCCCGTGCTGCAGCTTGGCTGCCAGGGGCCTGGCCCACCGGAGGGGCACAGGGGGGTGTGGGGTGGTCTGGGGACAGTGCTCACGGGGGGCCAGCTCAGGGCTGCGGAGGCACCCCGTCTGCATGCCCAGACGCCAGGGTGATGGGCACCCCAGCAAACCAAGCTGTCCCTGCTCGCCTTGCACCCTGGGCCAGCACCCAGGCCCCCACAGCCCTCACCGATCCATCCATCCATCCATCCATGCTGCTGGGACACCCCAAACCATGCCAAAAGCTGGACAGTGGCTCTCCCACCCCCGGCCTCCCTTCCCAGCACGGAGGGCAGCCTGGCAGGGTGGGCAGCATGGGTCGGGGGGGGTCTGTCCTGCAGCAAAGTACATAAGAGATGTATTTTTTTATTGGGTGGTGGAGGCTGGGATGCTTTTTATAAATACTGTACATAAGAGTAGATCTTTTTTAACGTGTTGTGTTGCTCTGGGTAGCTCTGTATAATGTACGTATCACATGGGGAGGGGAGGGGAGGGGGGACACCGTCGTGGACCCTCGCCATCTGCCTGGGAACTGCCGGCTGCAGCATGGCCCCGGTGTCCCTGTCCCCAGCCCAGCTGCCCTGTGGCCATCCTTGACACGTGTAAATTATTGGGGGAGGTGGTGCTGGTGGCGGCGGGAGGCCGGTGGTGAAAATAAAGATGTGAATGTGCCCAGGTCTCGGGCGTCACTGGGGCAGACGAGGAGCTGGCACGCAGGCTGGCACCCGGCACACAGCGTCCTGAGGTGGCACGGACAGACGGACACGCATGCACGGACGTGTGTGAGGACAGCAGGGACATGCGGACATGGATGTGCAGGGTTAGTGCATGTGCATGCTCGGCAGGACAGAGAGCATGGATGTACAGCAGGACAGCACAGATACATGGACACAGATGCGCAGGGACCCCTGTGGGAACAGGACCCTCGTGGGCATTGGACCCTGGGGAAACAGAACTCCTGGGGAGTAAAACCCCAGGGGAGCAGGACACCTGTGGGAGCAGGACCCCCAGGACAGTGGGGCATGTGTGGGAGCAAGACTCTGGCGAGTGAGACAAGTTTGGGAGCAGGACCCCCAGGGAGCAGGACTCATGTGGGAGCAGGAACCCCGGGAAGCGGGACTGCCATGGCACTAGTATCCCTGGGGAGTGGGGCTCCTGTGGAAGCAGGGCTGCAGTAGAAGTGGGGCTGGGGCATCTTGTGCCCAGGGCCAGGGCAGGGGGTACCCCAAGTGCCCCCCGGGCCAGCCCAAAGCCCCTCAGCCCTCACCCATGGCACAGTGTGGCATGGGGGTGAGCCCCCCGGCTCCCCCAGCCCTGGCCCCTCGCTCCTCTCCGCCGGCCCCAGGCCCGGGCTCAGCGCCAGCTCGTTAGTGAAGCCTTATTAGCACGGCAGCCCGCTCCCACGGGAACAGCCCTGCTCCTGCCACGCCAAGCCCACGGGTGCAGACCCCACGGAGCATGCTGCCCCCGTTCCCCTGGCATTGCCCTTCTGAGTTAGAGCATCCTTTGCTGTCCCCACCCTGCTTGGTGGGTGCCAGTGGAGGGGGTGGGGAGGGGCTGGGGGGTCCAGGCAGGCATGAGATGCTGCTGTAGGGCTGGCACGGAGTGAGGGTGGCTGTCTGGGCACGGGCCAGCCCCGTGGGGCAACTTGCACAGCCTGCCCACCTCCTCAGGTGGCATGGGGGGTCTAGTTCCCAAGGGAGCAGCCGTGGGAGCTGGGGGATGGGGCAAGCGCCTGGGGTGCCCCCTGTTCTGGCAGAGAGCTGCAGATGTCTCATCCAGGCCAGTCCCATCCTGCCCCATCCCTTGCCACAGGCACCCCCAGCCCTGGTACCCACCGAGAAGCCCCCTCCTCTGTCAGTGTGGCACGTGGGTCCCTGAGGGCTGAGCCCCAGGGGCAATGATAGAACAAGGGGATCCCCACCGTCTGAGCCACCACCCCATGACACCGTGTCCCCGCAGAAGGTGGCCCTGAGACACAGCATCACCCACACCGCTGACCCCAAGGCTGCACCTATTGCTCTGCATCCAAAGGGCCCCAGCCCCAAAATGCAGCACCCAGACTCCATCACCCCCGCCACGTCTGTCCCGTCGCACGCCGTGGCCGGTGCCCGCCTGTCCCTCACACACCGTGTCCTGCCCCACTCCTGTCCCTTCACACGCCGTGTCCCTCCTCAATTCCCGTCCCCATGTCCCCCCCGCGCCGTTTCCCGCCATTGCCACGCGGGGGCCCGCGCTCCGGCGGGCACGAGGCCCCGCCCCCTCGGGCCCGCCCCACCAGCGCCCCGCCCTACTGGCCCCGCCCCCGCCCCCGCCCCCGCGGGCGCGCGCAGGGGCGGGGCCTGTCGGGGCGGGCCGGGCCGGCAGAGCCGCGGGCGCGCGCAGCAGCCGCCGCCGCTGCCGCCATGGGCTGCACCGTGAGCGCCGAGGACAAGGCGGCCGCCGAGCGCTCCCGCATGATCGACAAGAACCTGCGGGAGGACGGCGAGAAGGCGGCGCGGGAGGTGAAGCTGCTGCTGCTCGGTGAGACCCCCCCCACCCCGGGGCCCGCCCCCCCGGGGCCCCCCACCTCCCCACTTGGCTTCCCCGCCCGGCCTGGCCCGGCCCGGTCCTGCCGGAACCGAGCGGATCCGCCGCCTCCGCCCCGCGTTGCCCCGGAGCGTTGCCCTGGGTACCAGCGCCGGGGGTGCCCGCCCCGCCCCGCCCCGGGGATCCCCCATGAGTGGGATGCTGGCCCCAGCCCAGGCTGCGGGGTCCCCGCTCAGTGGGCTGTCGGCTTCCTCTCGGGCCCCGGGGATCCCCCAGGGAGCGGGGGACCTGCCCCGCCCCAGGCTTCCGGGTCACCGCCCCCCCCGAGTGGGGTGCTGGCCTCGCAGCAGGCCTTGGGGATCCCCCCCAGGAGTGCGGTGTTGACCCCACAGCAGACCCTGGGGATCCCCTCTGCGGTGGGATGCCTTCCCCACCCCTCTGTAAACAAGATGCCAGCCCCACTTCAGACTCTGGGGATCTCCCTGGGAGTGGAGTGCTTGCCATACAGCAAGCCTTGGGTGTCCCTTGGGAGTGGGTGCCACCCCACCCTGGGCTGGGGGGTTCCCCCTAGAAGTGGCTGCCTCCCCACTACTGTACTGTTCCCCCAGCCCGGTCCAGCCTGGGCACAACCCTTCGGGACACAGGCAGGGGCATCCTCACCCTCCTGTTGGATGGACCTCCCCCAGCAAAGGCCCTGCAAGCCCAGGCACCCTGTCCTGCCTGCCCAGGACCCCCAGCTGCCCGGCTGTGCTGGGGAGTTCCTCTGTGGGCTCCTCTCACCCTGGCCTCGGGTTAGTTGTGGTGGAGGTAATGGGGTCAACAGGCACCCGTTGCCCTGTGCTTCCCCCCTCTGGGGCACTGGGAAAGGCCTGAGCCCCTCCATCACCTCCCCTTTCTGTGGGTAGCGGGAGGCTCAAGCCACTGCTCATGGTGGGCAGGACCCCCACAGCCCAGGGGCTCTCTGCCCCACGGACACTCGATTTTGGTGCTGATAACGGGCCGCTTGCGTTCTTCAAAGCAGCCCAGCGATGCTCTCGTGGGCGTTCACAGCCCTGCCCTGTGCCTGCGGGCAAGGCAGCCACTTCGTTATTTTAATTTATTATTTCTTCTAATGACTCCCAGTTGGGCTGTTTATTCCCTTTACAAAATTCCCAGGGAGAGCCCCGCTCCAGGTGTGAGGTGGGAGCGCGCGGGGCTCCCACGGCACTGTGGGGCTGTGGGATGGGCAGAGGGATCCCTGGCAGAAAACGTCTTTTGGGTTCATCGCCGTCGGCAGAGGAAGCTGCCGGCAGCAGGAAGTCACGCCGAAATCCGGCAGCCCTTTATTTGCTCAGCCCCTGCCTGCCTTGAGAAATACGTAATTAACACCTCGAAACGCTCCTTTATCAGAACGCCTTGCGTGTTTTCGTTTTGTTTAATTCTGATTTTGTTTTTGCCTTGGCGTGAGCTGTGCTGGTAGCAGGACCTGTCGTGGGGGTTTTTGGTGGGGGTCTGTGCTGTTGGGGGGGCTCACTGGTTAGGCACACTCTCCGCCCCACTTCTTTTTGGGTGGGGGGGAAGAGTGTGGGGAGTGAAACCCCCCGTGGGGTTTGTGGAATGGTGGGGAAACACGTGGTCCCCCTTTGCCGTGAGCTGCTCCCGTGCTGGCCTCGCTGCTGGCTTGGCTCCTCTCGGACCGCTGCCTGGTGGGGAGTAATGGGGATTGTAGCTGGCCAGGGGGCTTGGAACCTCCTATGGGAGGCTCCTGGGACTGTCTGGGATGGGAAGCATCACTCCAGTGGCACTGAGTGTCACCGAGGGGTGGTTAGGGGCTTGCCAGAGAGCAGGGATCATGGTCTGGGCTGACTGGCTGATGTCCTTTCCTGGGTCTTGGTCTGTCCCGAAGGGAGGAGGAGGAGGGTGTCCACACTCCCTTCTGCTGGGGCCGTCATTTACAAGTGGCATTTCTGAACTCAGTTGGTTTCTAAAGCCAAAAATAGAGCTCAGTGGCTCTTTCTGTACATTTTCTAAGGTTTTTTTTCCCTTCCCCTTGAAGCTGTTGAGGTGTCAATAGCATCAGAGCCTTGGGTCATCAGTGCCCATTTCTGAACCCAGCCACGGCCGGAAAATCCTTCCAGGCTGGTCAGTGAGTGGCTGGGGAGGTGTGGCCAGCACTGCCCTCCCACCCGGGGGGCTGCTGCTTGTAACATCCCCCACCTCTGCAAGAACCCCTTTGGTGGGACCACAGTGCCAGGGGGTGCTCTCACTACCCTGCTGCTCACCCTTCCTATGGCTTATTTTTTCCCCCTATGGTCGGGGGAAGCTTTGAGGAGACCCAAGGCCTCACATGAGGCCAGGTGGGCGCTTTTTGGTCAACCCCCTCAGCTCCTGGTTGCATTCAGCAAGGCAGAGCTCCACAGTCCTCCCTGGGGGCTGCAGCCCTCCTGCCTCCTTCAGGAAAAGGGAGGGGCAAAAGCTAAGGAGAAAAACAGCTTTACCCTTTGTGCCGCATCAACCTGTGGCGTGAGGAGGAGATGCCTCTTCCAAGCGTGGCATGTTTTTTGCTGGCAACCTGTGCTGTCCCACAGCCAAAACTTGGAGCTGGGACACCGCTGCCGGCAGGACGTGGTGTGAGCAGAGGGTGACGGTCTCGGTGTGCGGCAGTGGCATCGCGACTGTGGGACAATGGAGGGCTTGGGGCTGACTGGTGCAGCTGCCTTGGCTCTGTGCCATGCCCTGTGTGTGGTGAGCCTGCTTCTGCCTTTCCTGTGCTGTGGCAGTGAGCTGGAGAGGGATGGACACACTGTCAGTGCAGGACCCCTCGCAATGGAGTGCGGCTCCGCAGGCGTGGACGCAGCACCATTCCTGCCGTGCCACCTCTCGATGTCTGCGGGTTTTCCTCTGCTGGTAAACACACTGTGTGCTGGAAAGTTTGAAGCTCCAGCGTCTGACAGGAAGACCCAGACAAAGCGATCCTCCCCAGATGAAGCAATTCCCCACAAACAAAGCAATGTCCCCCTCCCTGCCACTGGAAACCTGCAGTCTCCCAAGGTTTTGGTGCTGGGAGAGGCCAGGAGCCACCACCGACAACTGAAAAGCACCTGGAGCATCTGCCTTGTGCAGCAGCATTTCTAGCACCTCCTGGTACCACTGTTGGCTCCTGGGCATCACCAGGACTCAAACCCCTGAAGCCACAACCTCCTTCTGGAGGCTGTGTTCTGACCATCCCACCTCCCTGCCTGTGGGATGCTCTGGGCGGGATGCAGGATTGGCAGCAGGCAAGCGATCACCGTGTTCAAACTCCCTTATCCCTTATCTTCGGAGCATTAGGAAAGCAAAAGGATTTCTCAGCTGCACTAGAGATGGGGAAGGTGCTGGTGGGTTGGTCATGTCGATCCCCAGAGGTTTGCAGTGCTGCAGGTGCAGACCCCAGGACGAGGATGCTGCCCTCGCACCCCCCTGGCACGGTGGCACCGGAGGACATCACGCAGGAGCTGCCTGTTCCAGCCGTGGCCAGGGCAAGGGCGGCCAGGGCAGGGCTCGGAAGCCACTTTGTTGGTTTTTTTTTTTTAGACTTGCATAAAAATAGAGGAAGGGAGGGACCAGCTGTGACTTTCAGAGGCTGTGTGGCCCCGGCACTGCCCTGAGTTCCGTATGAGCCGCCTGGTTTGTTGTGCTTCATCCTGTCTTGGGGAGTTGTTTCTGTCCTTCCTCCTGCCCCAGCCCTGGGTGATGGGCTGTGTTGCCTTCACTGTGACCACAGACCACGAGGTGTCATGGTGAACAGGGAAAAACTCAGTGCTGTTAGATCCAGAGAGGACCCCACATCCAACCCCCTGGAGCTGGTGTATGGACTTGGGATAGGTTAGGGTGGGATGGGATGGGAGGAAGGACCCCGGCACCCAAGCCCTGGGATGAGTCACTCGCATGCCCCCACTGGTGAAATCCCAGAGGCAGGCAGCTGCCCTCTGCTCCAAGATGAGCACTTAGGCTTTGCCCAGGGGAAGCAGCAGGCTTATATGTATATATTTTACATATATTTTCACATACTCATTAGAAATATATTTTCTATTTTAAAATATATATACATTGCATTTTGTGTATGTATATGTATACACACATTGCTCTTTTGTATGGAGCAATATATACATTGATTTATGTATATCAAAAAGTGTATATATATATGTTGCTTTACCTATATATATACAACTTTATGGAAGAAGATCTCCCATGGTCTGAGCCCACCCAGGGCTGTGGGTGCCAGTGAGTGCTGTGGGATCACGGTGTCCCCAAGCACTGTTTATAGCCAGGGCTGGCCTGGCCTTTCCGCAGCCACCGGGTTTCCTGCTCCAGGCCCAGAGCACGGGTTTCCGGGCTGGAGACTGGTTGAATCACCAGAGTGGGGGGAGCTGAGTAATCCTCCATCCCATTGGTGGAAAACTCAGGTGGGGGGATTTGGGTGCCAGCGGGTGAGCCCCCATCCCGTCAGGGCAGCATGGAGGGGATGGCATGGCTGGCACCCAGGCCTGGGGGCACTCAGTGGAAGGGGAGAGGGACCGCTCTGGCTGTGGCAGGGTCAGAAACTGAGCAGCAAAGTTCCAGGATTCCTGGAAAAAGCCCGGCACAAGGGTAGTTTTGTCCAGCTTGCGAACACCGTCAGGCCTTGTTGGCATTTTCCATGCTCCCCCTGGGAAACCATACCCAGCCCACCTCCTCCCTGTGTGCTCCGAGCATCCTTCCTGCTGCCAGTTTATTTCTATTTTATTTACTTTTGTTGGGTTTTTTTTCTGCATCTCCATCGGCTGCCTTGGACAGGGGGGTCTGTGCCTCCCTGGTGCCCCCCAGTTTTTTGAGGTCCTGCCTGGGGACGTGGCATCCACCAGCTGTTGATGCACAGGCTCCTTCTGGGAAGCAGCCAGCCCTGTGCTGGAATGGGACGGCCCTTGGGAAAAACGCCCTATGTCACCGTGGGGTTTTAAAAAAATGTGATTATTTTTACAGCAGTTTTCCATCTATTTTGGGTAGGAAGGAAAATGTTGAGGGGAATCTCTTTTTATTGTTAGTTTCTGAGTCTTTAGGGTAACTCTGCTTTTAAAACACCCCTTTGACAGTCCCATTTGATGATGGGGACCCCACAGGTGCTGAGGGGGGGTGGGCTCCGCAGCCATCCCTCTGTTCAGCCATCTGTCTGTCCTGCAAGGAAAGGAATTGGTGTGTTTGTCCAGAACTAAAACCTATCAGTAAATCCATGCTCAAATAATAGCTGCTGCTTGCCAGGCTGGGAAAACTTGCTGGGACAGTGTCTGGGGATGGGGCTTCAGCTGCTGGGGATGGAGATGGCTCTGGACCCACTGGTGGATTGAATTCCAGTTTTTCCCCCGTAATAAGGCAAATTTTCCAGCTGTGCATCGCTTCCATCCATGCCTGGATATTTGAAGGCATCGAACGTGATGGTGCCGTGTGGAAAAATGGAAAATCCGCTCTTGGTGATGCGGGATGAGGTGGATCCTGAAACCTGTGGCCAGCTCCTAAAATATAGGGATTACATATGTGCTGCCCAGAACTATGTGCGTATATTGCATTAAATATCTACTGCCCAGAAAGCGTCATAAATCGTGGGCTGCAAAATATATATGTTGGCTCAATAAACTTTTTGCCAGTCGATCAGCAGGGTGTTCTGGAGCTGGGCAGCTGCTTGCTTATTTTAAGTTTTGAAGATTATTTTTAACAAAAAAAGGAGGAAATGAGCTCTAGAGAGAGCTCTCCTCCTGTTTTGCCAGGCACTGCCCTGGGAACTGCCTGCTCCTGGCAGAGAGGCAGGGCTGGAGGGAGCACAGCTGTGGGGTCAGCCCATGGTGGTAGGGAGGGTCTCTCTGTCCCCCCTGATGCTGCCGGGGGGGGCTGGAGGAGGCAAAGCCCCTCTGACAGTGCCTCGTCCTGCCTGGGCTGGGCTTGAGGGTGGAAGCCGGCTGTTGGCTTCCGGCCCAGGAATTGTTTTGGGGCTGAATGGGCGGCAGCTGGGGTTTTCCGGGGATTGGAAACCCTTCCCCTCTGCCGCCCTCACCGGGGGGGCCGGGGAGGGTTCCCCACACAGGAGGGAGGGTATTAATTAAGACCCAAATTCCTGCTCAATGCAAGTGCACAGGCTCTTGTGCTAGGTGAGCTCCTGGTGGCAGGCAGAGGTGCTGACTTGAAACAGGGGGAAGCAGCATGGCCACCTTCCTCATGGAGCAGGGAAGAAGCTGGGAGACGCTGGGGAAGTTTGTGAGGAAATGGTCAGCCTTGGTGATGGTCACCCTGTGACTGTCACTCCTGCAGGCAGGAGGTCCCAGGGGGATTGTTCCCTCCTGGCAGGGAGCAAATGTCAGGACAAGGCAGAGCAGGAGAATGGGAAACAGCTGTCTGGCTGTCTGCCACCTCACCCCAGGGATGCTGATAAGCAGGGTCCTTGCTTGCCACGTGCCTCAGTTTCCCTGTCCAGGCACCCGTCAGGGAAGGGCAGGGTGAGTGCAGCTGGCTCTAACTGCCTGACCCAGCGGTACACGGTGGTGTCAGAAACCAGAGGTATTTAATGGAAAAAATGAAGGGATATGCTGAGTCCTTCCCCCCTGCTCCCAGCTCCGGGCAGGAGTTGCCAGCACTGACCACGAGCACTGGCTGGACTGCGCTGGGTGCCGCGTCAGCATCCTGAGGGCGCCAGAGGAGGATCGGTCGGCAGTGCCGGAGAGCCCCTGCAGTGCCGAATGGTGACCTCTGAGCTGAGCAGAGCCTCTCCCTCGACACATATGGCACGGGAACCATGGAGCAGGGTGCTCATGGCAATGAATACAGGATCTGCATAGCCTCAGTGTGGCCCCGGCATCAGGGTGCTCTGTACCCTGAGCAGTGCTGCCGTGGTGTCCCTGGGGGCGTATGCCCATCACCTGGGTGGCATTCAGGCCGGGGACATGTGCAGAAGGAGTTTACTCCCTGCGCCATGTCCCAGCTGGCATGATGGGCCCTGTTATTGCCAGTTAATTTTAGCATAATCTCCTTTTTTTTTTTCTAATTTTTTTTTTAACCTCCTTGTAATCTCTCTGCCCCCTCTGCGGCTGTGCTGGCGCAGCCCTTGGGGCCCCCCGTAAGGGCAGCTCCGTGGCCGAGGGCAGTGTTGGGGAGACAGGAATGGACTGAAAATGGACAGGAAGAGGACACAGGAATGGACTGAAAATGGACAGGAAGAGGACACAGGAATGGACTTGGCTTGGGGAGATCCCCTGGGACCTGCACCCAGAGGCAAGGACCACGCTGGTCCTCAGCCAAAGAGGCTGGTGAGGGTCTCGGGGTGAGACAAGACAGGCACTCATCCATCTCATGGGGACAAGGGACATGCACCGCCCCTTTCAGCTTCCCCTTTCAGCTTCCCCTTTCTTGCAACTGGGGTGACTTTGCTCCTTCCCTGCTTGCAGCCTGGGGAGAGAGGGCTGGGCCAGGCTGCACATTGCCTGCGTAGGGATGACATCCCTAAGGGGGACAGGGTGGAGGAGGGGGAACCTTGGGCACCCTGGCTGTCCCTCTGAACTTCTGGAACCCTGCGTTTGGATGCTGAAAAACAGAATGACCCCAAAAGCCATCGACTTTCCCTGCTGGCAGCTGCCTCTGCAGTGAGCTGGGACACAGGACCCGGCAGGTTGGGAAGTGTGTGCTATTTAAGAACCAACCTGGGGGTGGCTGGTCCCGCTGGGATCGCTCGAGCTGGCTGGTGGAGGTGGCAGCTTCTTCCTGAGTTCCCTGCCCATACCTGGTGACATGAGCATCCCTGCATCCTGGCCTCTGCCAGCTCCAGCCGTGGGCACGCAGTGAGCATACCCCAAAGCTGGGGTATCCAGTTGGCTGTGGTGTGCTGGGATCATGGGGAAATGTTAGTGTGTTGATGCCATTTTCCTGGCCCAGAGCAGGTGTCATTTCTCCCCTCAGGAACTATTGCAAGGTCCCCCATAGGCTCCCCTTTTCCTCCCTCTTTCTTAGTCCCGATATTCCTGGTGCCCATCCAAACATCCGCTCTCACCAATGCTGGGAGCTCTTCTCTGATGGCTGAGGCACCTGCCGTGTTCCCTCCCTGGGCTGGAGGGGTGTCCCAGTCGGGTGGGGGTCCCTGGCTTTGAGCAGGACCTCATCTTCCCTTCTCATTTCTCTGCAGGTGCTGGCGAGTCTGGGAAGAGCACCATTGTCAAACAGATGAAGTGAGTGGTCCCTGCACTGTCGCTGTGGCCAACACCACTCAGACCTCATACCTTTCCCCTCGATTGGGGAAGGCTCCCCATCGGTGTTGCCACAGAGCATGGGTGGGGAGCAGCACCCTGGGGTGCCCCCCAAAGGGCTGACCTTGTCTGTGTCTCTCCCCTGCTCCAGGATCATCCACGAGGATGGCTACTCAGAGGAGGAGTGCCGGCAGTACAAAGCTGTGGTCTACAGCAACACCATCCAGTCCATCATGGCCATCATCAAGGCCATGGGGAACCTGCAGATTGACTTTGGAGACTCCTCCAGAGCGGTGGGTGCCCTCCTGCTCTCACCACGCCTGGCAGGGATGGGGGTTCTCGGGGGCTAAAGCAGATGTGCCCAAAGCTGGACCAGGATTAAGAGTGGCCCTGCCCAAGCCCTGCTGTTCCCTGGATGACTGTGTCCTCCTGTCTCTGGCACTGAAGATGGGAGGACCCAAAGCATAACCCATGGTTGGCTGCATTGGCACAGCCTCTGATGGGTGCAGGGGTGGGGGTCCTGCTGCTTCCATTGGGTCTCATCCCCATCCACCACAGGAGCTTCCACCGTGCTGTCTGTGTGGGGTCCGTTGGGCTCCAGTCAGGTCCTCTGGAGCAGAGTGAACTTTGCTGATCCGGTGCCGGTGCTCAAGCTCTGTTTTTTCCCTACAGGATGATGCTCGGCAGCTGTTTGCGCTCTCCTGCACCGCTGAGGAGCAGGGCATCATGCCGGAGGACTTGGCCAATGTCATCCGGAGGCTGTGGGCTGACAACGGGGTCCAGGCCTGTTTCAACCGCTCCAGAGAGTACCAGCTGAATGACTCTGCTGCCTAGTGAGTACCCCTGCTCCTCTGCCCCAGCTTGGCTGATCTGGGCCCTGTGGACTGCGGCGCTTTTATCGAGCAGCAGAAAATCCCTCTGGGGGCCTCTGTTCTCCATTGCCAGGCTTGGGGCTGGTGCTGCCACTTCCCACGCGATGCTGGGGCTGAGCTGGAGCAGAACTGGGAAGGCGGATGTTTCGAAAGCTGTTTCCTCCTCTAGTGGGGTGCTGTGTCCCCTGGGAGGGGGGGCACCGGGGCATCTCCCTCCTTCCACTGCTCGGTGCCCACTGCCCTTCCCTGGGGGATGCTCCTCAGTGGCTCCCCCATATGAACACAGCTGGGATCCTGCCCACCCTCCTCACCCTTCATGGGCCATGAAGGCAAGAAAAAACCCCAAGGAAAGCACTGGGGACACTTAGGTCTGAAGAGGATGAGTAGAACGTTCAAGAGGCTTTTCTTTTTCTTTTGAACTGATTTTATATGGAAAGACTCAGCTTTAAACTGGCACATTATCCAGTAAACCAGTGTTTAGGTAGATAAATTGATGCATCTGGTCGGGTTTATCCTTGAAGAGATTAATAAATAAGTTAATCTGCCTAATGTACCATTGCTGGAGAGGGCAACACAGATGAATCTGCATTTAGCTTGCACAGTGCCCTCGTGGTAAAGTGTGGCAGGGGAGCTCATGGTGTGCCAGGAACACCCCACCAAGCCTGGCTCCAGCAGCATGCTTGGGACTCACTGCCAGCCCAGGGCTGTCCAACCCCCAGCTGTCCCCTCCTGCGTGGCACTGCTGGGTCCCCCTTCTGTACTGAGGTTGTTGTGGGGAAGAGGTTGCAGGAAAGCTCCTGGCAAGTGCCAACCCTGGAGAGGCTCCTGGCAGCGCTTTCCCCCAACACCCATGGGTTTCACTTCCTCCTGACCGGCACACACCCGCCCTCCCTGGCTCCTGTCTGCTCAGCCCCATCACTGAGGCATTTCCCCAGCAGTGGGTGCAGGTTTGGGGGCAGGGGACACCTGGCAGGTACCTGGCAGCTCACACACAAAGTTGGAGCAACTGTATTTGCACAGTGTCTACGAATTGTGTATTGCTGTTAGAGCTCTTATGGAGCATGGCGGGGGCTGGACAACCATTAATTAGGAGTGCCCTCAAGCTGTTGCTCCAGCCCATTTCCAGCCCTGTAGAGATGCTAGTGTGGTGGTTGATGCCCTGCCCATCCAGTGGGAATGATGTTGTGCTCACTATGCTGCTGGCAGAGAGCAGCCCGGGGATAAGGAGCCCTGTGCTGTGCCTGGCACGCAGCCCACCTGTGCCCCAGCCCTCTGTAGCAGCTGCAGCCTCCTCCTCCACAGTGCCTTAGGATTCCAGGAGCTTGGGGTGCCATGGTGGTGCTCACCAGCACCCTGGGGCTTGGCGCAAGGTCCGAGAGCCGCTGGCGCAGCGCAGGGCCCTGCCGCGGTGTTTCCTGTTTTTTTGTCAGCCGGAGGCTGTCTGTGTTTCCGGCTGTTTTTGAGCTGCTCTGCAGCGACGACGTGCCGGCCCCCCGCCCTCACACACACGGCAGGGTCCTGGTGCACCTCCAGCCCAGCCTTGCCCCGGCACGCTGCAGGGTTTCCCAGGAGCTGGCGAGCGGCCGTGCTGCCGCCAGAGCCAAGGATCCCTATGGCCTTGCGGGCTGTAATCTGGCTTTCACCAGATTATGACTCTGCAAATACCTTAATTAAGACAAGCCTAATTTGCTTAAAGGAGCCCGTTTGCAGTAACCCAATTAAAGCAATGTGAGCTGGAAAAATCAAAACCCGCCTTGATCCCCCCCGGCAGTTCTTGGTTGTCACGGTCACGGTGGGCGCTGCGCCTTGGGGACCCGGCCACCGCCGCTGCTGGGAGCCTGCGTGGGCAGCAGGGCAGGCGATGGCCGGGGATGGCCACAGTCCCCCGCTGTGCTGCTCCCTGTCTCTCCGGCCGCCCGCCTCTCGCTTCCTCCCAGGACGCCGTCCCTTTGTGTTTTTGACTATAAATGGCACGGCGCCATCGATTGTTTCCGCCGGTGCTGCGGCTGGTTGCCATAGCGCTGAATATTTTCCCCTTGCCATTTCCCCCCTGTGCAAACGGCCAGGGGAACAGGGTGAGCCCCTCTGCTCTGGCTGCATCCTCTGCCTGGCTCCCAGCACCAGCACACTGCCCCCCAGTCCCTCGGTCCTGTGTGTCCCGTGCCACTCCTGGTGTCCTGCCCTGCCTGTGTCTGGCAGGGACACGGGGTGACCCCAGGGTGCAGATGGGGCCCCCGCTGTGCTGCGCAGCTTGGCACTGCTCACCCTGAATGGACGATGCTGGGAGATGGCCAGGGGATGTCTGGGATGGTGTGGGGATGTCCTGTGGGATTTGGTGGGTTGTGCCCCACAGTCCAGCTCCCACAGCACCTTTCCTCTTACTCCCCAGCTACCTGAACGACCTGGAGAGGATAGCCCGTGCCGATTACATCCCCACCCAGCAGGATGTGCTGCGCACCAGGGTGAAGACCACTGGCATTGTAGAGACCCACTTCACCTTCAAGGACCTGCACTTCAAGTATGTCCGACCCTTTCCCTTTTGCCTTTCCCATGGCAAAAAAACCCCTTCCTCCCCATGCCGGGATGGATCCTGGTTGCATGCTGCATACACCGAGTTCCCCTGCCCCGGGTTTGCTCATGGTGGGAACTGCTGCCTCAGAGAGAGCGGAAACCGCTGAAAGAGCTGGAACAGCCTCAAAAACGCATCGCAGGGCTCAGCCCAGGGGCGGATCCAGGCTCTGGCACGGAGGGGAAGGGGGAAGGCATTCATCCTCCGGGTCCGGTGACGCTGCTTCCGTTGTGGGAAGGGCATTGGGGAGGAGCTGGGGTCTTGGGGTCAGGCACTGGCACTGCTGCCTGCTGGCACCCCGTGGTTGCTTTCCACTGAAACCCACGGGAAATAGTCAGGGCTCCAGTTTTTGAGGCAAAAAGCTGGCATTGCGCACATCCCAGGGGATTTAGTCCCATGGCAACAGAGCTGATGTCAGAAGGATCTGCTGGGGTCCTCTCTGAAGGCAGGAGGCTCTCAGGGACCCCTGTGCCACCCTGGTGGGATGGAGATGCTTGGTCACACATCACCAGGGCAGTGCTTTGGAGGTGGCAGTGATGGGGGTCTTGGGGGGGGCGGGATGCAGCGAGTCCCAGTGGGAAAGCCTTCCTGCCAGCCCCAGTGAACGTGGCCATGGTGCTGCTGCTGTGCTTTTCCCTGTGGAGGCAGGGCGTCCTCTGCTGCCTGTGGCAGGAGAGGCACACAGTGCACTGGGGTCATCCTTGAGCCCTTGTGCTCCTGCAGTCCTGCTGAGCCTGCAGCCACTTGGCTTCCCTTGATCCAAGGTCTCTGGCAAAGCCCAGCAGTGCCCACCCTGGAACAGGTCCCTGGGAAGCATCACACTGACACCTCCTGGGAAAGGTGGCCTGATCCTGCCCTGGCTCACATCAGGAATCCGCTCCAGTTGGGAAAAGAGCCTGGACACTGCCCTGTCCCTGAGATAGGCAGCAGGCGCCAGGGCAGATCTTCGTCACTGGCAAAACCCTTGGGCAGAGGCACTGTGCTGTGCCCATGCCTGTGCTGCTCCTGCTCTGGGCAGCTGGGGACACTGAGTCAGGGCATGGGGCAAGGGCTGTGGGGCCAGGAGCTGCTGCCCATCCCCACATCACCTCTCTGCTGCAGGATGTTCGACGTGGGTGGCCAGCGCTCGGAGCGGAAGAAGTGGATCCACTGCTTCGAGGGGGTGACTGCTATCATTTTCTGCGTGGCCCTGAGCGCCTATGACCTGGTCCTGGCTGAAGATGAGGAGATGGTGAGTCACAGAGATGGAATCAGCGCTGTGAGCCATTCCCTCCTTGAGGGACTGGGGGAGCACCCCCTCCTCTGCAGGCTGCCAGTGTGGTCCAAGCCTTGCAGGCCCATTGGCATCCCTTGCCTGGGCAGGCAGGAACATGGGAGGTGGCAGGGTGGGGAGCAG
The DNA here is from genome assembly GCF_036250125.1 of Pseudopipra pipra. Lineage (NCBI taxonomy): Eukaryota > Metazoa > Chordata > Aves > Passeriformes > Pipridae > Pseudopipra > Pseudopipra pipra. The sequence continues at coordinate 14,891,056 of NC_087559.1, forward strand.
TGGGGTAGGTGCTGCTTGGGGTTCCCTGTCCAGCTCACACTGCCATCTCCCCTACCAGAATCGGATGCATGAGAGCATGAAGCTGTTTGACAGCATCTGCAATAACAAGTGGTTCACAGACACGTCCATCATCCTTTTCCTCAACAAGAAGGACCTCTTTGAGGAGAAGATCGTGCACAGCTCCCTCACCATCTGCTTCCCCGAGTACACAGGTACCACTGGGACCTGCAGTACCCCCCTGTTCTCCTCGCAGGGGTATTGGGCCGAGTAGTAGGAGGTGTTGGGGATGGAGATGGCTCTCCTGTTGAGGAGCAGTGTGTTGGGGCAGCAAGTGGGGTGTGGTGGTGTTTGGAGTGTCCCAGGGGATGGGGGAAGATGTGGGAGGACACAACATGAGGGGCAGCAGCCCTAGGGCATTAGGTGAGGCTCACTCTGCCTTTGGAACATCAGTTTGGCATTGGGGCACTGGCTGTGGCAGCACGGGGAGCCAAGCCAGGCCCAAAACTCTTTGGTGCCAGTGGCAGTGGGTGCCGGTGGCCGTGGACGACTGTGGGGCAGCCCAGTGTCTCCTCCTCCCCAGGGGCCAACAAGTATGACGAGGCAGCCAGCTACATCCAGAGCAAGTTTGAGGACCTGAACAAGCGGAAGGACACCAAGGAGATCTACACCCACTTCACCTGCGCCACCGACACCAAGAACGTGCAGTTCGTCTTTGACGCCGTCACCGACGTCATCATCAAAAACAACCTGAAGGACTGTGGGCTCTTCTGAGTGTGGCGCTGCCCAGGTGGGTGATGATCCCAGTGGTGGCCCCCCCCAAAATGGGGTGGTCACGAAGCATCCTCTGGGGGTGGGCTGGGCACTGCCTGCCACCCGCAGGCTGCCCCCTGTCCCCAGACCCTCCCCTGCTCACCTCTACTCTCTCCTAGGACCCCCAAAGGAAGGACCACGCCACCCCCCACTCCTGCTTCTCTTTGGATTCATCCCTCCGTCCCCACCCCATAAAGAGACTTTTTGGGTGCCAGCACGGTGGCAGGGCTCATGTCCCTCCTGCCACCCGTGCTTGCCCCCCACCATTGTCCTCCTCCTCCTCCTCGCCGGCGTCGCCCTTCCCAGGGAAGACAAGGTTTTAATCTTGGTTTGTAACCCCTGAACCGCTCCAGCCCCCACTTCATTCACTCTGAGCCCTGGTGCTCTTCTCACTGTTTACATTGCAAGTGTTGCTGGCATGGGGGGCACAGGGTCCCCTCGGGGATGCCCACCTGGCCACAAACACGACCGATGACATTCCTTTTAGTAAACCAGAAAAGAAAGAAGAAGAAGAAAAAAAAAAAAAAGGAAAAGAAAAAACAACCCAAACCCAAAACCATGCAAAAAAAACCACACCACACCGGTTGGGGCCAGGTTGCTTTTTAAAGAAACCTTTTTACCAAACTATTTAAAAGCATCAAGTGCTACGTGGTGGCGGCGTCCTCCGTGGCCAGCCCACCCCCCAACCGTGTGCCTTGGGGGGGAGGGTCTGCACCCCACCCCGCCTCACTGCCCCCATCCCAACGGGCAGCCCGGGCAGGAGGGTGGGCAGGGGGTGCTGCCCACTGCCTCTATTCCCCCCCCCTCTTTCTAAGCCTAGTTTTTAGGTCTAGCCGTTGCGTTGGGCGAGGAGAGCCCGCTGTACAGAGCGGCCCCCGCTGTCCCCCCCAGCCCAAGGGGGACCCTTCAGCCGGTGCCTGCGGCCTCGCTTTTCCCACAGGATGTTTTTCCGAATTGTTCACACGGTTTGAAATAATAAAATGTAGAAAGGAAAAAAAAAAAAAAAGAAAAAGACATGTACTGAAACTGCCTTTGTGACACGGGGGTGGGCAGGGGGGCTTCATCTCTGTGGGTGGGGTGGGGGGGGCCCTGGGGTGGGAGAGGGACACGAGGTGGGCTGGTATCCCACCAGGATCAGCAGAAGCCCCTGGGTATATGGGAGGTGGGAGCAGGGGTGGGGCCCTCGGGGATGGAGCTGGGATGCTGCTTCAGGGCTGAGCCCCACCCTGAGGGGGCTGCAGGGTGGGAATGGACACATGACCACTCCCTGGCTCTGCAGCTAGAGGATGGTAGCAACCAGGAGGCCCTGGTATCACACAGTCCTTGGGGACACTCATGGAGAACCCAGTGACCTGTAGCCCAGAGGGAGATGTAGCACCCTTTGCACCTAGCAGCCTGCAAGGACCCCCAGATCCAGGGAGCACCCATGGGCACCCCACACCCAAGGGGGTCCCAGCTCCAAGGGGTTCCTGGAGACTTCCAGCATCCCCCAGCTCCGCAGTGCACTCATGGACACCCAGAAACACCCAAGGGACTCCCCCCAGCAACCCCCAGCTCCAAAGGATATCTAGGACACCCCATCACTCAAGGGAACCCCTAGCACCCCTCAGCTGCAAAGGGGTACCAGGGATTCCCAGCACCAAGGGGCACCTGAAGTCCCCCAGTCTCCCCAGTGCCAAGGGTCATCTGGAGAACCCTAGCACCCCTCAGCTCCAAAGGGAACCCAGGGACCCACAGCACCCAAGAGTCTCCAGCACCGTGTAGCACCCAGGACCACCCAGGGACCCCCAGTGGCACTGGGTGCCCCACAGTGCTGGCTGGTTGGGGGACTGGTGGGAAGGGGGAGTGAGTTTGTGGCCCCAGCCCAAGAGTGTCTCTGGGGTCACATCCTGAGGCAAATAGAGATGATTGTGGAGGTGGGGTGGGAGTAGCAACAGTGCTGGGTCTCAGAGGAGGGGGAGACTGGACTGGGGACGGGGCACTGGTCTGGGGCTCAGAAGAGCCCGCAGTCCTTGAGGTTCTCCTTGATGATGATGTCAGTGACGGCGTCGAAGACGAACTTGACGTTCTCGGTATCGGTGGCGCAGGTCATGTGGGAGTAGATCTCCTTCACATCCCGCCGCATGTTCAGCTCCAGGAACTGCACCTTGATGTAGTTGCCCGCATCGTCGTACGTGTTGGGACCTGGTGGCATGGCAGTGAGTGGGGTCCCCTCCTGGGCTGGTGTCCCCCTAAGGGTGCTGGCCCAGCGTTAACCAACACTCCCTCGGGTGGGTAAGGCTCGTATGGCATCACTTACACGGGGTACTGAGGACACCTGGTGGGGGACTGCGGCGGGGTGGTGGCACCCAACCCTCCACCAGCACCACACCACCACCAGCTGCTGCTGCACTCACCGTCATAGTCAGGGAAGCAGATGCTGAGATGGGCCTTCTTGATCTTCTCCAGGAAGACATCCTTCTTGTTGAGGAAGAGGACGATGGAGGTGGTGGCGAAGTAGCGGTGGTTGCAGATGCTGTTGAAGAGGTGCAGGCTCTCGTGCATGCGATTCTGTGGAGGGACACAGCCCCGTGGTGACCCCCCATGTCATGATGGGGACACAGGAGAGGGGGTGTGATGTGGTAAGCCTTCCTCACCACTTCGTCATCCTCCACCAGGACCATGTCGTAGGCGCTGAGGGCCGCGATGAAGATGATGCAGGTCACCCCCTCAAAGCAGTGGATCCACTTCTTCCGCTCTGAGCGCTGTCCGCCCACATCGAACATCCTGGGCAGGACAAGGAAGAGTCAGTGTCCCCCATCCCCCTGTCCACCCCTAGCACCAGCCTTCATTGGAAGCTTGGCCCCCACCTGAAGTTGAGGTCTTTGAAGGAGAACTGGGTCTCGATGATGCCGGTTGTCTTGACCCGGGAACGCAGCACGTCCTGCTCTGTGGGGACGTAGCCGGGGGTCACCAGGCGCTCCAGGTCTGACAGATAGCTGGCCAGGCACGTGGTGGGCATGAGACACAGGTTGGAACCCCCTGCCTGACCCCTCCCCCTGCCCACACTCCCCACCCCACATACTAGCCAGCAGAGTCATTGAGCTGGTACTCAGAGGCACGGTCAAAGCAGGCTTGGATGCCTGAGTCCTTCCAGAGCCGCCCGATGATTTCCGACATCTCCTTGGGCATGGTGCCCTCCTCAATGGTGTCTGAGAGGTGCAGCAGCTTGCGGGCATCATCCTACGAGGGAGAGGGGTTCAGTGGGGCCAGGGGGCTGCAGGGACCCTCTGCCAACATGGGATGCTCCTCACCTGGCGAGCTGTGTCCCCGTACTGGATGCTGAGGGTGGTCATGGCCCTCACGATGGCCAGCATGGACTGGAGTGTGTTGCTGTAGATGATGGCAATGAACTCCAGGCATTCCTCCAGCGAGTAACCGTCCTGGTGGATGATCCTGACCAGAGAGGGAGGCATGGGGCTGAGCTGGGTGCAATGGGGCTGAGCCACACACTAAGGGGTGGGCACACCCCATGGCTGTGGCATGGGGCAGAGCCAGCCATGGTGGGACAGGGGCACCCCGTGGCTGTGTTGTGGGACAGGCACATGGCACTGTGGGGCATGGCCGAGTGACCCCTCCTTGGCACTTACTTCATTTGCTTGACAATGGTGCTCTTTCCCGACTCTCCTGCTCCTGAAGGGACAGAACACAGGTCATGGCAGTGCCCATGCCGTGGGCGCCTCAAACTGTGCCTCACGCTGTCCCACTGGGACCCCTGGAGTCTGACATGGCTCAGGGCCCTGTTGGCTGTGCCAGGTCCATGGCTCAGGGTGTGCAGAGGGATTACAGCCGGTGCCAGTGGCATTAAGACTGGGCTGAGCTGCCGTGGCTAATGGGATCTGCAGCAGCTCAGCCGGGAATGCACTCGGGGACCCAAGGGAGGAGTTGGGGACATGGTGGCATGGCAACCCCGCCACCCACCACTCAATGCCCCAAGCCTGTTGGCAGGGTAGAGGGACATGTCCTGGGCCAGGCCATGATTGCAGCCATGGCCTCACCAAATACAAGGCATCCCAGTCCTCAGGCACCATGAGGAGGGACTGGGAAGGATCTGCAGTACAAGGGGGCTGCATGGGGATCCTTAGGAGGAGGGGGGGCTGATGGGATGGGGTGCTATTAGGTGCTTCTGCTGAAGGCTCTTGGGATGGATTGGTTGGGGCTGGGGGGCCTGGGAGTGGGGGGATGTTGGGGTAGCTGGTTGGGTTTAGGGGTGTTGACAGGGACAGGAAAACACTGTGTGGGGTTTTGGGGTTGGCTGGTTGCGTTTAGTGGTGCTGAGGGTGAGAGAAACAGGAGGTTGTTGGCAAGGGCTGGTTGGGTCTCGGGGTGCTGAGGGTGTGAGGGAAGCATGAGGTAGGCTGTTGGGGTGTGCTGGTTGCTTTTAGGGGTGCCAAGCAAGTCAGGGGACTGTTAGGGTGGGCTGGATGGGTTTAGGGTGCTTAGGAGCAGGGGCTGTTGTGTGGACTGTTGGACTGGTTGGGTTTAGCAGGCAGCCAGAGAAACTTTAGTTGGGTTATAGGGGAGGGGTTGGTTGGTTTTAGGTATGTCTGGGAGTGGGAGGTTGTTGGGGACACTCTTGGGCTGTGCTGGTCTGGTTTAGGGATGCTGGAGGCATCAGGGAAACATTGGATGGGCTGTTGAGATGGGGAGGTTGGGTTTAGGGCTGCCTGGAAATGGGAGTGCTGTTGGAGTGGGCTGCTTGTTTTCAGGAGTGCTGGGGAAGTCAGGGGAATGTTAAGTGAGCTGTGAGGGTGGTTGCTTGGTTTTAGGGGATCCATCTGGGGGCCAGGAGAACATTCGGTGGGCTAGTTGGGTTTGGGGGGGCTGTGGGATGTGCTGGTTGAGTTGAGGGGTGTTGGTAGGTGCTAGAGGAACATTGGGTGGGCTCTTAGGGTGGGATGCACAAAGGATAGGTATGTCCCCCAGGGTGTCATCTCCCCCTTACCCAGCAGCAGAAGCTTGACAGTCCTGGCATCCTTCTCAGCGTCTTCCTTGAGCTTCTTCTCCAGCTCCCGGGAATGCTTCTCCTCAGCACTGGCCCCAGCGCCCATCCTCGGCCCCGCGGCCCTGCGGCTCACCACCCGCTCCTTGGAGGTCAGCACCAGGATGGGCAACGAGCTCCAGCCCCCCGCGGCCTCCAGCGCTCTCTCCCTGTGCCCGCCGCTGCCGCCGCTGCCCACCCGATGTGGGACAAGGACGGGGCCAAGGTCCCGGGGGGCCGCCTGCGGGGGGCTGTGCTCAGCACCCGGGGCTTAAGCCAGGCCCCCCCGATAAACCCCCTTCAATCTGCAGCAGGCTGAGCTCAGCAATCCTGTAGCTCCCGGTGTCAGCGCTTCTGCCGGGGGGGGCAGACCAACCAGCCCCCTGTTTTGCTCCTGCCCTGGGGCTGGAGCAGTGATCTGGCCACCCTGGGGGATGTGGGACCCCCACCCAGATGCAGCTCTGCTGTGGACCCCAGGAGTTTGGAATTGGGGGAATGAGAGTGTGTGTCTGCTGGGGTCTAGTCACAGTGTGTGGAAATGTCCCCATTGTCCCCATCTCACCTGGTCATACCCCCGCTCTGGATGAGTGCCCAGAGCCCCTCCCCAGCAAGCCATCCCAGTGTCCCTGGTCCTCTGTGCCCGGTGACTCCAGGGTTACTCTCCCTAGTGATCGAATGGCAGCCCCAGTCACCCCACCCTGGGTCCCCAGGGCCCTTCCAGGACCCTCCACCAATGTGCCCATGACACTGGGTGCCTTCCTTAGCGTCCCCAGCCACCCACCAGCACACTCCCAGTGCCACCAGGCCAACTCAGTATCAACTCCATAGTGTCCCCAGGCCCTCCAGCAACACCTACACAAGTGTCCTCAGGGATGCCCGTGTACCCTCCCCAGGATCTCCAAGGCCCTCTCCAGTAACACGTCCCAGTAATCCAAGAAGAAATCTCAGTGTCCCCAAACAATTCCAGTTCCCTGTGTGGTGACCACCCAAAAAAAGAACCCTGCCCAACGTCCACGGGCACCTCAGTGCCACACCTATGATACCCCACAGTGAGCCCCCACAATGTCCTTAGGCTCTTCAGTGTCCCTTCCCAGTGCCCACCTCCTGTGTCCCCAGTGCCTCCCATTGCCATCGTGGCCACCACAGTAATACTGAGTGTCCCCAGAAACACCTCAGTAACTCCCCAGTGTCCCCTCACCTCCGGTGACCCCAGGTCCTGCCAGGATTCCCCCAGTGACCCCCAGTACAGCCCAGTGCCCCCGTGTCCCCCAAGCTGTTCCCGGCGCTTCCCCGTTCCCAAAGCGGGGGGTTCCTGCAGTGCCACGCTCGGCCGCCAGAGGGCGGAAGCTCCCAGCGCAGCTCCCAGTGCAGCCCAGCGCCCCCAGTACGGCCCTGCACGCCCCTAGTACAGCCCAGCGCCCCTGCATCACCCCCGGTACAGTCCTGCACCACTCCTAGTACAGCCCAGTGCCCTAGTACAGCCCTGCACCCAGTCACTGTGCCCAGTCCTGCCCCCAGCAGAGCCCCAGCCCGCTCCAGCACTCACACCAAGGCTGCCCAGAGGAGCCCAGTACTGCCTCCATTGCCCCAGTACTGAACAGTGCCCTACTATGGCCCAGTATCACCCACTCCAGCCGCCAGTGACCCCTATACAGCCCACTACCACTGCCCAAACAGTGCTCGCAGTACCACCAAGCACCAGCTCCCAGTGCCAAATCCTAATGCCCCAGTATTTCTCCTGGTGCTCCCATTACTGACTCTGAGTGTCCCTAGTGCTTCCAGTATCAGCTTCCAGTGTCCATGTTACCATCCCCAGTACAGCCCAGGACCCTCCAGCACTGACCCTAGCAGCTCCTGGCACAGCTCAGAGGAGCCTGGTACTACCCCAATTTCCTGTCCATACTGATCAAAGTGCTCCCAGTACAGTCCAGTGTCACCAACTACCACCCCCACAATCCTGCAAAGTCTCCATCCTGCCCCATGGCCCCATGACCACCAAATACCAGCTCCCATTACAAAATCCTAAGGCTCCAGTACTTTCCCCAGTGCTCCCAGTACTAACTCTGAGTGCTCCCAGTGCCTTCAGCAAGACCCAGTACTGGTGCCAGCCAACAGCCCAGCCCAGTGTACCCCAACACCCAGAAGTACCACCCAGTACTGCCACCTGTCAGTGACCCCTGTGCTGCCCCCTTGGCACTCAGTGCCCCAGTGCTCCCCCAGGGAGCTGCAGCCCAGCCCTCTGCACCCCAGCAGGGCTCAGGGGATTACGTGGCGGGGGCCAGGCCCGTCCCCAACAGAGCACATGGAGGCGCCCACGTCTGCCCCAAAGCCACTGTTTATTTGGAGGTGCCCCCAGCTGCAGCACAGGGCACTTGCTCACCCTTGGCTGCCCCTGTGCTTCTCATGTACAACTATTTACAACTCCCCATACCCCCTGGGATGCCCCAAGGGGGTGGCTAATGGGCCAGGTGCCCCAAACACTTCTGGGTGCCACTGTCACTGAGTGCCAGCAACTCAAGGTTTTACCCCAGCACACCCCCTTCTCCTTTCCCTCTCTACCCAATGACCCTGGCAAGCCCCTACCATGGCCTGAACTCCTCAGTCTTGTCTTGAGGGTCCCATCTCCTCCCTGCCAAGCCCCCAAGGAGGGGACAGGGTCCAGTACTCTTCTCCCACAGCCCCCTTCTCCTCAGTTTGCCTGGTGATCTGCAGCATCCCCATGGAAAGCACTTGTTCCTATGTGGGGAAACTGAGGCACAAAGCTACAACAGCCATGTGCAGGTTGCACTGGGCAGACCTTGTCTGGGCTGCCTCTCCTCCTGCCACACCTTCCCTGGCTGGGATTTGTCCCCCCTCCCACACCTGGACCTCCATCCCCCAGCACAGTGCTGTGCCCCAGCTGCAGGGAGACAGTGGTTGTGGTGACCGGTGGTCCCTGCACAAGAACAGGGGTACTGGGCAGAGGGAAAGACAGCAATGCTGGCTGTGGGCACCTCAGGGGTCCCTGCTCCTCCCTGGGGCCAGGAGGCAGGAGTCTCATTGCCCCAGTGAGTATGTACAACCTACAAATAAATACCACCTCCCGTGGGAGGGGGGAGTGCATGTGTCTGTGCGTGTGTGTGTGCGTGGATGTATATATATATATATATTTATTTATTTATAGATATTTTTAATATTAAAAGGGGGGAAAAATAGACCACTGTGCTAGCAAAGTCCCTGATGATGGTTTCATGTATGCCCATAGGCCTCTGGCTGGTGATTCCGGCGGTTTCGAGGCTTCTTCTGGTCCTGCTGCTCCTTGGCTTTGAGGCCAGCCAGCGGCTGCGGGGGGCTGGCAGCCGTGTGCCGCCAGTAGCCCTGGCAGTACTGGTCCAGGAGTCCCATTTCGGGCTGGGTGAGGAGCTGCAGCAGATCCTGGTAGCGGGGAGTGGGGGCACCCGGCAGGCCAGGAGGGGTCTCCGCCTGGACCAGCACGGCGTGGACAGCGCGGCTGCTGAGGACGCGGAGCTGCACCTTGGTCACCGTGTGCTTGAAGTTGTTCTCGGTGGCAGTGCAGGAGTAGAGGCCGCTGTCGCCGAGCTGGAGGGCGCGCAGCAGCAAGCCCTGCTCCGTCCGCAGCACCCGGCCCTCCACCCGCAGCTGGGGGACAGAGGGCACGGCTCAGCTGGCTGGCACATGGCACCCCCCGCACCCCCCGCACCCCCGGAGCAGTGCCCTGTCCTACCTCTTTCCGCCGGTCGCTGTTGTCCTTCTGCAGCAGCCACTTGACGCTGGCCTGGGGCGAGCGGGGCTGGCACTCCAGGAAGGCAGTGCTGCCCTCCACCCCGTACTGCACGGCCTCCACCGCATTCTTGTTGGCTGCAGGGGGCAGCCAGGTCATGCATCTCCAGACTCACACCACTCTACACTCCTGCCCTGCCCACTGATCCTCCAAGGGAGAGCTCCCATCCACCTCCAGCCACACACCCGCTGGGTGTCTGTCCATCCATCCATCCATCCCCCCTCATGTTCATCGTCCTGTGAAGTGCCCATATACACCCACGCATTCATTTATGCACCCATCATTTGCAGTCATCCTTCTCTCCACTGTATCCATTCATCCATCCATCCACCCATTCAAATCTGTTCAATCTCCTCCCCAACATATCCATCTATCCATCCATGTTCCACCCCCAATGTATTAATTTATCCATCTATGTTCATTCTACTCCCTAATGTATCCCATCCATCCATCCACCAACACCATCTGTGTTCATCCTCATCCCAATGTATCCCATGTTTGTCTTCCTCCCCAGTATCCATTCATGCACCCACCCACACAACCATCCATGTATCTTCCCATATATCCACCCACAAAATCATCAACCCACCCCTGTGTCCCCTGCCTCCCGCCCTCTGCCCTCAGCCTCCCCTCCCAGCTGCCCCTCATGCCGTGGGGCCGTGCCCCACACCTCCCTCACCGTTGGAGTTGTAGCCACGGCACTGCCGGATGGGGTTGCCGTGCCTGATGTCCTGCCGCCGGCTCCGCCTGTGGGGAGGCAGGAAGTGAGAAGGGGAGCCTGCGGCTGGGGGGTCCCTCCCTGCTGCTGCCCCCCGGCCCCCCGTACCTCTTGGAGGAGGCGGAGTAGCGGGTGCAGGCGCTGCCGTCCCAGGCGCAGTAGGGGTCCCGCGCCAGGCAGCAGTCGGCACAGGCCTCCCCGTACACGTCGCAGCGGTGCAGGGCCAGGTGGGTCACGCCTACGGCCGAGGACACATACAGCTGTTGCTGTTGGGGACAGAGAGCACAGGGTGAGATGGTACCTCATCCCCACCCTGCAAGGACCCCTGTGAGTCTCCTGCTCCAGCACAGTGGTGATGCTGGGCAGTGCCGTGGCTGGGCCCGTGATGGGATCTGCCCACCCAGCCCCCTGCCATGTGCTGTGACTCACCCTCTTGGAGGAGATGGTCATCGTCTTGATGGGTGCTGGCACCTGGACAGGGCGGGAGTGAAGAAGATGGAGGGGTGACAGCTTGGACTGAAGCTGCAGCCCTGGGGTGAGTACCTCTGACCCACCACAGGCAGCTGGAGCAGGGGCAGGCAGGAGGAGATGTGAGGGGGCAGCAGGCAGGAGGGCAAATGCTTGGAGTTCCTCCAGAGCTGGCCAAGGGGTGGTTGGTGTCCCATGGGGCTTACTGATGTCCCAGAGGGCTGGCTGGTATCCCAAGGGGCTGGTTGGTTGGGTCAAAAACACTCATCAGAGGGTGCAGGACAGGTAAGCCCTTACCTTGAACACCTCAATCTCTTCCAGCATTAGCTCCTCTGTCTCCATGTCATCCCGGGGGAGCACAATGACCTTCTGCACGGTGCCCCGATCTGCAAGACACCATGGTGCCCAGGGGCTCAGTGCCACCTCTGGGCACCTGTGCCCTCCCTGCCTGGGAGGGGGGTCCCTGCTGAGACTGGGGGTGGGAAGGATCCCCCAAGCCCATCCCCATCTCTCTCCTGCTGTGGCAGGTGACTGTGCCTGGGGTGTAGTGTACCAGCTCAGGTCACCACCTGTGGCTAGGGACTGCCACCACCCAGGGCAGCATGGGGACAGCAGCCAGGGAAGGACCACGATGGATCATGGGGGCTCTGGGATATGAGTTAAGAGAGGGGGAAGCACTGGGCTGAATGATGATGTGCCCAGGATGGGCACTAGGGTCTGGGAAGGACAGGGCTGGATGCCAGTGCTTCTAGGATGGGCAAGTGGGCAGGGGAGGCACAAGGCTGGATGATGGTGGGCTTAGCACGGGCAACAGGAAGCATGTAGGATAGATGCTAGGATCAGGAATAGGGTGAGGCTGGATGATGAGGCCCCTCCCTGGGATGGGCACCAGGGCGGGTAGAGGATCATGCTGGATCCCTAGAATGGGAAGTATTATGCTGGATTGTTGACTTCAAAGATGGGAACTGGGCTAAAGGAAGGACCAGGTTGGGTGGTTCGGTCCATAGGATGGGCACTGGGGCAGGGGAAGGACCAGGCCTTGAGGAGGGGCAGGGATCTCGGGGGGGGAGGGTGGTCTCAGCCCCTCACCCCACTCTATCGTGGTGGAGGGCACCGTGCTCTGGCCAGCCCTGGTGGTGCCCGTGCCCTCCGGGGCCGCGCCGGAGCATGCTGCGTTCCCCGCGGTGCGCGGCGTGGGTACCTGTGCCCAGGAAAAGCACCTCATAGCGCCCGTCTGCCGCGTCCACCTGGTCCACGGCCACGGTGGTGAAGCGGTAGTTGACGTTGGTGCGGACCACCAGCGGCTGGCGGTGCGTGGGGTACACGGCGTGGTACATCAGCGGGTGTGAGCGCATGAAGTTGATCACTTCATCAGGGTAGTCCTTGGTCGACTTCATGGATGGGGTGAAGGTCCCCCCAGGGCACTGTGGCACAACCATATTCAGGCACGGGTCCGAGGGTTCCAGCTGCCTGTCAGGCGCCAGCTCACCTCCCCATGGGTGCCCAGGGAGTACTTACGGTGCCCGGACGGGGATAGGGCATTTTGCCCGTGTAGGGCATCCACTGGTAGTTGGGTCCCTCCTTGTGTGCAAAGGGCCCGTTGAAGACCATGCGGATGTCGGCCATGGAGTAGACACACACGGCAGAGCCCTTGAAGACTGACCTGGGAGGAAGGATCTGCTGCCACCCTTTGGCTTGGTGCTGCCTGCCCACCCAGCTGGGACCCCTTCCTCTGCTGCACTGTGCCAGGAGGGTCAGCACTCACCCCGAAGCAGAGAACACGGCGTAGATAACAGGGTTCTTGGTGTCCTGAGTCTGCTGGATGAAGACGTCCTCTTGGGACAGAAAGATGGAGGTGTCACCATGGGGAAGGTGGGCAGGGGCGCCAGGGCATAGGGAGAGCAGCTACCCATGGGAAAATATGGTGAGGGGCAGCAAGGGTGTCCCCAGCCCTCCCCACAGTGATCCCCAAGCCTGCAGGGTTAGAGATGACTCCTGTCTCCCTTCTCGCCCACTCACGGAGCTCGTCGAAGTGCGTTTCAATTCCATCGGGTCCCGGCACGGAGCAGACAAGCCGGGCCTTCAGGAAGGTGCTCCACTTGTTCACAAGGCAGCAGTGGCCCCCATCGTCATTCTGCAACAGCGACACCCCTGCGGTCAGCCCTGTGCATTCCCCTTCCCCCTTCCCTGCCTGCTCCCCTGCCTGCCTGTTGCTTGCTCCACCTACCAGGCAAATGCGCCCAATGCGGGAATAGACCCCAGGGCTCAGCGGAGCATCGGCTGACTTCTCTCGGAAGAAGAAGTAGAGCTTGTCATCGTTCCTCTCGCTGCTGTCAGGGATGAGCTGGGCACGAACGAAGGCTGGGTCTGGAAAGGCACGACACAACATCAACCCAGCAGCACTCCTGCACCATACCATGGCAGGATGTTGAGCCTTGCTCTTCTCCAGCATCATCCTGCTCCTGGCAAAGCACTGCTGTGGTCACAGGGTGAGAGCTGAAGAACTGGGTCTCTCTGGTGATCATCAGTGCACCAGGAGGGGCTCAGAGCATCCCTAAGGACCTGGGAGCATTCCCAAGGAACACAGGTTGAAGAGATCCATCAGCTCTACGAGCAGGGTGGTGGGAACCAGTCTTCCCCCCAGAAGGAAACACACAGCATGGAAGCTTCTCAGGAAGCTTCTCCCTGCCATCCATCAGCCAGTGCCCAGCCTGTGCTGACAGCTCCCCCTCTTCGGGTTACCGCCCCGTCGGCTCCCCGGCCTGGCAGGATCATCCCATCTGCTCTGCTCTGTTTACTCAGCTGCCGTCCTGCGGGCAGGGGTGCTCCGAGAGGGGCAGGATGAGCGTTCGGGGTCACCGACTGCAGGCAACATGGTTGACATCTCAGCCCTGCAGAAATCCCTGCACGGACACCGGCAGAGCCAGCCCCACCGGCTGCTACCCAGCAAAGCTCCAGGCATGTCTGTCATTGCCCCACACAGCTATCCCTCTGCTCTTTTGCATCCATCCATCCACCATCCATTTATCCATCATCCATCCATCATCATCCACCCATCCATCATCCACCCATACATCTTCTGTCCATCCATCCGTCCACCTATCCATCAGTCATCAACTGTCAACCATCCATCCATCCATCCATCCATCCACCCACCCATCCACCTGCCCATGCTGGTTGCTGTCTCTGTCTTGGCAGAAGGATGCAGTATGACATGACAGGTGTCATCTATAGGGCTGGAGCCATGGGGTCCCCAGGGCACCCAGGTCAGCTGACACCTGAACTCACCGTTGAGCCAGCGGGAATTGTACTGGTCTGTCCTCATGGCCGTCTGCTTGCCCATGGTGCGGAAGATGGCTGCATCCGTGCCCATGAAGTCAATGTACACACCAGCATAGAGCTCTTCATCTGCAGAGGGCAGAGATCAGCCAGGAATGCCCCCCAGTCCCATCCACCCACCTTCTCCAACTGCCCCAGGCTTCATCCAGCCCCAGATCCAGCTGGTAGTCACGGGGCAACCAAGAGCCACTGCCTGTGGCCATCCCAGAGAGCTCTGGAGGTTGGTTCTGGTCTGTAACCAGGGACCCCACCTCTGCTGGGCCAAGTGCCCAAGGACTGGGCAACCTGGGTGCCCAGCCATCACTGCTGGGGCAGTAAGGGGTGGCAGGGGCAGGAATCTGACTCCTGGAGGATATTTGGACAACGCAGAAAGATGGTGGAAGCAGCTGTTCCATCTTGCCTGCATGTTCCCTCTGCCCAGTGCTGGCAGCACTGGCCCCAGGGAGCCACAGAACTCACTTATTAATGCAGAGACGGTGTCTACTTTGGGGTCGTAGGAACACTTCCCCTTGCCTGACTCCAGCCTGTCTGGCTCCAGGTAGAAGATATAATCCTGGAGAGGTAAGCAAATAGAGGAGCTGATTAGACTTTCACCCCTCCATCCCCGTGGCACCTTCCAAAGCCCACCAGGAGAGGCAGCCTCCTCTGGGATAGTGCCCAGCAGTGAGGATGGATGTGGATGGACCACAGAAGGGGTCTGCAGGTCTCCTGGGAAGCTGAAGCCCCTGTGAGCAACTCCTCCAACAATGATGGGTGCTTCTCCATGCCCTCCACCACTTGGAGACTTGGCTGAGCCACCAGGCTGAAATAGGACATCCATTCCCCAGATCCGGAAAAACATCCCCCTTTGGCTGCCTCTTCACTCCAGTTGGCTGTGCCGCACATCACTGCTTGTCCAGATCCAGGTCACACAGTTCCAACAGCTTCAGCAAGCAGGGTTTGGCCTGTGGCATAGCTCAGCTGCCAGACCCACCATGCTCCTCTTGCCAGGACCCATTTTCCAGCGGTTTTCTTCACAGGGTGAGATGCTGTGTCTGCTCCATGAGATGTCTCCCCACTGTCACCTCTGCCATGGCCAGCCCTGGCACCATCACACATCCACAGCCAGGGGCGAGACTGATGCTGTCCCCAGAGACCCACACAGAATCCTCCGCCGGTGCCACCTGGGGGCAGGCAGGGCCAGGCTGGCCAGCCAGGTCACCCCTCACCCTGGCATAGGGACCACCTTAAGCTGAGATGAAGCAGCATCACAGGAGCATCCATGGGAAGCCTGGGCCTGGGGGGGACCTTCAGCAACCAAATCAGGCTGGTGGGAGCTGCCTGCTGGCCCTGTGCCCTGACTCTGGTGCAGGGGTGATGGACATGGTGACAGCTGCCCTCCATCGAGAGGCCAGCAGGGTTCTGGCAGAGCCCCAGCTCTGGGAAGGGCAGGAGGGGGTGAGGAGCCAGGATCTCACCATAAGCATCTCCCACTGGAGGGTGCGCTCACACCAGCTCCTCCTCCTGGGACACCCAGCCCTGGAGATGAACACAGCCATGTTTCTGCCATCCCCATCGCCGCATTGTGCAGGCTGTGCCACTGTTACCATCACAAATGCCTCTGCCCAGTGCTGGCCCTGGTCCTGAGCTGGGCAAACTCCTCACAGGGACAACCTGTCTCTCTCCAGTGCAGCCCTTGCCATGGCTGCACCATGTCACCCTCCCAGCTGGGCAACCCATGAGCCATCGTGGTGCCAGCCCTGCTGTTTGGTTTAACATGTCTTGAAATGCACTGGAGTTGCCGGGAAGGAGGTGCTGGCAGCCCCCAGGGAGCTCCTGCTGGGGCACACACCCTGTCCCCAGCATGGAGGGAGGAACTCTGGGGACCCGAGGGGGCTGAAATGGCAACGGTCCTTCCCCGAGCTGGCAGCAGGAGCTGCCAGGCAGATGCTCACTGCCAACATCACCCTCTGCCCCCCCAATCACCCCAGGGGCAGGGGAGCCCCAGGCTGCTGTGGGGTGCCCATGCCCCATGTGCTCCCTGGCCCATGCACTGCCCCATGTTAGTCCGGGGGGGAGAGGCTTGGGGGTGACACTGTCAGGGTGGGCTGGACGCTGGGGTGTTCCCAAAAGCCAGGATGCTGTCACCTCCCTAAGCCCACTTGCCTGTGAGGATGACATGAGTCCCTCACAGGGCAAGACAAAGCAGCTGTGATGTTTCTGTAGACCCTACCCAAACACCTTCTCCACACCACATTGGCATCCTCCCCTGAATCATCCTGAGCCCAGTGGCTCTGCCAACACATGGTCCCACTTCTAAGGGACATAGCAAGCTGGAAGCTGGGCAAAGCTGGCGGTGGGCAGAGAGCCACCATCCCTGACAGTGTCCCCCATGGGGGGATCCTACATGGACTGGGAGAAAGGAGTTAGTGAGAGAAGGAGAGCCGACGCCAGGCCGGTGGCCGGGAGATGCTGTGCTGAGAGGGAAGGGGATGGCAGGGCTGCCCATGGCACAGGGTACCTGGACCGGGGGTTGGAAGCATGCCAGTGGGACGAAGGAGCCCGCGGCTCTGGCGTGCCCCTGGGGACAGGTGGGCACGGCTGCGGCGGGCTCCCAGACCGGTTCCCACCTTGCTTTGTGCTGGTCTCGGGCTGAGGGGGCTGTCGGTGGATCTGCTTTCCCGGCCTCCCGGCTGGCTCGGCGGAAACCCCTGGGGAAAAGGAGCAGGGCAGACAGTTAGCGCTGGCGGGGGGAAGGACCCCCCAGGGCAGGGGCGAGCGAGGGACCCCAAGAGCCGGGGTGATGGATACCCATGGAGCAGCAGCACTGCAGTCCCCCTGGGTGATGGTTATGGGGGTCCCTGAATGCTTCAGGCTGGGGTGGCCTCTGCTCTCTCCTGCAGAACTGGGGTGCCCTGGCATGGGGCAGGAGAGAGAGGAGAGGCAACTGCCCACAGGCAGCCAGGCTGGGCTCACACCTGGGGATGCAAAAATGGCACCTGCCACCCAGCTGGCAGCACCCTGTACCAAGGAGCAATACCCCAGTACCAAAGGTCCTGGCACCACGGGGTCACTGGAACCCCCAGTCCCTGCCACACTGCCGCTGGTTCTGCTGAAGGGACACATGCACCAGCACCCTTGGTCCTCCTCAAATGCTGCCACTGCCCAGCCTGGTCCCAGTCCAGTCCCAGTCCAATACCAATTTGGAGTGGCTTGAGCAGCATCCACCTCTCTCAGTGCCCATGCCAGGCTTGGGAGCACTGAGGCAGACATCCATCCTTCACATCCAGCGCCGTGATCCTCCCTCGGCTTGGGCTGGTGGCCCTCTCTCCAACCACAGGAAAGGACACAGCCTGAGACCTACAACTCCAGCACAGAGGTGACAGATACCTCACAGGGCTTGGGACTCCTGGGACACCTGTGTTGCTACTTGCAGAGATTGGCTCCCTCCTGGGACTGAACTGAAAGTGCTCCTCTGTCTGCTGTGCATCCGGTCTGGTGGCATGCAGCTTCAATGCCACCCTCTCACTGCATGTTGTGGTCCTTGGGGCTGGATGACATCCATCAAGGACAACCCTGATATGGCCACATGTGCTGGCACAGCCCCTGCCATGGTTCTTCCTGTACAACGCCAGTGTTGTGGTGTCAGGCATCCTTGGAATCTGTGGTGAGTGGCTCAGCAGCCTGGCAATGGGTGGCACAGTGGGTTGACATGTTCCTCATCCTGGTGGAGATTCAGCAGCGGCTTCAGCCAGCAGGGTGGGAGGGCATGTCACGTGGAAGCTGCCATCAGGTTCCAGACAGGGGGGCACAGTTCCAGTGCGAAGAGAAGTCCTCGGTCTGCAGAGATGGCTCGGCCCCACTCAGCAGCACAACACCGTTAGCCAAGGTCACTCCCAGCCTGCCACTGCCCACCCAAGCCTCTGCCCCCCTCACCCCAGCACCAGCCGGCAGAGCTGAGCCCTCATGCACCCTGCTGCAGGCCCATGGTGGCTGTGCCAGCACCACCCTGCCCAGCACCGGCTCAGCACCCCATCCCTCCCACCCCTCACCTGGGCTTTGCGCCCACGGTTGACGAAGGCGCAGATGGGGTTGTAGGCACCGGTGCCACACACATAGAGATGTGTCCGGTTCCAGGGCTGGATCAGGCGGATGAAGTTGCCACACTCCCCCTGAGAAGCAGAGTAGAGGGTATCAACCCCAGCAAGGGGCCACAGGTCGGGGTGGGGCCATGGTTGGTGTGGGCATGTGATGGTGTGATGTGGGCCATGGGATGGAATGTCATTGGATGGCATGTGACATGGGACAGCATGGATCAAGGGTTAGCATGGGCCACAAGGTGTCAAACCAGAGAGCCCAGCCCTGGCTGGAGGGAGGAAGCAGCATGGGGAGCTCAGCCTCCTACTCTCCCGGGAAGCTCTCCTTGACTTGCATGGCTGGGACAGAGGGGGTGGCAGGACACTGTGACACTCTGGAGTGCCAACCCATTCCAGCACAGTTGCAGATGCTGTCACACTACAGGGGACTCAGGGGATGGCTTTTCCAGGGTACGACACAAGGACATGAATTCCCCTCCAGTGCCCTCCACCAGCCCTCCTCAGCTACCAGAAGGGGGTTCATGGTGGCCACTCACGTTGCTGTTTTTGCCTGACAGGATGCACTCCTCAATCCTCTGCTGGGACGCAGGCCAGTGGATCTGCAGAGACACCAACTCAGGGGAGACCAGGGCTCCCACCCAGCCCCATCAGCACCCACCACTTCCCCATCAGCACCAGTTGAGCCCATCATGCCCATCAAGCTCTTGCCCTGGCATCGAAAACACCCCTCAGATGCCTGGTTGTCCCTCTTCCACCTGCCCCCCCCGCCCTGTGACAGCAGCTTACGATGAGGGGCTCGCGGTTGATGTCGTGCAGGTCCAGCGACAGGACGTAGTCCTTGCTGCCCACGTACATGCGGTCGTGGTCCTCGTCCTTCAGCAGGATGCGGTAGTCGCTGGAGTTGAGGAGGAAGTTGAAGAAGTGGGCTGTGCCCGTCGCCTTCAGCTCTAGAAGGGGAAAGCACCCCAGGGTCAGCACCCCAGGGACTCCCGTCTTCCCCAGTGCCATCCCTGCCCCTGAGTCCAAGCCTGGTCCCAGCTGCAGGAGGGTGAGTCCCGTGACAAGAAGTGCCCACCTCCCAGGCCATGGTGCCCACCTTCCAGTCTCATAGTGCCTTCTTTCCCCTCCATGAGCACCATGATACTGTCACCTCTGTGCAGGACATGGGACAATGACAGAGATGCTCATGGCCACTTGGGACAACCAAGACTGGCCAGGAGAGAGGGCAGCAGGACCTGGGCTCAGGAGACCCAGCGCACCACAGCAGAGAGTGGAGTTCGCCATTAAGATAGGGCAAGAGGTGGGGGCGCCCTGACATGTCAGCCCAGGGACTAAAACCTCTGGCATCATCCTTCTGCCCTGTGACCCCATGCCCAAGCCAAGCCTCTGGCTCTTAGGATGGGGGAACTGGGACGCCAGGGAGCCAGCTCCTGGGGAGGGGATGAGCCTCTCCCCTACCCTGCACACCCCACCCCCCTTGGAAAGTTATTTTTAGCCTGAGTGTGGGAGCAAGGAGTGAAAGAGGATAATGAGGGTCATGAATATTCACAAGTGCAGTGAGGCAGCCAGATGGAAGGCAGAAGTGCTGCAGATGATGTGGGCCAGTGCCAAGAACCATGAGGCAGGGACCAGGACACGAGTGAGACAGAGCACGCTA
This sequence comes from Pseudopipra pipra, assembly GCF_036250125.1. Classification (NCBI taxonomy): domain Eukaryota; kingdom Metazoa; phylum Chordata; class Aves; order Passeriformes; family Pipridae; genus Pseudopipra; species Pseudopipra pipra. Next base: position 14,910,925 of record NC_087559.1, read on the forward strand.
CCCTGACAGGACACTACCTGCCCTTGATGCCACTTTTTGGAGGTGCCACTCGCCTTGCAGGTGTCACCCCCTTTTGATGCTAGACCCAGATATCAGATGCCACCTCCATGGGATGACATCTGCTCTGGATGCCTCTTCCTTTAGAGGTGCCATCCCTTTAGATGCCACCAACAACCATCGGATGCCACTCCAAGCCATCAGATGCCATCCCCATAGGACATCATCTTACCCATATGCTTCCCTCTGGAGGTGCCACTCTCTTTAGATTATACCAACAGCCATTGGATGCCACCTCCTTGTGTTGCCATCTCCCTCTGAAGGCAATCCCTCTGGAAATGCCACTCTTTTTGGAGGTATAACTCCCTTTGGATGCTACCTACAGCCATCAGATGACATTCCCATAGTACACTGGTCCAGTGAGTATCCTCACCCTGTGGAGTTTGTCCCTTTGTGCAGGCACTGGGAGCTGGGAGCAGCCCTGGGGACCCCCCTTCCTGGGGAGGAACAGAGAAGGTCCTGCAGGTCAGTCAGGAAGGAGCCTGCTGGCTTCCAGGCAGGGCTGGGCAGGGCTCCAGTGGCCAGCTGCCATTCCCAGTGGGAGGCCAAGTGCCTGCAGATCTCCCTGACCTCCCAGCCTCACAGAGGACTGGCAACATCCCACCAGTGTCCCCAGGGTCCCTTCTCATCCTGGGCACCCACTCTGTCCCACGGCTGGCAGTGGTGCTCCCCAGTCCCATGGTGGAGCCCACTCAGCGCCGCTCAGCTGTGGTGGTGAGGCCAATGCACTCCAGGCACCACGGGGTGGGAATGTGCTGGAACAGGCTGCGGGAAACTGCATCATGGGACAGGAGATCAACCTCCCCCAGCCTGGGGGTCTGCCCTTCTGCCAGGGCTGGATGGACAGGACAAGCACAGTGGGTAGGAGGAGGGGCTGGCAGTTTGGGCTGCAGGCGGGGGGTCCACGGCAGAGGTGGGATGGAACAGTGCCAAGGATGGAGGGTTGGGGAGCTGCTCAGCCACCCACGGCACGCTCCTCCTCCTGCCTGTCCCATCTGGGCTCCAGATGCTCCCTGTGGCGGGTGCTGGCTCGCCTGCCACCCATGGTGTCCCCAGTCTGTCCTGTAGCCTTCCCTGCCCGTCCCACAGTGTGCCTGCCTGTCCCATGGCGCATTGGGTCTGGTGCCTGCCTGTCCCATGTCCTGCAGCTGCCCCACTGTGTGTGTACATGTGTGTGCCCCACAATACGTGTGTGTGAGCGCACTTCCCCTGGTGGGACACTGATGTTGGTGGGGACTGGAGTTTGGGAGCCAGGAAAGGGCAGGGCAGCTCCAGCAGAGGGTGAGGCAGAGCAGAACAGCTCGTCCCCAGCTGCCGATGATGTAACTGCATGCCCAGCTATCCCGGTCAGGACAGAGACACCTGGAGCAGGCAGACAGAAATGGCAGTTAAACTGGGAAGAAGCCCCCATGACAGGACAGACCCCCATCCTCACTGCCTGGCCTGGGGATGCCATGTCCAACCTCCCAGGAGACGTGCTCCCATCCTCGCCCTCCTGGCCGGGACCCTGGGGCTGAGCCGGGCAGCACCAGGACACTGGTGGCAGAGTCCCATGACAGTGACAACTGCAAATATCTGACAGCCACTAGGATGGGCGTCCCCAGGACTTGGCAGGTGACAAGGCCAGCAGCACAAAAGGCCCTGGCCCCCCGCCGGGGGCTCCATTCAGCCCCCCACGGCCCAGCGATCAGAGGGGGCACTCCCTAGGCAGGGTGGTGACAGATCCACTGCCCCGTAACGCCCTCTCTAAAGGCGATGGAGGGGCGGGCGAGCCCCTGCCCCAACCTCTGACCTTCCAAACCTTCATCCCCCTGCCCTCCCTGCCTAATCCCCTATCGCCACTGTGCTCCCAAACCTGCCCCCAGCAGCTGCAGGGTGTCCTGGGGCTGGAGAAGGGGCACCCCCGGGCTGGAGAAGCCGGCTCATTAGCTGATGCGCCCCGATGAGCATACACTCTCCTGCACCCCCATTGCCAATCCCGGCACCAGCAGAGCTTCCCTGGCTGGCCGGGAGCCTAATCCCATTTTAATTGCCCAGCACCGGAGCCAGGAGCTGCTCAGGCATCACAGCCAGGGTGGCCTCCCTGGGGATCGTCCCCTCGCAGCATTCCGTGGAGCCCCCAGGCACTCACCTCCCCCAGAATCATTCTATGGCCTTGGGCGTTGAGATTTAATTACCCTGCACCCTCAAGCAATGCCAGTGGCCAGGAGCCCGAGGGCTGGCAACAACGGGAAATGCTTTTCTTTGCCGGTGGCACCACCGCCCCACTGCACGATCTGCGAAGCCAAATTCCCCCTGCAATGCCAAACTCGGGCTGCATTCCCAGCCCTGGCAGCTGCCCATGCTGTCATCCTTGCTGGCTGCCACCAGTGGCCTGCACGGGCAGGGGTGAGCAGTCCCTACCCATCACCCATTGGCATGGAGACCCAAAGCAAAGGGGAGATTTGGGGAATTCCCAATAAACCAAACACCCCCAAGGGCTTCTCACCCCACCCTAGCCCTCCAAATCCCCCTCAACCTCCCCCCCCCCCCCCCTCCCAAATATCACAAGGGCACCAGCATGAAGAGTTAAATGCCATTAGGACCTGAGCGGGGCACCTCCCCAGGTGCACCATCACTGCATTCCCCAAAACCAATTACAGGCGCTCTCACCTAATTAGATTCTAATTATGGGCTTGTAGCGCATTCAACATAATTAGCATGTAAATTACACGGCGTGTTTATATTCAATAACTGCTCTCCCCCCCGCGGCTGGCGGAGCCAGCGCCTTTCGGGAGCCCTTTCTTTGCATGAGGGAGAATGAATTCACTCTAAATGCCGATGGAGAAGCCCAGCATTGATCCCAAGGGAGCCTGGCACAGCAGGGATAAATCCCATCTCCATCCTGCAGCGTTTTATCCCACAAATTTAGAAGCATGTCCCAAATTTTGATGATGTTCCCTGCTAATTTTTTCCCTACTTGAAATTTGGGATGTAGTAGATGATGCAGCCAGAGAGGCAGGATAGGGAGCAATGCCAGGAGAGGGATGGGGGGCTGAACATGTCCCCTCGCGTGGTTAAAGCATTTGTTGTTATTGGGGCTGATCAAAGAGCTGGGTGGGTCGTCCGATGAAAGCAGAATTGCTTATTTGTTTGAGCGTCACTCCGCTACCCCTTGATGGGTTATTTATGATGTAATTAAGCTAATTACATGTAATAAGAGAGTTTCCGTGGCCCCCAGCCAAGCTCTTTTCCCATTTAACCGATTCACAGGTGGGAGGAAACCGAAGCTGCCTTGCAGGGGCTTGGGAGATGAAATGACTCTGGCTCCCGCTCGCTGCCTTCCACTCCCGATCATCTCCAGCCCCCCCGGAGCACCACCCCATGCCGGCACTCGTGGCAGGGGACAGGTGCTGCGGCCGCCCGGGTCAAATCCCTTGGGATGAAAGCGGTGCCGGCCGGGTGCTCCGTGCAGCCATCGCCGCCCGGCCGGTTGGGTGCAAGCCAAAAAAAAAAAAAACGGAAAAAAAAAAAAAAAGAAAGAAAACCCAGATTTTTTCAGCCGAAACCGCTGATTCATCCCCCGGCCAGCCTGCCCCAAGCGCTGGTGGGTGGATGTGCCCCAGCAAGCAGTGCTGGCAGTGGGGAACCCCATCCCTACTGAGCATCACTCCTCAGTGGTGACCCCGAATCCCTGCTGGGAGCTGGGTCAGGGGATGCTCCAGAAGCAAGAAAACCCCTTCAGGAAAGAGCTTGGCTTCAGAAAAAAAGACTTTAATCCCCCCAAAAACAAAGAGCTGAGCCGAGGTGTCCCCACCCGCCGGCTTTTAGGCTTTTTTTGTTTAACTTTTGGACATTATTTCCTTCCGCAGCCCCTGAGGGCAGGGCACAGTGCCGGGCGGAAAGCGCTGCTGCTCCGGGCCCTCTGCTCTGTGCCCAAGCAGCACCAGAGTAGGGGGAACACCCACGCCAGGACCCCAAGAAGGGCCATGCTGCTCCATAAGCAGCACTGTTAATTTGAGGGATAACTAGCTTATTAGATACAGGCTTGGGGGGGATGAAATCACACCGGGGTTTTTTTGGGGGGAGGAGGGTTTAAGGAGCTTATGGAGCTTCGCAGCCGGAGCCAGGGAGCTCAGCCCCAGCAGCAGCCGGTCCCAGCGGGTGGGGGAGCCCTGCCACAGCCCCCCACTGTCCCAGCCAAGGAAATCCTCTTAGGGGTCAAAGAGTTCAGCCCCATGTCCCCGCCTCCAGGGCGCGGGAAAGGGGACTGCGACATCCCCCTGACCTTTGTGGGGTCTGAGGAGCAGTGTGGGGATCCAGCACACCCCCAAACTCACGCCAGGGTGGGGACCAACAGTGCCAGCACTGCCTGGCACGTTCCCAGGACTGGCTGTCCCCAAGCCCTTGGCCCTTCCTGCACCCCCGTGCCCCCCCATGTTTATTCCATCCTGCTGTCGCCAAGTGGTGCCCACAGCTGCGGCAGCTTAGGAGGGCGCCTGGGCGGCCCAGGGACACAGTCCCCTGTCCGGGCTCCTCTCCAGCCATCTGCCACCCCCTGGCCTGGATCAAGAATGCTGATATCCCCTGGCCACCGGCAGAGATGCCAGCAGGGTGAGGGGGGAAACTGAGGCACGAGGCAGGCAGGAGAGAGGGCACACAGGCGGCTGGCAGCGAAGCCAAGAGGGGACTCCATGCTTGATTTATTCTTTCTAAAGTGATTTTTTCCCCTTGCAGGAACTGCCCTGCCTCTCACCCAGCCCCTCCCTGCCAGGGCTGCCCCTGCTGGACGTGGGCCACAGATTTTCCGAGAGGTGCCAGCACGGCTGTTCCCCTCACGGCGGGGAGCGGCTCCTGTTTTGAAGCCCCACGGAGAGTCCTGACCTCGACGGCTTCCCACAGCGATGCGGGGTGAGAGCCCACCCTTCCTTCCCACACGCTTTTCCCACGCCGGACAGAGAGCAGGACATGGAGGGATGAATCACCATCATCATCACCTCCTGCATCCTCGTGGGGAACGGGCCAGCCTCTCCGGTGCCTGAGCCCCCAGCCCGGAGGAAGGCCCAGAGGAGAGGGGGCCGCAGGATGTGTACGGGAATGGGGGGGGGAATTTCTAGCAAGGAGATGATTAAAAATATCCACCCTATTTCTGGCCAGCACTGGGCTGGGATCTGGGAAGAGCTGTTGGCAAAAGGGAGCTGTGCCGGAGCCGCTCCCAGCACTGTTCTTTCCATGCCGGTCACCTTCCTCCTGCCGACACATGGACAGGAAAGCCTTGAGAGGAGGACAGACGTAAGGACACCATGGGGGTGACGGGATGGGGGGAGGACCGGGGGATGACCCTGCCCAGCCCATCAGGGCACAGGAGCTTGGCTCCCACCCCTTCCCTATCGCTTTGGTATTTTATGTATGTATTTTTTTTAACACACTCAGAGACGCCGGGGCTCCGTGGAGGATGACGCAGGCCCCGGGGAGCTGCGACAAACCTCTGGCGCGCGATAACAAGCAAAGGCAAACAAACCCAGAGACGCTCCCGGGGCTGGCAGGGCTCCAGGCAGCGTGGCTGCTGAGGCACGGCACTGGGGGACACACACGGGGCCCCTTCCCCAGCACCCTGCCTTGCTTATGGCCACCTTGACCCCACAGCGCAGTGCCTTGGCACAGGGATGCTTTAGTCAGAGGGATGTTGGTGGTGGGGACACTGCACCCCAAACCCAGCAGCATCCCTCCAGCTGTGCCCACACCAATGGCCTCCAGGTTCTCTGTGGCACCACGGCTATGTCCCTGATGGCAAAGTCCAGCCCAGCTCATCACAGCAGTGTCCCCCAGCCCAGACCCATCACAGCCAGCCCCACTGCCTGCATCTGTCCTGGGGGATTTGGGGCAAGGAATGTGGGTACCAGCCCTGGCTCCCCAGGTAAGAGGAGGGGCTGGACCCTCCAGGATGTGCCACTGCCATCCCACATCTCATGGTCCCATGACTTTGGGGAGGCTGCGGACAGATTATTAACTTGGGATGCTGCTCACTGACAGTTCAGTGCGTGGAGTCCAGCTGGCCCTTGAGGAAGACCCCGGGATAATTCTCTGCTGCCACCACCGCAGCAAGAATGCAGGCAGGGAAGAGGTGAGTAGCATCCCTTCCCAATTCTGATGTGCTTGGATCCAGCATGCCACTGGCATTTCTTCTCTGTGTGTCAGTGCAAACCAGTCCTTCTCCCACTGCAAATCCCCTCTCTGGGCAGCAAGGGCAAGGGGAGCTCTGCCAGACCTCCTAAGACAGGAAGGAGTGGAGAACCTGACACAGGCACTTGGGTGATGCTCCCAGGTCCCCTGAGTGCAGCCAGGGGCCCTTGCTCCAGCCAACCGGGGCAAAAAAATACCAAGTCCAAACCAGCCCCCAACATGCAGCTTAATCATGTCTATCTGGAATTCAGCTTCCTCCTGGGACACACCGTGGCAGTGGGCACCAAGTCCAACTGGGGCTTCACTGGAGCCTCCCCTCCCCGCAACACAGCTGTGAGGAAGATATGCCCTGAGCCAGGGTGGGGAGGCATCCCTACAGCAGCCAAAGTGCCCCAGCAGCCCCCAAAATCCTCAGAAAACACCTTTCTGAGAGGAAAGCTCTGCCTGCCTCTGGGGAGGAACTGCTCACTGCTTTCCAGCCTGGACTTGTCCCCAGACTCTTCATACCAGCCCTTTTTCCTGCCGAGACCAGCCCGTAACACCCTCGACCAGCCCTGCCCTGCCGTGTTTGCCGCCAGCCCCCCGGCCCCTCCTGCCCTGTGCTCATCGTCGGTTCTGCCACCACATCCTGGGCTCGCCGGTTCGGTTCCTGACTGGAGGGCAAAGGCACGGTGGGACAGCACAGCAGGGGCACAGGCAGCACAAGCAGCACACCCCCAGCTCTCCCAAGGACTCGAAGGGGAGGCAGACACGAGACTCCTCGTGTCTGTCACCTCCTGACACGCATCCAAGCAGACAAACCCCCAGCAGGGACAATTTCCATTCCGCTCCTCGAGGTTTGCAGCCCTCGGACTTGTCTCATCGTCCCCAGCCCACCCCACTCAGCATCCACAAAGCAGGAGCTCACGATAAACCCCTTCACCAATGTGCACCCCAAAGCTGACCTAGGGGTCCCCCCACAGCTCCTGGAGTTGGTGGGTGGGCTGAGCAGCCCCGGCATCAAAGGGTTAAACACCTTCCCCCCACCCGGCACCCTCCCCTCCTGCCTCTCCCGGCTCCCTGCCAGCTCCCAGGCATTAATACCAGCTGGGGGGGTCGGGGCGGCGTCAAGCTGCTGTCTGGAATCGGGGTGCCGCGGGGGGGGGGCTTCCTGCACCTCAGCATCCACTTTTGCCAGATGGAGAGAGCTACCCACTCACTAGGGAAAGCATGTTGGGGGAATCAGGCAGGCTACCAGCCCTCCCAGACTGTGTGTGCTGGGGCAGACTGGGAGCTCAGCCACACCTGAATATGGATTCCCATGGAGATTTCTGGGGATGCAGCTTGCTGATGCCCCCCGAGTGAGAAGAGGAGAAGGAGCAGCCTGCACTGGACTGCCCCTGGTTTCCTTCATCTTGGTGTCCCACCCTACCCCCCGACTCCCACCACCAGGCTCTTACCTTTGAAGGAGAGCTGGACCCTGGGAGTGGCCAAGCTGTGGTCCTTAGGGTGGGCAGCCCGCCAGCCCAGAGTCAGCAGGGTGGCCCAGAGGAGGACGCCGACCACGGGCATGGTGGGCACGCGCCTGGGCGCTGAGATCGAGGGGAGTCCGGGGGGGCTGAGCCTGCCAAGGACGGCACATGGGGGAGGGATGTCAGTTCACTGCACCCACTATCCCCCCAGGGGGTACAAGCCCCACATCTCCTCATCTCGCTCTCCATCATCTGCTGGCAGGCAGCATCCTCTGGGGAGGGCTGGAAGTCAGCCCAGGGGGCTGAACTCCACTCTGCAGGCTGGGGGGGTGGGGGGGCAGGAATTGGGAAGGGGGGAGGCCCAGCCTCACCTCCTTGGGTGCCGAGCCAAGCACACAGGGCGAGGCGAGCGCAGCCAGAACTGCTGCAGCACGCTCCTCCACCCAAGCCAGTGAGCCTTGCCCAGGTGAGGAGCATCCCTCCATCCCTCCTCACACCCCCCCTCGGCTGCAGCATCCCCCTCCCCAGAGAGGTCCCACTCCTAGCCCTCCCCACCTCTCCTCCCAGCCCCCAGCAAAGCTACAGCAAGCAGAGCTGGGATCAAATCTTTCCAACATGAAGGAAATCTGGACTTCATTATTCCAAGAACGTACAAAAAAAAAAAAAGGGGATTTTTTTTTTTTCATAAATAAAAGAGGAAGAAAAAGAAGAGGAAAAAAAAAGCCCTGCCTGTGTGCCAGGCAGCTGGACTCCCTGGGGCTCCAGCACTGAGTGGAGTCCGCCAAGCTGCCTCCAGCAAGCCACACATGCACCCCGGCACGGCACGGTGCGCAGTGCCCCCCGCGCACCCCGCTGCCCCTCCTAGAGGGACCATCCCCTGGGCCAGCCCCCTCACCCGAGGCAGTACCTTCCTGGGGGTCCACAGGATGCCCAGGGCAGGATTTGAGAGGAGGCCTGCAGTGGGAAGCCCCCCGTGTCCCCAGGTAGCTGCACGCTTGGGTGGGATGTGCTGTGCCACAGTACCGGGTGGGCTCGGGCATGCGAGGAATGTCCGGCCAGCCCAGCCAAAGGGGCTCTGCGCTGTGGCGATGGGGGGGTCCCCACCACACCACTCCCACAGGGCCATGCCCTCCGGGGATCTGTCACTGCACAGCGCCACGGGGGACAGGCACACCCAAAGCCAGGCGGATGGCTGGGAACCCTCCGGGGCACCCCACAGAGGGATGCTGGGCTGCAAGAGAGGCAATCCCGCACCCCACCCGGGTGGTCTGGCCGGTGTATCCTGGAGTGCACAGCACCCGTGCCGCCAGCCCCGAGTGGGACAAGGGCAGAAGCACTGTCACCAGCGGCAGGGCAAGACCCTGAGCGCGGTGGCACTGCCGTTCCCTGGGGCTTCATGGTTTTTTTTCTCCTTTTTGCTTTTGGGGTAAGTAAATATTTCAATTTGCTCCTCTGCCCCTGAGCACACCCAGCTCTGCTCCATTGTACTGGCATTCGATTCCCTTTCAGGCTGCCTTCCCCCTTCTCCCACCCATTCCCGGGCTCTGCCCTTCCCATCAGCGCCGGGCTGGGACAGCCTGCACCCCCAGTTCCTCCACCAGCCAAAACTCCAGTTGGTTGCAGTTAAATAACCCCCCTCCATCCAAACCTCCCCCCTCTCCCCGGCAGCTTTAGGAAATAATTCTGGCAAATCCCACTATTGCATTTGGATGGAGCGGCGTACGCGTCAGAGACAGGGAGCGAGATGGCAAACAAAGGAAAAGAGGGAGAGGAGGGGAGCGCAGCAAGCGCAGGGCGAGGAGGGGGGAAAAGGCCGGCGGCGACTGGGGGGCACCCAGGCCCGGCCGGGAAAGGCAAATTCCAAGGAAGCAAAAAGGGAAACGGGCCATTGGAGTGCACCTTGGCCAGGAAATCTCCATTTCCAGGGTCATCTGCACTCCGGGGAAACTGAGAACTCCAGGGGAGAGCGGCCACATTCCTGCCCCCCAGCCCCCGGGCTGTCTGGGCTTGGAGGGGTTTTTTTGGCAATTAAAGTTTGGCCATTGCTGGTGCCGCTGCAGGAAGATCAAAATCCTTCTCGGCTTTATCCCCCCTCCCCAGGCTGGTCAATGCAGCGCCGCCGAGCCCAGGCAATTAGGGAAAGGTTTTCTCGGCTGGAATAGGGGCTCCTTTGGGGGATCGAACCCCCAAAGAGGGCTGAGGGGATGCCTCGGGAATGCCCTCGGGGTGCCCGGGGGGGGCTGAGGGGTAGGGCTGCCTGCACGCCTGGTCCCCGTGGGCTCGGGAGAGAGCAGGAAACATTTTGGGAGGGAAAAGCAATAGAGGCAGGATAGGCAGCGGGAGGGGAGCCTGGCCCACCTCCGGCCGCGGCGCGCGATGCCACAAGCGGGAAGGGGGGAAAAATAGGTAATAAAACAACGGAATACAGTATAATAATGCTAAATGTCCAGCGCGGCCCCGCGCACCCGGGAAATAACTTTGCACAACTTCGCGCTCCGGCACGACTGGCCTATCCTGTTCCCAGGGAGCGCCGACTGTCCCCTGCGCCCCTCACCCGGGCGCCCTCTGCGCACCCCCAGCCCGCCGGGGCGCGGAGTCCCGCCGGGGCTCGGCGTTCCACCTCGGCGGGCTCCGGCAGCCTGCTCGGCCGTGCCGGGCGTTCTCCGGGGGGTGTGTGTGTCCCGGCACCCCCTCCCGGGCACCCCTCGCCGCCGAGCCCTGCCGCAGCCCCCCTGCTCCGGGGGCTCCCTGCCAGCCCCCATCCTCTTGGACAGTCCCCCCGCTCCGAGCGGGACAGGGGCGCGCTGCCCAGCCGCGGCTGCCGGGAGCGGGGGTACCGGCACGGATCCCCCACCCCGGTACTACCCCTCTGCGAGGCGGGCAGCGCGGGGGCTCCACAGCGCCCGGTGCCGCCGCCAGCGCGGGGCTGGGGTCCCAGCACCACACCGCCGGCACCAGCCCGCGCCCCACCTGCCCACTTCACCGGCAAGTTGCGGCGTGGGGTGGTGGTGGTGGTGGGGTGAGAGACCGACCCACACACGCGCGAGTTCCGAGCGGAGGAAAGTTTCTCCCGGGGCGCCCCCCGCGCCGGGCACCCGCCCCGCCGCCCGGCGAGGCTCTTACCTCCGCGGGGGTCCCGGCGGCGGCTGCGGGGGTGCGGAGGGCGGCGGGGCTCAGCGCCGCGCCGGGGTCCCGCGGCCCCCCGCCATCTCTCGGCCGCGACTGCCGCCGCGGCCCCGGCCCGTGAGCGGCGGGCGGGGCGGGGCGGGCACCGGGCGGGGCTCGGCCCCCACTGGGCCCCGTTGCGGGGCGCCGCGGGGGGCGTCCTTTGCATGGACACGCCCTCCAGTAACGCCCCTCCCTGCCCCGGGCCGCAGGTTCGAGCCCCGGCGCCGCCCCCGCCTCTCACCTCTGGCTCCGGCCCTTTGTTGCGGGGTGCAGGCGGTGCCCCCGGTGCCGTGCCAGCCCGCCGGCGGATCGCTGTTACCTCCGCGGCACACCGCCCTCCCGCCGGTCCCGGGAAGGAGGCGGATAAATAAGTGCCGTCCCTCCTTTGTCTGCCGCGGCGGGGGGCGGCCCGGGGCGGCGGGGGGCTGCGGGGAGCCGAGCCCCGGCGAGTCGGCGGCTTTGTGAGAGCTCCGGCGAGAAACCGTCTCTCACACACGGTATCTCCAAAGGCTGTGAGTGGGGCGCCGTCCCTGGCCCCACCTTGCTCGTTCTGCTAGCCTGCACTCCGGGTACCCCCACTGGTGACACCCGTCCCACTCTGGTTCCTTGGGTCACAGGCAGGTGACGCCTTCCCCGCTCTGGTCCTCTGGCATCCCACCACCTCGGGATCTGCTGGCCCCTGGGTGATCCCAGCTGTACCCTGGCATCCCTCTACTCCAGGATCTGCTGGCCCCTGGGGTATTCTTCCATGGGACCATTCTCCCCCTGCACTGACTGATCCCTGCCCAGCACCATTCTCCCTGCACACCACTGTACGCTCCCCTCCAAGGCATCGACTGGCAGATGTCATGCAGCTAAGCCCCGTAGCTCTGCTCTGTTCTTTCCTGTCCGAGCTGGCCACCTTGGAGCCCCTTAGAGCCCCTAAAATGCCAGGCACATGACTCAGTTACCCTGCTCTGCTTCTGCCAGGCTGGGGGCCGCCCCCAGACGGGAGCGCAACCCCTGCAAGCACCACAAAGCTTGGCCCAGTACCCCCATCTCAGCAGGACCTTCCCCCTTGGCCTCAGAGGTCCCACGCACAGGTTTGCTGCCTCTCCTTCTGCTCCCCTGCTCCTAGGTGGGGTAATGAGGTGTTAAGGATGTTTAAAAAGCAGAAAAAGGGGTGCTGGAGGGGAAAGTGCCCTGATCTTAGACCCATCACTTGCCTCTGAGCCAGGCTCCCTGGATAGGAGCAGGGCAGAGGGGATCCAGGACATCCTGGAACAAGGACCAGGGGACGGAGAGCAGAAGTCACCCAGAAGCAGGAATTGACGCTGGAGCAATTCCTCCCCTGAGTGCAGCTTCCTGCCCTGTCCTGGTGTCCCTCCATCCCCCCCATTTACCCCCCAGGAAGAGGGGACAGTCTGGGGGGTAGGATCTCCAGCCAGGCAGGGCCACCTTGTCACCCAAGTACTGTTGGGGATTGAGGAAGGGGCCGAGGGGGTGTCTGCTCCCCACTGCAATCTGACCCTGCCGCCACCTCCTTTCCCAGCATTGACTCCTCCAAAATAATCTGGCGCCGTCCTTCACCCTCACACATCTCCTCTGTCTTCCTCTGAAAAATGAGGAGTTTGTCGCCGGATTCTCACCACCAGCCACTCTGTGTGCGGGAGGGCAGCCGCAATGGCCCCAGTCAGCAGTACAAATAAATGGCCCGAAACACGATACGCGGGAGCTCCCTGGGATAAAAGAATTTCTAAGGAGAGGTTTTATTTTCCCCTCAGAGCCCCAGTCTCTCGTGATCTGGTCTGAACACAAAGACTGTCCTGAATTTCCAGTCTCACTTTCTCTCCTGGCAGCTGGTGAGCTGGGTGATGCTTTGAGGCACCCTCTCCCTTGTGCTGGTTCCTGTGGTGGTGGCAGGTCATCTGACCCGCCCACAACCCCAGGGCCATCGGGCTCTGGTGCAGCCTCCTGGTTGCAGTTCTGGGGGTGGTGACACACATTTGGCAGCAAATTAAACTGGGGCAGCCACAGCCGGAGGCTGCTCTCAACCCCCCTCCTCCACTACCTCCCTGGTGCTTGAGGGGGCTGCGGGTGCTCCCTCAGGCTGTGGTGTGGGGACGCCAGGCAGGAGAAGGGGTGTCCAGCCCTGCCTCGGGCCACTTTCCTGGGACTTGGCCCCCAGAAGGGGTGTGGATGTCCCAGAGACCTGCAAAGGAGCAGCTGGCTCCCCACCATCCTTTCCCATCCCCAAGATCCCTGGCTCACTGGCACAGAAAGGGTCCTGGACCTCCCGGTGTATCATTAACCCAGAACTGAGCCATTAACTCTCCCAAGTCCCCATCGTTATAAATCAGCCTTCCTGTAACTTCCTTCTCCCCTGCTGCAGTTTAAGCCTGTGGCTTCCTGTCCTAATTAGCCAGTGAGGTTAATTGGCCCCCAGCCTCTTTACACTTCCAAGCCTTTCTGAGGAGTGGGTCACTGCATCCCCTCTTCGTGCATTGACCCTCGGACCCTTTCCCTCACCATGAGCTCTTCCCCCAGCATCAGGGATGGGAAGTGCTGACGTGATCACATCCATGCCATGGCTGAGGGTGTCTGCCTGCCTGTTCCAGCTCCTGCTAGCTGCCTGCCCCAAGCCTGGGTGGATACTCACCGCCTATCTGGCACCCTACCCGTCTTCATCTCTGTTCCTGTCCCAATTTCCATCCCTATTCCCATCCCCGTCTCTGTCTCCATCCCCACCCCCATTCACATCCCTATTCCTATCCCCACTGCTGTTTCTGTCCCTTTTCCTGTCTTCATCACCATTTCTGCCCCCGTTCCCATCCCTGTTCCTCCCCATTCCCATTCCAGCTCCTGTCCCCATTCCCATCGATATCCTTGTCCTCATCCCCGTTTCTGTACCCATTCCTCCCATTCCCAATCTGTCCCCTCTCCTTCCTGGCCCTGCTGTGTGGCAGTGCCAGGGGCCCCTGGCAGCTCCTGGATGCCTTGGCTCAGCCTGTGCCAGCTCCATGCTCCGGCCATCTGTCCCCCACCTGCCTGTCGTCTCACGCCTCCTCCTTGGGGCCAGGGGTCCCCGTCTTGCCTGTCCCAGCCTGGGGATGCCAGAGGGACCACAGTGGGTGTCCCCAGGGAGGAGGAGGCAGTCAGTGGGTGTCCCCAGGAAGTACGATGATGCCAAGAGGGAGCTGGGCAATGCTGACAGAAGAGCAGTGCAGGTTTGGTGGCCCATCTGTGCCAGCCTGGGGACCAGCCCACTGCTACCCACCCCAGGGAGCCTGCAAGGACCCCAGGACCTGCTCAGCCCTTTGGGTCATGCCCATGTCCCAAAGTGTCCCCCCAGGTGCCCTCAGTGCCAGCTCCTGGGCAGTGCTGCCATCCCCTGCTGGGCTGGCAGGCATCGCCTGCCATGTCCTGCTGCTGGGGAAGCATTCCTTCTTTTTGTAGCCCTGCTGAGGCTCCCCAGCTGTCAGCCCCCTGCCAGTCTGCCTGCCCTCCTGCCTGCCTGCTGCCTGCACTGCCTTCCTGCCCATCCTGCCTGCTGCCTGCCTGCCCGGGCATGGCCGGGGAGGGGGCGGGGGGGGGCCGGGGGCTGCAGGGCCCGTCGGACCTGCACAGCTGCATAGCTTGTCTCCAGCTATTAAACAAACTCCTCCATCTCCCCCCTCCTCCCGGTCCCCTTCCCGCCGCCAGACGCTGCTTAACCCTCTGCTGTCCCGCTCCTCGTCCCGCAGCAGCGGGAAGTGGCGTCTGCCTCTCGCTACCCGCCGCATGTTTGACTCCCAGAAGAGACCCCACCGCACTGCCAGTGCCCCCCGACCTGGCTGGGCAGCGGGAGTGGCCATCCTGATTTCCGGAGGTGCCCGCAGCCTGGCACCATCCTGGGTACTCACCCTGCGGGCAGGGCAGGAGAGCTGGCAGCTGAGGCTGTGAAGGGCAGGGGGATGGAGGGAAGGGGGATGCATGATCTGGGGATGGAGGATCAGGGGAATTTAGGCACGGTGTTGCAGGGAGTGGTGGATGCAGGATGGGGAGAGAGAGGAGCTGCAGTGCAGGGCAGGGGGGGTACATGAGCTGGAGAAGAGGCAGAGGGATGCGGCATGAGGGACTGGACCTCTCCTGACCCATCCCAGCCCTCTGCCATTCCCATCCCACAGTAGGAAGTGATGCTGGGGGGTGCTCCAGCCCCCAGGAGAGCTCCAGCTGCAGATCTTCCCTGAAGGGCCAGTAAAGGAGGCAGGAGGGCACAGGGGCCCTGGGGTTCTCCACAGGGTGGCTGCTGAGATCTGCACACTTCGGTTTGCAGTGCCACAGATTCCACTTCCAGCCCAGCTTGGCCTGGCAATGCCAGGAGAACAGCTTCCATTCCTCCAGTCCCCACCAGCTGCCTGCCCCCCCACCTCTCACCCCCCTGCAGCTCTCAGAGACACCAGCTTCACACGGAAACCTGAGCAGCTCCCAGCTCAGAAATCGCTGCAGGGGATGGGATGCAAGGAAGGAGCAGAATTTGCCCCTCCAGGCTGAGTTGAGCCCTCCGGAAGGGTTGACGTGGTGATGCCACGCTCTGCTGCCACCATCCTAGGACACTGTGGAGAGGACAGACACTGCCCGGCCCCTCCAGGACCTCCCTGATTGCCCTCTGCCTCCCATGCTCCCTCCCACGCTCCCTCCCCCAGATGTTTGGGATATCTGGTCCTTTCCCGCTCCAGCCCAGTGACGAATGCTTGCCTGAGCAGGGTTTATTATTGTAAGAGCCTGGAGTTGCCTCTGGCCAACTTTCTGCCTGGGGCTAAGCCAGCAGCTGCAGGGCACCCTTCGGCACAGCCACCCCAGGGACCAGCTGTCCCCACCCCGGGCACCCTCTGCATGCCAAGGGGTTGGGGACCGACCCCCTGACATTGCCCAGCATCCCGTGGGTGTGAGGGGCCCAGGGCAACCCCCCAGCCCCAGGCGGGGGATGAAGGTGAATGCTCCACCCTTCACCCGGCAGCGCTGGGAGAGGGGTGGGGAGGTTTGCTGAGATCCCCTCCGAACTCCCTGCTGTTTCTCCCCTGTTCCTCTCCCCGGCTGGGCTGTCGTGGGCTGGAGCGCAGCGGGCTCGGTGATCGATGGCTGAGGCATGGGCTTGCCAAGCCCTGCGTGTTTGGAAGGCTCCGTGTTTGTCTTGGCAGGAGCAGGGATGTCATCTCCTCTGCCTTGCACCATGACAAGCTGGGAAAGCCAACGGGGGGTTGTGCAGAGCGGGTGCCCAAGTGGGTGCCCTGGCAGCAGCAGAGGGGTCTGCCCCAGATGGGCAGAGTGAGGTGCCAGCGAGGCGAGAGGACAAGCAGAGGCACCCAGTGGGTGCAGCAAGAGTGACGTGGGGACAAACTGAGCCTGTTTCCCCCTGACAGAGCAGGTTGGGCCATCCAGGTGCACCCTGCCCCTGGCAGAACTGCCCCCAGCCCAGCCTCTATGCCGGTGCTGCCCCCGGCGTCACCGAGCCTGCACTCTGCTGGAGGGGAAACTGAGGCAGGAGGGCAGCACCAGCTGGCAGGGGGCTGAGGGGTTGGGAGCAGGACAGGCACCAGGCAGAGCAGTCTCTTGAGCAGGGAACAGCCCAGCTGCAGCTCTTCCAGGAAGGGAGTGCAGTGGGGACATAGAAGGTGGTGACGAATCGATGTTCAGCCCAGCGCTGATGGCAAAGGCATTTGAAGAGCAGCTCCTGCTACTGATGGTGAGGCGCTTGGCAGATCGATAGTTGCCTGCAAAGGCGAGGTTAGATCCTTCTGGGGGTCCCCAGGCAGAGCAGGAGCTCATGAGGGAGGGGAGATGAGTGCCCTGGTAGTGTCTGCAGTGTGACGTACTGGCGGGCATGGGGCTGAGGAGAGGTCGAGTCTCCTGGAATGGGAATTGCTGGAGTCAGTGCTGCCCCTGGGACTGAGGCATTTCACTTCTCAGCTGCGTTCCAGGAGGCTTGGTGTCACTGTGCCAGCACAAAAACCCTGCCCAGCATCATGGGCAAGGGATAGCTGGTGCTGCCTGCACTGAATCTGACTGGGATTCATCCTGCTCTGCCCCTGTGCTGGTTTCTGAGCCAGGGGGACAAGTAGGATGCCCACCCCTTGCTGCAGTTTGATTGGCAGTGCTGAGGTCCTCCATCCTTACAGCTCTCTACACTCCAGAGAAATGATCCATCACCTACCCTTGCATGGGCACAGCCCCATCTTGTCCATCCTTCTCCCTGGACCGCCAAGCTCATCCCCAGGCTCTGCAGCAGTGGGGGCATCCGAGTGGTGTGTCTGACTGGGACTGAGCATTCTTGGTGCCCTCTGGCTCACATGCATGTGGGACTGTGGCCTGGTGTGGGACCACATCTGTTTCACCCCACATGTTGCCATAGAAATGGGCAGAAGCTGTGCTGATGGAACACAGACCTGGGCTGGTGGCCTCAGCTCTCAGTAAGCCAGTCCCAGCACCCCCCACTTTGCCATAGGGTGCTTTGGGCGCCCCATGCAGCTCCCTATGCCTGGGGAGCTGGTGTAGAGGGACACTGGGACACAGGGATGTGCACAGGGTGGTAAGAATGTGTCATAGAATGCAGCTATGCCACAGGGTTGGGCTGTGTCCCCTCCAGCGTATCCCCATGCACACCAAATTTAGGAATACCAGTATTTTGGGGGGCTACAAGATCCTTTTTCTGTTCTAGGGGGAGGCTGGGGTCATGGCTGGGACTGTGGCTTCAGTGGCCATTCAGGAGGTGGAACCAGGAGCCAAGCCACCAGGCCAGGAGAATTATCAGGGCAAAGGCAGCAATGGTCAATGTCCAGAATCTCTGGGCTGCCCTTCACTGCTGCCTGGAGCCATTTCCGACCCCCACAAATGCAGGGAGATGCCTGATGTTGGCTGTGAGAGAAGGACAATTGAGTAACTCAGAAGTTTTAAGATAACTTCTCAATTTTCTGAGCTGCCTAAGGGCTTCCAAGACCTGGGAAGGCAATGTGGGCAGAGGGTGGGGGCCAGCAGCTCTGCGGCCCGGCCCTGCCGTGCCGGTGTGCCATGTAAGTGGGTCAGTGGTACAGCCGTGGGCATTGGCGGGCACGGAGGAGCTGGAGAGGACAGAACGGTGGCAGCTGGAATGGCTCAAGGGCTGAAAGAAACTGGGACACCTCCATGCATGTGGGTCTTCCCAAAGAAGTTGGTCTGGGAGCTGGATCAGCACACAGGGATAAAAGAGCACCAGGCAATCGGAGAGGATGTTTGGCTGTGGGACTCGGAGATCACTTAGCTCCAAGGTCCCTCAATGGGATGTGTCCAGGCGTGGCTGCCTCATCCTGGCAAGGACAGATGGATGCTGGTCACAGGCTGGCATGGCCCAGCCAACCCCAGCATCCTTCTGGGGAGGAAGAAGGATGGTTAATCCAGTATGTATCTGGAACCCAGACTGGGTTTGTGGTGGGAATACTAGTGGAAGGGTCCTCCATGGAGACTGGGGGAACTGAGAGAGCCCTGATCCCCCTCCCCTCTCCCAGAAACACAACCTGCCTCTCTCTTTTCTGGCAAAATCCTGTGGAAATGATGCTCCTGCTCCTGGGTCGCCGTGGCAACAGCAAGCGCAACAAGGAGGGGGTGCAGGATCCAAATTCCATCTCTCTCTCCAACCCAGGACCACTGCCCAGCACTTCCACATCTCCATCACCCCAGGGCTGGCTCCATGCTGAAGAGCTGCCCCCTCCCCAAGGCCAGGCTTCAGCCAAGGGGTGAGGGAGGCCCAGGCAGCCGATGCCGACTCGATGCCGGCACGTGCCTCGTGGGAAGCTGTCTCCCTGCCTTGCCCTTCACCATCATCCCTCCCCAGCTGCTGCCTGAACTTCAAAGCCTCCAATGGCCTGGAGCATCTTCTCCGCATCACTTCCAGGGAGGAGAAGATGCTTTGAAACCTCCTGGCCCTTTTCCCCTCCTCTGCAGGGTAATTTCCATTTTTTTCAAAACCCCACAAAAAAAGGAGCCTTTTTCCTCTTTGTTTCTCTTCTCTCTCTCTCTCTTTTTTTTTTTCCCTTGTCTTTGTCAGCTAAAAATATGCAACCCACCAGGGAGGGCGGGTGAGGGGTAGCTGCCGCTGTGTTGAAGTTTAACACCAAGCTGGGCTTGAAAAGCCACTTGTGGGGAATGCAGGTGCTCCCCACACCGTTTGGGAGAGGTCCTGCCCCAGAAGAACCCCTATTGCTCAGGCTGGGGGTCAGGGCTTAGCCCCTGACGTCCTGAGGGCGTGCGTGGGAGGCAGCGAAGTTTGGAGGCAGAGCCTGCTGGAGACGTGGTGTGACATGACACTCGGTGAAGGGGCCAGACACAGATCCATCTGTGCCGGTTGTTTCCCAGGGAGATGGGAGATGCCCAGGGATGCCCATCAGCTGTAGTCGGGATGTCCAGGAACCCCGTGGGGGGATGACCCCGCAGGGCAGGGATCAAAGCAGCCGGGGGCAGACAGGCAGCTCCAGGCTGGAGCGTGGGAGGGAGGTGGGCGGCCGGGGCGGAGGAAGGATGTGATTTATCTAATATCCCGCTCCAACCACAGAACGGATGGAGGAGAAAAACAACCCGGGGGCTCGATGTCTTGGGGAGACGCTGTCAGGGGCTGAAAGGCACCAAGCGGTGCCAAAGCCAGCTGGGAAATTAAATTGGGATGAATCACCCAGAGCTGGGAGCATTCACCTGAGCCATAAACCCGCCACGCATCTAGAGAAGACACATTTCCCAGCTCCCAGGTTTGCAATCTTAAGCCTCATCCAACTTTGCAGGAAGGTGACAGACTTCAAAATTGGCTTATTTTTCCTTCCCCCCCTCCCCCTCATCCCCCACCCCACAAGGGTGGGAATGTTGCAGCAGGATGTCTCTGCGTGGAGGTAAATGACCAGCCACGGGCTCCCCTCCGGAGATGGTGACCTGGCAGCGGGATGCTGGAGCCAGGGCTCCCAGGCAGGACCGAGCCTTGGGCGTCCTGCAGGGCTAAGAGCGGGCTCTGAGAGGGGGTGAGAGAGGGAGGAGATGGGCTTGGATGCTGTAGCGTGGCAGGATGAGATGCTGAGAACCAGGGGAATCCACTGTAGAGTCAAACTTGTTGGGAAGGCAGGAGACAGACAGTAGGAAAAAATTCCCAGGGCAGCTGTTTGTCAGGGGATTTGCTGGCGCCCTGGGATGGAGGTGTGAGGAGCAGGGAGGTGACAGAGCTGCTGCTGCTGCTGCTAAAGTGGGGAGACCGACACAGGGGGCACCAGATAGTGCTGCTTGAGCTGGGGGGGTTGGCCACCTCCCCATAGTGGCCTTCGTGGCTAAGAGGAATGCCTTGGCTACTTGAAACAAGCTGGCCTCCCCCAGACCCGCAGTGCAGCTCGGTGGGAGGGGGGAGGGCGGGATTTATGGAGCAGGGAGGAGGAGGCGGCGGCAGCGGGGCACACATGGCAGGCGCTGACAGAGGGGAAAGGGCTGCCGAAGCAGGACGGGGGTGAGTCCCAGGTGGCCAGGCTAGAAATTCCTCAGCCTTCCCCAGAGCTCGGATTTAGCCTCCCGGCGATGGAGATGGCCCCACAGGGCAGTGTGGGGGCTTGGGACACGTCTGCTGTCAGGGAAGCATCCCTGCTCAGCTGCAGGGAGACAGCAGGGTATGTCCCAGGTGGGGGACTGGCAGGACAGATCTCCACCTTCCTCCCATGGCCTAGGCATCCAACCCTCCTTCTCAGAGGAGACATCTGGGAGGAGAGGCATTTGGCAGAGGGTAAACTGAGGCACGGTGGGGGTTGACTCTCCCTGTGTCATGAGCCAGGACTTGGCAGCTGTGGGATTCCCAGCCACAGCTCAATCTGGGGCCCCAGGAGCTGGTGGACCAGCTCCTCCGCTGCCTGATGGGCACTGAGTGTTTGGAGAGCCCTCACCACCTCTGCCGGATGGCGATCTGCCCGTGGGAGCAAGGACATCCCGGATCCTGCCCACGCACCAGGGCAGGTGGCATCGGGTGTCCGCAGCTGCGAGCCGCCTTTCATCCGCTTCCAGCCCGGGGCTCGCTTTCCGTCACCTGCTGCCCTCCCGGCCCGAGGCCAAGAGCCCGCCGGCAGGGCCGATGTGCGAGACGTGGCTGCTCTGCCCGCACGTCCTCTGGCTGCAGGGGGGGGCAGTGACACGCCTGGGGCGGGCCACGGGTGCCAAGGCAGCATCCTGCCCCATGCACCCCACTGCCAGATCCTTGGCTCAGGGTGGGCTTGGCTGGGATGGGGCCTGGCAAAGCCCCAGTCCAAAGAAAGCAGGCATTCCCTGCAAAACTTTCCTCTGCTTTCAGCTTCTGCAATAGGCAGAAAGAGCAGGAGCTGGGGAGCAGGCGGGGATGTGCGTGTGGGTGTTGCTGGAACACATGTGGTCAGCAGTGTGTGCGTGTCTAGGCACACGTGTGTGTGTGTCAGCAACGTGTGTGCTCAGGAGCGAGTGCATCTGTGGGGAGATACACAGACATACAGATCTCCCTGTGCATCTCTAGCGGGTGTTGCACGCCTGTGAGACTGCAGCATCCCTTTGCTGCGGTGTTTCTCAGCGTGTGCAGCCTAATGAGCTGGCACAGCGGAGTTAATTGAGGGGACAGATGAGCAGAGCTTGTCATTAAGGAAAGCGCTGCAGCAGGTACCAGTGATAAGATGCTGCCTGTCCCCCCAGGCTGATGGCAGCCCCCGCAGGGGACAGTGACAGCCTGAGTCCCAAGGAAAGATGGCTGAAGATGAGCGTCCCACCTGCTGCAGCCCTCACCCAGGGCCGGCTCCATTAGCAAAAGCAGCCAGGGAGCATGAATTGCTCCTGTCTGCGTGGAGGAATGAATCTGCCAGACCTGTCAGGATGGGCCTGGCAGCAGGTACCAAGCCCTGGACCTGGTGGCTTGTCTACAGCCCTGGCTGCATCCTGCCTGGAGCCTCACTTGCAACTTCCACCGGGAATGTGTCCCTGCTGATGCAACTTGCACAGTGTGAGGATGCCCTGGCTGCCAAAGCTGCCCCCTCAGCTCCCACCATTAGGTTCTAGAGTGAACATGCAGCAGAGGGGACAGAACAGCCGGCTCCCAGCAGCATGGTGAGCCTGTGCCAACAGCCCACAAGGATGGGGAGCCTTGCTCAGGGCTGTCAGATTCTCGCTAGAGAAGCTCAGAGAGCTGGAAAGGAGCCTTCACCGCCTCCGTAGCCAGGAGCTCCCACTCTCTGCCTCCCTCCTCTGCTCCCTTGCTGGCCATGCCTCTCCCTGGGGGGCCATGTCCTCACAAGACGTGTCCGCAGATCCCCCCTTGGAACCCGGCTGTTGCTATGGGCATCCCCATCCCGAGGGCTGGGAAAGTCTTGTTCTATCACTTCCAGTAAGTGTTCACTCTGAAACCTAATGGTGGGGCAAGAGCCTGTCCTGAAGGGAGGAATGGATCCTGCTGGAGCAGAACTCCCCCCTCTGCCTTCTGCCTCCTCCTTGCCTTCCGTCACTGCAGCCCTGCACCCCCTGCCCCAGCCACCAGTGCTGCAGGTGGAATAAAACCTTCCGGAGTGAGAATCTCCCTGGCTGGATTCGCTCTGCTCCCTGATGAGAGGCTCAGTCAGGAGCTGCTGGGCTCCTGTCAGAGGGACCTGAGTGTTTATGAGTTGAGAACCTTATCACAGACACATCCCTAATTAAGCTTGTTAGCTCTTTATGGTAAACAACATATGGGCTGGGGCTGGGGGGCTCCATGGGGCCATGAGCTCTTCAACAGCCCATGGGGCAGTGCAGACAGGATAACAAGCAGCCTTGTGTTTGTGCCTGACTCTCCCTTCCCTTCCCAAAATGGACCTTCAACCCTGTGGCTTCACTGACCCTCCAACCCTAATATCAGTCCTGGCTTTCTCCTCTGAACTGGGGTGGGCAGGAAGGGGTTTGGATTGGACAAGGCTGCCAAGGCTTTGTTGGTGTTACAGGACCCCTTCCTACTCCTGCAGGGTCTAGGGCAGTACAAGAGAGATCTATAGTGTCTCAAGGGCCAGGAGATGAAGGAATGGTGGAGAACAGCAGTTCTATACTCTTCATGGAGAGAAATGAAGGGACAGCAGCTCAACCTGCTCTTGAGTGTGTGACCCTCAGGAATTACAAAGGGCCTGCAACCCACCCCAGGACAGCTTCTTCATCCATCAACTGGTTAGTAGCTGGAGTTATCCATCTGTACACCCACACATCCAACTCACCCAGGCATCCACGCCACCATCCATCCCTGTCTTCATTCCTTCTTCTCCCCCATCTATCCACCAGACATCATCCCTTGCCTTCACCCCTGCTTCTGCCCCATTAACCCACCTCATCATCCACCCTTGCCTTCATTCCTCTCCCTGCTCCTGTCTTGCTCTTCCCAGGCTCAGGGTGCTGCTCATCACCTTTCCCCCCCACCGTGCTCATTAATTACCAGCCCACGTCTCCGAGGCCAGACCTGCTGTTGGGTTGCAGGGAGGGCACCCGCTCACTCCCCCTTCTCACAGCTCCGCGCTTCTTATCTCCGAGATCCCACCTTGCTGGCAGAGGAGCAAGGCAGGATGACGCTTCCCTGGGGAATGGCAAGCCAAGCGATAACGAAATCGTAGCGTGAGGAGAAATTACCTTGCCTGAATTTTAAAAACTTCTCGTCAAGGTTGCCGTGGTAACTGAAAGGTGCATCACGTTGCTCTGACAACCCTGAAACAGCCAGGTTTTGCCTGGCGGGATCCGAAGCGGCAGGTTTTGGGGAGGGAGGAGCCCAGTAAAGCGGGGAGCCGGGATGTTCAGCCCCGGGCACTCCTCAAGACAGGGACATCTTTCTCTCCATAGCCACCAGCTGCATGACCACTCCACCATTTCCAACCTCTGCCCATCCATCTCTCCTGGGAAGCACTGGAGGAAGAGGACTGATGGGCTCCAAGCCCAACCATGAGAAGGTGTCAGAGAGGTGGGATGGGCTCCAGATTGGTCCACCCTGCAGTTGGCATCCCTGGCACTGCAGGAGTTGCTGAGAGCCCCAGCAGGCAGCCTGAGGACCCTCTTTGCACCCTGCTCAGGGGGTGGGCTGTGCACCCAGCATGGCTTTGGGCTCCAAGCCCCCAGGCAAGTGCCAACAGCATTGTCCCAGTCCGTGTAAATCACTGACACGGAAATAGCCCCAGTGGGGTCGAAAAATAGCAGGTGACTCACGCAGAGCAAAGGGTCCAAAATAGCCCCTCCGGAGCACTCCTAAAATTAGTCTCCCTCCTGGGAGGTCCCGACCACTGTGTCCTTGCCAGGGCACAGCCGTGGTGTTGAGCCTGCCTGGCTGCTGCCATCATGGCTGCTTCCCTGTGGGGTGAGGGTTGCGGGGCTCCCTTTGCTGCTCCTACCCCTCCAGTATCTCCTGAAAACCCACCCCTGGGTGTGGCTGAACCGTGCATCTCAGAGTCTCCAGCAGATCCATGTGACTCCTGTGGCTGCAGGCTGCTCTTTGGGGGTTCCCACACGCAACATCCTGGGCCCCAGCAAGACCCGGGCATCAAAAAACACAGCCTTGAAAGCCATAAACTATCAGGATGCCAAGGGCTTGGCCCTCATCCTGCTCCCTTTGCTTGGATTTCAGTGGAAGAGTTGGCAAGGCAGCAGATCGGGTGTTTTCCAGTGATAGTGAGTCCCCCAGAGATTCGGGTTTCCCTGCTCGCCCACCTCGCCATTCCACCCTGACAGGGCAGCACCAGCCTGCTGCTCCCACCCGCTGCTGGTGCTGGAAGGCAGGCGGGGCTGGGGGGGGATACACGGAGGGGCCCCGGGAGCAGCATCCGCTCTGCTGGCATGGCCGGGAGCGCTCCCCGTGCCGGGCCATCGCTCCTGCGCGGGTGAGCAGTACCCAGTTAATTAGAGGAAGGGATGAATAATTCCTTTTTATAATGCAACGTCGCACGGCAGATGCCGTCTGCCTCGTCTCGGCGCGCCGCGCGCGGGAGCCCGCGTTATTCTGCTCTCAGCAGAGTTATTTATACACTGGGACATTTTTCAAAGCGCCGCTTTGATGGTCTTCCACCAGCTCGGAAAAAAAAGTAGTCCATCCCAAAATAACCCGAGTGAAAGTCACAGCTCTTCATTACGAGCAGCTTCAACCGGGGGGCTCGGAGAACAAAAACCCGTCACATTCCTCCCATCAAATCCGCCCTTTTCAAGTGCATTTCAAATGGGTTCAAGCAGCCGCGGCGGTGACTAGACGAGCGCTAATGATGCTGCGGGCACATCCCGCCGAGGAGAGGGATGGACCGGGGGGGGGGGGAGGTGGGTTTTAAGCAGCTTCCAGAGCCCACAGATGTTTTGGGGTGCCCACGACAGGGTCAACATTTCAGCGACCACAGTGGAATAAGCAGGGAGAAACACAACCCCTTTCTTGCCCGGTTTTTCCTGCTGCAGGAAGCAGTTTCTCTCCCCAAACCAGGCTTCGGAGGAGGGAAACAAGCACCAAATAAATTTTTCTTAGGAACTGTAGCAAAAAGGCCCCAGTCCCCATTTCCCCATCACACCTGCGTGCACGCACCCCTCAGGTCTGGTTGCCGCTAAAAGGGAAAAAAAAAAAAGGGTGGAGGTAAAGTGATTTTTGTAAGTGGTGACAAATTCCTGTGAAAGCGTTTTTGATATGAAATCGTCTCCCATCCAAGTTCCCCCCCGGCAGAGACGGTGAGCGGGCCCCCTGCTCCCACACCTGGCAAAGGATCCGAGCTGCTCACCCCCCTCTCTGCCTTGACACGACCTTGCCCAGCTGCCCGCCGCCCCTCGGTTCCGCCGCCCAGCCCCCCTCGCCCTCTCCCCCCGGGGCTCGCCTCCACTGCCTGCGGCTCTGTGCAGCATCCACCCAGCACTCCGCGGCTCCAGGGCTGCCTGGCTGGTGATCGACGGCTCGCTGCCGGAGGCAGGGAAGAGTCTCTGCTGGGAAAACCATTTCTTTACCCTCTAAATCAGCCTGTTTCAGCATTTCTGCAAGGCTGGAGCATCTCTCCTGAGAGAGCCAGGCGTTGGAAGGTGTCCAAGTGCCCAGGACAGCACGAGCTGCCTGGACAAGGGATAACGATGCTGGATGCAGCCGCAGGTCCCAGGCCCCGGGATCCCAGCCCCCATCTGGTTTTGGTTTCTTCCAACAGCAACAGAGCCCCCCCACTCCAACCCCCAAGGCTGCAAACTGTGTCCATGTTGCTGCAGATGGCGAGTCAATTAAAACCATCTTTTTTCACTCCCCAGCAGGGAAACCTGGACAGTGTAGTCCCCAAGCCAGAACCGGGCTCTTGGTCAAAATAGCCGAGGGATGAGGGACACCCCTTTTTTTCCTCACCCATGCTGGTACTGTGGTACTGTGCAGAGAGGTTGGCCAGGGTGACATGGCCACTTGTCCAGGGCCACAGGGACTCTATGCCATGGGGCAGGAGGGGGTGCTGGCACCGTTTGGAGCAGGGTGCCAGCACTCCCTCAGGGAAGGAGCTGCCTTTTTACCTTTTCACCCTCCCCCTCAGCTGCTCTCTTCCTGTCCTTGGAGCATCCCCCCAGCAAACAGGTGGGCTGCAGGGGGACCACAGCAGTACCCATGATGCGCTGGCAGGATGCCACACTGTGGGCCTGCCCATCCTCCCACCACAGCCCCACGGCTGAGGCCAGAGCCAGATGGTCATGGGACATTTGGGTAAAATAGGGAAAGCTATTCCAGGACAATTTCAAAGTAGTTCAGACACATCTAGTAGCTCAGGAGAAGATGGACTGCCATGAAGGGGAAGGGGAAGCAGCTGTGTTAAATCCCCCATGGCAGGTGGGGAAAGGCACTGGAGGGAAGCATGAGCACATGTGTGCAGAGGTGCATAAACACACACACGTGTGTGCCTGTGACCCCCACCTCAGGCTCTCCCATGGCAGCAAACACCACCTCCTGTTCCAGATTATCTTTTGGCATCAGGATACAAACCCCATGGAGCTGTGGGTGCCTGGCTTTGGCTGGCACTCGGCACACAGACAGCCAAGGTGGTCCTGGGTCACGGCTCTCTCCATGCCTGTCCTGCTGGGCACCGGAGGCTTTTTGGCATAGGGGAAACACAGGAGAGCCAACCCAAATTGCACCAAGCCCTGAGGCCCAGCCAAGCCCCTGTGAGCACCCCAAGCATGCGTTGCTGCAGTGGGGGCTCCAGACTGGTCACCTGCACCCCGGGTCTCTGGCAGCCCCAACCAGCAGTGCAGGGATGTTTTCCTGTCTGCCAGCAGCATTTCAGTGATTGTGCAAGCGAGCAAGGCAAGCCTGGGGCTGGCCATGCAGAGTGCTGAGCTCTGCCATGGGTTGGTAACTCCAGCGGTTAAGGAGTGCTCAGGAGAGAAGCTGTTCACACTAACAATTTGGCCAGTTTCCTTGCCTCAATTAGCACGCAGGAGCTCACAATGCTCCCAAGGCCTCCTGGAAAGCCAGGGCATATCAGGCTCAGGAGTTTTATTATTAATAATGCTGAAAGCCAGCCAGAAAAATCCCAAACCTTAAAACCACGCCAACAGGGACCTTGGATTCTGCATATTGTAGTTGCAGTCCTGCTGGAGCCGAGGCCCTGGAAGTCACTCTGCAGCTGCCCCGTGCCTGGAAGGAGCCCCAGGCTGCAATTCTGCTCTCATGTGCCTATTGCCCCCCTTGCAAAGGGCACAGGGTTCCTTTGGGTGTCCCCAGCTAGAGTCTGGGGTCTCAGCCTCCTCTGGGGCTCGGTGCCTTTACTCTCCCACTGTCAGCCACAGAGGAGAGACTTTCTGGCTGCTCAGCAATAGGGAAACTGAGGCACAGGAGTGCAATGCAGCTCTGCCCAGCCAGGGACTGCTCTGTATCTCCTCCTACCACTGCCCGGCTGCAAAAGCCTTTCTCCAGCACACTATGTCCCTCTGCATTCCTAGTGGGACCAGCTTTAGACCCCTGGCATTTCAGCCATGGCACCCTGCATCAGGATCAGGCTTGGCTGCTCAGCCCTGGTGGGAGGCTGTGCCTGAGGGAGCTCCCTTCTGCTCCGGAGTGGATCCTGCCTCCTCACTGTACACTTCTGGGGCTGGCTTCTCCTCCCACCCCCAGAGGTCGGTCCCCAGGGAGGCAGGGACACCACGTCCTCTGAAGGCAGTGGGCCATGGCACATTCAGTCACGAACAGCCGCGCTGTGCTGCCTAAATTGGAGTGCGGGTGCTGGCAGGCGGCAGTGTCTCCATGCCCTGCTCCGGTGCCTGGCATGGGGCTCCGGAGCATGTCTGGGAGTAGGGGAGTTGCACATCCCCACAGCTTCCACCAAGTTAAACCATCCACCAAGTGGGGTCGGCTGCGAGCCCAGGACCCCATTAAAGCCTTGCCCCAGGCAGGGGCCCTGCTTTGGGCACCCTGTTCTAGCAGTTATCCCCGGAGCAGGAAGTGGGGTCCCTGTGCCCCCGTGGCACGCTCCTGGCTCCCCACTGCAACTGTTCTGCTGGAGATACTGGCTGGGGCTGGCTCAGCTTCTGGCCCTGGGGCAGCACTTTGCTGCAGCAAAGAGGGAGAGCCTGGCAGGAGCCAGACAGAGCCAGGACAAAGCTGTGCTATATCCACTGCAGGCCCTCTCTTCCCTGTGCCCAGGGTATCACCCCTCATCAGGATGATGTGCTGGGAAGGGGATCGATGGGCTGGCAAGAAGCTGAGCTACATAAATGCACTTTATCGACCCACGGAGCCCACCTGCTGGGAAACAGACTGCCCCATTTACAGCCCAGAGCAGCAAAGCACTTCATTGCTTTGCCAGCTGGGACATAGAGATGAGAGAGCTGCCACAGCCGTCCTCATTGCAGTGCACCAGGTCTGCCTTCCCTCCCGTGATCTGGGGGGGAAGCTGAGGCAGAGAGCTGGCACTTTGGTTTAAAGCCACCCGGCTTCCTCTGCAGAGTAGAAGGGGGGATGTTGAATGCTGGGACGCAGCCCAGCTGCAATCCCCTGCCCTGGAGCCTCGGCGATGCTTGGCTGTCCTGCACGGAGGGAACGTGCCACGACAGGGCTGTCACAGTCTGTCACAGCCGGGCCACGCCTGCCACCTGGTGGCACGGCCCGGGCACTCGGGCAGGGACCACAACCCCTCAGGTCCCAGTCCTGAGGCAAGGGTGGAGAGATTCCCCACCTCGGATCACCCCAAGACACCCATCAAAGATCAGGCAGCAGCCTGACCATGCCACAAGGTGCAGAGGCAGCTGCAGCAGCCGGCAAACCAGGATTGGGGAATCAAACCAGCAGCCCCGGGGAGCTGGGCTCAACCCACAGAAAGGCCTTGCACCAAGAGCGAGTGCTGAAGCTGCTCCTGCTTCATCCTAACCTGTTCCTATGGACAGTAGGAAAGACCACCCCCAGCTTCTGTGTGGAGGCTGAACAAGACCCACAGCCAACAGCAGCGGTAAAGGCAGAGCTGAGG
Source organism: Pseudopipra pipra (assembly GCF_036250125.1). Taxonomy (NCBI): domain Eukaryota; kingdom Metazoa; phylum Chordata; class Aves; order Passeriformes; family Pipridae; genus Pseudopipra; species Pseudopipra pipra. The sequence goes on from NC_087559.1 coordinate 14,940,176, forward strand.
GCTGAGCCTTGCCCTGCTTGTCTTGGTTCTTGGGAAGAGGACAGGATGGACAAGGCAGGCACAACACAGGCAGAGGAACAGGAAGGCAGTAACTGAACAGCTGCAGGACACCTCAGGAAGGACAAGGTTCACTGTCACCCAGCCTGCAGCAGGCTCCCCACGCTGTGTCCAGGGAGACCAGAGGAAGCTGAGGTGGAGCACAGGAACCTCCCCACAGGTGGCACACATACTGGCCCCCCACTGGGCCAGCAGAGGCTCCTGGGCAGGACCACAAGCTGCAGACACTGCTGCTGGTTCTCTCCTGCTCCTACAGCTCTGACAGGAAGGGCTATACAGAGATCTGACACTCCACCAGCCATGCTGGGAGCTGTGAGAAAGACACTGGTAACAAGGCACAGTGCAGGGATAAAAGGAGGGAGGCGAGCTGAGTGCCATGTGGAGCAGACTCCAGGATGAAGTCTCGTCAAGGAAGAAGTAGAATGACAGAAAGGACAAGCAGCATTGGCAACTTAATTCTTCATTCACCCACCAACAAACAGAAATAGGATATTTTCTGGATGTATTTCTTTTGGAAATGAGCCAAACTGGCAACTAGAATCAAAGTCTTCAAAAAGTCTATACAAAGATGTATCATACAAAATGTACAGGAAAATTTTCCAAAAAAACAAAGACAGACAATACAACAAAAGGAAAGCAGAGACTGTTTGAAACCACAGCTAACAGGTCCTGCTGCTGCTCCAGAGGGCAGGAGCAGCAGCTGGACAACACACTAAAACACAGAATACATTACACTATATACACGACCGTACAAAGATCAGTGTCCCCCTTGGTCTAACGAGGAGCTCTCCAGCATGAAGTTGGGTCAGTTCAAACAATCTGCTCATGGAAGTGTTACATGCCGAGCAGGGAACAACGTCCAAGGGAATGAAATGGTCAGCTCTAAACCAAAACCAGAATATAGCCAGGTCACCGAGGCTACAGAGATTAACAGTCAGTTCCTGCTAACAAGGAAGTGCTTCGCAGGCCAGAGGCGTTACTCCATCTCCGTGAAGCGGGCGAACATGGCTTTCCGCACGGCATCTTTGTATGAATCCGCAGTGGAGACGCCGTAGGAACTGCCCTTGGCTCCCAAGCCAGCTCCTCTCATTCGTACTTGGGCCTGCAGGGGAAGAGAGACATGTTTCAGCTCTGCAGTGAGTGGCTACACCACCACGAGGGCACTGCCAAAAACCTCCATCAGTCCAGCCAACCTTCCCAAGTTCCCATGTGGATCCCCACAGCCATAAACACAGACACAGGAGACCAGAGTACACACACCACCTCATGTTCACTGCCTTCACGCTACTCTGACCCCACCCCAACAGGAGCAGGAATGAAACTGCACAGAACAGTTCCTAACAGCGTATGTAAGGCCAGGAAAGGCAACAGGACGAAGCCCGTTCTGGGGTACCACTGTCACAGACCCTCAGGAGTGATTGCCAAAGGAAGGAAGCACAGCCCTGCCTCTGCTTTAGCACCCGATGGGACAAACAGGCGCAAGAGCCAACGTGAACAGCGGCAGCTTTACTGTGAATGGCAGAGCTTATTCCTCCAGAGATCCTGAGCAGCAACTGCTTCTGGTTAAAAAGAAAGAAAAGCACCAAACCTCCTCAAGGAGACATCCCTCTTACCTCAATGGGTGCTGTGATGCCCTGACATTTCCTTCCCAAGCCTGAACCTTCCCTCCAGCCCATGGCCTGCAGCATCTTGTTGCCAATATTACTGTTGTCGAGGCCATCTTTGGTGGGTTGCTCGTAATTCCTGCAGGAAGAAGAAATGAGTAAACCCAACTGCTCATCGTGCACTGAAGCCATGGGTGAGCAGCTTTGGATACATACACCGTGCCAGCATCATAGACCTTCTTGCGCTTGGGCTCCGGGGGCTCTGGGATGCCGTACTTCTCCCGCCTCTCAGCCGCTCTGTCTCTGTATTTCATCTGCATAAAGCAAACACAGTTACCATGGATTCCAAGACACTTCTGTTCATCTTTGGGCTATGGGAGTCAGCTAAATGCCTGCTGCTGCAGAAAGCTATATATTGTAGCCCACTAAAATTAAAACCACAGGCAGCAGGACCCCAGACCCAAGTCCCTGGAGAACATCTGAAGCTGCACTGAGGTACGAAAGTTTCTGGTCCCAGTCTGGCAGCCCTGAGCTGGAGGTGGAATGACCCTTCCCTGCTAAACAGTAGCTGTGGTTTATGGGACACTTTTTTCCATGTAACAGGGCAGCTCTGAACCTTGACCAGAGAAGGGGTTGGCTTACGAGGATTATTTCGAGTGACGTGTGTCAGGATAAGGAGAGCTCAACAGATCACCTATGCAGGTTTTCCATTAGCTACTCATCTGCTCATCTCAACACTGACCTCTCTCTCACGCAGCTCCAAGGCTTCAAGTTCCTGCTCGGAAAGCTTTGATCTTCTATAGATATCCATGTTTTGCTGAAACAAGAAGAGATTCACTTTAACAACATGAAGTGCACAACAGTTCTTTTAAAGTAGCTGAACTTTGGGAGAGCAACAATCCACTTGCATCTATTTTTAATAGTTTTCCAAACAGCAATATGCATCGTGGCTTCGGTTTACACACTGAATTACGGCATCCAAGTACCTTCCTGACCACATAGTGCAAATACCTTGTGCAAGTCAGATAGCTGCTGATGCCTAATCAGAGCATCTTTGTTTGGGAATTGCCTTCTACACAACAGACAAGCCATCTTCTTCCAGTCAGTCAGCTTCTCTTCCTCATTCTCCATTCTTTCCAGTAAGTCCTCATCGTTATCGCTGTCACCGCTGTAGGCAGCCACGAGGCCACGCTGGAAAGGAAGGACAGCATTAAGGGCAGTGCCAACAGTTGGCAGCAGATGTGTGTTTATCACAGGAGGAGCATTGCTCTCCCATTGCTAAGGATGAAATCACAGAACGGGTAAGTCTGGAAGAGACCACTGGAGCCCATCTAGAATGACCTCCCTGCTCAAGCAGGGTCCCCCAGCACATACTGCTCAGGAGTGTGTTATGACAATCTTTAAGTATCTCCAGGGAAGGAGACTCCACAACCTCTCTACAAAACCTGTTCCAGTGCTCAGTCACCCTCACAGTGATAGTTCTTGTGTTCTCTTGGGGCAGGTTCCAAAGGGCTGGCCTTGGCAGTGAAGACTGAAGCAAAGGCAGTGTTCAGTATTTCAGACTTCCCTGCCACCTCTGTTTCAAGGGTCCGTGTTCTATTCAGTAATGGCCCACATTTTTATAGTACTGCAGCTCAAAAGAACCACATGCTACATGGCTGTTAGACTTATTTTCCACTAGCCAAACAATACTTTTAAGTACACCATATTTAGAAACCTCAAAACCTCAGCTGAGCTCTTGAGGCTAGAAGGAATCACAGCCTTTCTCAGCGTATCTCATCACTCACCCTATTGCACTTGCACTTTTTACAGGTGAGATCATGGACATGCAGGCTGGAAAGCAAGTATCTGCTAGAGCTCCTCTCCAGTGCTTTACCAGTAACCTTTGGTAACACCTCTGCCAGGTATCACACTCACCTTCAGCGGATTTTCATCATCCCCGTTTTTCAACACCTCTGGCAAGATCTGCTGTCGCTCAGACAGAGCTCCCTGGATGAGACAAGACCATCATGAGAACTGAGCTCTCTGCCACACCACCCCCTGCCACACACCACTGCCAGCACCTTCACCTTTTTCTCAAAGAGTGCAAAGCCTGCATCTGCAGCTGCTGACTCCTTCCGCTCCTCCTCCCTGGTGCTCAGTGGCTGGAAGCTGTTCTTGAAGTTCTCTTTCTGCTTGTTCAAACTCTTTGCCCAGCGCTCCATGTCTTTAGCAATCTGAAATGCCGAGTGGTTTGCTCACACAGCTTCCCTCACAGCTATCAATCTCTTATGACACGCATTCAATCTCACATGCAGTTTCAGAAGAAGTCAACCCACTACCTTTTATTTTTAAATCCCGGCACACTGGATGTAGTGCAGCTGTTTCCCTGTATACAGTGTTCAAAGATACCGCAGCTTGCTGTTTTTACTGTACAAACCCTTCTTATCAAGCTAATCCTCTAAGTGACGGCTCAGTTATACTCCCACTGGTCCTGGCAGGATTCCATAAGCACTCCTCCTATGCAGAGCTTATTTCTGCACTGAAGCCTTGCCAACTCCACCTCTCCTCAGCCCCCTACAATGCCTGCAAATTGCAGGCATGCACCCCCATTTAATAACCTAGGATTTCCTTTGCCATGAAAAAGGAGAACTATTATCACATTCCACAGAGCACTTCATCCCCGTTGTGATCCCATTCTGTCGTTTACCTGTTGAGCTGTTTTACTTTTAGGCTTCTCTTTCTTCTCCTTCACTTCTTTGGTGGTGGTTGTGGTAGCTGTCTGTTGGTACGTGACACCTTCTGCAGCAGGCATGTATGTCTCCTTCTCGCCATCCCAGTACAGGTACTGCTGGGTTAAGGCATTGTAGTAATACTGCCAGAGGGAAGGAGAGGTAGAACAGTTAAAACAACTCACATGAGCTCGGTGTCCACGGGAGAACCCAAGCAAGCTGATTCAGACTACTGCATCACACGGGAAGGCGTTTTGTAGAGTCCAAACAAGTTCTGCAGACTCCACAGAGGAGTCAAAAGACAGGAAGTGGCTGAAGCCTCTGTCCCCAAACACAGGCGGTGCTGCCCAACAGCACTATGGAGAACCTTTTGCTTCTCCCAAGAGACGACCCACCAGAGCCCAGAGCTGGGTGCACTTTGCTGGGCACTCCGCAACGACATAGCTCAGTTACAGTGGCTGTGACAAGCGCTAATCCTATATGGGCCAAATTTGGAGGAAAATTAAGGAAAGGAAAGAAAAATGAAGGGCTATACCAGGGGGAAGTCAAGTCCCAGCTCTACACACACTGCCGAGAGTTATCTGCAACATTTGGTATGTTGTGCACTTCAAATGTCACTAATATGATGAGAGATAGGAAACTAATGGACCTTAACAGTTAAGACATGTGGGAAGAACTTGTGTTTACCTGGGAATTAGGATCATAGTAGAGCCCTGTTATAGGATCATAATAATATCCTGAAGATTCATCATATTGGTAGGTGGAAGTGTCAGGGACAGCTGTAAAAAAATTAAAGTGTGGGACATGGTCGTTCCAGACGAATTCAGACAGGTATCTTTCTACATTTCAGGTAAAATTCGGAGATTATTTAGCAGCCACGACGGCAGACACGTCTGTAAAGGGCTCTTAAACAACCGTGCAGCGAACGCGTTCCAGGGGCAGCTTCACCACGACACACGGTGACAGAGCACTCGGCCAGAGCCGAGTCCCTCTCTTGCTACACAGTGACAGAAACCTGTCCCCACGAGCAGCTCCCGAGCACTTACCGTACTTGGTTCCAGGCACGACGCCAGTCGGGGGAGCCGCCTGTGCCTGCGCGCTAGTGGTAGGTGGTGCTGATTGTGTCTGAAAAAAAACCCCAAGCCGGCAACCTCCATTAGAAAATCTGTCACCAAGGCACAAGAAAACAAGGACAGCAAGCCAAGGCATGAGCAGCCCACCCCACGCTACAACAGCCAACTCCTCCTCACCAGGACACCTGGTACTCACCTTCAGCAAAGAGCAAAACGATCACAGAAAACAAATGGCAGGTGACTTGCAAACACAAGCGCTGTGACTAACCCATGGACACTCAGCCACTTTCTGTACCACCCACTTTAAAAAAAGCAAAGGCTACAGCTGAGCCTATATCCCACATAACCCTGGCTTTGACAGCAAGGACTCATCAGTGCTGTAATTACCGGAGAGTCAGGTGAGTTTGTCTGCTGATTATACAGCTGAGGACTCTGGGACACAACTGCAGCTGTGGTGGTAGTGACCGGAGCTCCTGCCAACAGAGAGCAGTAATGCGTAAGCCCGCTAATTTGTAAAACAAGACTGCATCCTAGGGCTAAAATTACTTTGTTTATAGTTTCAGCTCCTAATTCCAGCTCGAGCAGCCAAACAAGGCAATAAGCATTCAAAAGGAGACAGATACACAGTGAGTATTTTCTACACAGACAAGGAATAGTTTCCTTTTCGGGAGGAAATATTCTGTTCCCAAAGTCAGCGATTCCTGGCCTCTGACAACGCTAGTGCTGAACACTTGCTAGAGCTGCTCACATTGTTCTCATGAGTTCAAGGCCTTTGCCAACAGTTTGAAACAGAGGTTTCTCTCTCATCTTGCACAAGCAGTTGCACTTCAACATATCTGTTACAGTTCTCTATCAACACAACCTCAGACGCAAAATCGAAAGCAAAATAAGCCAAGTCTCCTTTTACACAGCAAAATAACATAAAGGCTGAGGCAAAATACTATCACTATTTCAAAATTAGCATTACAATTATATATCAGCACTACCTGATATGGTAGCTGTGTCTGTGTCCAACACTCCTTGATTTTGGTAGTACTGCTGATAATCCTGGGAATACTAAAAAGGGAAATGAATGACAACACAAGGTGAGTGGATACTCAACTTACAACAAACTACTGGTTACAGCACAACCTCCACTACTAACCTGAGCATACTGTGAGTAGCCATCCTGTCCTGACTGGAGGTAGCTGTAGTCAAGGGTGCTGCCCTCTCCAGTCTGTGGCTGAAATTCAAGCAAGGTGATTTTTGTCAGGAACAGGTAAGTTACTGCATTTAAGAATTTCAACACTGCTTAGGCTCCAAACTGACTGTCAGAGCAGATGTGTCATAGCCAGATCTGCCACTGGTCAATTCAATCAGGCAAGTGGCCAGCAGGGAAATTATGTGGTCTATGAGCAACAGCCCCCAAGTCATACCTGAGTGGACGACCACTGAGCTGCAGCGATGGCTGTACTTGCCACAGAGAAGGCGCTGACTCTGTTACCGTCTGGGAGAAGCAGGTCTCTGCAATCACAAAAATCAGCCATCTCAGTAAATGTAGTTTTCGTTCTGTAGTTTTCGTCTGCCCCTACACGTGGATTTCTTGGTAGTTATAAAACATTTTGAATGTAATGAATGAGCCAAAGCACTGCTTGGCAAGCAAAGGAACTTCAGGTTCATTGTTGTACAGTCAGTAATAAGTCAGTGGGTCTCCAAGGAAACAAGTGTGCTATGCACACAAGCAGTTATGCTGTTATCTTCAGGGGACTGGAAAAAGGGGAGGTGGGAAATACTGTTTTCACTCTCCTCATACACAGTGAAAAGCAGGATGCATGCAACACAAGATACATAAGGGAAACAAAACTCTGGAGTTAGAACAATTTAGAATAATCTTAATAAAAGCCTGGGTGACAACAATAAACCTCCAATATAAATGGGGGGGGAAAGTGTGAATAAAAAACCAAAAACCATAATCGACTGCTATTGCAACTCACTTTCTGGCACTCTTTGCAAAGTCAACACCAATTGTTTTGCCGTCAATTTTTAACGGTGGCTGAAGACTTTGTAAAATCTGCAGCAGTTGAGAAGCATCCTACAATGAGAAATACTCATTATTATGAAAGGCAGGTTACTGAGGGGGATTCAGAAGTTCCCAAAGCTCCACCTTTTCATATGCAGCTGCTGAAAAGAGCTAAAGTCATAAGAACACCTCCATCTCTTCATGCTATACACATGCACAGTGCAACCGATCATATACTGAGCTTTTCCATGGGTTGTTCAGTATGAAAAATATTCCAAAATCTTAGCTTTATAAAGCCCCAAATTACTCCAAATGGGAGGCCAGCAAGATTGAGATCAGGCACCCATTTAAGTCCAACAACCTGCTCCACTTTGACTGAAGAAGATCCAAACAGATCATACTGCTGATCAAGTTTGGTATATAGACTCATTATTTAGGTTGGAAAGGACCTTGAAGATCATCGAGTCCAACTGTTAATCCAGCACTGCCAAGTCCACCACTAAACCACATCCCTCAGTGCCACATGTACCTCTAGGAACACAGACTCCAGCACTCTTCAGGGACCCCATGCCAGTACCTAACCTCCCTGAAACTTAAGAGGTTTTCCTTGTACCTCACTGCAATTTCCCATGTTTCAATTTATGACTGTTCCCCATTGTCCTATCTATGTATACTCGACAACATATGTCTGCTGTCCCCACAACCTCCCACTGGATGCTGCAGAGAAGAGCAACATCTGCCTCCTCCTCCTTTCTCAAGGTGGAAGAAGCCTAATTCCATGCACCTTCCCCCACATGATATGCCCCAGATCTTAATTTTTGTGAACAAAAAGTCCCAGACCATCTTCTTTCAAACTGCAGCTACTGATGAACAGTTCTGACACACCGAATGTCCATTAACCCTCAGAGATCTGGGGCAGTCCTTCAGACAGCTCAAGAACTCTAAATGAGCGCATAAGTAAGGCCCTCACCATGGCAGACGACAGCTGCACAAACGCAAAGCCTCTGTTCTGCTGGGTCTGCTTGTCTTTGATAAGACGAATATTGTTGACGGCCAGGGATGCGTACGGAGACAAGGCAGTCATGATGGATTCCACTACCGTGTGAGGAGCAATGTTTCGGAGAATGATGGCTGGGGAGAAGAGGTACAACATCAGTGCACACATTAAGGCTCAGCAGAGTATTTCACGTCCTTCAGCGGGCAGGCTGAGGTATGGGAAGGACTTTTAGTACATTTCACATTCTACAATACATTTTACATTCACATGTATACATTTCATATTCTACAATAAGTCAAAGATAACTTACTATCACAATAATAATCCACAGACTGAACGGCTTCTGCTGCTCCAGGTGGTACCTCCTGTTCTGAATCTTCGTAAGAAGAGAAAATATTTTAGTCAGGACATGGCTCATTCAGTCAAGCTCAAATTTCACAAGCCAGCCTAGGACCTACAATAAACTTTGCTTCCTACACAGGTCAGGATTTCCCACAAAATCAAACACAATAAAGAGATCGAGGTAACATACCAAATTTGTCCGCTCCACAGCGGAAGCATTTTAGTCTCCTTCTGAAGTTGTAGAGGCAGCACTATGATGAACAAGAGAAGATCAGTAAGAACTTGGATAATTTGTAATAATGCTGCAGTTGCTGTAAAATAACAAAACTCAGACATTCACACAAAATAACACAACAAAGCTAAACCCACCACATTAATCCAGAACATCAAAAGCCACCCTTATCTGTACCACAGCTGCTTTTCAGAACATCCCAGCTACTTTTTCCCTAGTCATCCCAAATCAGTTAGTTATTTTAACCGTGTGGTCTTTAACTTACAATCCCAGGCACAGTAACTACTTTCAAACGCACAGTGGAACGCAGGCTGGGGAGTAAGTTTACTTTATGGGCAAAAGGTGTAGTTAAAGGCTGACAGAACAGCCTGGTCTTCATCTTACTAAATCATCTCACCTTTGAGAGGTTAAACGAGCAGTGCACAGCAGGTTGTAGCAGAACAGCAGCTTTTTGACACTAGATTAGTCATCATCTAATGACTTCATACTCAGTATCAAGGACAGCTCGTGCCCATCTGTGTGTCTCTGGGGGCAACACTGCTGTCGCTCTGTCTCCATGGCCATTACAGCTATGAATCTTTTTCATTCCCTCATCTCGCTATGCCTACCACGTCCTATGGACAGTAGGAGGGCATCTGAATCACGTGTCACTTTGTTCAAACCACTGAGCTAGTGGAGAGCACTGAGTCAAGACAAACTTCCTCCAACAAAAACACACGTTGTACCTTGTTGCAAAGCCAGTCCTCAAATTTAGGTCTGGGGTTGCTGTAGTGCATTGCAATCTGCTTCCCTTGAATCACCAGCTTTTTCTGCAAAAGAAGTGGTTTCAATTATTCCTGTATCGAGACACAAATGTTCATTTTCCCATGGCAGAGCACCCTTCGGAGGAATCAGTGCTCCTGAATTAAATGGACAACATATGGGGAGGATGTGGAGGACAACCACGGCCACCTACACCCTGCCCATCCAATCCTGCAGAGAGGAGGACGAGGGCAGTAAGAAAATGGGATGTGGAGCAAAGATAAACGGAATCAGGGAGTGTTGAAAAAGCTGCCAAACACTAAACGCTGACATGGAACCAGGAAGTGTCTCGAAGGAGACAAAGTCCTAATCTGTTGCGTTCAGCATTAACACATTTTTAGGAGTCTCTTTGCCCCCACATTTCTATTCACTGCTGGTATAGCACTGAGCGACTTTTTAAACATGTCCTTAGGTAACTGCTTCACTTCATCCCCTACTCCGAATACCCCAGACCTTTTAACCACCATATTTGGATTACTTTTCCAAGCACACTTCAGAAGTGTCCCTTTGAAAATACAGTAATTCCTCCCAAAGGGACCCTGCTTAGACTTCTTGAAGGCTGGATTACAAGTGGCATCAACTGAAATATAACTCAAGTGGTTTCATTTGACTAATGCCTCGGTTCAATTGGAAGCCTGCACGAGAGGTTTGTGTTCTTCATTCAGGCAGGAGCTCTCCAAAATGAGTAACTAGACTGCATGCGAAGCTTCTCCAGGGGTAGGAAAAGTTCATAATGCTTTCAGCATGTCCTCTCACTCTGACTTCAGAGGAGTTAGGAATTTACAGCTATTTAAGAAGCCTTGACTCTCAGCCTCACGCTTTGCCAAGCATGGGTATGCAGAATGCCCTTTCAAAATATGGCCATCAACATATTTTGGTCAAACAGGTGGAAGCATGTCTGAGGAAGTGTGTGTTAGAGGCCAAACCCCAGACATTGCAACAGAAAAACCGGTTTTTTTGCAGGTTGATTTACTGCAGAGGTACCACAGAGTGTCAGGACCAGTGGCTTTTCTGACAACAGGGTCTGACAGATCTAGCACGTAGCATGAATAAGGCTCTCACATTCTGCACAACTAAATAGGGCAAAGCCATTGCTCCTACCGGCAGGAGGGAGGGTTGGAGGGCCCAGCACTCACTGGATGTGCACACATAGAAACAAGGCTGCTGGTATAGTTGCAATACATCATTCTGTCATGTAAGTCAGCAACCCGGCTGCTGGGGACAGGCTACGTTTTCCCTACTACTGGGGTGGCTGGTTACCGGAGTGAATTTGAATTTATTTCAATAAGTTACAGATCAGTACAGCTTTGTATACATTAAAATAATCTCATTTCTGAAAATGCGCTCAGCGTTAATTTCTTGATATAAGTCTTTTCACTGCATCCACCAGACCTACTGAGCAGCATGTCAGGAAAACAGAATCCGAAGGCTGCTCTCTGGCTGGAACATCACCCACGGTGTGGGACTTGTGAAACATTATTCCAGCACAAGGCACAAAAGTTCCATCTTCTGGAACTGTCATGATTCCCATTACAGTGCCATTGCTTTATTATAACATAAACAGAGCAGAAAACTATTCATCATGCTGCACCAGGACCTTTGCATCAAATACTCAGGTGCAAGAGAAAACAATGACTTGATAGTTTTCTCATTTTGAGAGTAACCTGTTAAAACAGGTTATGAATACTCAAAAGCAGCAAAAGCAAGTGAAACTGCAGTACCACAGGAAAACCTCATGGGAAAACAAACCAGAGGACTCTTACTGTGTTCTGGCTCCTGATGAAGTCACACTAACTAAAAAGCCAAAATACAGAGAATAACAGGTGTGAGAACTCACTCTACCTAATTTAGTTGGATAAACATGCTTTTTCCTCTAGAAGTGCCAGTTCTCCCTCTTTAAGTGGGGGAACAGCCCCTTGTCTTTCAGGGTTAATAACTATGTAACACGGAGATCCGGTGCTTTCTCTGACAGCAGAGAAGGAAACACCAAGTGGAAATGAGCTAGGATTTTCTAAGGGCTACTAGCCAAATCTTCACAAGCCAATTAAATCACAACCAAGCCATTTAAAAGAACGACACATTTTACCAGAGAGTGCTCAAAATGGTCAATTTTCTCTCCTAATATTTCTCTCCTTATATTTTGTCCTACTGTTACAAATTTTAATATATACAAAGCTTTTAGTCTTTTAAATCACTGTTATGGAACAAACCACTCCTTCCACCTCTATTTTTTTCCTTTTTTTTTTTTTTTAACTGTACAGACTTGTTCCATTTTCAGGAATATCTAGACTTGGTGAGTGAAGCAACCTGATTGGCTTCCATCCAGCTGGTAGCATCTTGAAAGTGATAAAACTCCACGAAGGCGAAACCACGGCTTACACCTAGAGACAGCATTCAGATATAGACGGGATACTTGTGTTAGTCAGTTCCTTTAAAACAGGCGAATCTCTCTCCAACTGCTTCATTACTTCATGACAAAGCAGCTTTACAAATGCGACGTCAACTGCTGGGATCTGCTCGTTATTTTGCCATGGCAAGGAACCAAGCTGCCTTAACTGGCTACATTTCACTCGATTCGAATCCACGTTTAAAGGTAACCATGCAACAGACTACATATTATTAAATGGGTTTACACTATTATTACTTACCAATACCTGTTAACAAAACCCCCTGTAGACAGACTTCTTTTAACATGTTGACCAGCTATCTATAAGTCTTCCAAAAAGCCACATTCCTTAGCCATGGCAAACCCTTTTTATTTTTGGTTGGTTTTTTTTTTTTGGTAATGCATGTGCTTGCAGTTTGGGGACAATTCTGGATACTCTTTTGGGCTGGGGAAGAGGAAGGTGATGTCAAAAACTGGATTAAGAGCTCTCACCTGTCTTTCTCTTCATCAGCCTCACGTCTGCAGGCTGAGGACCTTCAAAGGACTCAATAAGCTCGCGAATCTGTGTAAGATTTTGATCAAACAGTTAAATTTTTCACATCTTGGCAGACAGCTAGAAGTCACAAAAGCAACCTACAGTACATACAAGTGGTACACAAAACATCAACAGTCTCAGCACTGTCTCAGAGACAAAGAAAACCTTTATGGAGAACCCAACAGGGTTCTGACGAGCACCAGAGAGCCCACACAGCCCTTTGCTACACTAAACCGTCATCCTCACTCAGGCCACAGAATCATCCAGAATCTGAATCCCTATGATGTTGTGTTCCAAGGTAATTTGTGCTAGATTTGGCTAACACTATGCTTGACCCCAAGTTTTTAAAAGGAACATCCCTCTCTCCCTGCATATCTCAATATCCCTCGCTCCTGGCAATGAAATACAAGCAGCCTACACTGCAGGGCTCCATGGTGAATGTATTGCTAAGTCTCATGCTGAAGTTCTCATCCTCTAACAGATCCCCTCCAGTTTTTCAGGAGATAAAGCAGATTTGTGAAGAACGTGTCCTCAAAGAAAACGCTACAGAGACGTCAGTTCTTCAGCTGTAATAAAGCTGCTTAGGCTGTGGCACAGGCAACGTAAATTGCTGGGGGAGGCATGGAGGAAAAAGAAACACCAAGTTTTTAATGCCACAGCAGAAGATAAAAGGTCTTTCAGCAGCTTTCACAGAATTCAAACTACATTACGTACAACAAGGTTGCTCAGCAGAATCAAAACTGATCTTAAGCTACTCATTTTTATGCTGACTGTAATTAGTATCTTCAATGCAAGTAGCTTTTTCTCATGAAAAATGTGGAAAAAGCTGAAAATTGCATACACAACCAGAAGTGTTGAAGTAATGTTAACTTAAGAAAACAACTAGCAGTTCTGAGATGCATTGCCTACACTCCCAAGATGAGTCCACAATTAAACACTCATATAAACTATGCTACAGTTACTGCACGACTGTAGAGCTACAATATCAATACCTCGGAAACAAAAAGTGTTCTGAAACACTTGTGAAAATATTAGAGCAGTAAGTGGTGATTAAGACATTCAATATTAGGAGGGCAGCAAATAATCAGTAAAAAAAAAAAAAAAGGAAAACAAAACGCCGCAGAAACGGTGCAAAAGCATTCTCTGTGTTAGCAATCAACACACAAACACCTCAGAGGCAGAGGAGTCGCCTGCCTGAAAACAAACTGGAATAGCTCAGCTTTTACAGGGCTAACCCTCAAATAACAGTTGTGGGCGTACAGCTTGGTAACCAAAATAATCCAGCAAGGAAGGAAAAAAAACAACTAAAAAAATTATAATCAAAAAACCTAAAGCTTTAACATCTTTCTATTAAAGGAATCAGATAAGCAAGTACCAAGCTCACATATAATTGCTCTGTCAGCTCAGCAGCAGCCATTTTATGACTCCCACAGCTGTGCCTGCACAAAGCAGCTTTGTGCGGGGCTGTGCTTGGCTGAGGAGCTTGGTGTCTGTGTGAGACCCCATCAGGTAGAACTTCTGACCTCAATAAAGACCAGAAAAACTGAAGGAAGTGCCGCCTCTGTGTCTCAGTCCCCCTCCCCTCTCGCTGCGGTGGGAAGAAGCCAACGCCTGCCTCTTCCCTCCAATAAAAAAAAGCAGCGAACAGCACGTAGCTTAAAATCCACTCGTGCAGAAAGCATTCAAACATGCATGAAAAAACAACTATTCGCGGATTGTTTCATTTGAAAGAAACTCGTTAACGCTGAACTGACCTCTGTCACTCTAACAGTGACAGTTCAAACGCTTTCAGGACTCAAAATGGCAGCTCGGCAGCGCTGGAGAGGGGCCACCATGATGCAGCGTTCAACAAAATGGCAGCAGCCGCCGCTCCCGCACAGCCCTGCCCGGCTACTCACATCGTTCTCCGTAACCGTGATGGGGAGCCCACGCAACATGATGGTCTTGCTTTCTTTCTCATCGTTAATATCGTTCCTGTAGTCGTGCTCTCCGTAATCGCCATCGGAATGGTATCCGTCCTCTGACTTGTCGCTGTTCCTGCGCTCCCGCTCCCTCTGTAAGCCAGCGCCCAGAATTAGCCCCCGCGACTGCCCGCAGCGTGTGCCCGCAGTGCCACCGGCCCAGGACAGACATGGACACCGAGCCCCGGCCCGGGGCTGGTCCCCACGGCCTCGGGCATCGCCCCGGGTCGCACCCGGCCCCGGCCCCCCCAGCCCCGCACACCCCGCCGTGCCGGCCCCGCTCCAGGCTCCCCCCGGCCCCGCTCACCTCGGGGCTATCGTAATCGCGGCTGTCGTAGTCTCTATCGTAGTCTCGGCTATCGCGACTGTCGTAGTCTCGGCAATCCCGGCTGTCGTAGTCCCGGCAATCGTAGTCTCGGCTGTCTCTGCTGTCGTAGTCGCGGCAATCGCGGCTATCGTAGTCGCGGCAATCGCGGCTGTCGCGACTGTCGTAGTCCCGGCAGACCCGGCTGTCTCGGCTGTCGTAGTCCCGGCTGTCGTAGTCGCGGCAGTCTCGGCTATCGCGGCTATCATAGTCTCGGCTGTCGTAGTCCCGGCTGTCGTAGTCGCGGTAGTCATCGTAGCGGTCACCGCGGCGCTCCTCACTAGACCTCTTGTAATCATCCCTGCGCCGGCTGCGGGACTCCCGCTCGTCGCGGTCCTCCCTCTCCACGATGGAGCCGTAGCGGCCGCTCCGCTCCGTCCTGCTCACCCTGCGGCACAACAGCGGGCCGAGCTCAGAGCGTGAAGCGCCCGCCGCGACTCCGCCACTGCTTGCCTGCCCGCCCGCCCCCCTCCCGTCTCCCCCTCGCCCTCCCGTCGCCGCTCACCTCTTGTCCGAGCCCATGCCGCCGCCTAGGATCCGCAGGCAGCCTGCACAGCGCTGTCCGGCACCTCACGCCGAGCACACCCGCACAGCGCCTCTCGCTGCCTCGCCACAAAATGGCGCCGAGGGGACCGCCCGTCTTCTACCCAGCGGCCACCGCGCGCCACGACTGGAAGCTTCCAGACGGGCGCATGCGCAAAGGGCGGGCGCGAGCGAGGCACGCCGGGAGATGTAGTTCCGGGGGTGCGCAGGCGCCGTTTAAAGAGTCCTGCCCGGCCCCCCCACGCGGGATTGGGATACTCAGAGCCCTGTCCAGCCTGGCCTTGGACACTGGCAGGGATCGCAGCTGCTCTGGGAAACGTGTGCCAGTGCTTCACCACACTCATCATAAACATTTCTTCCTTATGTCCAATCTAACCCTGCCCTCTGTCCCTTTAAAGCTGTTACCCCTTGTCCTGTCGCTCCACACTCCTGTCCAAAGTCCCTCTCCAGGTCTCCTGAAAGCCCCTTTAGGCACTGGAAGGGGCTCTAAGGTCTCCCTGGAGCCTTCTCTTCTCCAGACAGAACAAACCCAACTCCTCCAGCCTATCAGTAATTAAAAAGCTGCCACGGGCTGCAGCCCTTTGAGGGGACACCATGAAACTAAATCACTCAGGGGAGCACAGGGGGCTGTGCCCCCACCTGCGCTGCTTGGGCTGATGTGGCCAAGCCCAAGAGTTATAAAGCCAGCAAGGCTTTGGCCCCAGCAAGGTTGTTCTCTCCATGTTCCCAGCACGAGGCACAGCTCTGCCTCCTGCCCATGACAGCGGTCCCCGCTGCCCACACAGCCCCCCTGCCCACACCCACACCCCTCAGAGTGGGGCTGCTGGCAGGAGGAGGCAGCTATTGTTGAGAACCCCCCAAGCTACATTCAGCTCCAAGGATGTGTTCAGGTTTTCCTCCCCGCCTGACCCTCAGCCCTGCCTGTTTGATGGGTACTCAAGAAAAGATATTTAACACGCAAAATGATGCTGGCAACATTAACTCTTCAAGACTGTTTTCTTTGTCTCAGAGCATGACGAGGGGAGGTGGTGGGATGGAAGAGCAGCCACTGTCAGGGTCACTGCTCGTCCAGAGAGTGTTTGGCAGTGCAGGCAGCAGTGCAGGCAGTACAGGCAGCAGTGCAGGCAGTGCAGGCAGCAGGCAGGCCTGCCACAGGGTGCATGCGCTACCCGGAGGCGTGGCAGCTGTTTCTGTTGTCTTCCCTGCCTGTTGCCTAGGGAAAAAGTTTCTCCTCCGGGCAGGCTGCCCGACCAGCCCGAAGGCTGTAGGAGGCTCCTCGACAGGCAACCCCGGGCAGCAGGAGCAGGTAGGACATGGCTGCTCCCCGCTCCTCTGCCCCCTTTGCTGCCCTCACCACTACCTGCTTGGCTGGGACCAGGGGAGTGAAGGAGACAGGGGCTACCTGAGACCAGCCGTGCCCAATTCAAAGCACTTCACTGGGCTTGGGAGGGACTGGAAGGCATTGCGTGTTTGGGGGGGATTGGCATTGCATGGTTTCCTCTCCTGCATGGCTCTGGGGGCACAGAGCTGTGGGAGCTGTGAGGATACACACCTGTGGATTGGGGGTCCCTGGTGAGGGGAGGTTGGGGCCAGCAGGGCTTTCCCAGCTCCCCTCACCTCTCCAGCAGACCCTCATCCTCTTCCAGCTCTTCTGACATGAGTTTGCTGAGCATGCAGCTGTGCCCCTTCCCCCGTGATCCCCCTCAGCTCTGTGTCACTGGGCTGTTTTCATTTTGGGGTCTCTTGGGGGCTGAAAAGTGCTGAGAGGTTCTGTCCCCCATGCCAAACACAGGGATAAGGCTGAGACATTTTGTGGGCAGAGGTCCCATCCCTTTCTCCAACCCGACTGTGGGCTGGAGGATGAGGAAAAGCTGGACTTTCCCGGAAGGACTTGGCATCTCTCACCTCCTGCCCTGCCTCTCCCCAAAGGACTTTGCTGGAGGATTAAGGCTGAGCTGCCCCCGCGGGGAGGCTGAGTCATGGCTTCCAAGCGCCCTTCGTCCTCCTCGACACAGCACAGGGAAAAGAAAGCGAAAGGGGAAGAGGGGGATGACACCTGGAGCTCCACCTTGGCAGCCCTCAAAACTGCCCCCAGGGAGAAGCCCCCTGCCACCATCGATGGGCCGTGCCCCCTGAGCACGGCACCAGGTGCCCAGGTGAGAGTGGGGCTGAGGTACCCAGAGGGGCTGGGACGGGGGGACATGGGCAGGAGGGGGAACACCTGGGCAGCCACCTGCTGACACATAGGCAGCTCCAATTTTCCATGCAGACCCCCCTGTATCCCTGCTGCGCCCTCCCCATCCCCAAATGCTGCCCAGGTGCCAGCCCAGGCCATGCCATTCACTGTAGGTCTACGAGGACTACAACTGCACCCTGAACCAGACCAACATCAGCGCCAACAACAACAAGTTCTACATCATCCAGCTCCTTGAGCACAATGGTGCCTACAGTGTCTGGAGCCGCTGGGGCCGTGTGGTGAGTCCACCCTGGCACTGCCCGCCCACCCACCTCCAGCTGTCCCCAGCCTGCCTTCAGACCCCCAAAGGTTGAGGATGAACCTGGTGGTCCCCATCCCTTTTTCCTGGTCCCAAAGCAAGCAACAAAGTGTCCTGTTATAGCCCTTTGCTTGGGGGGCTTCAAGGACTTTCCCACCCACGACATGGTGAGCCTGGCTGGGGCACATGGCACCTGTCACTGCAGTGAATGTGACATTACAACAAGGAGTCTTGGAGTCTCTTCCCATGCTGGTGGCTCAGCACGTCCCTACTCTCTGCCCACCAGCCCTGCCATTGCAGCCCCCCCTGAACCCTGCCTGCTCCCTCCAGCATGGGGCTGGTGGGGCAGGGATGTAGGAGAGGTCCTGAGCACTGCTATCCGCTGTCAGGGGGAGGTGGGCCAGTTCAAGCTCATGCCTTGTGCCTCCCTGGAGGCTGCCAAGAAGGACTTTGAGAAGAAGTTTCGGGAGAAGACCAAGAACAGCTGGGCCTCAAAGGAAAACTTCATTGCCCAGCCAGGGAAGTACACACTCATCGAGGTGCAGCCAGGGGCTGGGCAGGAGGTGGAGGTTGCCCTCAAGGTGAGTACAACGGGCAGCTGGGGTGTCACCACAGTGGGATAGTCCTCATATCCCACTCCTGGGCTACTGGACACCAGTACAGGTATCCTACAGGACGTCCAAGGGGGTCACCAGGATGTGGTGGGTTCTGAGGAGGGTCAGGGTGCGTGCTGAAACAGCCTGCAGGCAGAGATTTGGGGCTAATGGGTTGAAATGGAGTGGGAGGGCATCTTGAATGAGAACTGTGGGCTTCTGGGTGGAATCAGTCATGGAAAATGGAGGCAGCACTTGCCCGTTGCTTTGCTGCCCAGGGGCTGGGCTCTCCCCACCAGGCAGCTCCCACAGCCTCTCACAGGCGATGCTGGGGATCTGCAGGTGGATGATGTGGATGGGAATAAGGTCTGCAAGCAGCGGGTGCTGCCCTGCACCTTGGACAAGGACACACAGGAGCTGGTGTCCCTCATCTTCAGCAGTGACATGTTCCGGGACGCCATGCAGACCATGAATATCGGTAGGAGGTGATGGATGGCATGTGCTGGGTCTGGGGGCTTCAGCTGGGGTGTGCAGGTGGAGGGGTGAGTGGGGCAGAGGTGCTGATGGATTTTAGAGTATCCCCTCTACCATCCCGGCACCTGGTGGGACTGTGGATACCCTGTGCCGAGTGCCTGCATGTGCCCGTGGTGATGCTTGGAGGTTCTTGTGAGGCAAGTGGGGTGGATGGGGTCACCTGAGCCCTCCCCAACACCCTCCAGACGTGAAGAAGATGCCGCTGGGGAAGCTGAGCAAGCAGCAGATTGCAAGGGGCTTTGAGGCACTGGAGGAGCTGGAGGCAGCGCTGCAGGAGCAGCCCCCCCAGGCCTCTCGCCTGGAGGAGCTCTCCTCTCGCTTCTACACCATCGTCCCCCACAACTTTGGGCGGGCACGGCCACCCCCCATCAACTCCCCTGACCTGCTCCGTGCCAAGAAGGACATGCTGTTGGTGAGATGCCAGGGCACGTGGTGGTTGGCATCCCTCCCCAAGGAGGGCTCCTGCATGTGGGGCAGGGAGCTGCTGGCAGGAGTTTGGGCTTGCCCTGGTCCCCCCGGCACGGTGCCCGGCACTGGTGGTGAGGATGTCTCTGGTCTGTCCCTGCCAGGTGCTGGCCGACATTGAGGTGGCACAGAGCCTGCAGGCACAGAAAGTGAAGGAGGAGGAGAAAGAAGTCCCGCATCCGCTAGATCAGGATTATGCCCTGCTCTGCTGCCAGCTCTCCCTGCTGGACTCAGCTTCCCGGGAATATCAGGTGCTCCTTGTGCCACAGTGTCTCATAATGGGGAGCACCTGTGCCAGGCCTGTGGGCACACCAAAAGGTCCCCACTGTCCCAGGGGCACCCTGGGCATTGCTGGGATGGCTGCCTGTGGTGACATTGCTTTCCTGCCTCCCTCCCTGGCAGCTGATCCAAAACTACGTGACACAGACTGGGCACAACCTCCACATCCTCAACATCTGGCAGGTGGCCCGAGCTGGTGAGGTGAGGTGGAGATGATTTGCCCCATCTTACAGTGTGGAAGCCCTGGTTGCACCCCAGGATTGTGTTAGGGCTCTGGGCTTCTTTACCCAGTGGGGGCTTCAGCCCAGCTGGCCAGGGTTGCCCGCTCTCCTGCCCCTCCATCTGGGCTCTGGGGTAGGGCTGCGGGAGTGGGTGGCAGCCCTCCATGCCTGGGCATCCACATCTCCCTCTATGGACAGCCCTTAGCTGTGCATCTCTCCAGGATGAACGCTTCAAAGCCCACAACCTCCTGGAGCACCGGCGCCTGCTTTGGCACGGCACCAACGTGGCGGTGGTGGCGGCCATCCTGAAGAGCGGGCTGCGCATCATGCCACACTCAGGAGGGCGTGTGGGCAAGGGCATCTACTTTGCCTCTGAGAACAGCAAATCAGCCTGCTACGGTGAGGGTCCTGGGACGAGAAAGGCTGCTTGGGATGCCCGCAGGGTCAATGTGAGCCCGGCTGCCTTCGCATGACCCCTGCCAGGCAGCTGTGGGCTGGCAGGCCTGTGGACATGCCAAGCCCCTTCCCTGCATGGCAACTGGTCTTTCTGTCCCAGCATGGTCTGGGCACAACGAGATGGGAACACCAAGGGTGGTGTTATTATCTCCATCCCTTTCTCCCATGTCAGTGGGCTGCACATCCAAGAATGTTGGCATCATGTTCCTGGCGGAGGTGGCCCTGGGCAAGCCCTACCGCATCACCCGTGATGACCCCTCGCTGTGTCAGCCACCTGCTGGCTATGACAGTGTCCTGGCCTGTGGCCAGACAGAGCCAGGTGAGTCTGGGGCAGGAGGGGTATGGGATTTGTGGGGCAGGAGTGAGCACAGGGCAGGGGGGAGGGAGGCAAGGTCTCAGGCTTGACGTGTTGATGGGGGTGACTTCTGGCCCAGACCCTGCACAGGATGAGGAGGTGCTGCTGGATGGCAAGAAGGTGCTGGTGTGCCAAGGCAAGCCCATCCCCATGCCTGCCTACAAGAAATCCTCCTTCAGACAGAGCGAGTACCTCATCTACCAGGAAAGCCAGTGCCGGATCCGCTACCTTGTCCAGCTCCGCTTCTGAGGGTGCCCAGGAATCCTGTGGCCCTGGCCCAGCACCAGCTGGTGATGCCCACTAGCCCAGAGGATAGTGATCTGTACTCTGGCCACCTCACCTGGGGCTTGGCAAGGAACAGGCTGGTGTGGGGACAGAGCTTGCTTTGAGGCGAATAAAAGCACCATGCCTTGTACCGAACAGTGCTCGTGCTTTCCTGCCCTCGGCAAGGTGCATGTGGCGTAGGGAAGGGTGGAGGTGGGTCCCTGAAGGGGTGGCAGCGGGTGACTCTGGAGGGGCTACAGCCTTCAGAGATAAAATCTGGTGGCTTTGCGAGCCAGCTGCCCTTTGTCACTTTAGCAAGGCACACAGCTCATGCCCATCACCATAGCATCACAGCTATAAAGGATGAGCAAGATCTGCTTCCCTGCCTGGGCATGGAGGAACATCCTGAAGGTGAGTGCCTGCCCTGACTCTAGTGCCATTCTTGGTGCCATGCCTGCTGCCCTGCCCCAGCCTGGCAGCCGTGCCAAACCCCTTGCCGTGCTCACTTGTGCCTGAGAAGGACAACTCCCAGCTGTGTTACCCTGATGCCCCATGAGCATCCATGTGCCAGTGGAGAGGAGTTACTGCAGACCTGCCTGTGGCTCTGACCCTCAAGCCCTGGTGACCCAGAGGCTGAGCTGTTCTTGTGGAAGGACCAGGCTTGGTGCAGCGGGTGGCCATTCTGAGGGGGGCAGGTCTCGGGGACTCAGGTTCCCCCCTTCCCGAGCCCCTGCCGGCTGCTAGGACCCAGCAGCTGTCCCCGTGGGACTGCCACGAGTGCAGGCAGCGCAGGCAGCGCCGGGAGTGACAGCTGGTGCCATCCGCAGCTGGCGGGCTGCGGGCAAACAGGATGACGAGCGGGTGACGGGAGCGGGGAAGGGGGAGTGTGGCCTCACACAGGGCCCACAGCCCCTGTTCTGCTGCGGGAGCGACACCGGCAAGAGGGACCCTGGCAAGGAGAGGAGCATCACCCACCTCTCCAGGAGCAAAGGTGCGCTGAATCCCACCCACCCCAGTGTCCCCTGCGGCTGGAGCAAGAGGATTGGGGCAGGCAGGTTGTGCTGTCCCTCCTGGGGACATGATGGTGCTATTGGGGCTGGGGGACAGGGTGTTAGCCTGGCATGGGTGCCTGCAGGTCCCAGCAGTGCTGTCTCTGGCCAGGCTGGGGACAGCCTGGGTGCCAGCTTTGGGACAGGCAGGGTGCTGTGATCTCACTGGCTATCTCTCCTTCCTCCAGCACCTTGGAAGTGTACTGGTTGTCTTTATGTTTCTCTGTGGCTCTTCTTCATTTTGTTTTTTCTGCTTCACACCCCACTCCCATTCCGAACAGGCAAGGAGAAGATAAAGGCCATGGTTGTGGTGGGGTTTCCCTCTATGGGATGCAGGAGAAGAACCCTTGCTGCCCAGGCACCGGAGCTGCTGGCTTAGCCCTTGAGGGGGATGGCGAGCCGAACAGGGCCAAACACCACGGACAGCCCAGAGCTGCTCTCCGTCCCCGAGTACTCCATTGCCCAGGAGGTGGTGGGCCTCTTCTGCATGATCCTGCTCACCCTCACTGCCCTGGTGGCCAACACCGTGGTGTTGGTCGTCATTCTGAAAACCCCCCTTTTCAGGAAGTTCATCTTCGTCTGCCACCTCTGTGTGGTCGATCTCCTCTCTGCCATTTTCCTCATGCCCCTGGGAATCATCTCCAGCTCCTCCTGCTTCAACAGGGTGATCTACAGCATTGCCGAGTGCAAGGCCTTGATATTCCTGAATATCTGTTTCATCAGTGCTTCCATTCTCACCATTGCCATCATCAGTGTGGAGAGGTACTACTACATCGTCCACCCCCTGAGGTATGAGGTCAAGATGACCATCAGGTTGGCAGTGGCTGGAGTGATCTTCATTTGGGTCAAGTCTGCTCTCATCACTATCTTGGCACTGGTGGCATGGCCTCAAGGCAACGGGGCCACCAGCGCCAGCCGCTGCACAGTCTACTGGAGCCCTGGGGCCCACAAGAAGGTTTTTGTGATCCTCTTCAGCATCACCTGCTTTTTTCTGCCCACCATCATCATCCTTGCTGTCTACAGCAGCATCTACCGTGTGGCCCGAACTGTGTCCCTACAGCAGGCGCCAGTGCCAGTGCCAGCACAGGCAGTTGCACCCAGACACCGATGCGACTCCATCGCCAGCCAAGTGACCATCATCATTGCCAGGATCCTGCCGCTGCCCAAGCTGATCCCAGATCGCCTTTTGGGAAGTAACAAGGCCATCCTCACCTTGGTCCTCATTGTGGGACAGTTCTTGTGCTGCTGGCTGCCCTTCTTTGCTTTCTACTTGCACTCCTCTGTCACTGTTGGCACTCTGGGTGGTGGGCATGGGGAGATGGTGGTCACCTGGATTGCCTACTCCTCCTTTGCCATCAATCCCTTCTTCTATGGGCTGCTGAACCGCCAGATCCGTGAAGAGCTGGCCCGGCTCCGGCGCAGCTGTCTCAACCGGCCGCTGGCTCAGGAGCTCTGTCTTTCCATCTCAGAGGCTTCTGTCCAGGAAAACTTCTTGCAGTTCCTCCAGAGAGCAACTTGCACGCTGGAGACCCACACCAGCTGCATCAGCCCCAGCCCCCGGAACAGGCTGGACCAGACCACAACAGGCTTCCCCCTCCCAGGTCAAGTTCCTGAGCAGAGCAGCTGAGAAGCAGGAGGCTCTGTCCCACTGTGCTTGGCAGGAAACCTACCTGGGACCCACCAGACTTGCTTGGACCCAGCCTCTTGGATTTGGAGGAGTCCTTGTTTGGGTTTTGCCTCTCTCTGAGCTTATGGTGGAAGATGGTTTCTCTGCTGGGGGAAGGCAGCAGATCTGGTGAAGCCCCAGGTCTCTTCTGCAGGCTGGCTCCACCAGCACAGCCCAGTTGCATGGATGGGCTCTCCTCAGGATGCCAAGGGGCTCCTGAGCAGGGGCAGGGGTCACCTCTATCTCCATGACCCTGCTGGAACCACTCGTGGCCAACAGGGAGGGCAGATGTCCCTTGCACTCACTCTACCCGGGAGCAATGTCCCAGCTAACACCACTAACACCAGTAACAGCAGGGCCCCGGGCACTCCACTGAGCCTGGATGGCAGACATGGAAACCTCCGTCCTTGGCTGTTAAACCCAAAACTAATGTCTGTGTGGAGGAGTTCCTGCTCCCTGTGGTATTGATCAGGGGCACAAACCCATGGGGCTGACTCTGGCCGTGTCACTGTTTGTCCTGCTGGCATGGCAGCACACAGTGCCCGTGGCCATGCCTGGTTGTGCCCTCTGTCCCCCCTGCCTGCCAGGGGCCGCCCCTCTGGGGGGGAACTGGCTGCCTGAGGGTCTGTGCCAGGCTGTTTATGGACACAGCTGTCCAGCTAAAGCCCAGCCACGTGCCAGCTGAACTGGGCTGCTGGCCAGGTGGGGGGACATGGTGACACAGGGTGATGGAGGTGGCTGTGTGGGGTGCTCCCAGGCAGCAGCAGCCAGAGAGGATCAGAAGCTGCTGTTCCCCTTTGGTCTCATTGCTTCTGCAGGACCTCCCACGGAGTCCTCAGTGCCAGAAAGGGGACTGGACCCTTTTGGGGGATGCTGCAGAGGTCCATCAACCTCAGCCCACCCACAAAGGTCCCAGGAATGGTGTTGGCATGGTGGGTTGGATACGTCCTTACCCCAATAATAACTGGGGCCTGAGGGAGAACTGCCCCATGGCCTCTCAAGCTGCCCCATGGCAGGGAGGGGGCTCCAGGAAGACCCCCAGAGAGATGAGGCTGAAGACCAGCCCCCTCCCTGCCCCAGACACAGGGATGCCCCTCCAGCCACCACCCCATGTCCCTAGGAGCTGGGGCTGCTCCTGCTGTGGGAGAAGTCTCCACCCAGGGTGGGGGATATTATTATTATTTTCTTGTAAATTTTATCTTTTTATTAAACCATTGATAAGTTACAAAGGAGGAAAAAATATAGACTTATATATACAGCATTTCAAGCCAGCAGGGACTGGCTCTTGGATGGGGTTGCTGGGAGGCGACTGCCCCAGGGTGGCCCTGGGAGGGCCCCCCACCAGAGCCAAGGGAAGAGGGACTCCTGCAGAGGCCAGGCAGTCCCTCATCCAGTGGGACCTGACTTTTGGGTGCCAGACAAGAGTGTGGGCAGCAGCAGGATGGCAGGGTAGGCAGGGGGAGGAGCAGGAGGCAGGGGTCCCATGCTGGCACAGGGCACTGGGAGAAGGGACCCTAGGCCAACAGGAACAGCCCCCCCACCCAATACCAGGACATGTGGTCTCTGCGCAGGAAAATCAGGGAGGGGGGCACAATGCTGCTGGGACTGGCAGCAGGCAATGAAGCAGCCCCTTCCTCCAGCGGGCATTGCCACCAGGAAGACCCTTCCCTTCCCTGGGGTGGGGGGCAAGGAGGTCCACTCTGGGCATGCGGCACCTGGCAGGGGCTGGGGGCCAGAGTGGGTGGCAGGGAGATGTCTCTGGTACCAAGTGGCACCCTGGACACCCTGGCCTGGCCCACCGAGGCTCAGTAGGGCGAGAACTTCTGCCGGTCAGCTTTCTTGGTGCCGTTGGCCGCTGAGATCTTGGTCGTGTAGGTGGCGGTGCCGCCGTTGGGACCCGCCACAGAGGACGGGGACAGTGCCAGGAAGGACACCGGCTTCAGGCCGATGAAGTTGGAGAGGGAGATGGCGTAGGGGGTGCCCAGCAGGGCTGGAGGGGCCGGTGCAACGGCGGGAAGCGCTGCGCCAGAGCCCGGGGCGAGAGGCTGGGAGAAACCCATGCCGAGGTCCATGGAGCCAGGGCCTGGTGGCACCTGGGAGGTAGATTTAGCCGTCTCTAAGCTGGGGAGGCAAGCAAGAAGGATGGGATGGTGACTACCATGGTGACAGAATGAGTTTCCCAAATGCCCCAGCCCTTGTCACAGGTCTCCATGGCACATTCTGAGTAGGACTAAAACCTGGGGCTCAGACCCGGTGGGTTTCAGATCCTGCACCTACCATCTCAGGACCTCAAAGCACCACCCAGCTCATCCTTCCTGTGGATGCTGGGGTGGGGGTGCCCCCTAAAGCTGTCTTGGGGTGCTGGGGAAGTGCCACCCCTCACATGCATCCAGCATGTGTGTGTCCCCCCCCAGGCTGGCACCTACCAGGCTGTGATGAGGTACTGAGCCAGGGTGATGCTGACGGGGGTCCCCGTGATGGTCACGTGCCGCTCGCTGGAGCCCTCAGTCTGGTTCCCAATCTTGATGTGGGCGCCCGACATCTGCCTGATCTCGCTGATCTTGCTGCCGTGCCGGCCGATGATGCAGCCGATGAGCTGAAGGGGCAGGGACCAGGGTGAGCTGGGAGCAGCTGGAGCAGCCACGCCAAGCAGGGAGCTCTCAGGGGCTCACCCAGACACCTGCTATGCCTGGGAGGGTTGTGGAAACTGCAGAATGCAGTGGGAGGGCAGGGCAGGGCAGACCCTGCTTTTTGGTCTCACTCAAGCCTCCCTTGCTGGCATTGCTGGGCTGCCACATGCCAAGGCCCTTCCTCGGCATCGGCCAAGCCCTTTTGCCCCCTCATGTGCCTCAGTTTCCCTTTTCTTCTGCCCCAGCAGCCCCCTCCTGCTCCTGAGCTCTGGCAGAGCCTCCTCTGTGAGGGGCAGTGGTTCCTGGCCCCTGCAAAGTGCCTGCAGCAAGGGACACATGGGTGGGAACAGGTTCTGGTCCCTCTTGCCATCCCCAGACCAATACATACGTCGTTGGGCACCAGGAACTCCTGGGAGCTGCTCTGGGAGCTGGCATCCAGGCCTGGAGAAAGAGACAGGGATGTTAGCAATGAGGAGGTGGGTCTCCAGTAGCCCCATGCCCCCTCCTCAGACCTGTGCCAGGACAGCTAGTGGCCCTGGGGACAAACCTGGAGGATCCCTGGGGAGAGGCAGGGAGGACAGGACACAGGCACCAGCCATAATTTGGTGCTGGTGCTCTCCCATTGCAGGGTTGGGGAGTACTGGTGGGTCCAGGGACCCCAGGAGATCAACAAAGGGTTGTGCTGGGGGGAGCGGGTAGCCATGCCAGAGGTTGCAGGGGGTTGAGGACCTCCTCCTCACAGTCAGGTGTCTGGGTGTGCCAGGAGGGGCATCCCACACCCCCAGCCTTGGGGCAGACAGGGGAGATGTCCCCTGGTAGCTCACCTGGCATCATGGCAGGTGTATGGCCCAGGGGGGCGAAGGGGAGCGTGTGCCCTGACAGCTGCTGCAGCTTTGTCACCTGCCCAGGCAGTGGGAGGAGGAGGAAAGAGGCATTAGTGGTGATGGCAGAGAGTCCCCCTGTGCCCCTGCTGGGGCTGAACATTGGCACCCAGCACCTCCCAGGACAGGAATCCCCAGTAGCACCTGTCCTGGTGGGCATGGACCCAGTGCCCACAGAAGCTGCCACAGGGACAGACTCACCTCTGCAGGAGAGACCCCACTGTACTGGCCTTGCATGGAGAAGCCCTGAGGAGGAGAAAATAGGGTATCAGTTGGGAGCCAGGTGGGGACCACTGTCTCAGCCCCCCACCCCCAGGGCAGAGAGGCCACCATGAGCCCACCAGAGTTGCCTCTTGCTGGCTGAAGCTGCTCTGTGCCCCAGGGGGGCTGTGCCCTCTTACCTGGTTGGCAGAGAGCAGGATGGTGCCCAGGGAGAGGCCAGGGTGGTAGGGTATGGTGGCCCCCTTCGGAGGTGACTGGAGACAGAAGGAAGGAGGTGGAGAGGATGAGAGATGAGGCTGAATGACCCCTACAGCCCCATGGACCCTCTGCCCCCTCATGTCTCCAGCAAGCTGGGCACAGCCCTCAGCACCACTGAGGCAGGGTGCTCCTATAGGCTACCACGCAGGGGGACCATGGTGTTTGGGTCCAGGTGGGCACAGCAAGCCTTGGGGAGGGAGAGGTGGGTAGCACATGCCCCTGGGCTGGGCATGGGGCTTGGGAGGTACCTCCAGGATGACGGCGCAGATCTGCCTCACGCACTGGATGATGGTGTCTGGCACTCCTGAGACGGTGACGGCCCGTTCCGTGGAGTTGGGCAGCAGGTCGCCAGCCACCTGCACCTGTGCCCCCGTGCTCTGGGGGAAGCAAAGGGAGATGCTGGTATCCCTCAGCCACCCCCTGCAAGGGCTCAGCACCTCACACCTCCCCTGTCCCCCTCCTGAGCTCCCAGGGACCATTGCAGGACCTGCAGGGTGATGCTCTCTGCCCCTGCATCACCTGCATCACTTCCCACAGCCCCTGCGGGACTGTGGCAGCTCCCACACTGAGGGCTCTGTGCTCCCTGGGGAAAAAAAGGATCCTGCACTCAGGGTATCCTCAGCCTCACCTCCCGGATCTCCCGGATCTTAGATCCTGCCTTGCCGATGAGGGAGCCGCACTGGCTGGCTGGGATGACAAGTCGCAGGGTCACCGGTGCTCTGCCTGCTGCCACCCCATCGCTCCCTACTCCCAGGTCCTGTGAGAGAAGGGGGATTCAGCATCAGACCCCCAGGATCCCGCAGGTGTGGGGGCACCCAGCAGGGTATGGGAGGGCTGCCTACCTCCTCCAGCTTGAAGGCGATCATGGAGACGGCTCGGAAGACGGCATCAGTGGAGCCGGTGATGGTGGTGATGCGCTCGGGGCAGGACCCCTCTGAGATGGTGATGCGTGCGCTGCTCTGGGGACAGTGTCACACCTCGTTAGGGATGTCACAGACCCTGTGCTCCATGACTTCTCCCAGGGATAGGTTATCGGGTGAGATTGATGCCTTCAGATCTGAGCTTCCCCCCTCCCACCTGCCCCAGGCAGCCTTCCCTGCAGTACCACTGTGTTTCCCCTGGATCCCCTTGGGTTTTGGGGCCCAGGCATATGGGAGCCACCAGGCGCAGGCAACACAGGCATCAGGACCTGGCAGTCCCCCAGCATGCCCTTACCTGCTCTCGTATCCTCTTAACAGTCTCTCCTTTCTGCAGGGAGAGGAACAGGGCAGGTGTCAGGTCCAGGGGAGCCCAGGGCTGCCAGTGCCCTGGACCCCAAATCTTACCTTGCCAATGATGCTGCCGATCTCCTGCAAAGCCAGAGACAAGAGTGGCCCCATCAGCAGGCAGCTCCCTGCCTGCCGAATCCCTCCTCTGCCCACAGCTTGGCACACCTGCAATGGGCAGGCCCTGCCCCGGGGCCACTGGGACACTGAGTGGCTTAACTGGTGACACTGGGGCATGGGAACCCCTCCCTGGCTTAGGATGGGCAAAGACATCCTTCTAGGAATGCTGTTCCCAGGGGGGATTGGGGCTCCAGCGTGGCCCCTCAGCCCAGGCATTGCTGACCTCCTGGAAGTGCTGAGCCCCCTGCTATTACCTTGCCGTGCATGAGCATGCGGAGGGTCAGGGTGATGCTGAGCTCCGTCTCCTCAGGGCTGCCGCCCACGCCGCTGACTCCATCCGGCGATGCCATGGCGGGGGGGCGAGCTGAGTCTGCGGGCACGGCAGCCTTCAGAAAGGGGGCAGGCACCAACTAACCCCCTGCTCCCAGATCTGCAGCTTGAAAATCCCACGGCTGGGAAATGGGGAAACTGAGGCAGGGGCAACACTGTGCCCTCCCCTGGCAGAGGAGGTTTGCATGGCCCCATGGTACCCCATGGGTGCCCCGCACTCCTGCCTGACACTCCCCAAAAAGCCCGCTACTATGTGTCTGCCAGAGCTGCCTTCAGCCTGTCCTGCACATAGCCAGGAACTGGACGGACTGAGGGGAAGGGGAAAGGTGTGGGGAACGTGGCAGCGAGGTGAGGTTCAGTTTGCAGACACTTGCTGGGCTGAGGGGAGCAGAGGTGACCTAGGTGGTCTTGCAGGCTGTGTGAGCTTCCCTCCTCCTCCCTTCCTTCTGCCCATGCGCAAAGTCCCAGGGGAAACGGAGGCAAAGCTCCTTGATGGAGATTGCCAGTCTGATATGAACCATGGCGTGATGCCTGATGTTGCTGCACCCTGTTTTCCCCCAGAGCACCCCAGGGCCCTCCCAGACCCTGTGCCTGGGGGCCGGGGGCGGGCAGGGCCCCTGGGAGGAGGACAATCGCCGTGTGTCCAGGGCCGGGTGGGCGGTTGCGGCACCGCTGGCTCCCGGCAAGCCGAGCGATGCCAAGCGGCTTTGAAACAAAGCACCCGTGTTGGGGCTGGGGCCGTGTCTTCGGGCATGGCGGGCGGGGGGGGGGGGGCAGCTATTTTAGGTGCTGGCAGGACTCGTCACCGCTATGGCACATCTCCTGCATCAGGGTAACGGGGGGCAGGGAGGGGGCAGCTTGGTCCCCTGTGCACCCCGTAAGTGCTTATGGCTCGCACCCCCGGGGTGGTTTAACGCCCCATCTTCACCTGCCTGTTCCTGTGGGCTGGAGAAAGGGGGAAGACTGAGGAAGGAGAATATTCCTGTTCCCGATGGAGGGGAGCCTGAAGTAGGGTGGAGGGGGTGGGACGTGCCCTTCTATAACTCCCTGCCCGCAGCATCCGGAGCTGTGTGCGGTGCCGGCAGGGACGCGCAGCCCGCCAGGGTCCCCCGTCCCCCCGGGGATGAACGGCAGCGGGAACCCGCCGGGGACAAAAGACCCTGCGGGGCAGAGAATGACGAGGCTGGCAGCGGGACAAGGGGGAGGCAGCAGGGCCACGGTGTGTTCCCCCACTGCCACAGGCTATGTCGGGGGGTCTGCGGGCAGGGTGTGCTCACCTCCAGGTGAGCAAGGCTGGCAGGGACGCCAAAGGCCCCGGTGATGGGCACAGGCCACCTGCCATGGCTGGCATTGGGACAGCCACGAAGCTGGGCACCGCCCGTCCTTCGGGGCACCTCTGGGTGGCAAAGGGAGGTGTCGGGGGACAGGAGGAAGCCCCCACCCCGTCCCAGGGCGTCGCTGTCTCCGCTCACCCTCCCGGCCGCCCAAGCCCCCCGGTCCCCGCGGGAGCGGGGCCTGGCGGGTACCTTTCCGTGCGCCTCGTCCCTCCGCCGCCGGCCGCCCCGCTCAGTGCCACATTGTCCCCGGCGGCGCCCAGTGACACCCGGGGCAGGAACAATGAGCCGCTTGACAGGCCAGGGCCAGGCTGGCAGCCCCGGCCCCCACCCCGGTCCACGCCGGGGCCCCCCTCGCTCTTCCCCTCTCCCACATCCCTCCCTCCGGGATCCTATTACAGCGGATAAGAGACACTAAAAGGAACAATGCACCCTGGGTAAGGCCATCTGCCACCGCTGGGGACATTCCTGGCCCCCCCTCCCGGTCCCCCCTCCCTTGGCTCACACATCACCCCTCTTTGTAATTGCGTGGTTTTTTTCCTGGAAGCTGATCAGCTGGCAGGGCTCAAGGGCTCAAGGACACCGGAGCGGGCAGGGATGGGGCAGCTGGCACCCCAGGGCCCATTGGCACTCCGGGCTGCTGCTGGGAGGGAGTGCCTGGAGGGCTGTGGGGCAGGAGGCACTCCTGTATGGGGAGGGCCAGGGCTGTAACAGGGGACCTGAACCAGGTGCGGGGTCAGGGATGCTCCAGACAGGGGTCCTGCCATATCACCAGGGCAGGCACCAGCTCCTGCATCCTTGACACTGCCTTGGTGCCCCCACACGAGCATCCTGCACCCACATAAAAGTGCCCCCCCCTCTGTTACCTCCCCCACTAAATCCTCCTGGGCCCTGGCGTAAGCAGCTAAAGCCCAGGCAGGCTTGTGGAAGGGGGGGCATTGGGGGGGCACCCTGCTGCTGGCTCCATCTGTGCCCCTGAGTGCCCAGTGCAGCAGCACTAAAGAGGAAGGAGGCAGGTGGCAGGCAGGGGTCTTGTCCCCCTATCTGTCAGGCCTCCCCACCCGCCCCCTCATCTGTTCATGGCAGCCACTCCTTGGGTAAATCTGCCCCCACCTCCCTGGGGCGCTGGGCTGGCAGTTCCCTTTTAAGCCCCTGTGGATTACCCTGGACTTGGGTGCATGCTAGGAGAGGTGGGAGGAGGAAGAGGAAGCAAGAAGGCTGGGGACATGGCTGTCAGTACTTTGGGGAACCTACTTGTCCCTGAACACAGCCCCAGGGCTCCCCGGGCACCCTCTGAGGCTCATGCCAGAAGTGGTGGGGGGCTCCAGTGAGGCTGGCACTTGCCAATCCACAGGGCAATGATCCCCAACTGTACCATCCCTCGGTGGCTGCACCTTCCCTGCTATCACCCCCCAAACTTGCACAGGACAGCAGCCACAGAGGTGGGGACTGGGGAAGGAGGTGGGAAGGGTGGAAAGAAGCAGGATGAAGGTGGCAGGAAAGCAGTGGCAGAGCTTGGGGTTTTATTTGGTCCCAAGGGAGGTGGGTGATGGCGTAGGCCAGTGTGGTGTGGGTGCCAGGAAAGCTGCTGAGCTGGCACGAGGGTGCATGTGCAGGCAGAGGGATGGGTGGGCTGGTCACATCCTCCTGCCTCGTGGTCCCATCCTGCTCACACCAGCTGCTGCAGGAAGGCCAGGAGTCCACGGTGCCACTCATTGGGCTTGTCCAGGTAGCAGGGGTGTCCAGCACCCTGCAGCATCAGCACCTGATGCTCAGGGAGGTGCCGCAGGTTGTTCAGGCTGGTCTCCCCCAGCTCCACGTCCTGGTCCCCATACACGATCAGCGTGGGGGTCTGCAGAGGGGGAATGCAGAGGGGCAGCCTGTGAGTGGGATCCAGGCACCCAGGCACTTGTTCCTCCTGGTCAGGAAGACCCTAGAGGGGATACGCTTGCCCTTCTATCCCACTC
The DNA here is from genome assembly GCF_036250125.1 of Pseudopipra pipra. NCBI lineage: Eukaryota > Metazoa > Chordata > Aves > Passeriformes > Pipridae > Pseudopipra > Pseudopipra pipra. The sequence continues at coordinate 14,973,165 of NC_087559.1, forward strand.
ATCAGGACAAGAGGCTCACACTCCTGGGTCTCTTTCCCTTCTGCTATCCCACATCACATTCCTTCATCATGATGTTCTCCTTTTCTAGTGGCAACAGAGTTTCTGGCCTGTTTAGTCTTTCCCCCCTCAACCCCAGTGCCAAGGCCCCCTTTTCACCATCCCCTCCCAGTTCCTTGACCTCCCCCAGTGCCCCTCCAGGCCGTACTTTGATCTGGGCATACTGCTCCGCCGTGAATTTGTCAGTGCAGATGGGTGCCACAGGTACATATGCCTTGACCAGGTGGCTGTGCTCTAGGAGGAAGGGCAGGGAGTACATGCCGCTGAGCGATGGGCTGATCACCACAGCTGGACCAAGGCACAGAGCCTCCGAAACCGCCTTCAGGAATTCTGCCGGCGCTGGCTGGCCCACGAGCGCTGGGGCCACGGCATCCTTGGAGCGCCCCAGCCCTGAGCCACGGGAGACACAAGTGGCCCTGTCAGGCTCCCTGCTGCCTCAGTGAGCAGGAGAAGCTGGCACAGCACAGCTGGATGCCGGGGTTACCATCCTAGCACCACAAACCCCGTGGGGCATCGGCCCCACCTGGCTGCAGGGCTGTGGTCACCGTCACACCTTACCCGGCAGGTCGATGGCCACGGCTCGGTAGCCGTTTTCGGCCAGTGCGGCGAGCGTCCCCACCTGCAGCCAGGTGTCGGAGGAGAAGCGGATGCCGTGCAGCAGCAGCACCGTCAGCCTCGGCGCCGCCTGGGCGGGCTCAGCCTGGCGGTAGAACAGGGTCTGTCCTTGCACGGTGACGGTGCTCTCAGTGAGCCGTGGGGTGGCCATGCCTGGGGTTGGGGGGCTGTTAGTGCGGGCGAGTGGTGGGAATGGGAGGGGTGACGTGCCTTGTGCCGCCGTCGAGGCACGGGTGGCCACGGGGGGGTCACACCGCCATCATCCTCACTGCGGGGACACCGGCGGGGCCGCTGATGTGCCAGGCGGGCTCACGGAGCCGCCCCTGCCTCAGTTTCCCCGTCCGGCCCTTACCTGCTGCTCCGTGCCCGGGGCCGGCCGCCGCTCGCCTCCTCCCCGCCCCCCGCCGCACCACCGGGCCGGGAGAGCCGCGTCCCGGGGCCAAAGGCCTGCGGGGCGGGGAAGAGGCGAGCGGCGGCACCGCCTCATGGAGCGCAAGGTCCGGGGCGGCCCCGAGAACGGCTGCGGCCCCGCCGGGCCGGGCTGAGCGGAGCCGAGCCGAGCTTTGCCGAGCTCAACCCGAGCCGAGCCGAGCCCAACCCGAGCTTTGCCGAGCTCAACCCGAGCCCTGCCGAGCGCAGCTGAGCCTAACCCGAGCTTTGCCGAGCTCTGTCCGAGTCCAACCCAAGCACAGCTGAGCCCAACCCGAGTTTTGCCGAGCCGGACCGAGCCCTTGACGAACTGAGCTGAGCTCAGCTCAGCCGAGCTCAGCTCAGCCCCTGCCGAGCCCCGCCAAGCCCCACCAAGCCTCTCCGGCCCAGCCGATCCCCCGGCCGTTCTGTCCCGAGAGCTCTGCCGCGGCCCGGCGGGGCAGTGCCGGGGGTCGAGGGGCCGGGGTCGCGGCCGTGCCGGGCAGCCCCGCTCCCCGCGCCCGGAGCCTGCACTGCCGCGCGGTGCCGCCGGGCGGAGCCCGTGGGCGCGGCGGCGCCGGGTGGAGCGGGCCGGGCCGGGCCGGGCCGGGCGGGGGGCGCGGGCTGGGCCGGAGCTGAGCAGAGCAGCGGGGACCGGGACCTGCTCCCCGCCCGCAGCAGTGGGGTTGGGGGCCCGCAGCCCCGCGCTGCCGCTCTCCTTTTCCAGCGGGAGCGGAGATGCTGCTGGCCCGCAGCCGCCTGGCGCTGCTGCTCCTCGGGGCGCTCCTCACCTTCCTCCTGTACCTCCTCCTCCCAGCCGCCCGGCACGGGCAGCGCTCCCGGCCTGACGAGGGGAAGAGGGGCCGGCGGGCGGCCAACGGCACGGCGAGGACGGGGATGGCTGCGGGAGAGCCCCCCGTCTTCTACAGGGAGGTTCCCGCAGGAACTGCCGGCCCCGGGAGGTGGGTCAGCCCAGCCTCGGGTCTGTCATCACCAGCTGCAGGCATGGCATCGTCCCTGAAACCTTTCCCGCCTGTCTTCCCCCCCGCAGGCCTGATGTCCTGTTCCTGCACGGCCAGGTGTTCACCTCCAAGACGTGGGAGGCCTTGGGCACGCTGGCGCTGCTCGCTGGAGAAGGGTACCGTGCAGTCGCAATAGATCTGCCCGGTAGGACCATGGCACTGTGTTTAGTTGATCCCTCTGGGCAGCTCCAGGCTCTGGAGCTCTTTGGAGAGAGGGCTCTGGATAGCTAGACCCGATCCCTGGGGCAGTGTGCTTGGGATTTGGCTCTGTCCTGGGGCATTGGTCTCCATCATGTGGTGAGGCTGGTGTGAGGCTTGGGCTGTACAGCCACTAGGGCTTGATCAGGTGCCCATTTTTTGCCAAGCCATTGAACTTGGTGGGGAGAGAGCAGTGGAGACTGCACAATGCCCCCTGCCCACCCTGCACCCTCTTCCCCATGCCAGGCTACGGGGATTCGCCCCCAGTGGAGATGGTAGTGACAGCACAGGGCAGAGTGGCTTTCCTGGACCATGTTCTCCAGGAGCTGGGCATGCGGAGGCCCGTTCTTGTGAGCCCCTCCATGAGTGGCCGCTTTTCCCTGCCCTTCCTGCTGGAGCATGGGGACTGGCTGTCCGGCTTCGTGCCCATTGCGCCCGTGGGCACCAAGGACTACACTGCTGAGCAGTACCGGCGGGTCCAGGTGAGCTGTGTCATTGGGCTCCTTGGGGGGCTCCCCTGGGTGCTGCTGAGCCTCTGGCTGTAGGGGTGAGTGAGGGGGATCTGTGGCCCCCCGCTCATGGGGGAGCTGGCACCTACCTCCCCTTGGCTTTGCAGCCCCCTGGTGATGCATGGAGGTGGGCACAGCCCAGGGGAAGCGCAGTGGCCATTTACCCCTCTGACAACAGTTCTGCTTTTCTCTCTCCCAAGACGCCCACCCTGATCCTGTACGGTGACCGCGACACAGGCCTGGCTCCCCAGGCCCTGCAGAACCTCCAGCACCTCCCTGAGCACCATGTAGTCATCCTGCCTGGTGCTGGCCATGCCTGCTACCTGGACAAGCCTGAGGATTTCCACTGGGCTCTGCTGGGCTTCCTGCGCCAGCTGAAGTGAGCACCACCTCCTCCCTGCCGAGCAGAGGACAGGGGCTGGGGCATCCGAGGGACTGGGAGGCACACACAGCTGGTGTGAGGGGTGCTGCTCCCTGTTGGGGTGTCCCCAGGGTGGCAGGGGTGGGGACTCGAGATGTCCCTCGCTGGCAGGACAGAGTGTCGCCTGTCACGAGGCCAATAAACTGATGCTGCTCTGTTTTCTGCGTGTGTCCCCAAGCGCCGCGGGGCTCCCCGGGTTCCAGCCCCATCTCTCTAGCGTGGGGCAGGAGGGTGCCCTGCGCGCTTTGCCTGTACCCCGCCCCTTGCCTGCCCGTCCTGCGCCCCCGCTCCTCCCCTGCCCGCCCCCTGCCCGCTGCCGCCGGCGGGGCGGAGCGGAGCGGGCGGAGCGGGGCCGGGCAGCGCCGGCGGCAGCAGCGCGGAGGTAGGGCCGGGGCGGCGGGAGGCCGAGGAGCGGGGTCGGGCAGCAGGAGCGCCCGGCAGCCCGCGGGTGGGTGCCCCGGTGCCTTCGCCCCCTTCAAGCCCGCGCCACGGTACCCTGCAACCCCCCCTTGCACCCCTCCGCTACGCCCCTGCACCCGCTTACCACGGTGTTGTGCACCCCTCTGCCTTCTTGCCCGTGCTGCCCCTGCACCCCTAACCATGGTGCTCTGCACCTCCCTGCACCCCTAACCATGATACCCTGCCCTCTGCTTCACTCCCCAGCCCCCTTAACCACACTATCCCTGCATCCCTACCCACGGGACCCTGCACTCCCCACAACTCTAACCATGATGTCCCTGCATCCCAACTGCAGTACCCCTGCACCCCACTGTGCCCCCTTCCTGCACCCCAGCCATGGTATCCCTATACCTCACCTGTTCCCCTTTGCATCCCCAGCCTCAGTACCTCCACCCCTAACCAGGGTCTCACTGCAGCTCTCATAGCCTCTCTGCACCCCCTGCTTCCACCCCCCCCATGTTCCCCTTCACACCTCCTACTGTACCCCTGTGTGCCCCTAAGCAGCCCACATCCTCCTGCTCCTCCAGCCACCCAGCACTTTTCAAACAGCTCAAACAGCTCCCCCAGTAGCCTGTCACCCTAATTAGGGCCCTAGTCCTTCTGTCCTCTGCAAGCACTCGATCCCCCTTCACCACTCCCATTTCCCTGCACCCCCAGCACCTTTCCTTGCAGTTCTCCTGCACCCCCTAAGCAGCCAGTGTCCCCCTTTCCTTACCTGCACCTCCTTACACCAGCATCCTGTCTGCACTCCTCAGCATCCCTGGCTACCCCAAACTACCATGTGCCCCTGCCCTACACACACTTCTTCCCCCCATAACCCTCTTCCCCACCTGGTTACCCCCTTTTCCTCTCAGCTAGCCCTTTCCTGGATCTCCCCCCAGGCCTGGCCATCACAGGCTGCCCTGGCACTGTGTCTGTGGCAGGAAGATGTGCTTTGGGGGAAGAATGACAGGACAGTTTGGGGGGCACACTCCATCCTGCCCTGTGGCCGAAGTGGGGGGGATTTCTCCCATGTTGGCAGTGTCCCAGGACTCACACGGGGCAGACCTTTGCCCTGTCTCACTTCAGTTTCTGTGACAACCGAGCTTGCCGGCGGACTTTGGAGGGGCCGGTGGGTGATTAACCATCTTGCCACTCTTCCCCCAGAGCTTTGCAGCCCCGGTCCCAGATATGGCACCTGGGAAGCCTGGGAAGAGCACAGGGGCCTCGGAGAACTCCTCGGTTACGCTTTTCCGGGAGTACCTGAGGATTGACACTGTCCACCCCAAACCTGACTATGGTGAGGATGGGGGAACAGGACAGGGAGCCACGTGGGATCTGCCAATGCGGCTTTGCAGCTCTGGTCTTTGGACCCAAGTGCCCAAGTCCTGTGCCGGTGCTGTTTTGATCATGGTGTTAAGGAGCAAACTCCTTTGTGTCTTATCTTTGCTCGTGCCTTTGGTTGGGGCAGGGATGTCCCAAGTGCACCCAGAGCTGCTGTTTGCACCCTCCAGCCCTGTGCCCCTTGCTCCCCCTTTCCATGCTGCCCTGGCTCTGGAATGGATGAACTCCTTCCATGCAGATCTCCTTCTGTTAACATTTGTGTCCTCCCACTAAGGCACATTGAGATTTTTTTATTTGTGAGGATCTCACAAAACTCCAATGGAGGACCATTCCCCCTGAACTCACCCCCTTCAATTTTTATTTTTTCGTATTCCCCAAGTCCTCATCCCAAAGGGATGGTAATGAGCTGCTTCTGTCCCTGTTCCTGGCCACCTCTTGTGCCCAGGACCTCCATCACCTGCCCTCTCTAGTCACCTCTTTCCTTGTCCTTAGGGAACCCCACAGAGCCTTGGGGACCCTGGGGGATTGCAGTGAGAGGGGAGGGAGACCCCGATGTAACTCCAGGCATCCCCACTCTTCCCTAGATGCGGCTGTCCGATTTCTGGAGCGTGTTGGCACCGACTTGGGCTTGGCCTGCCAAAAAGTGGAGGTGAGCAAGGCGAGGAGCTACCTCCAGTCCATCTGTCCATCCATCCATCCACCTGTGCCCAGGTCCTTAGTGACTGGGCTGTTCCCTGGCCTGCACACCAGAGCTGGGCAGGAGTGAATCCCCTCTGCCTGTAATCCTCGGCTGACCTAAGCCCTTCCTTAAGCCAGTATTCCGGCTGCTCCCTGCTGACCTTTGCAGCTGCCTGTGCTATGATTAGCTGGGGACCTGGCAGGGTCACATTGGCTGGGGCTGTCCTTCCTGCTGGGCACCGGCTGTCCCAGGGGATTCCCGGGCACCAGGGGAAGATCCTGGGTTTGTCTTCCTTCCTTGGAAGTGTAGCCAGGTCTGGCACCTGCAGCCAGACTCTGTCTGGCTGTGGGGAGTGCAGGCATGTCTGCTTCTGCTGCCTGCCCTCTCCCAGCAGAGAAAGGGGTGACCTGCCAGGTGGCATCCAGAAATTTTTCCCAAGCTGATGCTTTTTGGCTCCAGTCCACCACTCCCAGCACCTCTGTCCCCATCCTGGACCCTGGTGACACCCTACCTTTGCTCCACAGGTGTGCCAGGGCCATGTGGTGCTGATCCTGACCTGGCAGGGCACGAATCCCCGCCTGCGCTCCATCCTCCTCAACTCCCACACCGATGTCGTGCCCGTCTTTGAGGTGCTGGGACAGGGCGAGGGATGGGATGGGCATGGTGGAGAGGATTGGGTGGCAGGAGGATGGGAGCTGGGGCCTGCTGTGCCCCTCTACCATGCTGGCCACTCTCCCCCACAGGAGCACTGGACTTACCCACCCTTCGAGGCTGTTAAGGACTCGCAAGGCAACATCTATGCCCGAGGTGCCCAGGATATGAAGTGTGTCTCCATCCAGTGAGTGGAGGGCTCTGTGTCTGCCGGGTGGGCACGGTGCTGGTGGTGCCTCTGAGTGATGCAGGACAGGATGCAGCCATCCCCAGGGTTGCTGGGTCTGAGGGTGCCACCTCTTGACCCACCCTGAGGTGGCTCAGAGCGCACAAGCCCCTCTCCTCCATGATGACCAGACACTACTTTCCCCCTGCAGGTACCTTGAGGCCATCCGGAGGCTGAAGGCAGAGGGAAAGTCTTTTGCCCGCACCATCCACCTCACCTTTGTGCCTGGTGAGTCCCCAGGCTGTCCCCTCTCAGGGGCACAGAAGGGGCAGGCAGCTGGCTGATGCTCTGGAGTCCCCCATGGCGTGGCAGCTGCCAGGCTGTCCATATTTTGAGCTCTAGCTCTAGGCTGGATATCTGATGGCACCCAGGCTGGCATGGAAGGAGGATCAGGAGGTGGTGGGCTGGGGGATGCCCCAGTTCCTTCCTCCATGCCACGCTCTCCCCTGCAGATGAGGAGGTGGGTGGACACAAGGGCATGGAGATGTTCGTGCAGCGCCCCGAGTTCAAAGCACTCAACGTGGGCTTTGCCATGGATGAGGGTGAGTGGTGGTAGGGCTGGCACAGGCATGTGTCTCCTCCTGGCACACACCCTGGCATTACCCCCAGGCATTGGCACCCAGCACACTTTCAGGCACCCCCTTGGGGAATCCTTCTCCTGGACAGTGACCCACACGGTGCCAGCCTGGAGGGGAAATGCTGCCAGGGCAGAGCAGAGGGGGGTATGTTATGGCACACTGACTCCCTGTCTGTGCCCACCACAGGCCTGGCCAGCCCATCTGACACCTTCAGTGTCTTCTATGGCGAGAAGAGCCCGTGGTGTGAGTACCTGCATGCCCACTACCCCGTCCCTGGCTCTGCTGGGTGCTGGGGCACTGGTGCTATCCCAAGCTTGCTGCACAACATTTCCCTCTATCCCCACTGCTGCAGGGATAAAGGTGAAGTGCATGGGTAGCCCCGGACATGGGTCCCGCTTCATCAGCAACACGGCGGCCGAGAAGATGGTAAGAGAGGGGGTACACCATGTGCAACCCCCGTGCCTGCCCTGTGCCTACCCAGGCACCTGCCCACAGGGCTGATCCTCATCTGCTGCCCTTCTCTCCCTAGCAAAAAGTCATCAACTCCTTCCTGGCCTTCAGGGAGAGCGAGAAGCAGAGGTAGGAGACAGGCAGTGGTATGGTTGTAGCTTCAGTTTGGTCCATGAAGGGGGTCCTTGGGATCCCAAGTCAGGCTCTGATCCAGTGCTGCCACCCTGTGCCTCACTTTTCCCATTTGGGATGGGGGGGCACTTGTCCTCTCCAAGTGGCACAGAGTGACTCTCCCTTGCATCCCACGAGGCTCAAGACTGACTCAAGCCTGACCCTGGGGGACGTCACCTCGCTCAACATGACCATGCTGGAGGGGGGTGTCTCCTTCAACGTGGTGCCCTCAGAGATGGCTGCCAGCTTTGACATCCGCATCCCACCCACTGTGGACCTAAAGGTGGGCGCCACACTAGCCCCACCAAGGAGGGGAGCAGGATTGGGGGTACCCTGCTCACACTCCTCCTCTGGTCTCCGCCCCAGGCCTTCGAGGAGCAGGTGGCCAAGTGGTGCCGTGGTGCTGGGGATGGTGTCACTTATGAGTTTCACCAGGTGAGGGGTCTCAGCCACCCAGGCACATTGCACCCATCCCTCCCCTGCCAAGTGCTCACCCGCTTGCCCCTCACCTGCCCTCTCCCTCCATCAGAAATGCATGGACCAACACATAACCTCCACTGACGAGTCGGACCCATGGTGGAAGGCCTTCAGTGGGGTCTGTAGGGACATGTGAGTAGTGTCCCCAGGAAGAGCAGGATCATCATGGCGGGGACATCCTCTGGTGGGAGCCAGGTGGTCCCCAGGGGTCTCTGGGGTTATGGCAGTGGTTGGGATAGGGTGCTCTGTGCTGTGCCAAAGCATCTCCCTTGTGTCTCACCCTCCAAAGGAATGGGATTGAGTGTCCTGCAGGGCTGAGGGACCTTCCTGTCACAGTCTCTTTGCCCACTGGGTGTCAGGGGGACAGGGGACCTGGCTGCCCTCGTGCCCTTGCTGACACAGGGTCTCACTTGTCAGGAAACTGCAGCTCAAGCTTGAGATCTTCCCGGCTGCCACCGACAGCCGCTACATCCGAGCGGTGAGTGGGATGCCCACCTGCCCGTGGGTCCCCCATCTGGGGTAAGACCTGCAGCCCCAAGCAGGAACCTTGTCCAGGTGGAGGGGGGGCAGCTCCAACCTCACCTCATGCCTCCCCACCTCCAGGCAGGACACCCGGCTATCGGCTTCTCGCCCATGAACCGCACGCCAGTGCTGCTCCACGACCACAACGAGTTCCTCAACGAGCAAGTCTTCCTGCGGGGCATCGAGATCTACGCCCGCCTCCTGAGCGCCCTGGCCTCGGTGCCCCCGCTGCCTGCCGAGGGCTGAGCACCCATGCAGGGGCAGGATGGGGGGTGCCATGCAAAGCTTTAAAAACGGGGCAGGGGGTGGGCACAGTGGATATCTGCCAGTGTACTGGGGATGCAGATGGCATAGTGCCATGTTGGCTGTGTTCAGGGCTGGCCTGCTGGTGATGCCCGAGGGGTTGTGTCCCCCTTGCCCACGTGCCAGCAGAGCCTTGTGTCCAGGTGCCTCCAGCCTTTTCTGGTGTTGGCAGTGCCTCCTGCTGTCCCTGTTCCACCTCTGGCTGCAGGGGCTGGGTGGTGAGGGGCTGGCCAGTCGCCTGCTCTGCCTGCCCACACCTTGTCCTGCCTCCCTGCCTGCTTGCCAGGGGAGCTGGGGCCAAGTGCCACCTGTCCTTCCTGTGCAGGTCAATAAATCTTGGTAAGCACAGCCAGGAGCTGGCTGGTCTGTCTGTCTGTCCATGGTGCTGCCCATGGAGTCTCACCCAGGCACTGCAGATTTCCTTGCTCAGTGGGGCCAGCTGGGGTGCTCCTGCTCCTCTGGGTTCATTGGGCTGGGGGACAGCAGTGCAGGCAGGATCCTGCCTGGGCAGGCTGTGGGGCCTCTGCTCCCAATCAGCCTCAGGGGACTGGTGCTGGGCTTCATCCTGCTCCTTCCCTCCCTCCCTCCATCAGCTCCTGCTGCCGTAAGCCCTTGGGTCTAGGCAGGCAATATGCGGGTCTGGGCAGGCACCTCAGCTTATCTGCCAGAGCTGCCACTGGCTGCATCTCCTCCTTGCTCGTTCCCAGCCCCACGCAGCTCTGCAGCACCCAGGGGTGCCGGATCTGTCCCAGCCATGCTGTTCCTTGGGGAAACCGAGGGCTCACTGAGAGAACTAGGATGGTTTTATGGTGCTTGGGGGGCTTGCAGAGGTGCTCCATTACAAAAGGTTGGGGGTGAGCCAGGGCCCCCCAGCCTCCTGACCTGTGTTTTAATTAAAAAAGATGCTGGAACTCTGAGATGGCTGGGGATAATGAGGCTGCCCAGTGGCAGGCTGGGAGAAGGGATGAGGCCGGTGGCGATGAAGCACTGAGGGAGAAGCCACCAGCTCCTTGGCTCCTTCCCCTCCATCTAGCACAGGGGGAAATCCGAGGCTTTTGTGTGAGGGACACACCTGCCTGTGCACCGAGGCTCCTGTGGGAATCCAGTGTAGATTCTCTGATGTCTCATATGACGATGTCCCCTGACCCTGCAGTCCTGGGGTAGGATGGCATGGGAGTGGGGTAGGTACCATGGGGGCCTTGCTGGCCAGGATCCCTGTTCAGGGTGCTGGCACCTTTGCTGGGAGATAGCACTACATCCCCTGCCCTGTGGGTGCACCAGGGCTGCATGTGGCACCCTGTGCACCCCCCTCGATCCTGCTCAGCCCCTTTCCCCAGCCATCCTTCTGTATCCAGCTTGCCTGGCACTGAGATGGGACCTGAGAGCTGGGTGCTTGCTGGTGCTTGGAGATCACCCCACGCTCAGCATCCTTCTTGGGGAGCAGGTCTGTGTGCCCTCTCCTTCTCCTCCAGGAGGGCAAGGCTGGGAGACCCTAGGTTCCCTCCCTTGCTCCCCATCCTCGGGGATGAGCAGAAGGGGCTGGCAGGGTCAGCTGCGGGAGGGGGCTGTGGTAAAGCCTAAAACGCTGGTGGCAGGGGGACACTTTGGGGATGTGCGGAGTTCTCGGGGTCCCCCCAGGGATGGAGCCGTCCCCCCGCGCATCCCCGCCGCCCTTGGGGATGAGGGATGGCGGGGCCGGGGCGGGGCGGGCCGGGGCGGGCCGGGGGCGGTCGGATGTCGGCCCCATAAAACCTCAGTGCCACCGGCGGCCCCGGGCGCGGCGGCGGGATGCGGACGGCGGTGGCCTTGGCGGTGTCGCTGTCGCTGTGCTGGCTGGGGGCGACGGGGCACAGCTTGCCCCGGCTCCGCCTGTCCTACCGCGGTGAGCCGGGCCGGGGGCACCTGCTGCGGGACGGGGGGGCTGCCCCCCGAGGGGTGTCCTCGGGGTCCTCTCTGCGGGGGTTGCGCGGGGGCTTGGGGAGCTGCGGGTGCTGCGCTCGGAGTGCAGGTTTTTTGGGGGGGAGGTTTCGTGGGCACCTTGCGCTGGGGGCTCGGGTTGGGCTGGGGTTTTGGTGAGTGGCTGCCCGGCACCCCTCCGTTCCCCACGCGGGACGTGGAGGGCCCCCGGGGAGAAGGGGGAGGAAGTGGGGAGCCGAGTGATGGAGAGAGGAGATGTGCAGCCGGGATCCGCGCCAGCCCCGTCGCTTCCCACGAGGATCGTCTCCCACGTCGAGTGCGGGGAAACTGAGGCACGGCACTGTCCCGGCCCCGGCACGCTCTGCCGTGTGTGTTGGGGGCGTGCTGCGGTGCGTTGGTGGTCCCTCGGCCTGGGCAACCCCGGGGGTGGGTGCTCAGCAACCTCGGCTGGGCGGGGGGTCCCCGGGGTGCGCCCTCTGAGCCCCGCCGTGCTGGGGTGCGGGTGCCAGGGTGCCGGAGCCCCTCGGGGGGCTGCGGGGGCAGTGTTTGGTTTTAATTAAAACTCTCCCTGTGATCCTGCTCTGACTCGCCGCATCCCCCGCTCTGCCAGCCTAATCCACGGGCTGCTCCAGCCAAACTTGACAGAGCCTGGGGCGCCCCAATCTCCTTCTGGCCTCAAAGCAATGAACCTACTCGTAAAAAAAATTAACATAAAATAAATTACATAAGGCATATCTTCCCCGTTCCCAGCGAGAGGAAAGGCATGATCAGTCCAGCGCTTGGAGAGCCACGGGAGCTGCAGAGCACCTCCCTGTGCCAGGGAAAAGTCTGCTCCTGTGCTGCCTGAGCTGGGGGTTCCCAAAGCTGCCTCTGTCCTGGGGCACAGCAGGCGACCCAGGGGCTGCCTCCCTGTGGAAGGGGAAATTGAGGCGCTCAGTGGTTCCTGCTTACCCTGGGAGCCAGCACGCACCCAGGACGGCTCATGGCTCTCCCCCTTCATGGGATCCGGCGTCCTCAGGTTGGGCTTGGCAACAGGGCAAGGGGGTCTGGGGTCACAGCAGGGCTGGGTCGTGGGGCTCAGGGTCTGGCTTTGTGTCTGATCCACTCCAGCACAAAGTCCGGCCGTGCCGGGCCATTCCCCAGGTGTGAAGGGCTCCTCAGGGCCCGGGCGGGGGGCGCTCCTCAGCTTCTCACGGGGAGGAGCCACCTTTGAAAGCCTTTTTTTTTTTTTTTCCCCCGCTTCTTAGGCTGATTATTCCATTCGTCTTCCAAATTGGAAACAGAAACTGAAATTTCCCATGAAACAAATTCTGCCACCGCCTTCTCCCCGAGGGGAAGAAAAAGAAAATGAAAATTTCAATTAAAGCCATTAGAGCCTCCGAAATGAAAGGGGCGAGCCGGAGCTGTTTGCGCACATCTCCTCGGTCTGGGCTCTGCCTGGCGAGCGGCTCTGGGTGCGGGGTGGCATTTGTGGGGTGACAGGGATAGGCTTTGTGCTGTGAGTGCAGGGGTGGCCACATCCTCAGCTCTCCCTCACACTTCAAGCCACTCTTCTCCTTTTGTTTCGAATTTCAGCAGTGGCTCATGTAAGAGGGGAAAGAGCATTTTGCTGCTATGTGCATTGCAGCACAGCCCAGTGCTCTCTTGCTGTCCCTCCCCCGGGGCTCCCCCCACTGGGGTAAAGGGGTCCCAGGAATGGATGGGCCATGGCAGGGGGCTATTCCCTGGGGAGATGAAGCCGGGGGGGGGGGGGAAGAGGAAGGCGCCCTGGGCTGGTGTAACCCGAGGCGCAGGAGGAATTCGCCAGGTCTGGGGGAGAAGGGGAAGCCTCGCCTGAAACAATAAAAGGAGCCTGACGACTTTGCTGATGTTATTCTGAGCTGGGAAAATATTATTGCTGGGCAAGAATAGAAGGAGACGACAGCATTTTCCTGTGCTGAACCAGGCGATACGGGAGGACCTGAGATGCTGTGAGGACACAGGGGGAGGGTACCCCCAGGGAGATGGGGTGGAGGGGCTGCCAGGGCCTGGTGCCAGCTCTGCTGGCAGGCACAGGGGACTTCCCGATGGGGATGGAGCCACTGAGGCTCTATCCTTCTGTGTCGCTGGCATCACCAGTTAGTGCACTGGGACTGCCCTTGAGCAGCCTGGCAGGGATGGGAGCTGTATGTGATGGGATGGAGGTTGTCATTGTCCCCCACCGGGGATGGACCTTGTCTCCCTTGCAGGCCCCAGAAGATACATTTCCCACCAGGATGGGGGCATGGCATGGCCACCTCCTTGCTGGAGGTGATAAATGGCCCCCCTGGCAAGAGCAGGGCTTGGTACCCCAGTGTCTTGGGCTGCTGGCAACTGGGCTTGTCCCAGCACCACCTCCTCTCTCATGGGGTCATGTGGGGGGGATGCTCGTGCTGGGGGTTTCCCTGGGGTCAGCAGCAGCAGTTAGCAGTCTTCTGGGCTGGAGGGTGTTTGGGGACATGGCTGTGCTCATCAATGGCGCTTTGTCCTCCTCTTCTGTCTGGAGGTCACAGTGGCCTGGCCTGTGTTCAGGGCAGTTGCTGGGATGGGTTTTCAGAGCCCTATGAAGCTGAGCCATTCCCTCTTGCTCTCTCCCTCTGTGGCAGCTGTGTGGGCGCCACTGTGCCGGCTTGATGACCCTGAAAGTCATTTCCTGCTGCAAACCAGTCATGCCACTTCCCCCGTGGTGTCGTCACCATGAGGGTCCCCTTGGTATCCCATGAAATTCATGCTTGGACCTGCTTTGGAGGCCTTGATATCAGACCCCGTTTCTTTGGGATGTGATGTCCATCCCAGGGATGCAGAATTCCCATTCCAGTGCCTCTGCCCAAGTGCCATCCCCGTGGTGTGATGTGGAGGAAAGCTCCCTGTCAGCGAGGTCTGCAGGTGGTGGCAGCAGCAGACTTTGTGTGCCATGGCACTGGCTGGTTGCCTGCTATTATGTCCTTGGCTGGCACCTGGCAGGGACAGGACCTATTTTCTGCCCACCCCATGTGTGATCTCATCACCCTCCTGGCTGGGGCTGGTGGCATAGCCCAACTCACTGTAGCACAGCCACAGTAGAAGGCTGGAGTGGTTTGGCCAAACCTTGCTGGGGGGCAGCAACCTTGCCTGGTACCCTGTTGCCAATTGACTCTGCAGCTTTTTCCTTGGCTGGCAGGGAGAGCAGCACTTCAGCCAGGTTGAGTCTGGGATGCCCGCACCTCTGGGAAGGGATGGAGAAGGATAATGCTGTCCGGAGAGGCTGGGAGCAACTCTTCTGGCTCCAGGACAGCTCTGTGATACTTAGAAGCAGCAGCTTGTAGGGACCCTTGAGGCCAGGATGGTTCCTCCTGATGTGCCCTCTCTCCCTGGCAGAGCTTTCAGGCAGCAACCGCTCCGTCCTCTTCTTCGGTCACCGAGGCTTCCTGGGCTTCCGCTCCCTCTACTTGGATGAGTACCGGGATCGGCTCTTCATCGGGGGGAAGGATGTGCTCTACTCCCTGCTCCTGGATGGGGCCAGTGCAGATGCCAAGGAGGTGAGCTGGGTGCTGCTGAGCTTCATCCCTATGGACTCCTCGTCCCTCTCAGTGGATGGTGCCCAACTGAGCCAGGCAAAGTCACCCTGAAACAAGACCCGCCCTGGGGGTGTCCCCATCTCAAGTGCCCAGAAGTGATTCTGAAAACTTGTAGTGCCTGGCAGGGGTGAGCTAGCAGAGACAAGGAGCTAAAGCCATCTATCATTGCAACAAGCTCTGTCAGGGCTCTCAGAGGCCCCCAGGCCTCTCCTGGATCCTCGGTGGGAGAGGTGACAGACCACAGCAATGGTGCTGGGTGGTCCTTCACCCTCTCCACTTTGGCTTGCTGTTTTTCAAACAAGGCTCTGGACTGTTTCTAGCTGAAGAAAGGGAAGGAGGAAATGAAGTGCCCTTAGTGTGTTGGGTCACTGTGATGGGGTCAAGGGCTTGTGTACCCAAGCTGCCCTTGGTCTGAGAGCCGCCAGAATCTGTGGGGGACATGGGCTCCATCACTCATATTGTCCCCTGGCACTCTTTCCCCAGGCTACCCACAAGCCCACCCCCTTCCAGGCCAGCTTCAGCCATCCCCAGCATGACCACCCTAATCCAGTTTGGCTGTGGGCTGTGACCGCTGGGGTGCCTCTCCCCAGGAGGAAGGGTCCTGCCTGAGGTTGCAGGGTGGGAGCCCTGGACTGGGTGGGCTCTGGGGAGCCGTGGTCCCTCTCTCTGTCTCTCTCTCCATGCCTGGGGACATGGATTTGCAAGGCTGAGTTCCTGCTGTCCCCCCTCCCTGCTCCAACAGATCCTTTGTGTTTCAGATCTACTGGCCACCCCTCCCGGGGCAGACGGAGGAGTGTTTTCGGAAGGGGAAGGATCCAGGGGTGAGTGTCTCCCCATGTGTGCTCTGCCCTGAGCTGGGGGTCCCCACAGCCGGGGCTATGCCATGTCATCCTGTTGGGAGTGACCCCGTGGGGCTCACAGGCCAGTTAATACCGGAGTAGAGCATGAGGGAAACTGAGGCAGGAAGTCAGTGGCCAAGCCTGGCCATGTAAGAGGCTTGCTCCAGGCTCTGGGAATGCTGTCTCAATCACTCTGCTCAGCCCCGTGGCCGCAGAGTCGTGGCCAGTGTGTCCCAGAGTGGCTACACTGAGTGGGCAGGGATAGCCAGGCTCTGGGACCTGAGCTTGGAGGGACCACAACCCCCATGCTGTGCTCCAGACCCCAGCAACACCGGCCCATCCTGGCTGTCCCCAGTGATGGGAAATCTGTAATTCAGTCAGGTTCAGTGACCTTGCTCCCCAAACCTTACCCCTCTTTGCATCACCCTGCCTCAATACGAAGCAGGACTATGGCAGGGATAAAGTCCCTGAGGCTCCCTCGACCCAGACTAATTGCTCCCAGGAGTCCCTGTCCTGCTCTGTGTGTTTATTTTACAAGCTCTCACCGACAGATCCAAGCCAGGGCAGGCTCAACTTTTTATTTTCCTTGAACATATATTTTTTTTTCACTTGCTATTTTAGAGGCTCTTTGCAAAGGGAAAATAAACAGCAGGAGGCTGGGAACCCCTAGGGCGGCTCAGGAGCAGTGTTCCCAGCAGATGAGGGGCCTCCTGCTGTGGGGGGAGGCGGGGGGGGGGGACAGTGGGGGCAGGCAGGGCTGGCGCTGACCAGGGGGAGCCGCCAAGCAAACAGTGGAGAAGGATGGGAGCCCTTTTCCAGTGGGAACTGCCAGGAGAGAATGAGCGAGGTCAGAGGTGGCAGGTCTCCAGCCCTGGGACTGTCATTGCTACTGTCCACCAAAGAAGAGGACAATTCCAGACAGCAGCAGTCAAAGCTGTTCTAGAGGCAGCTCAGGACGTTTGAGGTTTCTATCTCTGGTGTTTCCTCCTTTTGTTTCATCCCCGGTGTGTGCAGGAACACGATGGGAAAGGATGTCCCTGCATCTGGTCACGTCCTGGGCGCCAGGGGTTGGGGGCTGAGTTTGGAGCTTGCTGGGCAGGTGACCTTGCTCCCCTGGTGTGGGCTGTGTGATAGGGTGAGTGCACAGGTGCCCAGGGGCAGGAAGACCAGTAAAAAGCATTGTCCTTTTGCAGTGGGCTGGGGACTACCTAGATGAAGTCTGTGCAAGTCCTGTCATTGGGTTCAAACTGCCATCTCACACCCCTGGTACTAGGCTAGAGGCAGGGAGCTGAGAGTGGGCAAAGCACCAATATACTATGACCCTTCCTCTCCCCTGCTGTCTCCCCAGACTGACTGTGCCAACTATGTCCGTGTGCTGCACCCCTACAACCGGACGCACTTGCTGGCCTGTGGGACGGGCGCCTTCCACCCCGTCTGCACCTTCGTCTATGTGGGGCCCCGTGGCGAGGTAGGGAAGCACTGTGGAGGGTGCCCACCCTGAGCATCTATGGTGGGACACCCCTGGGAAGTAGATCCTCATCACTTGCCTCCCTCCTGAGTGGCCTTGAGACTGTGTGGGGATGCTGGATGTGGTGTTTGCCCCATCGTAAATACTGAGGGGGGACGGTATCAGGAAGCAGCTCCCTGTTGTCCCTTTGAGCTTCTGCTACCCCCTTCCCCAGCTGACCCACCTGTCTGGGCTGGCACCCCCTTTCCAGACGTGGGAAACACTCATACAGAGGCTGGTGTCCTGCCAGGGGCTGACGCATGGGTGGCATTTCCTCTTCTCCCAGCTCACTGCTCATAAATCAAGTTAGCTGGGATGGAATGGCAGGGGCCTCTGTTCCCTCCTCACAGCCCAGCACCATGTGGGCAGCAGGAGCCCTGCCTGTACTGTGATGACCGACCAGGCTAACAGGCAAGCAGTGGGGCTGGAAGATCCCTCCAACTGCTGTGTGTCCTCATAGGATCAATCCTGCCTCAAAAAGCATGGATTTTGTTTCCAGACAGTCTCTTTGGGTGGGCTGGTGCTGAGGATGCTTGCAGCGAAGTGCCTGTGAGCTGGGCAGGGACCAGAGCTGGCCCCTGCCTGCCCAGGCACAGCCCAGGGCTCACCTGCCTGCTCCCCCTCCCCAGCACACCTTCAGCCTGGACCCTGCCAGCGTGGAGACCGGCCGGGGCAGGTGCCCGCACGAGCCCAGCCGTGCTTTCGCCAGCACTGTCATCGGTGGGTTGTCTTCCTTGGGATCCATGAGCCTCTGGGGTGCTGGCCAGGGATGGTCCCTGTGCAAGCTGGGTGTTTTTGCAGGTGGGGAGCTGTATGCCGGCCTCACCGCGGATTTCCTGGGACGTGATCCCGGCGTGTTCCGCAGTTTGGGGACCCGCTCCGCCCTGCGCACCGAGGTGGACCAGCGCCTACTCCATGGTAAGGGCTTCCCTCTGCCCCTCCTCCTGCCCCCTGGCTGGGCTAGTGCTGGGGACCATGAGCCTTGCAGTGGCCATGGTGCAGCATCCCTCATGGCTGGTATGAGCATGGTGAGGCACCAGGAAGCAAGGTCTGGGCGTCCTCCTGGCTGGCATCCAGCCCCAGCGTGGTGTGGGGCTGGAGGTGGTTGCTGTGCCCTCTTACCCCACCTGACATGGCCAGCTCTTGCTTGTAGACCCCAAATTTGTGGCAGCTCACTTGATCCCAGACAATGACGACCGGGACAATGACAAAGCCTACTTCTTCTTCACGGAGAAGGTGGTGGATGCAGACAGCAAGGAGCACGCCATTGTCAGCCGTGTGGGGCGTGTCTGTGTGGTAAGATGCTGGTGGGGACCGTGGGGGACAGGGATGGACAAAGTCACAGCAGTGGCCCTGATGCTTCCTGTCCCTGCAGAATGATGCTGGTGGCCAGAGGGTGCTGGTCAACAAGTGGAGTACCTTCAACAAAGCCCAGCTGGTGTGCTCTGTCCCTGGCCCTGGTGGGATTGACACTTACTTCGATGAGCTGGGTAAGGGGTGCCTGGATCTGTACCTCACCAGGGCTAGTCCCTGAGTTGGTGGCTTCGGGAAACCCTGGGGATTCTAGGAGAAACCCCATGCTTCCATTTTCAGAGGATGTCTTCTTGCTGAGGACAAAGGATGGGAAGAATCCAGAGATATATGCCCTTTTCAGCACTGTCAGGTGGGTAGTCCAGCTCCAGCCTCTGGGGACATCCAGCTGCAGCCACCCATGATCTACCCTGTCACTGTCACCAAGGCTTGCTGGTCGCTCCCCAGCTCTGCTCTGGTCTGCATAGGAATGTTGGTGCTCCCATGAGCCCCACTGCCACGGGCACCAAGCATGGCTCTGCTCATCACGTTCTCCATCTCCTTTCAGCCACGTCTTTCAGGGCTCTGCTGTCTGTGTGTACCGCGTAGCCGACATCCGGGAGGTCTTCAACGGGCCCTTTGCCCACCGGGAGAGCCCCCACCATCAGTGGGGTGCCTACGAGGGCAAGGTGCCCTACCCACGGCCTGGTGTGGTGAGTGACTCCCTGCAGCTCTGGGCCTTCTTCCCCCCATCTTCTCACCTGCTGGGGTGGGCTCCCTATGGGATCCACCCTTGGTCAGCTGGGGACCGAGGTCTGGCAAAGGGGTGGAGAAGATGGATTCCAAACTGGAAGGCAAGGAGGGGTCCAAACCAGCTCTGAGGGGCGATGGAGGGCAAAGGAGGGGTGGGTGGTGGTGTGGCTGGGCTGAGCTGGGCCCCTCTCATCCCCACAGTGTCCCAGCAAGACCACCAACCAGCCCCGGCGGCAGTACGGCACCACCAAGGACTTCCCTGACGAGGTGCTGCACTTTGCCCGCGCTCACCCCCTCATGTACAGGCCCGTGTACCCCCGGCACCGCCGGCCCCTCCTGGTGAAGACCGACCTGCCCCACCGGCTGCGCCAGATCGTGGTGGACCGGGTGGAGGCCGAGGACGGGCAGCACGACGTCCTCTTCCTCGGGACAGGTGAGCAGCAGGATCAGCACGCAGGAAGCAGCCCCAGTGCTGGGGTTACCACACCTCCGGGCTTTGTGATGGCAGGGTGCTCACACCTCTATCCTCCTTGGCCCCCAGATGCCGGCTCGGTGCTGAAGGTGGTGGTCCTGCAGAAGACAAGCTCAGCCATGACTGAGGAAGTCATCCTGGAGGAGCTGCAGGTTTTTAAGGTGACATTTTCTGCCCCACTTGCAAGGGAGGGGGCAAGAGGGTGAGCTCAGGTTGGGGAAACACATGGGGAGGGAGGCTCAGGGTTGTCACCGCAGTGTTGGGCACTGGAAGGTCTCAGGGCTGTGAGGGCAGAGGGTGGCCGGGGGTGTTTCCACCCTCCCCAAAACATTCCTGATGCCCTTCAAAGCCCCAGCAGGTCTGAATGAGCCAGGCTCTCCGTGGCGAGGTTTAGCCAGCCTGACATCCTCTCTCCTCCCCTGCAGGTGCCTGTGCCCATCACCCAGATGGAGATCTCTGTCAAGCGTGTGAGTATAGACATGGCTCGGCCACAGGGCTGGGGACTGAGCTGTGGTCACCGACCTCTCAGAGCCGCATGGTGCTTGCCCCAGGGAGGTCTTGGCTGGCCCCCTGGGTGCTGTGCCCATGGGGCCTGCCAGCATCACCACCTTGGTGCTGTTCCCCCAGCAAACACTCTACGTGGGCTCTAGCCTGGGGGTGGCCCAGGTACGGCTGCACCGGTGCGAGTCCTACGGCTCGGCTTGTGCCGAATGCTGCCTGGCCAGGGATCCCTACTGCGCCTGGGACGGCACTGCCTGCACCCACTACCAGCCCTCTGGCAAGCGCCGCCATCGCCGCCAGGATGCCCATCATGGTAACCCTGCGCACCAGTGTCTGGACCAGAACCTGACTGGTGAGAGACTGGGGGGACCACAGGGATGAGGGGTTCCTCTAGGTGCCCCAAGGTGTCCTGACATCCACAGCCCTCAGCACAGAGAAGGGCTTGTCGCCATTGGGATGGGCTGGGGAATCCTCATCTCCCTGTCCCATAGACCAAGGGGTGCCCCAAGAGAAGGTGGGTGCTGCTGGGGCTGGGGTCTGTCCCCAGGGAGAGAAGGGGGCTGAAGCCACACGGTGGCCCAGGGGGGCTGACACACAGGCAGGTGGAAGCCTGGCTCTGCCCTCCTCATGAGCCTGTGCCTGTCTTTGCCCCAGTGGATGATTTTGAGACGGTTGAGGAGAAGGTGCTTTATGGGGCGGAGGACAACAGCACCTTCCTGGAGTGCGTGCCCCGGTCCCCGCAGGCCACTGTGCAGTGGTTTGTCCAGAGGCCCCCCGACGAGCAGCGGGATGAGGTGAGGCTCCCCCTGCACTTTCTTCCTTTGTGGGGACACGGGAGGGATGTAGGGCCAGACCTGGACCCCCTCCAACCTTGTGGTGGCCGGCAGGTGAAGACGGACGATCGGATCCTGCAGACGGAGCACGGGCTGCTCTTCCGCAAGCTGCACCGGCACGACACCGGCACCTACTACTGCAAAACCCTGGAGCACGGCTTCACCCAGACCGTGGCCAAGACGGCCCTGGAGGTGATCCCTGGTGAGCAGCTGGCACACACCCTCCCCAGGGAGCGGGGTGACGAGCCCCCACGCCTGCTCTGCTCCGAGCCCCGGCTGGCACCACAGGCTCCCAAAGCCTGGTTCAAGGACATCATGCACCTGATCAGCTCCCAGAACCTGCGGCGGGTGGAGGAGTACTGTGCCCGCCTCTGGTGCAGTGGCCGCCCCCACCACCGCAAGAGCAAGCTTGCCCAGGCCAAGCTGGCCCTGGCTGGAGTGGACGTGAGCAAGAAGGGACGGGTGGCCAAACCCCACGGTGAGAGGAACCGTGTGCCCCGGCAAGTGCCAGCCACTTAGAGAGGGCAGGGTGACGGACGTGGGGTGGCCGTGGGCGAGCACCAGCTCCCCGTGCTGCTGGCAGCCCCGAGGGTCTCCTGCCCTGGCAGTGCTGCCAGCCTGGTCCCCTTGGACAGGTTGGTGGGCAGGTCCCCATCACCCCCAGTGGCTGCAGGGTCACCTCCGAAATGGACGGTGAGGTGGGATGCATTGTCCCCCCCCTTGCTCTTGCTGGGTGCTGTGGCAGTTGGGGGCCATGGTCCCTGGGTGTGTTGGGGCTTGGCAGGCGTGGTGGCACTGCTGTGCTGTCACCCCAGGAGCTGGCTGGCTTCCTCTGGGAATAAAGGGGCTGAACATGGCACCACGGGGAGCAGCTGATGGCTTTGGGCTCTTTCCATGCCAGCCCAGAGCCTGTGGAAGATGATGCCTGCTCTTATGGGGGGAAAAACTGAGCATTACCCCAGAAAACATCTGTGTCCAGGATGAGCCCTGTCACCTGCTGTGCCTGGGGTGCTGGAGCCGTGCTGTGCCATCCAGGGCATACCCTGGAGAACAAGGCTCCTTCCTACTTTCCCTTGGCACCAGGACTCACTCAGCAGTGCCTGGGTGCAGCTCCCCATTTCCCCTCTGTCCCCCTGCCCCCAGCCACAGTTTTAGGGTCAGGGAGAAAAGCAAATGTTTGTGGGCAGGTTAGACCTGTTCCTGGGTAAACATGGGAGAGGCACTGATGCCATCCCTGTCACTGTGCCCAGGTACGAGCAGGAACAGGCAGAAGGCACAGTTTGGGGGGGCTGCACCACAGCTGGGGTGTGTTTCTGCTGGTTGGTGGCCCTGCAGGGCGGGGTGGGACGAGGCCGGTTTGGGTGGGCTCGTGGTGGCTGGTGGAGCCAAACCAGCACCTGGGGTCTCCCCCAAATGCAGGGGCTGGGGTAGGTGCATGGTGAGGTGCTCCTTGCTTTCCTCCCCCGACATGAGCTCACTCCTGGTCAGTCCCGGGGTGATAAAGATCTGCCCCTTCCTGAGGCAGGGCAGCCCCACACAATGGTGTGAACCTCGGCCCCGCTGGGATGGGCATTGTTCGGAGCCGGAGGGACGGGAAAGAAAAATAATAATAATAATAATAATAATTAAAAGGCCCTAAATAGCTCACACAAAGCCAGGTTGTGATATCATCTCTCCTCCCTGTGAGTGTGTGTGTTTGTGCTGCAGCACAGCTCGCGGGGAGCAAAGTCCATGGGCAGCACTGCCGTTGCCCAGGGAGAGGGGCTGGGGGTCCTGGCCCCCTTCTCCAGCTCCCTTGCAAGCTCCAGGTGCCTGCTCAGGGTGTCTCCTGGGATGGGAGAGCTGTGGTGGGGCTGGCGGGCCAGGACACGTCCTGCAGGGAGGGGAGCGGTGCTGGCAGCACTGACTTGTGGGGCCAGACTGGAGCCAAGCACGTGGATTTGGATAATCATAGGCCTGGGGGGCACGGGAGAATGACAACCAACAAGTGGAGACAAGGAGGGACCTGGGTGTAGAGCCAGAAAGGAGAGACAGGAGTCTGATTCCTCAGGGCCTGGATTAAAGGGCTCAACAGTGCCTGCACTGACCCATGCTGGAATGCCTGTGCCCTGCTGCCTCTGAGCGACTCTCTGAGCTCCACAGGGCAGGGGATGAGCTGCTCGTCTGGGGGGAGGCAGCAAGAAGGGTCCTGAGGCCACGCTGTGTGTGGGACCCAAACCTGAGCTCCTGTGGGACCCATCTGGAGGTGGCACCGGGGCCAGCAATGCTTCAAACTGAGCAGGAACAGAGACCAGAAGAAAACAGTCCCCCAAAGGGCCTATCCCGCCTCCCAGTAAATCTCTGGGATGGCTGAGCCTGGCCCTCCTGGGTAGATTTACACCACTAAGGCTGGAGCAGGAGGGATTTTGTCAGGACCGCCTGTCTTGGGATCACCAGCAGCTGAGGTGACCTGAGTCCCTGGAAACTTCCATGTGCTGAACGACCATGAACACATCCTCAGGCCTCCAGGGGGTGGAAGGAGACACAATCCATGGGCAGATTCAGCACCTGCAGCGTGAGGGGAACAAGCCCTACCTGGGGCTTGGTGCTGTCCCAGGGCAGAGCGGGGCTCGGGGGGCGCCGGGGGACGGGGTGTGTGTGGGAACGGCCGCAGAACAAAGCCGTGGAGGTGGGGGAAACAGGCACAGCCATTCCCGCTCCTATTTTTATCTCACTTCCTAAGGAAGTGCAGCGCGGGGGCGCACGCTCGCCCTGGGAGCCTTCCAGCCTCCTGAGGCGGAGAAAGTGGAGCCGCTGGCCAGGGCAGGGCCGGCAGGGGTGGCACCTCAACACAGAGTCACAGGATCACTTAGACTGGGAAAGACCCCTGAGATCATCGAGTCCGACAGAATACTGGTTCCCAACCCTAAAAAACCCAGCAAACAAACCCACAAACAAACCAAAGAACAACAAACCCCTCAACCCACCAGGTGGATGCATCCACATTATCGTGCCTGCTATTCCTTTCCACCCAACATGCACGTTTTTGGAGATCTTGCTATAGGCACAAGGCAGGGGGTCCATCCAACGGTCTGGGACGTTGCAAATCCTGGCAGATGCCTATACTCTCAGCGGTGCTGTTAAGTGTTGCAATAAGCAGATCCTCCTTGAAGGGCACAGGGGCAGAACTAAGAAAGTACTGAAGTATCACAGTGCATAGGGAATTACAGGAATAAAGTTCAGCAACAAGTGCTGCAAACTAAATGCCCTAAAAGAATTAAATTTTAAATTTATTTAAATGAATTTATTAAATACATTAATTTTTCTTACCTATTTATTATAGATAATTCTATATGTCTATTTATTATAATATAGTATATATAATATAGCATTAAAATTTTTATATTGTACATATTATCTTATAGTATGGTATATTATTATATATATTATTATCTAAATATGTTAACCATGATATATTATTATATTATCTTATATTGTTATATTTATTATATTAGATATATTACATATAATACAGTATATTTATTATAATATTTACTTATTATAGATAATAAATAGAAGTAGCAGCATAGAGTGAGGAAAGGGAGAGAAGAGACGATGTAAATGGGTCGGCAGAAAAGTGAGGAGCGAGTCGTGACAAACCCCATTATTTAAAATGCAATAAACTCTGAACATCCACTGCACGCTGTGGCAGAAAGAAAAACACACTAGCATGGTTTAGACAAGCCGTTTTCCATGGAAACGCCCCGATCCCGGTGCCCCCACCGGTCCCGTTGTGCCTCCGCCTCCCCCTCGCGCCCCACGTGGCGTCACTGGGGACACGCGTCGCGCCCGCGTGACGTCACGGCGCGTCGCGTCGCGCTCCGATGACGCGGCGGGGCGAGCGACGGAGGGTCCCGTAGAGGGGCTGCACATGGCGGCGCGGCCGGGCCCGCGGGAAGATGAATAAGGGCTGGCTGGAGCTGGAGAGCGACCCCGGTGCGCGGGGGCGGGCTGGGGGGTGGCCGGGGGGCTCCTAGAGACGGGCCGCGGCGGCCAGGGGGCTCTGAGGGCGCGCGGGGAGCGGGGCCTGGGCTGGGGGGTGCGTGGGGGAGAGGCCGGCGGGCCCTGAGGGGCGGGCAGGGCATGTGGGGTGCACAGGTGGGATTTTGGGGGAGTGGGGTGCACAGGTGGAAGTTTGGGGCGTCTCGGGTGCACAGGTGGAAGTTTGGGGGGCTGGGAGTGTGAGATGCGGTTTTGGAGGGTGTGGGGCGCACAGGTGGAGCTTTGGGGTGCTGTGTGTGTGGGGAGATGCCTGGGGAGGGTTGTGGGGTGCAGGCCCGAAGTAGGAGGAGCAGGAGTTGTGGGAGGGTGTGGAATGGGAACAAAGGCTGGAAAGGGGTTGCAGGGAGGGGAGAGGTGCCAAGGGGGTGCCTGGGGCGGAGGGTTGGGAAGGCAGGTGAGGGTGTAGGGGGTGCGGGGCCTGCAGGGAAAGGGGACTGTGGGGGGTTACAGAGCCCATGGGTGAGTCAGGGAGAGGTTAAGGGGGTGCAGGGCAGGCTGGGTATGGGAGTGCAGGTGTGTGGAGGGCAGGGATGGGGTGGATGGGGCTGCAGGAGCACTATGAAGGGTCAGAGTGGGGCCTGGGCTCAGGGGGCACCCCTACACAGGGTGTGGTGCCCCAGACACTCTGTGTGTGTGTGGGGGGGGTGATAAACCTGGGTGTCTCTGTGGGAAACATCTGCAACACTCTGAGGTGCAGCATGAGGCATTCCTGTTGTTTGCAAACACACCCTGGAATATCACTGAAACACAGGCAGGTGGGGTGTGTGTGGAATGCCCTGTGCTGCAGGAATGGCCCTGGCTGGAGATTTCAGGGGACTGAGGACACCCCGTGTCACCTGGAGCACATGGGGGGGTGTCCCCATCGTGTGTGTCACACCCTGCCATGGCTGTGCAGGGTTACACCCTCTCCCCCAGGGAGTCCAAGAAAGGTGCTGTAAAGCCCAGAGTGAGCAGAAGGATCACAGGCATCTCCTTCCTGTGTTGGAGAAGGTGGATTCTCTGATGGAGTCCTGAAATTGTTTCACAGGTTGGGATTTGGGGACCAGAGCTGGTGTGGGCGGGGGCATTGTCTGAGTATTGTTTTAACACTGCTGAGTTGCTGCATTAGGAGCTGCTCTGTGGGATGAGGTGGTGAGTTTTTGAGGCTGTGAGTGAGGAAATTGGATCTCTGGAATTACACTGGTCTCCTGTGCTCAGTGAAGGATTCTGTTTGTCTGTTCCCAGTCATGCTGGGCTTTGCTGCTGTTTGTCCTTTTTACTGGTGCTTGGGAACTGCTGAAATCATTCCCATCCACTCCATCTTCACCACAGCAAAGCTGAAAACAGGGCATGGTTTGGATTCTTATAGCTGGGAGGGAAGATTTGCTTGGGAGATAACCTGTCAGTGCAGAGGAAGGTTTCCTTTGGGATGTGGCAGTTATGTTGCAAAGGTGGCAGCTAAGACAGCTGTTAGGAGTGACCAATGTGCTGCTCTCAGCCTTCAGCACATCCCATGAGCTGCCCAGCCCTCGCCACGGGGCTTGGGATCTTTGGGTGCTTTTCTGATCAGGAAGGATCGGGAGATCCAGGTTTGGGTGGAGAGGGGAGCCTTGGGAACACCCAGGCTGCTGGTGTTTGCTGTGTGTGCTTGTGGATACCGGAACATGTCCCAAGTGACCCACATAATTTGAGATGGGGGTTTGGGTGTTCCAGGAGTGATGGCAGCAGCAGGACTGTGCGTTTCAGGGATGCTGAGGTAACGCAATTGGAGAAGAAGGGAGGGTTGGAAGGGACCAGGACGGCGCCAGGATTTGGTGTGATGGTGTGGCATGGGGGGAGCAGGCTCTCTCTGGTTTGAAGCACATTATTTCTGCAACATATTTCTTCCCATTGACAATTTTGTAAGAAATAAGAAGTTTTCTGCTAAATTAAGGAAGACTTTTTGCTCCCAGAAGTTTTCTCCTTGTTTTAATAATTTTAACTTTGGTGTGGAAGCTTCTTGGGCTCTTCACTTCTTAACTGAGCTACTTACTTCAGGGTCCTTAAATCTGTTGCTTACAGGGATGTTTCTCAGGATTTAATCCTTCTTATTGGTATTCCCTGGACTTCCTCCCAGGCTTTCAACAGCCTTTATGTGGGAGATAAAGAAGCAGTTTTGTTATTCCAGTCTCGAGCTCACTCACTCCATGTGCAGGGTGACTGCCTGGAAATCGGGCTGACTGCTTTGCTGCGGCATCATAGTGGCAGCTGCCACTCAGTTGCTGATGTCTGATAATCCTTTGGTCTCCTTGCTGTTGTCTCTGTGTCCCTGGTTATGTCCTCCTGGACAGGAAATTTTATAGTCACTGGAGACAGGCTCTTAGATTTGGTCCCCCAAGAAAGAGAGAAATGAAGATGAGCCTTTCAGCCCTTGGACTTCCTTGCAGTCCTGTTGCTGTGAGCTGCTTTCCTTTCACTGCCTGTCTTTCACTAACAGGAACAGAAATTATCTTCCTTTAAAATCTCCTATTATCTACTCAGCCATTTTTCCCTCTGGTTGAAAGCATGTGTGCTGTTCAGGTGCTCCCTGCTGCTGCTCACAGTGGGGATTTACTTCTTGGCCAGTCACCCGCAGTGGGTCAGGGTGCCCAAGGTGGGTCTGACTGCACTGGGCTCTGGCAGGAGAGGGCTGGTTCAGATCCTCTTGAGGAAGAGGGTGATAAATTGGGATGGAGGGATGAAGGTAGTCAGAGCCAGGACTCAACATCCCTGCTGCTGGGTCCCAGTGTGATCCTGGTGGGATCACACTGGCAGCTGCTCTGCCGTGGGCTTTCCAGCTGTGCCGTCGCCTGGGACCATGTGGGACCTTTGGGGGACGGTGGCAGCTGGTTTCCTTCTGCCTTCTTCAGACAGAAGTAACCTGTAAGTTTTGTTCCTTTCCAGGTCTTTTCACACTCCTGGTGGAAGATTTTGGTGAGTCCAAGAAACCTTTCTTTGAAGTCAGTTTTGTGCCTGATGTTACCCCGTCCTTTCTGGTGGGCTTTACACCGGCTTCTGCCCTTTGTCTGCAGGGGTCAAGGGAGTACAGGTTGAAGAGATTTATGATCTGCAGAGCAAATGCCAAGGGTAAGTCAGAGGCCTCGGAGTGTGAGTTTTGTGAAATGGAATGGTCTGTGGACCTGGGAACTCATCGCTAGGCATTCAGAGGGGCTGTGTGAGCTCATCTGAGTCATAGAGGTCAGTGCTGTATGTGATGGACTAGAAGGGCTTTGTCAGGTTTGGGGCAGGTGTGGGACAGTGCAAGGGATTCGTCTCTCTCTCCCCATGAAGTGCAGTGCCCACCAGTGTTCTTGCAGCATGGGATTTCTCCCTGTCCCAGTGCTGTGAAATGGCTTTGAGACTGTTGCTTCTTAGAAGCCATTGCTGAACTCCTTCTGAGAATGAAGATGGGTGTAAAGGAGAGGTCATTTGGTGGTCAGGCACTGTTCTGCAGGTCAGTCAGTGTCCAGACGGGAATTTCCCTTTTCTTTGTCTTCAGGCTCTTAAGACTTGTCAAACCCCAAAGTTTTCAAGCTTGATTGTTGGCTGAGCCTGGAGCATCAGCACAGGAGTAATGTGGGGCTGAGGGGATTGTGCCAGTGGTGGTGGTTCTGCTTTTCCTCCCTGTCTTTGCTCTGCCTGTGGTTTGAAACAGAAGGTTTCTGGCGCTGGGCAGGGCAGACCCCTGCTGTGGTTGGTCCAAGGTACCACAGCTGCCGACTTCTCTCCTCAGCCCTGTGTATGGGTTCATCTTCCTGTTCAAGTGGATTGAGGAGCGCAGATCCCGCCGGAAGGTCTCCACGCTGGTGGATGAGACGTCGGTGATCGACGATGACATCGTTAATAACATGTTCTTTGCTCACCAGGTGAGGGAGAAGGGTGTGTGGGGGTGTCTGCTGTGGCACCTCGGGGCAGCAGTGTGGTACTGAGAGGCTGCACTGCTCTTGCTGGTCGTGGGGCAGCACCTCTTTCCTGGGAGTGTCTTCCCTGAGCTCCAGGTTGGAGGGAATGCAGTGAGGGCTGGGAGGCTGTGGCCTGAGCTGTGAGCTCATGGGGCACGGTGTGACTCGCTGAGACTGACCACCCTCCTTCCATCCAGAGCCAAGACTGGGTTGCTGCTCTCACAAGTGGTTCTTGTTGGTACTTTTCAATTGATAGCAATGCTGAGGGGTTGTTGAAGGGCTGCCTTGTTCCTGCTGGTTAAGTTGGTCCTTGTGTCACCCTCCAGCTGATCCCCAATTCCTGTGCCACCCATGCCCTGCTGAGCGTCCTCCTGAACTGCAACAATGTTGACCTGGGTCCCACGCTGAGCCGCATGAAGGATTTCACCAAAGGCTTTAGCCCTGAGGTAGGGGGTGGGTGGGCAGGGCTGGTGCATGTGATTCTGCCTCTCACTGTCTTCTAACGAGCTGGCTCCTTCCCTGCCCTCCGTGGCTGCACGTTGCAGCAGGATTGCCTCTTCTCTCTCATCACCCTGCCTTGCCTTGCTCAGAGCCTTGGTCCCCAGGCTGGGCACAGCTCTGAGCCTTCTGTCATGTTACTCCCTGTGTTCAAAATCCTTTCTCCTCCATTCAGACCTATTATGAAGTCTGTGTTTCTCTCTGAGAGCTGTAATTTCTTCAGTAGAAATTGAGTTTGTGCCTGGAAGTTGTTGTCCTGGTCCTGTGTGTGGATGGAGGGAGTGGGCGAAGCATTTTGTTTGTGTCCTGTCACTTCTCAGCTGTTCTCTCTTGCTGTTGGCTGCAGAGCAAAGGCTATGCCATCGGCAACGCCCCGGAGCTGGCCAAGGCCCACAACAGCCATGCCAGGTGAGTGAGGGGTGGGTGCCTCCAGGTCCCTCTCACTGGAGGAGCAGACTCTCCACTGACCTCTCTTGCCCTCCCAGGCCGGAGCCGCGGCACCTGCCAGAGAAGCAGAACGGGATCAGCGCCGTGCGGACCATGGAGGCTTTTCACTTTGTCAGTTACGTCCCCATCAAGGGGCGGCTCTTTGAGCTGGACGGGCTGAAGGTCTATCCCATTGACCACGGTAAGAGCCCGCCTGCCCCTCCCCGTTGACACAGGTGAACAGCACCCTGGTGTGTCCACATGTATTGCTTTTCATTGCCGCTTAGTGTTAGCTGATGTTAGTGGAGAATCATTCCGATGGCTCCCAGATTTGTCCTGAGTTTTGATAGCTCATTTTGGAGCCTGTGCACGGTGCTGGGAACTGTGCCTAGAAGGCGGTTGTTTCTCAATATGTTGCATTGCTTTTTCAGCCTTGCCATTTTTCTCTCCACTTGCTCAGGGTCACAAGGTACTTCTGCAGCTCTGGAATAATGTGGTATCACAAGGACAATTTCTCTTCCTCACTTTCTCCTTGTGCCAAATAACCATTGTGTGTTGAGGCACCAGGTCCCAACACAGATCCCAGCGAGCTGCCCAGGTTACTCCCTTCTTTTACGACTTGACTGCTTAGTTCTACCTTTCAAATACTTATCCCTGCTAGGACTTAGTTTCTGTGTGTCAGCCCCTTTGGTAAGGTACCACTTCGTGTACAGGCTAACACATAGTCCTTCTGCCTCCTGGGCCCCTTGCTGACTTGCCCCCTTGTATGTAAGGGAGCCATGGGATTGCCTCTGGTGGGGAAGGCAGGATCTGCTCTGTGAGTCTGAAGCAGGAGCCTTGGCCTTCTCTGCCAAGTCCAGCTATGTCTTGTTATCACAGGGCCATGGGCTGAGGACGAGGAATGGACGGACAAAGCCAGGAGAGTGATCATGGAGCGCATTGGCCTGGCCACTGCAGGGTAATCTCCCGAGCCATGGGGTGGGCACCAGCCCCCTGCCATTTTCCCCTGGATTGTTTCTGCTGTGGTCTCTGAGCAGCAAGCTGTGCAAGTAGGGGTGGAGAATGTGCAGGTGCTCTGCCTCGTTGCCTTCTCTTGCCCGCAGAGCACACAGAGAAGCTGCATTCTCTGTGTGATGCAGAGTCCCTGCAAATGGCTGCACAGTGTACGAGTGGCCTAACACTCGTGGCCTCTGTTAGCTGGAGTCCATAGGAGAAGGAATGGTGCTTCTGACCCTGAGATGGGCCTCTGGGATGCTTGGGCATGAGAGTGACTGAACAGTGGCACAGGTTGCCCAGAGATGATGTGGAGTCTCCATCCTTGGAGATACACAAAAACTTTCTGGTTGTGGTCCTGGTTACAAGCACTGGGTGAATCCTGCTGGAGCAGATGACTTCCTCAGGTCCCTTTCCACCTTACCCCACCAGTGAGTGTGAGGGATGTTTTGTGTGGTGGCTGAAGCAACCTTGCTCTGCTTCATCAGCCAGTGTGTGGTTTGACTTGGTTTTGGGGAGAAGCCTCGGGTGTGTCGGTGTTAGATGCCCGGGCAGGAGGTGGGGGTAGGGCTAGCAGCCTGCTGCCCTGTGCTGGGGGACAGGCTGTCACTGCTGGCCCACGGCTGAGCCTGCTGACCCTTCACACAGGGAGCCCTACCACGACATCCGCTTCAACCTGATGGCCGTGGTGCCCGACCGCAGGATGAAGTACGAGTCCAAACTGCACATCCTGAAGATGAACCGCCAGACTGTGCTGGAGGCCTTGCAGCAGGTAGGACAGCCCAGGCCCTGAGGGGGGGCAAACCTGGAGTGGGAATAGGCTGTTTGTAGAGCATCTCCCTGTGTTACAGGGGCTCTGAATTTTGGGGTTTTGTTTGGCCTTGGGAAATGGCCTGTGGGAAGAGGAGATAACCAGCCTTGCTGCTTGGCCTTTTGCTGCTCATGTGGGAGGTGGCTCACCATGGCACTGTCGGTTGTGCACCTGGATTCTCAGTGGTTGGCTCCCCCTCACAGGCTCTGCACTGCTGGAATGGGAGGGATGTGGTTTGGGTCACCCCAATTCAGCATTCACTTTCTGTCTGTCATTTGCCTTCAAGCTTATCCGAGTAACTCAGCCTGAGCTGATACAGACCCAGAAGTCTCAAGAGTCTCAACCTCCTGAAGAGGCAAAGCCAGCCAGCAGCAAGACTGTGACTCCAGAGACCACCCACCCAGGTAGGCCCCCATACCAGTGGAGCTTCAAAGTGGGAGGCTTAAGCTTGGGGACACTGGTGACAGCTGGAGATGGGGGTGATGGTGTGATGGAGCATAAGAGCTCTTCTGCGGGGTGGGCAAGAGGACAGGGAGTAGAAGGTGACAATGCTGGTGATGAAAGGCTGTGCTGTGCTTGTGTGGCAGATGGCACTGATGAGCCCCCCAGCCAGGGCCACCCTGTGGCCACGCAGAGCCCATCCAACAAAGCCAAACTGGGGCCAAAGACATCAGTGTGCGGCATCAACGGGGCACCTCCAGGGAACCCCAACCCCATCGTGCAGAGGCTGCCAGCCTTCCTGGATAACCACAACTACGCCAAGTCCCCCATGCAGGTAGGCTGGAGCTCTGTGGGACTGTGGCTGTCAGGTGGCCTAAGCCTGGCCCAAGCCTGCCTGCCCTGGCACTAACCCAGGCTGGAAGGGGAGGGAGTCAATAAAGACTGACCTGGCAAAGGATGTTAGTGTTAACATGGGTCAACTGAGCGAGCAGGGGGAAGGGTCCCTGTCTCCTCTCAAAAGGGATGAGTCCTGGTGTTGGTCTGGACCAAGGATGTGTCCACTGGGCTCTTCCTTTTGGCCCCACTGCCAGCAGGCCTTCAGCAATGGTGTTTTGCAGGAGGAGGAAGACCTGGCAGCAGGAGTGGGTCGCAACCGGGTCCCAGTCCGACAGCACCAGCAGTACTCGGATGATGAGGATGACTATGATGATGAGGAGGAGGAGGAAGTTCGTAACACCAACTCAGCCATCAGGTGAGTAACACCAACTCAACCTCAGCTTGAGCTGAGGGCAGGGGCCAGAGAGCTGACATTTGCAGAACTGCCAACAGGGACTTCCATATCTCTTTCCTGACCACTGATAGTTGTGTTCTCCTCTTCACCTGCTATTTCACTGCTCACTCACTGGATTTTGTGTAGCCCTTCTGTAGCTCTTCACAACCAACCCTGAATTTCAGCTGCCTTGGGTGAAACTATGTATTGGCATCAGGCTTTGAGGAACAGTTGCCAGTTCATCTCCTGGTGACAGTGTTGGTGTGCTCAGACTGTTCTCAGGCCAGGAAGGTGGGGTCATAGCAAGGGTGCTTTTAGGGCTTTGGAAGAAGAGCAGGGGTACACAGCACCCTGTAACCCCTGGCTGTGTAGGGGTCCCTGAGACTGAGGAGTCAGTGGTGGTGGTGGTGTGCTGCCTGAGAAGCTGGTGGCACTGGGGGTGACCTAGAAATGTTTCAGGCCTTGTTTCATCCCAGCAGGCAGCCTAGACTGCTGAATGCAGAGCTGGCAGTGGGTGTGCTGGGCCCCCACCTTCTTCTACCAGCTACTCACCTTCCCTGCTGTGTTCCTGGGCAGGTACAAGAGGAAAGGGCAGGTGAAGCAAGAGCATGTGGCGGGGGCTGCGGATGGCCAGCTCTCTGTCCTTCAGCCCAACACCATCAACGTCCTTGCTGAGAAGCTGAAGGAGTCTCAAAAGGATCTTTCCATTCCCTTGTCCATCAAGACGAGTGGTGGGGGTGCTGCCGTGGCCGTGGTCACCCACTCCCAGCCCTCTCCCACCCCGAGCAACGAGAGCACAGACACCGCCTCCGAGATCGGCAGCGCCTTCAACTCCCCGCTGCGCTCCCCGATCCGCTCGGCCAACCCCACGCGCCCCTCCAGCCCCGTCACCTCCCACATCTCCAAGGTGCTCTTTGGGGAGGAGGATGGGCTGCTGCGTGTCGACTGCCTGCGCTACAACCGGGCCGTCAGGGACCTGGGGCCCATCGTCAGCTCCGGGCTGCTGCACCTCACCGAGGACGGCGTGTTCTGCCCACTGGCTGCTGCAGGTAGGTGCCTGCCAGCTTCTGTGGGGGTGGCATCTCCCCTGCAGTGACAGGAAGGTGTCCTTGGATTTCGGGAGCGGGTGCCAGTCCTTTGTGATGGCTCCTGATGCTTCCTTACCCTCTGTGCAGATGGGGGGAAAGGCTCCCCCTCTTCCATTAAACCCGGTGAAGAGGCCCCGGTCGCGATCAAACTGGAGGAGAAGGAGGGCAGTGAGGCCAGTGACAGCAAAGAGAAGGTGGGACTTGGCAGGACCAGTGATCACCCTGGGGGGGAAAAGTATTCTCCCAAGGTGAGTTTTGTGCTGCGACAGCCCTGGGAGCGTGGAGCTCAGCCGGAGGCGCAGCGGCGCTGGCAGTGACCGAACCGCATGTGCACGCTGTCCCGCTCGCGTGTCGTCGCAGCCGTGCCTCAGGGCACAGGGCAGTGCAGGTTTTCCTTGTCGTCTTGGGGACCTTTGCCTGAGCAGTGGGCACAGCCCCTGTCTCTGCAGCTGAGACGTTCAGCCTGCTGTGCTCTCCTCCGGGCCAGGGGCTGGTGAGAGCCTGCGTCCCCAAATCCCAGCCTGCTGGTGACTTCACAGCCTGTCTGTGCCCTCCAGCCAGGGACAGGACCAGGCTCAGGCAGCAAAAGTTTGCCAGGGGAGGAGAGCTGGCTAGAAACTGCCACTCAAAAGGGAAGTCTATGGATTTTGTTTTTGAGGGGAAGCAGCGCCTGGGGTGTTACTCATCCCTTCCCTCTGTCCCAGAACCAGGTACAATGGGGCTGAGGCAGAACCCAGCTCCCCTGGGACCTGCCGTACTGAATTCCCTACAATGAACTGATCTCTCTTTGTTTTCCCTTGGCATGTGTTTTTCCTTTGTTGAATCCTCCCTTTCCCAGTGTAGAGAGGAACACCTGCCAGCTCACCCTGCTGGCTCCTGGGCTGTGGCTGGGTCTGTGCTCACATTTTGTCTGCTTGATACTGGTAGGAGCTGCTGGCGCTGCTGAAGTGTGTGGAGGCAGAGATTGCAAACTACGAGGCCTGCCTGAAGGAGGAGGTGGAGAAGAGGAAGAAATTCAAGGTGTGTTGATGGCTTGTTTGTGTTGCTGATTTTGCTCCCCAAAGGTTTCTGTCTGGGTTGTTTTTATGTAAAAATGGAGGGAGAGTGGTCCAGCTGAGAATGGCCATGGGGAGCATTCAGGGTTCCTTCCTCGCTACCAAACAGCCCAGCAGGGCAGGGCTCCAGCCAGGGCAGACCACAGCCCTGGGGCAGCACTGAGGAGGGTGGTGAAGCGCTGGGCTGGGCCACAGCTGAACATCAGCACTGACAGGAGGAAGGGGGCAGTCTGCCCCAAGGCCTGGCAGGATTCCTGCCCTGCCGACCTTTACCCCTTCCCAGCTGCCCTTTATGGAAAAAGCTGGCATCTGAACGGGGATGGAGACAGTTCCAGTTGTGCACTGGCCCAGGCTAGGCTGGGAAGTGGGTCCCTTCCTGCTCTGGTCTCCTTGGCCTGTGGGTTGGGCCAGGCAAGCCAGTTCTTTGTCCTATTAGGCTTGAACTCTCCTTTCTCCCTGCCACTCACTTGTGGATTTGTCTCTTTGTAGATTGATGACCAGAGGAGAACCCACAACTACGATGAGTTCATCTGTACCTTCATCTCCATGCTGGCCCAGGAGGGTGAGCTGTGCTGTGCAGCTGAGGGGATGGGGAGTGGCGTTTGGGTTCAGCTGGGGAGCAGCAGCTGGGAGCCTGGGAAGCTCACCCTGCCTGGCTCCCTGTTTCTGCCCGGCCTGGGGAACACAGGGTAGCACTCACTCCAGGGAGCCAGGTCTCTACTGTGTGTCTCGATTCATAGTCTCAGGAGGTGCCCACTGCTGGGTTTTGGGTGAGGGAGGGAGGTAATTCCAACCCTCCAGGCCCATGTCTGTGTGCTGTCCCTGCAGGCATGCTGGCCAGCCTCGTGGAGCAGAACATCTCGGTCCGCAGGCGACAGGGAGTCAGCATCGGCCGCCTGCACAAGCAGAGGAAGCCAGACCGCCGGAAACGCTCCCGCCCGTACAAAGCCAAGCGCCAGTAGCTGGGAAGCCAGGACTGTGAGAAACAGCAGCTGGGGCTTTGTGCCTTTGGGCGATGACACTTGGATCTACCTTACCCTTTGCCCAAGGAAGAGGGACCACAGTGACAAGCCCTCGGCAGAGGTGGAGCCTGGGGACAAATGGAAATTGGGTTTTCCTCTGTGCCTGAGCAGTGAAGGGCAGGAATATGTCTCGAGGAGTCCCTGCAGCAGACGGCAATCCAGAGTGCCCCAGCTGCCCTGACCATGCCATGGCAGTGCCCAGACGCCGTGGGGCTGTGTCTCAGCGCCGTGGCTGAGGACTGTGATGGGAAGGAAGGAGCCCACCCAGCTGGTGGTGGGTCTGGTGGTGTGGGAATGCTGGCAATGCCCACGTGGGGCTGTGCTGGCCACAGCTGGCTGTGGCTTGTGTCCTCCTGCATCCAGGCCTTCAGCTCTGTGCTTCCCTGGGCCGCTCATGTCTGTGTTTTCTATCCTTCTCCCTCCCTTCCCCAAACTCGTTTTTGGTCCTAACCCAGGCTTTGGCCATTCTGAGCAAGGTGGCTCTGGGACAGAGCCCCTTCTGCACCCACCCTGCACTGCACTGTCCCAGTGCCCAGTGCTGCCCGGGCTCCTGGGGATGGTGATACCACCCCAGTGTAGCTTTTCCCTGGTGGGCCATGACAGATCTCTTGCTGAGTGAGCGTGGGCGGGCTCGTCCTTGGAGCTGGGCCTTGTGCCCAGCCCTCCATGGTGGTGCTGGGGGTGGCCCATGGCTCTGCTGCCATGGCTGCTCCCCTTGGGACCAGCCCCGTGGCCCTGGCAGTGCCTGTAGGTCATGAGGGATTGTTCTAGTCCCTAGAGAAACTCCATGAATTATGTATGAACAGACCAGGTTCTTAGGGTGGCCTGGTGCTGCTGGGCACAGCACCAGGGTGGATGCTGGATGTGGCTCAGTGAAGCCTCTCAGCATGGGGAGAGGCAGCTGGTTGCTGCAGTGGTGGAGGTGGGATGGGGACAGCAGTGAAGGAAGCCTCCAGCTCCTCCTGCCCAAGCCCCTGGCTGGCTGCTAACCAGAGCTTGCTGGTGCAGCCTGGCTGCCTCTTTCCAGTGCTCTACATATGCTCTCCTGCCTGAACCCCCCAGCAGCCTGGCAGATATCTGAGGTGTCAGAGGTGAGCACCGCCCTCCAGAGATGTCCTGTGGTGGAGGTGCCACAGGAGAGGACTGAATTTTTTAAAATGTGTACGGATCTTGACCATGAAATGAAAGAGTTCTTTTGGTATTTGTTGAAGGAAAGAAAATCCTTCTGTCTCTTGCTGTGTCTAATATCAAGTGCTGTAAATAATGGATCTGTCTGAAGGAATAAAGCTATCCTGTAACAGCCAGCCAAAGGAGAGGTGTGTGAGGGAAGGGAGAGGTGTGTGTGTGGCTGGGAGCACCGAGTGCCAGCTCCAGGCCATGTTTCCCCTGCTAGCAGCTCTTCTGAGGTGTAAAGACTTGAGGTGCAACACCACCGGGTGACTGTGGTGCTGGTGGAGTCAGGCTCAATTTATTGACACACCTCAATAGGAGGAGGGCAGGAGTCACCTCAACAGGAAGAGAGCAGGAGGAGAGGGAGCAGTGGCCTGGCTGAGACCCTCAGCTGCAATGGGTTCCTGGGCTGGCTGGCTGGGTGGGACTCCTGGCTAGAAGTCCAGGGCACAGATCAAGGCTGTGCCCCGTTTGATCCAGTGCTTCTGTGGCTTGTCTGTAGGAATCTCCACAGCAATCACGTAGTTGGTGGAGTGGCCCGTTGTTGACAGTGTGCC
Organism: Pseudopipra pipra; assembly: GCF_036250125.1. Taxonomy (NCBI): domain Eukaryota; kingdom Metazoa; phylum Chordata; class Aves; order Passeriformes; family Pipridae; genus Pseudopipra; species Pseudopipra pipra. The sequence continues at coordinate 15,010,691 of NC_087559.1, forward strand.
TGTAATGGGGGAAGCAAGGGGATGGTGCTGCTGCACACTGACAGGGGAGTCCTGGACAAGTGACCCCCATCCAGGAGCCCCTGTCCCCCACCCTGAGCCAGGTGACAGGCTGAGCAGGGCTGGGGGAAACAGGCTTGTGAGCTTGTGGGGAGCCTGGCCAGGGGCACTGCTGCATAGCCACAGTGCCTGGCTGCTCCATCTCCACAACCACAGCAGGAGAAATCTTTGTCTCCCTGGATGGCTTCAACCTACAGTGCCTCACTCCATGCCAGTGTATGGCAGGAGGAACTCCTTCTGCCTCTCCTGGGCTGCCCCTCCTAGCTGTTCCTGCAGCTCCCGTGCTTCTGGAGATCTGTCTTTAGGGCACCTACCTGCGCGGGTGAGAGTCTTGTAGATGGGGCACAGGTAGGAGCCGGACTCCGGAGGTTTGCGGTTGGCGACGGGCAGCAGCCAGATGACGGCCATCTCTGTGTAGAGCTCCTTGGGCCGGGACTCTGCCAGCTGACCCGCCGCGGGGTCCCAGCGGGCGCCTTCCAGGAACAAGCCGTAGATGTAGCAGCCCATGTCGGGCTGGCGCTTCAGCTCCTTCACCGACTCCTTCATGACCTGCCAGGGGAGCGGGCATAGGGCCCTTGGGCAAGGCATGTCCCTGGGGGCTCAGCCCTAAGGAGCCTCATAAGCTGCTCTTAGTTAAGCCAGCACTGCCAAAGGTGAGCCTGCAGGACTGTTTTTTGGCTGATCACATCATGTGGGGCAGCCTGTGACAGAGTTGGTGAAGGGGGATATGAGCAGGTCTGGAGAGGCAGAGAAGCCTCTGCCAGCCTTGAGGAGGTGTCTGGCAGGGTGGGTGGGTGTATCCAAGCCCAAAGGGAGTGATGGGTCCATGGGCAGCTGTGCAGCTGGCAGCTTCACCTCTTGGGCAGGTCAGGGTTAAAACTGCCTTTGTGGCCTTCTAGGAGCAGATTCCAAAAAATTCCAAAGCCTCCACCTGATTTACTGACCTTGAAGCTAAAAGAGATGGTGTCGATGGAGATGACGGACTTCCTGGCGAAGTTCTGCAGTGTCCCTGTGAGGAAGGCCTGAGGGAAGAAGAACCCACTGATCCAGAACACGGAGGGGATCCCGTGGCTGATCCAGTTCTGCAGGAATTCAATGCGCTGCACCAAGTCGTTCACCCAGGATGCCAAGGGCTTCAGCGATGGATAGGCCTGTGGGGCACCCACAGAGGGAGGTGCTGAATGCAGCCAAGGACAGCCCAGATCTTGTGCCACAGTCACTGACAGCTGCCCAGAGCCCAGGGGCTGGGAAGAACTGTGAGCTGCCCTAAGCAGGAGATATCTCTGTGCCAGGGGAGCAAGCTTGTGACACAGCCCAGTCCAGTGGTGGTGGCTGGTGACCCATTCCCCTGGTTTGGTCAGCTCTGGTGGGCAGGTGGGCTGGCTGGGGCATGTACCTTGGCATTCCATATCTCAGGAACAGTGTTGTTGTACAAGCTGCTGGCCATCAGCTCCAGTCGAGAGGACATCACGACCAAGCCCTTGAGAGCTTTCAGCAAATCATTCAGACTCTGAGCAACCTCCTCCAGGAGCTTGTTGTACCTACAGGGAAAGAGCAGAGGAAGCAGAGCAACTCTGTGCAGTGATTTATTGCCCATGTCTGCCCAGAGAGGGTATGGACATCTCTGTACACGAGTGAAGCTCCTCCCTGTAATCCCCCCAGCCCCATTCCTCTTCAACGGGGTCTCATAGCTGCACCCCCAGCACTGAACTGCTGACAGTAGCAGATCATGGATCAGTCCCCACAGGACAGGGATCAGCCAAAGGTCCTGGCTTGGACAACACAGTTGTTAGTGTGGCTGCCAACCCCACTGCCGTGCTCAGCACTGAGGTTCCCCAAAGGTGGGTGGGAGCAGGGCCCTGCCCATCTCTGCTGTTCTCCAGGATGTGATCCCACAGGGGTTTTACCTGATCACCTCCTGCACCAGCACTGTGTTCATGGACTCCTCGTAGAGCAGTGGGTATTTGCGGATCACCTCCTGCAGGTTCATGGGGGCAGGCAGCTTTGCCAAGATGTCCTTGGAGGTCTCCTCCACGATCTGGAAGGAAGGCAGCAAGTGGGTGAGCATCTTTCTACTCCAGCTCCATGGCTGCTGAGAAGGGGAAGAGCTAACACCAAGTGCCACTGCTGGCACCTAGCACCTGCTGAGAGCTGGTGTTTGTGGCCACTGCCCGCAATGGCCACTGGCTGCCAGAGCACTGGTGGGATCAGGGCACTCACCTCCTCCCTGCTACGGCCTCCCAGTGAGATGGTCTTGGGTTGCAGCTGCGCAATGGCCCCCAGCAGGGCAAAGGTCTCGTTCTGAGCGAAGGTGATGTCGGCGTTGTCGTGTAAACCAAACAGCTCCGGGCTGTCGTTGAGCGGCAGGCCCTTGACATATTGGAGGTAGCCCTGGAGAGGAATCCACACAGGCTGTGAGGCCAAGAACAGCTGAAGATCCCAGGTTCTCACAAACTTATATTCCCCCAGAGAACTGGAAGTGCGGGGGGTTTCAGGGAGGAGAGACCCCTGTGCAGTATGATGATCCCCCTGCGTCTATGAGCTGCAATTTGTGACTTGAGTACTTACATTGAGGTCAGAAGAGGTACTGATCTGCTTGTAGATGCCCGATTCGGAATAGGCAAAGTCAGGATTTAAAACCTCAGGCTTGTAGAAATCTTCCAAAATGCTCATGATGCAGCGCCGGTCCCAGTCGTCGGTAACACGGCCGCCGTAGTTGATCTCCCCAGCTGTGTACTTGAGAACCTGTGAGGGATCCCACCATGGCTTTCCAACCCCCTCATGCATCACGAGCCTGTTCCCTCACAGGAGGGGCAGCTCTTACCTTGTAGGGGATGTCTGCGTACTCGTTCAAGAACATTTGCAGCTGACTGATGCAGATGCGGAGGTCTCCGTCCGTGAACTCATAGGGGATGTTGAACCCCAGAGGCCCAAACTTTCTCCTCTCCAGCATGTTCCCATGGAAGAAGCAAAGTGACAGCAGCAAGGATTTAAACTCAGTGACCTGCGGGCAGGGAAGCAGGGAGAGGAGTTGCTTAGTTTGGGAGGAGGCATCCTTTGTTGGAGCCAGGATCTGATGGGACCTGGCAGAGGAGATGTGCCAATTCAGTAGTGCCAGCTGGGGCTTGGAGAGGGGGAAACCTCAGTCAGGCTGCTGTGCTGGGGAAGGCCATGGCCCACTCCTTGCTTAAAGAGAGCTGCCAGTGCTTTATGCCAGGCCCTCCCAAGCCTGTTACTTCTGTTTCTCAAAGTAAAACTTCTAAGTGGCTCATGACAGAGTAGATGGGAGTTTATGAGAAATACCTCCAGCCCTTCTCTGTCCCATGGGTGCTCTAATGAGGAGGAAGATCTATGCCTGGAGAAGAGCAACATCCAGGTGGAGACCATACACTGGAGCAGGCATGGAGTGGGGACAGCAAACCAAAGCACGACCTGGGTCTCACCTTGGAGCAAGAATTCAAGAAGTCATCACTGAAACTAATGTAGGACTTGAGTAGGTTGGCCTTGACCCCACGGGGGGGCTCAATGGTCATCTTGGAGCCATTCTGGAGGATGGACACAGGGAAGTGGTTACTTGGTAGACTGGTGAGCCAGAGGCGAAAGTCCGGATGCACCTGGAAGTCCAGAAGGCAGCAAATGCTCAGAGGGTGCAAGCACAGCCCCTGCAGCTGCTCCTGCACTGACCCCCTGGTTCTTTAGAGAACCTGTGGATGGGCCTGAACTAGATCTGGGCTCCTCCCAGGGCTCCAGCCTCCTGCCTGTTATCCTCAGAGCAGGCACCTGCTCAGTAAAACAGCTCACCTTGGTGGGGTCAATGGCCTCGATGAGTCTCTCCAGTGAGGGCATCCAGCTGGGGGCCAGGTGGCAGTTCTGGAAGAAGACCCAGTTGCCCTGCTCCATGGCACCGTGCAACATGGCTTCAGCACGGGGCCCCTGTGGAGGCAGAGAGAAAGAGCTCAGAGACCCTGGCCCACGGTGGGCTATGCCCTGCTGAGCTGGACAGGGAGGCAGCAGCTGGGTGGAAGGACCAGTGTCCAGAGCTAGGGCCTGGCTTTGCCCCCATGGCTCAGCTGGATCTTTGCTGTCTGGTGGCACAGCAAAGATTTTTTACAAGCCTGTGAGGGAGGGTGGAGGGAATGGAAGAACTGTGGATGGATTCAGGAAGTTAGAGGGCACTATAGTGGGAACTGCTGCAGCCCCCACCCCAGACTGGCTCTTCCTGCTAGCAGAAGGCTGGTGAGTAAGGGCCCAGGGGCAGGGGGATGTTTTCAATGTGCTGCCAATGGTGTGTGACCTACTTGGAGCTTGGTGAGATCAGTGGGAGTGCCAGCAACACACTGTTGCTCCAGGTGTGCACTGGCAGCTCACCTGTCCTTGGCCCAGAGAAATGGCAGAGAGCTTTTGTGTGAACTTCATTTCTTCAGCAAACTTGTAGAGGTCGGCAGCGGGGTCAGTGCCCGGGGACAGCACAAACACCAGGGGGGTGGTGGCAGTGGAGTCCTTGAAGACGACTGAGAGGTCAGTGGTCTGCAAAACAGAGAGTTAGTCAGAGCAGAGGAGCCACAGCAGCCCCACACAGCACCTCATCATCCTGCCTGGCCTCCAGCTCCCCTCCAAGGCACCAGCGTGTTCCTGGGTGCCAAGGCCAGAAATATGTTTGGTAAGGACCAAGTACATCTCTCCTCCGGATGCAGCAGGGTCAGGGCAGGAACCACTTTCCCATTTGCCATTCAAACTCTTCCCTTGTACATCTGCACTATCTGTCCCCTCCCAGTCTGGTTTAACTGGAGGACGTTAGGAAGGATAACCCTTGTCTAAGACACAGGAGTTTTCCTGGCTGTGGGAAGAACACTGCAGCTGCAGAGAGGCACGAGCACCCTCACTGCAAGTGCAAAATGCTGATGGCCCACTTACCACAAGCCTGAGTCCTCTTGCTCCACCCCAGCCCCCAGCAGTGCTTCCTCTTGGCTGGTTACCTGTGGCTCAATGAAGCGCTGGTCCAGGTGCAGCACCACGAAGTCCTGCATGGCATTGGTGATCTTATCTCCCCGCAGACACCGCAGAACCAGCAGCTTCTGGAAGGCATCAAGCCCAGCTTCCCACTTCCCAGGCAGGGGCTCTCTGCAAAGCAATCAGGTGCATTTTGGCGGGATGTGCCAGATCCATCAGCTCCCCAAGAAGTACACAAGTTGTGTGCAGGCAGCCACTGGGGCTTCAGAAGAGACAAGGATCTTCCAGTCCCTTGGCTGAGGTTGTTGTCTGTAGCTCTGAAACCATCAGCAGGCAAGCCAGAGCTGCTTCCACTGGGGAAACACCAGATACTCCTGGGTAAGGCACTGTGTGGCCCTTGGGTGGCAAGGGCTACCTCTGAGCCAACAAGGCTGTGCCTCGTCCTCTCCCTTGCATGGCACTGCACTGGGAGCAGAGCTGGCACTGTGGCTGTATCGGGTCCTCTTGCTCTCCCAGGACACCATTACAGCCAGGTGCAGTAGACCTAAGCTGACAAAGCAGGGGACACTTGCCTGTGAGGGTTAGGGCTGTCAAAAATGGTCCTGAACTCTTCAAGGTTGGCTGCAAAATCATTGTCGAAGTCAGAGAAATTCTTCAGGCTGCTCAAGGCCAGGATGTCTCCCCACGCTCTCTCGTTCACCCAGGATGGAGCTGGGTTGTCCTTCATTTCCTTTATGGCGCCTCCCGACAGCAGGTACCGCCACTCATCCTGGGAACACGATAGGATGTGGTCATGGATTATAGCCCACCTGCCTGAGCCCGAGGCACGTGGCTTTGTGCCATATCCAATTAAAATCCTGTAGTATCTTTCTGGCTGCTCTCCTGCCTGGTGTGGGTGTCAAGGAGTAAGTGAACTGGAGGATCTGGTGAGATCAACATCGTGACTGTTCAGCTGCCACTCTGCTAAACCCTGCCTGCTCCCTCTGAACTCACTAAGCTTTGCAGCAGTCTGGCAGTAAACTGGTAAAAGCTGCAGGTGATTCAGGCTAGGCAGCTCTGCATGTAGACACAGGGAACAGTTTGAGAGCTGAGTGAAGACAGAGGCCCTGTGTTTGCCCACCAGGCTGCCAGGCCTGTCCCCAGCCCCGGGGAATAAGGCTCCTTTTCCACCTAACACATTATTCTAGGGGTTGAACATGCTAGGCTTGAGCTGCCTTGATGGGATCCCATCAAGGACTAGGGTGACTTGCTCACCATGTCAATTTTCCCTTCATTCATCAGAATCCGGGCGCTGACCAGGAAGGCAAACATGAGCTTGTGCTTCTCAAAGAGACTACGGCACACGTTGCAGTAGAGACTGAAGGTGATGTAGTTGTTGATGTTCATCACCCGCTCCTTCAGTACGTCTGAAAAAAGGCAACAACCAGACAAGGGCGGTGGGTGCCATGAGTGTTGTGGAGGGTGCTCTCCACATCAGCTATGGGTTCCAGGCCACAGGGGCACACCCACACCCTGCCCAGGAAGAACAGGCGCTGCACTCAAACACAGACTTGGTGCAGAAACCCCAGTGAAAGCACAAGGCTGTGACTTGGAGCCCTGGTGCTGGGAGGGAGCCAACACTGCTCCATGGCAGCTGCACAGCCACACACACAGCTGACACACACTGCTGGGCAGGGAAAGCTGCCCCAGGGACTGTGATGGAGGCAGCTCAGTGACAATCAGAGCCACACCAGGACCAGGATGGCATGTACCTCTTGCATGTGCCCTGCACCAACACCCCTCCCACCTGGCCAGACAGGGCAGCAGCAAAGAGGTGGGAAGAGAATGGACATGTGACCACATCTTCCCTTGCTGTGTGGACACAAACGGGCAGCTCTGGACCATGCTGAGAGCCAATGCAAGTGGCCACGTTTGCCTTCACTCTGCAGGTGTCTGAGCTTCTACTGCTCAGGATCAGGAGTGTGGGGCGAGGAAGAGGAGACAAAGGGGCTGCTCTGGGCAGGTACCTGCTTTCTCGGAGTTACGGATCCCCATGAGGAAGATGTTGAGGAACCACTCAAGTGAGTACTGGTACATGGGGTCCACATTGGACAGGTCTGAGACACAGAAGTAGAGGATCTGTGAGCGGACGGCTACGGGCACATACTCCAGGCGGGTGATGTTGATGTCCTTCTCTGTCTGCTCTGCCACTGCGACCTTGGCCTGCAGGACAGAAAAGATGTCATGGTTAGTGCAGTGCCAGCAGGGGATGCAGAGCTGCAGGGGCAGAGCACCTCCACTTCTGACCTGGATCTCTCCTGCCTTCAGCTTGGATGCCTCCAACACTTTAATGAGCTCCAAGTCATCTACAGGGTTTCCTTCAGAAGTGCTGAGCCGATAGAGGATCTGGTCTTCTATCTCCTTCAGTTCCTGACGCATCTTGGCATTGCTAACAATCAGCTGGTTTCTGTCTTCTTCCAAGTCAGGTCGCTCTGCAGCCACCACTTCTCCCAACAGTTGGTCTTCCAGGCCACTACAACAAAAGTCGTGGAGGTAACAGTGGGGGCAACAGGCCCAAGGGTCTGAGTACTGCAAGGAAAGAGGCTGAGCAGCATAGGCAGATAATGGGGTAAGCAGGTACCTGGGTGAGAGGGTGAAGTTTATGAGGGTGAGCTTCGTGGAGACCTCAGGGCTGTAGTGAGGGTTGGGTAGTTTGGTTGTGATGTACATCTTGAAATCATCATGGTAGGGGATCACTGAATCCCCCAGCTTCAGCACAGTGTTGCCTTGCTGTTTGAAGGTCTGTACAGAGGGACAAGTAGAGGAAGGGATGGCTACCTCTTGTATCCTGGACTCTGCAGTGAGGAGAGAGTCTGAAGGCTCTCAGGACAGAGGAGCTCAAAGCCACCCGGCAGACCTGAAGGCCTGAACCTGAATACAGCAGCTGTATCCCATGGCCCTGCCTCCCAGGCAAAGATGCCTGCTGGAAGAAGACCAGAGTGTGCAAAAGGCTGTCATTGTATTGGAGCCCTGGCCAAGACATGGGAGCACAGGACAAGTAGCATCCATGTGAGTTCTGCCTGCCCAGGGAGACCTACAAACCTACCACATCCCACAGCACCCTGGCCAGATGCCCCCTTACAGCTCAGCCAGGCACCCACTGCCCCTTCTTGCCAAGGTGGGACACAGGACCTCTTTCAGCAGGACAGGCTCAAGGACTGGATCCAGCTCCTCGCCGACATTCTCCAGCAGGAAGGGCTTCCCAAAGGTAATGGCATTCTCCAGAGTTGTGAGGAAGTCCCGGTCGCTCAGCTTGGCCACCTCCAGGCTGTTTGCCTTCTCCTGAAAGGCAGCGGGGGAGGGCAGGGTCTGTGTGATGTCCTGCCCACCTTCACATCCAGCTCTGTCATTGGTACAACTCTCATTGGGCTGATTTAGCTCCCTAGAGCAGTGGAAATAATCTCTTTTCTTGCTTGGCTAGACTTTGGCTATTTTGGCAAGTTTAGCCCATGTCTGCAGGCACTGGAGACAGCTCAATGGGGCAGCAGAAAAGTTTGGGAACAGGGAGAAACTCCTTCAGAGAGCCATACCCCCCTGTAACCCCACGCTGATAACTCAGAGCTCATTTTCCTGCAAAGTGAGAGCAGCTGGGTGGTAAAAGTCCTCAGGGAGCAAAGCAGGAGCAGCTGCCTGAGCCTCCTGCCTGATCCTCCCAAAGGGCAGCGAGTGCCTCTCTAGAGAAGGGGTGGTGGTCAGTGTTCCCAGCACTTTGGCAGCAGGGAGTGTGTTCACTAGTCAGGTAATGTCTTGCTTCTGTTCCAGGGACCTGAAAGACCATTATGGGAGATGCTGGTGTTCTGAGATTCCCAGAGTGGAAATCTGATGCCTTGCTTGCTTACAGTAGGGCTCCTCCTGCCCTGTGCTGCTTTCCCCAAGAAGGGAAATCCATCTGGGATTAATGTGGATGTGGAACCTGTCTGGTGCGGGGGAGGCTGGGCTGGGACAGTGCAGGGTCTTGCAGTTCTAGAGCCTAAAGCCAGAGGTTGCTCCTGATGGAAAGCAGCTTCCCCTATCCCGGCAGACCTGGCTTTCCTCCCCGCAGCTCTTACCAGATTCTTGATCCACTTGTTTGCTTGTCCTTGAGGGTCTATGAAGTGAGTCCAGCGCAGGGAGAACCGGGTTATTACCCCATTCTCCACAGACAGGGCGTCGTTGGGTAAACCAGCAATCTAATGGGGTAGAAAAAGCTGTTGGACACCTGGCAGCACAACACAGGTGACCAGAGAGAAGCCCTTGTTACCCTGGCCCGAGTGCTCCCAGGGTGTGTACAGGGGATGGTGGTGAGGGAACCTCTGTCAGCAGCTGGGCACAGAGCTGCAGCTCTGCTCACAGTGGCTGAGCCCTGGGATGGAGTTGTGCTGCAGGGTCAGGCTGGGGCAGGCTCTGGCCAAGGCTTGGCTCTGGGCCTGTGGCTTGTAAAGGGCAAGCCTTACAGGTCAAGGCTGATGCCTTTGTTGCTGCTGTTTGCTGCTGCCCAGGTCCTGCTCTTTGTGCAAGGAGCCCAACAGCAACTCCAGATCTGCAGTGTGGAGTGCTTGGTCATTATCCAGTGGTTTGATCTGAGGCCTGTCTTTTGGTACAGGTGATCCTACTGAGTGGTGAGCTGAGTGTTTTAGTCTCTGCTGGAGGTCCCTGCAGCCTCAATTGTTGGGTTTTTCTGGAACTTGCCTGCCAGGAGCGGATTTCCACAGGGTCTCCGAGGGTGCTGATGAGGCTGGCATCTGTGCTGTGAGGGATGTTGTTTTCTGTCAGCTCCTTCATCCACTCCTCAGACAGTGCCATGCGGTAGTCTCCCTGCCACGAGACACACCATCATAGCCTTTCTTTTAGCTGCAGCTAGTCTGCTGCAAACATCTTAACCCTCCTGTTCCCATTCAAATGAGGCCTTGTGCAGCCTCTGGCACAAATGGAAAGCCACCCAGGAGGGATCTTGCACCCCTGTGTCCTTGTTCCTTTCTCCCTGGCCAGGACAGCAGAGCTAACCGTGCCCCTTGCGAGGAGCACTGCACACTTACTGTGAATGGGCCCAGGTAGGCCACAAAGCCAGCTGCAACAAGCACATCCCCACTGCTGTTGTTGATCTTGTCATCCAGGCTCTCCACAGTGTCCTGCCAGCGCACCTTCTCATCAGCCAGGCTGTTTATGAGCTGTGGGATAAGTTGCACACCTGAGAGCTGCTGTGTGGGCTAACCTTGTGTCCCAGACCTGCCACTCTCTGGGTAGTTTTGCAGGTGACTTCAGTGGCCACAGGTTGGGGTGGCCCCTGATATATTCTGAATTCTGTTCCCAGCTTTGAGCACTTAATCCTGGGATTACTGGGCTGTTCTCAGCTGTCCTGGAGACCCATTGCTAGCTGAACAAGCTGTGCACAGGAGGACAGCAGCTTTTCACATCAGTGAAAAAGCTTAGCTTCTCAGTCCTGTTGTGCTGCTGAGATTTGGCCAGGCACCTTCAACCTAGGGTTGTCGTGAGCTGCAGCCGCATGGATATTTTCACCACTGTGCTGCCTGATCTGAAATCAGGTTGCCTCATGCAAGCAGGTAGAACCCAGCTCTGTCCCTTACCACATCGGCACGGGCCAGTCTCTGCAGACACTGCTCACACTTCATCTCCAGCTCCTCCTTGTTGGCTTTGCAGCTGTCGTACTTGGCCTGCAGCAGGGCAATGCCATCTTCAACCTCCTTCAGGCGTTTCTTGGCTTCGTCAAGGACCAGCTGAGTGGCACGCAGGTCCTCTTCTGCCTCCCGCAAGGCTTGCTGGGGACATGCACAAGGAAACAGTGAGGATGTTGGGCATGGGGTCAGGCTCTTCCCCCAAAAGGCAGAGACCTTGGAGCAAGAGTTGGTTTTCCATAAAAGTGCTTGCTGATAAGCGCTAGCTACTGGTATCTCAGTATCTCAGTCAATCCAATCCCTGGATGACAGAGGTTGACCTGCCTAACTCCAGGACTAAAAGTAGGGGCAAAGAGGGCATTTCTCATAGCTCCAAAAAGCCAAAAGCCTGTGTCAGCTTACACAAGCTCAGGATGTGGCCCATTGGTGAAGGGGAGGAAAGGTTCCTCTGCTTGTTCCAAACTTATAATAAAGAAATAGCTAGGCTTGGAGAGGCTGAAACACTAGTGAGGTGTGGGAAAGTTTCTGTAAGTACAGTTCATGCTGAGTTCCTGACTCAGCACTAAAAACAAGGTATCGCTTCTGTCCCAGTATATTCTAGGCTGATTTCTTCTACTTTATCCTGTTAATGGGTTTTGGGACTTTGGCTCTGCTAAGGCTTGGTCTGAATGTTATGTCCTGACTTGCAGAACATGTTGATTCCCAGCATCTCCTGCAGAAGGGAGCTGTTAGTAGTGTTCCCAAACACCTAAAGCATCTGGGTCATGCAGCCTCTTACCCGCTTGGGCTCCACAACCTTGGCCACGAAGTGGTACTTGTGCATGGCACGCACCCACTGGCAGATGGAGGTACAGGCTTTGGAGACCTTGGCGATGGCAGCTGGCTGAAACTCTTCATTGTCAATGTAGGGCTGGATGGCCTTGATCACATTGTCTGAAATATTGTCCTGCAAGGAAGGGTGTGAGAGAAATCAGTGATGAGCATGCTAAAGGTCAGATTGAGGAAAGTCTCAGAACTTTCCCCAGTGGCACCAGCCTGCCCCAGGACCTGACAATGCAGTTAGTGCATCACACTGGAGCAAGAGGAATCAAATTACTGCATGTTCAGGCCTGGGAGGCACAGCTGTGGGGTTGGGCAAACCCCTTCCCATACCACTTCCATCCAGCTCCTCCACATGAAAGAGCAGAGGGACAGAAGAAGATCTGTGTGTCTAGGTCCCATTGCCCAAGGCAATGAAGTGCAGCCAGCTGACGTGAGCACCTTCAGGCCAAATATGTCCCCCTCCTCAGTGCTGCTGAAGGGTGTTGCCCACAAGGAGCTCTAAGCTTTACTGCATGAGAAGGATGTCTGAGGCCGTATCTGATCCCAGTAGCAGCTTCCTTCTGCCCCTGCTTACCTTATCATACTCAGTCAGGCTGTTCAGGAACTGCACTGGGTCCTGGAGAAGGGCCCTGCCTGGCTCCCAGTAATCATCCACCTTGGTGCCTATTTTTTCTCCTGCCACCTTTTTGGGCTTTTTTCCTTGCATTATGCAGACAGCTTCAATCACTATCTTCACACCGGGGGGAGGCCGCTGCAGTGCTCGTACCTTCAAAACCCAAATGGAAACAGTGGGTTGATCTGGTTCTCTGGGAGATGGGGTGCTCATCCCTCCCTCAGCTGGACCAGAGGACACTGGGACTAGAGGCAGGACATTTAGAGGATGCAATACAGAGGCAGGAAAGACAGATATTTGAAGGCAAAGCTGGTTATCAGAAAGGGCATGGAGCAAACTACAGGTAGGCTGAAAAAGCCTGCCCTGATACTCTGATGGGTGTATTTTACAGGCTGAAAATATCTTGGCAAAGGAGCTAGATCTGTATGGCCCCAGGAAGAAGGCTGTGTGGGAATGGGACACAGGCAGGCTTTCTTCTTTGCTCTATGGGCTCTCATTTGTCTTGTGCCCCACCACAGCAATGCTGCACCCCATGAGCTGGTCTTCAGCACTTGTGGAGGGACTGCTTTAGTCTCCCCTCAAGCAGGCACCTAGGAGTGCTGCTGCAGCACCCTTGAGATGGCTGTGAGTGTCAGGACACCTGAGACTGACTCCTGCTTTTTCCTTTCTAGTGCTGACCATTCTTGCCATGTCCAGCTGGAGATACTCCCAGGCCTTCCCACTGGACACTGTCAACAGAGCAGCAGACTTTATGGCAACGCTAAGGCTGATCTACCCCCATGCAGACACCCTCTGTGAGAAGGACTTCGAGTGGCTCTTTGACTGCCCTAAGACAAAGCAGTTCCTCGAGTGGTTCTGCAGCACAGTGGGTGAGGAGAACGTGCTGAGCCCAGCTGAGGTGGAGGCCTATGATGCCCTGCTGGCTGCAGGAAAGCCCATCTTGGAGGATGATGCCCTTGAGGAGGCATTGCAGATGTGCTGCCAGATCCCACAGCTCCCGAGCATGATACCAGAGATCAAGGGTCCCTCTCCAGAGGTCCTGCAGCAGGAGCTTCAGGAGCTGAAGGATTATCATGACCTGCAGTTCTGGCGGAACAGCAAGCTGCTGGCTTGGACAGACAAGCTGCAGCAGGAGCAGAGGTACTTGGAGGAGGAGGAGAAAGTGGTGAAGCAGGACTTGAGGATGGCTCAGAGGGACTTGGAAATGAAGGTCTTCCAAACCAGAGCTGTCTTGAACCAGGTCAGCAAGGCTGAAAAGCACTTGACAGAGTGTCATGGGAACATGGGGAAAGGCCAGCAGCCATCACTGCTGTGCCAGATGGATCTTGGCCCTTACATGGAGCTAGAACAAAAGGACACTGATGCGTTTGAAAACTTCATTCAGCAGGTCCTACCAGGGAGTATCCAGGCTTCAGATGCTTGGGAAGCAAGGGCACAGGGAGAGAGCAGTCTGAAGGAAGGGCTGGAGGCTGGGACACAGATGGGTTCATACTGGGAAATATCAGAGCGAGGAAGAGGAGCTCCTTATCAAGAATGCGCAAAGACACCATGCAAGGTGGCACCAGCAAGTCAGGGAATACTGGTCCAAGAATCAAGGGCAGAGCTGCTAGTGGAGGGGAGCAATGAGAGGGAGGTGTTGAGTATGGAGGGTGAGGAGAAAAGAAATGACAGCCAGGAAGTCACAGATAAAATGAACACTAAGAAAACATCGATGCCAGAAAGCCTTGGTAGTGATGAAGATGAGCTACTGGAGGATCAAGATAGCTTCTGGAAGGAGCTGGGCCGAATAGAGACAGCACATATCTGCGCCCAGAGGGAGGTGATAGTCATGTCAGCAAAAGTGGAAGGCAACCATGCTGCGCTGCAGTGGGCCCAGAGGACTCTGGAAGCTCTTGAGGATAACCAGGTAGGGCCAGTGCCCCCATTCCTCCACCATCCCCTGTGGCAGGGTCTGCCTGTGCTGCAGGAAGTCTCTCCTGCTGAATGCTGGAGCACAGCTGACATGTCAGGAGGGGATGGCAGGGCCAGGCAGCACATTGGTGCACCCTGACACCAGCCTGTCTTGCCTCCCCCCTCGACAGCATGCAGTCGAGGCGAAGCTCCAGGGCCAGGCTGAGGGGCTTCAGAACCAGATTCACATCCTGTGCTTCGACATGACACACACTCTGACCCACCAGTTACCACCCCTGCTGAAGGCAGAGGCCCGCCATGCTCACCTGCCCGCCCTGCACAGGCACCTCAGCCTGGAAGCTGCCTGGCTGCAGAACACTGCCAGGAGGCAGGAGGAGGCAGCTGCATGGGTGTTGGGCCAGCAGAACCGCATGGATCTGCTGGAGCTCCAGCTGGAACGGGAGAGGCAGGAGCTGGAACACAAGGCTGCTTGGCTGGGGGAGGTTGAAAACGCCATGAGGGAAGAAGCCCAGAGCAGGCTGCAGGAGCAGCAGAACTACTTCAAAGATGCCAGCTCCTCCCAGAAGCATCGTTCACGCAAATGGATAGACCCCAAAGACGTCACTGCTGCACGGTGAGGGCCTGGGGGGGCTGTGTGCATGAGGAACAAACTACATGTGGAGGAAGTGGCATGGGAATGGCAGAGGCAGGCAGCAGACCCAAGCTACCAGGCAGTCTAGCAGTGCTCTTCTGCCAATGCAGAGCCACCCTGACTCCACGGTGGTGTGAAATTCCCCAGAAGATGCCATCTGCTTCTTTCTGGCTGGCTAGGGCTGATGCAGCAAAGTATGGGCTTGGAGAAGGGAATGAGTAGGGTGAACAGTTTTTCTAGCATGTTAAAGTAGAGAGTCTAGAGGCAAGTCTTCATCCATGGAAAAAGAGAGCTGGGCCCCAAGGAAGCACAAGTTGCTTGGAGCAAGGCCTTTCTCTGGCTACATTGGTTGGGTCTTCTCAGTCTTCCCCACACAGTTCTGTAGCAGCTGGTGCTGGTGTCTGCCAGAAAGGAGTCAGAGACTGGCTCTTGAGTTAGCCTGGTCCTTTATGGTGCTCTTCCTAAATCTCCATGATATGGGCTGCTCACTGGGAGTGCCTATCCTCTCACTGTTGACCCACATCTGCTTGCATCCCACTCTCAGAGTGCACAATGACCTCTGAGCCCTGTTCTTCCTCAGTGCTGGCACTGCCCTCACACCTGTGGCTGGCTGTTCTACCCTGCAGGCTCTGGGACATGCTGATGCATGAAGATCACGAGAAGCAGCCTTTCCGCAGCTATGAGGCCATAGCAGCCAAGTGTTCCCAGTTGGTTGAGAAGAAGAGGGCACTGGAAGCCCAGCTGGTAGCTCCTATGCCCCAGATACCTGCCCTGGAGGCCTCCATAGAGGTGCTCTACCGGCAGCTGTACAACAGCCACAACCAGCTGCAGCTCTCCTCGCCGGTAAGGAAGCACTCCTGCTCTCTGGGCCTTCCTGGGTGGAAGAAGGCTGGGTGTAAGAGCCCTCTGCCAATCCTCCCTGGGTGCAGGAGGGAGAACTCACTGCCTCTCAGCCTGCAGAGGGAAAGGAGGTTGAGCTGATCCTTGCCTTATCCCAAAAACTGTGCAGTGAGGTAGTGCGTGGCTGAGGGACAAAGGTGATTCTCACTGGGTCTCACATGTACTGTAAAGTGCCAAGATCAGGGTGCCTTAGCCAAGGTGTTCCCGTAAGCTACTGCTATTCCTTGGACTAGGAGGGTTTGGAGACCACAGCTTGGTGGGTAGTTTGGTTTCGGTGGGCTGAGATGTTCCAGAGGTGTGATGAAATCCCCCTCTTTCTGCATGTTCACATAACTTTGTGCTCTGCCCCTCAGGAGATCACCGAGCTGATGCAGCAACTGAAGATCATGCAGGAGAAACTCCACAAAATGCTGGTAGACCTCTGGAGTGACTTGCAGGTCAAACGCAGGTCTCTGCAGGAGAACCCCACCCTGCAGACAGAGCGCAACCTTTATGTGTATTTTTACTGCAATGAGGATCGGCTGAGAGAAGAGGTGGAGGAGCTCGAGAAGCAGGCAAGAGCTTCCTCCAAGGGACACCTGATGGAGCTGCCCTATGCAAAGGAGTAGGTTGAAGGGATGTTTGCACCCTGCCATAGTAGTGGTGTCTTCTTTTGGTTGGGCTGGGTCCTTAATCCTGGACTAGGAGAGAATTCTGGCAGTCTCTGCTCCATTGACAGGTTACTTGGGTCATGGCCCAGCAGGGTTTAAAAGAAGCAGGGAGCTTATTCCTTAAATACAGAGTTTCCCAAAACTGGGTTAGATGATGTGTAAGAAATTGATGCATCTTGTGGCATTGGAAGCCTTGGGTAGACAAGACACTTCTCATGCCAACTCTACAAGAGGATGGGTGCTGCAGGCAAGTGGACTGACACTGTCTGTGCCCCACCTCCTGGGGAAGGGACTTTTGTGTCTTTTGTGGGGAATAAAAATGTGTGTTATTCATAACTGCAGAGCAATAAGCTGTCCCAGTGTGGTGAAATCTTGTACTTAGTGAGTGTACTGTACTCTTGTACAATGGGCTGTGGGCTGTGATGCTTGCCAGGCTCAGAATCACCCTTCTTTCTCTTGCTATCCTATTTCCTTGAATTCAGCCCACTACCTCTTCTCTGCCTATGTTTGATCCCCTTTCAAAGAGCCTGTGGATTCAGTGTCCTGCTAGCTCT
This sequence comes from Pseudopipra pipra, assembly GCF_036250125.1. Taxonomy (NCBI): domain Eukaryota; kingdom Metazoa; phylum Chordata; class Aves; order Passeriformes; family Pipridae; genus Pseudopipra; species Pseudopipra pipra. The sequence goes on from NC_087559.1 coordinate 15,027,430, forward strand.
GTCCCTGTGCTGTGCAATCAGTACTTGGGGTTGCATGGTGGTACCTGCTGCCTACCCCCATGGAGAGGCACCATGGGGTAAGCCCTCCTCCGTGCCCTCTCCAGAATAAATTTGAAACACCCAGGAGCCACTTATTGCCTCTGCCCTTTAACTTTCACTGAAGGAGTGAAGGTGAAAAGCTGCATGGGCAGCTGCCAAGACTGAGCCCAGGGGGATGGATGGAGGTGCTGGAAAAGGCTGGGGATGTTGCAAACCTATAGAAGGGGAATTGCTGCAAAGTGAGAGGCTGTCCTTGACTAAAGCCAGCTCTACCACCCTCTCCCATGACACAGTTACCTCTGTAACATCATTTCTGTTGAGGTTCTTCAGGCTGGCAAGAGCAGCATCCAGGGCTGGGAGGGCTTCAGCCAAGTCCTTTTGAGCATCATCTGCAATGGCTTGGGCTGTCTGAGCTTTCTCATTAGCCTTTGCCTCCTCAGCCTGCACAGCACTTCTTGTCTCTTCAGCCACAGCTGTGTCCACCTGCAACGCCAGAGAAAGCCTCAGAAGCATGCTGGAGGCACAGCACCCCTTGGCTAGGTAAGGATCATAGCTGTCCTGGCAGCTTGTGTGTCTTCTTACAGCAGAGACTGCAGGGACTTAACTGCTGGAGGGGATCCCCTTCCTGTATCATACCAGGAGAAGGTTTTTGTCAGCCTGTATAAACCACCCACAAACTCCAGCTCTGTCTGTGCCTGGAATGGTGTTAGTCTTCCAGGAATTAGCTACTCTACTCATTGGCACAAGGTGAGGATGCATAGGGGTGTAGCTTTGTAGGGAGATGGAGGAATAAGAAGATATGCTTAGGTGTTTGTTTTTCAAACTGTCACTTCTGCCTACCCCCAGGGCTAAAACACTACCAGGAGGGGTAAAGTAAATGTGGAATACAGCTAAATCCTTATCAGCTATGTGGGAATTTGGGAAATTGCAGACTCTTTCCCCTTTGCATGCATATGATATTAGTGTCTCTGTTCACTCTGTCCCAGTGTGGTCACTGACAGTAGGAGATGGGCTGGGAGGAACACAAGGAGAGAAGGCAGTGACAGTCAACACAGGACAGTTCCCTCTTCTGCAGTGGCATGAATGCCTGTGTGATGATCTCAGAGGTTTGGGCTAGCAGGGGCAGGCTGCAGCTGGATCAGCTCCCTGGGGATGGGATGTGGGGCAATGATCCTATTCAGCAACACCAGTCTGGGCTTTGAGCTGCTCAGGCCACCTGAGGATTGTGTTAGGAGTGTTGCTAGTCTGTGCTTGCAAGAACCAGTGAGGAAAGGGAGCTGGTAGCTTGGCTGGCTGACCTCTGGCTGGTGGTTTCAGACAGGGGCACGTGAGCCACCACTTCTGCCAGCAACTGGCCCCACCAGCAGCAGAGCAGGACCCCAACAGAAGGCAGTTCTTGCTGGTAATGCTGCTCTGCACAAATACCTGCTGTGCCAACTTGAGGCATTTTTACAATAGATCAAGCAGGACCACACTGCCTGCCAGCCCCCCCAAGCTTTGTGTCCAGTCCAGTCTGAGCAGCCAGAGCTGGAAAGTGCAGGGCTGCCCAGCAGCCATACCTTCAGCTGCTCGATGGTTGCCTCTGTGTCCTTGGCTGCCTGTGCCAGGAGAGGGCGGGAGGACTCCAGCTCCTCCTGCATCTTTGCTACATCCTCTGCTGTTCGCAGGAGCTGTGGAAGCAAAGCAGAGTGAGAGTTGGGCAGCAGCCACGGAAAACCCCAGGAAAAAGCTGTGCTCCCCTGGGTGGTCCCTGCCCAGTGTCAGGCTGTACAAAGCAGGTCTTGCCCTGGTCCCTGCTTAAACAACACTCTGGCACTGTGGTGTGCCTATGAACAGTAGTGCCTAATGGTGCCTGCACATATTGGGCATTACTTCATAAGCTCACGGCAATCAGGCAGCAGAACAATGTTTCTGTTATAGGGCTTCCAATTAGAAGGTTAATAAGGAACATCCTGAGAGATGGGCTACACAGAGGTCTGTGGTCCCCAAAGGCTGGGGACCATTATTCTTTTAAAGCTATAACAGAGTCAGACCTTCAGAAAGATTGGCCCTGGTAGAAGGCATAGTTCTCACTTGCTTTAGCTTTCACACAGGAGATGTGTAGAGCATCTCATTGCATCTCTGCAGCTATAAATACACTGCTCAGAATGGTTAAGGGGTGACCCCACAGCTCTCCTGGGTGTGAGGAACGAACCTTGTCCAGGCCACCTTTCATCCTGTTTTTGGCTGTCTTCAGTTCCTGTTGCTTCCTTCCAATGAGGGAACTGAAGATGCTGAGGAACTCGAGGTAGCTCTTGGGAGTGATATAATTGTGTCTGCCCAGCTCTGCTAGGAACAACTGACACTTCTTTGCCACACTCTGATGGATTGCTACACATACTTGAATCTACACGGAGAAAGGAAAAAAATAATCTTATTCAGTACTGAACATGGGGTAGGCAAGTCTATGTGATGCCCAGAGAGAGCACAATGGGCTGCCAAAGAGCCAAAGTATACAGTCACAGCAGAGCTTATGTATGTGTGTGGGCTTCAGTGCCACAGAGGGGTGACAAATGGCCATACCTGTTTCAAGGCATACAAAAGCTATCCAGTTCTGCATTTGAACAACCTTGCCCTGAAACATTTCTGCTGCAGGGTAGGACCTTTCTGCAGTTGTGCCCTGCATCCATTGTCTTGGTGTATCTAGAGACATGGCACTCTGAACATACAGGAACAGTGTATTCTGTTGAGTGTGGCACCTACCATCCCACTGATATCTTCATTACCAGTACCAAGAAGTGGGACTTCATTCAAGAAGGAGGAGGCAACGCTCTCCAGGGCTTCAGCAGGCCACTGATTGAACCAGTCAATGGTGCAGCAGTTCACAAGAGAGGGGAACTGCCTCAAGCGTGCACGGAAGACTTCTCCAAGCGGGCTGAGGGTAAGGCATGCAGAAAATATGTTACAACCAGCTCAAAATACAAGGACAAAACAGCTTTCCTTCTTCCACAGAATCACCCTGAAGTGGGAAGAGAATTGCAGGTAAGAGGGCCAGGAATATACCCAAGGAAGGAGGGAAAAGGGGAATGAAAATTCAGGCAGTGAGCTGCTGGTCTCAGCTCACTCCTTGGAAGTCCTTGGTATATTCTGGGAGTATTAAGATGGTAGTAGGCTGATATTTTATGGGTCCCTCCTTAGGAAGAAAGACTCTTCAGGTAAATGTGCTCTGAAGTTTATTTCAAGCAGGTGGGTGCAGAGATCACATCACTAGACTAAAATTATGGCCCTGATTTTTCTATTTGTACTTGCACTGAGAGTGCCCTGTACCTTCTGGTATCCCTCCCACAAGCAAGCAAGCTGCTTATGGACTATGCACTAGATTCATGAGTAAACATGGTGCAACTGAGCCCCAAATTCAAGAAAGATGTTTTTGTAACACATGGCTCAATGGTGCGTGAAGGAGCAGGAAGCTTGTAATTAATCTGGATCACATATAATCATATTCTCAAAATTTTCAAACTTCATCTTGAAACCAGCAATGTGTAGAAAAAAAAAAAAGAAATTATCCAATCTTATGGGAAGGTAAACTATACCCATATTTCTCCTCCTCCTCCAAAGTCTGGGGCTTGGAAATAAAGATCCCATCACAAAATGATGCAAGGCAAAGGAGGGGGAAGGAATAATTAACATGAAAAGCACAGAGTCCTAGGCCTGAACCGTACCTCATGCACAGGACCAGGTGCATATTGCTGCGGACCCGCCCTGTGTATGCAGCCATCAAATTGGCCTTGGTGGGCTGCTGCCCGAGATCTCGAACAACAGGCTTCATAGCTGTCATGATCTGTTCTTGGTCATCAGGGTTGTAAATGTTGGGAACGTCACCGGAGTTGAGCAAGTTGTTGATATCTTCAAGGAAGGATTCATTTTTAATCTAAGTAGATGACAGGTAAAAAAAAAAAAAAGCACTTTCCTAAGTCAGAAGGCAGTCGTGTCTCACATGCCATGGAGATCATTTCTGCATAAATATAGCCCTCAGCCTCTGCTATAGGAAACCATTTATGTGATCACTTGGCTCTAGTAAAGCACACTCTGACTCTTGTGAGAGTTCCAATTGAACAATCATGTTCATCCATTTCAGCGATGGAGGTATGTGTCTGAGAACAAACCTCCTCATGCCCCTTCACTGCCTCCTTACAGAAAAATTGAGCTCAGGCCCTCACTCCCTGCATCACAGTTGACTCTGGAGTCATACCCCAGATATCTGGTTGCTCCGGGTCTTCGTTCCTCCATCACAGAACACTTCATTATTAAAATAAAGCTTATCAATGTGGGAGACAAAGTAATTGTAGGGATGTGTCACAGTCTGTGGGACGATCTCCCTCCAGTGCTACACTCACCTCTCCACCTTTGCTAAATCAGAAATACACAGAATCCATCTCCTTGACTAAATGAACCCTCCTGTGCCCCTCTGCTCCCACATATCCTTCTCACTGCAGGGAGAAGGCTGCAAGAACAAGCAGCATTTGACTGATGCTCATCTCACTGCTTAGGGCTGTGCCACATGGGAATGCTTCCTATGATAATGAAGGCAGCAAAAGAGCCTATGGGGAACATAACTGTGAATTCCAGAAGTTGGCCTAGTCATTAGCAAGTTACAGTTTACAGTTATAAGCCAACATAACCCTGAGGAACCAGCAGGTCCTAAATCTACTGGTATCTTTGAAAAGAAGAAGAATCCTGTTACTTAGAACTTCTAATATCAGTGGCCAACACAGTGCTTAGCTTCAGGCAGCTGGGTCTAAAATCTCTGAACCCACAAAACCCTTGTATGGAGCTGAAGGAAGCTTCCTTGAGCAAGAGAACAATCAGCCCACTCACACACCTCTCTACAGTCCCTCTAGCATAAATGCACCACCTCCAGTTTCCCTGGGGTTTTTTCATAAGATGATGAATGTAGGCTACTGAAGAAATACAAGTTGTGTGTGGTTTGTATCAAACTCCCCAATCCCCTTTAGGAGGATTTACTGAGCTTAGACATGTGTTTCTGACTCCTTTTGAGACGGAATCCACCATGCAAATACTCCTGTACCTGTGTGTCTACAAACAGGAACGTCTTGGGTAGACTTTGAAGGCCTGCCTTCATCATGATCTTCCTCACATCTTCTCGCCATTCGGTCATGCCATAATTTTTGGACAGTTCGATCTGGAAACACTCATACTCTGACCTAAAGGAAAGAGAAGCCTGTGGAGTTACATCCAATTAAAATATCCTCTTCTGTCAATCCTGAGTATGTGTTGTGGACTCAGGGGGAAAGGACTCAGGCAAGTTGTTTCCCTACAATGAGTCCTGAGCATGTTTGTCCTTGTGCATGTTCAGCCACCAACCCAGGAGCAGGTTTTACTCAAAGCAGAGATACCCAAGCTAGCTACAAACCCAGTGCAGAGGTGCATGTTACTGAGCACTAGCTCTTGAGTCATTTGAAGAGTCAGCTGCCAGAAAAACGTGCAACTGGTAGTGGGAAGGGCAGAAAAAGAGATTCTCTGAATACAGCCCCAGTGGAGCTGCTCCATGATACATGCATAGGTGGGAGTGCATTACTTACATGTGAGATGCCAGTCTGGTGAGGGACTGTCTACCACTTCCTCCAACACCCAGGAGAAGAGCATTCCCTGGAGCCTGCCGCAGAATCCGGCTGATTCGGCAGATGTGCTGGATTGCATCCATGAAAAGCACAAGCTTCAGCTCTGGGGTGTTGTTTTGATTGTACTCTTCCAGGTAATCCTCAATCACAACCTTCAGCTGTGGGCAGAAACCCTCAATTGTGGCTACCAGATAAAAGCAATAGTGTGCGTGTGGGGAGGTGAGAGCCTGGACTGTGAGAGGGCAGAGCCTGGTGCTCAGCAGGGTCTGGGAGCAACTCTCCTCCATGCTTTTATAGGAAGTGCCATTGGACTGGGCTGAATTTAGATAGTGGTGGTGGTGGCAGCTGCTGAACAGTGACCTTAAACTAACTCAGGCAAGTGACTAAGGTCTGCTGTTCCCAACAGTGCTGTTTGCCTGGAGAAACAGCAGGGTGTAGTTCAAAATAAAATAGCTTATGGCTGCCTGATCCATACTGCTCCAGGGCCTCCCTCTGGGACAGTTTCCTCGCTCTATAGCTGCCCATTGCCTGCTGCTGCACCCTGTGGTTAGGATCCTGGCTGGAAAGGGCAAGTGCTGGAAGAAAACAACACTGGCTGTAGATGGGTAGAGGAGCACACTCCTCTCCCAGTCCAGTCATCACATGGAACAGTTGCAGGAGCAGTTTCTCCTGCCCTTTCCAGGGCTCTTTTCAACAGCACCCTCAGGCCAGAGAAGGAGATGAAGCATGAAGATATCTGGGATTTGATCCTATCCCCTCAGCAATCTCACTGTGAACTTGGGCAAGCAACACCAGCTGGAATTCATACAGTGCTGGAATCCCTGCCTAGATGCCAAAGTCCTGTGTGCATCAGTGGACTGTGTGGCAGCCTGTAAGCCTGGCTGCCTCAGCTGTGCTCACCTCAGTGGGGGACAGGCCTATATACTTTGCAAAAGGGATTGGAAAGCTCAGTTAATTACCAGTCCTTGTCACACAGCTATCACAAGAGGAGAGACGACAGGATAATCATCTGTTTCTGATAATGAGTGCAAAACGCGCTGCTCATTGCCTTTGCTTAATTACCACTACCGAAGTACTCGCAGTATCTTCTCCAACAGGGAATCTGGCAGTAACATTAATTACTTGTAAAGGTCAATTGTGAAGTCTTTAATGGCAAAAGTAGTATTGTTTGGGGGTAATGTGCCATTTCTTTCCAGCAAATTTCACTTTGCAGTCCCAAGTGCAGCTCATTTCGGAGATTTGGCATAGCAGGCTGCCTCCAGGATTGAAAAGCAGAGACAGCTTGTTCCACCTCAATTTCCCATTGTGTCAAATACAGCTACTATCCATATATGGGGTAGGAGTTCACAGGAGACCCCTCGGAGGGTTTGTGGTTCCAGACACCTTCAATTACAGCAGCTCCACCATCACTATTAACTGTTTTCCTTTGTTTACAAAAGCCTTGGAAGATATGAACACAGTTCACATCATGATTCCCAGGGTCCTTACCTTTTCCTGGCTGTCGATTGCTTTGTATACCTTGACATTGGCACCTGGCTCCATGAAGTCCCCAAACAGAACTGGCTGGGAGGGGATGACCTCCTCAAAAGTGGTGCCAAACTCCTCCATCTTCTTCATCATTAGGTTGTCAAACCAGGTCCGGTCCTCCTCGTTGACCAAGCGATCACAGAAGACCCGGCAGCTCTCATGGTACCACAGTCTCAGCAGGTCCAATTTGTCCTGGCAGGAAATCCCAGCAAAACAGCCCCCGTGAGAGAAGCAGAGAAGTGTTATGAGCATCACTGTCAGGAAAGCTGGTTCCTGCCCAGCATGTGGCCAGCTCCACTCCTGCTAGAAGGCAGCTGGAGTGGAGAATGAACTGGGCGGAGGAAGCTGCTTTCCCTTTTCCTCTCAAAATCAACTCTTGTCAAAACAGCTGCTTTGCAGAGAGCTCATTACAGCTTCAGCTAATTCCCTCCTCTATTTGTCCATATGCCGGGCTTTCTTTGAGAGATTTAAATTTTATGTTCTCTGTTCTTATATTTCCCCAGTTTGATTTAATTTTTACAGTTTTCTTGTGTTTTTTGGGAAGATCCCTTTATTAGGCTGATAACACAGAACTAGTATCCTAAGCACTCCCTGTGATAAGTCAATCTCTACTAGCCAGGCTGAAGCCAGAGCAAGGTCCTCAGGAGGGCTGAAGGGGCAGAAGCCTCCACTGACACAAGCAGGCAGGACAGCACCTCTGCCCCTGTCTGGCCCCCTGTGGCTCCATCCAGCCCTGAATGGATGGGCTGTGTTTTACTGTCTCACCTGCTTCTACACCAAGGAAGGGCTGAGGTGAAAGAGGGGGTTTGTTTCCTATTGGTACCAGACAATAGCCAAAGTGGGGCCCATCACATTCATTGAGCAATTCCAAAATGCAGCTTCAACGGGAAATTGAAGCCTACTTGCAGGCCTGTCGACGAGGCCTCAGCTGGAACATTTCTGGTCTTCCCCTGGGTGGCACAGCTGTGCTGATGGGAGGACTCACCTCGACCTTGCTGGGCTCAGCCATGAGCATGCCCTGGAACACCTTGGACAGGTCTCTCAGGTTGAAGGTGTAATGAGACTTTGCTGGTGTGGGCAGCAGCTGGGATGTGATGGTCATATACACATGGATAGTGGCATCCACCAAGGGCTCATTCAAGTCTTTGACTGCAACTGCTCCAGCTGCAGAGACAGAGGAAGTTAGAGAGAAATGCCAGTGAGGTGACTCTGGGCTGAGAAGGTCCCAACAGGGCAGGAAGGTGGCACTGAGAGGCAGAGGTGCTTGGGCAGGAACACACTTTTGTGTGCTTTCTTCTGCAGAGACTGTGAGGCACCTGACCAAGCCCCTGCTCACTGCAGTGGACAGTTTCCAATGAGTTTCTCAACTAATGTGAACCAGATTTGGGCATGGAAGAACACATCACAGTCATTCTGTGATGCAAAAACTTTATACCCTGCAGAGACAGGGGAGACACTGCCAGAAAGGCAATTGATGCCTACCTGAAATACTCCAGACAGGTTTTCCTTCTCCTTCCTTATACTCCCACAGTAGAGTCTCAGCTACTTTTAAGCTAGAAGGTGTGAGTGCCCTCTTAGCTAAACCCCCTGCAAATCATTGTGCTCAGCAAATGCAAAGCCACTGAGGAATAATTTCTTATGCAATAGTCTGACAAGATTTAAACACAGCTGCCAGTTTCAGAGCATATTTTTTTTTCTCTCAATGAAGTTTGTTACAAACATTCCTTAAGAAGTAGAGCCCTGTGACACCTCAGCATTTTGAACTTTTTTGCATGATTTCCGAAGTTCTTTAATTTCTCTTTAAATCACAGCTAGATGTTTCAGTGTGCCCCTGAACTCACAGCCAGGTACTGGCACTTGTGAATATTGCAAGCACCCAGAAAGCTCTGCTTTGTTTCTCTCATAGCTGACTATTCTGACTCCTTTCTACTGGCAGATTTGCAGATGAGGGCACATTTATAAAGATGATCCTAAATTCCCACCCTGTCAAATACAAGAGGACTCATTTCACTCCAAATAAACCCTTTTTTCTGGGTGGCTGTAGCACCATGCTCAGATCCACCCTGCTCAGCTGTCCACAGGCTGCAGCAGATGGAGAGTAACAGAAGGCTCTGCTTGCACTGAGGGCTGTTGTCTGGGCAAGTGTCTGTCTGCTGAAAGCACAGGTAAGCTATGCCATGCTGTGCCCATCAGCTTGTTCTGTTCACTGTCTCTCTCATCTTTCTGCTCTTACTTACGCACTGGAGTTCTGTAACTTCTTTCTCCTAGGAGTCCATCTAGAAAAAGAAAAAAAACCTGAGTTCCAGCTTTACCTGCTGAGGTGAAGGATATCTGCATCATCCATCACAAATGAAATGCTCTTTGAAAGGCCCAGGGTATATGATATCTTATGGAACAGTGAAAGCTAAAGCTGAAGTTTGCTGATTTGCACGAGCAGAGTTTGGCCCTGAGATTAAACAGTGTATGAGCTCTCTGTTTGCTAAGATTCATACAACACTTTCCCAAAAGCATCTTCAAGTGACTGCAAGTTTCAGCTTCCAACATTTTGATTGGATCATCAGTATTAATCCCTCCCCTTCCAACCTCCATTATCAGCAGGGTGACTTCCAACATGAGGAGAAGGTGGCAGTTTTCTGCAGGACTTACCCATCCAGCTGCCAAGGATGTTGGAGAAGATAGTCTTCTTGCTGCTGTCATCCATCTCGGTGAAGGAGAGGTAGTTGAAATGGCGAGTGAAGCGTGGAGTGACAGGATTCCTTCCCCCTCCAGGAGGTCCCATGGCACAGACAAAATTAATATCCACCAGATTCTTAAAAGTACCTTGAAGAGTGCAAAATCAGGAATGAATGCTAAGTCGTAGCTGAAAACCCTGGCCACAAATTCCCACAGCAGGTACACGTATCTAACAGGCCAACTTTCGCCAAGAGCCCTGGGCTCAGGGTCTGGGTCATACCGATCTGTTTCCGGTCGTACCAGCCCCGGTGGTCCATGTACTGCCGCAGCAGCTCGATGGGTGGTTGAGCACCATATTGCTCCAGCATGGGCATGTTCAAGTCATCGATAAAAAATATGAAGTACCGACCAACTGGAGGCCCGAACACACCTTTCCGCCTGTAAGGAGAGAACCCGTGAAAGGACACAGGACAACTCCTATTGCAAAGGTACTCCTATCTTGATCCAAAAGCACTCTTTTTTATCTCCAGGTGTTTCCTGAATCAACAGTTTCAGCTATTCTTATACTTAATAAACTCCATTATAAGGGCCTTTATATGGAAAAGATCTGGAGCAACGTTTGAGGCACTGGCTTCTTTCCAAACACAAGTGAAATTTTGTCTACTTATGCACAATGTCAGTGAATAAATGGGTGCAAATAAAAGCAAAATTTGAGCCCATGAATCTGTTGGAAACTTCAAAGCAGTGGCTGACCAGGGAGGCGAAATGGAAGCTGTTAACTGTGGGGAGTGGGACTGCGGGTGGACAGCCACATTTTCTCCCTTCATCACTTTCTGTAAAGATCCCACACCAGGGTTTGCAAACACCTGTGCTGTGAAATGTAGTATTTCTGGAATAACTAGAATTGGAGCAACTCTTACAGACCCTCACTAATCCTTCTCACTTTCTTGCCATTATATTAAGCTTTTACTGGCTCTCACAATCCCAGCTCAGATGTGCTGTGTGTTCTATTTGTTATCCACAGCTGTACGTGTTTGCGGCCCCTTCAGGTCTTGGGATGAAATTAAATGGCCAAGTTGACAGAAACACTGAGCTCAGGGATGCTGCTTTTGCACACACAGAAAGGAATCTTGCCTCTTATCCAGTTTGCTGTCAATGAGATCCTGGGTTTGGTTAGCAGAGGTGCGTGCTGAAAACATCAGGAAGTGGGTGATGTATTTGTTAGGCAAGTTCTTCAAAAGCTTGTCCGCAATTGTGAGAGTCTTCCCTGTGCCAGTGGGACCAATGCAGAGAACCTGGAAGCACAATCAGCAATGCAGCATAACACCAGGCAAGCAGTCTGTGTTTCCCAGCACTCTCACATTTGGAGAGTTCCTCACAGTTCCTCACAACTGGAGGAAATGCAGGTTACTGCTCACTTAGGAATCAAAAGGTTAGGCTTGTTTCTTCAGTAAGGTCAGCTGCCCAACAGATCTCCTGGTGTGGATGGAATCCAACCAGAGAAGCACGAAATCAAACTGTAGGAAACAGGTAAAGAGGGATGGTGATGGGCTATCTAGCAATTGCTGCATTTTGATTAAACAAATGACTCTTGACACACCTTTGAGGCACTGGCATGGTGCCTGGGGACTGAATGGAGAATTCTTAGGGCTTAAGCACAGATTTTGAGCAGAGAAATACAAATCCATGGGAGTGGGAAATAATCTCAAAGTGTCAGGTAGCTGTTAAGTTCTGACTGCACTGGGAGAGGAAAAGGTTGAATCAAAAATTCAAAGACAAGGCTGGGCACATACTGGCTTATAGTTGGTGAGCAACAGCTCCAGCAGATATGCCATGCGGACTGTGTTCATTGTGGGCACAATAACATCACAGAAGTTGGTATCTGGAACCATGGTGAACTTTGCTGTAGGGTCCAGCCACACCTCCCAGTGCACCTGAAATATATGAGTCTGCTTAGAGGGGGCAGTCACACCTATCCCTTACAGGAAAAGAAAACTATTTCTGCTGTTTCCCCTGTCACCACTCCTTGTGTATTAGCTCAGATTTTGATGAGGAATTGAGGTTTCCAGCCCCTCTGTTAGTCTTGCCACCCTTATCTTTCTGTATGGCAATGCTGTGAGCGTTTGACTCACTTATTTTGAGTGGGAGAGAGCCCAAGAGTCAGAGGTTATTGCTCCAGCAGCAACACACTTGCCCTCCCTTCTGAGAACTGGGATCAAAGTGGGATGGAGCACTTTTGATATTTGCAAGAATGGGAATTCTGCCCATGGCAGAGGGCCAAAAGGGGTTTATCTGGGATCCTGTCTTCACATTTGGTGCCATCAGTCACGTTGCACTCAGAGGCACATGAGGTTCTGTACTTGTACAAGACATGGATGACTTCTGCTAGATTCGAGCTGCAGATGAACCTCCCAGAGGCCACTATACAAGTGAGATAGAGGTTCTGCCAGGGATGTGCTGGAGAACACAGGAGATCTGTATTTCTGACCACATTGGCAGCTTCTGTTAAGCATCTGATGCTTATGTAGGGCTCTTTTCTTTGATTTCAGGAAGGGGAAGAGTTTTCCCTCTTTTTTTACTTTCTTTCAGCCCAGAGGCTGTTGACTGTCAGTCAAGATGGCCCTTACACACCCTACTGCTGTCTCCTGTGAAAAAGATGGCATATTTGTCTTCTTTGCTGCTACTCTATACTCTGCTCCACACAGCTCTTCTGCTGTTGTGCACTGCTTTTTAACACAGGCAGATCTATCCATCTGAGCTTCTCCTTATCCTTCTCCAGCAGCCACACCTGTAGAGCTCTCTCACTTTCCTGAGCACTGACAGAGGCACTCAAGTCTCAATTGACCAGCCTTTGGCTGGTTTGAGTAGATTTGAAGGATCTACTTCACAATCCTGAAGGCAAGAAGCTGCCTTTTTGATTCAGCAAAAAGCTTAATTTTGATTAAACATTCTTGTTTGGTTCCTATAGGCCTTTCTTATTTGCCCTTGATGAGAAAATCCTACCAAATCCTCCAGGACTTTGCTGCTTCCTGGTCCTTCCCCCTAGATTACCTATTTTGGAGGTGAAATATTTTACCTCTCTAGTGACCTCTTCATCCACATCCTCTTCAGTACTACTAAGCCCAGCATCATCCAGCTTATAGTCATAAACCAGTCCTTCTTTTGGGAAAAGTAACTGGATCTGTGAGAAAAAAAGCTGTGGTGAACCTGGTTGCCACTCAGCTGAATTCACAGGAGGATCTACACTACTTCAGGGAAAACTTTGCTAATGGGGTGCTGCCCAGGCCAGGGGGGCTCAGATTTCTCCCAGAACTTCCAGCTCCAGTGGTCCCTTTAAGTTTGAGACAGACTTAAAGGGAGTAGCCAAGATGCCAAGAGGAAGTCCATCCAAAGCCTCCAGACATTCAAGAAGCTCTGACCGCCATCCATCATTACTAATTCCTCTATAATGAGAGAGGATCTGCTTTTCCTTTACTCACCTTTTCCTTTGCCATCTTACTTCTGAGCCACGAGCTGAAGGCCATGCGACTTTGGGCATCTCCAGTAGCGCCCACACTCCAGATCAAGGCAAATATAAACCAGGGTTCAATCAGCTCTCCCATACGAGCAGCCTTCTCCCGGGGAATGGTCTTAATTCCCTTAGAACCAGAGACAAGCAGAAAAAAAGTTCTCAGCCATGGTTAAGGCACACAAAACCCAGACTCTTCCTTATTTTTTCGTAATTCTATTCAGCTTCTATGTAGCTTGTCCTAGCCAGCTTTTCACAGGCCTTGTTAATATATTCTGTGGATTAAAATTTGTTGTTTTATTGATGTACTTGAGAGACTCCCCTTGCTGAACTAACGTCACTCAACAGGAGCTGGGAGAAGAATTTAGTCTTAGGTTTTTAATTTGAAAATTGTCCAGCCTTCTCCAGTACTAATTCTCAAAGGACCTGCAATCTGAAGTGCATCGCTGCTCAGCTCTGATCTCTGCTTTCCACTTATTCTCCAATTCCCTCTGCTATAAATAAAAGTGAACCTCTGCCCTCCAGCCTGGTAGGCATGGAGCTTATCTTTTGTTTCTTCAGTGGGCAGAGCATAATCCTTCCAGGTTTACCTATGCTTTGCAGGATGTCATATTACTTCTGCCCCGTAGATGAGCTACAGCATGACCTTTCTGCACCAACATCTTGTTCTCTGGTGACTAACCCTCTGCATGACTTGGTGTCCTTAAGAGTTACAGGCACAAATAATACTGAAAGAGGTAGCAAAATCCTACCTTAATGGGAATGAAAGGCTGATACAAACATTCCAAGAGCACGAGGAGGCTCCTTGTGAGGTTACTGTCCGTTGAGCTTATTATCTCCTTCACAGAGCTCCGCACAAAGTCGATGGCATCCTGTAAGGAAAGGCAGGAACAGCTCAGTGTCACCATCCAGCACAGCTGTCTTTGGTTTTACCTTCTCATTCTGGTTTCTCCTTGTCTCCCTCATGCTATGTTTAGCACGTATAGTGACTGAAAATGCTGCCATTTCCAACTGCATCCCAAGTATCACTGTTCTGACTGGAGAAAAGCCAGTCAAACCCCTAGGTTCAGTCTTAACCCCAAGAAACCACTGGGCCTGCCTTTTGGTTCTGCACAACAGTGATGTGCATCTTGTGGCATCACTGCTGTTAAATGGTTTGCTCCTTTTGGAGCTTTCCTTTGCATCTCCAGGTTACTCATTACAATAATGGCTTAGCAGCAGAGTAGAAATAACAAGACAGGTTCATACAACTTTCTCCCTGGAGTTACTCCACTGTAAGCAGCAGCGCTGGGATGATTTTGTCCAGAAAATAATTTTAAAATGAAATAAAATAAACTATAATGACCAATAAGACTAAGTCACATCTACAGGGATCAGTGAGTAACATCTATTAAACCCAGAAAATTCACAGAGCAGTTTGTATGCTGGTGGTCTGAACTGTTCCCACAATGGCATTTAAATCCAGGTCTTGATGAGTCTGTGCTGGTTGATATGCAAGCTGACAAGCTTAAACTCTGGGAAGGCTGGAATGGCACGGTAGCTCACCTTGAGGAATTTCTGGAAGAGAGATGCTAGTTTCTGTGAGAAGCGCTGCATGATTTCTGGGATATTTTTCAGCCAGCATTCAACGAAGGGGTCCAGCCCCAAGATGCTGGGTTCCAGGTAAACCATGCCACAGCGGGAGACTGTGGCAGGGGAAGCAACAGCCAGATCCTGGACTTCAAACATCATGGTCATGCTCTGGAAATTGTAAAACAAAAGGAAGGATAAGGACTTATTCACTTTTGATACATCTTTCAGTGCTGGGAGAGAGGAGTACAGACAGCAAGCAGCAAAAGCGAGAGGGATGAGTTACCTCTGTCATCTTTATGATTTCCCCTGAGCTGAGGCACAGCTTCTTATTGTCATCTAGCACTGTGTTCATGTTTTCAATCCACAAAGCATCAACTGGCCCATCAAACATATACCACTTCTTGGTGGTGTCAGTGGCCACAGTTCCCCGGCGGATCAGTGTGGAGAAGATCCCATCTGTCCTGAAAGGTGTGAGGAAGGCAGGGCTCGGCCCATTCTGGTTTTGCTGAAATCAATGGCAAAGTTCCCACCATATAAGGCAACAGAGCCAGAATATTACCCTGGTTTATCTGCCCAAGGATACCTGTGCCTCCCTTTTTGATGAGCTGCATAAAGGTCCATTTCATTCCTTTTTTTACTGAGATAAACATCTCAGCCTGAGTGACACCATGAAACAATTTCTTTGGGCATTAAATCTGGAATTCATATCATTTAATTGTAAAACATCAAGCTTTCCTTTAACATCTCTCTCCTCAATAACAAGTAAAGAGGCCTTGCTAGCATCCAGTTCAGGTCATAGGCAGGTTATCTGCTCTCTTGAGGTGCCTCTTTTTCTCCACCAAGTATAAAGGCAGACTCGAGTTACAAGGATAAATCCAGGCTAAAGGGCACGTCCCTACCCTCTTTATAACTGAAGTTCCCCATCCTCAACTGTCTGTGAACCCAGGTGGTGCTGGAGCTGGTGAACAGGAGAGCAGACACAAGGAATGCTGGCTGTTGACAGCAAGAACTTAATCTACACATGGAAACCTGGAGTGCAATTTCCATTCAGACCCTGGATAGACTCCACTCCTGCTATTAAATAATTATTTGTTATTTTTATAATGCTAGTGAATTCCAGGATATTGTTACTGAGATCAAGGGAAAACTGTCTGTTCTAAAGCTCAGCTGATTAAAACAGATGGATTTGTCTGTAAATACATTTTACATGGCTGCTATATTTTTCTTTCTGTCATGTTGATGTGCCTGTGTGCTGCCCTTGGGTAGAGTCACATCATAAATAAAACTGTTGAGCTTAATTGGAACATCCTATAAAATGTCCTTCAGCAAATATACACCAGATTCTAAGTTGGGAAGCTCTGGTCTCAGCATCAGTAATGTTTACTTGCTTGCACTTTTCCTAGAGGTAGTTAGCTTCATATATATTTAGTTTCCCTCATATTACAGAACACAGTTTTTAGCTTTGCCCCTAAGCAAGTGCTGGCTGACAGGGCCAAAGGGAGATTCACACTGCTTCTCACACCTTAGATTCCAGATAAAGTGAGCTGCAAAGTCAAGCTCAGGTCACATATGAAAACATAAGCAGTAGGACCTGGCTGCAAAGAGGGCAAATGGGCCATTGGTTCTTGTTTCCAAAACATGCAAGCAAGCAGGAGTCCTGGTAACGGGAATGAAATGCCTCTTTATGCCTGAAAGTCACTCCTCATCATTCAAGGCTACCAGTGCATTTACACAGAACAATTCAAGTGCACAGTACAGAGGTCACTTTTCTTCAGAAGCAAAGCAAGTGTTTTTAAGCTGCTGTATCTTAGAGCAGGGGCATGTGCTCCAAAGCTATTGAATTATTGTTATGCAGTTAATGCTGCGAGCTGAGCTGCAGGAACTGTCTGGGCATGTGCTGGCAGACGGGCCAAGCACACAATAAAAGATGTCAGCTTAAATCTCCGTGACTGGCTATTGTAGCTGGGTGAGGATAAGGACTTGATCGCTTCTGGTTTTGCGCCACCACCCTAAACGGTTCTCAGCCTTGAAGAGAAGACGCTCAAGACCAGAAAAGTGTTTTCTGTCTGGAAGGGAGGAAAGAAGGTTTTGTACTTTACCACTCATGCGTTAGCAAGTTGAACTCTCCATAAAGCTGGCCCATTGTGATGGATTTGGGATTCAGTATAAAGTAGTTGACTGCTTCGTAATTCCCACCACTGGCTGCAGGCTGACCTTTCAGTGATGTCATTGCAGCTGCCAGGACTTCATAACTCTGCAAAAGCAGGACAGCCAGAGAGTTAACTGCCATGGCTCCAGGATGACAAAGCCTCTTGCTCTCACAGCAACTGCATTCAAAAGGCAGTGAGAAAGGAGACAGAGCGGAGGGTAATATCATAGTAAAAAGATGCCTGGCTGAAATAAAAGCACAGAAATAAAGCATTCTACATGCAGTTAGATCTCCTGTGCAGGAGGCCTGAAGCACATCGAGATGTCAAAGCATGTCTCAGCCTTAAAAATCTGCAGCAGAGCTAATAAGCCTTGTTCTAATCTCACAACTCACAACCCAAAAAGTGAGCTAGTAATATACTTTCCCATGGCTATAAATCAGTACTAACTGGCAGCATCTTTGTGCCCAGACTTCTATCTGAGAGAAGCTGGAAATGCCAGAGCGTGAGTCTTCTGTGAAACGTAAACCTCTGCATCACTAGGGGGGTGATGGTTTGCTGGGGCCAGCACAGTGTCTCACCCATACCTTTGTCTTCCCAGAACCCGTTGGTCCCACCAGCATAAGGCCATGACGGACCACAGTGGTCTCATACAGCTGGATGACCTTAGTCACAAAACCTGTAGAGGAAGATGATGCACAGTCGGTCTTGGAGCACATCTCTTTCCTAGGACAGCACACTGGACTGAAAGCCCAGACCCAGAGGGAGCTTGTGGAGAGCCTTTTCTCTCACCATCGACATCCTTCAGATTGGCTTGGATGCAGGATTTGCGGATGGCTTCCTCCAGGATGCCATAATCAACAGGCGTTTCTTTGATGTTTGGAAATAAATCTGACACAATACCATTGAAGAGCTTGAGGTCATCCTGCAGGAATTTGGGTACGTTGGCATCCCTAATAGCCCGCAGGCAGATGAGCTCCTGCAAGGATTAAAGAACTCAGGACTTCAGAGATCATTCCTCTCTTATAAGGCCACATTAGTCTATGGCAGTGTGAGCTGCAAGCACATTTACCTCATCCATATCAGGATTCTCTCTTTTGAGGTTGCCAGCTGTTGAGATGACAGTCTTCACAGCTCTCATCCCAAAGTCATAGTGGTCCTGGAAAATGCAGAGGAAAACAATGTCATCAGACAGAGAAGCACCACCTAAAAAAGAGGAAACCTACGCATGCACTCAGTTAGCAGGTAAGAAAACAAAATGAGAGAGTTATGCCTTCAGAACAACTCCTTCATCCAATTCTGTTCTCAGGATCCTTGAAACAACTAACTAGTCCTCAGCTGTACAGGCTACAAGTGAAGAAGACATGAATAACTGCAGGATGAAAAATCCTAGAGGGAAGGAAAAGCAGGCAAGGCTGCTTGGCTGAACTGTCCTGACACTGTAATACTATCTAGGACTTAGGGTGAATGCAAGTCCAGCCACACAGGTGCAAAAATGAGAGTTAGAAAGGAGGGAGGAAGATGAAGAATGGGTATGGTGACCTTTTTGAGATATGCTATCATAAGGCACCTAGAGAACCATCCAGGCACTATGTGCTTAGGCTGAGAAAGCCTCACATTAAGAAAACACATTCATGGACATTAAGGCATCTACCTGAGAGCTGAGCTGCTCTGACAATAGTTTGAATGTTGTGGTGATCTTCTTTGCAAGGACTTTGGCTTCATTAAACCCAAAGGAGTAGAGTGAGATCTCAGCAATCATGGAGTAATCTGGGACCATCATAGCCACAGGACGAAAGAGAGCCTGAAACATACAGATCCAACACAAGATCAAAAATCTGTCGCTTCTTGCTTTTTTCCCCAGCAAACTGGAAAGGCTGAGTATCTATCCAAGACTGTTTAGAGGTCACAGCACGAGTGTGCCTGGCACCTGTCAGCAGACTGCAATCTGAGGACTGCCATTTGCTTACATATTGTGTTTCAAATCTCAAAGTCTGGAAACCTCCCAGAAGTGTTGCATCCTAACCCTTGCCATAGACACACTGGTGGGTCCAGGTAGCCTGCAGCACCTGTGTTGCCCCTCTGCTTTCTGTCTATGCAGCCTCCCCTCCTCACCTTCAGGTTATCGGGCAGTTCGGTACGCCCAGCATACCCCGGGTTCATTGTGATGAAGACGGCACAGGATGGCACCAGTGGGATCTCTGTGCCCTCAAATATGAAGGACTCCACCTGGAAAATTACAAATATGATTGTCCTCAAAGAACAGAGCCTGACCTACAAATTAAATAACGTAGCAGCATCTTCCATGAAAAGAACAATGGCTTTTAGTAGTTAAATTATCAAGCGCATACACACACAGCTGCCCACAACTGTAGTGACTCAATCTGGTCCCACTGCAGGAATCCAGTATTACCAGCAATATTTTCCCCTGCATAAGAAACTGGGATCATGGAAGATTTACTGATAGGATAAATTTTTTTTTTTTGACTCTTGAACAGACTCCTATCTCTCCAGCTGTAAACAAACATCTTTCCATTTATTTCGCGTTAGAGATCAGACCTGAATTAATTCATGGCAAAAAGGGCAAAGAGAAACCTAAATCCTTTTTAAAGCTGTGTAGGTAGTAATTTCAGATGGGGGATAAAGTAGTGCAGAAGAATTTACGGAGAGCAAGTTTCTAATTCCAAGCCAAAGTCAAGGAGATTCAGGTCTTAACCCTTCTGAGCCTCCAGAGAACAAAGCTGGTTGCTAGACTGGCTGACAGCTGAGTCTCCATTAAAGCCAACAATTCACTTTCCAATGCAACTCTGTGTGTACATGAATGTGCATTTTTCTGCACATACTGGGTTTTGTGAATCCACCAAAGCTTGGATAACACATTTAGACAAATTGGGTGCTGAGCAACTCATGGCAGAACACTGGCTGCCTTTATCACAGCTCTGATTTTTATCAGCTCAGTGGATCTGCATCAGAGTGTCTCCCACACCAAAGTCTGCTGGCACTGCAGCTCAAGCTGAGATTTACTTCAGCCTGTGAGAGTGTGGGCAACTGTGGCAGCACACACTTGGGTTAAAAACCTCGCCCCCCAGCATGCTGGCTGTGTAATGGTCTGATACGATGCACCACGGCCAGGACATTGTTCAAACCTCTCCAAGCTTAAGGATGTCTGTCCAAGTCACCCCTGAGCACTGAAGTGAAGCAGTCCCCCATGAAGGTTTGCAGGGACAAGGACTTGCCTGAACTAGCTCAAGTGGAGATTATTTTGTCTGCCTTTGTATCCACATGTTCCTTACATACCCTCTGCTGTTGTGCTTTCTGGATGGTTGTGATCTGCTGGGCCACCACAGAGAGCACCTCGATATCGATGCGGTTGAACTCATCAAAGCAAGCCCACGCGCCAGAGCTGGGCAGGGAAGGAAAGATGGAGGGAGTCAGGAACACCCCACAGGAGCAAACTTGCAGTCAAAAGTTCATCTAGATCTAGAAATTACAAATCCACATGCTGGGTAGGTAAAACAGGGACTAGAAGTGAACCCCAAAGGCCCCTTATGTCCCATGGCAGGCAGTGACACAGCCACAGTGCCCTGGGACGGTGGAAGGGGCTGTAGCCCCTCACCCTGACGTTGCATCCCAGGCCATGTGATGAGTGACCGTGGCAATAACTGATCCTATAGCCTGGGACAAATTCTGCATGTTATAGATTTGAGCTTTAAAGAGGTGTCATGTTGAATTCCTGGTTTGTACCTGAGTTGTAAATGTAGCAGATACAATTTAGACAACTCTTAAGTCCATTTTTTAGAATTTGGAAGACTATGTATAAAGCTGGAAGCATGCCTATGAGGAAGGTGATCTTCCCACAAGGCATGGCTTAAGAAAGAAGTTAAATAACTTACAAAGAAAACATCTGAGACAAGAATATCGCTTTTGTTGGAGTAACTAATTCAGATTCACCAGTGTGCAACAGACTAATTGGACCAGCTCTGTTTGAAACATAGAGAAGAGAGAAGCCTCTCTGAGAGGATCCCTCAGGGCTTAGAGCAGGTCTCTCTTGGCTGCTCAATTTTGAATATTCTCAGCAGATTCTCTTCTTCTTAAGATTAAGCAGCTTGTGGGCTGAATCTCAGTTCAACAAGTATGATATTAAAATAAAGGCCAAAGCTGCAAACATTTGCACAGGTGGATTAGTGCACTGTGGATTAGTGCAAAGCATTTTAATTTTGCCTTAAATGAACAGGATCTCCTTTTATCTTTTTTTTTTTTTTTTTCTTTAATTGGATCCAGTGTCCCTCCTTTCTGGCTGGAATTTTGTAACCTTGATTATTCTGGAACTCATTAACCCCCTTACTAGGGCTTTGCTTGTTCTTTTGGGCTGCTGTGAAAAATACCCACCAATTCCCAGTGGCCAGCATTCCTGGATCCTGCCTACTCCTCAATAATGACATGCAGCATTTCATTGTACCTGGCTAATCCCTTAAAAAACTTTCCCATTGCCATAAAGTCGAGTTGGTCTGAGCAGTTGAACACTACAGTTTGGATTGCTAGTGCTTTGCCCAGGTCTTTCGTTGTTTCTGTTTTGCCTGTTCCTGCTGGTCCTGCAGGTGCTCCTCCAAATTTCAGGTGCAAAGCTCCTGTAAGTGTCAGATAACACCTACGACAAAGAAGAGACCACATGATGAAAAAAAGCATTTGTACTACTGATTTCAGTAAGGGAGACATGATCTGTCCAGCTGGAGACAAGGAGGAATCCATCATTCATTATTCTGCAAAACTGCTTTGATATGCAGCATTCTGCAAAGGAGTTAGCTATGTGGCCTTGATTAGTATTCACAGGGGCCTGCATGGATAAATCCTTCTGCCACTGGCTACAAATTCACTCTCCAGAAAAAGGACAGTTACTAAAAGGTAAAACTATTATTTCTGCTGCATATCCTAGAGTACTAGATGCTATCTGCTGGCTTCTAGAAGAGCTCCTTAGCTATCAGTTGGGCATTTTATATGAGTCAAAGCACTACATTAAGAATTAGGAGAGTGGAAGCAATCAGCCTGAGCGCTGATCACCAGGAATACAGTAGTTACCAATGCCAGGATGTTCCTATGCCCTCATCTCAAGTAGTACTTTACTGTACAAATGGTTTCTATTTACACACAGTAAGCAGTAGGACCCACTTGGTCAGATCCTTGGTTTAATTCTGTTCGTCCAGAAGAAAAAAAAACAGAAAAGAGAAAAAAAATACACATTACCCAGAAAACAATCTCCTTACCTGTCAGTGAGGGGTGTGATAACCAGACGTCCAGTGTTCCCCAGATACTCATAGCCATAGATAAATTCAGCATTGACTGCTCTGATGTACAGGTCCTCCCTTGTCCAGTAGTACCTAATGATGAGTGAGTATGACAGCAGAAAGATAAACAGTGGCTGGCAGACAGAACAGCAGCTCACGAGACCACAGCCTGCAGGTATGGAGACCTGCACTTCAAGGGATTTCCCTCTTGAGAGAAGAAGGAATAAGGTAACACAACAGGGTGGACAGGAGTTCTCACAGGACCTGAGATCAAGCATTGCACTCCTTGGGCAGGAGGATGTCTTTTCACAATGAAACATCATGGTATGGGTTAGTCTATACTGCCAAAGTGGATGTCATGAAAACCAGGTCTATCTCAGATGCCTTAGAACTAGCATCCTTAACAGACTTTAATCCCACTCCTCATGTTACAGGTAACTCAGGACTACTGCTTACAGATGGTGCAAACTTCTGTTTCTATTTGTCATGGACACAGCTGGCCAGGGAGGCCAGGTGAGGTTCAACAGCAATGCTCTCTAACCTGAGCTGGGAGATCCACTCGAAATCATTCATGCTCGTTACATTCTCCTCAATCAGCTTTGCTGCAACATCCTTGGCGTGGACCTCAATCACAATAAGAGCTGACAACACTGCTCGCTGCATCCTGGACAGTTTTCCACGGACCAGGGCAACCAAATCACCCAGCTGGGAGAGGAAAAAAAAGTACTCTGAAGCAATCCATTCAAAAAGCCAGGCTGCACTAACACAATGCATGCTAAAACTCAGATCATAGGCTGTGTCAGGGCCACTTCTGCCTTTTCTCTTGTCAGAGATACAAATGATTGCTCAGAACGCAGATCCTACTCAGGGCTGGCTCAGACCTGACTTTTGCCTACACCATTACCATATTCAGGTGAAAAGAAAGCGTTAGATCCACGATGAGGCCCAGAGCTAATAACTCCCAGGTATTAGGTGTGGTTGGATGCATGGAACAGATACAAAAGATGCAGTTTCATCTTGCACTGTCCATCACTTCCATTCTCCTTTACCTTCAACTTCTTGGGTGAAAGTTACCTTTCACCTTGTTATTGTCTTCAGGTCATGATCATATTATCAGTCCTGTACATTATTTGAGGTTTATGATGACAAATATCCTAATGATTAAGAAGACAAGAATCTGTTTTTTCACCTGTTTTGAACTGTGCTATGCAAAATTGTGTCTCTCTTTCCCCCACAGTATGGTTCTGATTGTATTTATAACTTATCAAAGGTCTGATGATTCAAAAGTCACCATCTGGCAAAATCTCACCCTTTCATTCATTTTCATACCTGAGTACTCAGCTGTGGGTAAAGCCTGTCGGACAAATCTCCAGCTTCCAAGGCTTCAGACACTTCCTTTGTCCAGAAAATCTGGCAGCCAGCAATGACCACTTGGCCAGGCCATTGCAAGACCCATGCAGTACGTGGAGTCTTAAAATAGAAAAAAATAGGGAAAAAAGGGTGGAAAATGGTGGTAAGACAATGACTGATTGATAGATTGATTGATTTCTATGTTCCCTTGCTGCTTGAGATGCATGATTAACAAATAAGAACTGAGTTCTTGTGTAAGAGCCTTTTCTTTTTTCCCCTCCTGTTGCTGTCAAAAAATCTTCAGGCACTGGGTACAGCAGGTACCTTCTCTCCACTGTGCCATCTGCAGTAACCTGTTACAAGTAGCCCAGAGCAGGGCAAGAGCAGGAACTTGTAAGACCGAAAAGAATGTTTCCCCTCCTCTGGCCTATTCCAACTTTCCTACTTTCAAATTTTCAGTCTGAACAACAGAAATATCTGAGGCCTTTTTGGTTTTCAACCTTTCTCGATGCTTAGACCTAACCAATTAGAAATTTAGACTTTATACCAGCAAAGCTTTTACACAGAAACCAGAGCCAAGATGCACTGATGGAAACCAACAACTGCCTTTGTTACTTTTACCAGCCCCTAACACACTGTGTGAGACATGAGAGCTGAAAGAGAAGATCCTTATAAAGAGGAAGCCATCTGGAGAGACAAACAGATATGGATTCATACAGGGTTGTTTTTATGGTAATAGGAAGCATTTTATGGCTGTGAGGGAGTGTGCAGGATTTGCACTCTTCTGGACCATGAGCTTCTTGCTCAGCTGCACATTCTGCACTTGACCAACACATAACTGGATTAAAGGCTGTATTTTGAAAGTAGAATAGAAGAGAATATTCTAGTAGAATATTCCAAGTTCCTCAGCCCCATCACTGGTGACCTCTGTGGCAAGCGTGGAAACAAGACATCAGAGACCTGGTGGTCTGTGATAAAACTCTTACCTCTGGATAGACACCAATTGATTTTTCTATGTTGTCCCGTACACTGGCCTTCATAGATTTTTCTACTTCCAGCAGCCAGTCTTCCACATTTTCAGAGGGATGGATGGGAGTAAACAGCTTCACCTCTTCTCCATCAGCAGAGTACATGTGCGTGATCTGTAGGTCCTCCTGGAACTTCAGCTAATGGAAGAAGCACGACATGAGATGTGAGCGGAGGATTTCTGTTCTATCCCTGCCTTCCTGCCCCTGGGGGACAGCCAGCCTGTACCAGTGTTTTCTCATTATAAACCTGGTGCCAAACTTGGTTGTCAGTGGGGATAAAAAAGCGTGCGACAGACGCGCAAAATGACCTCTCCAAATAATGGAAGATGACTGTATGAAAACAAGAGATTCACATCGCTGGTTTAACTTGAGTGAAGCAAATCAAATTATAGGTAGGATGAACATTTCTCATTGCCTGTCTAGGATTCAAACCCTTGACTCCTGTTCAATTCTGTAGATTCAAATCATTTCCCTTGAGGTCACAGTGCCTGGTTTTAAGACTAAAACTTTAACAGCTTCTCCGGTGCCCCAGCATATCACTGAAAGTCCCCTTATTTATTCCAATGGCTTTGCACCAGGTTTCCAGTTCAATTTCCTTTCTATTTTTCCAAACTAATGACTAGGAGATTGGTTTTACTGTCTGAGTATTGTGGTGGTGCGAGCTGTGACTAGCTATGGAGTCTGAAGTCTATTAGGAATAACAAAGAGGAAAAATAGCCAGGTTAACTCCAGCTCCTAAGTAGGGGTGAAGGCAGAAACTAAATTCAGTTCAGGCTTGTTCACTCCTTGTCCCTTCTGAGGCTGTCAGCAAGAGTGGGATTCCATCCTAACAAGATGCCTGAAAGTAGACAGCTAAGTCAGAGCTATTTCTCTTGGCCTCATGGTGGGATGGACAGACATCTCCAAAGGGAGTGCCCTCTCTTCCTGAGATGGATATCTAAGTGGATTTCTCCAAGTTGCCCTTGGCAGATGCCTATTTACCCCCATTTTCTGAAGGACAACCAAGGATGCCCAGTTCACAGGCAGAAGTCTGGCTTTGAAATGTCTAAAGTGAGGTTGATTGAATCCCATTCCAGGACAGGCAGCTCCTGGCAGTGCCTATGTACAGTTACAGGTTCCCAGGAGACACATCTCCAAACAGCAGAATGTGAACACTGCTCCAGACCTCAGAACACCTCCAAGTTCCCGTGACATCAGCACTCCAAAGGTGGGCCAAGCCACTGGCATGCTTGGTTTGCCTACCTGTGCAATGTTCTCGAAGCATTTGTGGAGGTGAGGTTGTACAGCAGTGGGGTCTTTTGTCTGAGACAGTATTTCCAGCAGCTCATCATCCGAAAGGAAGTAGAACCTACAAACACAGAGACAGGCATGACGAGAGGCTCTCTTTACTGCAGCATCAGGGGCTAAGTCCTGGCAAGCTGGGGAACAAGCCTTTTGCTAAAGACACTGTTTCTGACTGCTCGCTGGTCTCCTGGTATTTGTTTAGGAGATGAGCAGCCACAGTCCAGACATCTCCCTTCCTGTAGAGACAGACTTCTCCCTCTACATAAGTCAGTTATTCTCAAGCAAAGAGGATTTAAACAAGTATCAAAGAGGATTTAAACAAGTATCAAAGAGTAGAAGTATTCCTTCAGGAATAAGAGACAAAGTTACCCAGAGGTGTTCATTTTACTCCCCCTTTTCTACACAAATCATGAGGGACAGATATGCAGCGGTGCTACCAGACTGCCCTTAACTCACCACATTTCTGTGTGCCTGTTTTCTCCCCATCAGATGGCAGCATTGAAAGGCACAGCCCTGCTTATGTTTTGCAGCCTCATGAATATATCCTAAGCTTAGATGGCTTTGCTTTTTCTTGGCAGAGTGGAGTGAGCCTCTCCTTTCATATTTTCTGAACCAGGGAGCACAATCCAGCCCACTGAAATTTGGGGTTACCTGGGAAAAGCAGCTCTCTTCGTCTCCAGATATTCACTCAGCCCTTTCTGCACGAGTTCGAGTAGTTTGTTAGCATTTTGCAGCTTCTCTAGTAGCACTGGATCAGGGCACAAAGAAATCACCTATAACAGAATGGAGAACAGAGGAAGCATCAGTATTCTAAGCATGTGGGAGATAAGGCAGTGGAGATAATTGGGTTGCCCACTGATGTTACTGATAGGATTTAAATGACTCACGAACAGGAACACTTTCACAGGGGTCTGGAGAGGTGTAAGCTTTGTGGGTAAGGAGGGGAAACAGCTCTTGTGGATGTGACAAGCACATTTCTGGGTTCCCCTAAATACCAACACTTGTAATAGGGAACACAAGTGGTGATGGAGTCCTGGGAAGTGGAGACTGGAGAACAGAAGAGAGCAGAGCACTGCTACCAGGACACAAAAACAATGGCTCTAAAAACCTCACAGAGTCAGTCTTGGGGAGGAATTGAGGGAGTTACCTTATGGCTTACAACCATAGCAGGGCTGGTTACAGGAGTCATAGGAGGCAGGGGGGCTGTGTGTTGAGGAGGAGCAATCTGATGGGGTGCAGAGTTTGGTGCAAGGCATTACAGAGAATGACTCTGTCCATTCTTACACCAGAACAAAAGGTCAAGTTCAAAGAGAAGAAACCCAGCACAATGCCCCGGGCAAGGCTGCACAGTTAATACAGCACTGCTCATGTCCACTCCATTACAAAAACAACGACTCAAAGACACAGTCCTTCTGAGAGCACAGCTCCAAGGAGTTTGGGAGACCTGCACTGGCCTTCATCAAGGCACATACCTCAGGGTTTTCATTAGCATTCTTCATGATCTTCCTCCAATCCTTATCCACAGTCTGGTAGCGCTTGCTTTCCACTGGGAGCTGTCTTTTGATGTCCTCTGAGCTAAAGATTGGCTCCAAGTAGAGCCAAGAGCGCTGACAGTTCAGCCATTCCTCTAGGACATCCTAGTGGGAAGCAAGAAGAGCACATCAGAACCCCATGCTATAAACCTGTTCAACAAAACGATTCAAACTGTGTACCAGAATGAGCTTAAAAAAACAAGCAAGAAAAAAAAGAAAAAAGAGGTGATGCTGCATTAGACCTTCCACAATTCTAAAATCTACCTGCAAGGTCAGGAGTTGGAATTTCCCTACCAAATAATTAACAACTTCCTAGCAATCCCCACTGATAACAGTTCTCAGCAGGCATTAGAATTAATACCCACTACTTTATTGGGGATAGTTTAGAAATATGTGTAAGCCAATACTAAAGTTCAAAGGGACTCTGCAGTGCCAGGTCAAATTTCTGTGACTGGTATTTCTGGTTTTTTTACAGAAGCTGGTACAATGTGAGCACAGAGTAAAATGGGAATTTTATTCTGTGGAAAGAGATTTTTTTGGTGGAAGAAGAATGACAAATAAAAGATGCCAGACTGCAATTCTGTCATATCCTCTCTCCTGCCTGGGGTACCTCAGCCCCAGCCTTGCCTACAGAATAATCCATCACAAGATCTTCAAACAACTCTCTGAATTAAGAGAATGAATGAAAAGCTAAATATTTAAGTTAAACACCAGGCAGGAAACCCTGTTCGTCAGGCATTCAAAGGAGCAAGAGAATTAGGTTTGAAGAACATCCTCCTCGTCCATTTGCAGGAGATTGGACAGCCTGGGGAACTTGCCCAACATTGCAAAGCAACTGAAAAGTGTTTGACTCCTTTTCAGACTGCCTTAGACACATGGTGCTATCTACAGTCCACCTGACCTAGCAAGAGCTGGAGTTTTCCAGGACTACAGACAACAATGTTTGCCATACTCCATCAGCTAACCCTGGCAAGCCCCTTCCCAGAGGTGGATTTATGGGCCTTTAGTGACACAATCAAAAGAAGGGGTAGGAAAGGCAGCGTGAAAACCTGTACACCATCACTGCCAAAACCACACATTAAGTAACTGAATTTCCCCATGTCACCTACTGCCATGGGGCTTGGAGCAGCATGTATCCTCATGAGCACTGCAGCAGTGGCCCAGGCACACACAGATGGTAAGCACCAATCGACAGAATAAGGTAGATATGAAAAACAGACAGCAATACAGCTGTGCATCAAACACCAACATTTACACAGAGTTCTCCAGCCAGACACTTGTACTGGAACTTTTCTCCTGCACCAATGCTATTTTGCTGTCAGAGTCCTGCTGGGTGCTGCTGGTTTGAGGAACACACGCTGGCACAGTCTGCCAGATGCTGCTTAAAAGTAGTCTTTCATGTGCTTTCCTACACTGAGATGTGAATGATAGCATGGATTTCACAGAGTTTGTAAGAATCTGTGAGGTCCATTAGTATAGTATGATTAGAGACACCAGTAAGACTGTTTACAGCAATGGGAGAGTTCTGGCCCCACCAAAACATATTGCAATAGGCAGCAAAAGAGCTGCATTATTTTACTAGAGTCAGAGGGCTTTCAAAGGCCCTATTCCTCCCTAAAGACTGATACTCTCTCAATAGCTGTCCTTCCAGCTCCCTAGCAGCAACTGCACAGTGTCCATGTCCCAGCATGGCAGCAGAGCCCAGCTGCCTGCCTTCACCACATGTGTGTGGGTAAGAAACCAATACCTGTGTCATCTTCAGCTTAGTTTCCCATTCATTCATCCTTTCCTCAAAAGGCTTCTTGAAGGGTGAGAAGGACATGCTCTGAACCAGGACAATATGATCATCCAGGAGCTGAGAAATGTCATCGGTGCTTTTCAGAATATAGGTTTTTGTTTCTTTGTAAAGCATCACACCAAACACAACTGATTTCCATTCACTCTCTATCTTGTTGAGTGACTGAAACAGAGGGACAAAGAATTTAATTTTCAGATACAACCTGCAATGGTTATCCCAGCTTCCACAACTCTCTTAATGCCCTTCTCTAGGAAATGAGAGATTTTCACTCCTGGATTCCACTAGAAACTGCAACTGTGTATTTAATGCATGATACACTCAGCAACAGCACATTTCCTCTGCTTTTCCCATAGATTCAACACCTCAACACCTGTGCTGAAAGGAACACCTTGAGGGAAAAAAATGGCAATTTCACCTTCAGGCCCATTTATGCTATGAGCTGCACAGAGGCTGCCAGCAAAGGGCCTGTTAAAGACTACAGTTAATGATGGCTTTGTCAAAGGGGGAAATATCCATTAGGAACTCACCTGAGATTTCAGGGAACAAGAGCTGCCACAAGGTCATGACTTTTAATCAAGACCATCTTAGATCGTATATGAACTGGTGAACTGATAGACTTTCAGACTATTTAACTTGTGAATCTCCAGAGCCAGCAAGTTTTTCCTGCACTGGTTTACTGGTTTAAAGGATTAGCCATCTCTGTTTCCAGTCCTAGCTAATCCCCTTGACATAACATTTGAATGGCAGAATGCAGACAGTCAATTTATTTTAACATAACCAGTCACTAATCCCAAAGTGAGGAGTGAGACCTGAGCAGTGGATCAGCATAACCATCAGGCAGTGCTGTTATGCTACAACTGAAATTCTACACAAGGTGGAATATGTTTGTCTAGTGTGTGAACTCAGTTGTGTGGCCATTGCTTCCCTCTGTAAGGGCAGCAGCCTTTTCACTTGTGCTGCAGAATGTGTCTCTGGGACAACAGGAACACCACCCAAGACAACAACTGCCTGCCCAGCAGAAGCATATTTGAGAAGCAACCAAAGATACAGCAAGTCCTCTCTGCTCACATTTTCGATGGCATATTCCTTGCTGGCTGTCTCGGCCACTTTGAGAATGTTCTCAATGTGGTCCGGCAGGTTCAGCTCCAAGCAGCGACCAAGAGTCAGAGTGGGTTCCAGCTTGACATCGGGGCTAATTTTGTTCGACAGCATCTCCCAGTGCCGCTCTCTCATACCAGGATTGCGCAGCCCTTGAATTAAGGGGACGTATTGTTTGAATTCTTCAATCTTGTCTCGAAAGCTCATTGCGACACCCTGGCAGTCTTGCAGGGGGGAAAAGAGAACAACATCAGCAAAGTCTTGCAGGGGGAAAAAGAGAACAACATCAGCAAAAACACTGGGTGAGGAAGTTGCCTTAAGGAATTTCTAGAAGTTGTCTAAAGCCTGATGTGCATGTAGTCACATGGTATGGGGTAGATAAGCAGCAGGAGAGAGCACTGGAAAATGCAGGTCGAAGTAATGAGGATATGAAGGATCTCTCTATATGGCCACTAAGGCAGGATTCAAGAAGCAGATCTGCCTATCAGCCAAAAGCCATGCTAAGCAGAAGTGTGACTTAGGCTTGAGCTCACCAGAGGACAAGAAGTAAACAAATTAACTCCTTGATATGGGCTCAATCCTGATGAAGCCTCATCTGCCAGAAGGTATTTTAGAAGCTTTGATCATCATTCCAAGACATTTACTTCTTAACAAGGCTACATTGTAAGTTATCTCACACCCCAGCTCAGTCCATCCTCCATAGAAGATGGACACTATATCTAGGAGCTAGAGGCAGGCTGGGATCCCAGCCAGCTCTGGAAATGGGAAGCATGCAGGAGAGACCCTGCCAGCCTATAGCCATGCTAGGGACAAATGTACTTCTGCCTCATAGGAAGGAAAAAGTGAAGGAATAGGCTTTTCTCTTGGGGGGCATCCTGGAAACCCCTGTCTCCTCAGTGTTCATATCCTGCCCTTTTTCCAGCTCATGCTACTGTGAGTAAAGCAATGGGTAGGCAAAGCACACGGGACTTGCTTCCCTTTCAAAATGTGGCTACAGCGTGTGCCTCCTTTGACTGAACCCTGAGTGGCTGCGCTGCACACTCACAGCAAGGATGTGACTGCCACACACTCTCTGATGGGTGTATCCAAAGACAAGGCAGATTCAAGGACAAAACATATATATTTCCAGGTGCCAGGGGATATTGCAATGAATACGAGCAGGTATTCTTAGTATTTCTGTTTATCATAATGATTCATAGTTACTCATGCATCCACTCATCACCTCCTCCATTGGGGCTGATTCATGGCATTGTTTAAGAGCAAGTTCAAGTTAAAAAGGATGAATCAAAAATCACCCACAGCAAAATATATTTCAATCTAAGCCATCTGGCAGGAGATTTTTAGAATCAGCTCTAAAGAATGACCAACATATCTCTGAGAATCAGGGAATGGGAAGTTAAGCTACAACTGAAGTCTCAATTCCAGCTTTATTAGGAGAAATGGTTAAAAGACCTTCATGTGAATTGCAAGGGCTGGGTGCAATCATCTAAACCTCATACACATTCAGGCAAGAAGGAAAATTTTTATTATATTCCACAGATCAGTTCCAGATTCTGCAATTTCGTTTTATTCATAACAAAATCAAGACCTCTTCTGGCTTTCCATTAAATTCATTGGCCAATAGAGAAATTAGGATTGGCCAAGAAAACAGCACCTGGAAGACCCAGATTCAAGTTCCCTCACTGCCTGACTTGCGTAAGGGCTTAAACCCACATGTCTAGCCAGTGGGCTATATAGTAATTCTCTGTGACTAGCCAGGATTATTTCTCTTTATATATATGAGTAAATACTAACTGCAACATCAGAGGGTGGCTTTTATTTCAGTATCGTCTTGGGAATTAGGTATAAAAGGGATTTGCAGCCTGGTAGTTTCCACGCCAAATTGGTACTTCAAGCAGCTAACTAGCATCTAGATGTGAATCATCACTATTTCAGGGAAAAAAAAAGTGGAAAATAACTTTGCTAGCATCATTTTCTCAGCTGTCTATAATACACACGTGACATCTTGGCAATCCCTGTTCAGAGCCTCACCTCAAAATGCCATTATGCACCAACTTCCTTTCCCCAGACTGTGTATCTACCTGGTGAATCCTTGAACTGCTTCACGCATCTCTGCATTGTCTTAAGAGAGTCATTGACATTCTTTTCTAGCTCCTCAGCCTCAATTTTAACAAGAGAATCATTCATCCAGCTCTCGTTCCAATTCATCCAGTCTGACACTGTAGTCCAGAGATCATAGTATGGCTGGAATTCCTTAGTCATCTTGGACACCACACCATACTTTGGAAAGAGAGAAAGAAAAGGCATAAGCAACAAGTATATTCACCTCTAGATGACAGATTTTGTGTCAAAAGGCAAAAAAAAGCCCAACTCTTTTTTGAATCTGAAGCCAGCACTGTACTTCAAGAGGATATATCAGACTACCTTCTCCTGGGACAACAATATATATTCCAAGGGAGAGCAACCAGCAGAGCTGGGCTTGACAAATTCAGGACAAAATGCATCCAGTGGAGCTGTGCCTGCACAATGTATGTGGCATGGAAAGCACTCCCTCCACTTGCCTCTACAAATATTCTCCTGCAGAATGAAGATATTTTGATGGGCAGGCCATACACAGTCAGTGAAAGCACACACTGCACAACCATATCAAAACTTGTCTCCTTACAGTGAAGGAGAAGTAACCACAGACTGAGGGGTAGGAAAAGATCACGTGAACTCCACTTTTGGTCTGCAGCCAGACTAGGCTGGATATGGATGACAATGACTCATTGGCAGCTGAGCAGCTACAAGCAAAATTGAGTGTTTGCAACTATATAAACTGTTGCCTTAAGAGAACACCACACTCCGAGCCCAGCCAGCTGCCAGCACCCACCATGCAACCACTCGCATTCACACCCATAGACCTGAAGCAACAGCCTTACAGAAATGATGCATCTTAATTGCTGCTTCAAGACCTTCCCCAACCAATTCCTCCTCATCACCATCCCTCAGATCTCAGTGTGGGCACCCAAGTCTCTCACAGAAGTGGTACTATCAGGCCCTGAGCAGCCTTCCACATTCTCCTGGGATCAGCACTTCTGCAGCACAGCATGGTCACTCTACAGGACTGAGAAGCAGGTCACCAGATAAACCAAACCAGCATGAAGGATTCCTTCCTGAGGAACTAGGTATTTGCTCTACCTACCACCTAAAATGCCAACAAAGACTGGAGTCCTGCAGGTACAGGACCTGACACTTACATCGGTAACTTTGATGCCAAAGAGTCTTTCCCTGTTGTTGTACAGAACTGCCATATCCTGAAGCTCCTTCAGCTGCTTCCGGACGTCCCTTGCATATTCAGCAAACTCATGAGCTTGGTTAACATCTGACTGGATGGAAAATCCACCTACAGTCAGCTGGAAGAGAAAAGGCAGGCATAAGATGGGGCTCTGAAGCTGAGTGCTGCCTCTAGAGATCTCAGCTTCCTGGTGTCTCTTTGTTTCATTCAAAGGCAAGATTTTTATGCTCAAAATTTCACCTCCACCAAACCAATTCCAATTCTGTTTAGACCATGATGAAAGTGGTCTAAACACCACTGGTCAGGTGGATGAAAGTGTAAATGTGGTGACCAGCTGCTTTTCGTCTTTGTGACAACAGATGATCCCCAAGGAATAGGAGCAATAAGTCTGTGCCAAATTTCTTGATATTGAATTTATATTGTTATTAGCTATCTGTCATCAGAATCAGTAAAGTGCAAATGATAGCTCTACTGGTCACTCAGTTTTTATTCAAGACTTGTTTAACAACATATGTCTAGAACTTCCCTAATAATTTCTGTTTTGTTTTGGTGGGTTGGACTTGTTTGTTTGGTTTAGATTTTGCTTCAGTGTTTTGTGTGGGTTTGGTTTCTTCTTTCTTTGGATTTTGTTTGTTTGTTGGTTTGGGTTTTTTTTAATCCAGTGTTGTGGTATTATCATTTTGGGAATCTATTTCCAAGATAATCTAGCTCAGTGATTACAATCTTTCTAAGATGGCTTTTTTTTCCTGTATTTAACGCTTCCTGGTGAAAAAATAAAATTCAGACCGTTTAAGAGACACCAGAGGTATCTCAGCTCCAAAACTGCAATTATTTCAGGTTTTTGTCCCACAAGATGAGTTCCATGGCTGAATGCTGGATTTCCCCCCCTGATGGCAGCGTATTGTAGGAGATGCTCTGCAGGGAACTGAGTACACAAATAGGAAAAAGGAGGTGCATGTGTTGCCCAAGCACCAAGAACTGGAACGTTGTATCTCGATGAGTACCTTCCCACTGAAAAATGAGTATTTCTGCATATTATTGTCTTTCACACAAAAATGAAACTCTTAATCAAAAGCCAACAATAAACCCCAAACAAACAGGGAGGGTGTGATAATTTTTGGTCCAACAGTACATTGACCTAAAAACTCATCTGAAAGTTTCCCACTTGCCTGACCACAAGAGCTTCAAGGCCCTCTTTTACGGACAGTTCATGTCAGGGGCTTAATACCTGCATTTCATCCAGTTTGCCTTGAAATGCATTCTGATCCTGGATCTGCGCTTTGCGAAATTTCTCTTCATCCTCCACATGCTGGAGCCGAATGGCCTCTGTTTCCATAGACATTTTCACTGGCCAGTAACTTGCAGCCCACCTGCACTCACGTGATATAAGAAAAGAAACAGAAAAAGGAAAAAAAAAAAAGAAAAAAAAGAGGAGAAAGAGAAAGAGAAGCTTTTTGAGCATATGTTTGAAATGCTGAAAATAACAGAATGAGAAAGCCAAATCCCACCAAACAAGGAAGCTTTACAACAACAGAAACACATGTGTTTTCAACAAAACATTTTTTTCCAGCTTGTCTTGTTGATATGCAGTCCTTGTGACTAGGCTATTCAGCTGGAGAGGGCTGGGGAGAAGTGGAGGGCCCTTTTAAAAGGAACAAATCCACTACATTGCTGAAAAGCTAGGAGACAGCAAAATAACAGTTGGCATCCAGAGGGAATGTCTGTCTTTGAATGTTTTCACAAGGAACTGAAGAAAATGGGGTCAGAGTCTTGGCTTATGGCTTTTCAGGGCTACTGAAAAAGCCAGTCTCCTGTTAAGCAGGGCAGTGAGGGGCCAGGGTAACCCAGATACAGGGAAGCCCTGGATAGCAAGGCTTTTGCAGAGTGCCCTGAGGAGAGTGTTGTAGATCCAGGAAAGGCTGCATAAAGTGGCTGCTTAGCCATGGCAGGTTTTGCTCAGCCTCAGCACACCCATTACTGACTCCATTTGGATTCCTCAGCCTGTGTGCAATGCCAGGTGCAAGTTTTGCAGCACTACACTCGGGGTCACACCCCTCCCAGAACCTGGGGATCAGCCATCTCCTAGGTCTCCTCTTTGTTTTATTACTCAGATTGGGTCTTGACTGTGCCTCAGTAGCAGAGTCAGCTCACAAACACAGCCACGAGGCTTCTAAAGTCTGCTCAGCCCTGGAAGTACTTCTCATATGACATGTACTTGGTCCAGTGTGTCTACAACCTGAGTGAGTCTCTGCAGAGTGCTCCTGAAACTAGAAACATGGGGTGCAAAGGCCAAAAACCCCACAGAAGCTGCAGGAAAAGCAGCTCAGCCCTAGGACAGCTTGGCACAGGTTCTAAAAACATCTTACGGAGAAGAAGTGCAGTAATAATAAGGGTACAAGTTCCTTCCTACTTTTAAGAAAACTATGGGAGTGTTCCTATCTTGGAAGTGTTCATTTAGTTTCAGACACAGACTAAAATGTGCACTTTGAGACCTTGCAAATGTCTCAAAAAAACCCTCTAAAAGAACCCCACCAAGATAAAGGGGCTTTACTATGCTAAACAGGTTAATAGCTACCAGTTTGCCTTGCCCCAGGCCAGAAGGCAACATGAACTCACACTTCTTGTCTACGAACTTCATTTCAAGAATTCAGTGCTCATATAGCCTGAGAGACACTTAAAAGTTCTGCAGGAGCCCTTGATAGACACATGGCCCCTGAAGCACTGAGAATGGTAATTGCTGCAGAGTCCCACTTCGACAGTGGGAGAAATGCCTTGTGCTCACTTGTCACTGAAATCTTCTTCAGTGAGATTGTAAAGGAATTCCTCCATGACCTTGTAATCTTCCATGACTTCATGAATCAGTTGCTGCACAGGGTGAGAGAAAGAGACAAAAAGTATACACCTTTAGACCATGCTGATTCCAACTCTCTAGTGTGCACCTCATTTTCATGAGGTGCCTTTGAAGAGCATTAGTCACACAAGCTTAATGTGATGTGGGCTGCTTCTGTGCTATGTGAACAGTGGGAATGGATTTAAACCCCTTGTTCTGCGAATGATCACACCATCATCACCCTCTGTTCTATGGGAATGAAAAGACGTGTGACTTAGTGGATAAAGTGCTGGACAGAAATTGAGCGTTTTGGGTTATCCTCCAGGTTCTCTCCTTGGCACAGACAAGTCAGCTTACAGCTTGATGCCTTTGTTCCCCATTTGTTCAGCTGGGAAAAGACCTATGCTTCAAATAACTTTGAAATAACTCAGTACTAGAATGTCCTATTAGAAGAAATACATTAACAGCAATATAAACATTGGGTAACAGAAAGATTTTCTTGAAAATAGCATTCATTTTTAAATGACAGCTATTCAGTACACAAATGCAGAATGGATCATGAAGGCAGCAAAATGCACACATAGGTATTTTAGGCAAGATTTTTAACTGCTATTTTGTTTTGCAAAGATATTTAAATTCATGATATGTGTATTTAAAAATACAAGTCTTAGGAATTATAAAAATACAAAGCCAGGAATCTCGTGGCATTGCACGCAAAGACATTCAAGTAAAAAAACTGAAGTTCTGCTTTTGAGACACCACACATTGCAATGACAAACTTCCTCCTCACTTCCCTTGGTATCCAAGTCCAAATGAGAGCGTGTCCTACCTCCTGCACAGCCAGCTGCTCAGGGATTCCCTTCATCCAGTCACGCAGCTCCGTCAGCTCCTCGATAGTCTTTGGTTTCTCATGAATTTTCCTGCTGACGGTCTCATATGCATCACAGATCTGCAGGAGGACACAGTGGAGAAAAGACCACCAAAAAGTCACTAATGGCTAATAAACAAACTAGAAAACCTGCCATGACCCACCCACTTCCCATATTGCAGGTGGTCTAAGTGATGAGTACATAGCCCTGCTCTGTCTTTTTCACAGTCTTTCTCCATCCATCTCATTTGAGCTCAAATGGAATGAAACTGCCAAAAAAAGAGGAAGAGGAACTGCAGGTGTATAGTGGAAATGATGACAATAACAGATTTAGACAACTGGCTGGCAGATGCAATTGTCTATATTCCAGTTATCCTCAGAGCAAGGAGAAGGACCTTCCAGCTGTCTACTAGACAGACCTTTTCAATCTACCAGCACATTTTATAAGATGGCAAGGTCTTGAAGAATTTCATCTCAAGAGCTACAGGTTTCAGGCACGTAATCTACTGAGTATATTTAATACTTGATTTGGTTGAGTATGCATATCTCCCCTCTAGTTTTAATTTTAAATATTCACTCCAATGTGATCTTTAAAATATCCTCATTAATGTGGCCTTCGGTGCTGTCTTTTGTCCATTTCACAAAAACACAGCGACTTCAAAAGCAGAAGGACAAGACAAGACGCAGACAGATAATCTACTGAACCAAGTAACTTACACTCTGCACCTTCACATGGAGGTTTTTAGCCAGCATGTCCAACACGGAAGTGGCAAGCACTTTGTATTTTCCAGACAGATTTTGCCTAATATATTCTATCCTGACATGGAAGGGACCAATGATAACAGAACTAGGGAGAACGTTGTCCATGTTCTCCTTTTCAGACAAGTACTTGCTTACTATTCTCATCACCTCCTGAGCAGGTGGAAATTGCTCTTCATAGTCTCTGTAAATAAAAACATCAATAAAAAAATGATAATGTACACCTTAACAATATTTGAGCATCCAGACTGTTTGTAGGATGTCCAGATGTGTCTACACAAAGGATCAAGGCATTAAATTAATCTACTTGAATTTTTACAACTTTCTGCAAGCATAGACTGAGAAGGTGCCAATGTCTTCTGAGGAACATTATTGGGGAGCAAGGGAAGGGACAGACTCAAATCTGTAATGAGTTTTAGAGCACAATAGCTGTGAAATGGAATAAGAACACAAAATATTTTAGCTGTAGAAAGGGACTAAAAGAAAGAGACCAAAGAGGAAGTAGGGCAAGAAGAGAGGGAGAAACAAAATAAAAGCACTGGTGTAAACAGGGTAAGATCAGGAAGCACCTCAGGGGAGGGTAGGCACTTCAGCATGTTCTGGGAAGAGACAGAAATTTGTCAGATAGGATTTGTAAATTGATTAAGCTGGAACAACAAAAGAAAAAGGGCTTCATTCCCACTGTTTGGAGAAAACGTGACACCCAAATAGAAGTCCTTTAAAGTAACAGAGGCTAAAGGACAGCATAGGTGCAAAGAGTTTTGGCAGTGAAAACAATGGGTTGAAACAAAAGAAAACATTACTGTCTACAGAAAGCTATCAGCCTGAACAGACACTATATGAAGGAGGTCAGGGTCAAGTATGCTAACTGGATTCTCAAGCAGGATGATTCATTTTTAGGGCCATTAATATCTCCAGTTACACTGACAACCATGACAGGAATGTGACTGCTGTCAGAGGCAGGAAGAAATTCTCACTGCCACCACCAACGTCCTCTAAAAGCATGGACCATCACCCATGGCTGAAATCTGCCTCTGATGGATGCCTGATCTCACACATGAGGCACGCGGTCTCAGAACAGGTCCCATGTTCTCACACAACACACAACAACAACCCATCCACACAACAGCTTCTGCAAAGGCTTGCCATTTGGGGCAGAGGTGCTTTGTCAGAAGCCACTTACTTTAGGAAGTACTGGATATCATTGTTATTTATCTCTAAGAACTTCTCATATCTCTTGCCATAGGCTTGGAGAGGGATCTGTGTCTTTTGGATGGCAGTCTGCAGAGTCTCACGTAGCTCTTCCACTTCTGGTTCATGCAAACCCACTGATTCCAGCAAGGGTGTGCCTGTGATATCCATGTTCTCCAACACATACTGGAAGAGGAAGGATAGAGGTCTTTCAGAACTAGCAGAGCTAACTGTGCCTCCTCAGCAGAGGGGCATGGCAAACACTGGTGGCCCCCTTGGGAACTCCTGCAATCCTGCAATGTGTCAGGAATTGTTTTATCACTTTTATGTTGCCCCCACTCCCCAAAGAAGGAGAATCTAGGGAGACAGTAACAGGTAGAAGAATAAATATGCAGAAGAGACCTGCATTAAACTGACAGCATTGAAAACAGTGATATTTCCTTTACGAGTCTGCTTTTCTCAGCTGCCATGCACTCAGGGGAACCAGGTTGCTTAGGACATGTGCCCACAGAACCTGCAGCACCAAAGCAGATATAGCAACTAGACAGAAGAGCTACAAGGTTGCAGAGATTAAAGAAATCCTGTCAGAACTGAACTGCATTAGCACAGTGATGTGCCCAAATTGATTTAACTGCATTCCCAGCTACCTACTTCTGCGCCTCTCTCCCTCACTACAAGCTCAGGGGTGTCTCTGCTGAGCTGCAATGCACTGAGACATTCACAGCTGTATCACTGTTGATGCAGAAGAGTTCACCTGCTCCAGCTGTGGGACACTGTGAGTCGCCAGGATTCCCTTGTCGAACAGGGAACTGAGGGACATCTCAAAGGTCTCCACAGAGGGGCTGAAGACAATGCCACTGCTGTCTAGCACAAGGTCAGTTGTAAAGAGTGGATTCCTTTGAGGCCTACAGTGGGAAGAGATAAGAAAGAACAGGAATGCTTTTTGAGACAATGGCATACAACTGTATTGCTCTGGTGCTGCTATTAAAATGCCTTCTGGACAGGAAGGAAAAGCAGAGGAGAGGAGGACTGTCTCATGCAGATGAAGGTATGAAACACTGCATTCTAAATTTAAGACATTGAGAACACTTTTCTATCAAAAGTGAAGGAAGCATCAATCATGACATATCAGATTCCCCAGAAGTCAAAACCTTATCTTGCGAATTGGTGCTGCTTTACAGAAAAATTACTGATGCTCTTCAAACCAGACATTCAGTATCTCCAGTACACTCTTAAAGTGCACCTTCTGGAAGTTATATTAGTATCACCCAATCTTGTATGTGACCAGCATGACTCAGGATCAGCTGAAGTCAGTGTCAAGACTTCCACTGATTTAAGGGTAAAAGGCCTCATATGAGTGGCAGGGTTTTGTTGTTGTTGTTTTTCTTCTGGTTTTCCATTTCTAAATGTTCCTTTTTTAATACCATGAAGGACAAAAATCCTCAAATCAATACCCAAAGGAATAAAATTCTATGCACTGTGATAACCTAAATTTGGTATTCTTTAGAGATCCCAAGCCAGATCCTACTTCTGAGGTTTTATCCAAGAATAAAATACGTTCCGGTATTCTTTTTCCTGGCATCCAGAAAAAACCTAGCAGTAATAATTTGCTCCCCCAAGAATGCTGGAGGTGGCTGATCTTTAGAGCAGTACATCAAAGCAGCAGACCTTGGTTCTGATGGGCTGTCCCATATCACTAACAGCAGCTTGAAAGCTGTACCAACAGAGCAGCTCTGTGTCATTCTTCCATACTCAAACAAATGAGTCAGGTGGAGGACTGGGAGAAAGAGCTCAGCCTAAAGCCCTCATACAGAGCAAAGTGCACTTGTGGAACAGTAGATAGAAAGACAATAGCACTAGGCTGTTTTATTCTTTCCACCCCTTCTTTTTTCCTGCTTTCTTACATGTTGGCAAGGTCATCTCCCCATTCCATGTCCTTTGAGCAATGCAGGACACTCTGGCAAGCATCCAGCAAAAGCCGGGTGAAGCTGCTCAGTGAGTTCTGGACCAGAGACCGCAGAGAGTCCTGAAGCATGAATTTGATGAGTTCCATCAGCTTATACAGTTTGGATCTCTGGTAGGCATCCCAGTCACTCTGCTCCAGGTTGAACCAGTCTTTGTCTGCATCTCTAAGGTTGCTCTTTATTGCAGTCGTTATGTTATCAATCCAAGTATCCTTGAGAAATGTCTCAACCTAGGGCAAAGAAAAAAAACCCAAGATGAGTAACCCTCCAAGGGCTGATGGGAAAGCAGTATGGCAAGGTGAGCTACTAGCTGGGGCTCCTGGGCCTCTCTGGCATGAAAGAAAACTGTTCTCTCAGAGCTGTGGCAGCTAAATAGTAGCTCTCAAACCCATGCGCACACACGTGGCATCTGAACCTGGTCATACATCTCCTTCACTGACAAAAGACCCACAAAAAGAAAGCCTGGTATTAAAAAGTGGGAGTGCTCTATTCTTTCTTTTTATACATCATTCCTTTTTTGTTCTCTTTTCTATTGAACAGTATCCCTGGAGCTGCCTGTGTCAGGGTCCCTTACAAAAAGTTGTGTAGACAGTATGATGAGCAAATAAAGGACAGAATGTTGTCTTCTCTTGACAAGTGAGGAGAAAGAGCAGAAGAAGCCAAGGGCAGTAGCAGCAGTCTGCAGTGTTTTAATTTATTAAAATACCACCAAGTGTCACTTCTGCTCCACAGGCAGCTGCTGTTTGTGTGTAATAAAAGAACCTTAGTCACCAAGTGGATGACAACAGTGCCTGGCTGAAACAGCATGGGACTGGGAAGGACCAGCACATGTTCTCTGCCACTGATTTAGTGTGCAACCCTGTGCAACCTGCTTGTGTTGCCACAGCCAGGGTACAATGTGCTGCCCTCAGTTAGAGGACACAAAGATCTTCTGGTGAGAGTTACCACGGAGTTGCAAATTTTTGTCCTACTCTGTCTGCTGGCATTGCAAGCAGAGCAATTTAATTAAGTACATAAAGAACATAGAGTGTAGAAAAGCACTACCCCCATGAATGCTTCAGGAGGAATCAAAGATCTTGTGCCTTGCAGCTGGATGGATGAGGAAATAAAGAAAAAGAAATAAAAAGAAAGGAAACTTTGGAGTGCCAACTAGGACTGTTATCTGCATGGAAACCAGGTGGAGGAGAGAGAGGCTGCAGCCTTATACGGCTACTTGCTCAACACATGACTAAGAGCATGGTCAGCATTGGCTGA
Organism: Pseudopipra pipra; assembly: GCF_036250125.1. Classification (NCBI taxonomy): domain Eukaryota; kingdom Metazoa; phylum Chordata; class Aves; order Passeriformes; family Pipridae; genus Pseudopipra; species Pseudopipra pipra. Next base: position 15,070,032 of record NC_087559.1, read on the forward strand.
TCCTAACTAGGGGGCTAGGGCCCTTTCAGCCCATTCTCCCCACATCCCAATCAATTTGACAGGCATATGCAAATTCCCCCCTGCCCCAGCCACAATGTCCCCCTTGACAGTTCATCAGATTTCAGGGAACAGATCTGCAGCTGCTGCATCTGTCTAATACACACTGACAGCACTGGTGGCTGCTCCATGTGTTCACCCCTCACGCTTCCTCTGCTCACCTGAGTGAAGGTCTGGGTCTGGATCTCCTCAAACTCCTCCAAAGAGACAAGTTTGGTTATGGATGAGTTAAAGAGAGACATGGCAACCACCTTGTTGCACTCATCCTTCACCTGTGCCAGGAGAAGGATGACTTCTGGCCTGCTCAGGAGTGAGATAGAGCTGAAACGCGTTTGTCGTTTACCAAAAGGGTAGTCTGGGATCCAGATGAGCCCTAGCACCAAAGAAAAGAATGTCAGTGCCTGCAACAGCCATTCCAGCTCCTGTTTTTAGAGTAAGTACAGCTCCCTTTGGGACAGCATTTGTGAAAAGGGCTCTGCACTGATGTACAGGCCATTTTCACATAGCAGCTTCAGCAGAGAGCTGGATAAAAAAAAGAGAGTCTCTGCTCTGCAGTAGAGATTTTCTGCAGCCTCCCATTAGGGGTTGAGGGGCTGTCTTAGTGCTTGACCTTCCCAAGGCTTTGGCTCATGAAGTTTCCATGAGAAACAACATTGGAATTGAAGAATCTTCCCACTGAGGCTTCAAGGCACAGCTGAGTCACCTCATCTGTAAGCTGCCACTTGTGAACCCCCTCAAGGCCTTCCAGCCTTTGAAGTGCACAAAATACGGGACCCCATCTTTTACTGTTGCCTTTTTTCCTCCAGTTTGGGACTATAAAAGAGCCTGAGCCCTCTTTCACAGCTGAGGTGTGCCCCAGCTGAGCACAGCAGATGCAAGGCAGTCAGCTCCAGCACAGTGCAAAGCAGAAGGCAGTTGATCTAATCACACTGCCAAGCATTTGGTGCCACTAAAGGTACACTCGCAGAGTTACTGCAGCTTAGCTGATGGGTGGTAATGTGTTATACTGAGGTAACATGAACATGAAAATATATCCTAAAAAACAGGGGATACACTCAAAAGTCTCACAATCTCCTGCTGCTGCCCCTTATGAGCCCTAATCATTACCCTGAACCTGAGAGTTCCTACAGCAAACTACGACTGCTGTTAAAGACAGGAGGTCCCATAACCACACTGAATTCAAACTGCTTCACTGTGTCCCCTACCTTTCTCTGGTATTTCCTTCTCCTCTTTGTCTGGCAGGGTGACATAAGAAAACATCTCAGGTTTGGAACTGACAACTCTGTCAAAGCTGATCCTGTTCATGGTGTGTTTATACTCTAATCTCACTTCTTCCTCCAGGTTGCACATGCAGTCCGACATGCTGTTACAAGACACAGAAACACTGATAATCCATGGTGTTTGAGCAAAGTATGTCTGTAGCTTTACTGCAAACTCCACCCATCATTATCTCCCTTCTGAATTTGCTAATCCAGAAGCTCCCCTACTACCGACCAAATCAGGAGAGCTGTGCAGACAATCAAGCAGCCAGCAAAGCTATCAACTGGACTTTTAATGACAGAGGCAAGAGGGGATCAAGGACTAGGACTGCAGCCTTCTCAAGTGTCTTTTCATGTCAAAGCAAAATCTCCACTGGGGAGAAGCATTGGAGAAGGGAGGAGAATTAACCAAAAACTGAGGAAGCTAGCTGGCAGTTCTGGAAAAGTTGGGCTATCCAAGCTGGCCTCTCATTTGCCTCCTGCTGAACACCTCTTGACATCAGTTTGCTCAGGCAGAACATGTGCATAAGTGCTGAAACCCCGCTCTGTTTGCCTTGGGAAATCATCATCCTTCACCTCAGGCAGGCAGAGTACTTTCTTTATCCCTATATTTCTGCTCACAAACAGAGACTAATTACTCTCCTACTCTCTAGTTCAGGCTGGCAGACCATGCAGCCCTTCACACCTTCCTGTCTCTGAGCAGGGCAATCAGTCACGGCTGACTCCGAGCAACACCACCAATGGCTCATGATTCATCAGCCCAGGGACATTAAAATGCCTTCCTGTTATGAACTGCATCTCAAAGAGATACTTGATTATATCCAGGTGGAGATCTCCTGTTCTGTTTGCTTCCCCCTGTGCATATCTTATTTTGATTTGTTTTAGCAATAGGTTAATAGGTACAAGAGTCACCAGCAGGCATCAGTCAGGTCTCTGGAGACAACTGGCGGTCTGCAGATCAATACAGCAATGACTGATCTGTTCTTTGAAAGCACAGGGAGACATCAAGGTCAGCCATGCCATTTTTGCCAACCTTCCTGCTGTTGAAGGCCACTTAACTGCAGGTGTAAGCATCGTTTGGTGGATCTGCACATGAAATCTACTTCATCTGGGGACACTGACAGACCACCCACCCTGTACATGTGTCCCTGGGGCTCTCGTCCTACCTACTTCTGATGACACTCTGGGCAACAGAGTGGCGTGCACGTGCACAGGCTGGAAGGCAGATGAGATCCATGCTCTGCGAGTTGGATGCTCAAGATCTGCCTCCACTGACACTTGTTTTGTAGCCCTATGAAATCCTACAGTGTTTATGGACTGAAGGCAGAGCCCCCAGACATGGACGTGACGCTTTACCTCTTCTCATCCTTCAGTTTGGGTGTTTGCATAGCCAACAGCTTCATCCTCTGCAGGCTGTTCTCGCTGATGTTGTGCAGTCCCTCTGTGGGCATGCAGTCCACATACAAGTGATACATGAGCAGCCCCTGTGTCTTCTTGCGCAACCTTTCGGCCGCGGCCACGCGCTCCGCGAACACCTGGGGATCCTCGGCCAGGAACATCAGGCAAACTCGTGGCACCCAGTACTGACATGGCAACAACGGAGCTCTTCCTGGGGAATGAAAGTAAAGCTTACAAGAGTCTGCAGGGAAAACGAAACTCAGAATGGCCTGCAGTGCTGACAGTGGCTTTTTGATAGACAGTATAATTGGGCTGGCTTACTGGAGATCAAAATGAGGGACCAGAGCCGAGGACAGCAAGAGATAAGCAGCATGGAGTTAGCAGCATCTCCAAACCTTTCAAAGAGAGGGGTGCGTCATCTTAATCTGTCCACATTCCCCTTCAAAATGGCATTGGGACCAGAAAGGCCAACATTTTACTTTTCTAGAAGGGAGGAAAGATGGGAGATGGATTAAAAAGAAAGGTATCTCCAAAGGGAAAACCTCAAACAGAGTGTGAAATTAAGGTGTGGAGTTCTCTTCCCTGGAGATATTTCAGACAGGTTAAACAGACACATGTCAAGAGCGATAACAAGGAAAGGATTAAATGACTTCCTGATGTCCTTCCCATCTCCACCTAGGACAAGCATGGGTAATGAGCTGGCTCTCAAACCATATGTGAGGTACCAAAAGGCCTTATTCAAAACACACCTTCTGCAGTTATTCCTCCATTGAGGATGGGTCTCCCTTCTTCATCCCGCACCAGACCATTGTCATCTGTTTTATGGACCAAGTAGAGATCTGTCTCCTTGTCATAATCCAGAACACCAACATTAATCCACTCATAGATCAAATCCTGGCTTTTGGGGTCCTCTGAGAAAATCAAGGATTAAAACAGAGTTAGTCCATTCTTCTGGACTCTACAGCAAATGGACTTTACTGATCAGAGCAGTGATGCTACAGTCAAAACCATCTGCTAGTTTGAATCTCAGTCAATCTCACATAATTGCTGCTGTGATCAATTAAATAATTAACTTAGGTTTCACAGATTAGAATTTCCAACTTTTCTTTCTTTTACCTCTGTGGGTTCCCTGTGGATGATCCACAATTCCTCCCAATTCCTTCATCTCTTGATCCAGGACTCCTCAGTGTCCATGTGGGCACTGTGGGGATCCCATTCTCCTTTCCCATGTGTGGCTCTAGCCCTGTGTCACCCTCCACATGGGTCCTCATTCTTATAACTCAGAGTGGCCATAAAACCCTGCACCTTCTCCTCCAGTCTATTATTTCTCTGAGTCACTCCCAGGGCATCTAATTCTTAAATGTTCAGATCCTCTCAAATGCTGGGAGGTGCTAACTAGGGAGATATGTATTTATACTGATATCAGTATGGATACACGTCAGGGGAGCATTATGCTGAAGTTGAGAATGGGCCTGAACCGCAAGAATTTGCAGGAGTGCTGACTCTATACACCTGTCAGTGGTCTCACCTTCCCCAGGGCCCAAAGGGTCTGACTACCTGTGTGCAGAACAGTCCACTCAACCTGGGGAGTGATCAGGTGCATTGTTTCCCAAGACAGCTGCAAGCAGAACTCACCATCACGTGCTGGCTGCCTGAGGATACACACAGCTTACGTTTTATGCTTTGGTTTTGCAGACAGCCAAGCCTCTGGAGGTTGCCCCAGAGCTGCAGGCAGCATGCCTGCCAGTTCCTATCCTTAAAACTACTGCAGATGTGTTGATATGAGCTGCAACCACAACAGGACATCAGTACAACTGTACCTAGTGATGCCTTCTCATTAAGAAGGCTCCAAGTAATAGGAAAACAATGTTCACACATTATTTGGCCCACTTACTACTTGTATGTTCATTGTAGTCTGAATCTGTCTTTGGATCCTGCACTTGCAGTGAAATCCAGGCAGAACATACTATGTGCAAGCTAACTAACTCCATGAAGATAGCTACGTATCCATATAGAGAAATTTTGACTGTACTGACTTCTAGGCACAAAAACAGAAAGGCAAAAGGCAGAGGCTACTTCTAAAACAGTGGGCAGGGCAGGACTGAGAGTTGGTGAACCCCTGGTCTCTTGCTCTCACTGCCCGAACCTGGTCAAAACGAGATAAGGCTTTTCTGCTATTCAGAGCTACATTCATCAGACTCTACATGCTCCCTTCTGCTGAATGGGCCAGTAACTGTTAGTGTTGCCTTGCTTGAGCAGTAACTCATTCAAGCTTTACCGTGTCCAAGTACATCATCTGTAGGTAAAAGTGCTTTTCCAGGCACTGGCTTTCTATCGGAAGATCCTGGCTCCAGTCCTAGTGAGATCCACTCTTCTGGAGTTCGACAGTCGTACTCGTCATTGTCAAATACCTAAAAAGCCAGGACATGAGTGAAATGCAGACTTCAAAAAGAAGAAAACACCCAATACAAAATTTCATGAGAGGAAAATTAACATTCAGCTCCTAAATGGGCTACAACAATGGAAACCAGTCCAGGTCCAAAAGCTGTGCTGATCTTTGGTCAACAATTTTCTCCCAGAAAGCAGTTATCTGTACCTCCAGTCCTTTCCTAGGGAGCACAGACCACCACCTGGAGAGGACTCAGTGCAGTAATACTGCTGAGTACTGCCTTCAGAAGGAAACGTGAGATGCCTTTCCTTTGGACACAAAAACGACAGTGAGGAGCATTCTCAAGGACTATTAGTTCTGATGGAAGTCGTGGGAACCCTGCAGAAGATGCTCAGCATCTTGTAGAGACCCTTCAGGGCCCAAACTGGCTCTAAAGCATCTCCTTGTTTTATTGCTTGTTGTGTCAACACTGGTGAAGTGTCCTGCCACCCTCAGAAACCTGCTGTGGTATAAGCAATCACAAGCACCAAACGTGCTCTTACCTTTAATGGGAGGTAGATAGGAAAGACAGAATCTTTTGTCTCCTCAATAGGTGGGATATTGTCAGGGTCATAGTGCCTTGGCATCAGCTCATTGGAGTCTATCCCCTTCCTGGATAAGAGCTCAGCAATATCAAAGGTGAGATACAGCCGCCTCCTCCTGTTTTAAATCAGAAGAGGAAATAATCACCTCATGTGCCTGTAAGCATTCCCATGCCTACAACTCCACTCTTGACCCTGCACACCTCCCAGTAAAAACATTTTTGAGCACATGTTGCATACATGTCTATTTCTTCATTTTTAGCATAAAACAGTTCAGTTGGAAGGGATCTGGAATGATCACTTACTCCAATTTATAAATTAAATACATGTACCACTGTACCAATACATTATGCAAGCTTTAGAGCATACACAAAAGCGGAAATTAAAAAAGAATGAGAAAAAGATGACATAAACACTATTTAAAACCAGTATTTTCTTCCTGCATCCCAGTGAATTGTCTTTTGCACCCCCTGCAATGCGTGCACACCTCACTTTGGAGACCACTGCCTTGCAGCATAATATTTTCTTAAGGATATTTGACATGTTATGTCTTGAAAGCAAAGATTGACACCCTAATCTGCTGTGTCCATTTCATAATGACGCCTCTACCCACTTTCTAGTTACTTACCTCTCTACTTCAACCTTCCGAGGAGATTGCCCTGGAAGCCTTTCAAAAGGAATCTGCACTTTGGGCTTAAATGATTGTACTGGGAAATCTGACTCACTGAAGGTCTCAGTGGATGGTCCAACCACTTGCTTATCCAAGACACTTTTGAAGTCCTCAGGCATCTTGAATTGTGTGACTAAGAGACAAAGAGAAACACATGTCTGAAACCACCAGCCATCACTCTGCTTTACATTCACACCCAAAAAAGGACTCTGCTGTCTACTGGGTTGTCTGCAGAAGTCACTTCACTAGGATTTGTGAGAGAAATCAAATTAGAAACAGAAAGAAAGACCTTTTTTTCCTGCTACAGTATGTCATTATGGTTTTCCAGTATCAAAATGATGGCATGGAAGAAGCCTCCACTGAGAATTACTGTCATGCAGCTTTTTAGGAGACAAGGCACTGACCTGGATCTAAGGAGCTCTGTTTTGTTCCCAGCTTTGCTACAGACCCTCTACATGATAGTGGACATGTTGCTGTCTCTAGTGCACAGCTTCCCTCACCCTCAGGAAGGGGTGAGATTCCCCTGCCTCCCTGAAGGGGCCCTGAGACCAAGAGTCAGTTGTATCTGGGAGGAACTTGGTCAAGGTGGTGATAAAGGGCTTATGAATACTGCAGGGGAGAAGAAGCTGTTCAGGTCATCTTTGTCTTCTGAAGTTCCTATTCACACCTTGGGACAAATCTCTCTCTCTTCAGCTTTTGCTCAAGCAAACCTCCCACTCACATCAGTGGTGGTGTGAGAAAAAAAACCTGAGTCAAACTGCTAACAATCTCACCATTTGGCCAAATGTTTTCAATGGAAATTTGGACTAAGCAAACAGTATACATTTCCAAGAATTGGCAGAAATTAAACCATGTCATTTACCCCATAAATAAACCAAACTGTTTATATTGCTAAACAAGTCGCAAATAATAGAACAGCAGCAAACTGGGAATTTGAAGCTTAACCTAAATTAAGTAATTGCATGCAAGCTTTAAAAAGCACTATTCCCTAGACAGAGCTAAGCATTGAACTAAAAATAGATTTTAGTGGAGTGAGAGCTTTTCCTTTGATGAACTTTCACACTCTATCAAGGAGAAACTTAAGGTTCTGGCTTGTAATTGGGTATTTTGAACATCAAGCTTTGAACCCAATCATTCACCCCACTCCAAGTGCTTCTTGAGTCATGGATGTGACCCTTGATTTCAAAGCAATTGTGCAGAGCAGCCAATAATGCTGAAGCCAGACATGTCTCAGGATGGTGAGGTACAGGAAGGATCCTCTAAGAAGTCATTCCCTTGTCCTTCTTAAATGGTCCCTGACTCAACCCTTGTAGCTGTATGTTGTCTGCTTCGAGACTAAAGGAAATGGCCACTGAACTCTATCTGTCTCTGTCTCTATTCCCCTCCCTTAGGAAGGGCAGCGAGCCTGGCATGAATGTGATCTTAAACACTTGCATGGTCCATGCCAACATGCAGGCTTATTATGATTTCAAGGAATCCCTAAAATGCAGCTCTTTAGCCCTGTGCACATCTCTTGCTTGGGGTCTTAACAGAATGGCCCTGATTTATATTTGTTGTCAGGGAGCACAGCTGTTCCATTTTTGTCACTTCATTGTTGCCAAATCCGTGGCACCATCCATTATGGCACTTTGTGCACTATCAACTATTTATGTCAATACTTAGTGTTTCATTTGCATTTACATTTCCAGCCTGATAGCTTCTTCCCCCTTGAAGAAGCAGCAGATCATAAATAGAGTTCTGTCTCCACTTGTTAAGGATGAGTCTAGCTTGTCAAGATTCACTCGAGGAAGCAATCATTTGTCCTCACTCATGAAAATAAATGTCACTTCTAAGCACAGGAAGGTGGTATGTACAGTTCCCATCTTTCTTTAAGACTAAAATCCTCTCACACACACACTTTCTTCCCACCTGCTGCCAGCCTATGATCCATATCCCCAGGAGTGCTCTAGGGGCCAGGAGAGTGTTGGCAAACCTTTCACCATGCTCTGTTCCTATATTTGAGCATCCATGATACAAGTTCTTGTAAGCAGGAGGAACAGCAGCTCTGTACACACAGAGACCTCTTGCATCCAAGGAGAACAAACTGCTCTGGGGTGCAGCTGGATGCAAAATGAATAAATGAGAGAAAACCGTGATTTTGGGTATGGGTACCTAAATCCATATAACTCTCTCATCTTAGGCAGGTCCCATTTTTGGAATTGTCATATGCAGGGCCAGGAGCTGAACTTGCTGATCCTTGTGGGTCCTTTCTAAATCAGGATATTCTCTGATTCTATGGTTTTCACAGGAAAGGGCCATTGCTGGCTCCATATGCAATAAAAACACATGCAAATTCAGTGTTGTCCTGGCAGCAGGACCAGAACTCCCATAGGCAGCAGCACAGTCCACCTTGAACCCTGCAAGGAGTGGATATATCCAGGAGAAAAGAGAGCATGGTTTTACCATCCAGTCAGTTCACTTTGCTTCACTTCTAAATGAAATTCACTTTTCACGGGATATTCAAGCAGCTCAGCACCATTCCTGAGCACTGAGAGGAGAATGAAAACTGAGCACTAACCCAGTGTCAGCAGCCTAATTCCCAGCATGTCCACTATAGGCAACCTTAACAGTTATGGCCCCATTTCCTGCCCCACCACATTTCCTGCCAGTGTATTTACCTTTAGGGGTGTGGTGCTCGAGGTCCGACTGCCTCAGCAAAGACCGGTACATGTGGGGACCAGCAGAAACACTCTGGAATGCAGCATTTGAGGGAAATGTCAGAGATAACAGAGCACAGCTGCAGCACAGTGCAAGCAGAGGTCATAGAGTCCAGATAGAAAGTGAGACTGTAAGACTGACCTTACCAGATCTTCAGGGGCAACTGAGACCTTGAGTAATGGTCAGAAAAGGCTGAGAGGCACAAATATCTGGTAACACCAGCCCAGTGCACAGAGATAGGGGATCTGTCAGCAGAGTGCAGTCTGATGTCAGCTTAAGATGTAGATTGGGGGCTGATTAGGCAGCCAGTCATTTGGGTTTTACTACCAAATATCACCTGCACTCACAACCAACACGCCTGCCCTGCCATGCTGGCATCCTAAACCCAGGGAATCATGACAGTGCTATCTGGCTACTGAGGAAGGCAGCACAACTATGACCAGGATGAGCCTTATGGCTTCACTTTTTAAGGGTCAAGATCTTGCACAAAGGCCTCTGACCAAAAGGAAGGGCTAGGACCTGGGTGAACCTATATATGTCCATACCAGGTGTACCATGTGTCTTATCATTTTAGGTCAGTAGTGGAAAATGAATTGCTCTTTGCACTTACCCCTGAGCTACTGGAGGCTTCTTGAGTGAGGACATCAGAAGAAAATGTTCTTTCTCTAGAGGCCGAATATTTTCTTGGCCCCTGGCTGGAGCTTGCAGAATGCAACGGGCTGGTTCCTGGACTGCAGTCCCTGCCTGAAGCCTCGTTGCTTGTACTGGGACGGCTCCTACCCACAAAATTAATCAACTCCTTCCTTGCTTTCTCCATCTTCTTAGGAGAAAAATGCTGTGAAGCAACTCCGGGCTTGCTGCAAGTGGAAAGACACGGAGCCTGTCACATACTGTATATTTGGCACCCCTCCACACCCTCCTCCACGCTGGATATCCTTGACTTGCTATGATGAGTGGGTAACAAGGTGGGTTCGATCCCCTGATTTGATACCAAGCGCTGACTTCGTGGGCTGGGAGCCATTGGTCTCATGTGGCTGACTCAATAGCTCACTAACCCCGGGATAAGAGACCGCTTTATTTTTCCAGATGGATTTTGGAGGGGGAAAACCAGCAATACACACACAAAAAGCTGCTTTCCTTAAGCAGCAGGGGCTTCCCGGATCTGTGGCAGCGTTCAAAAAGGCTGCCAGGAGAATTCGAATAAACTGGGACTACAAGAGAAGTACTACTTTTGCTGCACCCAAATCCCTTAAAAACCTTGTCACACTTTGCCCTAGCGGGAGTAGGCTACAGCCTAGGATACCAACACAGCTATTCCCAGGTGTAAGTCTGACTCTTTCATTTAAATAATTCACGACAGATGTTTAAGCATCGCCTAACGCATATTAAAATATAGCCAGAAGCTCCCCTCTCTCTCCTTCTGCAGGGGCTATTTTTGCTGGTGATCTCAGCTCACAAATAACTTCTATGCTTCCACCTTGGGAGACACAAGTCCAGACAAATAGCCCAGCCATACAGCTTTATTTTATAAAAACCTTTGTGCACTGAGAGATACCAATTAAGAGCAGCCCTCAGACTTCTGGCATGAGGATAATGCAACCCTTGATTTTAGTCTTGTCTAAACACAGAGATGACTACTGTAACTAATTAGAACAGCTACAGTGACACAAACCCCTCCAGCCTGCACACACATGCACTGATATAATGATGTACACATACCCGTGTAGCTGATTCCTATAAATTATGAGTCAAAGCTCTCCACAGTGTCTCTCAAAGATATTCTAAGGGCAATACAGTTTATTGATCCATTCCTGCTCAGGGCCAGACCCAGACTTCTCATCCAGCCCTACCTGACTAATGGTTTGTGTCCTGCACCCTTCTTAGGATCTTGCTTACTTCTGGAAGCCAAGCCTCTGCAGTAGGAGTCTTCCAGCTTCCCAAAGCTAAGTGCTGGAAAGACCTTGCCTGGTCTTGCAGGCCACAGCTGGCACAGAACTTGCCTGGAATCTCAACCTGACCTGGAGACACCACCACAGCACCCTTTCCTGCCATGCCCTCTCTGCTGTGCTCTTGAATGGAGTGAAAACTCTGCCTGTCCTATACACTTGATGAGAGAGGGCAATCTTTTCTAAATTTCACCTTGCTGCCTGTCTGTGAGAATGAATTGGGTACAGACAGCAGAGAAAGCATTACATGCATGCCGGAGATAAGAGGGAATAACTGTGCTGGTTTATTACTGCAGGTTCAAGCCAGTGCACAATTTTGAGAGGTTGAATCAAAAAAGAAATCAGATAATAAATCAAGGTTACCACGATGCGAATCTTTTAAGCGAAATGGAGTAAACGAACAGATTGGAAAGACCTGGGAGACGAGATCAATAATACCCCCTCCTTTCCTTCAAGCTAGAAAATATCAAATCTTCCTCCTCTCAGCTTCGCTTTGGCATGGCAACTGGAACCTCACACCCTGAAGAATGAATTTTCCATGGAGGATTTTGTTTTTATTAGCTATTTTATGCTCTGGCCATATCTATTTTAGCAGCCCAGCAGGATTGATTGGTATCAGCCAAGATCCAAGGATTCCTGATGAATCACTGCTGGACTCTTTCGTGCCTGCTGCACCAGCACAGAGAACAGCAGCAAAGCGGAACGACCCTGTGGTGCCTCCCCTGATATGTCACCTGAGCATCCTCAGCCTGGAAGCAGGGCCAATGTGGCAACATCACTTGCTGTGCTTTTATGTCTTAGAACCAGAATCCCAAACTCACCCAATTCAAAAAAGCCAGCTCCAGGATGCCAGGTTCACCTAAACTTTTAGTAGGATGAGTGACTGAGCCCACTCCCAGTTTAGCAGGACTGGCAATCTCTGCCTAAAACCAAAATAATGTGGCTGCTGCTGCTGACAGCCAAGTTCCCATGATGGGGGAAGTGTGTACCAAGCCAGCCCACAGCAGGCCTAATTCTTTGCCACTTTTCTCCCCATGTACTCACACTTCTGTAAAGTCCTTCCCAAGCACTTATGTCAAAATAAAACAAACCCTTACTCAGTGTCCAGCTCAAAAACATCCATCATGCTCTCTCAGCTGCACAGAGGGAAGGTCTGGTGTTTGCAACTGCAAAAAACCCCTGACACACACCACCCAAAATAAAGAACAAAACCAGGCTCCAAAGTGTTCCCAGTAATTCCCCAAACAAATTAGTAAAACAGCTTCTCTGAGTGCCCTAAAGCTGATATAGATATGGGAGAACTGCTAAGCACAAAGGGAATCCTACTCTCCTGCCACCTCAGCTGCTGGAATATGGCCAGCTTTTCCAGTAAGGAGGTTTCCCAGAGTATGGTGGGGAGCTCACTCCAGTGCCAGCTAGCAGGTGTTTTGGTGCTCCCATCCAGCTCTCAGGAACAGTCTCCAGGCTGGTTTAAAAGAGGAGAAGAGAGATCCCCTCTCTTTTATTCAGCCTAGCTGCTGAGCCAAGGGCATTATTGCAGAGCAGTTCACTCCTTCCCAGGCTCCAACTCCACCAACAGCACTGCCTGCCTTCCCACACCCCCAAAAGAATGAGCCGTGTGTAGACCTAGGGCTGTCCTCCCCTCCCTCCATCTGAGGGTGACCCCAGATCCTCATCCCTGGGCAGCAGACCTTGGCATGGATTGCCCAGGCTTAAGGAAGGGACAACCTTCCATCCTGCTGCGAGCACCTGAAAGCAGCTCCTCTGTCCACCTCAATAACCCTTCACTCCCCCCTGCCCCTGCACATCTGGGAGCATCTCCCTGCTCTTCAACAGCAAACATCTGCCTGGCACCCAGCTGTCCCAGCTTTAGCTACAATAAGCTTGGAAAAATCTTTTCCTGACTGCTGAAGCACGTATCTTTGCAGCAGTTCAGTCATGCCCTCTCACATCTGAAAAGCAAGTTTCCTAGATATACCAAGTAAAATGTATTATGCTAAACTGTTCAAAATGAGAGCATATTCTTATGGCACTGCTGACACAACACTAGCTACAGCGTCTGTGTGTCATTGTGGCAAAACTATAATTACAATTTCTCTGTAAATTCAGGCTTTACACATCCAAGAAGTCAAACTCCCACGTGTCTTGCTCAACGTCTGGTATGAGCTTTTTGATCTGTTGCCTCTACTTCAATTCTTTGATCCAAAGCTTTGACAAAATGGGACTCTTTTCTTTCAAATAAGGTTCAAAATGGCTAAAAATTGCAACAGAAAAAGAGAATAGTACTTTAAATATCATCTAACCCCTAAGCAAAACCACAGATTGAAATCTAGTATTTATCTGAAATCTATTTATCTGTGGATAGCCAGAACCCCAGCTACTACACCATCTGGACACCAACAAGTAGAAATTCCTTCTTCCTATAATTTAAGCCATACAATATAAGCTCCGACAAGGTGATGCGCCCTCAACAAACCGCTTTAAACATCACCCCGTACTTCAAATCCCTTCTACTCCAAAAAGAGAGTCGAAAGTAATTTCGAGTTTTATAGCAGCCCATTCCCTCCAACGATTTGCAGGGTTTTAAAATTGATTTTCCTCTGGGTTTTTAAATGCATTCTTTTCTCCACGGGAAAGCACCACATAACCAACCAGCTGAACGGGAGGGCGCGGGGAGGGGGAGCGGCAGGACGGGCGGCGACCGGTGCTGCCCGTTACTGCTGCCCGGTGCTGCCCCTGCACCTTTCGGGGCGACAGGCGTGGTGGGTGCTGAGAGACACCCCGCCGACCACCGGGACCGAGACTCCAGCAACGCCGGTTTCGCTTACGAAGCATAACACAAATGAAACAAGTGCTGCTGTTTGTTTCATCCGTGAAACGAACCAGGGTGCGGGAGGAGCAGCCCAGGGGCTGCTGAACGCGCGACGTGAGGAGACGGGGCAGCGCCAGGGGAGCAGCTCCCCGTGCCCACCCTGCGCACCAGCCGCGGGGGACACCCTATTTCCAGTGCTCCGAGGAATCCTCACCCTGCCCGGCGTTTCCACTGCCTTCAAAACACGCGGGGGCTGCCTCACCACCCTCACCACCCACACCTGCGTGCCCGCCCGCCGGCCCGGGGCACCCTCCCTTCCGCCCGGCCCGACCCGGGGGGCTCCATTCCGACCCCCGAGCCCTCCTCGGAGCCTTCAGCCCTGAGCCCGCTCCGGGGGCGGCGGGGGCCCTGCCCGGCCCTGCCTGCGGGCGGTACGCACCGGCCGGACCGAGTCCGCCCCGACGCCGCACTCGTTGCCACGGGAGAAAGGGGCGGGCACAAGGCTCGGACTGGAGATAGCGGCTTGTCCCCCCCCCGCGGGTCGTTGGGCTGGTCCGGAGGAGACGCCGGGCAGCGCGGGCCGGGCAGCACCACGCCGGGGGCGGGGGGAGCGCCCTGCTGGGGCGGCGGCGGCTGCCACGGCCCGCTGGTGCCAGCGCGGGGCCGTGCAGGGCCCCCAGTGCCTCCTCAGAGCCACCATCACCTCAGCTGCCACCGCAGCGACACTGTAAAACCTCTGGTGCCACTTCAGAGCCATCAACATCTCAGCTGCCACCGCAGCGACACCGTAAAACCTCCGGTGCCACCTCAGAGCCATCAACACCTCAGCCGACACCTCAAAGCCCCCGGTGCCACCTCAGAGCCGCCACCACCGAGCTGCCGCTGGCGCTCCTGAGCTGCCACCGCGGGGACACCACAGTGCCCCCCTTGCTACCTCAGAGTCACGGCTGAGTCACCACCCCAGGGCCACCGCAGAGCTACCACCAGAGGCCACTGCAGTGTGGCACCAAGTCACCCCCAGCCGTGCCTTCCAGGACTGCCACCCCCGGGGTGCAGGTGGCACCTCCCAAGGAGCCACTGAATGCCACTGGGGACAGCCCCCATTCCCTGTGCAAGGGCGGTGAGGGGCTGGGTGCCTGCTGCCCCAGTGTCACCTTCCATCCCAGCTGGCTGCCAACCCCACCTGCCGCTGTCCAGGAAGGTCCAGCAGATCCCTCCTCCATCCCATCCCTAAAACCATTGCAGGCAGGCAGACTGATGATGCAGAGCTGCACCGTGGCTTGTCTATGACCAACCTTATGCACCCATGAAAGTCTTGAGCTAAGAGGTCACGTTGGGTGGGGATGGGAGGCTACTGGCCCTTGAGAACATGTCATGCCCTACAGAAGGAAAAGTGGCACTGAGTCCTGTTGGGAAGGCCCCAACAAGCTGGTCTGCCAGGGAGGAGATGGTGGGGAAGGGACAAGCAGTGCCAGCCCTGCAGGGGAGTGAGGGAGAACAGGTTTGGATTATTTTGGGGGAGAGGAAGGAGGTGGAAAAGCAGAGAGAAAAAGATTTAAAGCAAAAAAACCCAAGCCATAAAAGTAAGAGATCTAGTGTGAGGGAGTACAAAGGGCAGAGGAGGAGGAGGAAAGGATGAAGCAGGAGGCGAGTAGAGGATTCTGCAGGATGAGAACTGTGGGCAGGCGGGTGGCAGGGGCTGCTTCGCAGCTCCTTTGAGACCCCTCAGGCCTGTCCAGTCTGGCAAAGTGCTGACAGTAAGTCCTGCTTCTGTCCAGCTCTGCACCCGGGGAGGGGTGCAAGTCCTAGAAAGCAGGGCCAGAGAAGCAGGGTTCTGCAGGGCTTCCTGAGAATAACACAGCAGGCAGGCTGGCCCAAGGGATGCCCGTGTGGCTTTGCATGGGGGCAGAGGGTCAGGCAAAGTGGCACCAGGACGGGGGGCATGCCATGGGGAGGCAGCAGAGCCCAGGACATGACCACCGGCTCCTCTCCCTGCCTGAGCACCTGCCAGGTGCAAAGGGCTTGGGAGTCAAGGTGGAAAAGGCATTTGTACAGTCCAAAAATTTGCAAATAAGGGGATGTGAGGTTCGGGCAGAGAAAGATGGAGACTGTGGCAGGCAGAGCCTCAGAGAAGAAAAACAGGCTCCTCTAGATAAGCAAGCTCCCTCACAGAAATGCTCAGCTGCTGCCTGGTGCATTACATCCAGTAAGGTGTTCACTGGATCAGTCCCATGCAGCAAGGAGGTCTCTGGGTGGATTTGCACTCCATGTTGAACTGCTCCTGGCCCCACTGAAAGCAGCAGATGCTGCAGAAACTCCCGAGTGTAGGTCCTTTGTCATATTGCTGGCCTCATCGCTTTACTTAAGTAAGGAGTGCTGCTGGCTTGCCTCAATTACGTTTGATATAATTACAGCTCTTGCTGGAGTTCCCTGGAGTCGCATCCCAGATGGCTTCTCTGACTGGAAGGAAACAATGGTGGAGCCCTTTGCATGGGGAAAATACCTGTCCGTCCCATCCTGGCTTCATCCGCCCTGCGGCAGGTTGGGATTCACAGCAGGTCTTGCTGTCCCTGTGATTAGCTTGGCTTCTTTTTTGACCAGGCTTTCAAAGTTTGCCACAAAATGCTTCAGCGAGTCAGGAGATGAAAGCTGAGCTGATTCGAGTGGCTGGGCCTTCACAAACCCAGCAGGCCAGAACAGAAAGCAGACAGGTGTGTGAGCCACCTGCTCTCCATCCATGTGCTGCCAGGACAGATTCATTCCCTGACCTGCCTTCAGAAGGGCTTTTTTGTTCCCTAGAGACTCATTCCGGGTGTTGCAGCAGGATGTGCTGGCTCTGTATTTTGCTTCAATGGGTTCTCCGTTAGGCCAGGAAGATCAGGCAGGGGAACATGATGCCCACCCACTTGCAAAGGGCAGGTTCAAAGTGGCAGTGGTGGTGGTTGGCACAGCTGAGTGCTTCTGTGCTTTCACCTTCTCATATCAGTCCAAGCTGAGATGCTGTTCTCAGCAGGGTCAGCACAAAAGGTTTAGTGTTGTCTTTCTTCTGACAGTTCTTTCTGTTCCTTTCCTACCACGGGCTCTTTCGAGGCCACAGATCCATCCATAATTACAGATAATGCTGAGTTCCCAAGAAAACAGTTCTCCAAGAAGAGGTTCCCAAGTCCCTGCTGAAACAGGCTGATCAGTGACTTACCCAGTGTTTTCCTTAGTGCAAGGCTGATTTGGGACAAGAGAAACACTTCTCTCCCTGTCCAGACAGCCACACCACTGGCATGAAAGCATGAGCAGGGTTTAGCAGAGTCTGAACTCATAAGAAGGGAGAGAGCTCTCATCCCTCTCAGCTACCAGACACAAGAATCAAACCAGTTTCAACAGTTGTTAGGATGTGAGCTGACATTAGGAAGGAGAAATATGTGAAATGTGCTAATGGTTTATTTTGCCTCCGAGGCTCTTTCCTGGCTGAAGATCCCAGCTTCTCTCTTACATGGTCTGTGAGCTGTTGGAGCCACTTTTCCTGACCTCCGCTTTCACTCCTTTGACTCTCATGCATCTCTCCCAAGCCAATAGCTCAGAACACACCATTGCCAGGACTGGATATCACACCAAACTCACTTCTACGGAGAACAGCCTTCCCTTAGTTATGGGATGAATAATAAAATATCAAAAATCTCCACTTCTGTGGACCTCAGAGATGATGTACTGGTTGTTTTGTTTCATCACTTGCACCTACCCCCTACCGTGGGTGGCAGGCCCCTTCAGATTTAGCAGTTTTTCCATACCCACCCCACACACATTTTGCTGAAAGTGTAAATGATCCTCAAAGCACAAGGCCACTGGAGAATAAGGCCCTAGATTTCTCTGTCTCCACACCTACATGTGTTCCCACACACAAGATACAGCACTAATCTAGAGTAAAACAGCCCATGTTGACAATGCTAACAGTACATTTGACAGAAAGTCCTCAGATTGAATGCCAAAAACACAAAGCCATGAAAAAGTCATAAAACAGGGAGAATCAGGACAAGGTCTGGCTTCTTGTTTCCTGAGCACATCTGAAGGGGCAGGTTGATTCTGGGAAGGCAACATCGAGCCAGGTTCTCTTTATATTCCTGCTGCTTTCAACAGCCCTCTCGATGCAAGGCTGTTAACCTTGAATTCAGGCAGACTGGGACCAGGGAGTGGTTTGTAGCAGTCAGCTGAAAGTTCTCTACTTTCCAGCCAGATTTCACTGAAGCCTCAAAAAGCAAATGAGCCTTTGACTCGGTTAGTGACGCTCTTGTTAGCCAACTTCATCTCTCATCTCCACCACTGTGCCACTGCACATCATCTCCCCGGGGTGTGTTCTCTCACACTGGGGATCACACCATTAACCCAGCCAGAAGGTTTCCCCCGGGAATTTTCAGGCAGAGGCTACTTCCTCAAGGAAGGCATGCAAAAATATAGGGCTGTCTGGAGATGACAGTAAGGATTACCAGGGCCAAGCCTGAGCACACAGGGAGTGGTGGTGATTGAGAAGCTAAATAAGCCTCGATGGTGAGGTCTCAGCAGCGGTGGGCAGAGAAGCTTGCAGAAAGCATTTTTACACAACTGGTTCAGCTGAATTGGCCAGAACTGCCTCAAACACAGTGCTGCCAATTCTCCATGGGGCTGCAGGTAGAAAGAACTTGTCAGCCAGCAGTATTCTGGGAGATTTTTCCAAGAGCCTATATGGACTTTATAGGTTCCTTCATTTCAGAGCATATTATTAGCAGAGGTGCTCTCAAGTATCCCTCTGGCTTCCAAATCTACTGGGGTTAGACCCTCAAATTCCTCAGAAGCCCCAACCAGATCAATGGGCAGATTTCCTGCAGCCCCAGATGACAGATCATCTGTCAGAACATACACAGGAGGCTGGGACTTGCTCCTCCAGCAAATATGGTGCAGGCACTTCCCTGCAACTTGACAGCTTTTAGAAAGGCTAGAAATTTTCCCTGAAGCTTCCAGAGGAACATCAAGCTTTTCATGAGAGACAGAGGCATCTTTGCTCCCTACCATGAGGGCACTTACTGGGAAGTGTGGAGAGTTCTTTGTGGTCTAGACCAGACCCATGGTCTAGATGTTATATCTGCTCTCAGCAGACAAGCATCAAATCACCTAGCTTTGAGCAAAAATTCCAGCCTTTGCTGACAAACAGTAACAGACTCCTGTGAAAAGCCTTTCTCTCAACCAACTGGCATCTGATCAAGGAATCCCGAATCTGTTCAGATTTTTTCCACTGGAAAGCATGTACCAAAAGCTGGGATAGATCCTCACCTGAACACCGTTTCAACAGGTGAACAGAGCAGGGCCTGAGCCAATGGGCCGAACAGAGAAGCACAACCAATGCACTTCTTTGCACCACGAGAGTACAAACTGACATTTTTGGATTTAGAATGGCTTCAAAACATACTTTCTTGAACTTGTTCATCAGTTGATTTATTGAACCAGGTGCCAGCCTGACTTCCTGCCGTCATTGGCACAGTGCTGTCAGTAGCTGGACGTTCATATCATTTATCTGGCTGGTCCATCTACTCTTGAAGTACTTTCTCACTTGGCTGGGAATATTCTCCATAAATAGCCCTCTGAAACTAATAAAAACATTTGGTGGAAAGCAACAACAACAACAACAAACAAAAAAACCCCACAAAAAAACAAACAAACAAACCCCCACCTAAACAAAAGCAAATGAACAACCCAAGAGAACACAAACAAAACCCACAAAAAACCCAAACAAGTTTTTTGTTTTGGGCTTTTTTTTTGCTGTTTTCCATCAGATTTTTGTATGCAACTGATAATTGTAGCAATGTAAATATTAATACAGATGTGAAACCCAGAGGAGAAAGGAAGAAGAGTTTGGAGGTGACCTTTTGTTGCCTGTCAGCCTGCCTGCCCCACATGCAGTGTAAGGGGAATTACTAGTGTGTCCATCCTGCAGAGCAGGACAACATTTCTGGGGATCTCAGTGGGGAGGAGATTCCTGAAGCTTAAGGTTGAGCCTCTTCTGCCCAAAGAAGTGTCACCCACTCAGTGAGTGCCGATCGTTTGCCTCGGTACTGGGAGCAGAGCTCAGAGCAGGCAAAATCCGAAGGAAGCCGTGGTTGTGGCATTGCTGGGAGAAACTGGGCAGTCAAGTGAGAAGAATTATAGCTTCCAAATGTGTACCGACATCCTGCTAATTCCCAGATCTCCCCCTACTCCTCCTCTGCTGATGCTCCAGTCCCCACTTCAATACCTGCCAGGTCCTTTTAGAGAGCTGACATTTCCATTCCCTGACATTTTCTGCAGCTCCATCTGGGAATTAATGTCCGGATATTAGCAGCGATGGGGCCGTTTATCATAATTAGTCTCATGAAGCTACTAAGCATCCAACTATTTTTCATCAGCGCCGAGGAAATAAACTGCAGAATCCAGTAGACGAGACGGACAATTTATTTATTGATTGATTTATTTTGGTCTGTCAGGATGCAGCTTTAAAGTTTGTCGAGATGAGCAATGCTTCACGGAGGCGATGACGACAGTGGGGCTGGCTCGCCTTGGGTGCGCAAGCTGCAGAGAATAGGTCCCCAAACCCCCTGAGACACTGAGGAGGCATTTGTTATCCTGTTATTATTATCCTGTTATCCTAGGCTCTAGCTTCCTGCACATATAAAATGACAAGTTGTGACAGGTTGAGCCCTGGCTGGACAAGCTCAGGAGGAGCCAGCCACTAGTCCCATGATGGCATCATGAATGAAAGCCATCTCCAGGCAAGCTGTTTCTTCCCCATCAGGAGCAAACCAAAGGTGCTGTTTACGCTACAGGAGGTGGCACAGGGATGAGTGGATCCAAGACTGTCATTTGGCTGGGTGTGCCTGGTTGTCCTTGGACTTTAATGCTAAGTGAAAGGTGCTGCAGGCAGCACACGTGTCTGTCACCTTCCAGAGGTGCCTGGGAGATGATAAAGCTGTTTTCTCACTTGTCATCCCAACTGGAGCAGGGTGACATCCTAGCTTGTTGGTTTCCTTCCCCAAAGGATCAGGATGGAAGGACAGAGATGCAAAGTCTCGTACACAAGAGGTATCAGACTGGGTCCACTGTGAGCAGAAGGCCCTTTGGAAGGCTCACCATCAAACACCTTGTCTGGCAGACATAAGATCCAACCTGAAGTAACTAATGCCTGCTGTGGTCTCAATCTTACCTTTTAGGGGCCAGTTCAATAAATTGTCCATGTTTCTGTGACCTTGGGAACTCAAGGAACATGCCAGAGCCCGCACTGCTCTCCAGGCATAGCTGCTCCCTGAGGTGCTGAGACCTAACAGGCGTTGTTATCCATCCTTGTGGCTACTATGCTGGGCAAGGAGCTGTGCTGATTTCAGGAGCTCTTCTACCATCTTGCAAGCTTTCAAGACCATGTACTGAAAGGGAGGAGATGGGAGATCCCTGCCAGGGTCAGCTGCCTTGCACCACACCACTCTGCATGGCTCGTAGCCCACGGATGGAGCTCCTCTGCCTAAGCAAGAAATGAGGAGCTGTGTGGAGCTTCTACCCAGAGCAAGGCATGAAGGGCTCCTGGACTCAGTGTTGCTTCTTCTCTCTATCCCCATAAAGCCCCACAAAGTCTTGCTACAACCCACACATCTCAGTACTCACCTGCAGCAAGCCCACCTCCTCCCTGCAGGCTGATTATCAAGAGCTTTCCATCCTGAGGTTTGCTATGCAAACATCAAACATTTGTGTTTAAATATTACACTCTTCTGCTGATGTGAAGCTAGTAATTACAGCCAGATGGGACCTGGCTCACAGGCAGACACAGGGCCCACATGCTGCTGGGTGGCAGCTTTTTTTTTTTTTTTTTTTTGCAAAACCATGTGGCCGACCACTGGCAGAAATATCAGAAAAGCTGAATGTAATTAAAAACAATGAAGAAATAAAGAACCCAGTTTCTAAATACATCCTGCAATGTATTCCAGGTGAGCACTGAGTGTTCTGGCTGCAGTGTCTGGCAGTCCTAGTACTATGCATGGGACATGATCCAAGCCAGCATGCTCAACCCATACATCCCTCCAGGCACAACCTGATGATGACATACACTGATTTGGTGTCAGCACCTCCTGCAGCACCATCAGGTCTGATCCTGCAAAACCTTCCTGAGCTGAGGAAGAGTTCTTTTGGCACAAGGGCCTGATTCAGCCCACACTCTAGTCCATCAAAGTGGCCCCTGTGAGTGTGTCACAGTCCCAGGCCCACCACACTGCTGGCCTGAGCTTACAGCTGCTGCTGCCTCCTCACCTGCTGAGTGGAGGGATCATCTTTGCTTCACGTGCCTGCACACATTTCTGCCTTGCACAAGCTGCCCAGGGTAGGAAATACTTCATTTTCTACCACCTCCAGCATTTCAGGTCTGATTCTGTTCAAGGCAAAACAAAAGCATTGCAGTGCATGGTGGATATTTTCCCCCTGGATCATAGCCCATAGTCCATATTCACATTCAGCATCTGATTGTGTTTTTAATAGATAATCCTCTCTCCATTGCCTCTTCCCTGCACACCACCCAAAAGGTGAGTGGGAAGATAACAGTTTAAGCAAAATGTCTCACTGTTTGTCCTACCCCATACCTGTGTTGTATATACACACCACCAAGTGCCCAGGAAGCAATCCCATTTCTTGTCCCACAGGCCTGATTGAGTTCCAGAAGTAACAGTGATGCAGGTAACAGCCACCACCATTGCCTGGAAGAAGAGCTAGAGCCAGCCCATCACGCACAATATAAATAGCCCTGGTAAAGAAACCACTGCAGGTGATGCCACTGCAGGGAAAACAAGCTATAAAGGCTACAGCCCTTCCTCTGCAAATTGATCCAGCTCTGTGGCTCTCCCTCTTTCTAACAAATACTCTGGCATACTTTCAGGATGTTCCCAAGCCAAGTAGTGCAAAGCCAGAGCCTGGTTTCCTGTCCAAACAGCCAGGGATGTTTAATTCCCTGGGACAGCTGCTGGTGTATGTTCTCCGTGTTGTTAACAGTCAGCACTACACAGGTACCTCCTCACCCATCCAGCTGTAAATGGTGTCCTGTAGCCAACCTGCCAGACAGGAGCCAGTGGCTATGGTTGCAAGGGGAACAAAGAGAGAAAGCAGAAAACAAGGGGAGGAGGGTGGGGAGGAGGGAAGAAAAGAAATCATTGTTTTGTAGAAACTGCAGAGCCATGGCAAACACGTGCTGTCATTTGAGACAAGTGCCAAGCCCTGATAGGTTTACCTATCGAGGAAATCAGGATCAACCTTGATGAGAGGCAGAGAACCTTGATCTCACTTGTCTGCCATCTCTCTGGGGTCTGCTCTGTGGGCTTCTAACTTCTCAAATCTTCCTCAAAGGACCACGAATAGAGCTTTCCAAGGAAACTTATTTCTGCTGTCTTATACCCCAGGAGAGTGTTATCTGTCGGGAAGGGAAGGGAAAAGAAGGGAAAAGGAAGGACTCAATGCCTCTCTTCTTCCTGCACCCAAGAAGCAGAGCTTTGGCATACCATTACCACCCCTTGTTTCTGCAGTAACCTTATCCGACGCTGCGTGGGTCTGTGGAAGCTCTGTTGTACTACTGTTGCCTTCATGAATAATGGATCCCCCTCCACCTTCCCTCTCCTCTTCCCTGTTAGATCTCATTTCATATTGTATGAAGTGGTGTGGTTGCTGCTTCCCTGGGGTTGATCTGAACATTCTGATTCCCAGCTCCAGTTCCCTCTCTTCCCAGGATGCAAGTGTTACACAAGAGGTCCCTGACTGGTAAGGGCAGTGCCTTTATTGGGGTCATCTTTGGCTCCTGGCTTGCCTTCTGTTAGGAAACAGTTGATCCTTGATGTTCCTAGAAGCCTGTAAGTTCTCTTCTACAATTTCCTATTTTAAAGACTAAAAGTAAAGTTCCATGAAAAAAAAAAAGCCCACCATTCTGGTTCTAAAAAGTCAAATCTCTATGGCTAAAAGAACCATATTTACAGTTCTACATGGTTTTGGGCCACAGAACTTTTGGGGTCACTTCTACAATGCAACCTGGAGAACGTAATTTCATTTGTTCCTGCAAATACCCAGCTTTAGTCAGCTTTATCTGGTAAAGACCAGTATTTTAGCTTTATTCCTCTTTAATAACCCTGGTTTTAGCAGGGAATATGCTGTGGCATTTAGCAGCATCATGGGTGCACTAGCACCACAATCAGAGATGAGGACTTGGTTAAATTCAGACAAATTTGTTTTGAGTGGCTTTGTAGGTTTGTAGGCATGAAGGTCTGTCAAACCTGACTCCACTTTCCCAGTCTTTCTCTTTTAGTCTTGTCACTCCAGATTACAAGAAGCACCAAGTTCACATGCCCTTCTCTGGGGCTGTACCTTACTACTGGGTCTTCTTCCAGTCCCACCAGCCCAGTCTTTAATCTCTGCTACCCTCACTTTGTGTTTCTGCCCCCACAGATCCACCTGCTTTGGGGATTTCCATGAGGAGAGCCCGTGTTGGCTGATATTTCAAAAAAGAACTGCAAGGATCTAAAAATCAAAGGCAAGGCACAGCAAAAAACCTGCAACCAGGAGAGTGGAGTTTGTGCAATTTAGGTCAAAGTGTTATGCTTACACAGGGAAGGGAAGAAAACAGGGTCCTCAGTGAGAAACCCCACTGCCAGAGGCCCTTGGAAAGACACAAAATCAGTTGCCTGGAAACTAATGCTGCCCCTCATTATTGTCAGCACCAGGAAAAACTCACAAGTGCCATAATTCAGGCCACCACCACTGTCTTTTTCTCTTGGCTGAATAGAAGAAGCAGAGAGGACAGGCTTTTCATGCTCTATGGGTAGCAGGGGTGTCTCCTTGCCCTCAGCTCAAGGGATTGCAGGCTCAGTGCTGTTGCATCTGAATGGTTATTTCCCCTGCCAAACCTCATGCCCTGAAAGTTAGAGGCTAAAGCATCCTCTCCCAATCCAGTGGCATCCTAAACTCCTGGTAGTCAGGAGCATGAGGGAAGGGTCACACCCCATTTCTCCTCCAAACACCCACCTGTGATTGCCAGTGGGAGGTGAGTCTTCAGTCTGACTCAATATTATTAATAAAACCCAGTTAAGATATTCTGAAAAAGGATTAGAAAACCTAGTTTCTCAAGATCTCCAGTCAAAATTCAAGCTCCTGTTGCTGTGCCAATCTTGTTATAGCAGATAGCAGCTCCAAACACTTGAAGCAGCCTTAGAGCTTGCAGAAGATAATTAAAGCAGGAGAGACAACCCCACTGTCAGCAGGGTCAGGAGTATCAGTCAGGGCTGCTCAACATTTGCCACTGTAAGACCAATTCTTCAGTAGTTTAGAATTTTGCCCAACTTAATTATTTTCACTGAGTTTTCTCTATAGGGCACCTACTTGTTAAGTTTGGAGGAACTATATGCATATATTTACTCTAACATCTTCTATAGCTAATTAAAAAATATAAAACAGTTGAAGTTGGCAGAAGCCTGTGGAGACCATGTGGAGCCAAGCCTGGCTCAAAGAAGAGTCAGCTCGAGCAGGTTGATTGGCACCACATCTCATAAGATTTGGAGTATCTCCAAGGATGGAGACCCCACAGTTTCCCTGGGCAGACAGTTCCAATGTTCAGTGACCCTCATGGTAAAGTTTTTTGGTTAAAGTTTAACCCAAAAACTCTTTGACAAAAAGGACTGTATTGCTGACTATTATAGAACAAAACATGCATAATACACATGAAATTGCCCAAACCAATCTGGTTGCAGCAGATTTAATGCTAACTCCAGTGTTGAGCTGTTTTCCAGAGGACCCTTTTTCATCCCACATGCAGGACCAGCGTTGCACAGTTAGCAAAAAGTCTCCCAGGACTTTTCTACCGTGTTGTTCAGTGCATGAAGCCTGAGGCAGGATTTACTGCACATTATTCAATCTCTGCTAGGGAGCTAAGATTATTAGTCTCCTAAAAAGCTTTTCAATTGAGTTCACTAAAATAGCTGAATGCTTCGAAACTGTTAATGATTTTAGCTTTGCAACTCCCCTGCCGGAGGATGAGTCTATGCTATGGCTGTTTTACAGAGGACAAAGCTTGAGCCCAGAACAGCTAAAGGGATGGAGTGCTGCATGGACATACCACATGACAGAGCACTTAAAAAGGTGCAGCAGCTTCCCTTCAATCAGGAGGCTTTAAAAAAGCCAGCACCCCATGGCAGACCGAGCTGTTGAATGAAGAGCAGCTCCATGCCCGGGTGGCAGTGGCAGGGTCTGTGCTCACCCCATACCCAGGCACTGCACTGCCTTAGTGTGCTCACCACCACCAAGTCATTTCCTACAGCCCAGAACCAAAGAGAGGTTGGGCTCTCTCAGTAGGAGAGAGGGGGTCAGTCATTTCAAATTAAAAGAGGCTAAGATTGTCCAAACCTGGGTCTAGGCAAGTTTGGCTCATCCTAGCCTAGGCACTTTGCATTTGGTGGGGCAAGTTGAAAGTAAAGATAACACCTTTGGAGTCAAGCTCAGGCAAACAGGTAGCACAAAGCATCTGCCAGGTGTTCTCTTGGCCCTGGGACTGGAGACACGTAGCCTTCGTCACACAGGTGGTGGCTAATCCTTGCTGTCCACAGCTGTTTCCATAATCCATGGCGGCACTAACCCGCTTGTCTATAGTCCAAGGAACCTTTTGTCTTCAACCTAGAGACCACTGCAGGGACCCCTTTTCCTGATTGCCCCCAGGAGGGGGATTTGGCTTTTGTTTGGGTGAATGCTTTCCTGATTCAGCATGGCAGCGGGGAATAGGACACACGTTTCAGGAATTAAATCCATTGCAGGAACTGAAAAAATCCTAGTCCCTCAAATGCTGATCCACAGTGTCAAGCTGGGGGGGAAAAAGGGAGGAAGGTGGACAGAAAAAGATTTTGTAAGGAGCAGACCAAAGGCAGGTCTGAGTTTCACCAGCTGTGGAGGAGAGCAGAGCCTCCCCCCTACCTCCCTCCATCTCCCAGCCCTTCCCTCTTACAAGCTGCAAGTCCCTGGGAGGCCCCTAATCTTCTTTGCTGTACAAAAGACCCAGTCTACTGGCTTTCCTTTTCTTTTTCCCTATTTAAAGTTGAAGTGGGGATCAGTTTCCAGGCACGAAGGCAGGGAGGGGGAAGGAGCAGGATGCAAGCGGTCACTCTGAGAAAGAGGTCCTGTGGAGGGCAAGAGCTCAGGTGGTTTCAGGTGGGCTGGAAACACAGGGACACAGGGTCTCTGGGGTTGTCAAGATCCTTGCTTTCTAATTACTGAGCTTTTCTGGTGTGCTTGAGTATCACTAGCAAACCAATGGAGAAGATAACTCCTTCCAGCCTTTGTTTTGCTTGTGAAACAGGATCTCCAGTCTCTTGATCATATTCTGAGAATTTTTCTGCACTGCTTCTGGCATGAATTCAGCCTACCTGTCCAGGACTCCTACCCGATGCTAGATGAGGTCTTGTCAGTACTTTGCAAATGCTATTAATAATTTCCTGCTTCTACTGGCAATATCCCAAGCCCCTCGGGTCTTGTTCGCCTTTTTGTGCCTTTAGCTCATTGGTGGTTCATAATCACCCATGACTGCTACAACGAAGTTCACCTCCTCCTCAGTCATGTCCAACTGACACACTCCCTGTCTAGCACAAAAAGCCCCAACCCTGTGATTAGTCTTGCATTTCGTGCTCTTGAATTTCAACTCGTTCCTGTGTCTCCGTGCTCAAGGTTGTCTGCTGCTTTCTGTTTGATCTCCCGTCTCTTCTGCATTCACAATGCCTCCCCCTTCTGCGTCATCAGCTGGCTTAACCTAAGCGCTTCCACTTCTTATGACAACATCATTCATGGAGAGAATAAACAAGATCAATCCCAGGATCGATTCCAGAGAAACTCCAGTGGTGAACTCTGTCTAGCCTGCTACTGCCTCTGTCCAGAGGCACAGCTTCTGTACCCGACTTCTGTTTCTTCCCCTAATCCCATCGTCTCCAGTTTAATTAGTAATTCCCCTGTCACTCCATTGAGCACAGCTTGCTGCATTTGTCTAGAAATTTGTCTAGATGAATTGAGATGAGCAGGCTGTCTCGGCCGAATGCTTTCCATGGCATGCCGAGCTGGTTCTGCTCCAGCCGTTTAACCAGGCTGGCCTGCAAGTTTTCTTCCAGATCTTGGCATGCTACTGACCCATCCTGCAAACTCCCCAAGCCCTGCAGTAAAAAACATCAGACAAATGAGGAGTGGGTATTACATTCACAACATTCAGTGTGGTTCTTTCTCTTGTGTGAGAGGTTCTGCCTCTGGAAACAGTGCCATCACACCTGCATTTTGGCATATGAGTTTGTTTGGAAACCACAAATACCTGCTTGTCCTGGCTGCAGGGCATCAAAAGAGACTTTTGTCTCTTATCTTGTTATACCATTCAGGCTTCATTCTGTCATTCTCTGTGTTACATGTTGACCCTACACCCAGCATTATCATCTCCTTCAGGCTGGCCAGGGGCCACATCCTGAACATCTTTGCCACCCAGTAGAGCCACTATGGTGAGTGGACGCCTAAATGATATTTTCCCCAGTGTCATAACACCCTTTGTAAGATTTATCTCAGCTAGGCTTGCCATGTTGTCCTTACTGCTTCCAGGTCCCTAGAGTACCCTCTCTCTTGTTGCCAAAACTGGTAGGGAAGGACATTCATCTATTTGGAACTGAATTTGCCATAGCCGAAATCCTCCTTGTTGATGTGAGGCCAACACATCCCAGACCCTGTCCTCAGTGGCTCAGGGAGCTTTAATGTTTTGCATTAGCATTGCTAAATGCCATGCTGGGGGGGACCTGGCAGTGCCACTTCTTCTGACCCTTTAGGCACTGGATTCCAGATGTTCCTACTGCAATCCAGGCCTGTCAGAGGCAACTTTGATGCTCTCTAGTGCAGATAGCACTAGACCTAGAAGTCACCAACCTTCATCTGGAAAGAAAATAACAAAGCATATCTGGATTAGATTGTAAAATGCTCTCTGTCAAGCTACTGAAAAACAGTTTTCCCCAATTTAATCCAACCTGACAAGGCACTGAGGTCCCCAAGCAAGGGGAAAGTGGTAAATCCACCCTCAGTGAAGGGAGATGAATGGATTCTGAACAGAGGGATGAGTGGACTCCTTGTGTTGCAGAGGAGGCTGGAACAGAGCCCACGTCCTGTAAGTAGCAAGTTGGACAGACCCACCAGAGAGTCACCACCCTGTGTAAACCTTTGCAGGAGATGCCCTGGGCTTCACTTTGCTCCCTGTGCCACCTGAGGTGCTGCTGACTGTCTGGGTACCCGGCTTCCCCAGAGACCATGCCGGTTGTCCCACCTCACCTGCCCTGCTGTGAACACCAAAAGCGAAGCCGGAGCCTCACCATGCTGCCCTCGAAAGCCTCTGTCTTGCGGTGGAAATAAATTGCCTCAGATTCCCGTAACTCAGGCAGAAAACCCAGGCCCCTTGCTGATAAAACCAGGCGGCCTGGACAGCGTTGCCCTGGCAACCTGCACTTTCTTCCCCATCCTTTTGTTCGGCCTTGGACCCAGACTTTTGTACCCAGCCATAATGGGGCCAGACTCTTGGGATGTTTACGGGGTGAGGTGAGAGGAATTTCATTCAGCCGTGTCTTGCCTGGCCCGTCTCCTTCCGCAGGGTGAGGGAGGAATGTTATTGACCAAGGCCCCATGCAGGGACCGAGGCACTAAAGAAAGGCACTTTAGACTTTCCGACAAAGAAAAGAAATTCCTGCCCTCCCCCATGCAAACATACTCCTCCTGCCCAAACGTGCCTTTTGTTTCCTTATTTCTCTTTTGGTAACTTCCCCACTCACCCACTCCTGCCCACAGCTGCTCTCACCAGGCACAAACAAAACCCTTCAGCGTGCCCTGTGTGCCTGCCAGCTCCAAGCTGCAAGGCATTCAATAATCCTCCTGAACTCCTGTCCTCCGAGGCGCCTTGACAATAAAACAAAGCTGGATGTGCACTGAGTTTGCAGGAGCAGGAGTGCTGTGCAGCTGAGGCCAGGGCATGGAGCAGCCAAGCACAGCAGGGAGCTGGAGCCCACTCTGAGACCCTGCTTTGCTCAGTCCCTTACCTTCTGGTTCGGGCTGGAAAGAGTTAAGCACATCAGGTCCAACTGCCTGCTGAGAAGACAAAAGTCTGCCTTGACATCCAATATTGAAGCTCCCAGGGACACCACTGAGGAATTCCCATTAGCTGGTGTTTGTGGAAAGCCCTATATCAAATGCTGAGGACAGCCAGTTTGCTTTCCTCGTGCCAGTCCACTGGGAGAGCAGCAACACCTTCCCAGCACAGCATTTCAGGGAAGAGATGATGTGGGCACAGACCAAGTGGTGCCTTTGCGGAGGAAAGGCAAGAAGTCATTCCCCTTGCTCCCCTGTGCTGCTGGCAGCTCCAGCAGCAGCCAGACCCACCTGGAGAAACTCTAGTCTGACTTGACTGGACCTGTGCCTGGGTTCAGGTAGCTCATTTCAGAGGTGGACCTCACAGCTTCACTCTCTTCCTGGTCTTCACACTGTCTTAGGAGAAGGCAGGTCTACAGTTTGGGCAGAAGACTTGAGGACCCTTCTTGGCAAGGCAGTGCTGTTTCCCATGCACCCTGCCCCACGCTGCTCTGCTTGTAGGGCAACTGTGCAAAGCAAAAGGCATCTAGAGGTGGAATGTTGGGAAGGATGGGCATTGGGTTTTCTTCAGTTCTGCTGGGGGCATAAACAGAACATGAAGCCCAAGCTGGTGTTGTTTGACTGGGCAAGGACCCATTGAGAAGTGAGTGGCTCCTGCTGTGGGCAGTGTCCCATGGCTGTCCTTCTCCCAGTGCTCAGCCATCCTGGGAGACCCTGTCCAGTAGAGAAGAACCTGCAACACTTGGCAGAGACACTGAGTCTCTTATGGATGGTGGGAGGCACTGGTGGAAGCTCTTCTTTAGTCCTGAATGGATTGGTATAGTACTGCTCTCTCCCAGATGGATTACCTGATTAAAGGTGTGCTCATACTTCATAGCCTTTCACTTCGGTTGGTGCTGCAAGAATATGGAAGAAAAAGACCTGAACACGTGTTTTCCTAACACTTATCTTTGAGACTCCTACTCTTCCATCATGTCTGTTTAAAAAAAAATCAGCTAATAGATTTAAAACATGATTAGTGAGCTGGACAGGGGAGGGGAGAGGAGAGGCGACACAGGCAATGGAGGACTATAAGACACCTTCTCCTGGGACTATTGCCAATGAAAACTAAAGCCCAGGGTATGCCCAGTTGGCTCTTGGCAAATGACTATCACTCTGGCACTGTTTCTGTGCTCTTTGCCTCAAAGGCATGCAAACCCAGTGAAAAAGTAGGCTGGGAACCAAGAGGAAGCAAAATGCACACCAGCCAATGAATAATGGGGCAAATGTGTCAATGCCAACAGAAACACATGGCAACTCTTCCTTCCCATTGTCAAACCTTGGCAAGGTTTTTCCAAAAGCTGCTGCTGAGGTGAGCCCTCCTGGAACAAACAGAGCGTTCCTGCAGGCATGATCCCCGAGCTACGTTTGATTTATGTGTTTAGGGGTTAGTGATTCAATGAGGGATCACGTGCTATACCTACAAACACAGCAGGGAAGTTGATCCTGGATCTTCCAGCCCCAGGTTCCAGCCCCAGGCCACTCTGGGAAAGAGTGACCACTGCTCTTGGGACCTTCAGCATCAAGGCAAACCCATCCCAGCCCCGTGGAAAAGACCTACTCCAGACACCATCCCAGCCGTTTCATACAACTTGTGGACTGCTTCTTCCCTTCACAATGAGGTGAGATGACCAGCTTTATTTCTGAGAGAATGTCTGTGGAGCAGAGGTGCCCCAGGGAGGAGGGGCCCAGTGCATGTAGGAACTTGGGCAGCAAGAAGCCAAATGCCCAGAGCAGCAGAACAGGCAGCAGATCTCTGCTTGGATGTCCCTGCTCCCTCACTCTGCCTTGGTCGCTCACTGCATCAGCCTTGAAGAAACCAGTTTTGTTTCTACCTAGTTCACAGCAATCTTCAGAGGGATACGAGGTTCCTTTGAGGTCTCAGTGAGGAGATGTGGTGCAACAACTTCAAATGATGCCTTCAACAGCAGCTAATCAGGGACATTGAAACTGTGGGAGTGGGAATTGTGGCAGGCTGGCACAGGAGAAATTCTGCCACTAATGTCTCATCAAGCCAACGCGGGCTTAACCTGCCAGGCAAAACAAGAAGTGGTAGAGACAGAGTACCAGTTAATAGGCTTTAGGACATACAAAGCAGCAGGAAACCCATTTTTCTCCAACCACCCACATCCCATACGGATGTAGCTTTGAGGGGTTTTTTTCAGCTTTGTGTTGGTGGAAACAAAAGCAAGTCCCTTCTGCAACCCATTTGAGCAAGAAAAATGAGACAGAGTCTCCTGGGGAGGCTTGTTTTATTTGAGATGCTGGTGTTGAAGGGGTAGTATAGGGACCAATGAAGTATGAATGGTGCACTAAATTTGGGGCTATCAGGGATGTCTCAGATTGGACAGTGACAGCATCACATTCCCCTTTGCCTCTGTCCAGTTGGGTTTGCCCTGTCAGTGCCATAGAGCGTTGACAAGGGCTTAGTTGTAATGTTGCCCCCCACTTTTCAGAGGGGAAATTAGGGCCAGTCTGTCCCAGCAGTCGCTTCTCTGCATCCAGCCATGCTCAGGGATCCCCAGGAGAGGTTTAGCAGAGGTATAAGACAGTTCTTCTCTATGGGGCTTGTGGCAGACATTCAGTGCAGCCAAAGCTAACTGGTTTGTAAATCTGATGAAGTCAAATTGGGTTTTTCTTCTGTTTCAAATATTAGGTACTTTGATGTGCATAAAACCTCTTGGATGACCTGTAAGCCAGAAACTTTGGCATGGAAATATTTCCTTGGGATCACTTCTAGCAGAGAGACAGAAAGAGAAGGAGAAGGAGAGAGAGATTTTATCTGAAGTTCCCTTTTAAAAAACAATCCATAACTTCAATTTTCAGATCAATGTGTTAAAAAAAAAAAAAAAAAAGCTAAAAAAATCTATCGAATTATTCTCTTCCTGCATTCTTCTGACACTGCTTTCTCAGCCCTCTCCTCCTCCCAGGCTGTTAGCTGGAGGAGCATTACAGGGTGCTCAAGGAGACAGAAGACTATTCGATTACAACAGCACCAAGCTCCAAATGCCACCAATTCCTGCCTTAGTCTGCTGTTTGGGGGGACCACAGCAGCTGTGTGTCCTGCCAAAGGTGGGGTTCCATTGCTTTGGTGGGTGGCAGGAGATGGAGGTGCTTCTGCTTTAAAAGGCAAACCATCGGTGTCATTATTAATGAACTTGTGTTGTGTCAGTGCAGCAACAGAAAAAAATTGGGAAGGAAAGAGGGAGCAGCTGAAGAATTCCTAGGTTTGCTTTTTCTGTCTGAAGAACAGAGATAAAAATGTAAAAGGGATCAAACAAATGGAAAATGCATCAAGACGAAGCAGAAATGGTGTCAACTTTCCAGCAAATTACACACTCGGTGTTTAGAGACCACAACTCTGATTTCCAGTCCTCTGGGATATTCCAGCGCATTGTCTTCAAGCTGGCTTTCTCACTCAGCTGTGCTTGGGTCTGACGGCTGGTGTGGGCTCTAAAATCATGAGAGATTAGTGTTAATAAAGGCAACAGCCCCCCCACCTCCTTGCTTTATTTTAAGAATGGCCTTGTGCTGGAGATGGCACATTGTTTCCCTTCCACAACCATCCATCAAGGACAGTTCATCTCAGCCTCCGATAAATCCTATTATTTCAGCTGCACATTTCCACTGCCTCCAAATCAGCAGCTGATGATACGCAGAGTTGTTGCAATAAATGTTTATGGCTCTGCTTCTCCTCAGCCTTTAATTTCAGTGGTTTGATGTTGATCAGCCCGTTGAGCGGCAGCCCGTTCACATCATTACTGGTGTGTGCAAACAGCCTGCGCTGGGGACCAGCGCCAGCTCAGCCGCCGCACTGATCTTGGCTTGTTAGAGGTGTTTCCAGATATGATCTTATAACTCACGGAAACAAATGGTTTCCTCCAGCCCTGAGCTACCATCCTCCACTGTACAACGAGCGTACGCCACAGATGTATTTATGCACGGATGAATGCCCTGGGTGTATACATAGCTGGGGATTTTATTAAAACCTATACCCACCTCGGTGCTTCTGGGCAAATTCATAGCCAAGGCACACCATCAGTTTAGGAGCTACACGCTGGCTGTGAAAGCCAGCAATTAAATGTTCCCCCAAACCAGCGAGCAGCCGTTTCCCTGCCAGCCTCCTGCCTTTGCCCACGGAGCAGACAGATGCAGGGGAGGAGGATGCTGCTCTCCCCTGCCTGAGGCATTGCGAAGGCCACAGAATGCTGCTGTGGGGGTCAGGTCCTGCTGGTGTGAGCTGTTGTGCAAACATCTATATTTGGCCATGTTTGGGACCCAGCAAGTCCAGCTCTGAAGTCTTGGTGCAGATTTTGGGCAAACAGCCTGTGCAGGGAGTCTGAGGTAGAGCTGACCCTGCATCCCTCAAGTCCTTATCCAAGGCAACCATCCTTCTACAGATCCCAGTGTGGGCTGAGATCCCAGCACTGACCATGTCTTGTGCCTCACTATGGACAAGGTCAGGCTTTCTCAGTCACACATCCTACCAAGATACACAAGACAAACTCCTAGTTTGTACTAGGTAGTACTAAAAACATGGTAGCCAAGTTGAAGAACAGCATTTCACAGCTCTGTGGAGACAACAGCTCAGAAGCCCAGAGCAACAAAACCTGTGGGACCTGCACTGAAGTTTTGACACTGCTCAGGGCCTTGGTAGTGCTTATGGGGAAGAGGAGACAAAAGGCACATAATCAAGTTTGCAGATGACACCAAAGAGGGATGTGTTTGAGGGAGGAATACTGGTTCCAGCTCCTAGCAGGGTGGCCCCCATGTGACTAAGGTGCATTGTTTCCTGAAAGATGATTCAGTTCTGGCAAAACATGAGGTGTCATGGCTGGAGGTCTTGCTTGAGGATGGTGCACGCTGCAGGAGGTGAGTGGAGTTGAACCTGTCCTCTAGACCAGGTTCAAGGCTATGGGTGATGGACAAGCAAGACGGGAGAGGAAACAGTGGTTCCTCCATCCTGTAGCTCTTTGCAGGTGTTCCTGCAGGAGAAGACTCAGGTCCATGGAGCTCAGTTGTGCTGGGATTCATTTGACATGAGCCCAACAGAGACCCTGGTGCCTGCAGGGGCACGTGGTGACAGGTGACTTCAGCTGGGGGACCACGTGTGTCCCACATCCCCACGGGCTATGAATTTGCCCGTGGGATACAGACTTGCACCTGCAGCTGTGGCAAAGCTGATGCTGGGAGGCTCAGGCACAGCAGGAGGACACAAGGAAGGATCAGGAGCCAGGGATGGGTGACACCTGCAGATGGTGCTACCCAGCTGTTGACACCACCATGGGTGTGGAGTGAAGCCCTTGAGGAGCAAGAGGAAGGCTCAGGACAGGTATACCTGCTGAGAGAAGCCTGTGCAAGGGGGGCCAGGAAGATGAGCTCGGGATCTGCTTGCCAGAAAAAATGAAGTTCACAGCTCGCTTGTCAACATGGAAAGGGAAAGGGGGGGCTTCCTGGGAGAGGGATGGAGCCAGAGAACGCGGGTCGTTAGCCTTCTGCTCACATCGTCGGGGGAAAGCAGTTTCATTTGCTGGCCTGATTGGACTGATGAGATTTCCATATTCTTCATTAAGGGGCTGCCAGCAAGCGCGGCTGGGCTGCCATTTCCCATTACTCACAGCCTATCCATTATGCAAAAGGCAAAAGGGAGAGGGACGAGCCCCATGAGCCCAGATAGCGGCTGTAATGATCCTGTCAGCCTCGTGCCCGGCACCGAGGAGAGGGCAGCCAAGGGTGCTGCAGAGCCGCCCTGGAGATTGGTCTGCCTGCTCCCCTGCCTGCTTCCCTGCCTGCTTCCCTACCTGCTTCCCTACCTTCTTCCCTGCCTGCTTCCCTGCCTGGGCATGTGCTCGCTCCCACAGGTGCCAAGGTGGTGGCATCACCCTCCAGGTCTCATCCTGGCCTCTCCATGCCCAACATGCAGCTTTCCTGCCCTGCCCCATTCCCATCACTGGAGCAGAGTGAGCAAAATCCCGCTGCAGCGAGCCCAGTGCAGAGGGAGGGAGGGATGAATTACCAGCCCCAGGACGTGCCCACCAGCTTCCTGGCCACCCCCAGGACACCCTCTCCTCAGCCCCTTCCCCATAGCAGATGAAGTGGGGCTGCCTGATGCTCTGTGCATCCCTGGTGCATCAAGATGGGGTGGCAGGGAGCAGGGAGAGGAAGATCTGTGCCCCACTGACCCCCGGGTGGGCACTGCTCCTGCTTGGGTGCTCCCACCACACCCCATGGGAGCTCCAGGGCTTCAGGCTTGGTACCCTACTACCCTCTATCCCTGCCTAGGGATCACAATCTCTGTGCGGGGCTGTTTGATGGGGCTGTGTGCGCTTTGAAGGCAGGAACGATGGAAGGATCATCACCTGAACCCAGATCCACCCAGAGAGAGCCTTCACTGGGGGAGATTGGGAAAATTACCTCTCAACACCAGTATTGAACTGGGTTGCTGCAGGGAGGTCTTGGAGCCGGGAGCTCCTCCCAAGATATCTGTCATGCCTGACCTCAGCTGTCACCGGCAGGCAATTATCTTGGCACTGAAAGATCACGGCGGGGATGCAAGGACCCAGCTCTCTTCCTGCTTCCCCTTCAGCCCCCTTCTCCCCATCCCACTTGCCACAGGGATGCAGGCAGCAGTAACTTTCCACTGGATAGGGCTAGGCAGCCCCCTGGAATGCTGGCTGTGCTCCCCAGCATCCATCCCAGCTTATGGATGGAGCTCTCTGCCCAGCTCCCACCTCAGTGGGGGCTGATTCATGGCATGGGGAGAGGGATGGGGAAAAGCTGCCAGTGCCTGTGCAGCCTCTCCATCCCCTCACGGGCTGTCAGCTGTATGTCACGGAATTGTTTATGAGTCTTGCCTCTCTGGAGGGAGCGTGGGTCAGCTCTGACTGAGGCTCCTACCAGCAGGGATGCGCCTGGAGGAGGATGCCAAATACCCAGACGCTGGAAGGAGCAGGAACACGTGTCAAGGGACAGTTTCCATTTATTAGTGACAGTAACCTCAGCAAAAAATAGCCTGGTCTTTGTCACATCTTCATCGCTCCAGTGTCTCCGCGGGGCACAGGCAGAATAGCTCTAATTGCTCCCGGGTGCGGAAAGCAGAGATCAGAGCCTGGCATCTGTCTCCTCACCTTCTCATGCTTTCTTCTCGCCTTTCTCTCTTCCTCCCCACCGTTTTCTCCACCATTCCTCTTTCATTTGCCAGCACAAACGTGACCAGTATACTCAGCTGTCTTTGCTGCTTCATCCCTGCCCATAATTTCCTTCACACACCCTCAGAGGTCTCAGTCTTGGTGCTGAGTCCTGGGGAGGTGAAGCCCGTGGGTGTCCCCTGCCTTCATGGCTGCTTTTGGGGACGAGGTTCTCCTGTGCAGGCAGGAGGAGCACACCAAGAGGGATGGGCAAGGGCAGCAAATGCTGCCCCACAGCCAGATCCTGGCTGGAAGAGCTGCCTGGGGAGGGGCCATGGGGAGAGAAGGGTTAACTGCTCCTGGTGCGGTGCCATCGCTGGGTGCCCATCAGCCTCCCCGTGTTGCACCAACAGCGGGCACTGAATCCCTTCCTTGTTGGCTGCGCTCCAGCCTGGCGAAGGAAGCTGCTGAGAAAATGCAATTACAGCAAACAACAGCCACACGCGCAAGCGCTGCAATCCACACCTGGCACTAATTAACTTAATTAGCCCTTAATGAGCTACACTGGTCGGAAGGCCTATTTTTACTTAATTATCCCCTAATGTGCTTGGCACAAAGTGGGGGCCCTGATGGATGGAGAGGTTTACCTGGCTTCCTCTGCTCTGGCAGGATACTCTATCATCCCGGCATCCCTAACGAGCTGAGCTGCCCATGAGCGGAGCGGGAATGAGCCTGGGATGGGTGGGAGCCTGGCACCCAGTGGCACCTGCC
This sequence comes from Pseudopipra pipra, assembly GCF_036250125.1. Taxonomy (NCBI): domain Eukaryota; kingdom Metazoa; phylum Chordata; class Aves; order Passeriformes; family Pipridae; genus Pseudopipra; species Pseudopipra pipra. The sequence continues at coordinate 15,107,921 of NC_087559.1, forward strand.
TGGCAGATGGCAGGACTTGGCTATACTTGTGGAGGACTGGTGGCTTGTCACTGTGTCCCACCTCCTTCAGGTCTGGATGACATTTAGGAGTGCCTGTAGTGGTGCATAGGGTGGGTGAAGTTCTGGTGCTGGTGCAAAAGGCTTTCCTGGGACATGGTGGCCTGGAGCTGCCAGGCTGTGCCATGCAGTGCCCAGTGGGATGGCTGGGTCCAGCTCCTCAGGTGGCTGGAGCAGAAGTGGTGGCCCAGATCCAAAGGATTGTCTCCTGTTCAAGGGATCCCTGTGCAAGGAAACACCCCATGTGTGACATAGGGAGAGTGGGATGGGGTAACCCCATCAGTCCCCGGGTAAGATGGGACTGGAGTGGGCTGGGGATGGGAACAGCCCAATGCCACCGGAACAATTCTCCTGCAGCCTATGCTCTCCAGCTGCAAACTAGGTGAGATGAGCTAGTCCTGGGTGCAGGGAGGATGTTGTGGTCCCTGAATCCGGCCCCGCTGTTTCCACAGCAACCAGCATCATTCAGCCTGGCCCTGATAGCTGCAGCATCTCTGGGGGCTTCCTAAGAAAGCATGTCCCAAACATCTGAGTCAGAGATGCAGGAGCCAGCACCTCTGAACCGTGTCCTGGAAAAGTTAAAACAGGGTGCAAGGACCTGCTGTGACAAGCCAGATAGGTGACAGTGACAGGGTAGGGAGGGGATGGCGCCTGTCACTAGCCCTTATTCATACCATCCCTTGATGTAAAGATTTTTTTTAAATTAAATGAAGAGCACAAGCCAGGAGGGCAGCACTGTTCTCCCAGGCTTGCAAAGCTGCTCCCCAGATGGATCTTCCTGTAAATTATGGATTGAATCTGCTGTGCTTTCCAGCAGCAGTGGAGCAGAGAGCTGATGATGTGCTTGTGAAGGGAGTGGCTGTTCTCCCATGGCACGGCTGAACACAGTGGGGTTGGTGCTCTTCTCTCACCTGCCCTGCGATGCCACCAACGTCACCACTTGCCAGCCAGTGGTACCAGGCTGTGCCAAGGCAGTTAGGCACTCCTTCCTCCTCTCTCTCCTCCTCCTCCTCCTCCCCCTAGCAGATTCAATGGATGGTGCCATGTCTGCTATTACCTTCCTTTGAGTTTGATCCCTCCACCTTCCATCGCTCCTCATCCCATTGCTTCAGTGGGATGATTTCCTATGGCTATTTCAGTAAAGTTTCTCTTCCTAATTTCCTCCTCATTAAGTTTCGCAGCCCAAATCTCAGCAAAACACTGTCCTGTTGCTTTCCCAGGGCAGGCTGCAGTGCAGAGCCGTGGTGTCTGCAGGGCCACTGTCCCTACACCCCATCCCCTGGGATACACCTGCTGCCTTCCTCAAGCCTCTCTGGGCTGACAGATCTTTTTGCATCTCTGACTCATTTGCTTAATGGATTTGGGACTAATAAATTGGTCTTTATTGCCTTTCTTGGGTCTTAGAGGACTTTGCTGGGTGAAGGAAAGGTGTGCAGGCTTTTGATAGATTTCTTCTGCTCTGAAAGTTGGTTAATTGACTCCACTCTCCCCAATGACTCGAATCAGAAGTGCAAAACCCTTTATTCACATATTGAAGTGTGTTGAGTGTTTAAAGAAAGGTTTAGAAGCAGGTAATGGGAGTGGAGGGGGGCTCTTGATGGTCCTTGCCGCTGCTACCCTGGCAGCAAAGAGGCTGGCCTGTCCCCAAGTGGCATCCTGTCCCTGAGGGGATTCCTGTCCCCTGGGGGCATCACATCCTCGAAGGGAATCTTGTCCCAAAGGGGCATTCCTTTCCTGGAAAGGCGGATCCTGTCCCTGAGGGCTGTCCTGGACAGGGGTCCTATCCCCAAGGAACATCCTATCCTGAATTGGGTCCTGTGCTAAAGAAATATCCTGTCCCCAAGGGTTATCCTCACATGGATGCATTTCCTCTCTCCAAAAGGTTTTCTGTTCCCATGGAACATCTCATCCCCATGGGGTATTCTTTCCCCATGAGGTGTCCTGTCCCAGTGGATGTCCTGTCCCTACAGATGTCCCATCTTAGGTGGAGCTCCTGGATCTCCAGCCCCACTCCATGGGATGTTTTCCACCCTACTCACACCACGGCACAGCTGGGTACCCACGAACCACCTGTCACCCCAACCTTCCCTGAGGGATTGCTGCTCACCCGGCCTTGCCCTCACTACACCCCCCCTCCATGGGCAGGTCTCCAGGTGGAGCTCACGGCACAATTATAGCAACGTTTTGATATAGGAAAAGCGGTCTTGGGTCACTCAGGGGAGCCCTGCTGGGGCGGCTGGCAGCCATTCCCAAAACTGGGACTGTTAATTTGTTGTTGTGGAGAGAAAATAGGGCACCAAAGTGCATTTGAAGGTGAGCTGATACAGATTTATTGGTGGTTGGGTCTCTTTGGGAGAGGCATTTAAGTAGTGCTAAGAGGATGCTGTAAAAGCGTTTCCAGCAGTGAAATCTGTCATTTGTCCCTAAAGGAGAGCGGGGGGCTCCAGCCATGCAGCCCACCTGAAACGCACTTGCCACTGCAGTAACGTGGCTGTTTTAACCACAGGCTGAAGCCCCCAGCCCCTGTTCTCATCCCCTCCTACTCACCATCAGGATCCCTGCCTTTGACCCCCACCTTCCCCTCCAAGCAGCATTTTGACGTCTAAATTCAACAGAAGGAAGCTTTTTTTTTTTTTTCCCCCAAAGGCACTTTGCTCCTGGCGACCCAAGAGTTCGCCCTGGGAACAGCATCCACCTCACCTGGACACCGCCACCTCCCTGGGGAGGGAAAACCCCACGGCAGGGCTCAGGCATCGCCCCTGCTTGGGCTTTATCATTGTTATTTTATTAATCTCTCATTTGAAATGGATACAAGGCGGGTGAGAGATAAATTAGTCCCATTCTTCTGGGAAGAATGAAGTGACCCTGCAAGGCGAGGGACGGTGGTGGTGCCAGCCCCACTGGCCCAGGCAGAAATGCTAATTTCTCCTTTCCTCCACCAAACGCCGGAGCAAAAAATGCTAATGGGGCTGACGGCGGGCTGCAGATAAAAGTCTGTGTCTGCTCCCGCGCACACAGATGGGTTTGAGCGCCGCGATAAGCTGGCAAACAAGGTAATTAAAATAATTAAAATGCTAAACAAAGGGGAGGATGGAGAAAAGCGGTACAAAGGGCTGGGAGGGACTAGCTGCTCCTGGGAAATGGCAGCTGGATGCAGGCGAGGAAGAGGAGGGCAGAGGGATGGAGGTGGGTGGGCTGGGTCTCCCGTGAAGGTTGAGGGGCTGTGGGGTGCCTCAGGTAACCATCCCATCGTGGAGCCCCATCCCTGGGTTGCAGCAGGACCCGGCCTTGGGGACATCTGCCTCTTTTCCATCCCCTGCCTGCCCCAGTGTCCCCTGCAAAGGTGATTTGGGGGCAACCTGGGAGCCCAGGAAAATTCCAATTGCCTTGGTAAATTTCTCCAGTTTAAAACAAACTGCCCCCAAAACAGGCATGTTCTGCTGCTGGAAATTACTATCTCAAAGTCTCCCTTTTATTAACAACATCCATTAAAATATAAAAAAAGTGAGCTTGAAATTAAAATTATGTTTGTTTCAGGCCAAGAGAAACATTTGATTTGAGCGAAGCGAAGTTTTATTTAAAGCTAAGTCCTCAGGTGCCAGGCAGCCTTCCCCCACAAGGAGAGCTGGGGGCTGGAGCCAATCTAGAGACCTCTGTGCCATGCTGAGGCCAAATCCCAGCGTCACCAGCTGCAAATCCACACTGGCTCAGTGTTTGGCAGGGATGTCCCTGATGGACTGCCACCAGCCTGCAAGGTGCAACATGCGATTGGGATGTCCCTGCCAGGCCGTGCTGCCCCATGCCAGGTTCAGGATGCCCCGAAGGACCGTGCTGCTCCTTCTCCATGGCTGTGCATCCATCCCGGGTGTTTGCCTGGTGGCCGTGCCCCATGGAGCTGGAGGAAGGAGCCCACCAGACAGTTTTAACAGGAGCCACTGAGGGTGGGGGAACAAGCAGATGCCCCATGAGGTGCAGGGGGGGGGTCAGGGCTCAGATCCCCCCTCCAAGCTTCCTGCTGCGGAGGAGCTGTAGCCAAAAAGCAGGCCAGCGGCTGGCAGCCTGCCCGCAGTGAGCTGAATCTCCGGCTGCAGTTTGAAGCTCGCAGACAGCTATTTAACACAAACAGCCAAGCTGTTATCTTTTCCCTTAGGGCCACCATCCCTTTCGCTTCTCAAATGCCAAATTACAGCCTACATTTAATTTCAATGCCACGGGGAGATGCATGTCAAGGGAGGGCAGCTTCATTTAAAATTAGCCACATTAGATTAGCGGTGATGCAGCCGGGGAAGAGGGTTCGGAGAGAGGAGATGCGTCCCCATGAACTTTGGGGGAATTCCTCTAGGAATGTTGAGGATTCAGGGTCCAGTGGAGCCAGGTCTGCCCCATCTGCTGAATCCCTGGCTCTGCAGGGGTGCTGGTTCTGGCTGGGGCTGTCCCACACTGCACGGGGCCAGGGAAGGGACTTATGGCGTGCGAGGCACAACGCGGAGGTGCCACGGACAGATGCAGGGCACGGAGTGTGTTTTTATCCATCAGTTGTTAATTATTTGACCAAGGGAAATTTATAAGGATCTTCAGTGAAAACAGCATATTTTTCCCTAGCAGCACTTACGGGAGCAGGTTGTGAGGTGGTTTTGGCTTCCCAACCACAGCACTGGCATCGGTGGGATTCCTGTGAGCTTTTTGCCTGGATACGGCTCGAGCAAGCAAGAAGGCAAGGACCAATGAGCCTCTTCTAGTGCACAGCTGCATCCTGCTCTGGTCTGAGCCCCCAGAATGATGAGGGTTTTTTTGGGGGGGTGGAAACAATCAGAGGATTTTGAAACCAGCCGTGTGCACATGGAAAGTGTCAGCCCAAATCTTAAAAAATTTTTTTCTTTACATTGAAATGCAGAAATGCTAAAACTGTGGGCAATGCTTTCATGGGGAATAGTAGTGACAGCCAGAAAAAAAAAGAGAGAGAGCCCGTAATTGCAGGCTTTCACTGACAGCAAAACAACCCTTTAATAATAACTAAATACAAGGAGCACGCAGAGAGCAATCTTCCCTGAAAGAAACAAACACTGATTTCTTTTTTTTTCCCTCCTCACCAGAAGCATCTTTGCTACAAAAGGGCTGGCTGGCATCACTCACATCTCCTCCTGCCCCGGGGTCCCAGTTTGTCCCACTAAGGATTTCCAGGCTCACTGGTGTGCGGCAGGGGAGGATGAACCCCAGTGATGCTCGCAGGGTGTGCAATGGGTTCATGGCAGGGTCCAGCATCCCTGTGCTCTGAGAGCCAACCCAACTAGTAAAACTAGTGCAGCCTCAAAACCCCATGGGACAGGGCTACAGGGTGTGGACATGGAGAGGCACAGGACACAGGGAAGCAAAAGAAATATGGAGGTCCTTGAGTGGGTGGGAGCCATGGTGCCACGCAGCAGTGCCACCCCTGCTCCAGCTCCATGCTTAGGGCAAAGTCCTTCAGGAAGCCACAGGGGGAATGGGGCAGCCCCACAGGGCTGCTGCACATCTCTGTCATGGGGTGCTCCTGCATGTCCTCATTGCAGAGGTCCTTCTGCATGTCCTTATCTCAGGCCTGCTTGTCCCCATCGTGGGGATGCTCCTGCACAGCACTGGTCCTGACTGGCTGTGTTCACCCCAGCTCACCCCAGGTGACACAGGGACCAGCGTGGTTCCAGCAGGGGCAGAGGAGATGCTGATGGGTCCCATGAGGAATTCAGCATCTGTCTCTCACAGCATGCCACAACCTTCCTGCAGCATTCCCAGTTTCAATGGACCACGTTGTCCTGCTCTGCCTCACAGGACCCTCTGCCCCACACAGCAAATCCAACACCCTTATTGTGGGCATCTCTTCCTCACCCCAAGACCAGTCAAAATAGTCTGCCTTCCCACACAACCAGCTGGCTATTTTTACAGGGGGTGAGGAAGCAGCAGTGGAGGAAGGGGGAGCACGGCCAGGCAGAGCAGTGCTGAGCAGCAGGGATGCTCCATCAACATGCAGAGCCACGTGCCAGCTCGACGGTGGCCGGACAGCACTAGCTCATCCAGACAAACTGCTGCAGGGAAAGGTGGCAAATTCATCCCCAGAAATAATGGTGGAGAAGGAATCCTCTCACCACAAGCTGGGGACAACAGGCTGAATCCCACCCATGGGAGTCACCAGCAGGAGCTCCTCATGGCCCTGTCTGTAATTAGGCTGTAATTCAGGTGGTAGCTCCAGTTAGAGGAGTGAGGCCACATCTTCAGCTTGTACAAATCAGTGGCATAAACCCAGTGCCATCCCCTGCCTGTCCCCTCCTGCTCCCTGGTGGGTGGCATTTGGAGTGGGAAGCTGGTGTGCCAGGTCTGGACTGGCCAAGCTGCTGGTGCCAGCCCTGGTACTCGGGAATCTGCCGCCTCGTGGGGCTCCAGCTAATGTGACTTGCATCTGTAATTTACTTTTAAAAGGGGATTCTTGCTTTCTCTCTCTCCACACTGCCTGCTGGCTGCTCCTGGATTTTCCAAGCAAAGGGAAGGGGAAGAGGGGTATGAATAAAATATCATCGTGACAGCTTTTATATATATATACATGAACCCGCTCCGTCAGGCTGCGAGCTTCATTTTTAAATAAGAAGCTCGGCTCCATTCCCAAGAGGCCGGGAGAACGCAGCGGGCTTTTAAGAGAAGGGACCAAAACAGAAGAGCATTTTCCTCTTCCATCACATCAGACTGGAGCTGGGTTAATTACGCTTCTCTGTCCTGATTTAAGCACGGGAGCTTACTCAGTACAACTGTTCCTTTATTAATGAATTGCAACCCAATTTTAACTGGAGGAAGCTGGCAAGGAGGAAAAAAAAAAAATTGGAAACCCTTTTGCCAGCATGCTGTTTGCTGCTGCCTTTAATTTACATAACTTCAAAGTGATGCATTTTTTAAACCAACCTATTTTCAGGTCTGGCTGGACTGCATGGGTGCATGGACACCCATGCGGATCTGGCATCTCTCCGTGTACACCCGTTGCTGCTGCAGGGAGCAGCAGCTCCTGGGCACGGCTGGGATCTACCACGCTGCTGGGCTGGGATGTGGCTTTCCAGGAGCCCTGCTGCTGCCTGAGATGCTGCTCACTCGCTCAGGTGCACGTCACCATGAGCTATGACCTGGTGCCAGCCAGTCCCTACAAGAGCATCCCGGGGCCCTTATCCTGCCCTGGCCCATCCTCCCGGGGATGGACCAAGGGGCTCATGGAGGATGGCCCAGGGAGCAGGAGGACATGCTGCCCTGGTCCCGTGGTGGTCCTGCAGGGCATCACTGGCACCTTGGGGTCCCTCTCTGCCTCCCCACAGCATCGGGGGGAGTCACGGGCATTGCCGCCTGCCGCCACACGCCAGGGAACCAGGGACATATGCTGCTTTTTCACGCCGCAGAAACACCACCTGCTCGGCTTCTGCTCAGCCCCAGGCAGGCAGGAGGGGAGCCCATCGCCCCAGTGCCCCATAGCATGTCCCCACAGCCCCCTGCACCCAGCAGGGCTCGGCCTCCGCCTTCCAGCCGTGGGCAGCCATGAGTGGTCTGAGCTCTGGAGTGCCATGGGATGGGACAGCTGATCCCCAACACCGTGGAAGGAGGGAGACCTGAGAGCAGCTTCCCAGCCCTGCGGTGTGCCAGGACACAGCCCTGTGCTGGCACCCACCATTGACACCCTCCATCCTCTCACTCCTCACACGGGAGAGGTGCTGGGATAGAGGAGAGCCTCATGGATATTCATGAGCAGAGAGTTCACTGATCAAAAGGCGCAATCCTGTTTTCCTTTATAATATATCTGGTTAATACAGACTTAATGAACAAATGAATAATAAATTAGACCAATTTTGTTTTCTTTCTTCTTGGAAAGGCGGGCTCAAAGGGGGACTCTGTGCGGGTTTGATTGATAGCAGGGGCTTGCTGGGAGATCTGCTCCTCAAGCCCTTATTAAATATGAAACAAATAACGGTGCAATTGGTTTAATCTTGTTGTAGCAGCGGATGCCGACTGGGCAGGGGGAGAGGAGAAGGAGGATGTGGAGGAAGAGGGATCCTCGGTTGCCTTCGCCCACACCGAGGCAGGGCTCAGGCCCCCAGGCAGGGTGCTGGGCAGCTCGGTGTGGCTGCACTGTTAACCAGAGCAGGGTGTGAGCATGCACTGCAGAGAGCAGCCAGCACTGTCATGCACGTGGCCTGGGGTGGTGCAAAGGCATCATCAGAGGACGGATGGAGCCTGTGCTACCACACCACTGCACCAGCTGGATCAATGCAGGGTCTCCCAGGCTCAGCAGGGTGATGTCTGAGGAGCTGCCACCAGAAGAAGGACCAGATGACAGGCTCCATCAGGGAGAGGAGTTGTGGCCATCTTGTCACAGCCACAACCCCAGCGTGGCGAGGGGCCACGGGTCCCTTCATGGCAGCACAGCTCACTGAGCTGGCACTGCCTGTGCCAGCACGGCTCATTGCAGCCTCTGGGGTCGTGTCACACCCCACCTGCTGATGCAGTGCTGGGAGAAGGTGTTCAGCCATGAGCCACTGGTGCATCCTCCACTCAGCCAGACTGCGGGAAGGCAGCTGCCCAGGGCAAAGCCCACCTGGCCCAGGGTGTGTCCCTAGGGAGGACTGGGGCTGGCACACAGGTCTCCAGGAACATAGATCCCTTTGAAAATACCCTCCTGGTCTCCAATAGGCTCCAGGGTCTGAGCTTCATCCTTAGTCCATCCCCAAAATGTCCCACTGAGATGCCTGAGCCACACGGGCTCCCTGCAGAGCCAGCAATGGGAGCGTCCTCCTGCCACAGGGTCACAGCACCCAACTCTCCCTACACAGGGGTGCTGGGCTCCTTGGCAGTGATGGATACAAGTGTCATGGGTGGCTTTCCCACTCCCAGCACCCCTCTGCCCAGCCAGGAGGGACCAGGCAGCAGGTGACTCCAGGGGGATGCCAGCACCCTGAACCACCCGACGATACCTTACAGCACCCAGACTCCAGCAGTGCAGCAGGTGCTTGCTGTGGAAGCCACTCATCTCCAGGTAGCTTCCCACTGCCATCACTTCAGTCAAAAAAAAGAAGGAATTCCCAGCTGCTGTGAGCTTAGCGCTGCTCCAGCTGCCTTGGCCCAGCCTCTCTCCTTCTCTTTGAGGCTCAAAGCCCCTCACTGGAGTCCTGGCCGTGGTGGGAAGCCAGGCTGGGGATGAAAGTGCCGCTTACCTGCTTACTTATGCTCCAGCGCCCAACGAGCAGCAACATGCGGATTAACAAAAATAATTCCCCCTAGAAAAAGAGGGGAGAAAGAGAGAAAAAAAAAAAAAAGAAGGAAAAAAGAAAAGAAAGCCTCTGCTGTGGGAACAGCCGGCTAACCTCGAAAGCCTCTTACCTGGCTAGATTTAACTGCCTTTGTTGCTGCATCAGCCTGAAAAATCCCCTCATGCATCGTGTCAGTGCTGCTGGCAGCTCCGAGCCGCTTCCCGGCCCTTTGTAATGAAAGACGGCTCTGTGCAGCGCGGCGGCCGGGGCTCCGCTGCTCCCCGCTCCGGCTTTTCTCCTGGGAAACCCAGCTCATCTATCGCGCTGTTTTTCTTTGTGGGCCTGTCCTCGGTCTGCATGGGGCTCCAGAAGCGACCTGGGGTGGAATTGCCTGTATTCAACACTGGCCCTGGCATTAACTTATCTTCTGCCTCCTTTTGAACCTACTTATCACTGTGATCTGAATTGCGGCACTTCCAGCTTGCTTGCAAAGTGGCATTTCTGAGCCATCTCTCCAATCTATTAATTAATGGCTTTATTAATGCTAGAGAAATGGCATGGGTAGTGCCTGGGGCTGTGGGCACTAGAGGCAGGGGAGCCTGGGTGAACCCAGGGTGTGAAGGTGTGAAGTCGGGCTGCGGGATTGACGCTGGTAACACACAGCTGCCACACGCTCCAGTCCCTATCCTCTTCCAGGGCAAGCTCCAGGGCTACTTCTGCCATCAAGGCTCAAAGCCTGGCACCTGTGCCATGCTCCAGCCAGCAGCACCATGGGGCTGGTAGTGAGCAGCACACCATGAACAGGACCAAGCCTGGGTGCCATCTGTGACTCTGACTTTTCCATCACCTTGGGCTCAGTGGTCAGACGAAGGGGGAGGCAAATTGGTTGTGAGGCATCAAAGGGGGAGGTGTTATGTGGATGGGGTGCAATACCAGCCCCAGTGTCCTTTCTGAGTTGGCATTACCTGGAAGGGTGGCAAACAGCCACCTTGCCTGGGAGCATCCAGCAGAGGTGGCAGTACCCAGCTGGGGGACATGGAGGGGAGTTCAGATGAGTGTGGTTTGGGGGACATGAGTGCACCCCAGCTCCCAGGGCTGCCTCACCAGTGCGGGATGCATCTGCAGCACCCCTCTGCCATGTGTGTGGGGACAGTCGCAGCCCCCTCCCTGGCCCTGCCGCTGCTCAGCTGGCAGTGAGCAGGAAAGAGGCTGGTGACGATGCCCCATCCTGGCTGAGATGCTTTGGTCCATCTCCCTGTCCCAGGCTGCGCTCCCCCTGTGTCCCTCCATACCGGGCTGTGCCCCCATCCCGGGCTGGGCTCCCCCTGTGCCTAGAGCAGCCTTGGGAGTGAGGGGTTCCGGGGGGGATGTCGGACTGTGCGGAGGGGGCGAGGGGGCCGGGGGGAGGCTGCAGAGGGGGCGGGGAGCCCCGGCCGGGCTGGGGGCCGGTGCCGGGCAGGGCCGGGGGCGGGGAGGGGGCGCTCGCCCCCCCCTTCCCGCTGCCCGCCCCCGCGGCAGCGCGAGTCGGCGGCGGCTGCAGACGGGGACGGCGGCGCCGCGCAGGTAGGACCGACACCGGCAGCGCGGCCGGTCGATGGGAGCTCGGTGTGGGGCAGGAGCAGGCGGCGGGGCGGGCGCGCCCGGCTCGGCTCGGCTCGGCTCGACTGGACCGGCGGGGAGCGGGGCCGGGTCCTGCCCGGTACCGGCCCCGGGGATGGGAGCGGCGGAGCCCGGCGCGGAGGTGGCCCCACTCCCCGCCGCTGCCCGGTGGCGCTGGGCCGGAGCCGGGGTTGGATCCTGCCAGGAGCAGCGGGGAGGGAGGCGGCTGCCTGGCCGGCCCGGGTGGAATGGCTCCGAGATGGAGGATCGGTGGTCCTGGGGACGGCTCGGGGTGACGGTGTTTCTCGGGTGCCCCCGGAGAGCGAGGTCGGGGGATGCCGGGGGCTGGCGTGGGCGTGGGTCGGGCGCCGGGTGCCTGACGGCAGGTGGATCCTGGGGAGCAAAACCTCGGGGGTCCCCTCGGCCGCTCGCTGTGGCCCCCCACGTCCCCAGCGATCACTGCTCTGGCCACCGTGATGGGGATGAGGGGACCTGGGAGAGATCCCACTCGAGTGGGAGACACCCTGGGAGGCAGGAGTCATGTCCTGGGGGACCGAGTCCTTGTCTTCCCTACACGCCCCTGTCCCCGCACAGCCCCGGCCCACCAGAGATTGACTCTCTGTGGGGTCACTGCATCGTCCCGGGTGGCCTCGGAGGGCTGTCGGGGTGGCCAGTGGCTCCCCGGGGGTGCGATACATGTGACACGGTTGAGCTCCCCACTCCGCTCCCGGCTGCCGCCTCTTCCCTCTGCAATTTTTCACCCTCCCATCTCCACGTCTACCTCTGCAGCCTCCGGTTTCTTTTTTATCCTTCCCTCTTGTTTCAAGATCCGTGGGTTTGTGTGGGCTTTTTTTTCCAGCCCACTCTCCCTCCGCCCCCCCTCGCCTGTTTTCTCATCCGTGCTCTTGCTCGCTCGAGCCCTCGTCTTTGTTTCAGCTGGGAAAAAAAAAAAAAAAAAAAAAAAAAGAAATAATTGCTTCCCTTGTAAAGTTGGCCCTGGCAGAGCGAGCCCCTGGAGAGCGATGCTGCCCGGGTGGCGCGGGAGCCAATGGCAGCCCCAGCCGCCCTCCAGCCGCTGTCCCCAGCGCGGGGGGACAGCCGCGAGCCCCAATAAATACCTGTCACCTCCCAGGCAGGGCGGTGTTGGGATGGCCACGGTTGGGGTGCACTGGCGGTCTGGCACAGGTACCTCCCCGGCGCTGCTTTCCCCAGGGTGGGTTTTTCTCCTGGTTTTCATCATGGGCCCCGTGTCTCGGTTTGGGCATCTCTGTCACTCAAGTCTGTGCATGGCGCTGGTCCCCGGGGGTCCCATGGGGCCGGAGGGCTCTCAGCTGGCCTGGGGTCTCAGGGGGCTTGTGTTTCACATGTGCACTGCTATGCCCAGGTTTGCCTTTGTTTGCAGCAGGGACGGGGACGAGGGACGGGGGGGGGGTGGGGGAAGTCGGTCTTTTATTTTCCCTTTTGCATGTGCCTTTGATACTGGCCCCAGGAGGGGATCCCATTTCCCCGAGCCGCCTTTGCTCCGCGTCGCTCCTCCTGCGCTGCCGGGGTTCACACCGGCCCCAGGTAAAAGGAGAAGCCGGGGCTGATCTGTGCTCCCCGCTCCCCGTACCGCGGGCAGGCTGCCGGATGCTGGTGGCGATCGGAGCTGCTTTGTGGCTGCATTTGGCCTCGCTGGCTCGGGTATTGCCTGCCGGATGCTGGCGGCAGAATCTGGCCCCTTGTTTATGAGCGAGGGAGTAGTTTTGTCCTTATCTCCATCTGCTACGGAGGCCGGAGCTAGAATTTCAGTGGGATGCTGTGGATCACCCCGGGCGGCAGCCGGCGTGGGTGCTGCCCCCAGGGGATGAGGTGCCCAGGGGAAGGTGTGGGCACCCCGGGGGTGGCAGAGCAGTGATGGGGTCTGCCGAGCCCAGAGCTGGGCTGTCGAGGACCATGGGTTTGGCCATGGATTTATTGTCTTGTGTCTCCATCTCCACTTTGCTCTGCCTGGTTCCTTCTCCATCTCCAGGTTGGCTCTAAAAGGCAGGACAGAGGTGATGCTGGCACGCAGAGGGCACGCGGAGTGTTTTGGGGGGTGTGCACACACCGGGGTTTACAAAACACTCACACAGATGCCTTGTCCCCAGGAAGTTTTTTTTAGAGGATGCTGTTGTGGGTTCGAGCACCTGATGGTTTTGATCAACTAAACAAACCCGGGCGGAGCGGGAGCAGAATGTGAGGGCACCGAGCCCCCTGGGGTGCGCTGGCCGGGCCCCCCGGCTCACTGGCGTTGGCACCGCGCGCCAGATCCATGGGCTGTGTTTGGAGGAATGACGTGTGCGGTGACGGGAGGGACGGAGGGCGAGCAGGGGACCATCAGGAGCCAGAGCCTGGCCGCATCCTGGGGCTGGCGTGGGCATCCACAGCAGCGACAGAGCCGGGGACGGGGATGCACAAGGGATGGCGTCCTCCTCCGCTCTGCCCTCCGCCTGCCTCTGCGCTGCTGAGCGTCAGCACAAGTGCTGCGAGCCCCTGCCTGCCCTCTCGAAGCCGTTTGAACTCGGCCACGGGGAAAGAAGGCCGGGCATAGGGTTTCCTCCCACCTCCCCTTTTCGTGTGTGTGTGTGTGTGTGTGTGTGTGTGTGTGTGTGTGTGTGCTTTTAGACATACGACATTCCTGAGCGGATATTCGTTGCCGGGGCTGGGACGCCTCCTGCTAGAAAAAACTCATGGGAAATGGGGGAATTGGTTTGGGATTTTTCCTCCCATGTCTTGACCCTGTGAGTTATTGAAAAGCCAGCTGCAGCTCAGCCCTGTACAGTGATTCCCACGTGTTTCCAGCCAGTCATTTCAGGTTTGTAGGTGGCTTGCAAAGAATTCATTGTGAGTACGGGAGCAGCAGCTCACACTGTTGTGGTTACTGTGGTGGGTTACATGGTTTTGTCTCTATTTCCTCCCCTCCCTGCATCAGATGTGTAATTACCAGAATACTCAAAGTGTAAATTATCAAGCAAAAAGCTGCCATGATAGTCATAACTCTGCCCTCAGTGAGGTCAGCCTTTGGAGCTGGGAGGCCGAGAGGGAGCACTCTGCTACCATCCCATCTCCTGGCCACCATCCCATCACCGGCCTGTCCAGTGGCAGGGGAAGGAGAGATGTAGTTAGGCAGGCAGGGACAGGGTGACCTTGTGAGGTCCCCTTCGTCCTGCTCTGCTCCACCACCTCTCGTTTTTGTCCAGGCAGTCACTGTAGACATCTCTGAAAGCTGTAATCTGCAAAGCCCTGGGGGGCTCCACACTGCGCTGGCTGCTATTATCCCCGAGACAAAGAGGGACAGGCAGGCAGATTACCTTGGCCTTTATTTTTTCAGCTGGGAGCAAAGAAAAGCCTTAAATGAGCTTGCTGTGGGGAGGGATTGACTGGGCAGAGCCCCAAACGCCCTGTGTTCCTTCCCTTCCCCAGGAGCCACGGGACCCCGCTCCTCACCCCTTGTGCTGCCCCGTCATTCCCTGCCCTGCTGCAAAGCCCCAGGGAGAGACAACGTTTTGCCTCGGGGCTGAGTTTTCACCGGAGCTCCCCTGCAGCACCCTCACCTTCTCAGGACATATAGCACCTGGGGCTGGAGTGGCCAGGAACAACATGACACTCGTACCCACCCTGTACCCATCACCTCTGTGCCTGGAAGTTGCGTTTCCAGGCTGGAGTGGTAATGGGTTCGCATGGCCCCATCCCACATGGCTCACGGGCTCCTCTACATGCCAAGGGCTGCTTCTTGGTCCAGACTGGCCCCATGCCGAGACGGCACCGCTACAGCGAGGGGCAAGTCCCCTCCATATGGTGCTCCTGGCCGGCTCCCAGCGCCAGGGCAGGTGCTCTTGTCTGGTCTACACAAAACCCTATTGTCGGCACCCGCAGGGTTTCCCTCCCTCGACAGGGACCCGCTCCAGCCCCCACCGCCCTCCTTGCTCTGGCACCACCGGGAAAATGGCTTAGCCTGGCTGGACATGGTCGCATCCTCCTCAGAGTGCAGGATGCTTTCCATGCAGCCGGTGTCCCCCCGCGGTCCCCTCCACCTCGAGCTCTCCCGCTGCTGACAGCCACACTGGGTGGGGTTTGTCACCTGGCCGCTAAAGCGCTGATGGTTTTATGCCCGGCACTTAATTATTTCCCCGATTGCCACCGCCATGTGCTGGCGAGTGGCGCTGGCTGTGACCCCGCCGAGCCTGACGCTGCTGCTGCAGCCCGGGGAGCTGATGGCAGAAGCACGCCCCACGTGGAGTTTAATTATTGGCTTTCTTCCTTAACAGAGTACATTGGCTGACCTTAATGCAATTAATTAGGGCTTAATCAACTTCTGGTGGCTCAGCACAGCACACAGTGACTCCTGCCTTTCCAGGAGGGTTTATAAGAGGTTAAAGCGTCTGAGGGGAGGGTGTGGTGTGTAGTTTGTATGTTTGGTGGGTAAAGCTCAGTTAGTCAAGTGTTGGGGTAAGACTTGTGTTCTCCTAGACTGGGCATGTTGCTGGAGATGCTGGTAAAGGCAAGTGGGAAGTGAGCTGCACTCAAGAGCTGTGCCCGAGGTGAGCTGCACAGAATTGCTGGTGTTCCTTGCTTTTGGTATCACCCTGAGCTCTGGCTTTCCACAGGGCTTTTCCTGTAGCTGCTGGGCCAGGGTTTTCCCGCTCTTTGGATGCTCTCTGCTAGTGATGGGCTGTGTCTGGGTTGTGCATCCAGCAGCTGCTGGGCTCTGAGGGTGCTAGAGGTGATGTCTGGGGAGCTCCTTCACTCCCTTGAGCAGGCATTAGCCTTGGAGACGAGAAGCTGGTCAATGGCTGTTCCTGGGTGAGAGGGAAGCTCCTTCCCCTCTCTGTCTAGCAGCGTTTAATAACTAATAGTGCTCACTAATACTGCAGAAAGTCCTCAGCACCCCTGACATGGGGCCCTGGCTCTGCACCTCTGTGGCTCCTTTGGGCTTGACTGCTGGGTGTAAGGACTTATTTACACACCTTGTGTCTCCAGCTGCTGGATTTTAGGTATTTAAGCCAGCAGACACCTGTTGGCATAGCTGGTGATGCAGTGCCCCATCCCTGGGCTGCAGAGCATGAAGTGACTCAGTCTTGGCCTTGCAGAAAGCCCTGGAGAGGTGAGTGGCCCTGTGCCAGTGGTGGCATCTCCTGGTGTCAGCTGTGGTGATGGTGACCAGAACTGTAGCATGTCCTGCTGTGTGCCCTCACATCCTGGATGCTTTGCATCCTCCCAATGCCATTGTCCCTAGGCAGTTTCTGTCACCACCCCTCCTACCCCATTTCTTTGGGTCCCCGTGTCCCTGGCTGTGCCCCACCCCAGGGGCTGTGCCACCAAGCCCCCTTGTGTGGATAGCCCAGTGCCAGGACTGGGAGGTGGCAGCAGGAGCTGTGCCAGCCACCGTTGCTGGCTTGTTTGCTTCAGTGCCAATTCATTAATATCAAAAAGCTAATTAGGATTCCACAGCCCTTCCCACCTGGCCCTCTCCTTTGGAGGCTGGAGGATACTTGTCTGCAAGATTTCCATGCAGCCCTGTCTTAAAAGGACTCAGCTCTGGTCTGTCCCAGCCCGGTGGTTTGTGTCCCTCTCTCTGCTCCCAGCTAATTCACGTGGCTAAAGCCCCTCAAAGCCTGGCAAATGGGAAGTGATATTTGCCAATAATCCCTCTGCTCTCCCGGGTAGGCTTCTCATATTACAGGTTATTAAAAAAACCAAAACCCAGGCAGCAATAACTGTGGCCCCTGGGAGAGCCCAAGCACAGATTGTTCCTGGTCAAACCCCACCCAACAGGAGAGCCCCAGGCAGAGGCAGCACAGCAAGGCCCAGCTGGACCTCATGGAGCATCTCTAGGCAGAGCCCAGCCCCTCTTGCAAGCAGAAAAGGGACGAGCCACAACACTCTTTTCCCCCTGGGGAACAAGTGGGATTCCCACGAGTCACAAACTAAATCACATTTCTCCTCACAGAGGCTGTGGAATAAACCCTGCTATTGCTTATCAGGGCTCCCCACCCTGACGCCAGCACCCCTTGGCCTCAGCATCTTCCTCACCACTGGGCTGGGCAGGAGCAGCTCCTGTGTTGGCATCTTGCAGGGACAGGACAGAGCCAGCACCACCTGGTAGGACAAACCCAGCCTCTACAGCCAATTTTTTGCTTTGCGGGGCTTTTGAGAAAACTTGCCCAGCACTGGGGATGCTGTTTCCTCTGGAACAGGGCAGTGATGCCGCTCCATCCTTTTCCTTGAGGGTGGATTTGCCCCATGGGAAATTCAATCCACTAAATATGTGTAGTTGTATTTTTCTTTCTGCAAAAATACTGATTTCCCTGCAAGGAGTTTCAC
This sequence comes from Pseudopipra pipra, assembly GCF_036250125.1. Classification (NCBI taxonomy): domain Eukaryota; kingdom Metazoa; phylum Chordata; class Aves; order Passeriformes; family Pipridae; genus Pseudopipra; species Pseudopipra pipra. Next base: position 15,125,170 of record NC_087559.1, read on the forward strand.
TGCAGCTCGAAACATTTCATTGCATGGGTTGGGGGTTTCCTTCTGGTTTTAAGTCAACATTTCCCCTTAAAATGTCACTCAGGGAATGATGCTTTTTTTTACAGCAAAAGTCTGTGATGACATTTTAAGTGGAGAAGAAAATTGCTGCTTCGTTTCAAAATGTCAACTTTGAGTGGGGTGGGTTTAGAGTATTTTTTTTATTCCAGTGTTTCCCAGGAGAAAAGCGAAATGGTTTCATTAGACTCAAGTAACTCTTGCCCCCATGACCCCCAAAATAAATCTTTATTTATTTATTTATTTAACCTCTTTGCACTTTTGTGGCAGGGAAACTTTTGCCAAGAGAAGTCATGCTCTAGTGGGATGCTGCCTTGGGAAGGGACAACCCTGTCTCAGCCAAACCTGAGCCTTCTGGGGCAAATCCTCTAGCACCAAACTCCAGCAGGGACCTGTGGGAGAGACTCCATTGCTGCCAGCTGGTTTTGGTTGCCACGGGAAGGATTAACATCAGGTTGAAACCAGGTTTTGAAGCTCTCCTCTTCCTGCTTTCCCTCTGCTTCGTGCTCCTGGTTTTCCTTCACACAGCTCTCCTCGAAAATCGCTTGTTCTAGATTAGGCTACAGACTGGAGTTATCTTCCTTTTATTTATTAGGGTAATTATACCTAATGATTCACATGCTCGGGGAGAGTAATTGCTCCCAAATACAGCACCAGCAGTGTTCTTACCCAGCCGGGGTGCAATGATTCACAAACGCATCTTTTCGTACCATTTATCAAGTGATGATCCCGTAATTGCTGACTTGATTTGGAGGCAGTTAAGGAGCGATTGAGGACCCGGCAGCACCGGCATTGTGTCCGTTTCCCTCTGGTGTGGTGGTCACTTGTGTGTGTCTCCTCCCTGCCACGCTGACAGTTGTCACCACTTGCCTCCTGTGTGGGTTTTGCTGGGGATTTTGGTTGGGTTGAGCCCCTCGAGCTGCAGGGCTTGTGCTCTGTGAAGAGCTGTGGTGCCTGGTCTGGCAAATTCTGCGGCACGGCCTGGCTGAGGGAGAGCCAGGGCTGTCCCCCTCCAGGGTGGGGAGGACCCCTCCATCCTCCCAAAATGTGGCATTTATATGGTTTGGCCCTCGCCTCTTCAGAGCTCTTGGAGCAGATGGGGGAGAGCTTGTGCTGCCCCAGTGAGGGGACATCTGGGGACCTTTCCCTGAGGACTCCTGCCCATCTACCATGCAGGGTGGGCAGGAACATCCCATGAGGGATGGATATGTGCAGAGTCCACCCTGCTCAGCTGCTCCAGCCCTGGGAGAAACCCGGACACTGGGGATGGAAGGAGGTTTCTGGGAGTGTTTTGAAGAGTGTTGATGTTCCCAGTGCTGCCCTGAGGCTTGGAAAGGCAGCCTGAGGCTTGAAATTCCTCCTTGAAATTCTTAAGGGGAGCCCAGGGTGATGGCTCTGGAGTGACTTAGCCCCTCTGGTGCTTCCCAAGACAACACTGTGGTGCTTGGCTGGAGGCTGCTGGTCAGCTGTGCTCTCCTGGGCCAGCAAAACCAGTTTTTTTGGTACTGGATGGAGAGCAGAGTGTATTGCTACTTTGCTTTTTTTTTTTTTTTTTTTAAGCTTCCCTTCTCAGTGTGTGTCTGGGCTGAATTGCATGAGCCTGCACCCACCACCCATCTCCTCCTGCCCCAAGTGCTGCTCCAGGTCTCCCATCCCGTGGATGCCAGAATTGCCGCTGGGATGTGAGCAGAAAGGCAGGAGGAGAGGAGGTGGCACAAACAGCCCTTTCTGCTGGCCACCACTTGGCTTTATCCCCAGCACTGCTTGGGTGGGCTCCTGAGGGAGCTTGCCCTTGTTGTCCCCCACTCCCAAAATGTGGGGCTGTGCCAGTGCCTCTCAGTAGGTGTTCACTGGAGTAATAGCTCCCTGGTTTCATTCCACCCACATCCACCTCCTTAGTGGAGGATCTGTGCTCGTTCTCGCTGGTGCCTGGCCCCCTGTCAAGAGCTCCTGCAGGCAGCCAGGAGCTGCTCCTAATGGGCTGCCAGGGGATTTGGACTCTGACAGCTGGGTGCTGACAGCTCCCTGCAACTGCTCGCTTCACCCGCTGGGCTCTCCTCTCCACAGTCAGATGGAGAAGGATGCTCCAACCTCTGTGGGGAGGAGGCTGGCTCTTCTTTCTCCCCTCCCCGGGTGTTTGTGATGGTGCTGGAGGTTTGTGGTACCCATTGCCTTGGTGGGGATGATGGTGGTGCAAGCAGAGGGTCCCCAGGCTGGAGGAGCCCCTGCAGGGTGATGTTCCAGGTTGGGGACTGGGAGAGGGGAGGAGGTCTGGATATATCACAGGGCAAGTCTTGTCACAGCTCCCAGCAGGGAGTTGGGGTGGTAGGCCTTTGCTAGCTGGGAGCAAGTGCTGACACCTCCTGGGGCTGCCTCTCCAGCAGCTCTGGGGCCTCCCATGCTTTCCCCTGGCTGACACATTGCCTCTCTTCTCTGTTTGATGCAGGGCTCCTCTGTGTCCCCACAGACCCTGTGCAGGGGCTGGTGGGTGCTTCTGGGGGCTCCCCAGGGCCCAGCTCCATTCCAGCGGGGGCCGTGGCAGCTACCACAGAGGGACTATCCCATCACCCTGCCAGCATGGAGCAACTCACAGCCTGCTGTCTTGTATGGCTTTTTATTCCTATGTGATTATACATCCCACTTCATATAGGGATTGAAGCCGTGCAATACGCCGGGGTCCTACAGCGGAGAGCAGCTCCTGTGCCATGGGAGCCAGCCTCGAAGGAGCCTTCAGAGCTGTCCCCTGGGGTGCTGGAGGAAGACTGCTGGCCTCAGCCTGGACTCTGTCCTGCTTCCCAGGCTACCCAACCCTCTTGGGCTGCAGGTGAGGGGTGCCAAGCTGCTTGGGGTGAGGCCAGCACAAGCCCACTCCTCCTTGCACTGCACCCTCTTGCAAAGGTGGGCCTGGTTCTGCACCACGTGTGCTGTGGAGAGACCTGGTAACTGTCCTGATGGGCTCATCTCTGGGGAACCTGCTTCTTTGGTTTTGGCCCCCAGTATCCTGGGAGATGGGTGACAACCTCTGGGTGCAGGCACTCAAGGAGGCACTGCTGGCAGGACAGGGGAGGAGGAAGAGGAAGAAGAAGAAGAAAATGAGCTGAGGAATGGCCACCACAGCAAGGGCTGCCCCAAGCACAACTCTCTTCAAAGTTTCTCAAGAGGCTTCAGCCACTCTTTCAAGGTTTGCGTTAAATCTGTCACATTAGCAAAAATAGTGAAAATTGTGGCTTGTGGAGGAGATGAAAGGCAGCCCCTTCCAATGCCTCCATAAAGGAAGGGCCCCATTAACACCTAGTGAAATATTAGCCATTAATCAGGCTCTGTGCAAAATAAAACCATCCACATTTATCATTATTGGATCCCTAATGAAGTGATAATGGAAATGCTGGGGAGCTGTGATATTAATGTCTTCTAAGAGGCAAGAGCAGAGCCAAGGGCGGCAGCCAAGATTTTTAATTTACTGCCAAAAGCTCGTGCTGTTAATAACGCAGTTACTTCTCCTGGCCATTAGCACTGTTTGGCTATGAGCTGCCAGCTTAGGAGAGCAAATCGACCCTGAACGTACCTGGGCTTTGCTCACTCACTCCCCAGCCAGCATCTGGGCATGTTTTTCCCAGTGACTGTCCTAGTGTCCCCTGCCCATATACAGGGACATGGCCAGGGAGCTGTTGGCCATCTCCACCCAGATCTCTCCTGGAGGCTGGCTGGTATAGAAAGTTTTGCTTTTCTGATAGAAAAGGAAGGGACTGGGAGCATCAAACCCAAGTGGCTCTTATCTCTCTGTGACTTGTTGCCTTAGGCAGAAGACCCTGGAGCCAGGATGGCATGGAGCTGCTCCCAGCACAGCCTGCACACTGGGATCACGGGTTGTGACCATGCTGCACTCTGGGTTTCTTCACTTGCCCGGGTTCACTCCCATGATGCCAATATCCCACCCAGGACAGCGTGGGCAAGCTGCAAAGCCCTGCTCAGCTGTGGTGACTCACTCAAGCTCCCAATGGGAAAGTCATCGTTCCTGGCAGGCCCTGACAGCCCAGAGGCAAATCATTACTAGGCAGGTAAGCGATGCTCTTGTGTCTCAAGATGCAACTGTTAGCGCACAAATCCCGCTAAACCAGTGTGGCCCAAATGTATGCTGGCTCATGCCTGGGGCCTTTTGCTGTCCAGAGGCATAAAACAATATTTTTTCTGTGAGGGGTGCCCAAACTCCAATGCTCCTTTTGTCCCTAGGTAGAAGGTCCACCCAAGCAACCCTTTGGAAACGCAGCTTCGAGCTGTCCAGGTAGAAGCATCAGAAAAGTATTTCTGTAGCCTGGGTATCCTTAGTGAACCTCTCCCTATCCTGTTATCTCTTCACTAGGAAAGAAAGGACAAGAACAAAACCCATATATGGTGGCCAAGCAAAGGTAGATGTGAAGTGTACTTCAAACAGCTCCATCCTTTCAACAAATCTTTTATTAGCCTTTTCTCCTCTCCAACACACATTCTTTAATTGCTAGTGAAAAGCCACCATTCAGAAAACAAGGACACTGCTCAGGGTATCTGGGGTAGGCATTTCCTGGGAGAAGCCAGCCAGCACTAGCCCAAGGTCTTCTGAACTTGGCTGCAGCTCTAAGGGCCAGCGTGGTGCTCAGCAGTGTGGCAGACCTGTGGGCAGGGGGTTATTGTGGGCCTGTTGCACACTGGACCTGATGCTGAAGGTGCCAGTGACCCTTCTGCCAGGCACCCCAGCCTGAAACCGGAGTCACTCTGCATTCCACTAGAGCAGAACTGGCCAGGAAGCATTCCTAGCACTGTGGAGCCAGCTTTAGCCAGTTATCCTGGCTGCAGCCCATACTTGTGGCTGTATCTCCGTGCGTGGGTGCCCCTGTGGAGCTGGCCTGCTGGGCATGGAGCAGGCGACCTGCCAGCGACCTCCGGAGAAAAGCACACGGCACAAAGCAGCTTCTCCTGCACAACCACCTCCTGATATTACAGGGGCACAGGGAGCTTTATAACGCTTGGCAGACTTCCCCCAGCAGATCTTGGAGCTGTTTGCCAGTGTGAGCAAGTTCAGGCATGTTACAGAAGACTTTCAGACTCTGAGGACAAGTGAGATGCGTGGATGGGTTTAAACCATCCCAGGCAAGACCAGGGTTTTGAAATCCCCAGGCTTGTGCCTTACACTGTGCCTGGGCTGTAGCCCAGACAGTCCAGCTGCCAGCCTGGCATCAACACTGGGCCCCGTGATGGTCCTCCTGATATCCCTACTTGTTAGTTGTTGGCTTCAAAACCAAAATAGGAGGTGTTGTATCCTCCTCAAAAATCCACTCTCCGATCCAGGCGGGTGCAGAACGACTGCTCAGTGAGATACACCACGACTCAGTGTTGGCACAACAGTGTGTTTATGTCACGAGATGAGATCAGCCACACGGAGTAGGTCGGTCTGTCTGGAAAGAGTCTGAGTCAAGCGTGTCCTATTACATTATAGCTGGATTTTCAAAGGAGCTCAGCTCCCACTTAGGCTCTGTAACAAACAGCCAGATATTCAAAAGAAGTCGGACGTGCTGGGTCATACTGGCTGCTGAGCTGAAGTCCTTTGAATATCCAGCCAAAACTATCAACGTGCCTGTTGCTACAGGCAAAGCCCTTCTGAAATCCAGCCTCACTGTGGGCTGCATATCCTGGGAAACCCGGCTCATCTCCGCTCTCCCGCATTTTGCACTGCAGTAGGTGACAAAACCACGATAAACCACCGTGTCCTTGTACATGTGAGGGAGCAGCTCCCTGTCAGAGCACAGCTCTGGCAGCTTTGCCCTTTGATCAGCTCAGCAGCATGGGTCAGGAGAGCTGAGCGTGAAGGTTTCCTTGCCTTTTGTTCTGTGGAATTAGCAGAGTTAATCAGAGTGACAGCGACTTCTGCCTCAGCGCGGAAGAAAGGTCAGTGGCTCAGGCTGGATGCACGACTGTTTTCTAGGTAGTTGGAAAACAACACCACGAAAGCTCATAGCGTACATGCTGCTGGCACGGAGGCTCTCCCATCAGGGATCAGCAGGGAAGATGTTCCTGTGGAGGGAAGGAGGCTGGAGGAGCCACTGCGCTTCGTTCATCCCCTTCCTTAAGTGAAGGTATGGAACCCTCTATGTCACTGTGCACTGCCTGTGTCACCCATCCAGTATCTCTGCCAATGTGCTCCTTAGCCACACTCCCGGGTTTGCATCATGCTGGACTTGTGGTCTCTGTGTCGCCTCATACACTGCTGTGGGAGGAACTGCAGGGCACTGTGCTGGTGTGTGGAGTGGGTGCTGGGTATTCCCACCATATCCCTCCAGCACGTTCACGCTTCAGGTGAGCAGGCCTTGCTGTCACTGCTTTTACATCCTTCAGTCATTGTAATGCACTTCTGTGAATCTGCAAAAGCTCCCTCCTGAGCTGCTCTTGAGCTGGGTTCACTGGAGGTGCAACAGTGCAGTGAGGGTTCTCCCTGGCAGCCCTGCCATGGCCTCAACTTCCCCATATCTTTTAACTGTAGTTGCAGCATGTTAAGTCTTCGACTTCACTTAAAGTCACAAGCATGTTAAATCCAGCTTCCTTGTCTGCAATGTGACCTCTTACCTTTCTCTGATTCCCCCCAGTTACAAGTGCTTGCTTTTGCTGTGGACATCCACTCATGTGTCTAATTATTGGATTCTTTCTGTAAAGATACCACCACCCTCGACAGTGAGTCCTAATTTAAGTAGCTTGCATTTGTCTGCAGTATTGATGCTTTCATTTACTCCTGGTTCTAATTAAGTGCATCTGGATATCTGCAGAGGGAGCTCTCATGATCTCTCCAAAGCTCTAATTAAAATGGCCTGGATGTCCATGACATTGGTGCCTGTCAAGCCTGTCACCAGGAGGTGATGCCCACCTTGGAACTGGCTGAAGAAGGTGTAGGAGTCGTTGTTCCTGAGAAAAGCCTCCACGTCCAGGCCCTCCTGAAGCGCCTCAGCCACTAGCCCTGAGCTGCAGAAGGCTCCTGCCGCCTCCGTCGGCCCATCCTGCCCATCCGTTCCCCCGCTGAAGAAGATGATCTCACACCTCCCTTGGGGGCTGCTGCCTTCCATGGCCTGTGCCCTGTGCAGCCCCAGCCCCACGCGCAGGGCCAGCTCCTGGTTCCTCCCTCCCTTGCCGCTTCCTTGAAGCTGGACTGTGGTTTCTCCACCAGCCAGGATGCAGACTGGTCTTTCAGGCCCTAATCCTCGCAGGGCCTGTAGAAACTTGGCAAGGTCCAAACCTGGGATCTCCAGCTCTGCCGCCAGCTGCAGGAGATTGCCCCTCACCTCATCACCGAGGGGCTCTTCTGCGCGGCCGGCGAGGCCCAGGCAGACCAGCCGGATCAGCTGGCAGTACAGCGTGGAGACACGGCCGACCTCCCCACGGATTCCTGCACTCAGAACCAGAGCTGCGTAACCCAGGCTCTCAGCGTGGTGTTTGGCTTCGTCTAAAGCCAGAGTATTTGACCCAATGATGATGTTGGAAACATGGGAGTAGTTTTCTGGAGCGGTGGGCTTGGTGGGAGAGCTGGAGAGGACCGTTTCCACTGACTTGGGGAGGTTGTGCAGCAGGTTGTATTTGGCAAGTACCTGAAGGCAATCTTGGACACTGTGGGAGCTGGCAGCAGTGGGCCCACTTGCTATGATATCCAGGGGATCACCAATCACATCAGACAGGATGAGACTCACCACCTACGGAAAGAAATGCCCATAGATTATTGCAGGAGGCAGAGACAGGTGATTACACAAGAGCCCTGGCATAAGTATTGCTCTGAGTTACACTTGCACTACCCCCACATCAAAGCAGATGGAAACAGGGCAGGGAAATTTTGTTTTATGGTCCTGTGAGCGTCACCTTGCCCTTCTTGAACCCACAGATCTATAGTCCCCTTGGATGCTGGACCATCACTTTGGAAGATGTAACCTGTGACACTGCACCTGTCAGGCCCAGCATGGTGTGGGTTCAGTGATGGCACATGCTGAGAACAGCCCCCAGGGGACCCAAGGGTCAGAGCCAGCCTTGAAAGCGCTGTGGTGAAGCACCAGCACTTGGAGGTGCCTGCCAGGTGTGGGCTGGGGTGTGCTGAGAGTGGTGTGATGATGGCTGATGATTGCCAAGCCTGAATTCCCCCTGTTCCACCTCTGTCTCGCTGAGAGTTTGGGTCCTCAGTGAAATCTCAGCTATAGAGTCCCAAAACAGTGTGCAAAGGCTGTTCACTTAGTAAGGAAAAAGCCCTGCAAGCATGCTTAGGTAAGTTGACTGAACCTCTGCTTTGGGGGTAGGTGGGTGATCTGTGGGCAAGCAGGGCCTTCCCCGTGGTTACCTGTGCAGGATATGCGAGCTGGGCCAGCCCTCCTCCCTTCAGCACGGACAGAGTCTTCCGGACAATGTTCAGCTCCTGTATGGCAGCTCCTCGGGAAGCCAGCATCTTTGTGAGTTTCTCCTTCTCTTCGAGGAGGATGGGAGGGATGGGAGCAGGCAGCAGGGCTGATCCACCCCCTAGGATGCAGAAGAGATGGCAAGGACATCAGGATAGCAGGAAAAGGAGGACAGAAGAGAGCAAGGCTTGAGCTTTTCCTCTTCCCTCACTAGTGTATGGAGGGAAGGCAATTGGGGACCTAAGCTAACATCTCTGGAGAATTCAGTCTTCACTAATGGGTTTTAATAACTGCTGTCCTGCACTCTCTGCAGTCTGCTATGCTTCACCTGGCAGTGTAAACCATGCCAGACTGGGATACCACATGCCTCCAGTGTTGTGGGGATGACAGAAAAGGGACAGCAACTACTGTCACCACTACTCTGGGCTACCAGTGTGTCCTCACACTGATACTCATCTGGAGGGGTGAGCAGGGAGCACAGCTTCCATAGCTCAGACAGCAGTCTGTGCTATGCATGTGGAGACACTGCCTGCTTTGGTGGCTCCATTTATTCAGGACACTGAGTAAAAAAAACAAACAAAAACAAACAAAAAAAACCCCCTATCAACTATGGATGCAGCAAGACTGGAAACCCCTGAACTGTGCTCATCTTGGTCTGGGAGGAAAGGAAGGGGAAGAGAGTAATGCAAAGGACAAAGCACACCCTGAGTCCAGGGGTCCAGGCTCATCAATGGAAATCCTGTCTGATACAAGCAGGCATTGGAAACGTGGAAAAGAAGGCAAGGTTCTAATGGAAAAGTGGATGGAAAATACAGAGAAGAAAAGAGCAAGATCTGAGCAGAGAGAACACGCACAGAAGTACAGCTGAAAGATACTGTCAAAAGGCAAAGCCTGCTCAGAGGTTTGAGACAAATCAGCATCAATAAAACATGATGAGCAAGAAAAACAAATGCAAATGCCTGTGTTTCAGTCAATAGCCAGGGATCTAGCTGAGAGGTAGGAGCAGTTGGGGACCGGCTGCTGTGTGGGAGTGCACATGCAAAGGGAGTCACAGCCACGGGGAGATCCTGCACAGGCTCCCTGAAGGGCTGAGGAGTCTCTTGGAGATCCCCGTAGCCAAAAGACAGGAGGAAGCCCAGGGGAATCCCCAGCAAGCACAGCTAGATTCCAGTCACTTGGGTGTCTGCCTAATGGCATTACTGTCTCTGCACCAGATCAGGCTTCAGCATCCACAGAGGAATAAACACTGAGCAGAGGAGACCGAGGAGTTTCTGCAGAGCCCCTGTGTGCTTTTGTCCTGTGACATCCACAGCCAGCTGAGCTCAGGCTGGGGCAATGGCAGTGCATCCCTCTGATGCCCCATATCCACTCTCCTCACACAGCCCTGGGTCTGGGGACAGCCTGGGGGCCCAGCAGCCAAGGCCTGGAGGTGTGCAGGACTGACCCCTGCAAGGCAGGCAGCTCACTGTGCTGGTACCTGGAGGCTGCATTTCCACTGGCTGGGAAGCAGCCAAGCCCAAGCCCTGGGAAGGGTCAGTCACAAATCTCAGCTTACAAACTCACACCCCTGCAAAAATTTAGAGTGTGCCAGTCCACTAAGTGCTTGCATCTCCAAGTCTGCATCCCCAAATGTAAGGAGGGGGCAGGAAGAAAGCATCTCCTTGCCAAGAGGTGAGAACAGAGCCCAGGCTGTGCCCAGAGGTGCCATCTCACAGTGGTGGTACAACCACAGGACCCAGCCTGTGCAGCTCAGGTACAGTGCTGGGAGGCAGTGTGTCCACCGCAGCAGTGGGAAGCCCCGTGTTCTCCCTTGCTGCATCCCTGGAGAAAGGATGGTGGAAGAGAGAGGAAAAATCAGAGAGGTACAAGGGTCCATGCTGAAAGGCCTGGCACAGCACAGCATTCCATTGCTTCATGGCCATGGATGGCCTCAGGATACCCCGTTCTCTGGGGGCCCCACACTACCTGAGATAAGCACGAGGAGCAGGTCATCTGCAGTCAGACCCTCAGCCAGCTGCTGTATGGCAACAGCTCCCTTCAGAGCCTCTGCATCTGGGAGGTTGTTCTTGGCACCCTCGATGACCTGGATTTTGCTGTGTGGCTTCAGCAGCATCTCCCTGGTGAGATGAGAGAGGCAGTCACACCACTGACCTGTGCACCTACACAGGCAGCCAGGCTGTCACTCTGCCAATGCCTGGTGCACCAGAGGTGTAGAGCAAGTGACCAGGACAGGGAGATGGCCTTTGCTGGAGAGGCAGCACATCCAGCACAAGAGGTGGGGTCTGTTACTGGTGCCACTGGGACACGATGGTGGCTGAAGATGAGAGCAGTGGGTTGGATGGGATGGGCAACAGAATGAGGGCAGCTGAAAAGGACTGAAGGGGTTCACAGCAACATCCCACAGAGGACAAATCTGGTAGCCTAGGCCCCCCCTAAAACTGCCCAGAAACAGTTCTCCTTACTGCATTCCTGCTCGCTGCAGGCTCTCCTGGATGCCGAGTGGCACACTGATGACACCACGGACGAGGTGGTCTCCCAGGATCTCTTCTGCTGCTGCAGCCATCCCCAGCACAGCTTTTCCAAAACCCACCAGGTACAGGTCCCTCTTCACTGGAAAGGCCTGGCCCTTCACCAGCAGCTGAGGGCACCTATCCCCCTGGAGTTTCAGAGCCCTCTTCATCATCGGGGCCGGGCGGACGGTGCCCACCGCGCTGCGGAAGAGGGACAGTGCGTGCTCTCGTAGGGACATTCTGCCCAGGGTGGCCAGGCTGAGCCAGTCTGCGCTGTGGGGTGGGCTTGTACAGCACTGGCAAGGCCTCCAGAGCTGGGACAGCTGAAGCCTCCAACCTGCAAGGGAAAGTGAACATTTTTGCTAGCAGAAGAGACAGGGCTGTCACAGAGAGAGCAGAGAGGTCAAAACATGAACTATGAAGCTCTAGCTCCTGTTTCCTCTAGATTAAGGTGCCATATGAACAGCATTTTCAAACTTCTCACCAGGCAGGAAGCAGGGAAGGACAGTGTCACATTCAAACTACCTGTCAGCTTGTGATTCCTCTGCAATCCCATCACCTCCCGCAGGGAAGGTGAGCTCTGCCAGCCAGCTTCTCCATCACTGTCGCTTTGCCACTGGCAAGCCATCATTTCTATTTGCTCAGCGTTTGACACCTTTCCAAACTGTGGAAGCTGCTCTCTGTCCTAGAGAGAGCAGGGTATCTGGGTGGAACAGCTTTTCACTACATTAACTCCCTTTCTCGTGCTGGCCAAATGCTGATCTCATTCTCTGGCTGTGCATTGCCCCATGTGTCCCTGCAGCATCAGACACAGACTCAGGAGAAACAACAGGCTTGCTGGCGGCCTGATCCCTTGCTGCTGGTGGCCACAGAGAGACCAGTAATGAGGTTTCCTCACCAAACAGCAAATTAACACAAAGCTTCATTTGCCTTTATGTTTTAGTCCTCTCATTATCCATTAAAATCACATTTAGAGCCCAAATAATACTTCAGATCCAGGCAAAGTTGCCAGCCGTGTCTGTGAAAGCCCATTTGAGCTGGTCTCCACTGAGCATTAGCATTATATGCAACAGATTTGTGCATGGACCGAAAGATCTCAGCTGCTCAAGGGCAGATACTTGTCTTGACAGAGGAAAGGCAGCCCCTGCCAGCACACAGGCATCTATTCCCTCCCAGCGCTTCTCCTTCCTTCTGTTAACTGGCAGCAAGTTCACTGCCGGTTTCTCAGGATCAAAGATCCCTGTGATCTGCATCCCTCCCGCTCACGGCAATCAAGGCAGGGTGCCAGGAGGCTCAAGCAGCCCGGGCAACACACTCAATCACAGACTCAATCAAATTACCTGAGAGAGTTAATCCTCTCTCTGGTAAGTGGAGTGTTTCAGTGCAAGTGGCTGGATTCTTCTGTGAAAGCTCAGGAGTCCAGAGGTCTCTTTGTCCTGACACTCCCATAGCATTGCAAGGTGTTAATGATTAAGCCACACAAGCTTTTCAACAGCTCCTCTAGGCCTAAATCTGCCTTATTTTGCTATAGGGACCCAAAGGCTCTACACAAAAAACCCTCTACACGAGCACCTTCTCAGGCACACTCTGAAATCTATTGGACAAGGGACTTGCAGGTAAAGCTATATGGAGAATCAAAGGTTTGTCAGGGAAAGAAACCTAAGAATCACTGATTTTGGAAAAGACCCTTAAGATTGAGCCTAACCATAAATTATTTAATACTTAGGAGAACAGATTTTAAAGGCAAAAGCCAAGGCAGATTAACAACCTATCTGTACTCTCTTCGGATATTGGTCAGGACTGGCTTTTCAACCATGAGAGAGGAGAATAAAAGACAGGGCGTCCTGGCCACTTTGTTACTAGACTCTTAAACTTCATGGCAGCTGATGCTGTGAGCAGCATAAACCACTGACCCCTCTTCAGGGAGAGCCCCAGTGACTGTGCTGCTCGCAGTGAAGTCAGCTGTGCACCTCTCAGGAACTGAGATTAGCATCTCTTCCCAGCAGGTCTCTGATTCACCTGGCAGCACAGTGCAATCAGAAGAAGGTGTCACAAAGCAGAGGTGCATCATGCCCCAGATCACCTCCCCTAAGCTGCGATACAGGCTTTGCAGAAGTGGCTGGAGAAAAAGGCTTAAATGGAGCCAGGGGAATTGCAGAAAATAAAGCCCCAGTGTTTTTAAGAGGCTCTGTCTCTGCCTTGATGTTTCTGTGCACGGCTGACCCTGAAGACCAGGGGAATTGAGCACAAGCAGACCTGCAACAGTGGCTCCTGTCACACGTGCCCTCCTGGCGGCTCCGTTCAGCTCCAGCTCCAGACACGACACAGCAGGCGTGAGTTGTTTTAAGAGAAATCCTCTCCTACTGGAGCTGGAAAATAAATGCCAGTTTAATTCATCTGGCACTTGTGTACATACTGCTAATGCTTGCTCTGGAAAGCATTTCACTACAATAGCAGGCGTGTAATCTGTTTTCTGCACTCTGAACTCAGATTATATTTTAACCATCGAGGCCTGATCCGGAGTCTGGTGAAGTCAGCAAGTGTCCTTCCTTTGCTTCTCAGGATTTTAGGGCACACTGCCTGACACTGATCTCAGAGCCCAGGTGTAAATGCAGAGTAATGGTATAAAATGGTGTAAAAACCCCCTTGCAATCAGAGGTTATCCAACTTCATACCAATGCAACAGAGAGCTGAATTTGGCACAGATCCACTAGCTTTGGATGTCTCAGTGTGTAACTCTGCTCCTTGTCAGCTCTGATTAGACACACAGGCTCACTGGAGGCTCCCCTTGCAATGGGGGTGCTGCTAATGATGCCACAAATCCATTTTTATGTAATTTATTTATACAGTCTCAGGCACTGGGTACTAAATGTCATCAGGAAACAGCTATAAATTAAAAGTGCTATGAAATCCAATATAGATATTAACAAAAAAAATAAAACTCCTACTCATTTTTCTGGGGCTTTAAAAACAAGATCAAGAGGACTGAACATCACCCCAAAACACAGGCAGTCATGGAAAGAAAAATAATCCAAATGGCAGCTTTTAGACTCCCTCCAGAGATGGTGGGTTTGGAAATGATGTAACTGCCCGTCAGCTGCTGCATATTGCACTTGGGGAAATTACACCCTCACATCCCTGCGTTTCCCTCTTCCCACTGCTGGCTGGGAGAAATCTGGGCTGGGAGAAGGGCCTGATGATGTGACTCATGGCTTCATGCACTGATCTTTGTTTCCTGCTTTCTCAGGGAAATCACATAGGGATGAATGAGCCCTCTTCTATATGGATATAAGGTGATCTGTTATAGGATGAGCGGGGCTCAGGTTTCACACCTTCCCTTTGTCCCTGTTTGGGATAATTTGGAGTTGGGATAGTCTTTTGAAAAGTTTTCTAGAAGTTTGCACTAAGCTTAGGAAGAAAATGATGCTAAGAATTACCTGTTCCAAAGACAGCTGGAGGATTGGAAGGGGTTTAGATTAATCCCCTTTAAATGAAAACTTCCTCAGCTTTCATTGATGAATAATCTACACACTTATAATAAATCTACACACACCATTAAAAGCTCTTTCTTCACAGGGCTCCTCCTAAGCCTGCAGAAATTTCCACTGTTAGCTCTCACACCAAAAAGCAGCAAAACCCCAGCTTCTTATTTTCACCTTCTCTGGGAAAGAGGGAGGGAGAGGAGCTGGACTGTGATAAAATACAGGCAAAACACTCGTTTGCATTACCTTTTATTAACTTTTTAATTAAGGCAATTCTGCAGGCAAGGAGCCAAAGTCAGAGGGAGACAGAAACAATCCAGCAGTAGGGGCAGAAATGTAGTAAAGCTGCCAAGTAAATTGGATGGTGGCAGGAGACCAAAAGCATGGACATAGTGGGGCAGAGCCTCAGCCATAAACTTGGAGTCACACTGGGGAGGAAAACAGTGAACAAATGAGCTGGCCATGCCCATGCAGCGAGAAAAATGAGCCAGCACCTCACTCCATGGCAGCTGCTTGAAAGCCAGAAAAATATTCCTTTCTAGGGGCCAGTCTGCCATCGCTGGGCAGAGCTGAGCTATTCCAGGTGCCGTGGTTGGGGGTTTGTTCAAGGATTTGCATCATGGGCTTGTGGTTTTCTTGAAGTTGGGGTAATTGAGCTCGTTGCAGGCCAACCCAACCACAGACACATCCTGAGCATTTCAGGTGCTGCGAGATCAGAGGATGCTGTATATTCATGCACCAGAATGTCTAATTCAGCTGAGAGATTCGGGGGCCTAAGTTATGTTAGTTTTAATGTCATTGGGACGTCTCTGGATTTCCCCCGGTGTGGCAGGGATTGGTGGCTGGTCCACCGTGTACGGGGCCAACTCCAAAATCCCTGAGGGGCTTGGACAACATTTGAGATGGCACTGGATCAACCCCCAATTGCCTGAGGATAATTTTGAGCTCACGCTCTAAAAGACAGATTATAGCAGTAAACTCCCAGACACAGCAAGTTTTAGCAGCGTCTCTTGCTCCTCGTTTTTCTTGCTGCATGACTTTCTTCTGGCCCCCTGGTACGTAAATTAACATTACACTCACTGAGCCTCAGTGCTCCCATTTCTCCTGCAACACCAGGGGAGTTCACCTACGAAGTACAACAGAGCTGGGATTTTACTGCCTCAAACTCCCCTGCTCCCACTTACTGACACATCTCTTTTATCGTTTGATATATCAACTTTAATTTGCCTGGTGAGCCCCGCTTGAAACTCAAACTCGCTGCTCCACGTGGTCCCAAAAGCATTACAAGAAAATTTTTCCAGGAGATGCACTGAACCCAGGAGGGAAACAAAGCGGGGAAGGCTTGTTCCAAGTGTCTATTCTGGGAGGATTAGATGGGGGATTTTTCAAGACTAATCTCTTTAAATGAAAATTTCAGAATTTGATTAATTTTTTAATCTGCACATGGATTTGCATAAAATTACTGCACTGCCTCATTCACATTTGGTAAGAGAGGAAATGTCTGCAGGAAGGATGGGCAGCTGTGAAGGGTCCAGTGCACAAGTGGGTGTGCAGGGACAGGGTGAAAGGCCCTGTGCCCCCACTCACTGCAGTGCTCCTGGGAAAAGCACTGGGAAAGAGGATGAAGGTGGACAGAAGCAGCCCCCAGAGGGATTGCCAGGCAGGCAAGGGAGAAAGCAGGATGGAGCCTGAATACCTTTGTTTCAAGAATATGCTGAGGTCTGGAAAACCCAGGAGTCCCAGTTTCAGATACATGGCTTTCTATATGTTTGTTGGAGAAGAAATATGTTGCTCTCATGACTGATTTACTCACCAGGAAAGTGTCAGCAGGGTCTCTTTGCCTTTGATGGAGAACGTGGCTTAAGGCCAAGCACAGGGAAGATAAGTGTTCAGCATTTTATATATATAGATCAGTATGATTAGTAAAAAAAATTAACTGGATTTGACACATGCATCTTACTAGTTTTTCTAGGTCACACTCCCTTCACTCCCTATATACCTTTTGGAAATGATTTTCCCATGCACTGGGGATTGCAAGGAAGAAAAAATTTTTCACTAAAAATCCTTCTGTAGCTCAACACAGAACACTACTACCCTGGAGCCAAATCCATGCCAAGTCTACTTCCTTTCATGCTGTAATTTCTCAAACTCCCTATTCTGAGTCAACTTGCCATCAAAGTTGAGAGTCATTTAAAATACAGGGAAGGATCATAGTATTCTAGAGAAGATGAAAAGCTGCCAGCCTTGAGGACTGGAATAGTAGAAAGGGGTTGAAATTCAGTGCTGCGAAATACAAGGTCACGCTCTTTGGGATTAATAGCAGAAAATTATGAGCTCCTCAGTTGGAAATAACATAAGAGGAGAAAGAGCCAGGAATCTTAATCAGTCACAGGATGACAATTACAGCTGCCCTCTGGGCTGAGACAAGAGGCTGTGGGGAATGTGGAAAGCAGCAGATGTGAACTGCCTGGACTTCAGTGAGGTTTTTGACATCACTCCTGTGAGCACACTGGAGTGAGGGCTGGGCAAACACAGTCAGACCTGCTGGAAAACAGCCTGACCACTGAGCTCAGAGGGTAGAAACAAGTGGCCTGGGGTCCAGCTGACAGCTGGTAATCAACAGGGAATCTGTTGGGGTTCATGTCACCCCATGGCTTCATTAGTGACCTGGAGGGTAGCACAAAGTGCTTAATTTGGGGAAGTGCTGATGGAGGCACCTTCCAGAGGAACCGTGATAAACTCAAGGTCAGGACCCACAGAAACCTCAGGACACTCAGCAAGGAGAAGTGTGAATTTTTGCTGCTGAGCAAGCACAAGTCCCTGTACTGTGCAGGTTCCAGTGGTATGGAACACAGAAATACATAGGTAGAATAACTGCATGTGATTGATATCACTCAAGCAGCAATTAAACATTTTTTCCATTAACTAATTTTGCAGGGTCATTATCCATGATTCCTACTTAATATGACATTGTGCTAGGAGATCCAATTATCCTGCCAGCTAAATTCCAGCTTGGTATAAACTGACAAACTAAGTTCCAACGATTAGGAAGAACGGCAGGAGAATAAAAAGGAAGTGACAAAATATCAAATCAACAACCCACGGTGTTATACAACTCTAAAACTTAGCTAAGTACTGTAGGTGTTTTGAAGTAAATTGTCTTATGATGGTATTGGTGAGTCACCTCCGGGGCCCACAGGAGATAATCCAGGCTTTGATCCTGCAATTTACAGTGTGCAGGGCACGGCACCCTGAGCCTCTCTGAAACCTCTCATCGCACGGAAATAAGTGGCAGGTTTTGAACTGAGCTGAACAAAGGGGTAGCTGAACCTGAGAGGCTCTGGAGTGATGAAGGCATTTTGTTGAGTCTCCCTGGACTCCAGTGTGAAAACCTTGTCTCTGGTTCAAAGGAAAAACAGGTGAATCATTCAGAGGAGCCAATCCCACCGCGGCGTGAGAGGAATGAGCGGGGTGAGATCTCTCAACCTGTGTTAAGGGTGAGCTCCAGCAAACAAACAGCGAGGGGAAAGAATCTGGGGAAAGACTTTTGTTTCACTAAATCCACACGAAATAATTCAGCCTATTTGAAGGGCGTGCAGACAGAGCTTTAAGAACTGCTCCCGGGCTTGGTGAGGTTTGACCACAGGAGGGCAACAGGATACAAACGCAAAATCAAACCCTGTTCTGGAGACTGTGAAAAGAAAATGCAATTAACGTTTAGGAAAGTGTCTATGGTTTGGTGTTTTTTTTTTCTTTTGATTCTGAGTTTCTGGGGGACTGAAATGCCAAGAAGATCTGGTGGTGTTCTGAATTTAAAATAGCAGGAATCTTTGAGGTGTGCGGGGGAGAATCTCATAGCTACTGTTATACTCCAGAAATAACTTTTTAAGGTAAGAAATAGACAAAAACACGAACACAGAGCCTGACATCAGGATTTCATCAGAAAAAGGTAGTTCCAAGGTGTGTGCATTGGAGCAGCAGCCTCAAAAGCCATGGTGGCTTTCTCCAAGGCTTGAACGTGTCCTGCACACCTTTACCCGATGTCTCACGTGGTTCAGGATCACGCTGCTATAGCTGTGGTGTTCCTGTAGTACTGCTTGGAAGTTTTTAGAGGAATAAAAGAATACTGGGAAATGAAAATGTGCATTAACTGGACTGAAAGTAGCACGGGGGAAGGGTAAGAAAGTAATCAAGGTGTATTTCAAAGGAGGGTATGGACACAGGGGGTGCTCCCTGGCCAGTGAGGAAGGAGTCCAGCCCCAGGCTGTGCAAAAGTGGTTCCTGTTGGGCCCCATCAATGATTTCACAGAACCACAGAATCAATTAGGTTGGAAAAGACCCTCGAGATCATCCAGTCCACGTGTGAGCTCATGTCAACTAGACCATGGCACGTCCAGCCTTTTCTTAAACACCTCCAGGGACAGTGACTCCACTACCTCCCTGGGCAGCCCATGCCAAATCACCCCTTCTGTGAAGAAATTCTTCCTAATGTCCAACCTAAATGTCCCCCGGCGCAGCTTAAGACTGTGTCCTCTTGCCCTGTTGCTGGTTGCCCGGAGAAGAGTCTGACCCCCATCTGCCTCCCGCCTCCTCTCAGGGAGTTGTAGAGAAGGTCCCCCCTGAGCCTCCCTTTTCCCAGGCTCAGCCCCCCCAGCTGCTCCTGGTCGGGCTTGTGCTCCAGACCCTTCCCCATCTCTGCTGCCCTTCTCTGGACCCGCTCCAGCCCCTCAATGTGTGTCTTGTCCTGAGGGGCCCCGAACTGGACACAGCCCTCGAGGTGCGGCCTCGCCAGCGCCCAGCGCAGGGGGACAGTCACTGCCCTGGTCCCGGTGGCCACACTATTGCTGATACAGGCCAGGATGCCACTGGCCTTCTTGGCCACACTGCTGGCTCACGCTCAGCCGCTGCAGAGCAGCACATTTCTTCCTAATTCTCATGGGAAACGCGGGAAAACACGATAACGCCAAGCAGAGATGTCCCGGCGGGGCGGGACTACCCCGGGCCCCTCACGGCCCCGCCCACCTCCGGAAGTGACGCACCTCGCCGGCGCGAATCCATTGCCCGCTGTACGGGATGACGTCATGCCCTCACCCCGGCCCCTAGCCCCGCTGCCGGGCACGGCCGGGCGGGTGGGTCCTGAAAACCGCGGTGGTGAACCCCGGCTCCGCCACAGCCGCCCGGCCCCGCCCTGCGCCGCCCGTTCCCACCTGGTGCCCTGGGCGGGGCGGGGGCGCTGACAGACGCTGACAGTCCCTGCGGGCTGGGGGA
Organism: Pseudopipra pipra; assembly: GCF_036250125.1. Lineage (NCBI taxonomy): Eukaryota > Metazoa > Chordata > Aves > Passeriformes > Pipridae > Pseudopipra > Pseudopipra pipra. The sequence goes on from NC_087559.1 coordinate 15,144,877, forward strand.
GCGCGCAGGGCCTTCCCGCCGTTTCCCGCCACACTCAACATGACGGCCGGGCCGGGACTCCCCCCCGCCATCCCCCGTCCCGGCGGGCCCCGCGCGCGCTCCCCCGCCCCTCCCCGTTCCCGGCGTGCCCCGCGCGGCCCCGCCGGAGCCGCAAGATGGCGGACACAATGAGGAGGAGCCGCCTCTCCGCGGCCTGAGCGTGCCGCGCCCGCCGCCCCTCACGGCCTCTCGCCGCCCCTCACGGCCCCCCGCCGCTCCCCGCCGTCCCTCACGGCCTCTCGCTGCCTCCCGCCGCCCCTCGTTGCCCCCCTGCCGCCTCTCACCGCCCCGCCGGGCCCAGCCCGGCCCGCGCGCCCCCGCCGCCGCCCCGGCGCCCCGCCCGGCTCTTCCCTGAGCGCCGCCGCCCTCGGCGCGGCGCGGCCCGGCGGCCGGGATGAAGCTGACGGACAACGTGCTGCGGAGCTTCCGCGTGGCCAAGGTCTTCCGCGAGAACTCGGACAAGATCAACTGCTTCGACTTCAGCCCCAACGGCGAGACCGTCATCTCCAGCAGCGACGATGACTCCATCGTGCTCTACGACTGCCAGGAGGGCAAGTGAGTGCCGGGCCCGGCCGGGGGCGGGGGGTGCAGCCTTCGGGCTGGGGCTGGAGCAGTGCCCGGGGCCGGCGGGGCTGCCCGTGTGGCCTTGGGGGACAAGCTGTGCCCGGCCCCGCAGGTCTAGCAGATGAACTTTAGTTTTAGCTTCAGCTTGGACTTCTCTCGGTTTTTTAGCGTAGGTTCGTGACAGAATCCCAACGGCAGAAATAGGAGCAGCGTGGTTTTGTCTGCACCGCGGGTGTCCGCGCTTGTTATCTCGCTAGATAGGAGGCAGCGGTGGTAATTTGCCAAGTATGAGAGAGGGTTCGCTTCTGCGAGGGCTAAATTCAAGCTTAGGGGGCTGAGTCTGGCCATGTTTCCAGGCCTCGGGATTGTTGCAGATACGAAACTGACTTTTCGAGTGTCTCTGCGCTTCAGTGTCGCTAATTAAAAGAGAAACGATGGCTGTGAGCAATGTACAGCTGTGGTGCTTTAAACTACCTCATTCGAGTGCAACTTCTTGGATATGTGTGTTGCTGTAACTTCTAAAAAACCTGATGGTGTTTTTCCTTAAAACCTACTTCCCACGTGGTGCTTGGGAATGTCGAAGGTAGAGTGGTCCTTCGTGCTTTAAATCCTTTTCTCTGGTCGGGTTCTTACCTGTAAAGCACAGTAAAAATACGTGTGATTTACACGTGCCTTCAAACCTTGTCTTAGTTTACATTTAATCAGTCAAGGATTTATTGCCTTTTGTTGCGTAAAAGCAATGAGTTAAGGGGTGTGTTTCTCACTTCATTGATCACATGATGCTTGTCCCGTTTTTTGGGTAAACCCTCAGAAATTTGCAGGGCATTTGGGATCTTGTGCTCCTGTTCAGAGGATGGAAACCTGCAGATGGTGACGCTGCAGTTGATGGCTTGGAAGGTACACTGAGGGCATTTGTATTCTGTGAGAGTTGGAACAAATTGAGCCAAATGGTGTCATTACTCCATTAAATTATTCCTCAGTTGTCACAGGTGTGGGTCTGGCTGCTTTAAATTCTTTTAAATTTGAAGTTTTAACTTGTGTTTGCTTCCTGGTGTAGAAATGTAGTTCTGAGGTGATTTTTTTGGGGTTTTTTTTTGTAAAGTCAAGGTGAGGGAGCATCACATCCACACAGAAAACGAAAGGAAAACAAGTATGTGTATTGTAGAAGAGGGTATAAAAAGGACAGGGTAAGGCAGGAACGAAGAAGAAATGGCTTGGGAGTATCAGGATGTAGATGTGTCAGTCCTGTGTATATTTTCTAGTGACCCATGTGTTCCCAATCCTCCTACTTTTCTAAGCAGACCAAGACATCATACTTGCAGGGATGAAAGATTGCATTCTGCAGATTCTCTTAATTTTATTGGCCACTTATGTTATTTTAGACTTATTTTGCTTACTTTACACATTAAAGTTGTTGGCGTTGCCCACCTGATAGAGTGAAGTCTTCTGTGAAATTATTTAATTTTTATTTATGTAAGAACAGGTAACTCTATACATGTGGAGCCTGCCATGGATTGTATCCTAGATCCTAATGATATACAATAGTGGCAGGGCTGAGTGATGTTAATGCAGATGGTATTGATTGCTCTTCCCCTTCCAAACGTGTAAAGCATAGTTTGATGGGTTAGGAGGCATTTGGTCCTTTCATTCTGATCTACATCTAGTCCTGATGTGTGTTTTATAGTCAGAGGGTTTGCTTTAATTAAGTTAAATGTAGATCGATGGTCATCTGCTGCAAGGCAATGAAAGTAGTATCATCAAGGTAGCCCCTGTGCCAGGATGCAGTTCTCCAGTGTTATAAAACTATAAAAATTAATTTGAAAGTTTCTCATGTGCTATCAATTGAGTTAAAAGTGTAGCTGGAATTTTTAGAGGTACCCAGGGATGCAGGACATGCTTCTTCTCTCACCTGGAAAGGTTTAGCTGTGAATTACTTTGTCACCGGAGATTCATATGAAGATGAAACTTCAAATTTGTGAACGATTGTTGGTGTGGCAGTTTCAGGCCTACAGTTTATATTTCCTCTTACAAATCACCATTTCCAGGGCCCAGAACTCTCACCTGCTTGTGTATGTCATTGCTGATGGATATAACGGCCAGGAGGACATGAAATGTCCTGCTTGCTGGGTTTCAGTGCAGGATACCTTGCTTCATCGAATGGCCTGAAAGTTAACACCTTTTTCCATGTAAAAGTGAGAAATTTGTGGTTCCCCATTAATGAGTAATTCTGCTGAGAGAATTAAAATGCAGCTGTTTGGTTATACTTTAGGTACGGCCTCACCTGGTTTGCTTTGTTTTGCAGTGCTAAAATGGGCTGTACAGCTCTATGAGAATATGACCAACCTCATCTCTGTGAACTTCACTTTCTGACAGGGCAGTTGAAATGGTGCTTTGTAGCCAAGGGCTGACAGGACAAGATTATCTCCTTATCATGTATGTCCTGGGCTAAAGCAACCGCTTATTCATGAGCATCCAATAATTTTGGTCCCGAGACACCACTTCTATTTCAAAATGTGAAAACAGCTAAATTGTTGTTACTATTTTTTTAGCCCATCCCTGCAAGATGCTCACCTGTGTGCGTTTGGGCCTAAGGAGGGACTCTGAAAACTTGTAGGGCAGTTGTATGTTGTGATGTACAGCAGTCCCTGAGGCTGGGAAACAGCCTGGCTGCACATACATCACCCTGATTTGATAGATGGTGCTCTAGCAAAGGTTTAGCTTGTATTTTAATTTAAGCTTGTATATCAATTGTGTATTATTTATGCAAATAAAGTGATGGATCTGGCTCCTGCTTGGCTGTGGTGTTTGCTTGGCATATCCATGATCCTGGTTGTGGAGGATGTTTTACCCATGGCAGCAGTGATTCAGACCAAGGCACAGATGATATTACAAACCTCACCTGTGTTCTGTTTCATCTTTGTAGCAGATTTGACTGAGATTATTGTAAATTATTTTTCTTTGGCAATACTGCTTAGTTTGCAGGTGGGCTGGGTACATTAACCTCGACCTTGGAATTATGTTTAGTGATTGTGATTTGATTAAGAAAATACTCAGTTTCCTTGTTTGTGTTTAAAATAGTGGATTGGCAACAGGTGGTTGGTGTGTGCAGTGACACACTTCTGCTTGTCTCAGCTTATGTGAAAACTTCACCTTTCCTAAAGCACAGAAGTCCTTTTTCCCTTCTTTTTGGTAAATATGCTTTTGCCCATCTGTTGATCCTTGTTGTCCCTGTGTGTATTCACTGATTCTGAATGGAGCCGCTTCTAAGCTTTAAATTTGTAATAGAAAAGGATGAGCCAAATTACGAGAGTCTTAATGTTTTGAGATTGGCTTTTTTTGCCATTGTTAGTTTGTTGTTGGGGTTTTTTTCCCCAATTTGGTCATAGGTGAGGTGACCAATGGTTACCCAGGTGGCAGCCTAAGTGAGGTAACTGCAGAAGGCAGTATGGGGAACTGTGTCAGGCATAATGTTATGGAGTGTCAAAATTTAAATTTGGCGTGTTGATTTCAGTGTGTAGTGTGTTTGCATCTGAAAATTGATTTGAAAATCTACTGCAGTAACTGGGGAAGAATCAGTTGAGATTTGGTCTGTGGTACAGGTGGTGTGTGGGTTTTCATTACACTTTCTATATTGCATTCTACTTAGTGGAAGCTTGTCCCCAGCCAGTTCTTTGAAGGTAAAGCCCCTTGGCTTCTGCTGTTTAGAATTAATCTGTAAGAATGAATGTCTGTTTTCCTTCTGATATGAAAAGTGTCCCACTTGTGCTCTTGTTTGGGTGTGTCAGTCTGAGGTGAATGAAAAGAAGGAAAAAGTCCAGCATATTAGAAATGCCTTGTCTGAGGGTGTAGTCTGATAAACCTTTCCCTTGGCAGCAGTATTGGTTTCGACCGCTCCTGCTGTTTGTTTCCATTCTCGTGTTGTCCTCTTTGCTTGTGTTGGTAAAATACTTTGTGGGCCCATGTAGTAAGCAGAGTTACGAATTTCTGGATTAAAAATAACTCCCAGAAGAGGTGATATTTCTGATGTTGATCAGTACCCTCATTGGTTGGCTGCCCAAAAACCTCTGTGCTACCTCAGTTGAGGGTGAAAGGGGAAGGAGGGTGGTAGAGACCTTGTGCTGCTCAGACAGGCACTGCTGCTCTGAGATCCTCCAGCTGCTTCTAGATTTACTCTGCACTTTAAATTTCTAGTAGTGCAGTGCATCACCTGCTTACCAGCCCCCTAGAAATCCAGTTCTGTAGGTTGTATCCACTCTCACTAGAATGTCTTTCATTCTGTTGTAAAATGTTTGAGTTTCATGCTTTAAGACTGGATTCAAATATAATTCTGCAGTCCTTTGGAAAAGTTCCTGTGTTACCATGTCTTTTATAGATTATTGGTATATATGCATGTTTAGGTTAATACCACAGGAATGAGACACCTTGTACTAGGTTCTGAAGTAACAGAGACAAAAAAGACAAACTATTCTCAATCTAAAATAAGCAGCAGATGAATTGGAGATATGGATGGGCAAGGGCACAGTGAGGCAGTGCTGCTTGCTGTGCTTGTTATGTTAGCTTCTCCTTTTCTTTTTGCTGTAGACATCATGGGAAAAGGAATTTTTGGAGGAGACAAGTGCATTTTGCAGGTGTTACAGGGAACTCCTCAAGCCTAGGGTTGGTTGTGGAGAAACATCGAGGTCCTTTTTTGCAAATCAAATACAAAAGCTTTTCTTTCTTCGTATAAAAACATCGGACTGCTTGAAACCATGATGTAATACCTGAATGGAGAGAGGCCTTGTTAGTGTGAGTTTCGTTTTGAGCTTTTTGTTGCAGTGAGTGCAATTATTTCTACTTCCTCCTGACAGACCAAAGAGAACGTTGTACAGTAAGAAGTATGGAGTGGATCTCATCAGGTACACACATGCTGCCAACACTGTCGTGTACAGCTCCAACAAAATAGATGGTAAGTGAGCCACTGGAGTGGAGCATATTGAATCTCTTTGCACTACATGTCTGGATAATTAGCTCTGAAGATCTGGGAAAAAGTTACAGCAACTCCTGCAGTGGCGAGCACTCTGCCAGAGACAGAGGAATTACTGTCCAACACTAATGCACAACTTGGTGATAGTCCCTCGAGCATGCTGATGTGAGATTTGTTCTTTGCTGCAATAACTAAGGGATTGAACATTGTTAGTGAAATAAAAGTTGGGTTCTTAGTTCTGCTGTCCACTTGGGTTTTGGTACCAGTGCTGTCAGTCAGCCTCTGCACCTTAACTTCCTACATGTGAATGAGGTGGAAGGAGCAGGTGGACTGAATGCCATAGCTCTGTCTGGTACACACACAACTCAGCTGCACAGGAGGGCAGGGCGGGAGGTTCAAGTAACTCAGCAGGTCACCAGCCAAGCCTGGAGGAGGTCACAGAGCTCTTCAGAGATGAGCTTTGCTTCTCATCGCCTGTTTCTGTCCATGTACTAGACAGAAGACCCATTTTTATGCTGTTTCTCTGCACAGTGTCTGTGATAGCTACACTCTAAATCACTGACACTGAAGGGCTTCTAGATCTTTGTGACAGGCTCTCTATTAATTGAGTTTGATTTAAAATTCAAATGTAACAACTGGCACAGATATGTACCTTAATGCTTCCTGAGGTTGGAAACAGCTCATGTTTATTTCAAAATGTGTTTCAGTTTTGTTTGCTATAGTCAGTGTCTGAGAGTTTTGCAGTGAACAAGTCTCTTAGCACAGCACTTTATAAATGGGTTTTAACATTATATTTGTAAACTCATAATCATTTCTGGAATAGAGGTTTTTGTTGGGTTTTTCCTTTGCAGAGATGGAGCTTGACAGTAGATCTGCTGGTGCCTTGTGATGTATGCTGGATTACTAAAGGAATTTCATAGACTGTGAATTTAGAGCAGGTGGAAGTTAAGAGTTAGGAAGTCAGGTTAAGGCCTGAAACCAGAGGAACAAGGAAGTCTTCAATGGAATTGGATTTAATGGTGTAAAAGGATTAAGAGTGTGACAGGAAGCATTGCCTTTTTAGTCTGTTTCAGAGCCTATTTAATTTTTTGATTATATTGTTACTTTGTCACATTTTTTTACTTGCCTGTTGTTTAATTTACAATAATTAATAACTAACAATTTAATGAAGCATTTTTAATGCCATTTTGAATTGTGAGATTTTGTTTATAAACACTGGTAAGCCTTAAGATTAAAGAGTCTTCATCCTGCAGGCTAGCATTTTGATAAATACTTAATTAGAAGAAAAAAGACCCATAGAATGTGAGAATATTTGTTGCTGTTATGATCTGTAAGCCTAATAAAACTGACTGTAGGAGTCCAGATACTCTCTAGTCCCTGCTAAATGTGGTCTTGGGCAAGGTGCATTGTATTTAACCCATTATGCAGGTGTCAGGAGGTAAAAATAACTCAGAAACATGCTATAGGAATGCTGGTGTTGTTTCCAAGCATTTTCTCTGTTGGAGTTGCTACCAATGTACTTATGAAGATTTCCTGAAGATCCCTGGACCTAGTTCCTCTTGCCTGATGCCAGGCTGAGGTAGTAGTTTGTACAGTTTGAGGGTCTATGATACCACCCGGTACAGGAGATAACTGTACAGGCCACTGCCTTGCCTGGGACAGAGCACTGCCAGCAACCAGGATCCCAAGGGAGCACAGTTCCACAGTGCTTCCTCTTTAGCAAAGAAGATGGGATTCTGCACGGATACTTGGGAAATCAGGTAACAACAGTTCTTGCAGGAAATGATGTGTCTTAACAGAACGTCTGAAGTGTGTTCCCAGGATGGGATGCGACACCGGCAGTGGGGATTTATGTTTTGGATAATCACCTCAGGTCACTTAGAGCCTTTCAGAGTGGTGTGTCACCAGCAGCACATTTCCAGCTTGTTCAGTTGGCAATGTGCTGTTCAGTTTTCTGGTCAAATGCTGGAGGGTGGTGTCTCAGCTCGGTGAGAAATCTTAGGCAAAAATGGGAACTCGATAATTTTATCACAGATACAAATTTTTTCTGAATGAGCCTTTCAAAACACCCTGAACACTGTAGACCTTCTGAGTGTTAAAACACCCAGTGCTTGTTGCCTCCTCTTGGCTCTCATTCTTCCGAGTCAAAAGTAAAAATGCCCTTTTCCCTCAGTTTCTCTTTGGAGCCTCACCAGGACTTGTTCCAGCACTACAGAGTCTGCAGATAAAGATTAAAAAGTGGCTTATGTGCTTTAGTAATGGTTTCCTCTTACAAGGATTTCTTGTAATTTTGAAAGAAAGTCTCAACAGCATCTTCCAAAAGTGTTGGCCACTCTTGGTATATTAATCTGTACTCAGGATAAAATTGGCACTTGAGAAATGTTGTGGTGCTGCTCTTATTTATTCCATTTATTTTTAATGTTGCTTTATGTGGACTAAGCTTTAGATTACTCCTCTGTCCTCTTCTTAAAGCTTAACTGCTCTAAGTGCAGGGAAAGTGTGAGGCTGTTCATTGTCAGATTAAACAAAAATCAGAGAGATTTGCTAATTTTTAATGGTCTTGTCCTGGCTTTCAAATTCATGTTTTTATCTTTAGCCGAATGGCAGAATTTGCACATTTCCTGTATGTACTGCTTAGTTGGAGATTTGTTTACTGAATTTCTGTGCAGGAAATACAGCAAGATTTGTGCTGCAAAGCAATAAAAAGCAGTAGCATCACCTTCGTAAATTTGATATTCTTCATTTTGTGAGAATGATGAAATAAAACCTGCTGGTACTTAAATTTTAGTGCCTTTGAAATTATCTTGCATAAATCACATGACACGTTGTCTTTAAGATGTAATGTGACTTCAGACTCTGGGAAGTACCTTTTCCTGTTGCCTGATTTTCACTTCTGCTTTGAGAAGAACCGAGTTGCTTTATGTCTTTCTAATTTGATTCTTTTTGAAAGGGTGACTTGAAATCAAATGACCAGACTTACCCACTTTGGTGAGATTGCTGCCGCTTTGGGGAGCGAGTTACTGTGTGATCAGTAACTTTTAGATACTGTTGGGTTCATGGTATAATAAAGCTTATGGTTTGTTTATGTTTTCAGATACAATCCGATACCTCTCCCTGCATGACAACAAATACATTCGGTATTTCCCAGGGCACACAAAAAGGTAAGATGTGGCCTGGAGACAGGACAGCAGAAATTGAAACAACAATTGTAACGAGCCTGAGTTCTGTTACACTTGGTTCACACTGTTTTTCGCTTTGTTCTTGGCAATTATGAGGTTGTGCACAGCTGTTGGGGTGGGTGTTGCTCTATTCACTTCTTTTATGTATCTCTGATGCATGTGGGCTTCTGTTTGCAGAGTGGTTGCTCTTTCAATGTCTCCAGTGGATGATACTTTTATTTCTGGATCCCTCGATAAAACTATTCGACTTTGGGATCTCCGCTCTCCCAACTGCCAGGTAGATTACAAAATTCATGCTCACAGAGTGTTGCATTTTCACTTAGAAGCATGAAAAATGGATATGTGTGTGTGTTACAAAGCAAAAGTACTGCCAGAAGCATGTGCTGCTGATTTAGTGTTGGCCCCTTCCTGGAATGCTGAAGCAGCCTGGATGAGGACTCTCTGTGCAGTTTGTGTGTCACATTGTGTGACACCACCCGCTCTCACCTGTGTCTCTGCTGGAGTGGCACTGCGGAGGGCAAGAAAGAACACCCACAGCTGATGAAACAAGAGAAGGGCTGGGTGTCATCAGCTTGTTCATCAGGCTGCTACTCTCTTAGCTGGCATCCCTCCTGGGCTGGAAATGCATCTTATCTGAGTGTTTGTAGTGTGTGTCTAAAATTGGTGCCTTGATGCAATTAAATTTGATGAAGAAACTGATGATCTAAAGTAACACGGCAGCCATATGGTCCTGCCATCGCCTTGCATCACCTCTGTGGTTCATCAGAACCGTTTGTAAGCAGATTTAACTTTCTGGCAAGGCAGAACCCTGTTTGTTTTTATTTATTCTGCTGGAATACTTCACTTTTTTTAGTGGAAGCAGGCTTGTGTGGGCTGAGAAAAGTACCAGAGCTGGCAGCAGTGGCAGGAATGAAAGACTGGGAGTATAATCTCCACCTTTAGTGGTGGTGAGCTGTTTTGTCCCTATATCTGGACACATAGTATTGTGCTCTTATATTTTCCCATCTCATTTGGACTATTTTGCTTATGAGAAAGGGCTGTTTGCTTATTCCAGATGATGTATCTGTAAATGCAAAAGGAAGACAAAGTTGCATTTCTTGCTAAGTGGTTCTGTCTTAAAACAGCTTTTTCTGACAAGAAGTCTTTATTTTGCCCTTCTATGGAAGTGTGCCTTTAATGCCAGTCTGTAAGTTTCCCTTGGGATGAATCTCAGTCTCTGAGTTGCTGCAGATGAGATGGGGTTGTAAATTCAGCAGCGGTTCTGTGATTTATCCTAATGCTTGAAGTTGTAAGAATGGTAAAACTAGGACTTGTAACGGGACTCTGCATCCAACCAAGTTTGGGAAACAGGTTGAGGAAGTGTTACTTGTAGTTTTCAGTTGGCCCATGAGATGGCAGCCACATTGCCTGGAACATTCCCAGGAAACCAGAGCTGGCCCACTCACCAGGCCCTGAGCATTGGCTTGCTCACTGAGTTCTGAACCTTTGTAAAACCTCAGTATTTACAATTGAAATGTTGTTGTTCCACCCCCATCTGCTGTCCTGCTCACAGTGGGCTCAAATGTGATGGTAGAAAAGCGAGCATCAGTTTTGCAAAATAATGTTGACTATTTCTATTTTCTAGGGCTTAATGCATCTCCAGGGGAAGCCTGTGTGTTCTTTTGACCCAGAAGGGTTGATTTTTGCTGCTGGAGTCAATTCTGAAATGGTGAAGCTCTATGACCTCCGTTCTTTTGACAAGGTGATCTACCTTAGAGTTTTTAACTTGCAAGAAATAGTCTAAACTCAGTGCTCAGAGGCTGGATTTCTGTGCTCCAGCTTACTGTCTGGGGTGCCTCCTTGGCATCCAGGGAGTTCTCAGTAAGCACACACATCACAGACAGAAAGAGATCCGTGCTGTCACCAAATCCTGAAGTACACTCTTGAACCAGTGTTCTGCTAACACTTTAACCTGTTCCAAACCCCCATTTCGGCTTTTTGTTGGGGAGTTTTGGGTTTGTTTTTTTTTCTTGCTGCTGATTCTGGAAGAAGACTGGCAAAAATGGAGCCAGGACTGTCAGAAAGGATGGAAATTTCAAAGGAAACTATAATTGGATGGACAGCTGAACTAAACACTAAGCGTAGTGATTTCCATGGTTTCCAAAAATCATATGACAGTTACACTGGCTCAAACTCTTAACTTCATTTAGCAGCATTGTTTCAAAACTTCATCCTATCTTAAATTAATTTCTTCTGTCGAATGTGGTATAGTATGAAACTATTGGATTGAAACCCCTCACTTTGGGTCTTTTTTGTTTTGGAAGCTGTGGATTCATATGTTGAAACGTGCACGTGCAGTGACACGTTTGCCATGACACTCTTGGTATCTTAGGGCTAAGGATTTCCCTTTAAAAAAAAATCTTATTTTTCCTCAGCTAAGGTTAAAAACAGACTCTTGTTAGCAGCAATGCATAAAGAGTCTGCATCCTGTTTCCCATTTCTCTCTCTGCAGGGGCCATTTGCCACGTTTAAGATGCAGTATGAGCGGACGTGTGAGTGGACAGGCCTGAAGTTCAGCAATGACGGGAAACTCATCCTCATATCGACCAACGGCGGGTTCATCCGGCTCATCGATGCCTTCAAAGGGGCTGTCCTGCACACGTTTGGGGTGAGCCTGCTGCCTCTGATCCTTGCTTGGAACTTGGTGTTAGTTTTGGGGGAGCAGGTGCCCTTTGGTTGTGAGATTGCTGTGGACACACTCTCTACTATGTGTTCTGTTTTGTGCCATAGGGTTATAACAATAGTAAGGCTGTCACGCTGGAGGCATCATTCACACCAGACTCTCAGTTCATCATGATAGGTAAGATAATTCTTGGAAAGAATTCCAGTGCTCTGAAATTAGGTGTGTTATGTAGGACTAAAGCTGTGTCTGTTGGGAAGCAGAATGTATTTAAATAATACAATGCAGCTGTAAGCTTTCTTTGCACTGACAGTGTTCTGTTAGATTACTCAGCGTTGTCTAGACTGAAATGTAAACAAGCCTGCATGAAGACTTTTCTTTTTTCCTTTGAGTGTTGTTACAATATAGAGAAGGAACCAGCAAAGTGTTGTAATGTGGGAAGACCTGTCACATAGATTATATCAGTGTTTCTCACCCAGTGGCTAGGGTGCTCTCATGGGCCACCTCAAAGCATGTTGGGGCTGTGTTGGGGCCTGTCTCCCATTGCTTATGACCAAGGCACCTGTCTGTGCTTGGCAGTTGGTCTTGTAGCCTGGTGTGTTTGTGCACCTCTGAGGATGTTCCTGCACTGGTGACATGCTGGGGCAGCTGCATTTTGTTCATGTGGCTCTTGTAAACCCCCATGTCTCTGGAACAAGCTCTGCTTATCCCTTAATAGAGGTTGTAGTCATCAGCCTGATGGCTCTCAGCATGTGATTCCCTTGGCCCAGGTCCTTTTTCTCACCCTCTGTGGGATGGACTCCTGAGGGAAGCAGATGGCAAAAGGCAGTTTGAACTCCTGTACAGCCTGGTGCTGCAGGTTGGGCATCTCAAGATAAGCACTTCAGTCACTCTGCTGCCTGTGGACACAAGTCAGACGAGTCTGTGTGGTGCTGCCCCTCCCAGCACTTTTTCTTTTTGTTCCTGTTTATTTGGCTGGTACCAAATATGTTTAACTTCCTGGTAATTGGTATCTGGATCCTCATTTTTTCTGGATGAGCGACTGTGCTGGTTTAAGAGTTAACCAGCAGGGGAAATGAACTCAACTCAAAGGAGAGATTATAAGTCAGAATAACAATTTATTAAAATAATACAGTAAGTACAATCATACAAACAAACAATTGGTCTTAACCCACAAAACCCAAATGTATAACCCAGTTCCCTGGGGCATGAACAAAGTGGTGTTCCTTGGGCCCCGCTTGAGTCCAAAGTAAAGGGAGAGGGGAAGAACCTGCTGGTGGGAGAGCTGTTGCAGTCTGGTCAAAAGTGGTGATTGCAGTGAGATGCTGGGGGAAGAGCTGTTGGAGTCTTCCTCTGGATCCCACGAGTGGTTAAAAATGTTCCAAGACTCCAAGATTATATATCCTCCAGTTCAGGCAGGAATGCTCAGTACTTCCCTCAGGGCGGGGAGTTCCACAAAGGGTGTGAGGACAAGAGCATCCTCCTATCTCACAGGCCTCTTAACACCTAGTTTATAGCCTGAGGAGTCAGGCTCTATGGGCAGAGGGTGCGAATAGTCTATTGACAGCAGTTTCTGGGAAATGGCATGGAAGGCTATAGAATACACAGTTTTGGGTTACACCCATACCATGATGAACTGGTCTCAGCTGTCCTAACTAGGACAGTGATGGTCTTGGCAAAGCTGCTTTTCTTGGGTTCTGGCTGAGAACTTCCTGATTGCAGAGAAGAGGGGTGGGGCTCTTTGTTTAGTCTGTCTCTGGAGAGCACTTTATTGCACATATTTACCTTCCTGTTGTGACCTTCCACATGAAAGTTGTAGTACAAGTAGTTCTAAACCACTTACTTCTGTTCGGTTTTTACATATGGTTAAGTTGCAACTTTTGCTTCTTAATTTTTCCGTCCTGAAAGGTTATAGCCATAAATACAGAAGCGGAAGAAAATTCCTTGCATTTTTGTTAGGAATTGTATTTAAAATGAGACTAAAGCAGAACAGAATTATAAAAATTTAAAGTTCTCAGCCTCAGAGTCTGAAAAATGCCATTTTAAAGTGCAAAACCTGTTCTGTTGTAGCCATGTGGAGAGTTGACATCTCCGGGGAAGCTTCTGATATTTGGCATAGTGCATTGAAATCTAGTGCCTCCCATGGTAAAGCTTTGGTTTGAATCTCTGCTCACCAAGTGAAATATTTATCTGTGTCTGAACTGAGAACTTGTGTGAACAATGACTCTTTCCCCAGTGCTTGGCCTCTCTCGTGTTGGTGCAGGTTGGCCAGGGTCTCTCCTCATGGCTGGAGGGTGTCAGCTCTCCTTTTCTCCTGGGTGACAGTAGTTGTTAACATCTTTGCCTGAATAGTGTTGCACCCTGTTTGTGTAGTTGAGTCTCTGCAGTACAAAGGTACAAACCTGCTGTCTGGGTGCAGGTGTGTAAACTTTAGAGACGTTTTGTAAGTGCCCTTTGAGAACTCTTAAAGTTAGGCTGTGAAGTCGAGACCTGCCTGTTCTACAGTTCTGACAGGAAAGGTTATGTTCCTCTTTTTCTCTGCTGACCTCTCCAGTGTATCTTGCATACCTTGTTTTCCACTCCTGCCTGCAGGCTCAGAGGATGGGAAGATCCATGTTTGGAATGGAGAAAGTGGGATGAAGGTGGCTGTCCTGGATGGGAAACACACAGGTCCCATAACCTGTCTGCAGTTCAATCCAAAATTCATGACTTTCGCCAGCGCATGTTCCAATATGGTAAGGAAATGCTTTTACGTTCCTCTGAACTCCGTGAGGTGCTGACCCTTCTGGAGATGAATCTGAGAAGGCTCAGTGCCTCTGCTGGGTATTGCCTCAGGCTTTGGTGAGAGCCAGGCCTGTCTGTTACACCCTGACTGTGCCATACCTGGCAGGTAGATATGTGGGGCAGCACACCTGGCCAGCCAGCGTGTGAACATGCACATGAGAGCAGAGCAGTGAGTGAGTGTGCACACAGAAGGAGGAGTTCTTTAGATCCCTGCACACTGCTGGTATTTTCAGTTCGTGTAAGCCTGGCGTGCTCTGGAGAACGTGCAGTGCAAGCCAAAGGAAGGATTGTAACCTTAAACTGCTGAGAGGCTGTTACTGCCTCTTTGGTAGTCTCTGCCTAGCAGAAAGTAGCAATGATCAGCTTCTGCAGTGTGTTGTAGGAGAAATTTGTGTTCTGCTCTGAGTAGATGTTTTTCCTCCTCTTTAGGCCTTCTGGTTGCCAACTATTGACGACTAATTCCTCCGCTGCAGCTGCTGTTGGATGACTTCCACACTGTAACAGCAGCACATCATTGCAAGCATAGCATTGGAATTGCCTACGTCTCCTAGGCTGTGTTCCTGTTCCTGCATATTTTCCATGTCTTACCTTTGTTTGCAGCATTCCTTTGTGAGGACTGCTCCACACGTTCAGAAGCAGCATGCTACATGTTCTTAACCTTCCAGTCCGTGTCCAGCACGGCTTCAGCCCAAGCTGGAACTGACACAGTATTATTTCTAAGGGCGGTGAAGTCTGTTTTATTTACAAAATGTTTGTGGGATTTTTTTAAAGCTGTAATTGTGTGTTTTCCTGCTGTAAGTGCACAAGGCTATTGATGTTCCAAGGTGGAACGTGCAGTTCCTTTCCATAAGTGCATGTTTTTAACATCTGGGATCTCTCTGGTTTCACTGCAGTCCACAAATGCAAATTCTTCTGTGCCAAATGTGAACACTGACAGTTTTCAACTTCAGCAGCAGATGCTGAATTCTCTTGCAGTGGAACACGCAGCAGAAGCGTGGGTGACTGTGAATGTACCTGATACATCTCGTCATCCTTTTTTGGAGATTTAGAGTGCAACTGTACAGGTTTTGTCTGCTGCCAGAGGTTGCCAAAGCCTCCCTGCTGTTTGCTGTGCCAGCATCCCGGAGGCACAGACAGCACTAGTGAGGTCCAGCCAGTGTCCCAAGCAATAAAGGAGTCTGTCAGCAGGAAGACGGAGAAACCAAACTGAGACTGAAAGCACAGTCTGCCTGTGTATCTTCCTTATGTACCATCTTGGCTGATCTTACTTGTAAATATCGTGGGGTGGGTGGGCAGTGGGAATGGGCCATATTTTTTTACTTTTAGATATAAAAGAATATGATGTGGGCCAGTATTGTGGAGTGTCTAGGCTGTTTACCTTCACTGATGCAGTTTTTCACCCCATGGTTTGTAAATATGCTCCGTGAAACTCTTCCCACGTCAGGCTTAGACCCGTATCCCTTTGTTGGTAAAACTGACATACAGTTAGTCCATCATGCAGTTTGTTACAGGTCTGCAGGTCTCTGGTGGTAGCCCCTCAAGAACAATGCATCCTTTGTCAGATGGTGTCTTCAAGAAATTAATTTTAAAAATCTTAGGCATGATTGTGCTGACCCTGCTTTGCTGTGGTCTTGCTCCAAGGAATGTCTCTGCAAAGAGATGGGAGGAACCTGCTCTCCTACCTCAGAGGAGCTTGTGGGTGAGTGGCACAGAAAGGCTGGCAAGCTGGTCTTAGGTTGGTTCCGGTGTCTTTTTCCTGAAATGCTGCAATGGTGGAATGCATCCTCAAGCAGTCTGGGACAGGCTTGGCAAAAGTGTGGTGTTCACTGTATTCTTGCCTTTCCAAACACACTTGGTTTTATGTGCTGGATCACAGCTTGGGAAGTCAGTTCTTCTCCTTGCCTGGTCACATGTGCCACCCTGCTCATAAATATGAAATGCTGGCAAGGTGGCCAGACAGTAATGGGTGTGTTCTCTCTGCTCTGGAGTGCTGGTCCGTGCTGTGAACTGTGCTCCAGTGTTTTCCTTAGGTCAGTTGTCCTCACGTTCCCCCGTTACAGCAAAGTTCGTTGTTTCAGCTGTGGGGCCCTGTCTGTCATTCACATCATGTCTTCCTGGAAAAGTAAATCTGCTTGTGTTTTGCATTTTCTTGCCTTTTGTCCTTGTCAGTGGAACCATGCTGTGCTAAGAGCTGGCGATGGGCACTGAGCATTTCTGCACTGCTGGTTCTGTTCACAGCAGCGTGTGCAGAGCCTGTGACAGCGGCAGGAGCAGCCCCTCAGGAGGCTCAGAACGTGGGGCTTGGATCCCTGCTGTGGCTTGTCCCTGCTGATGCTGCCACAGGAGGCATTTCTAACCACAGATCTGTGCTGTGAGTTTGATGTCTTCTGGCAAACTGATGGATGCTTTCCCTCTTGCCACACAGGCCTGCTGCTGGAGGTGCAGACAAGAGGTTCATGCTGTCCCTCTTCCAATACTGTCCCTCTGCTGCCTATAAATGCAACTGCCCAGTGCAAAGGGAGATGGTTGTCTCAGGCTTCAGCCACTCCAACTCAGTAGTAATGCATTTCAGGCTGCGTGGTGCTGTTTTACCTTTGTTGGTATTTTGCAGTGGTTTGTAATATGCAGCTATTTGGGGTTTGTAGTGCATCTTAACAGTTAAACTTCAGCGTTCAGTAGTAAATGATCTTGGAGAATTTTATCAAGTGTGTTGCCTGAGGAAGTGAACAGATAGCCTCTGGCCATATCCCTTGTTCCTTTTCACAAGGAAGCTTTTGAAAGTCTTTTATTTTACAAATGTTCTTTGCTGAGGTGGTTTGAGCACTTGTTTAAAGCCTGTTGTTCAGCTCTCTTCTGCTTGCAATGTTGTGAAAGATAGTGAGTGGTGGCATGAAATGTTTAAGGAAAAGGGGACCAGAGGAGTGGTTTAGGAGCACTCAGTGGCTTTCTGGAGTGAAGAGAGGGATGTACAGGCTCGTGGACAACAGCACTAGTGCTCAGTTCAGGATTACAGCTGAGCCTTCCCAGGACCCATTTCCACCCACACAGGCAGAGATGTTTCTGTTGATGTAGCACCGAGTGTTTTCCATCTGCCTTTAAAAATAGGAAATGTGCCAAGTATTGTCAAGGAACTTCAGGATAATGTGTTTCTAGATGGTTAGACAGGAAAGGTGAATAAAGCTTTTAGCTTCCAGCTTCTGTGTGCTTCTCTAGGAGTCTCAGGGCTGCAATTCCTGTGTCCCTCAGGGCTATCAGCTAATGAGAAATAGACCTCAAGAAAAACAGCCCTTCCAGGTCTAACGGAGTGGCCAACTAAGACAAGCAGGAAACAGCATTCCCCCTCCCAGTTTGACATTTAAAAGGTGAATGCCTCCTTATTCTTTGGGATGAAATAAAGACCTTTCTTCAAAACAAGGGGGAAGTGAGACTCAACAACCCACCTCTGAATAAGCAGTGGTGGTGGCTGAGCACGTCTGCCTGTGGGAGATTTCACATGTAATCCTCAAAGTCAGTCTTGAGAGATTTTTATGATTTTTATTGAAGTGCTCAGGTCCTTGGTTAATGTCCCAACACCTGCTCTGGGGAACACAGGAGTGATTCAGTGACAAATTTGGAAACAGCAGCATATCTTTTCCAATGCCTCTTGACTGTATTAGCACTTTAAGAGACTTCACCTTGGTTTTGGGTCAGGGGCTGGGAACCTGGTGAGCCTTTTGGAAACTTGGTCTCTGTGGTCGTGAGCTGCTATGGGGAGTTGGACTCCTCAATGGTATCTCCCAGATGAGTGTAAGTACATAAAGTCAAATTATGCTTTGTCACAAAATACTACATACATGGAGAATTCGGTGTTGTGGCTGTGACCAATAAATATTTTGTAGAGACATCACTTGAGTGCTGTAAATTCTGCATTTGTCCAGTGTGATACAACTTGCTGGTTTCTTAGAGGGGGGTTGGGAAAATCATCCATTGTTTGAAAAGCCCCTTTGTTTTGTAAAGTCAAAAACTCTGGTTCTCTGAAGTTATCCTTACATAAATTGCTCATTTAAAGAGCCTAGGAATGTATCAGGATAGGGAAGCAGCCTTGTGACAGCTACTTCTGGAGGTATGGTGCCCTAGGGAGAGGGGTGTTTGCAGCAACCTGTGGTCTGGATGGAAGAGCTGAGCCTTTCTCAGCACGAAGGTGAAAAAATAACTTGTTGGATTTGAGTAACAGGAATCTTGGATCATTACAGTCAGTGCATGTAAATGTAGTGTTACAGCTGCTGAAGGGAGGACAGCAGCCAATGTCATTAACATGGGCAAACCCGATGTGCATTATTGTCAGGTTAAACTTAAGAGGGTGAGGGGAAAGTGAAGCCGGAGAGAAACGTTTTTTGTCCTTGCTTAAACCATGAGCAGGTAGCTGAGAAGGCTGTCCCTTTCCTGGGGGGAATTTCCTCCCACTGCAGGAAATCATCTTTTGGCACCAAGCCCTTGGGTCAGTACTGGTAAGGGAACGCCTCTAGTGACAAACTGCTTCTTGGCAAAGAGAAATACAAAGCAAAAACTCCCCTGTGATTTTCTAAGGCTGTGTTTCTCCAGCCCAGGTCTGTGTCAAACCCCCAACAGGAATAACACCACAGTTAAGATGCGTGGGAAAAAAAAAAACAAAGTACTTTTATTTGGACTTTAATCACTGTGGAACTTAAACACACGCTGGGGTTTGGCTGGTGCTCCAGGGAATCTTGGAACCTGTGTAATGAATAATGGAAACTAAAGTGGGGACTCAGGGAGATGGGGAAGCTTGTCCAGACCTGAATTTGCCTGGCTAATGAATGGGTTGAGAAGCAGATCCTCTGAGTTTAAGGCACAACTCTGGCATGTCTGCTGTGCTGCAGCTCCTGTTGGAATGAAAGTGCTTGAGATTGAGCACTGCAGACAAATTGCAACAAACCGGTTTTATTTTACTCGGAGCTCTTTTACTAAATCACCCAATATATGCAGACACTTCAGTTCTCATCAGTGCTCCTGCTACAAAACCAGCTTTGCTGTCAGAAAGGACCTGAACAGAAAAAGTGTCAGCAATGTGGACTAAGATTTGTTAGAAATCTGTACATGGTGTTACCAATACAATGTTCCCCAATAACAGTAAGGCACGTACGTCTCTTTGCACAGTACGTACTTTGTACGTACTCCAGTGTGTAGCTTCACCAGCCAACATCAGCTGGTTTGAGGTGGTGCTGCCTTACAAATGGCAACTGTCTCGAGGTCTGGGCTCCTGCTCCAGTGTTCCCATGCCGCAGGCACGGCTGTGCCCAGTGCTGGCTTGGCAGCAGCTCCTGGGTTTTTAGCACATCTCACATTACAGCAAATGCATATGAGAGATGCTTTAGCTTATGCATCCAGTTCAAGTCTGATTAAAAGCCAGCTTTTCACACTGGGTGGATCTCAGTTGATCCTTACTGTTCAGTATTAAAAAGGGAGAGGGTTCAGTAGAAATATGGATTTGAGTGTTGCTGTACCGCAGAGATATTGGAAATAGTCCCCTTCAGCTTGCATGGCTCCCTTTGCAATTTATCCTTGGCCCAACAACAAGAAAGGGGAATGATTTGTTGCCCAGTGTTGCTTTCTTGCAGGTTTTTAAGGAGCTAATCTTCTTGTCCATCCTCTGCTAAGTGCTGGCTGTGCATTTTCAGGTTCCACTGCAAATGGTTTTGCTGGAACAGAGTGTACACACACAGCAGAAATCCCTCAATCTTGGTTTGATGCTGAACGGCACCACAGTGGGGGAACACAGAGGTTCTGTGTGTCATCCTAACAGTCAGTCCTCCTCCTTGTTGTGTAGTGGAATGACAAATACAGAGATGTCATCATAGGATGCCTCATGGCTGTCATCCAGCATCCACTGGTGGCCTCTCTTCATTCCCCTTGCTCTGCACACCAAACATTTGGCCAGTTCTGAAAATCTGAGGGTGGAAAAATGCAGGGTTTGGGTTAACATGGCACTATTCCCCTTAAGAACAATGTTGAGATGTGGCTTTATGTTGTCCAAATAGCAGGGTTTTTTAAGACACCACCTTTATCATTGTTTCTTTGGGATGGGGAAAGATTAGGAGGCAGTTTTCAGAGTCACAGAAAAGAGTGCTTGGTTGTGCCAGAGCTGACTGGGAAGCAGAGTGACCTCAGCCTGCTTTAGGTCTGACCAAGCTCTTTGGAAGGGAAAACAATGACAAAGCTGGTGTTACCTTTGAGGATCTGTCCTGTTTTCTGCAAGGAAGCTCCTGACCATTTGGGCCACCTCGCTGTTGCACAGAACATCCCAAAGGCCATCAGTTGCCATGATGAGGACATCATCTTCCTTAATGTCATGCAGAGCAAAGTCAAACACATTTACCTGGAAAACACAGGATTGAATCTGTGACAATTCCTGCAATGTAACACAGGGGTCAGGGAGATGAGACTTCCCCTGAGAGATGACACAGTGGGACCAGGGTGCTTTGAATCTTTTATGTCCCCTTGCTGCTATGCTTCTGGATTCCTCTATCTTGGGGATTCTCTGGGCAGCATGGCCAGAGAGAAGCGGAACGGAGAAAGGACACAGCTAAGACCTGCCAAGTCTGTAAAAGGTGCTACAGAGGAGGAGCACCATTTTTAATTCCATCCTACAATTCCCATGTGCTGCAACTGACCTTGGGAATGCAGGAGAGGAAAGGTTTGACTTCAATGTTGGTGTCGATGACTTTGAGCTGATGATCCCCTAGGCCTCGAGAGACAGCCAGAGTCCCCAGCAAGCGAGCCTGGCCCCAAACAAAGCAAAACAGGATTGAATCATAAGGATGTGACACCTTTAAAGGCTGATGTGTGGTTTGTCCTGATTGATCTATGTGCTGCCTTTAAGACCTTTCTCCAAGCATCACCCAGAACAGCCTCTGGAGAGTTTGGAGATGGAGGAGTGACCAGAAGCAATGGCATGATGTGAGTGTGGAGACAGCCTGCATATGTGGATGGCTCCTGCTGGCCCATGGTGCTCTGGAGTTAGTACATGTGCTCTGGGCAATGCTACAGACCTCACAAAGCCCATAGTGGCATCTGCTCTTGATCTGAAGTGGCAAGGAAGAAAATTGGGTTGGTTTGGAGCAGGGGAGAGGTGTCCCTTTCTCCTGGCAAAGGAGGTTCTGCACTGACTCTGCATAGGGGCTGGCATGTGGGTTGCATTGCTGGGGAGGTGGTGGGGCTTTCTTGCTTGTCCCCAGCAGGCAGACACTGGGATGTGTGTAGTCATTACTTCTCCTGCCTCCTCCTTCCTTCTCCAGGCTCCTTTTCTCAGCCTCTCCTTGAGGAAGACTGTGGGAAAGGCACTATTTAGAGCTAGAGGAGACAATCCCAAGTGGGAGCTGATGAAGTAAGTTCTCATCTGAAATATGTTCTTGTGTGTAAAGGAAGAAGAGGAAAGGGCAGGCTGGAGGAGGGTGCAGACTCTGCTCCAGAGGGCTCTGGTTTACACCAACCAGGCAGCAAAGGGAGCTGCTGTATTGGGGCTGTACCATGCTGGAGAGCCCCAGAGCACTGGGTGCTTTGCAGCCCATCTGCCGTAGTGCCCTGGAGTGTGACTGTGAGTGACAGGGACACTGAGGGTCCCCAGCAGACTTGCCTCTGCCTTCCCAGTGTGTAAAGCATTAAGCTACCTGCTTCCCATGACCATGGACAAGAGGATACTTGAGGTCAGCTTTCTCCACCGTCTTGTATCCCCTGGAACAGAGAATTCACTGTTAATTTGTTTGACTTGATGGTACAACCCAGCCAGAGCATTTCAACTGTGATTCAACCCTTTTGGAGTCCCCACACACACGCAGCTCACTGAGGAAGGGGCAGTGTGACTTGCTGCAGCAAATGCAGTGAAGGTGACCTCTTGCTGAATGCCCAGGTGTTTTTCACTCTGCCCTATCTCCCCAACCTGCACCAGCCCCACCTCAGTGGATCCCAGAAGGACCATCTCAACTGTTTTCTCACCACCCTGCCAAGGTCCCGGTCCTTCAGTCAGAGGGAGCTGCTCACAGTGTCCTTCACCACCATCAAGCCCAGCTCTCAGCAGGAGGAGATGCCACTTCTCCCTTCACCTCCCCACTCCTACGAGCAGGTAAAGGTGCCCTGAGGCACAGCCTTATCCTCAGGCAGAAAGGACTCACCAGCCCTCCATGAAGTAATCCCGGTACAGGACTTTCTGGCCCACGTCATCTCCCTTCAACCTCCGTGGAAACTCAAAACGTGTGAACTCTCCATCCAGGAGCTTTGGGAAAAGAAAAGCCTGGAGGAGGGAAAGAAGGTGTGAGGATGGACAGATTCTGCTTCAGCACAGTAGGGCACCAAAGCTGCTTCTGCCTCAGGGCTGGCATTCCCAGCAGCAGAACGGAGAACAGAATTGGGAAGGCACATTCCAGTGAGGGCATAAGCATCTCCCATACTGAAGACTGTTGGCTGAATCTCACCTTCAGCCCTCTGGCTAGTGCCAGCTGACATTCTGGCCACACAGTGGCCTTCAAGGAAAGCTGGTGATCCTCTTGCCACAAGCACACCCTGTGACCCAGTGGGTTGCTTGCTGGATTGTCTGATGCATGGAAGGGGTCACTCACCAAGTGCTGGATTCGCTGCCTCTCTGTCTCAGGTGTGAACTCGCTGCTCATGGGCACAACGTTGTCTTTCAGGACAAGAATGGCCCTACGAGGGGAGAAAAGGCAAAGCTGAGCTGTGCCAGAGAATAGCTCTGCACCCAAAACTCATTTTAAAAATGCCACTATTTTAAATAACTCCATTGCAATTGCACTGTTGCAGCAGAGAACTGTGCTTGCCTGGTTTGACAGTGGTCGAGCTCACTGCTAGAGGAACAGGGGGCCAAGGCCAGGTGAGGAAGCTCTTGGGGATACCCTGAAATCACCTTACACTTTTAAACACCTAACAGACTGAGTGTACTGCTGCACCACCACCCCAGTGCTGCCCTGTGGCTGGGCAGACTCAGTCTCTTAAAATCCTGAAACCATTCCAGAAGGCATGAAATCTCTTTTCTTCCAACAGGTCCTGTGCCAGGCAGGAGGGAAATGGCTGGGCTGCCACACTTACTGTCTGCTGGATTAAATAAGTGTCATGGTTTAACCCAGCAGGCAGCTAAACACTACACAGCTGCTCGCTCACTCCCCCCACAGTGGGATAGGGGAGACAATTTGAGAGGAAAAAAAAAAAAGTAAAATCTGTGGGTTAAGATAAAGGCAGTTTAATAGAACAGAAATGAAAGGGAAAGTAATAATAAAAGAATTAGAATATACAAAACAATTGATGCTCACTACCCACTGACTGATGCCCAGCTAGTTCCCAAGCAGTGGCCCCATCCAGCTTTCCCACAGCTCATATAGTGAGCATGGTGCCACATGGTCTGGAATATCCCTTGGGCCATTTGGGATCAGCTGTCCTGGCTGTGACCCCTCCCAGCTTCTTGTGCCCCCAAACCTCCTCACTGCTGGGGTGAGGAGCTGAAAAGTCCCTGACTCTGTGTAGGGCCTGCTCAGCAACAACTAAAACATCAGTGGCTTATCAGCACTGTTCTCATCCTAAATACAAAACACAACACTGTGCCAGCCACTAGGAAGGAAATTAACTCTATCCCAGCTGAAACCAGGACAGTAAGATGCTGGAAACCTTGCTCATGTCCCAGGTCCCGCCCTGCAGCAACTTCCCCCTTTTATTATGACTCACCTGCTGTCCCCAGCATTAGCCACATACAGCTTTCCTTGGAAATAAAGGGCAGCCAGAGCAGTGCAGCCTCCCGTCTGGTTCATAGCTTCCATCTCCTGGCCGATGACTTCATCCTGTTGGTTTAAAGTTTAAAGACTGACGTGATCTGAGCTGCTGCTTTCCACACTCTGCCTTGTGTCTCCCAGCAGAAATCCAGAACCAAAACTGCCTGTGGATAGGCCACAGGAAACCAGCAAGGTGACCGACGATGTTGCTTTGGTACAGCCAACACAGCTGTTGCCACTGGACTACAGAGTGCTTTAGGAGGGTGAGATCTAACTTGTACTCACTGTATGAGTGTCACAATAGCCCTAAAAATAGTAAAGAGATGCTGTAGCTTTCCTCTGGGTCAGCACTGCCGACGTGCAGTAAATCTGAGGCAGGTGTTGGGGCCTGAACCAGCCTGATCTCAGCACCCTTACATGTTTGGATGAATATTCCTGCCTGCTCCATGAGCTGCAGAACTGCAGACCCTGCCCTTCAGGGTGGTGAGGGGGGACAGACTGACTGCCTGGGACAGCAGGACTGGTGCCCTGCACAGGGGGGTACTCACACATTCCTGGAAGGCATTCTCCAGCGCTCCCACCACCAGGTCTGCTGCGTGGATGTGCTTCTCCTCCACGAACTGGGGGTCACTGTCGCAAACGCAGCGCCCGCTGAGGTGCATGGGGGGCTGGGCCTCTGTGATGCCTCCCACCACCTCCTCCAGCTTCTGCTTGATGCAGTAGTGCAGGTAGTTGGAGGCAATGATGGCAGCGTCGGGGCCACCGTGGCCATCAAACAGCGCCCAGTAGTAACCAGTTAGAAACTGCCGCGAGGAAGAGGGAAAAGACAGCAAGGGAAGGAGAAGACAAGGGCTGAAGAGGTCGTACAGGTGGCAGGCTCACAGCCAGAACATCACAGAGTGTGGTTTGCCTGGCTTTTCCACCCCAACTACCCTTCCCTGCCACCAGTTAATCTCCTGTGCAGCTCAAACTCGTGATGCCCACGTGCTGCTCCGGCAGACCCGTCATCTCAGTGTCTGGATTTGCACCACCCGCCCTCACGTGCTGTTCCTCTGTGTTTTAGGGGAGATGGGGCCATTTCACAAGAGGTAGGGCAGGGTCTGCTCCTAGGTGAAGGCATCTTGGTGCCTGGTTCATGCTGCTGTCCCCAGGTGATGACCACACACACTGGCCCTTGGAAGCAGAGCGAGGACAGTAAAGGAGAGTTGATGGCACCAAGTAAAGGGTGACTTCAAATGCTGCAAGTCCTATGGAAGTAGAAATGGCATTTACAGGCAGAGCTGGGTGTTTGCTGCCCATAAGGTACACAGGTCCCCCTAACAAGTCTAAGGAAGGGTTTCAGTGAGTGGGTATGTAGGACTGATGGAGTAATCGTATTTCCCGACCCTGGGCCCTTGAGTGGCAGCAAAAGGCTGGCAGCAGGGTGAGCACAGCCTGCCTGGGGCCATACCTGCATGGAGCACAGGATCAGCCATTCCTCATCCTCCTCCAGGCCTGGCTCTCTCCTCCGGACAGAGATCTGACAGCAGGCTGCCTGGTCCTCATTGAACTCCGACTTCTCAGCATTGATAACCCTGGGGGTGAAACACTCCAGGTAAGGTGTGGTCATGCATTGCACCTCTCCTGCTCAGCGAGCTGTGCCACCACAGTGAAGCTGCACCTTGCCACTTCTTTCCAGCCCCGTGCTCCCTGCTCCCTTTTCAAACTCGAGGATCTCTTTGCTGGTGACCGAAACAATAAGCCCTTTATGTACAGCAGGGAAAAGCCTGGCCAGGGACACAGGGACAAGTGAGTAGTTTTGGAGCACCTTGGCCTCAGTAAGCCCTTGCCAGCAGCCCACACTGTGCTATTTCCTTGTCAACACAGTGAATTGCAAAACCACCACCACTGCTTTTCCCTCCAGCCTTGCTAATGGTTTGTCCCTGGATGGGAGTTTGCTCTCCTTGCATTTCACACTGTGCCATCCCACAGCCACAGGGTCGTGATGTGGTCTGGCCAGGATGTGGGGACAGCTCCTGGCTGGAGTTGTTCTGCCTGATCCATCCCCTCTGCCCTTTAAAAAAGCAAAACAAGAGATTTCTAAAAATGTGATCTTCCCCTTCGTTTTACAAGACAGTTAGGAGCAAGGGGACAGACACCCGGTGGTGCTCTCTGGGCTGCCCCGGCCACTTCTCACTGCACTGGTACCTGTCCTGCGGCTGGCAGGGGGTGGGCAGGGGTGTCCCCAGCAGAGATAGAGAGGGGTTGGGGGACACGCTGCCACGTCAAACCTCTTCTGGAGCAGGAAGCCGCTCCCTCCTCGCCCGCAAACGGGGTGGGAGGGCGAGCTCTGCCCGTGGGCGGGCAGCTCCGGGCAGTGGGGGGCTGCACCCGAGGGGCGCGGGGCGGGGTGCGACCACCCCCCGGCACCTCCCCAGGAGTGCCCTTCGCCCCCCAAGCACCCTCTACACCCCCAAGAGCCCCCAAACCTGCGCTACTCCCCCTCCCCAAACCCTCTCAGCAGCCCGGGACAGACCCCCTAACCCCGCCGCCCCGGGGCTCTCCCGCCGCACTCACTCGGCGTATCCCGCGCCCCAGGGCAGGGGCCGCTCGCTGCCGGCGCCCCGCACGGCCCGCCCGCCCCGCGGGCTCTCCTCGGCCCCGCCGGGCACGAACTTGGGCCGGCGGTAGCCGAGGGCGGGGGGCGGCGGCCCCGGCCCCGCTGCCGGGTCCGGGCCGGGGCGCTCCGCGGGGCCGCCCCGCCGCCAGCGCCGCAGCCACTCCGCCGACATGGCCGGGCAGCGGCGGCTCCTCCGGCGGCTCCTCCCGGGGCCGGCCCCGGTCCCGCCCCGGGGCGGTGCGGAGCGGAGCGGCCCCGCGCTCCGGAACGGGCGGTGCTGCCTTGCCCAGCCGTTTCCTGCCCGGGACGCGGCGGAGCGGAGCCGAGCGGAGCGGAGCCGAGCGGAGCGGAGCCGAGCGGAGCCATGACTCACCAGACCGGCATCCACGGTGAGCGGCGCCCGCCGAGCGCGGGTCCCCCCCCGGCCCTTCCCGCGGGACCCCCGCAGCCCCCGGATCCCCCCGGGCCGGGCTGCGCCCCCCGCGGGAGGCACCGCCGGGGCCGCGCCCCGCACATCCCCGGCCCCGCCGCGGGCGGGATGCGGGCGGTGTCGCGACAGCGGAGGTGATGGGGGCGATAAGATGAAGCTTCCCGAAGGAGCCGGCAGGTTTCCTGCGAGTAGCGGGGGAGGGGGACACTGAGTCAGGCTCGGAGCGTTTGGGTGCCGGGAGGAGCTGCGGGAGGGGGGTCTGGCTCCGGGGTGCCGCGGCTGCGGGGCTCTCCCGCATCCTTTGTCTGGGCTGATGCTCAACAGCCGCTGTAACACGCTCGGGCAGAAGTGTCACGCACATCTGCCTGGCCGCAGCCCCGGCCACCGCGCCCCTCCCGGCGCGGATGCTTGTCCCCGGCTGCCCCCAGCCCAGGGGAGGTGCGGAGAGCCCGAGTGTTTTCCTGCTCCCCGGCTTCTCCGCCCGCTCCCCCCAGGACTCAGCCAGCGCCCCGAGACGACGGCTTTTGCATTTCTGGGTGCGCTTGGTGCATGACTGACTGTGTGTCCTCACGGTATTTCCCTCCTGCCCCCCACCTCCCAGCTCAATTAGCAATATTAATCAGGAGTAGAGGTGCTGCATAATTTATGTAACCGAATCAATATGCGAGCAGGGATGTGAGAGCAGCCACCCCTGGAGCCCTGCTCCGCGTGGTCGGATGTGAATCCAGCCCCGCAGCATGCCCCGGGAGGAGAGCAGGGACATTGTCAGAGCTCCCTTCCTCACGGCTAGCACCTGTGCACCAGGGTGTGAGTTCGTGCCTGCTCTTCCTTCGTGCCATGACCATCCTTGTTCCTTGAGCATGGCCAAGAGCATCCTTCCCCTCCAGATGCTCCAGCGGGGGCTGTAGCTCAGAAGTGGCCAGCGATGGTGCTTGGATGTTTCCCCTGCTTTGCCCAGGAGAGCAGGTGGTTGACAGCGTTTGGGTTCAGATTTCTTTGTTTCTGGTTTAAACTTAGATCCTAAAGTTCAGGCTCTAATTAAATGATCCCCGTGTTGTAAAAATGTAATAATAATTAAAAAAGGAAAAAGAAAAAATCGGCAGGATGGACCCCAGCGCCCACCTGAACTCTTGAGTGTGCCGGTCCCACTCTGCAGAGCTCCCTGTGGGGTTTGGGCAGGCAGGGCCTCTTGTGCTGTGTGCCCCAAGAGGCTGCTGCCTGTTGCTCACCAGCTGCACCCGGCTGCTCCTATGCCACCGGTGCCATCTTCCCTGGTTCCCTGTGGCTGCTGGGGAGAGAGATGTGCCAGGTTGGCTCCCTCTGAGAGCACTGACCTTCCCTGACCTTGGTTGCCCATCGCTTGGCAAACCCTCTTCGACCAGTGCTGGGAGTCACCCTGAGGCACCGTTGCCTGTAGGATGTGACGTGCCCGGTCAGCAGCGCTCTGAGGGAAAGGGGAAGGGACTCAGACTTCCCCTGAGGAGCTGCAGCAGTGCAGGGTGGGGATTGACCTGACTGCTCTGGCCCAGCAGCAGATCCCCGAGCTGGCAGTGGCATAAAAACCTTCCCATGGTTATGGAAAATAACTTGTGTTGGGTGGCCTTGCTGTCGCAGCATCTTGGACATCTCTGGGTCCTCTCTCCATCCCCTCCTGCGTGGTCCCTCTTCTGGGAAGCTGCTGTTTCCTCTCTGAGTGCAAATCTGCCCCTCCAACACCTGCAGTGCTCAAATGGGGCACTCCAGGCTCTAAAGGAATCCCCCAAGGGGGATTTGGGGTCTTTCAGTCCTCCCCACCCTGGCACAGTGATCAAATTAATCCGTTTGCTCAGCAAGGAGCAGATTCCATATCGAATGAGGAACAGCAATCCCACTGCTGCTTTCATCCCCTCTGCTGAGGCGCTGAGGTCTGTTGTTTGCTGAGGAGGAGGGATTTTCTGCATCTTCCTGGTTCCTGGGGCCTTGTTATCTTTGCGTGCACCCATTGCTTTGTATTTTTTCATTGCCATTTCTTCCTTGTTTGCAGGAAGGCATCTGCTCCCAGGGGAATTACGATCAGATCCAATGGCTGGCTTAGGGGAGGTTGTGGACAAGCTGGTGAGGGATTTTGCTCCACACTGTGCTAGATCCATGAGAGAGCAGGGTGATGTGGTCATAGGGAACCCCTGGAGCAGCCCCCTGCTACAAGGCTACCATGTCATCCCAGCTTTTGGGGAGAAGTAGGTGGTCCCCAGGGAGTGGAAGCAGTGGCAGTGAGAGCTGCAGGTTCAGAGTGTGTAATCAGGGCTGAGCCTTTCATACAGGGGCAAGAGGCTAATTATGATTTTTTTTGTGTATCCCTGGCAGCTCCCTTGAAGGTGCCAGCAAGAAAACCAGGCTGCCATGGAGACTGCCAGGCTGGGGAGGCGGTTGGAAGCTATCAAGGGGTGCTGTGGGCTTTTTGGGGCTGGAAACCTACTTTTTAGCTGCAGCTGGGAGGATTCATTGAGTATTTTTGCAGTCCATGTTCTGCCCTCAGCAGCGTTAGATGGGGACAAGCATTCACTGCTTGAGTTTAAAACCTTAGGAAGGCGATGCTGAACCAGGGCTTTGATGCTGGTGGGAGGTCATCTGCTTTCAGTTGCTTCTGGGATCTCTTTCAAGACCTCTGGGTAGAGAGAAAAAGTCTCTTAGAGGGTATTTTTTTTTTCATCTAGAAGGTAAAGAAATCAAATGCATGTTGTTTCTTCAACCCAAAAATAGAGTTTGGTGGCTGCTCTTTCTGGGGGAGGTGGCAAGACCTGGGGATGGGGGAGGATTTTCACTCCCATCCACAGCTGAGCTGCCACTTTGCCCCAGGTCTGGATCTTGCATTGGAAAAACATCTGGTAGGAATGGAGAAGCATAAGCACACAGGCAGGAATACTGTCAGATGGGAAAAAAGGAGGAAAAAGGTGAGACACAGGAGCTGCTGGGTCTGCAAAGGTCTCCTTGGAAAACAGCAGGCTTCTTGGCTCTTCAGCAGGAGGAAAGAAGGACCTTCGCTCCCCATCCACCACATCCTCAGCCCCTCTCTTCTTCCTGCCCTAGGAGGCGGCACTGGCTCCTGAGGCACCTGGACACCTGAATCCAGGGCAGCTTTGTGGCTGGAATGCTGGGATAACCCCCTAACCAGGGATATGTCACACCATGCCATCAGCAGAAGAGGAGAAGGGATGGCTGGTTCCTGGCCCCTGTTATCCATGGGGGACAGAGGGCACCAGACTGCTGCAAGGATGGTTTTGAGGAGCCAGTCTCTGCTTGTGAGCTCCTTTCTTGGGCCAACACCCAACTCAGAGGTTGATGCCCACTTCGGGGAATGGCCCATATCCAGGTGGATGGCACGGCAGGATGACCAGGAGGGCAAGTGTGGATGGAAGACCAGACAAACGCCCTGAGATGTCAAACCCCTTAAATTTAAACACCTAAAATGGTGGGGGAGAGGAAATCCTTCAGAAAGTGTACAGTGAGAGACTGTAAATGCAATGAGATCACTGCCAGGGTCTGTCCCTGGCCCTCTGTTCCCCTCAGTACCCAAACCAGTGCTCCCACTGGTGGCTTTACTTGGGCAGAGAAAAGCAACAGCAACCAGCTACTTCTGCAGGCACCACTGCTTTGCTCTGGGATCCAACTGATGCTGCCTGCAGGGTGGGTGCTGCCCACCCTGGAGCAAGGGAAGGGCCAAATAACTCCGATCTGAGGTGGCAAAATGGAGACAGGACAGGTCATGGGCACCCATGTGGAAAATCAGGTGTTGAGAAGCAAATGGCTGGTGTTGGCTCAAAGTCTCTGGGCAGGATTTGCACTACAGACCAGGAGCCATCCGTGTGAAATCCTGCAGGAATACAGCCTAGCCCCACAGAAAATCGGGAGAAAAGCTCTGCTTGTCTCCTTCCTCTCTTGCCCTCCTTTTCCCTCCCTTCCTTCTTTCTGTTTTCTTCTGACATCTGTAGCTTTTTCCCCGCAGAAAAGATTCTATGCAAGGACATATTTATTTTTTTCCACGGTGAGGAATAAAATCCTCTTAGCGCTTAAACTGGCCATGCGTGTCCGTCAGCAGCAAAGCTCCCTGCGAGCAAGCGGGTTGAGCAGGCGCTGCGTGACGGAGTTACACTGGGATAGAAGGAATTTTAGCAGCAGCAGAAGCTGTTTTGCGCCTGTTGCAGTTGTGTCCTTTCCAGACAGGAGCTGGGCAGAGGCGGCTGGGCAGGGAAGGCGTGGGTAGTGCAGGTATAATGAATGTTTTATTCATCAGCATCTCGACTTCTGTCTGGCCAAGCCTCCCTGGAGCTTGGACAAGTTTTGCCCGGGTTTGTGGCTGGTTTTTTTTGGCAGAGTTTCCCTGTTGCATCCCAGGCATGCTTGTGCCCTGGACAGTGAAAGGGAAGCAGCCACTTAGAGCGGCATCGTCTTGAAGATTACGTCCAGGGAATGAAAGATTGATGGCTGGGGGCTCGGGTTTCCCATCGGGGAGGACAAGGTGACTCGATGTTATTGAGAGAGGCATCTGTTTCAGGGAACATGTATTATTGATCTGGGAGCTGGGTGCTGGCACCGGGATGAGGGGGGATTGGGAAGGGTCAGATAAGCAAAAACCTGTTGCTGCCCAGACAGCGAACAGGATGGAGGAGGGGGAGGCGCGGGGGAGGCGGCGTGGCTGTCGCCTCCATCCCCGTCCCTGCGGTGCTTCCCTAGGGATTGCATGGGCGGCTCCGCTGGCACCCTGGCATCCCCAGGGACAGAGTGGCTGTTGCTGTGGCTACGGCTGTCATCACTGCCGGGTGCCTCTCTCCCCCTCCGGCCTCCTCACAGCCCGGCTCTGCTCAGATAAGCTAATTGGGGCTGTAAACATCGGAAAAAGGCTCCATTTGGGAACGGCGTTTGATGGGCTGGTACCTGCAAGCACCATCTTTCAGCAGTTTAGGCAAGCACGATGCCTCAAGCCCAGCGTTGAAATCTCCTGGGGACTGATCCAAAGGGGCACATCCCAGGGCAGGGCAGTGTCTGCTCTGGCTGCCAACAGCACGTCTGAGCAGTAGGTGCAAGGATCTGGCTGCCCTGCTGCTTCCCCAGCTCAGGGGTTCAGGCTTTGGGCTGTGCCTGCTCGGTGCTGCCAGAGGGAAGGCACCGCTGTGCCTTCCCACCACGAGCTCCAATTGTCTTCTGGCAGCTTGCCTGCAGGATCAGGGCCACCTGAAGGCCAGCACTGCCCAAACCATCAGCTCCCTGCCACGCCGTGAGCTGCCCAGCCTGGGTGCTCCGGTGCTGAGGGCTCTGCTCAGCCCTCCATCCCAAATGGGTGGCAGATGTCACTGGGCAGAGAGGTTGTGTGGTGCAAGGGGACCTGGGACATGCTGTTAGCAGGCTGCTAAGTGCAGGTGGCTCATGAGTAGGGGACAACTCATCTGCAGCCTACGAACAAGTGGGAGAGGGAGGTGCTGCACGACTCAGTGGCTGGAGGAGATTTTGGGCTGGGTGGGTGGCTGAGGAGGCAGAGGTGCTTGTGCCCATCATGTCTGCCAGGAGAGTGGGCAGCAGGGCTGCCTTGTAGAAAGGCCAGAAGGTTCCTCAGATGCCACCAAGCTCACCCTGCCTCAAAGCAGCAACATCCCAGGAGCATTTCTGGCAGTTTTTCAGGGCAGGAATGGATACTTGGTGTCTGTCTTTCCCGGGGTTTGATCACCACGAGATTTCCCAAATGCCAAGGTGGGACCTGATGTTTCTGGCTGGAAAACCAGTACAAACTGTTCATGATTTTTCTTCTCTGCTCTGGGCTGACCAGCCCCAGTTCCTTTGGTTTCTCCCACATGCTGTGCCTTCTGGCACAGGTGCTGTCTGTGCTGTGCCTTGCTCCTTGCACGATGCTGAGCCTGGATGTGCTGTTCCTGCTGTGCCTGCAGCCTTGTCAGCACCAAATAACACGGTCATGCTCTTGTTCGTGCCTTCACGAATGACTTTGCCTGCCACAACGTGAAGCAACTAACCTGAACTTGGCTTGTGACCCACCTCTCTTCTCTGGAGCTGCTGGCCCCTGCCCTGCATCATCGTAGCTGGGCCTTCCCCTAGTTACGGTTCTTGGCTTCCTATTGAGTTTTATCCTATTTCTTTTTTTCCCAGCCCATTTCTCCAGTCTCCTGAAAGAACGGTGAATTTTTCTCCAGCGTGTGCTTGCATCTCCTCTAGCTTCCCACCTTACAGCTGCAGGAAGCACTGCTGCAGCTGCCAGAAGTGTTCATGGAAATGTGGACAAACCTGGACCCACCACAGGTCCCCAGGAGACCTTGCTGGATCCAACCTCTGATACCTCCCTGAGTGAGTTATCCATGCGGTTTTGTGTCCATGCCATAGAGGTTCACCACCCCCATGTTTTCTAAGCTGGCTTGAGACATTTAGAACCAGAGCTGAGACCCCTGAAGCCCACAGGTCTGTGGCTCTGCTGGAAGAAGCGTGAGGGATCTCATGTGATTTGGTCTCAGTAGATCAACACAGGCTGTAGCCCAGCTTGGGTTTGTTTCTGGATTATTTGTTCCAGGATTTTCCAGGAACCCATGTCTAGAGGGTGAGTTGGATGTGTGGGTCCCCTCCAGTCCTCTGCCCTGTTGCACCTTCCTTTCCCTGGTTTTTATGGTTTCCCCACGTGTGGGTTTTTCAGCCCTTGAGTTGTGTCCTGGAGACTTCTGGGCAGGGAGATGCCATGTGGCAGAGGTACCATCTCCAGGGTGAAGTCTCCTCCCTGCCTTTCTTCCAGAGCCAGCTGTGGACTTCTGTATTGATATTTCAGGCACGTGAGCCATCTCATCAAGTCTGCTGTGCCAATTAAATCGTAATCTCGCCGTAATGAAACACTTGCCAAGCTCATGCTCAAACCTTCGCTGGTTTATTCCTCTCCCTCCTCACTGTCTCTTGGAACTGCGTCATGAGAGGCAAAAGGGGACATTGAAGACACCCTGCTGGTGATTTTTTTTATTTAAATGAAAATTCTTTTTTTTTTTTTTTTATTTCAGCAGATTTAAAACTTGGAAGCCCCCTCTGAGATTTCTTTTTTTTTTTTTGCTGCTGTCTCCTCTGGAAATAGTCTTCCTCCTTGGCAGACTTTGTGGTATTTCCCATGGTGCACTGGACTTGTCTGGCAGCATCCAAGCTTTTCCTCATCCCCTTCAACCCTTCTGTACCTACACAGGTCCAGCTCTTGGTCATCACTTGTCAATCACTCAACTGTCAGTCATTCCAGCCATTGACCCTACACTTCAGGGCACTCCTAGCATTTCCAAGTGGGCTAGCAGGTTGCATTTGCCCAGACTCCTGATTTTCCACACCCCCCACATGCCCTCGGGTTCTGGGAAGGATGAGGTCAGGCTGGAGGGATTTGCAAGCTGGTTAGTGCTGCAGAGCTTTCCTGTTTCTCCCTCAAAGTTGATGCTACAGAAACATCCAAGACAGATGTTATTCTCTCCCATTTTGGCAGTTTAATAGGAATTGGTGAAACTTAATGCTTGTTAGGAGCTTTTGTCTCCTGCCCGAGGTTTCCTGGGTGTATAAATGTCTCTCTTTCTCTTCCTCTTCCGCCTCGTGTGTTTGCTGCAACCACAGATGCTGCCAGAAGGAAACAGCCACTCTCAACAGAGAAAGGGGCTAAAAATATCAGAATATCCTTGGTTGGGCACAGCAGGAGCAGGCTGAGCTCCCAGCTGGCACTGGGAGAGGGTGAAGGTCTGCTCTGGGAACTGGGAGGGCTACATGCCTTGATGCTGATGGAGGGAGAAGGGTGGTTTGCTTGTGGTGGGATTACACCAGCAAACCACCTGAGTGGCCCCTGAAATGCCATTAAGGAGTGATGTGCCTTCACTGGGGTGTCTGTGTGCCTGTTCCCACAGGGTCCTGTTGGAATGGCTTCTCTGGGTTTGTGTGGGAGCACTGCTGCCTGCAGGGAGCCAGCCTGGAAACTCCTCCTCATGTGTACCTCTTCTCTCCATGGGAGGGGAAGCCACCTGGGCCTCTGACCATGGCAGGCTTTGAGCTGGTGGGGCAAATGCATCGCAGAAGTGTCACTTGTGGGGGACAGGCAGGAGTTTCCTGGGGGCACCCCAGGGATTCCTTCTCCCTCGTTGCTGGGAGAGCTGCGGGCAGTGCCTCAGCCCAGGGTGTGGCTCCAGGGGACAGAGGGCACTGCTGTGTGACAGTCCTTGGCCACCATGTCCCTTGGGTGGGTGCTGGGTAATGTTGAGGCTCCTCCTGTGGTGATGCTGGGGCTGTGCCAACCCACTGCTGGAGGGACTGAACCTGAATGGATACAGCCCTTGCTGTGGCACATCCCACCACTGCACCTTTCCAACTGATGTAGGGATGGCTTCCTTTGCAAAGTGCCTTGACCAAGGATGCTCTCAGGCTCCAGGGACCCAAGCAGGGTTCCCTCCTGCTGCTGGCTGCTTTGGTGCAGGTAGCACAGCAAGGCACCAGGAGCAGGGGGCTGCTGATGGGAACTGAGCACGAATCCTGACGTGGACTGAGGGGCATCTGCCCAGCTCTCTAATCTTTGCAGTGCCACTTTCTTAAGTATTTCTAACAAGTGCAACAGCTTTGAATTCACAGGACCCCCTTGGCTGCATGGCTGCATCCAGAAAAGGGCTTGGGTGTGTAACTGAAGGGATTTCAGGGGGAGCTGACCTGGGAGATGTTCCTTATTGGGGGGTTGGCCCCTCCATGCCTGTGGCCTGAGCATTGCCTTCACAGACAGCATGTCCTGGGTGGGATGGGGAGCTCTGTGCCAGTAATGCTTTCAGGGTGGGGAGATGAAGCCTCCCATGCTGGCTGTGGGCTGCTCCTTCGATATCCACTGCCTCCAATTGCCTCCTGGAAGGATGCTGAAGACCGGTTGCCATTGCCCGGTCTCAGGGACGGGGGATGAGCAGGAAGGTGGCTCCCCTAAACGCTTCCCAAAAGCCTTGTGCAATCAAAGCCCTGCTGGCTCTGGGGCAAAACCCTGGGGCTATTGCCTTTCCCTTCCCCAGGGCTCAGCTTCAAACCAGTGTCTCCAGTTTGGAGCCGTGCTGGTTCCCAACCGCTCGGGAGCAGCATCCTGCCGCGTGTCACAAGCCCGGGATGTCACAGCCTGTCGGGACATCTTCCAACCACCCCTAGTATGCAAACCCCGCCGCTCTGAAAAGCGAATCAACTTGTCACTTGAGCTCTCCCTGCCTGCATTGGCCAAGCCATCGTCTAAATTTGGGTGATTATGTTCACCCAGGCCAAGTATCAGGTTCTCTGGATCACATGTGCTCCCAGCTGCTATTTAACTGTGACACCTCAGGGAGACGCAGCACTTTACTCCCAGCTTTTTGGGCTTTTTACTATTATTTTTTTATTATAATTATTTTTTGGCACCAGGGATTTAATTTTTTCACAAAAAAATTTTAAATTTCTCTCCTGCCAAGTCGATCCCCTCCCTGGTCAGTCACCGAGAGCCCAGCACCTCCTTCGATTGCTAAATCTGATCACGATGTTTCTGGTTCTTTCAGCCACCACAGAATTAAGGGACTTTTTTGCCAAAGCCCGGAACGGTTCAGTTCGGCTCATCAAGGTCATCATCGAGGATGGTAAGTCTTGTTTTTAAGTGCTTTGATTTACACCATGTCTGTTCTCTGTTTCCTCTCCTCCTCTCCTATTCACCACTGTGGTGCCAGCTCGTGTTTTTGGAAACCTCAAGGAAAATGCTGCTGGGGTTTCCTGGCACGTGGCAGCCCAGACCTGAAATACAAGCCCAAAATCTGGCTGTGCTGATGAGCAGCTATTGGAGCCCTGGGGCAGCTCCCACCGGGGAGCAGTGACTTTGCCAGCAGAGCAGCACTGGTGTCTGGGATCTGTGCTGGGCTCTGGGGGGCTTTTGCTGCTCTTGTGTGGAATTGTGATGGGAACCCTGTGACAAACTGCTTCAGGGACCGTGGGACCTTTGTTGGGGGTGATGCACAGGCATCTTCCTCCTCGGATGTGGCATCCCACACCAGGTAAGGAGGTGTTTGGGGCAGGGGTGGGCAAGGGGGTGCTCTGTGGCACAGGGCCCAGCACAGGGCCCCAGTTTCCTCCCACAAGGGATGCTACACTCAGAAAGCCATCCCATCTCATGCAACTGCCCCTAGCCCAGGATGCAGGTGGCACCAACCTGCCTGTGTTTGTCCCATGGGAAGGTGCCTTTGGGTGGCCTCTACATGTGTCTAGTGAGTGGAGCAAAGCACTGATTGAACATCCAGTGGGGAGCCACTGTGGTGTAGGTTTTCCATCACCTCGGCCTCATACAATTGCATATGAATGACTTGTTTCTCCAGCAGCAGGGACATTAATGCCCTGCCAAGCTGCTGTCACCACCTCCCTTGGTGGGCCACCAGGACCATGCCACAAATACTGAGGTGGATGTGGTCGTAAGGAGCCCACAGTGACCTTTGGAGTGGCTGCAAAACCCCGTTCGGAAGAGCAGCAAGACTTAAAATGCCACTTGAAGGGACACAGCACTGGGGCTACAGCAGGTTCAGCTGTTTTGGCTTTGTCCTCAGCCAGGTCCCTGTGTGGTGGGATGAGACATCCACATTGTTTCTTGGGAGCATCTTTGACAACAATTTTGCACTCTCACCTTCTTTTGCTTTTAAGAAGTAGGAGTCAGGTTCGTGTTAGGATAATGCAATTCATGGATGTCCCTAAGCCTGATCTTAGGCTTTGGGTTGTGGCTGGTGACACCAGCAAGTGAGACATTTTATCATCAATGGAAAACATGTCCTACCATCTCTGCTGAGGATAAATAGGGTATATTTATGTGTCCAATGTGGCAGCAGCAGCTTCATGGACCATCCTCACCTGGCAGTGTTTTGTGCTTCACAATCCAGCTCTCCCACTCTGCCAGCTACTTTTCCCTGGCCTGGACGAGCCATGGGCAGCTCTGGAGGCACTTGGGTGCCTGCAGAAGCTTCTGAGGTGCAGCAGAGCCTGAGGCTCCTGTGGGTAGGCAGGGGAAGGAGAATTGGTGGGAGCACCTCTCTGCCAAAGGGCTTGAACTGTTGTGGACAAGGTGGTGGTGGTCCCACCAGCCTGACTCAGGGATGAGGCGCTTGGCCTCTCTGGGCCACCACTCACACAGGGAAGATCAGTCCACTGGTACCCACTGGAGATGGACCTTTGGGCGGTAATGAGCGTCCAGGCAGATGTCACAGCCAGATAGAGGGACTCCAGCATGCTGGTCCTGGAAGGGATGTGTCCCAAGCTGGCTGGGAAGGATGTGCCAGCTGCCCTGCCTGAACAGGGGATGAGGAAGAGGAGCCTCCATCTTTGTTTGATGGCTTGCATCAAACCTTGTGCCCTGCTGGGCATTTGTCTCAGTGCATTTTGGAGCAGGCAACAGCAGGTAGAAGGAGAGGAAGATGGTGCAAGGAGCCTTATGGCTGATGCTCTGTGTCTAGGCATTCCCAAAGCCACATCTATGGCTGAGCAGCCCTTTGGAGTGATTTGAGCTGATGCTGCCTTTGGAGACCTACTGGGAAAAGCTAAGGCTGGATGGAGGAGGACTGGGAGAGCAGGATGTGCACCAAGGCTCAGCAGCAGTTTGCTGGCATGAGAACAGCTTGTGGTTCAACGTGTTTTTAGATGATGCTCTGCTTCTCACTGTCAGCAGGATTCTGGACAAGGTTGACTTTGTGGACTTCCCTGTAGGGTGCCAATCTTTACACTTGAGTGCTGTTGTGCACTGAGCTTTGCAGATTGGAGCTCCTGTGCTGTCCCCCCATGGCACCCACCAGAGCTGAAGGCAGAGCTTCCTTGTTAGGCATTTCAGAGTGAGGCAGCCTGTGTGCAGTGAGTGCTGGGGGCACCTTGAGGGCCAGAAACACTCCCAGCTCTGCTTTTCTAGCAGCAGCTCCCAGCAGAAACGGCGCCTGAAAGAGCCAGTGCCGACGATGATGCTTTGCTGAAGGGCGGTTGCTTCGAGTTTCCTGACTCTTCCCAAGGAGAAAAATTTGGCCCTGAGTGGATTGAGCAGAACTGCAAAGAGCCTGGGGGAAAGTTGGAGGCTGCCAGCTCACGGCAGCACAGCCGGGGTCCAGCTTAGTCACATCCCGGGAATAGCCTGGAGTGACTCAGCACCGATTGCTTCCTGCGTGAGGTGTTGGTATGTGTTGCAGACAGAGATACCCACGAGCTGCCAGTGGGTTTGGCCAGGTGAAATTCCTGCAGTCTCTTTGGGATCCCAGGCCTTTGTGATGCACAAATCTATTTGCAGAGCTTTGAGCTTATTTTAGGGGTACATGGAAGTTTTTATGCTTCTTTCTCCGAACAGGTAGTTTTGTTGAAGGTAAAGTATTTCCAGCACCTTGTTCTCTGCTGTCCTTGTTACTGAACTGGTAACTTGTGCTACCCATGCTCAAATAACTGGATTCAGTGTGTGATGGCAGATGCCAGGGTGGCACTAGGCAGGGAAGGGCTGCACTGCTGTCTTCAGGAATGTCCTGCTTGGGTGGGAAGGAGGGATGAGAGTAATTCCTTCCAAACCCTTTATTCCTCAACTATTTTCTTTAAAAATTTCCCTGCCATGGGATTTAGAGCTGCTGGCCTGAATGGGTTGGGAGAGGGCTGTGCCCCAGCCAAGGGGCTCCCTGGCTCCCAGTGGGCAGCAGAGCTGTGGGCAGAGGTCCAGGAAGGGCATGTGCCAGGCCAAGCATCCCCTCAAGTGCCAGTTGTTCAAGGCCCTAGTTCATTTGCTTTGGTACCTCCAGATTTTCCTAGATCTTGTTCTGAGTCCCATAATCTTCCCCCAGACCTTTCTACATCTACAAATGGAATAAAAATACAGGCTGTTTTCCAGCAACCTACACTAATCGTCTCCAGTGCCAACACTTTTCCATTCAGCCATCCCAAAGCTTGGTTTGACCCTCACCAGGGGGTGGGTTTTATGTCTGTAGGATGCCTGCTCCAATGTTTAAATCTCAGCTGAGCAGTGCCCAGCTCACAGGGCTCCCAGCCCCACTGCCACTTGTGTAGCAGCTGAAAAAATACCCTCCAGGTACTTGAGGTGCTGCCACGTGTGTGAAATACTTAGGTTACTTCCAGAGGTTGGGTCTCTCCTGGCAGAGACCCCAGGCTGGGGTCTCTGGGACACCCCTGATTTCCACAGACATAGGCTTTGGGTGTCAGCTCTCATTTTGTCCCCTCTGTGGTTAAGGGAATCTGATGTGAGCAGCTTTGGCTCATGGTAGTGGATTTTGCAATGAGACCCTTGTTTTTCTCAGCACCCCAAATGCTGGTGTGTCTCTGGTGAGATATTATAGTGCCCCTAGAGCTTCCCAGGTGGGATTGGAGAAGTCTCATGTTCCCCTGTGAGCAAGAAGGGATGGTTGAGAACTACTCAACTGGAGGGAGCAGAGGGGAAGGAGGCCACAGGTGATCACCAGAGAGGAGACCTCGGCAATGAGGAGCACAGGAGGGGAGGAGATGGTTGAGAGGAGGCTGGCAGAAAACCAGCCCCTCCAAAGCAGCCACAGCCCCAATGGCATCTCCTGGGGGGTCACACCTGGGGGTGTACACTGCTGCATGTGGCTCCAGGTCACAGTGTTTTTCTGCAGGATGGCATCGTTGGTGCTGGAGCTGCAGTGAACCCTTGGGTGAGCCGCCGTCTGGTCCTGCAGAGTGAGCCTTGCCTTCATCTAACACCCCCTTCTCTGTCTTTTCCTTCCAGAACAGCTTGTGCTGGGAGCCCACAAAGAGCTGTCCCGGCGCTGGGACGCTGACTACGATCCCTTCGTGCTGCCCCTGCTGGACGAGCAGCAGCCGTGCTATGTGCTGTACCGCCTGGACAGCCAGAACGCCCAGGGATACGAGTGGCTCTTCATCTCCTGGTCCCCCGACAGCTCCCCGGTGAGCTCCGTGCTGGGCTGTGACACCCCAGCAGGGGGACACGGACGTGCTCTGGGAGGTGCAGGGGGGAGGAGATGGTGGCCAAGGTGACTTTTGCTCTGGGGGTGAGGAGGAGCATTCACACCCTCCATCACCGTGCCTGGGTTAAGAAGTGGAGACTGCTTTGAGGATGGGGGAATTTTTTAAGACACAATGAGATGCACTGGGACTGTGTCTCTGTCCTCTTTGCCTGAGGAGGTGACAGGGCTGGGATGTAGAGGGGGGAGCGTTATGGACCACAGGGCCAGGATGGAGACATCCCACCGTGGCTCTGGCCAAAGGCATTGCTGGGAAGAGCCGGCCCTGGCACTGAGTTGCCTCCAGCCTGGCCCTGCTCTGCTGAAGGAGTGGCTGCCAGCCCTTCTCCAGGCCTGGCTCCAAAATTTGGTGTTGGAGATTGGGCAAAAAAGGGCTGCTGGATGAGAGGCAGGTTTAGAGGATGTCAGCAATATGGCTTGGAAAATGCCATCCTGTTGGGCACGTCTCCAGAACGGGCTTTTGGTGGGCCTGACATTTAGTGCTGTGTTAACATGTGTGCTTGCCATCTGTATACATATATATGTGTGCATGAATATATATGTATATACACACACATATGTGCATATATATATACACACATATATACTTATATATATACTTATTATATATTTTATATAATCTTTATGCTATATAGATTTACTGCCATGTTAATACATGCACTTGTCATATATATATAAATATATACACACACACAAATGTATGTAATATATATTATTTTATATATTATAACATGCATATATAAAAATACCCACTGCAGTTCCTATCTAACAATTAAGTATTATTATATATGCACACGTATATGTATACACCCATGTATATACAATTATAATAAAATGATATCTAATTTTATGTGTGTGTATGTATACATGTATATATACATGTGTCTATATAATAATATATATTTTAAATATATATCTTTCAACAAACCACAGAGGGTCTTATTGCAAAAGCACACTGTGCCCAAGAGCACCTACCAAAGCTCTTCTCTGCGTGTTGCAGAACGAGGCAGTAGAAGTGCCAAAGGCAAAAGTCACTTTTAAGTGGCTCCAGTGGTATTTGCACCTCCTCCAACCCAGGTGTGGGTGAGAAATGGCACACTGGAGCTCGGGGATTGGAAAGCAAAGCATGGAATAAACTGTGGGATTGTGGGCTGTGCTTGGCAAGGCTGCGCCAGGCGCCGGCAGCCCTGGAAATGTGCTGATGGGTTTTCCCGCCTGCTCCCCACTCAGGGATGCTGCCATTAGAAATCAGACTGAGCTGGAAACTGGGTGGTTGCTCCCAGGAGGGCTGATGTTTGAGGAGCTGGTGGTGGGATGGTGTCTGTGAGCGCTGGGCACCTCCCTGGTGCCCTGTGCCCCTCTGTGACGGCGCTGATGCCCCTCTCCCCGGCAGGTCCGGCTGAAGATGCTCTACGCTGCCACCAGAGCCACGGTGAAGAAGGAGTTTGGAGGGGGGCACATAAAGGATGAGATGTTTGGCACAGTGAAGGTATGGTGGTGGTTCCTGGCGCAGCCTTTTGGGTCCTTTTGAAACTTTTGAGTGTCAGCAGCCTACCCCGGGCTCAGTGCCTGGGTGGTGGGATGTGGGATGCTGGAACAGAGGTTGGTTCCTCATGCTGCTTTAGTCTCCTGGGTGGCCACTGCCACCTTCTCCTGCCTACATGGCTATGGTCTGTGATAGAGACTGTGGAAGAGGTGGGAGGAAGGCTCCAAGATGTGGAGCTTTACACTGAGTGGGAGAAGCACCAGGTGGTGGCAGTGTCACTCCAGCAGCTGCCTGTGTGCCAGGGTTATCCCTCCTCCTTGGATGGAGGTTTCTCCTTCTCTTCTATGGGCAGAAGGAGCTGCACAGCTAGGGCCTCCTGGGCATCAGTCCTGCTGGGGCTTCTGGTGCTGGTGGGAGCCAGGGAGATCCCTACTCTGCTCCAGAAGATTCCCCCTCTGCTCTGGGGCCCTGCTCTGCTGCTCCCGGGCTGTGGGCTCTGCCTTTTCTTCTTACTTCCATGCTCATGAGCTCCATTAATCAGCTGGAAGAGTCACACTGCCACAGCCACAGGTGCCTGGGGAGGAGCAGGGTGGTCTGAACAGGCACATGCAGTCATGGACACTGTTTAAAATCAAATGTGGGATTTGCTTGGAGCCATCCAAGAGCACTACTCAGGTTGATCCTCCTGGTAAGGAGGGAGCCCAAGACCCACTGGGTTGCTCAGACTTACCTCAAGGCTAGGGGTGCATCCTGATAACCACCCCTAATGTGTCTCCCTGTCCCTGTGTCCGCAGGAGGATGTGTCCCTGAGTGGTTACCAAAAGCACGTGTCCTCCAGCTCTGCCCCAGCCCCGCTGACCGCAGCTGAGCAGGAGCTCCAGCAGATCCGCATCAACGAGGTGGGTGTCCAGCAGCCCCAGGAGAGGAATTTGAGACCCTCTGAGCATGAAGGGATGTGAGATGCAGGGAATGAGCATTCAGCCAGAAGGGATGGCTCATTTTTACTTTGCTGCCTTGTACCTCTGCAGTTTAACCTGTTCTCGCCC
This sequence comes from Pseudopipra pipra, assembly GCF_036250125.1. Classification (NCBI taxonomy): domain Eukaryota; kingdom Metazoa; phylum Chordata; class Aves; order Passeriformes; family Pipridae; genus Pseudopipra; species Pseudopipra pipra. The sequence continues at coordinate 15,188,372 of NC_087559.1, forward strand.
TTGCAAGATGACCAAGCCTCCTCACAGTCAAACTGTGGTGGCATAAAGAGGAATTTACACTTATTTTTTTTTCCTTGAACATGAGCTCAGGACTGCATTTTGCTGGCAGTCAGAAGATGGTTTAGGGCTGAAAACAGGCAGCAGTCTCTAACCTCTGAGTGTTGGGGCAAAAGCCAGCGCTGAGCTTGAAGTCGTGGGGGAAGCAGTAAGAATTCAGGCTTATCTTTGGGCTGCAGCAGCATCCTCTCCCATGCTCTTCCTCTATGGCTATAAATATGAGGGATACTGTCCCAAGAAATACAGATCTTAGCCTAAATTTGGGGGCTTACATGCTGGAGAGGATGTGGAAGTGTCATGGGGTGGGGCTGGGGGCAGAAAAGGCTGTAACACCGTCATCTCCCTGCTGACATTCATGGCATTCATGCCAACCTCTGAGTGAAACACTGAGGCAGGGAGGGGGGTTGGATCACTGGGTGGGAAGACCACCTGGAAGCAGTATTTTTTGGGGGATGAGGGGATTTCCCTTTGATGGAAAGCCTTCCTCTCTAGAGTAGTATCCGTCTCTTCCACCTGCACTGAGGCTTTGAGGCTCACGGGTGGATCAGGAAATGCCTGGGAGACATGAAGCCAATCAGCCTGATAGTACTAATTAATGGCAAAGATGAGGCAGGAGGTTTCCACCTGCCAAAGCAGGTCTGGGGGTGGTGAAGTTGAGGGATGTCTGGGAGATGCCACTAAGGGGTGGTCCCCACCATGGGTCTCAGTGGAGTTATCCCAGCTCCCAGCCTGGAGGGGTTGGGCAGGATTTGTGCTGGGGGATCCAAGGTGATTCCCATGCTTGGAGAAGAGAGAAGTGCTGATGGTGGCTCTGCAGCTCATTTGGCACCTCGGGATGTCTGTGCCATCACCTTGTCTGGCCAGTGCTGCAGGATTAAGTAGTTTTGGGGGGGTGTTGGGCTGTGTCTTACAGAGTCATGTGGCCCAGGTAAGTAGTGCTTGTGGTGCTCATTTTCCGGGTGACCTGCCATGTTCTCCTTCCCTCCCTCGCCTTTGTGAGACGCAGCTCTCGGGTGGAGATGCTGCTGCCGTTTAGTTTGTTTGGGGTTATTTTAAAGGTACATGGTCTCCTGTGTCAGACTGGACCATGGGGAGCAGTCACCAACATTTAGAAAGAGATGAAGATGGATGTGTTTTTGCCTGTGGATTTAAAGGTGGGAAGTGGCCGGTGCTGGGTGAAGGGTCTCCGTGTTGGTGTTGCGCCCGCTCGGCCCTGCACATGGAGCAGGAGGTGGTGCAAGCTGTGGTTTGGGTGCTCGGTGCCACACTGATGTCCCCAGGATGGGGAAACCCGGGACTCTCAGTAAATGCAGCTTGGAGCGAGTTTCTGGAGCCCTGCAAAGCAGAGGGCTGTGATCGAGGGGGTTGTATGGGAGCAGCTCACAACCTGCAGCCCCCACTCAGTACAGCGATGCCTCCAGCCTTGCCTGCAGCGTGCAGGGTCCCTGCACACGTGTGCACCTTGTGCACAGGGTCCTTCCACGTGCTTACATGTTGCAGTTGCCTTTGGGGAGCAGATCCAGCATGTGGGAGCGAGTGTTCAGGGCCAGCAGTGACCTGGGACTTGGGCCCAGGGCAATCCCAGACCTCAGCACTGACCTCTCACTGTGTGTCTGCCCAAGCCCCACTAACAGTCCAGGACCCTGCACATCCCCCTGTGTTCAACCTGTCTGTCAGGATTTTGGAAGCGACACAAGGGACATGGTTTCTTTAAAAGCCACCAGCTCACAAGTGCTTTGCTGTGCCCCTTGCCTGGAGCTGCTGGTGGAGGCTCTGCTCCCCTCTTCTTTTGCATTGTTGATTCACAACCTTCTGAGACCCTGGACAGGTTGGCAGTCTTCACCCTGAACATGGCCGTGCTTCTCGTCAGGCAGGAGCTCTCTGGGATCCTCCTCAGCCACTGGGAAAGTGCAGAGAGGGGGTGGGAGGGGAAGGTCAGCAGCAAAGCAGGAAGGGGCAGGCCATGGCTGCAGGGCAGCAGCTTCAGGACAGGCACAGCGGCCTTTGACCCTGAGCAAGGAAGGACTCAGGGCTGCATGTCCCCCAGGGAGGTGCCCAGCCTTTGGGAAAGCAGGTTTTAGGCTGGATGAGCCAAGCTTTCCCTGTGGTTTGAGGGCTGCATAGACAGAGGTGATGTCGTGAAATACTCTCTTTCTTGACAGCTGCTTGGGAGCTTAGGGAAGTTTGCCATTTGCTTTATATCTATATATATTTTTAAATAGCTGGAAAATGGGAGCTTTGCTGAGCTGAGAGTTGTCAGCAGACCGTGGGCTAAGAAACAGCTTTGAATTTTGCATTGAGCTTAACACCCACGAGTGGGGAGTCTTTCTAGAGGTGTAGCAGGTTCAGAAACACAGCGGGGAGCCAGGCATATCCCACTGATGGGGCTGGGGGAGGGGGCAGGAGAATTAAAAGGAACTAAAGGTGGAGGGGCCATCTCAGTGTGGAAGGGGGTGTCATTACTGGCTGTGTTGGAGGGTGGGTAGAGCAGAGGCTTTGCCAGAGACCTCCCATGAGGATTTCACCATAAGACAGAGAAGTGCTCGTTAACCAAGGTCAGCACCATGCTAAGAGTGAGGAAGGAGGTGGGGAAAATCTAACCTAAAGGATATAAAATGACCCTGCAGGCAAGCCTGCTGCCAGCAAGGCTGGGCAGCCAGGATGTGGCATATGCTCGGCAGTCCCATGCTTGGCTCTTGGACTGTGCCCTGGGGAGTGTTTCAGGGAGCCAGTTTTTTGTGCTTTTGAAAAGGGAAGGAGTAGAAAATACAGAGGGGTATGGGGAAATTGATGTTGCTAGGACAAAATTCCATCTCGTGGTGTTTTTGGACCTCAGTGTGCTTTGTGTTGGAGCTTGAGTTCTCTCCAGTCCTGCTATAATCCTCCCAGTCTTCTTGCATTTACAGGAGAGAAAGCTGAGGGTCTGGGGGTGTTGGCAGTGGTGATGTCCTTGCGCTGCACCACTCCACAGGGTGGGACCAGGCAAGCTTGTGTGCATCCTGAATCCCTGTGTGCTTTCCCTTCCGCCCTTGCTGGTGCCATGGCATCCCAGGGGATGGTAGGACAGCAGAGCTGGAGGTCAGCTGGACTTTGTGCCCACCTGAGCAATTATTTCCCTTTTCCGAGAGCTGCACATTCACACCCTGCTCATCCTCCGGGATGCTTGGTGTTGATAGAGCTTTGGGCGTTTTTTTCCTCCTAAACCTTTGGCGTAGCCCAAAATCTATTGCTGAAAATGCTGGAACTCCTCCAAACCCTGGGCTGGGGCCACCCTAGCTGGGGAGCCAGCAGGAGATGGGGCAGGGACAGGCTCTGCACAGAGACATTGGCAGAGACACCGCATGCAGGGCTGCCCAGGCTCGGAGCTGGGGGTGTCCCTCCCACTCCTCCCCAGCTCTGACATCTCCTGTGTCATGTTTTGCTGCTTTCCCTGCCCACATTGCCAGGACTGGCCTTCCCTGGCCTCCAGCAGGGACGTGGCACAGCTCCATCCTCCCGGCATGTCCGTGTGTCCCCCACCCCTTCTTGTTTCACACGAGACACCCCCCGTCCCTGCGCAGGGTGCTGTTGACAGTGTGTCTCCTCTCCCCACGCTCGCAGGATTCCTGTTCCCAAGACTCGAGCACCGAGATGGTAGGCTGCTCTGCCTGCTTGATGCCCGGTTTTCCTTCTCCTGGCATTGTTTTTCTGCATGCTCTGCTCTGGGCACCCGAGCCCGTCGTTCCCCAGGGGTGCGGGTGCCATGTGAGGCTCCTGTAACAAAGGGCAGCCCTGTAAAGAGACCCACTTCGGTGCTGCCGAGTGGTTTTGAGATGTCAGCTCAAACTCCTGCATTTCTCTTGGCATGCCTTGACTTGTCTTCCTTCTCTCTGTCAGGGGGAGGGCAATGAAGAAAGAAAAAGCCATAAAGGTTGGACTCTCTGTCCGTAATCTCTGAAACAGATCCCAAAGGAAAGGGACCCACACTCGCTGCAGAGCACCTGGGTTAGAGTTGCTGGGCTGTTTCCCTGGGAGGGGGTCTTGAGGTGGGAAGGGCTCCTCCGCCGTCGGGGTGACGCCATCTCCCTGTATTCTGTGGCAGATGGTGGGGGGCTGTTGCTGCTGCCCATCGCTGGTAGAGTACCCCGACCCCGAGGAGGTATGGTGTGCCCGCCGCGCCCTGACCCCCCTTCCCCTCCAGTCCCCGTGAGGGACCCCCGTTGTGGCTGGATGGAGGCACCCGGGGCGATGCCATGTCTCTGCAATCTCTTTCTCTTCCCTCTTTGAAGTGGGGTTTGATCTCCTGGACTAGGGGTTACAGGCAGCAGCCTCAGGGGTTGTGGGGAAAACAGCGTCTGGGATCTTTCCCAACTGTGGATCTCCAGTTCCCCAGCTCCAGCGTTGGAGGGAATGCCTGTGTGCTGCAGTTAAACTCACTGAGGAGGGTGGGTTGTCCTCCCTGCTGGTGGGGACCTGTGCAACTAACTGGTCATTTCAGCGCTGTCATTTCAGGGCTCCCCCTGTCACACGGGTAGCAGTTGGAGATGATTGGAGATGGAAATGTGCCAGCACTGGTCGCAGTATCCCTGTCAGGGACTCGCTGGGAAACGTTGGTCTTGAGCTGGTCTTTGCTGGGAGTGCAGTGTGGGGTGCAGGGGTGCATGGCTGGGCCCAGGTGATCTCCCAGAGCAGTGCTACAGTGACAAGCATCACCATCCTCAGCCTGACTGACTTTTGGCAGTTTAATGCTGTAGTCCCTGTGAGCTGGGTGTCAGGAAGCTCCTTGGATGAGAAGCTTTTAGCTGCAGCACTGGCTGGTTTTCCTTTCTCTCCCTTCCCCACTCTTTGCCACTGTGCCCTGACACTCGAGGTGGTTTCCATCCCCAGGTGAAGACGGAGATCAGTGTGGAAAGCAAGCACCAGACACTGCAGGGCCTGGCCTTCCCCCTGCAGCTGGATGCCCAGCAAGCCATCCAGGCACTCAAGCAGAAGAAAATCAACTACATCCAGCTGGTAGGTCCCTCACATGGCTCCTCTGTGCCCCACTTCCCTCCCTCTTGCTGCCATCTCTCACTCCTGTCTGCTCCCCCATCCCTCTGTCCATCAGAAGCTGGATCTGGAGCGGGAGACCATCGACCTGGTGCACACAAGCCCCACAGAGATTGCTGACCTGCCCAAGAGGATCCCCCAGGACTCAGCTCGCTACCATTTCTTCCTGTACAAGCACTCACATGAGGGAGACTATCTGGAGTCTGTCGGTGAGAGCCTTGGCACTGGGGATGGCTGGGGGGGTCCCTGCTTTCCCTGGACCATTGCTGATATGGGGAGCAAGCAACGATGGGGACAGGGATGGTGCAGCAGGGGACCTTGAGTGCTGCCACAGAGGATTTGTGGGGGTGGTTTGGTGGCCAGTGCATGACAGGCATAACAGGGGAGATTTGGGAGGGGTGATGGATGGGATGGCTCACCTTCTGTCACTGAATAAACCGGGATTCTCCAGGCTGGAAGAGATGTGACCAGGGTAGGATGCAGCTGGTGTACCCTGGCCATAGGCCTGGGCAGCACCCCAAGCCCTGCTCTCTTCTCGCAGTCTTTATCTACTCCATGCCTGGGTACAAGTGCAGCATCAAGGAGCGCATGCTCTACTCCAGCTGCAAGAGCCGGTTGCTGGACACTGTGGAGCAGGAATTTTGCCTGGAGATAGCCAAGAAGGTAAGTGCGAGCCCACCCAGAGATGAGGGAGCAGAGACCCGTGCTGGGCATCAGCAAGGGACTGTGCTGCAGCGTTTCTCCAGCCCCTCTGGAGGGCTTGGGGGCAAGTCGTGTGCCCCAGAGGCGCGTGTCAAAACCCAAGGGAGCTGCTAATTCCCTTTGCCGCTGCGGGTGCAGATCGAGATCGACGACGGAGCGGAGCTGACGGCGGAGTTCCTGTACGAGGAGGTGCACCCCAAGCAGCACGCCTTCAAGCAGGCCTTCGCCAAGCCCAAGGGGCCCGTGGGCAAGCGGGGACAGAAGCGGCTGATCAAGGGGCCGGGCGAGAACGGCGAGGACAGTTAGATCCCGCAGGGCCGGGCGGTGAACGGACAGCATCCCCGCGGCGCTGCCCGCCTTCCTCCGCGCTGACCTGGGGAGCTTTCCCTCCATCTCAGCCTTTTTTTTTTTTTTTTTTCCCCTCCCTTTTTTTTTTTTCCTATTTCATTCCTTTTTTAAACGTCAGGATGGCTTGTTGCACCTGGGGGCAGAGCGATGGGGAGGGTTCAGGGCTGTCGGTGTTTCCTTTCCCCGCGTCCTTGTGCAAGCCCCGGGGCTGCCAGGGGAGGGCGGGAGCAGCAGGGCCACGTCCCCAGCCTTGCCTCTGTCCCCCCTGGGGTCACAGCCGCTGCTCTCCCTGGGGACTTCAGTCCCTGGGGGACTGAAGGGCACGCTCACCTGAAAGCTGCTCTATGCAAAGGGAAGGGGGTGGCGTTGGGGATTCCTGTTTGAAGAGAGAAAAGGCTTATTTCCCTGCTCCCCCAGACTTTGTTCCCCTGTCCTGCTCGTGGTGTGTACAGCCCCCCTGCCCCAGGCCTGGAGTGATCCTGCACCCCCTCGGGGTGTGGGCAGGACCCCTTTCTGTAGGGTGGGCTTTGCTTCCGGCGGGGTGGGAGTTTCTCCCTGCAGAGAGCCAGGCAGCGGGAGGTGGAAGTTCCCCACTGAGTCCCAAGCTCAGCCTGGACCTGTAGAAAGGTCACTCTGCCTTTGGGTGATGTTTGCATCCCCTTTTTGAACCGCCCCAGTAAGGCTTTTCCCCTCAGAAGGATCTGTTACAGCCCTGACTCAGCCCCATCTCTGTTTAGGATGGGAGCTGAGGGGCTCCTGAGCCCTGGTCCCCCTGTTTTCCAGACCCCACTGTTACCCTCCAGGTTTTCAGCTGGCTCTCTGGGCTGGGGCAGCCCCAAATCACATGGGCTACCCCAAATCCTTATGTGAGGAAGCATGACAGCCCCTGTGTGCCCCCTGCAGACGTCCCCAGCCACCAAGGGCTCCACGGGCCGAGCTTGGCACTGTGATTTGGGCTGTGCTGGGGGTCTGGGGGAGAGCACCTTGCTGCTGGGTTCCAGTGAGGGCTTGAGAGCCACCTTCCTCCCTGGGAGGATGGAAAGGGGGTCGGTGAAACCTGCCCTCTGCTTTCCAGCTGTGGGGTGAACGTGCCGATGTTGCCTTGACCTCGGCAGAGTCAGGGGGTTGAAGCTGGGGGGAGCAGAGCACACTGTACTGAACGCTGTATTTTCTAAAGAATAAAGTATTTTTAAAACAGTCTGATGCTCTTTGGAAGTCCCCTGGGTTCCCCAGCTTTGGGCATTTAGTAGCAGTGGGCTCTGGAGCTGCAAAGAAAACTCCTTGGACGTTGGGAACCAGCAACTCTCACAGCCTGCCTGCCATGGCTGCATCCAGCCCTCACCACCCCCAAGGACATTGACACAAATCCAGGGGTCTGAGACAACCCTTCAGTGTCTGGCAGTAATGCCCAGAGCCAGAGCTGGCTGCAGGAGGCAGCATCCCTGCTCAGCCCAGCTTTCCATTTTTCATGGCTGGTTAGGATTTTGCAAGGCTGTTCTCTTGCCTGGGATAAACACCTGCCTGGCCATAGGGAGAGAAAGCAGGAGGATGCAGAGCTAAGAGAAGAGTTGGGAGGGCAATGGGGTCTGCCCACATCCCAGGCTCCCAGCTCTCCCACTCTTCAGCCAGGGCAAAGCAGAGGTTCCCAGGCTCCTGGGAGGGGAGTTGGACCCCACGTCTTCCTTAGTGGCAAGTAGCCACCCTGCCAGAGATCTTCAGCATCTGAAAAAAACCCAACAGCCCAAATCTTGGACCTCCAGCTGGGCTGTGTGTCCTAAATTTCTGAACAGTGGGTCCTGATGGAGAAACAAGGAAGCGTGCCCTGGCTTGTGACACAACCTCCCCTCTCCTTGCTCAGAGGATCTTGGCTGCAATTTAGATACCTGGGGTTTTTTTTTATTTATTTATTATGGTGTCCTGAGCAGTTCTCCCAGGGGAAAGATTCCCTGTGTGCTGTGCTGGCACAGCCCTGGCCCTGAATGTGCTCTTCAACCAGCCTAGTGGAGCTTGCACCAGGCCAGGGCTGTGCTGTGTCTCAACTTTACTCTCTGTGCCCAGAATGAGATGGATGATTTGAGAAGCTGGCTAGAAAACATAATAAATAAATAAATAAATAAATAAATAAATAAATAAATGTTTCATGCAAAAAAAAAAAAAAAAAAAAAACAACCTTACATCATTCTCCCTTTTGGCATGGAGGAGCAGAAGGAGGAGGAGGGAAGATGCTTCTATGCAGGGAGCAGCCTTGGTGCAGGAGAGCTCCCTCTGCATATAAACACTAATAATCCTGGGCTGACGCCACCAGAGTCCTTTGACAAGCTGATTCACCCTTCTCCTTTGGATCCTGCTCCTCTTCTGTGCTTGGTAATTTTTAAACTTGCCCAAATACTGAGGGGGAGTGAGGGCTGTCCCCCATTTCCCACCTGCCCCTCTTGCTGCCCCCGTCCCCCTGCCAGTGCAGCCATCCCAGGTGACAGCCTCCCTGTGCTAAAGGATGATGGTGCATGGCCAGGGAGAGGTGGCCAGGAGCAGTCCAAGGGCTGCAGATATCCATCTGAGCACCCTTTCCTTCCCATCCTATCTCCTCATATCCCATCCTGTCCCCTATCCTATCCAGCAGCCCATTCTCCATCTTCCATCCCATCCTGTCCTCTCCTGTCCCCTCACATCCTATTTCATCATGTCACCCCAGCCCTTTCCTCATATCCCCTCCCTTCCTGCTGCCCCCCCAACCATATCCAATCACACCTGGCACAGGTGGCATCAAGCCAGGCACAGGCAGGCAGGCAGCACTGTGCTGCCCACATACAGCCTGGCTCTGCAGCCCTCCTCCCCCTCGTGCCAGGAGGGCTCAAGCCCCTTCATCCTCCTGCTTGCCTGTTAGCTTTTGCAAGGCTTGCCAGGGTTCAGACCAATTCACAGCTCACCCTCTGATAATTTTGGTTAAAAATTAGTAGGATAAAATAGACAAAGTGGGACAGGAGGGGGCCGAAGCAGTGCAGGAGAAGAGGAGCTGAAGAACTTGCAGGCAGAGCATCAACATCACGTGTGCTGGGTTCCCTCTGGAACGTGGGTTACAAAGCCAGTGCCAGCTCCACACCAAGCAATTCCTGAGGGCAATTAAAGCACTCACAAACCTGGCTGCTGCCTCCTGCCCACGTGTCCCTACACCCAGCACACACACAGGGGTTCACATGAGCATCAGCCTCTCTTGTTTTAAGGTTTGAGTTTGAAGGTTTACTGCATAGCAAAAGCTCTGGGGTTTGAGGTGAGGGAAATCCACATTTGGTCAGCAGTGACTTGTGCCAGGGGACAAGGGCACCCCATGGTGGAATTTGCCTGTCTGGGCAGGGAGCTGCAGGGCACAGCCAGCTTCAAAAAGAGGGGGGAGCTGTAGGGGGCTGTGGCTGAGCACCCCCAGAGTGCTTAGGGGTTTTAGGGCTCACAGACCTAAATAAATGGGCTCCACAGCAAATGAGCTGCAGGGTAAATGATAGGACCACGATGCTTTTCTGTATGGGATTCCCAGGTGGAAAAGAAGAAAATCTCAGAGGAGATTACTCCTTTGTCTTCTGCTCCCCTGAGAGAGGAAGCAGAGGAGCTGCAAAGGAGTTACACCTGGTTGGAAGCTGAATGTGTGAAAGAGCTGACTGGCACCTGGGCCATGAAACCACAGGTGCCCAAGGGAAAGGGAGATGAGCCCTTGCCCTCTCAAGAGCTCCATGTCCTGCCTGAAGTCCTTCCCATTCCTGGGGGACTGGCAGGGGGTAGGGAGGAGGGTGTGGGAGCAGCAGGGAGTGAAAGGCTGTTTACATGAGGAGGTAAGTATATCTGGTATCAACCACCCCAGGGCTGTGTAAGACTGGGGGTGTGGGTGCTTACCCTAACCTGGGAATGGTGAGAGTTTGGGATCAGTCTGGAGGGTGGCTGAGGCACAGAGCATCCTAAATAACTGGAAGCCCAGTCATGGTGGTGGTGGGCTAGCAGTTCTGGGGCAGGGGCTACCTTGGATTACGTTTTTGGTGCCTTGTGCCAGTGTCTGCCCAGACTACAGCAAGTCCTCACATGCATCCCCCATCCCAGCCACCAACAGCAGGGCATGGGACCCATTTGCAATTCCCTCTGTAAGGAGCTCCCTGCTGCTCTTCCCTGGGGAACCACAAGTGTGGGAGGGTATTGCCCCTCTCTTCCCTCTGCACACCTCACCCTGTCCCTGCCAAGAAGTGGGATTTTCTGTGTGCTGAAGTGACCAAACCAGGCAGCCAAGGCAGGGTCCAGCCACCAGGATGGGCTCCAAAATACCCATTACCAGGCAGGAGCTGCAGGGATCATGGAGCCCATGGGGCTTTTAAAGCCCTGGTGTGGGGGGCAGAGATAGGCTGGGAGAAAAACCCTGGTAAATGTGAGTGCTGCCAGACCAAGCAGGGGTTGAGGGGTGATGTGCTCCAGAACAAATGGGTGCAAGGCACCAGGGATAGTGGAGCTGCTGATTTGGTGGTGTTAATAATGCTCTGGGCTGTGGTAGGAAGAGCACCCCCCTGCTGTCTCCTCCCAGCAATGGGGAACACGTGCTCCTTCGTGCATTTGGGATGGTTTTGCTGCCCCTGTACCACCTGGGGTTTCTCCTTTGTGTAAACGGGCTGAGAAATGGAGGAGCGTTCGAGTTTAGGGCTATGCAATGTTCAACTAGATGGATTATTTATGCCCCAGACAAATATTAGCCATGCTTTATGGCTGCATTCTTGCTTCCTCACTCTGCCACTGCTATTGTCTGACTTTAAACATGTTTTACCGATTACTTCCTCTATTATTTTTCCAGGAACTAAACTAAAGCTTACATAACTTATCCCTACTTCTACAACCCACAATTCAAGTTTTATTTGCTGGGAAACAATATGTGTTTATTTTTTCATTCTTTGTCCTTTTCACGGGGGGAAAATTTATCCTTTCTGCGTGTCATTAGGTTTGTCCTTCTTTTGCAGTTCAGTGATGGACTTCAGCTGGCCTCTTGCTGAGCCCTGGTTCTGCTTTCATTCTCCTGCTTGCCAGCACCAGTGCCAAAGGTAACTTGTCACAGCTGATGTTAAGGGGTGTGGAGGTACCAGCTGCCATGTGCCGAAGTTAGTCGTGCTCCTGTTGTTTCAAAGGTTGCCAAGTTTGAATTCTTGGGATTCTCTCCTGTGATTAATTTGGAGCAACTTCTGAGATTTCTAGTAGTTTGTACCTTTCTGTGTCTTATTTCTTCTCCTCGATGGTACGAAGTGTTGAGTAGCGGTTGTAAAAACTAGGAGTTAAAACTGGGCTTATTAAGTGGTTTGTAAAATGCACTGGGCCAATCCTGAAAGCTTGCAGTGAAGAAACTAGAAATGCAAGTCACTTGGTACTGTCAGAGTAGGGCTTTTTGTGAGTCAACGTCGTGTTATCTCCTGCACACACATTGATTGCTTACAGCTGTTCACTGATTGTTGCCAGAGTTTGGAATGACATTGTAGGCATGTTATGGTGCTGGAGACACTGTCCTGGCAGAGACTGATGTAGGATCTGTGGCTTTTTAACTCATATCTCAAGTTAGTCTAGTAATATAACCTAATATAACCTAATACCTCTGTAAGGGAGGTGCATGTTCATTGAGTCTTAGACCACAAAATGCTCATGACAAGGCAAGGTCAGGTGGGCCACATTCTCCTTCCTCCAGAACCTGCACATGGCAGAGGCAGTAATCCCTTGGCTGGCTGGCAAAGGGCTTTTTGAATGTAGCTTGTCTGTTTGGGAAGTCAAATGTTTTATAAGAACTCTTCTGAGAACAGCAGTGTGCTTCAGTACATGCTTAAACAACTGGTGACTTCCAGTTCATAGAACTGATGATCTGCTGTAATTTGGACTTCTATCTCTCCACCACTTGGCTGTTTGTGATATTATAATGGATCCCTAAAGGGAGGGAGCTTCACAGCACACCTGTGAGCGTGCCAGCAGCAGGCAGTGCCAGGTTGGCTTGTTACATCCAGAAAACAAGAATACCTGGTTGGAGTAACTGGTCAGGGACTTGTGACAGCCACTGTAGCAGTTACTGGACATGCCTGTACATGAAGGAAGCAGTTTAACGCTCTGCTCTGACTTCATGCCAATATTGACCCCGAGTACATGTGTACACACACAGAAATACTTCCTCCTGTTCAAAGCCTGCCCTTGCTATTCATGGAAGCATGAAATAGGGTGGCAATTAGGCATAACAGGCCTAAGTTTTCAGAGAGGTTGCAAAGGCAGGACTGATGTTTTCTTAAAATTACTTCTGTCAAGAGACCTGAATTATTAAGTATTTGCTGGCAGTTTTTACACCAAAGTCTACCTCTGATCGCCCTGGAGAGCAGCCCATGCAGACTTGCAGAGACACAGGAGGCCAGAAACAATCTGTATCTACCACCCCACCACCTTGGTTTTGTAACTGTCAGGGTGTCAGAAAATATCACTTATGAAATCCTACCAGCACATGCTTGTGCACAAAACTTCAAAGGAAGAATATGGCAGTAGAGGGAGACAGCATCTAGCAGAACCCATTCTAAATGCCTGCCTGTTTCCCAAAAAATAGGGGCAAGCTGCTTATACAGCATTCCTGAAGTGATACACTCTCAGTTTTAGTGTGCATGTAGTACTATATCTGCACGTTTTCAAAAGCCTTCAGGGAGAAGCTTATGAGGAGCTATTTTCTCTTTTCATAATAAATAAACCCATCCCTGGAAGCACTAGTGAAGTTCTTTGGGCACAGTGAAAAGGCAGTAAGTTCAGCTGAGGGGCATTAAGTTGTAGAGCATTGTTTTATTCCATCAAATGCCCTCCCACCCACTGGCACTTCAGTTCCATTATGGAAGGTACACAGAGAAGCAAACAAAAACACAACTGGGCATCAGGGCTCTAGAAATTTATTTTCAGAGCTTAGTGCTTCAACTACAATTAAAATAATTGAGCAATTAAAAAATGCTACTGACTTGATACTAGAACTAGACAAGAATACAACTAACACTGTTACTTTCATGCACTGACAGATACTAGTTTGCTCATGCCACTGAAGTAGGCTCTTTCCCGTTCACTCATCACTTCAAAGTGTAGGGGTCTTCTACAGAAGTTGCATTCAGCTGATGAGTGTGGTTTCAGCTCCAGACCAACATCCTTCCATGTAGCCAGCAGTTTTTCTGTTAAGAAAAGTTCACCAGAATCAAAGCTTAAAAGAGTGGATTCGCTTTAGAGAAGCAGCAGAAGAGAAGTGTCAGCATACTTATTCTCCTAGCAAGTGAGGAGAGATAATAGGATTTCACTCTGACACAATTTACCTCTTGAGACAAATGGGCTGCAACTAAGTCTCAGCTATCCTCACACCACCTCGCCTGACAGGATCAAGGAGGAGCTACTTTCCCTGGACAGATCCATGTTTAAGACAAGCTAACAGCTCAGCTGAGAAAAGCAGACTTCTCTGGGCTCCACATAATGTGTGAAGATTGGTTTGGACAATGCCTGAGCAGAGCCCTGGCAGGAGTGGCTGTGACAGAACCAGCTGGGTATAGGTCTGCACTGGCCTTGCACATTCTGTTCTAGGGCACAGGGCACTACCCTTCACATGTTATGCTCAAAGCAGTTTAAGTTCAGAAGTACCTGCTCCTATGCTGCAGTGGAAAGACATCCAGATTTAGCTGTCCAGGTGGTGACATCTAAAACTTAGGTGCTTTCCTGTCTCACCTACAGTACAAAGACTGCACAGACAGGCCAGTATCTTCCCTGCACTGATGCAAGAGCCCACTCACCGATAAAGTAACTCATCATCTGAGGGGTGTGGTGAGGCGTAGGGGCGATACGGAGCAGCTCCTCCCCACGGGGCACTGTTGGGTAGTTGATGGCTTGGACGTAGATGCTGTGCTGGCTCATCAGCTTGTCACAGATCTCTGTATTTTTAGCAGCATCTGCAACCTAAAGTTCAAGATTTTAAGTTACAAGATCAACCAATAGATGCAAGGTGGCAGAGCCATCAGACCAACTTAGGTAGCTACAAGAATCCAGTAGGACTGGTCTCCCCTTTGCTACTGTAAATAACATGTATGAAAGAGAGAGAAGGGCTACAGCCTGTGCTGTAGAGCTCTCTGGGCATAAGCACATCACTGCAGCCCAGGCACTTAGCTGTTTATACCCCATATCTTGTTTTAATTAGCTTGTTATCAATTTCCCTGTTTTCTGTATACTGTTAGTTTGTGGGTTTCACACACTTTCTCACTCTGCTTTACAACATTTACAGCAGGCTGAGCTCAGCTTAAGCCAGACTGCTGGCACTTCACTTTGAATACTAAGCTGAGTTTGAGCTTTGCGAAGGTAGTAACTAATACCTGAACATGCAGTGTGATCATGGAGGGCAAAATGGGTGCCACAGTCCTGTGTCAACGGTGTCCTAAGTACTCACCCTTATGGGAATGATGTGACTGGGGCAGTGCACCACGGGGAGCCCTGCATCCATCAGCATCTGTCTCATGAGCTTCACGTTCCGTTGGTGCTGGCGCCTCAGAACTTGCCCTTCTGGGCTCTTCAGGGTCCGGACAGACTCCAGGGCACCAGCCAAGAGCATGGGTGGCAGGGATGTTGTGAAAATGAAGCCAGCGGCGTACGAACGAACAGTGTCTATCAGAGAACTTGTACTGGAGATGTATCCTCCTACACATCCAAATGCTTTGCCTGAAGATTAAAAAAAAAAAAGGGCAACCAAACTTATTCCTTCCATCCATTAGAATGGCTTGAAGTTTACAAGATTACAGCCTTTCACTTGAAAGAATGAGTTATTTTGACCGGATGCAGTCACACAGTGATGGCAGGCAACAATTCCAGCCCCCTCTGCTAATCTTGTATTTACTCAGCACATGGTACAGCTTTGTTTTTAAGCCAATCTTGATAACCTGGATCTAGTTACTACACAGCAAGGACAGTTCAAGACTCTCTCAAATACTCAAATTTTGATTTTGGGAAAGACTTTGTAAGTCCAGTCATCAAGTAGATACTTCAATAGTGACCCCAAGTGATCAACACTAAGTCTCTCAGCAGATTTAAAATAATCTGTTCCAGGGATGCTACAAATAGCCCATGCTCCTAAGGAGCACAGAAGGCTGTTACTGTGATTGTGTAGTTGATACCAGGCCCCCTTTCCAAATGTTCAGAGAGCAGAACACAGCCACAGACAGAACTAGGTTGTCTGGTGAATGCTTCTGTTCCTATTAGGCTGTAACCCAAGTTTAAGTTCCAAAGCCATGAACTTTCCTAGTAAATTTTATTTATGTTTTGAAAGCTGTTTAAACAACCTTCCAATTTGCAGCAGTAAACTAACTCCTGAGCCTGCATTCTACTTAGATAATAGCAGTTGCTTCTTTTCTTGCCAAACCTCTTTACATAACTCCCCATCTCAGATTTCTAGATTAGGAGTACTCCAGTTCACATAAAGGAACTAAGTACTACTAAATATAGAGAAACTACTCTACTAGCATTCTCACCTGAATTTATTCTTGAGTTGTATAACATGGCACTGGAGGACTTTTTGCTAGCTTGCTTAAGGTACCATTGTTTGGGGTTTTTCTTTGACTGTTTTGTAAGACAGTTTAAGTAGCTTAACAGAAGCTTTTCAAACTGTGGGGCAAACTTAAATCCTTTGGGCTTTTTGAAAAAATCCTACCCCCAAGAGCCCTCAACAAGTTCATTTGAGTAGACAGATTTTGAGTTAACCCACTTAATTTGGCTGCTCAGAAGCTTTGGTGCCTTAGCTCCTGTGGAAGTGCCAGGCCGTGCATACCAAGCGTTCCAGAGATGATGTCCATCTTGTGCATGACTCCATCCCGGTCTCCTATGCCACCACCTCGAGCTCCATACAGCCCCACAGCGTGCACTTCATCCACAAAAGTGATGGCCCCGTGCTCGTGGGCCACGTCACACAGCTCTTCCAGAGGACAGACTGCACCTAGGAACCAAAGCAGCAACTGGCAGTTCAGGATTCCCTGTATGCAGCTTGGATAAACACCAGAACTACCCCTAAACAGCCCTTACAGCACTGTGCGCTTTTAGACCTAAAATACAGATGATTGGAGGACTAAATGGAAGGAGAGAGGAGGCTTTCTTGTCAGCTTACCATCCATTGAGTGAACAGTTTCAAATGCAACAATTTTAGGGGTGGATGGATCAGACTTCTTCAATAGTTCTCGAAGATGGTTGACATCGTTATGGCGAAATATGTGTTTTGGCACCCTGCTGTTCCGGATCCCCTGGATCATGGAGGCATGGTTTCCAGAATCAGAGTAGATCTCACAACCTGAGGAAACAGCCCAGTTACACTTTTCAGTATGCAGAAAACACGAACCAATTCCCAGCATTGTTTTATGTATGTGAAGTGTTCAGGAAACAAGGGTAGCCATGTTCTTGGAAGTAATGCTCTTGATCAAAAGAGCAAGTTACAGATCATGAGGCAAGAATAATATTTAAGGTTTATTTTAGGTGTTCAAACTAAGGCAAATTGGAGCTTAAGGAAATACAGAAGATTTTAAAGTCCTCAGTACTTTTATGTAACTCTTACAACTTCTAAATTCCCGCTGTCTCATTTTCAGGTAGAATTTAACTGCAAGAGCAGAAGATTCTCTGCTTGTCTAATTCCTCCAGCAGTTCCCAGCTCCTAGATCTCAATCTCAGTAGGCTGATGCTATGATTTGTGTTGAACATAACCTGAACATGGCATTAGAGGTGGCACCCAAGCATACTTTGCTGATGGATTAGGATGAATCTTCACTTTGGACAGCTATTTGTAAAACGTACTCCCAACAGCTTAGGGCAAGGCTGTGTTTTTTGTGGTTACAGGGGTGCAGTCTGAGATCTCACCTGGCAGCATTTTAGCCAGAGTGAAGAGAGTGGAGTCATTGGCTACAAAGCAAGATGAGAACAACAGTGCTGCATCTTTTCCATGAAGGTCAGCTAGTTCTTTTTCCAAGTCCACATGAAATTTACTTGTTCCTGAAATGTTTCTTGTGCCTCCCGCTCCAGCACCATGTTGTTTCAGTGTATCCCTAAAGAGGGCCCAAAGAGAGGCATTAGCATTGCTCTGTGACACAGAGAGGAATGAAGGATCAGTGCTGAAAACATTCTAGTACATAATCAGGATTATACCAAAAAGGAACTGTTAGGTCTTTGAGCAACTTGCACAACTCAGGAACCCAGTAAGGTAAGAAATCAGTGCCCAAATACAGCTGCAATACACCATCCAGTTTATCTGGTAACATTTGGGGGCTTCTAAGGAAAATCCAAGGAGCAGAATCAGTGACCAAGGGGTACAGTGCAGCCCTGGACTAAACACTGAGTTACCTACCCCAGCTCAAGGGAAGAGTGCACGCTTAACTGCACAGCAAGAATCGTATCAGAAGCAACTTAGGTAGCACAGTACAGAAATCAATTCCTCAGAAGCCTTCCCACAAAAGCTTCTGCAGGGCCACATAGCTTGAAACTGCCTCTTAAGAACACAGCACTACTCACATAACTGCTCCACAGACACGAGGGTGGCGGCTCATGCCCAGGTAATCATTGCTGCACCAGACAGACACCTCTTTCTTGGTGATCAGGGAGTCAGTGTAGTCATCTGCCATGGGGAAGACCTGCGCCTTCCGGTTCACGGTTTTGAACACTCGGTAGGTGTGATCCTTCTTCTTCTCATCTATCTTCTTCTCAAAGAACTGATCGTACTGGAAGGTGGATACAGCTGAAATGAGACAGAGACTTCTTAAGCACACAGGAAATAATCACAACGGACCAGGCCCCGTGGGGGTTTTGCCCGACATTCTTACATTTTGGCAAGTTATCCTGAAGCAGGTGAGAGACACTTTCTGGTCTTTGCTTCAGCATAATATCCTTAAACTTCTTGAGCAAGCCACTCTGCTCTTCTCCCTCAGTCTCGATGCTCCTCACTGCAGAAGTAGTTGGTATTTTGGCAAATTCTGTACCTACAGGCATTGTAATAAATTCCAGTGAGCTTAATTGTTTTGAATCAAAATTAAATAAGTTGAGTTCAGCAAAGCAAACGTTTTAAGTAAGGCTAACTCTTCAATCTTTAGGAAGCACATGCCCAAAACTCAGGCCCCTGTTAGGATCAACTACTTTATTTGCTTACAAATTTGCATCGGACGAGAAAAAAGGACGAGCCTTGCTAACCAATCAAAACACAACATGTGACTTCCTTACAACACATTTGGTTCATCATGACTCAGAAGAACGCTGTATACAGCTATAACATTTATCTGAAAGGGTTGGTACACACCTAACTGAAGGAAGAGCTCTAGTCAGCTCCTTCCTTTCTGTTAGCACAGACTTTTTTTTTTTTAACTATGCCATAGAAAGCAAAAAGAAAAGTAAAATAAGCTTCCTGAGACAGGCAGCAAGGCTTTACTGATACTGCTGAAAAGTTCCTTCCTTTGAAGGAGAGCCCTTCCGCATCAAGACTGCAAGCCAGCCAACACCCTTTAGTTCCACAAACACAAAAAACCAACCCCAAAACCATCTGCTTGGATTTGTGCTGGTACCTGCCTGATGTCTCGACGCAGCTTCTTCCCTCTTTGGATATAAAACCTTTGTCTATACTAGCTCTCTTCAGATCTAAGCATCTGCTTTGTGTGTGAGTGCATCAGCTTGATTCACACATCCGGAGCCAGCCAGCACATCAAAATATGTCACACAGTATTCCCACACCAAAATCACCCAGGGAAACCCTGCACACAAGCTCTTTTTCCTTCAGTCTCCCATGATCCCGCCTGCATCATGCCAGTGGTGACTGTCAGACCTGGCACACTCCAGAGCCAAGTCAGGTACCAGAAGCTCTCAGAAGGAATCGCCGCTTCAGCACACGGAGTACGTACCTTTCCTGTCTGCCTGCATTTCCTGCACGTCCTCCTGGAGTTCCAGGCTGGCTTTGCAGAAAACATTGCTGTTCTTGTGATTCATCTGAGCTGCCAGGAACGGGCATTTGGTAGCAGAGCTCTGGCTAGCACCAGCAGGGTGGTGGCCAGTAGGAGGCTGGGCTCCATCTCTATTCTGCTGGGCCACTTCTTTGGTATTTTTGGCCTCTGAGGTGGGGGCAGAGAAGGGAAAACACTTCAGCTTCATCATTTTAATACACCCCAACTTAAGCTTTTCTATCCATCACCTTCGCAATTAATTTGGCACGACCCATTCACAACTATTTAACCGAGCAGTCACATTTTATTTATACAGGCACAAATTCCTAGTAACACCCAAGGGACATCTGCTTTAAGACACTAGATTTAGCCCTGCACCCTTTGAGAGAAAAAAAATAAATCTCTTTCACTCCCGGTGGGAAAATTTAAGGAAAAGACTTAAGGGAAGACTGGTCATGGCACCTAGTGCCCTGGTAGCATTCAGTCGTAGGTTCGATCTCAGAGGGCTTTTCCAGCCTAACTGATTGTGATTTTACTTTCGAGGAGTTCAGATCCATGCAGCTTCCTCTGCCGCAAGCCCCAATTCCTCGCCCTGAGCGCCAGGGAAAGAATCCCCCAAGGAATGTTCCCGGGTGGGATGAAGCACCACTGAAGCGCGAGAAACACTGCTCCGAGGTCGAGGATCCCAGATCCCCAACCGGGACGCCCGAACAGGTCTGATTTATGCCATAAATTCAATTAACGGCGGGCATTTAAAGGATTAAGCAACCCCTGCCTCGGCGCTGCCTATTCCAGAAGTTTCCCCCTGTGACACACCACGTCTGGGTTATTTTTTTTTCCCCTCGAGGGGGGCCCCTCGGGCCAGTACTCACCGCGGCGGCCCGCGGGGGTCTCCTCCTCCGCCTGCTGCCCGCGGGCGGAGGACGTGGCGAGGGCGCGGGCGGCCGGCGGGGCCGCCTCCATCATGCGCGGGCAGTGCTGGGCGTACAGCAGCAGCGACGGCCCGGCCTTCTGCAGGAACGCCTGCGAGACGCGGGCCAGGAACGGGCAGCGCCGCACTACCGCCTCCATGCTCGCTGCTGCCGGCCGGGACACGCCGGAGGTGACGGCGACAGGGACACGGCGGGACGGGGAGGTGACACCGGGCGGGGCTCCCGCAACGCCGCCTTTTATAGCCCCGGCGGCGCGGCGCAGGCGCGCTGGGGCTCCGCCGGCGCAGGCGCGGGGAGGGAGCGGGGGCGGCTCCGCGGAGGTTGCGGGGTGTTCGCGGGCGGTTCTTGGGGGGGGTCTCTTGGTTCTGTGGGGGGCTGGAGGCGTCCTGGGGACGTGGAGGGAACCCCGGGCTCCGTCAGGGGCTGGAGGCGTCCTGGGGACGTGGAGGGAACCCCGGGCTCCGTCAGGGGCTGGGGGCGTCCTGAGGACATGGAGGGGCACTCGGGGGTCGGGAGGGGCTGGGGGCGTCCTGAGGACGTTGAGGGAACCCGGGGCTTTGTGAGGGGCTGGGGGCGTCCTGAGCACATGGAGGGAACCCGGGGCTTTGTGAGGGGCTGGGGGCGCCCTGAGGACATGGAGGGAACCTGGGGCTTTGTGAGGGAATGGAGTCGTCCTGAGGACATGGAGGGTCCCCCGGAGTTCGTAAGCGACTGGAGTGGGCGCCATGAGGGGGTAGAAGCGCTGTGAGGGTATAGAGGAGACTGAGCCGCTCCCTCGGAGTCATGAGGGCACGGAGGGGGCTTGAGTAGCTGCCAGGGGTCTGTGAGGGCTGTGCGTGCATGGTCCACGGGGGTAACGCTGCTCTGGGTTTTCCTGTCAGCCTCAGGCTATGCAAATGCTGCTTTCCCAGAAGTTTTGGAGTCCCTCGCCCTACAGTCGGTGGGTTAAGGGGTGCGCCTGTTCACTGGAAAACGCGAGCTCTGAGTCAGCTGCGTGGGGAAATCCAGCGCTGCTCGGACCATCCCGGTGTTTTCTTCCTAAATGTGCCTCTGACTCCCCGTGGAGTCCGTGCTCGGAGGCTCGGGATGCAGCACTTGGTCTCGCTGGTGGTGGTGGGATCCCGAGCCCCTCTCACTTTGCCTACAGCCGGTGTGAATAACAGCATCTCTGACAGGGGTGCTTAGACTTCCATCACTGTGTTTTTGCCGTGTTTCGAAGGAAAAAGAACAGCAAGAAGTAAAATTGAACCCTTCATCCTCTGATTTGCAATGGGCATTAAAGTTTAGTTGCTTAAGAGAATTATTTACAGGTAGGTAATGGTAAAAGGAGCTCTCCTTATGTGTCTGGTCATTCAAACCACAGCACATACTGACTGCTGAAGTGTGGAAAGAATGGAGGAAGAAAAATGATGATGCATTTTTTTCCTTCATCTTGTGAAACAATTTCACGGAAGACAGGATTTGGGTAAAGAGCTGAGGGCTGTCTCAAGCACTTTGAGGCAAGAGTGGATTTTGTAACAGGTACAGAGTTTGGAGGAGAGCTTTTTTAAAGCCTGCTCTTTCTTGACTCTTGCCTTGCATGTAATCATGTTGTGTAGTTACTAGAAGGTGCTCATATAAAGTGATTAGAGAAATGCAAAGTCTGTGTGGGACTGTGGCTGCTGAACACAAGTTTGGATATAAAAGGCACTCAGAAAATATTGGTCAGTATTTACATGTTGCAGACTAGTCTTTAGACAACTCCTCTGTCAGAGGATAGGGGAATGACCAGCAGGGTATTTATCTGACCCTCCTCTCTTCATCAGTGACTCACTTAGAGGATGCTGGCTGCAGTACATTAACTTTAGGATCTGAGCAAGCTGGTCAGGAGGAAGGCACCCTCAGACATAGTCAAATGTCAGACTCGCTATGAGCTCCAGCATGTTACCAAGCTCTGAGGTAGAAAGTGGGACAGAGTTCTGCCCTCACATACTCCTCACAGAGCCCTGAAAAAAGTAGCTGGGACTTTACAAGGCAGGGCACAGGATCTGGGTTTTAGTAAGGCTTTAGCAGGTGTGTTTTAAGCGCAGTTCTCTCTTGCTTATTAGAAATTTAAGACAGTGTTGCTTAACAAGTGTTGATGCTCGGATCTTAAGCAGCTCATTATTTGTCAGTGTAATGCAGAGACAACCTCCCATCAGTGGGCATCATTAAATTAGATACATGCTAGTTTTTATTTGTTATGTAAATAAATTATTAAAGTAAGGCTGTGGCATTTGACCTGAGCCTGTACAGCAGTTAAGATAGCAGGAGTCTGGGTCATTCAGTAATAGCGGGATAGTGTTTCAAATTATTAGTTCAGTCGCTCATGAGGAGGTTTGTTTTCCTCCCCATAACTGGCTTTTGGTTAGTGTTACACGCCTCAAGTATTTTGCAAAATAATAGTTAATTAGCGCTTGAAGATTAAAGACATCTGATCTGTGTTTCAGATTACTGCTGTCCCTGCTCCCTCAAACAGCAATATTTGACTCCCTACCCTGAAGCTTTGTATCATATCAGTTACTTTAAAATTGAGGAAACATGACGTTCTACCACGTAGATAGCTGTCAAGCTTCCTTTGCACACAGAGTTAATTATATGTCTGGACCTAAGGGATCACTCCTGTGCTCCTTGGATTAATTGCAGTTTTAACAACAGAAATCAACAGCTGTATGCTTGATTTATAGTATGTTGAGAGTATTTTTCCTTCTCCTCCCATTTTTCCCTTATTGTTTGTCCATGGTACTTAACTCAGAGGGACAGAGGGAACGTGTGTTTTGTCCTAAGAGGCACCAGAGAAAGGTGTTGGGCAAATGTGCTGGCAGAGTGCTGCAAGGGGCTGCAGAGCTCATCCGCCTGGACACCTGCCACAGCAGGTTTGATCCCACAAAAATCTGATAATCCTTCTTTATCCAGGTAATCTTAACAGCAGCATCTTGCCATTTTGCAGGGCTGAGGGGTGAAGTACATTAGTCTGCTGTGTTGCTGGAATCCAGGAAGTTGTGGGTTTGTGTTCAGGAGTGCATGTGAAGCCCGAAACCCAAAGAGCATCTGCTTTTTACACAAACATCACTCAAGGTTGGTAGCTGAGACACAGCGACCTTGGCTGCGACACAGGGATCTCTAAATGGAGCAGAACTCTCGGCTTTCCTGTCAGACTTCCCTACAATCTCTGCTGTTGATCAAACGCTGCAATAGCACCTCTTTAAAGCTTGATTTTGGTGAATTTATTTAACCTTGTGCATGACAGGAATTGTGCAGAGCCAAGGAATGACATTTACTTGACCCTCATCTTGGAGGTTTGCCGGAGGAACGTGTCCTTGTCAGTGCAGAGCTGGCTGGGAGCTCTGGGAGCAACAGAGCAGGGAAAAGTCAGGGGAAGGGAGTGTCTTGTTAACTGCTCTGCCACTGCCCTCCCTTTGGAAATACTGCCGGAGCTTACGTGTTGAAGGTGAAGTAAATACTAATAAAGCTGCCGTTAATTAAAATTTCTTAGGGCTTCAGTGGATTAATTAAATGGTGTTTAAGGATGTTAATTGTGGCGATGTGTTACTGCCATCCTACAGGGCTCAGGGGGAACTGGCATGAAGCGCCACGCAAATGCAGATTGAAGATCTCCTGGCAAACAGCAACAGGGCCAGTGGCAGCCAAGGGGGGACAGGGACCCCATCCTGAGGGAAAGAGCAGGCTTAGGCAGCCTGTCTGGAGAGATGGCAGGTACAGTGTGTGGGGGAGAGGCAGTGGCTGCCTGGGAATACAGGAAGGGCAGAATAGCATGGAATAAAGGAGGCAAATGGTTTAAGCTGAGGGGGAACACTGGTGTGAGGACAAATTTATTCCGTTGTCCATGACAAAGTTTCAGTCAGAAGTTGGGTGCTTCCTTGCTATGCCTGTGTTTTGGAGCTGGTTCCTGAGGTATGTACCAGATGGATTCAGCAGAGGAAGCTCGACTGCCTGAAAGGCCCATGTGCTGCAGGGGAAGGGAAGGGAAGATTCTCAGCTACTCTGAGAGTCTCTGTGATTTTGGTTTTCTACAGCTGTGAATAAGTTGCAAGGAGGGGGGAGAAAAAGGTTAATTTCCAGTAGTTTGGGAGGGGAGTGAGAAGCCATAGAAAGTGCTTCCCCTACAGAAATTGAAATGGGGAAAAAAAAAATCCCCTGCCACAGGGTCAAGTTGATTTCTGCAGATGTCTGTGAAGAATTGCTGGTGAAGATGGTCTCCTTCCACGTTACTGGTTTAGCATGTAGGCTCAGGTGTAAGTTACCTTCAATACTTCCCTCCCATCCCTCTTCTCTCAAGCATGTTTTGCCTCGTATTCTTAGATATAGAACTTGATTCACAGGTTTGTGGTGTTCATCTGGCCTTGCATCTGTCCACAGGTAGGTCCTTTCATAGGATTTTAGTGAATTTTATGCTTTGAAGCGTTCATTTAGATACTTGAGCAGAAAACCAAGAGTGCTGACTCTTGGTTCTGATTCTGCCCCTCTGCACTCAGCCTGTCTGAATGAAAACCTATAACTGTACTGTAATTAGCAACATCTAATCCCTTTTGCCCACTTCTGAAGTCAGAGCTGTGCATACTCCTAATTTTTTCCCATCCAGTCAGTGTCAAAGAGGGCGAGCCAGAAAAACAATTTCCCCTCCCCACGCACAAGCCACTGTCTATATTGAGATCTGAATTTTCTAAGGGAGTGGGTGTGATCCTGACATCTGGATTTAATCCAGACTCAAATTCCAGGCTTAGATCTGAGAACTTCCACCTCCGGTCCTGAGACCAGCAGTTAGTTCTTAGAGAGGACTTCATTTATTTGCCTTTTAAGGCAAAATTCGAGGGTTGAAGTAGTAGCTGCATAGTGACAATTCTTCCCACACTGAATTTCTGCAACACGTTTTCCTGACTTGGAGCCAGTGTCTTCTTCACATGACAGAACAGGAAATCTCATTTCTTTCTAGGACCCTCTGCTCAGTAGAGAATTTGACCAAGCTGGAGAAGCTACTGGATGCTGAGGCTCATGTTACAGAGAGGCTGAGCAACACCCCTGTGTCACCACCATGGGCCAGGCAAGATTTGTACCTGTCTCGTACAAACAAGTGTAAGTGGTTTTGTTCCCCAGTGTAATGGATGTCTTTTAAAATCCATGAACAGCTGGTGGGTCCTCACAAGGCTGTTGGGTCAGGACACTTTTCCTGTCTGCCAGGCCCCAGGAGCTGCCCATTGATGCAGAGGAGTTTGGTCTCTTGGCAAAGGCCCATTGCAGGGGCGTGACTGAGGCTCAGCCTGGACAGCAGAAGTTGTTGCCACACTCATACAAGGTACCCTGCCCTCCTCCTGAAGGGCACCACCCCACACCAGGGCTGCTGCAGTCTACAGCCCAGCTGATTAACACATCCAGCAGTGGCTTATCTTAATCCTGGAGTACCTCCCTAACATCTCTCCAGTTGCTTCAGATGTTGAAAATCACACAATGGCCTTTTTTTCAATCTTGCATCCTTGGGTTTGTCTTGCTTTGTGCAGCACACGGCAGGAAATGATACACTAATCCTTCCAGCTACTGTCAGCTTTGCTGCACTTGCTGTGACTTGCATTCACACCCTCATTTCCTCCTCTCTTACACAGTTTTCCTCCTCTTAGAAAGAACCAGTAGACCCCAACCAGTATATTTTTAGTTATGATTATTTCAGGTATTCAGCCTGTCATTTTTTTTTGCTTATCTCAGCCCTTGTTTCTCCCCATTAGGTACTCAGGCAGAAACACCATCTTCTGTGTCCAGTTTAGGAGCCTGAACTGCCTATATAGTCAGGAGAGAAAAAATACCCTAGAAAACATGAATCCAAGTGCTTCCTCTGTAACAGTGTGAGATGGGGAAAGGACTTGGATTTTTAGTGAGAGCTCTATAGGTATCTGTAACTGAGGTTTCCAGAAAGTATTTAAGTAGGTAGCCTGCTCCTTTCTGTATAGCAAGGACAGCTAACAGAGGAGAGAAGTGGGTGTCTCCTCTTTGTCTGAATTTGAACACTTAAGGCCCAGAGAGACACTTTAAGTCTTGCTTGCATAGTAAAGCATCTTTACTACACCAGGTATCCGTAGTGAGCCCCTGCTGGTGCTCATATCTGTGTTACTGTGGGCATTGGCAGGAAGGTGGAAGTTAAAGCAGAGGTGGGATTGTCAAAGTCCTTGAGAACAAGAAATCAGCTCACAGCAGTGAAAAATGCTGTGCTGGAGCCCATGTGCATCTCTCTTAGAGCAATGGCAGTGCTAGGAATTTTCTGTTGAGCAGCAGATTGTTGGAAATCAAGGGCATACCTTGTTCTCTGCTGGTTTTGGCTGGGATAGAGTTAGTTCCCTTCATAGCAGCTTGTATGGGGCTGTGCTTTGGATTTGTGATGAAAACAGTGATGAGAGCACAGGGATGTTTTCATCATTGCTGAACAGTGCTTGTGCAGTGTCAAGGGCTTTTCTGTTTCTCACACTGTCCTGCCAGCAAGTAGGCTGGGGGTGCACAAGAAGTTGGAAGGGGGTGACCCCAACTGAGCAAAGGCATATTCCACACCATATGACATCAAGCTCAGCAATAAAACTGTGAGGGTGGAGGTTAGCTGGGGCTTCCATAGCTCAGGGTCTGGCTGGGCATTGGTCAGTTCATGGTGAGCAATTGTTTTTTTGGCATCATTTGTTTTTCTGGGGTTTGGTTTGGTTTTGGTTGGTTTTTTTGTTGTTGTTTTTTTGTTTGTCTTTTTTTTTTTTAGTGTTCTCTGCCTGTTGTTTTTGTCCTCTTTTTTGGTTATTAAATCATCTTTATCTCAAACCACAGATTTTTACACTTTCACTCTTGTGATTATCTCTCCCATCCTACAGCAGAGGAGTGAGTGAGGGGCTGTGTGGGGATTTGCTGCCTGCTGGAATTAAACCATGACTAGAAAATCATCTCTCTAACTTGTCTACCTGTCACATGGGCCCACTATGGACAATTGATGAGGCAGTAGCATATTAAAAGTGCCCTCACTCCTCCCCAGTTACCACAGACTCAGTTTGACACAGTAAGTTAAATCCTTTGTATAAGTTGATGTAGTTTTGTTTGCCAAAATGGAGGTTCTCTGACTAGGCAGTTTTTAATCAGTACTATTTCCTGCAGCTGTACATGCTGCCTTTCTGTTCCCAAGTGTAGCAGTACAAGTAAGATTGCCTTTTCAGCCTGGAGATAGGGATAAAAGCATCCAGTGAAGTCCTAATAGTCTCTGGTCTCTTTTAGGTGAGTGAAATGATGTGATTTTAAGGCTGTCACCTTAAAATGTCTATTGTAGGCACAGTACACCTACTGGTAAGGCTGGTTACTGTAGTTTGTTTCAGCAAAGGCTTCTTCTTCTTTTATTCATCTGGTAATGTAATTTCTTCAGCAAGGATCCATAATTCAGTTAAGTAAGGAGAAGGAGAAGCATTTCATAGTGAAATACCTGCTGGTGACGTGAGAAGGTGGGGAAAATCCCCTTCCTGACTAGACCCAAGCTGGGCGTTCCCATGTGGGTATTATCCTGTGAATGAGCACCCAGTGAGGCAACAGAACTCTCTTACCTGAGTGGTTTCCCTTCTCATCCAGCTATTCCATGGCATTAGATATTGCTGGTCTTGTTTTAAGAATTGTCTTGGGGAAAGCAAGCAATAAACAGAGGAAAGTGTAAAGCAGTTTTGATCTTTCATTGTTTCCCTCAATGGTCAGGGAAACTTTATACATTTAGAATTAGTTGTTATAGTTAGTATTAGTTGCTGTAGTTCTATAATCAGAATTAGCTCTGTGAAAGAAACAATCCAAAGGGATGGAAGTGGCCAAGCAGTGGAGCAGAAGGATGCCTGACATTTAAGTGGAGATGTTCCAGACATGAAAATAGCATGAAAGTGTGTGGTAACAGGGTATGAAACATCACGGGACCAAACCCACTCCTGTGAGTGGGAGAGTCTGTGTAACACCACAGCCTGTGTGCACAGCAGAAAACTGGAAGGATGAGCATACAGCCTTCTTGGGGTCCAGCTCCAAATGTTTCCACCTCCCAATGCAAATGTTGGTGCATTCTGCCCACGGGGTTTGCTGTGCTGTTTTGCAATAGCTCTCATTGCTTAACCTTTGGGGTGCAAGACATACTATCCCTCCTTGTGCTCCAAAGATTATAGATAAAGTTAGAGGGTGGTGATAAGGTATAAAGATGAGAAGAGCGTCAGCAATAGGGAAGAAGGGGCCTGTGCTGAAATATTAAGGGAGGGCAATCATATCTCCAAATCTGAACTTGGGAGCTGCAGATCAGAGGAACTTTGTGGCGTATTGAGATTGTTGGAGTAGATGACGCTTCTGTTCCTTGTTTGCCTTTTGTACTGAGCTCTTCAAAAAGCTGGCAAGTGCTCTGTGTGCACTGTCTTACAAACAGCCTCAGTCATGGAAAGCTCTGGGCTCTACTTCCAAGGCTCCCGGGCCGCTCTGCCTGCCAAGCAGCACAGGCGGTACCAGGAGGAGTGCGAGCGAGGATGCCAGGACAGCTGGAATGGGAGGTTATTTGGGGCACTGTGACCCTGCTGGCAGCCTTGTCTGCATGTGGTTTATTTGACCTGATGGTTCTGCAGCTGCTTTGAACACCATTCCAGCTGAAGCTGTGCAAGCAAACCTAGTCATGTTGTGTTGGCTTGGGGGAGAGGTAATGGTTGGAAAATGTGTCGCTCTTGTATCTTCAGGAGATGTGGTAAAGAACCTGGAGCCTCTAAGGTCTTCTTTTCAGGAATCCCTCTGCTTAATCAGCACGTGCTTTCTCTTGGAAATGCATATTGTCCCAGCCCTGGGCAAAGAAGATAAAAACTGATTCTAGGGAATGTCCTAGAAGGAGATGGAAGTGCAAATGTTGCATATTTAAAAAGTTGAAAGGGATCTGCTGAGAAATTAAGACCGAAATGGCAAAAATACAAACCTGGAGTTAAGTAATTTTCTTCTGTGCCCAGTTTCTCATGTCACATGGACTGTAAGAGCAAACCAAGGGAGAGTGGAGGGTTGTTGCTGGCTTAGCACTAGTGATGGATCATGTGATTGACCTGTGGTTTGTGGTTTTATAGAGAAGTCTGGTCATCTTATGGAGCTTTTATAAATATTAGAAAATCTTGTCTCTTCAGACTTGCAAATTGCAGCCCAAAAATTCCTGCAGCCATCCCACACGCTTTTAGGAAACCTAGAGTGTAGTTGTGATGATTTAGTTTTGTACTTCCTTATCTTTATTTTTAAAGACTTCTAGTCTTGACAAGTCTCTGCTTCAAAGTTTAACTTGAAAAAGCAATTCAGAATTCATGTTCTCAAAGAGATGCATCTTGTTTCCACCGTGAAACTTGATAATGCATTAATTAATAAAAAATAATTCAGTGTTAGGCCATTGAATTGAGACACACCCTCTAGGCATTGATAAGGATGATTGACCACATAGGGAGGAAGTACTGAGCCCTGTGAGAGTGAGGTGTGGTGGCTCTGTGTGGAGAGGTGATTTGGGGTGAGGGGTAGCTGATTCTCTCCAGCCATCAGTATCACCAGCAAACTTTCAGATTAGCTCCATTGCACAAGGCGGTGGCTGAACTGTTTCCTCAAAAGCCCTGATGACAGTTCTGTGTTTCTGTTGTTTGGCACTTTGAAGCCTGCAAATACAGCAGAGATGACTTATTATTTGTGTTTAACAAGTAGAGGGGTGGCTGGGTTGCCTTGCAATGTTTTCCCTCATTCACTACTTAAAGGTTAATTCTTCTGCCTCTGATGGAGTGTGCTGAGCAATCTCTGTGTCCAGGTGTGTGTGAGGTAGGGGTTTTTTTGCCAAGCTGAATTTTGTGAGGCAACAATTGGAAGAAGTAGTTTTGGGGAGAGATGCCAGGCTGGGCAACACACACTAACTAGGCCAGGCTCTGTGATACGGAGCAGATGTTAACCCTGTCCAACCTGCAGCAGGATGAGACCTTGTAGTGGAGGGTGGGGTGCCTGGGAAGGGAGCAGCCACCATTTCAGCTACAAACAGGAACCAACAACTGTAATGTGTGAAGGTGTGCAAACCCTCTGGATCCTTGTGGTGAAATCCAGGAGGGTCTTCAGGGCTTGCATGGCACCTGGTCTTGCACTTAAGTTGGAGGAGGGAGAGAGGAGGCTGGTGCTTGGCACAGCAGACAACTGAGCTGTTCTTTGGTGGGTGAGTGAGGGGGGCAAGCTCTGGGTTCCCTTGTGAGCCTTTGGCACCACAGATTGCTCTGTCCTGCCTGCCCTCTCTGTACTTCTGAGGTAGTAACCTTTCCTGTGTTTACTTCAGCTTCATTTACCCTGAAGGACAATGAGATTTTGAGCGAGTAATTGAGATTTAAAGCTCCAATTACAAGAGCCAATAAACTAGAGATGCTTCCTAAGCTCATGTTTTAATTGGAAGAAGTGATTCCAGTACGTCCTTCCCGAAGTCCTTGCACTGTCTCTTGTGTTTGATAGCCAGTGACCTGGTTTTCTTAGAGTGATCTCACAGTAGTCCCTCACCCAGCTGCACTTGGGTGAGGAAGAACAGTGTGTGTGTGTATGGTGATGGTGCATGTACTGTGAATTTGATTGCTCTGCTACTTAGAGTTTCCTTGGGTAAAAATACTGTTTTATGTTTACTTGGCAGCTTTTCTCCTTTCTACTTGTCCTGGTTTAATTGTGTGGAGTTGTGTCTGTTCCCTGGTGTGCTGTCAGTTGTGCATGTTGTGGAATACAATGCCTTTGAGGGTGTTAGTGAGCACAAGTGACACCTCAATAAGGGTCCCCAGAGACATGGTTTTAGTACTAAGCTGCCCCCATCTCCCAACAGTTGTCAGTTTAGGGCTTATTAGTCACCCATCCCTCCTTTGAAACTATTTTTAATGCTCTGTGCTGAGTCCTCAGAAGCCCTGTTAGGTTTTGCCATCTTTGCTGACAGTGGCTGCTTTTTAATTGCTCATGTAACAGAAGCAGGGCTTGAAAACTCAATCAACATTATCTCAGCTTATCTCCCTGTCACCAGTGGATTTAAGCAGATCAAGACATTCATAGCCATCATGTGTAGGTGCAAAACACAGCCAGCTGCAGAGGCCAGGGCAGATGACATGCCCCTACACTGCCCTCCCAGGTGTCAGCCCGTGGCCTTGCCCACGGTCAGTCTCTGCCTCCCTGCTGGCAGATGGGCTCTGCGCTGTCATGGTCAGGGCCAAGTGAACAACCTGGCTCTGCCAGCACATGACCACTCCTAACTTCAGCTGCAGTGTCAGGCCCTTTTCTCCACTGGCCTTTGCAGCACTTTGTCTCAGGGCTGTGACTGCCTCTGTGCAAGCTGAGGAGTCAGGGGAAGAAGTGACTTGTGATAGCACAGCCCAGCACAGGGAGGTGTGGGGGAGAAGGGCAGGGCTGCAGGTGAAGCACAGTGTGGGGAGCCAGGGTTCAGCTGT
Organism: Pseudopipra pipra; assembly: GCF_036250125.1. Taxonomy (NCBI): domain Eukaryota; kingdom Metazoa; phylum Chordata; class Aves; order Passeriformes; family Pipridae; genus Pseudopipra; species Pseudopipra pipra. Next base: position 15,219,851 of record NC_087559.1, read on the forward strand.
CTGTCAGGATTTGGTACAGCTCCTTGGCTGGAGCCTCATATCTGCCTGCCCTGGTCTGTTTGCAATCTCATCTCTATCCTGTGTCGTGGATTATGTCAGTGTGGTTTGGGCAGTGGTTTGTGAACAGGCTCCAGGCTGCTGTTACTTCCTCAGGGGAGATGGGAAGAGCCTGATGTGTCTGCTGGCTAAAAGCTTGGCAGAGAGCAGGCTGGGCAAAGCAGCTGCTGCTGGGCTGGGGTCTGGCATTACCCATGGCCTGCTTCTGTGCTTAATGAGCTACCTTATCTGTCATGTTCCCCGTGGCAGATGGGGTCTCTTCAGGATTAATTAAGGATCATAACTGTGACCTAGTTACCAGACTTGCACTATTGTTATTGGAGCTCTTTGCTGTTTGAGAGCACTTCTTACCCTTGCCTGCTCTGGTTACTCGCTCCATACATCCTCCTGGGACTGACTCTGAGCCCCAGGCAGGATCACATTACATTAATTTCTCTAATAGATCCCTGCTTTACCTGTGGGTAGGTAACTGGCTGCTTCCTGCTTGCAGTGCACCACTCGGTGTGTGGATGAGAAATGCTGGCACACATCTGTCACAGGGTTGTCTCCCTTTTGGGAGCAAGGGGAAAGATCAGCTGCAAGATTAGGGATGATGATGCTGGACACAACATCTTCATAGCTCAGTTCCATACTGCCATGCCTTAAACCATAAGAATGCTGAAGGGTTATCCCAGGGTCTCTCTTCTTTTGGCTGCTCAAATCTTTCTCATTTCCAGTTTGTGCTTTATTGTAGTAAGCCTTTAGGGATGCTTCCCATAAAGGAGCAGAAGTGACTAGAGCTCAGTAAGTAAATTGAGTTCAAGCTCTTCTAACCCTGCTTCTTGCCTGCCAAATTTTCAGACAGAGCACTGTTCTAGCTGAGAACAGTGTCAGTCTCAGTCCTGTATTCCTGTGGTCTGCAGACCTGCTACAACCCAATCCTTCTTCAGCTGGGGATGGGATGCACCACAGGGATCATGGTGGGGACTTGTCCCCGTGCATCTTCCTGCTCTCTCCTTCCCTCCCTTTGCTGCTGGTTTAATGGGAGCTTGCCTTGCCCACTGGATGGAGTCCTGTGCAGCTGGGCCATTGCACGAGCTCACAGCCTCGTGCACCAGGGCTGCACATGGCACATTTACTGTTCACGTGAGAAAGGTTTATGTTCCTGAAGCTCCTCTCAGTGCCCCATGGATCTGTTCCTTAACTAACCTGATGCTCTGCTCAGGGTCTGATCACGTCCTCAGTGGGATCCCAGCAGTTCCCGCTGGTTTTGGACGGAGGAGCACAAAGGAGGCTGTTCAGTGGGACCCCTGGGAAACAGCTCTTCACTTTGTCCTCAGAAGCCCGTGTGGAGGGAGAACTGCTCGGCTTTTCTCCTCTGCCTTGAAAAACATCTCTTTTGTTCCAGTGACCTGCTTATTATGTAGGTCAGCATCAACTGGAAAAGAAAAACAATTTCAAAAGTAGGAGAAATATAGCAGGGCTCCTCCACTGAGCAGTTCTTTCTGGAAAAGCAGGGAGAGTTGTCCTGGGGGAGGTGGCAGGTAGCATGGCCTGTTCCTCTTCCACCCACCCTGGGCAGGGCAGCTGTAAGCTTTGTTTTGTAAAAGAGGAAGTGGTTTCTGCTGGTCTTTACCTGTGTCTGCACAGCAGAGTCTAGTGCCATGTTGCTGGAGGAGCAGTCCCTGCTGGGAGACAGCTGTCCTGCCAGGGTGAAAAGGGGACACAGAACAAGCAAACGCCTCTGAATGCCAAAAGTAAAACTGGGACCTGAACCAAAATTCATCTCAGTGTCGTGCCAGTGCCATTACCCTGGGGCTGCCTCACTGTGCTTGTAGCAGAGCTGACACCTTGTGATACCCACTGAGCAAAAAGAAAGCACTTAGCATAAACTCTTGACTCCTGTAACCTAAGCAGGGGACAAATTGCTCTGTGCACAAGAGGTTTGGTGAAGTCCAACTTCACACATACTTGCCTCTGATGCAGTGACTCTTAATATCCCTTAGTATCCTCACTTCTCTCCCAAATCCTCTAATAAATAGCAGCTGGGCAGGAGATATCCTGTGCCCTGGCTACTTCCCAGTTGGAAAAGTGTGTATATGTGTGTGTGCCTGCTGCCCAGCCAGCAGGCAGGTAGAGAGCTGCAGCCCTTCCTTGGCAGAAGCAGGAATGTAGCTCTCCTCTCTGCCTACTCACTGAGGGATTTCTCTTTTCCTTCAAAATGTGTGGAAGTGCTCATTTTGAGACAGCCAGTCTTGACAGGAGAAGCAAAAAATCACTCACAAACTTCACTAGTATCTAAATGAGGCAACACAATCTCATAATTGTTACCTTAGAAAATGATATTTCAGTATGCTGATTTTTGGCAATGAAAAGGCATATGGGGAGGTGGGTTGTGCAGTGAGCAGAGGGCTCTGCCTGCCTCTGCTGTTTACTGGGTCCACTGCCCATTCACCCAGGCTAAAGCTGAGTGCTTGAAGCCTCTCCAGTTGCTGGAGGCTCCTGGCATAGACTCTTGTGCTTGAAGGTGCATTGACCTTTTCCCAGAACACAGGTTCTTGTAGAGCTACTTGCTCTATTTCACATGCAGCCTCCTGCAGCCTTTGTTCCTCACTTTATACCAGCATGTGCTGTGCTGACTAGATAAAGCAAATTTGTCTGTGACTGGACTGTCCTTCCTCTTTAGCATCTTGATCTTGCTGGTTTCTGTTTAATATCTGCAGAGCTCTCTGTGGATCCCAGTTCTGCTGTCTAACCCAAGGGTAGGCATTCCTTGTCTCATCACAGCACAGTTGTCTGGAGAGAAGTCAATGCAGGAAGCAACACAGCAATGAAATTTTGAACAGAATGACACTTTTTCACCTACAGTAAAAGGACTTCTCCCATGCTTTGTGCACTCACACGGAGCAGACCATTAAGGAAGCAGGCAAGCAGGCATGTGTCTTAGCTGGAGGCACTGCCCTGTGATCTGCCACAGCTTGGAAGTCTTAGTCAAGATGTAGGATTAGGGTACATTGCTAGCACAAGATTTTCTGAGTTAGCAGGGGATGGTTCCCTGAGGCTGGGATTGTCACATTGGCTTGGTGGGTCCTTGCACAATGAGGCTACTGTGTGCTGGAGACAGCAGAGTGCTGGAGCTGTCATGTACTTGTGGTGAGAGCGTGGAGGATGGCCTGTTATCTGTGCTTGGAGGAAGGGTTTGATTAGAAACTGTCTCATAAATGTGTGGTTGTTGAATGAGCTGCTCCTTCAGTGTGCATGAGCCATCTCCACGTACGTGACAAGTGCATCTGTCCTGGGCAGGCAGGCAGCTGCTCTAAAGGAAAGCAGATGAGCTTTCCTCATCACAAGCTTTTCCTCATCAAGCTTTTTCTAAATTGCTCCCTGCATGGAGCAATTCTCCAACAATATTAAATACAGCAGAAAGGATGAGTCAAGCAGATCTTGTCAAGGCTGACCTATTTTTTTCTCTTTTTGGTTTTGTTATAAATTGAATCCACCGTGTCACAGGGCACAGTGCTGTTCTCAGCACGACTGGTGGCAACAAGTAGCTACCCAGGAATTATATGTATTGTGTGGTAGCTGGGGAGAACCTCTTGTTCCCAGCATCTCTGACCTATCTGTGACTTGTCATGAAATTGTGGAACTTAAGTAATGGATGATTAGGCTGTGAGAAAATAATTTTAGCCACTGGTTAACTGAGTTTACTTATGTGTGTCTCATTGTCTTCAGAAGCTGGTGAGGTAATAAATTTAGTAAGATGAAGTGTCCAGCTCAGGTTCTTAAATGGGAAGCAAGGCAACCTGGTGTTGCAATGAATGGTGATGCTTTCCTGAGGGAATAATGGGTGTTACTGTCCAGACATAAACCAGTCCTGAGGTATTAGAAGGCAGGTTGAGTCCTGTGCAGGCAGTCTGGGATTCTCACACCCCTGGATGTGGGAAGTGTCTGGTATTGTTTTGGATAAGACATGAGGTCAGGTGGCCTTGGACTTGACCTCCTGACATGGAGGCATCAGCAACACTCTGCCCAGCCTGGGGCTCTGCACAGCTTTCTGTTGTGACAGCACATCTCCCATTTGCTCAACTTTGCTTAGCTCATATCAAGATAAGTCTTGATATTGTTTAACACAGGTTTGCACCCAAACCACGGACAACAGTTCAACAGTTACTGTAGCTTTAGATGTTGCCAAACTTGCAGGCAGTGAGAGAGAGCTGTATTGGAACGTGGAGGGTCTTTAAAACACCAGCCTGGGTCTTAAAAAATGATTTGGGATGCTGGTGAGTAGTTGTCCCACTAGTTACTTGTCTTGCAAACTTCAGTTGTCCAATGAATGAATCAAGTTTTATTTGAATTAATCTTGAAGTAAAGGATGCCTGAAGAAGCAAAACAACTTGGCAGTTTGTGCTGCAGTGAGCTCGCTGCAACTCTTTCCCACACATCCCCCACCCTGCCAGTGCTCAGGTCTTGGCTTCCACCTCTGTATTGGTGCAGTGGTCCCAGCCCCAACCTGGACTTCCCAGGGTGGGAGTGAGGAGCATAGATGGGCCCTGCTGGGCAAGAGAGGAAGGACCTGGAGATGACTGTGCACCTCTGGATGCATGTTGAGGGACGTGAGGAGGCAGCCTGTGTCCCTGTCCCTGCACAGTTGTCTTGCCCAGACAATGCTGAGTAAAGTGGGCAGGACACCCTCCTTAGGGGGTGGCTTAATTACAGCCAGACAAAGCCTTGGTGATCACAGCCTCCAGTAAAGCTTCTGACGTCTGTGGTTGCTCATCCCAGTGGAGTGGGACCACACAGGGCACTGTCTTCACAGCTCTCTTGTGCTGGGTGAAATCGTGTTGGGGGGGACAAGAAAATAGCCCAGTGTCCCAGCATGAATCAGCCATCCATTTATATACAGCTCCTGCTTCTCCAGTGGTGCCAGGCAGTCCTGCACGGTGATGGGCTGCACAGACAGAGCAGTGACTCTCCTCTTGTGACAGGAGGGTTTATGCCAGGCAGTTGTGGCTGGCTACTGTTGGTGACAGGAGAACAAGATTGGGACTGAAGAGCTTCCCTACTCTCTGGGCATTCAGGGCTGAAGATGTGATTGCTAGGTCATGACTGTTCAAATGTTTTGGGTTGGAGGTTCAGCCTATATCCCTAGGAGTTGAGGAGATGAGCCTAGAAACAAGAATTTTCTGATTTGGTGTCTTTTCAGATTTGGTTTTGCAATTCTCTCGTGTTTTAAAGGATTTTTGCTAGGCCATTATACAGTTTGCTACTGGCTTCCTTTTCCATCTGTTCAAAGCTCAACTTCATGGTGGCACACAGTTGTGCTGTGGTTGTGCTGGCCAACTGCCAGCAGCTTTGAACCTGGTGGCCATTCCTCAGTTCAGTGAAAAGCTCAAAGAACAGTAAAGCTTTTAAAGGTTCCTAAGGGATCTCTAAAACCACAAAGCCAGTGGATAGAGACCTTGCTGTACACTGCCCAAGAAACAGGATGTAGCAGGCTCAAACCATGTAGTAGCCATGAGGAAAAAAAAAAACCACAATCATGTAGAAACTAATTATCCAAATGCTAAATCCATGAGGGACCTGGTTTCCTTAGGTCTGCTGTTGATGGAGCTCTTTGCATGGCAGAGGAAAGGAAATTGCTTACAAAGTAGAAACTAAATGAGTGGAAAAAATTTCTGGATTGCCTGCAACTATTTGTCAGTAGTGTAAGGCAGACAAAGGTTAAACATTAATTTCTATCGATCTCTTCTGGACTTTTTTTTCACTTGTCCAGTGCTAATTCAGTGTAGCAGTCTGGAGGGTGGGATGGCACACGCAGTGCTGAGGGCAAGAGGTGCTTTTGGGTGAGGATACAGTGTGGAACATCCACCTTTGTGGGATACCCTGCCAGGCCAGGGCTGCTGGTGCCAGGTAGGCCAAGTGCCACTGAGCTGCTGGAGGGGGTGTGTGCTCTGCCTCAGGCAAGATGCTGCTCACAGCAGGAGGGTTTGGCCTTGGCAGCCAGGGCTGCTGCCTCGGTGAGATCCCCTGGTGCAGCCAGGGCCCTTCTGTACGGTGGTGTCTGGTGGTGTCTGGAGAGATGAGGAGGTGATGACTGAGCCTGTGCTATAACCCCTGCCCTGGGTTTCTCCAAGCCCGTCACTTATGAGTCACTGTTTGTTTATTTACTGAGCACACGCAAATCATATCAATACAGAGTGAGGCTGTTACAGACACTGCTGTTTGGACATCAGGCTGTTTGCAGAGCAGAGGCAGAGTAGTTGCACAACCTCTGTAAGTAGTCACCCATTCCTAAGAAAACCAGTCAGATAAATCAGTTTTTCCACCTGACCAATTGCTTTAGCCCAATGACCAGACTCTCTGCTTGCTTTTACTGTGTAAGGGGTTTGATTTTCCTGCTGCAAATGTGTGAGCTTTGTATCATCTTTCCACCTCCCCTACTGCATAAAAGCATTAAGTCAAAATCTGTAAGAGCATCACATCCTTATGGCTGCATTTCACTTGGGAAGGGGCTGTATAAAAGGTACAAGTAACTTAATTTACTGTGGTTACTTGTGATTTTACTTTTTGATGCTAGAGCTTCCTCTCCACAGCCTAAGCCCCAAGCCCCATTAGGAGTGCTGGTATCACCAGCAGAGCAGTGACCAAGGCTCAGCTTTGGGTGCAGTGTTTAGTGCTGCACATGGATATATTCACCTATGTAAGAGCTTATGGTGGGGTTGTCACCAGGAACCTTTCTAAATATGACATCTGAAGGTAAGATGCAGGTGTGTCTTTATAGGAGCAAGGAATTGTTCCTGTAACTATGCAAGAAATATATATATATACAGCAGTTAGAATAAAGTGAGGCTTTGCTGTTTGGCTGAAGTCGTAGGATCACAGCAACCCATTTCAGATGTTGAAGAGAATCTGCTTTAGCACAGTCCTCAGCTTAGATAACAGGCCATGGGTAGGTGCTAGCTGTTGAGCTAGCTTGAGAGAGCTGGGAATCTCTGTTTATAATTAATGTAAATAAGTCATGATGGAAAATTGTCATCCTCCTCTTCTTTGAGTCGTTTTTATCCATGACACCAATGATTGCAACATCAGTGTGAGTAATCCCAGGCATGGGATTTATCTAAGGCTCTCTTTCATCCAAGGTTTGACTGTTTGTTTGCAGTGTTGTAATACTTTACAAACAAGGAGCAGAGCAGCCCTGTGCGGAGGTGTCTGCCCTCTTTGGGGATGGTGGCCTGTCTTCTCACGCTCACAAGAGACAGAAGGAGGAACTAAACACATGAGACACTTTAAGAAACGAGCCTGCAAAATCCCAAACCACCAGGCAAGGCTTTGTTTCGCTCAAACATTGAGCCCTGAATACTTCAGTCTTGGCTGACTACATGTGACAAGCGAGTCAGACCAAATGTCCATCCAGCTAGTAGCAGACAGTAAGGGAAGAGGCTGGTTTGCCCTGTGCTCTTGGCAATGCCCTGAGCCAGAGGATACAGCCCAGGAGTAAAAAAAAATAATAGTGTTAAGTGTTAAAAGAATAAAAGTGCTGGTGAACCCATTCTGCCTTGATCTAACCCTTTTATGAACTTGACTAGTTTGGATCCGGAACCTGGCAATGAGTTACACAGCTCTGTGTCATTTGGAAATTAACTTCCTTCTAAGAAAACAGATTTTGTGTTCAATGTCAGCTGCTCTCTCCTGCCCTCTAGAATAGCATATCACTCTCTCATAAAACTTGCTGGTCTTTACTCTCAGGGTTTGAAAGGCATACGGTTTCGCTTTGGCCAAGTATCCCGTAATGTCAACAGCTTGCATTTCTGACATCTTTTGTCATGGTGTGAGTGTTTATGGCAACTATGTTGTGCTAGAGGGTTTTTTCCTTGAAGGTCAGGGTAGTTGCAGATGAAATAGCCTGTCCCTCCCTGTGCCACCCCTGTGCTGTACCTCTGCAGTTTCTAATAAATGTTTGCTGATTGGAATAATTACCCTTGGAATAACCCTAATTGTTCAAAAAGTTACTTACCAAGTCAGGTCCTGCCCCTCTGCCTTATAGTTAGGAGCCTTTTTGGTGGACCTAGGTTTGCAAGGAGGACCATTTTGCATAACTAGGAAAACAAAACTGTACACTCTAGGCATGAAGTTTTCCTACCCCCGAAATCAGACACTGTCTCTCTTCAGGTGAATACAAAATACTGAAAGATGCATAATAAAAAATAACAGGAGTTGGAAGCAACTGGCCTAACACCTCAGCTCTAATTATAACAGTGTTCAGCCACTGCCTGCACTTGGCAGAGGTACTGGCTTCTGTGAACAAGTCACCCAGCTTGAACCATGCTTGGCCATTCTCCAGGTTTAGTGTGGCATTTTTCTGGGCAGGCAGCACCTTTATCATGCTGGTTCTCCAGGGAAGTCCCTCACAGAGAACAAATTTCAGTGGATCACTTCCTCATTCTGCTCTTCTGCTTTTACTATCTCAGGCTAAAAGTTACCAGGAGCTTTTCAGCTGGGTAGTAGCCATATGGCCCCTGAACTGGCATAAGCATGAATGCAGCTGTGGCAGAGGCTGTGGAGCTTGCTCACATCAGTGGAAGGTCTGGTCCTTCTGTGCAGTGGTGGTTACTCAAGGAACCAGGCAACCCCTGAGGAGCAGCTGACTGTGACATTCCCCCTGTTCTCCTCCTGGCTGCTTGGAGCATCCTGAAGCCCAGCAGGTATTTTCCACTCAGCTGTGGTAGCAGGCTGTGTAGATAAATAGCTACATATTCAGCAGGCTGAGCAGAAGGGCCTGTGTGTGTCTCCATTTAGACTGGTCTGGACTTTGTCATGTTTTGCCTCCCCTTCCCAGATGTTTCCTTCTGCACTTCAATAAGGCGGGGTATGGCATCACTTTTGGTTTTGTCTTTGGAAGAGTAAACAAAACAGAAGGCCAAAAGCTAGCTACTTAAAACACATTCCTCTGCTGTGACTGGGGGAAAATCTCGACTTCAGATACAGGCATCCACTGTTTGCATTGCTCATTCTCCTGGCAGGGGTTATGGCTTTGTCTGCCTCACTTGGTTGAAGCCTAACCTTTCTGATGTTTCCATTTTTGAAATGCCTGATATGCTGTTTGTTCTTCCCATGGATCCTGGGTTTCAGCTGCTTCTCACAACTCTGGGAGATGATAAAAAGAGATCTCATACAATGGGTCAAGGTACAGTTCTAGACAGGAATGTGCTTGGTCTTGACAGGGCTTGGTTTATCTGTCAGGCTCATTGCAGGCCTGGCATTGAGCTGAAAGGCAGAGACAGAGGAATGTGTCTGCTCTCCAAGAGGGAGTAAACCTGACCAAGAAATGCAGGGCTGGGTGACTTGCAGTGGGACAGAAATTCTTCTGAGAAGGCCTAAGGTGCTGCAGGAGACAGTGGCTTCTCCTACATCTCAGGATGACTCCAAGCAGCACATCTGAAACTCATTGAAGCTGTAGCACCTCCCTTTTTTTTTTTACTTGTCCATCTTCCTGTGACAACCAGCTGCTTTCTTCCCCTTTCTGTTTTCACAGGAGAAAAAACAGAACAAGTTGCTTCCTGAAGGTGGAATTGGGAGAGATGGCTGTGATCACTGGCTCCTGCCCCTTCACTCCAAAGGGTTTGTCCTGCTGCCAGGAACTGCATGTTGCTGTTCCTTGGTGTCTGTGAGTGCTTGGTGAGCTTCACCCTTGGAGCAAGCCTGAATTGCTGAGGATATTCAAGAGATAAAGTGAAATCCAGAAGCTGAATATAGGCACTTTTAAGGGTCGGGACATGATAGGAACTAGCCTGCTGAATCTGTGTTCGGAGTGGAGAATTCACATCCATTTGCAGAAGACTGAAGCTAGTCTGTGAGATATCCTCTGCTCCTCCCATTCCCCAGCACTTAATACAGTATTAAAGTCTGTTGCAGCAGTTTGAAGGACTCACACTTTCCTCTGTACAATGGTTTATATCTAATACAGTAATGTTTATGCTCTTCCCTCATACTGGTGGTGAATCTCCCTGTGTGACAAGCTCTTCATTCATTGGCATGACCATGGCAAGCCTGCTTTTAGCACTGTTTCCAAACTTAGCCAGCGCTTAGAACAGATTGTTAGAGAACAGCAAGCTGGCACTGCTAACAAGGTGAGCTCAGGGGTTGTTCTGGGCTCTCAGCTGTCTGCCGGGTCTCTGTCACCTCAGAAATAGCCTTCCCTGTTACACAGATCCCAAAATGCCGCAGCCAACCTGCCTCACACTGGGCTGTAAGAGAGAGACAAGCAGGAGCTCAGACACTGGGTACCAAGTAGGGTCATTTGCACTGATTCTTTTGGCATGAAGAGGGTTTACTCCACACAAAGACTTGTTGCAATGTGTTTCAACAAGGGAAACACTTTTTCCTTGCTTGGCAGAAGTATTTGTAGCCACACTGAAAGGCTAGTTTGTTACCAGGGAGCTTGTAAGATGTTTGTCCACTTAATCACAAAAAGCTGCAGAGACTGTAAGGATGTTTCTGCAGGTGTCAGAGGGGCCAGCTGGAAGGGAAAAGCAACAAGAATTCCTCCCCATGCTGCTCCCATCTGCCAAGTCATGAGTGCCACCCTGCAATGCCATCACTGTGGGACATGGGCACCACGGTGGTGTTTGAGAATGTCCCGTGGGAACCCACAGTCAGCACCAGTTGGTACTGGTCGGCCTTTGGTTGGTATCTGGCAGGACAGAGCCTGGCTGGCCAGAGCAATGGCTGCAGAAGAAAGTTTGAGCCCAAATGAGAGAGGATGGTTTTAAAGGGAGGCATCAACAGCTAAAATTTCCTTCTCTTCCTCAGACAAGCTGAGGGAGTCCTCAGGTTCAGCTTCTCCGGCCTCTACTAAGTGGGATAGTCAAGCAGCTGTGGATGTTGCTGTAGGAGCAATGACATCACTGACTGAAAGAGGCATTCCTCCTTCTTCCAAGGGGAGCAGTGGCTAAACTGAAGATCTCTCCTTTCTCAAGCAGCTCTGGGAAATTTCTCACAGTGATGAGTTTCATTCCATTTGGTGGGTTGGTGATGGATTCTTTGTTGCCATCAATAAAGAAATGTTCAAGGATGAGGTGCTGGCAAGAAGAGGACTTGGCAGAGCCTTTGAAATGGAGAGCATGAGCAGTTTTCCTCATCAACTTGACCTGTATGGGCTGTGCAAACTGCCATGTCCAGTTTGTCTAACTCCAGGGATGAATTTCCAGCAGAAGTAGCTGCTTCAGCTCCTACAAAGGTACATCAGTTCCTTTACACATGAACTGCTAGGAGAGAGTGACGTTCATACCAAATAAGCCTCAGACATAAATGTCCTCACTTTCATTGCTTCTCAGGGCATTTCTCAGGTGAAAACCCCAGGGCTGGTTATCACTTAACCATATTGTAACATTTGGGAGAGCCTAAACTTGAGGTTTCATATGCCCCTAAAAGTCCTTTTCAATACCCAAGTTTGGCTTTTGTCTAAAACTAACAGTCTTTGTTGTCATGTATTTGTGTTTTTCAGGCTTGAACTAACTCTCCTCCTTTGCACTTTTTAGCTTCTATGAATCTGTTACAGCCCCAGCTTTAAGATGGAGCATCCCCAGGTGCTGGAAAGGTAGAAGGCAAGAGTGGGCCACAAAAGGAGGGCCCCAGCTGCATCATGTCTGAATGAGGAGCTGGAGGAAAGCTGCCAAGATCTTTGTCCTGCACAGGGAACTGCTGCTGGCGTGGAGGAGGTGTTCACACCAGTTCCAGCTCAGGACATGCAGGTGTCTGCTCACAGAGAGTCCGTACTCGCCAAGGTAAAGCAACTAATGGCTAATGCATGTCCCTGCATACACAGACCCTGTACACCCTGAGATGCTGCTCCCCCACTTCCCAACCCTGCTGGAGAACTTCTGGGCTGCCCCATCTCTGTCACCACCACTCAGCAGCCAGGCCCCAGCTGGTCTCCAGTGTGCTGCTCCAGCTGTACCAGGCTGCACCTCCCACACCACAGCTGCCACTTTTGGCACCAGGGTGGGCTGTCCCACTTTCCCCATGTGCAATCCAGCACAGTTCCCTGGGCTGGTTCCTCTCCCTGATATCCACAAGGACATTTCTGCAGGTGTCAGAAGGACCCAACTGGAAAGCTTCCCAAAGGGGCACTGGGATGCCCAAGGCTGCAGCCATCCCTGCTCCTCCCTGAGGAGCACGGGCACCACAGTGACATGGCAGAACACTCCATTGGAACCCGCAGTCAGGGGCATCAGCTGGCCTTTGCCTGCTGACTGGCAGAACGAGGTATGGCTGTGCAGGGCCATGGCCAATGAGGGAAGCTTCAGTCCACCTGTAGCAAAAGAAAAGGGAGCTGATTCCCACAGAAACAACACCCCTTTCTACTCCAGATGCACTGGGGCAGCAGGCTAACACAGCTTCCCCTGGCCTGCCAGGACAGGGGGAAATCGTGCCCTGTGACACTGCCATACAAATGATGGAGAAGGAACAGGACATCCAGCCTAGCAGGGACAGACGCAAGACCAAAGGAGGCCCTCCTGTTTCCAATGAGAGCACAGGCAAGGACAGTCAATTCTTACCCCTCTGCTTTCCACAGAAACTTTGGGAAATGCTGGAAAGTGACCAGTTTCGGTCCATTTGGTGGAGCAATGGTGGAAAATGTGTTGCAATCAATGAAGAACTCTTCAAAGAGGAGGTGCTGGGCAGGGCAGGACCTCAGCGGGTCTTTAACACGAAGAGAATCGAGAGTATTATTCGCCAGCTGAACAGCTATGGATTCACCAAAATGCAGCACGATGACCAGAGATCTGCCTCCCTGCCCGAATTCCTGGCAGAGGAAGGAGCAGTTTCTGCTCACAGCCAGGTACAGCAGCTGCTCTGCACATCAACTAATGCTTGTGGTAGTCTTGGGGGAGAGAGGGACCTTCACTGCAAATGGGGCCTCACCATAGAAGAGATGTAGGTGGGAATGAGAGGTATGGTTTTCATTTTGTTCTCAGGCCATGCTCAGGCAGGTTTGAGTTAGTCTTTCTGACTACTAGAAATGCAGATAAGACACAGTTTGGTGAGATCTGCTGAGTCTGAGCCCATTAGAGGGAAAGACAGACTCAGCATAACCTGATTTCTCCAAATGTCTTTGCTCTGTGTCTTGCTGTACCAAATCTGAAACCTTCCTGCAGCACCTGCTGAATGCCAAGCAGATGCATTTAAGGAGTACAGGGTTACCTGACTGCTCATGTCCACACTGAAGCTGCTGAAAAATAGTGGTATTTGGCTTTTGAAAGCAGTTGTTCTCGTTTTGAAAATTCTACACTGCTCTGTCCCCAGAGGGCAAAACCCCAGGGGTGGCAATGAGTGAACACAATTTTCACCTAATGCTTTAGGCTGAGCTTTAGGTTCCATACAGCCCTCAGAGCCCTTTTCTGTGTCCATGCTCCTCCTCTTTTGCAATTCAGAGTCCTAGTTCTTGTAGCTTGGGGTTTTCCATCTTGGGAGGATGGCAACTGACTCTTCTCCTTTGCCTGTTTTAGATCCTCTACTACTATAACCCCTGCTTCAACAGAGCACATCCTTGGCTGGTGGAAAGGTGCAGGAGGAGAGCTGCCCTCAAACGGAGAGCCCCAGGTGCAGCAGAGATGGGTGAAAGGCCCCTTCAGAGGCCCAGAGGGTCAGTCTGTGGGAACATGCAGGAGTCTACTAAAGCCCACCCATGCCCACTGGCAGCTGCTCCCTTGCTTCCAGAGCCCGATGGAGCACAGTACAGATATAAAGTCTAATATAATTAATTATAGATAAAGCCTAATATAGTTGGTAATAAACTGTTTGAACAATAAGCCTTTTCTAGTTGTCCTGCCCTATTTGAACAGTGGAAAACACTGCTCTTATGTAGTTCTGTGGCTTTATTGTTCCCACTTGTCCTTTAGTGGCCTTAGCAAGACAAATGTCCCAGCACAAGCATGTGGAAATGTTATGGTAGCACCAAGAGGGGCAGCAAAGGCTGAGCTCCTGTTGGCACTGGACAGAAGGGCAGCCAGATGCCTCTTCTCCCTGAGGATGAAATGCTGGAAGGGCAAATGACTTGTGCAAGGAAGCGACTGGTTTGGGTGATGGGCAATGGGCTAAACTCACTCTCTGGTTCTGCCTGCCTCAAACTGGCTTGGAAATACTTCACTGCAGAAGGGACTGGCTTTGCTAACTACCGTCTGTTCACAGAGGGGAAAGTGCTGTGGGGTAAAAGGTCAGGAGTGTGCCACAGATTTAATGCTGGTTGGAACCACAGCTGCTCTGATGTTTTGCAAACAGAGGCACCTTTCCCTTCAGCATGTAAAGGCGGCAAATGTAACAGATATTTAGGGTTGTTCTGCAGTCTGCCCTGGTCACATTGATCTGCCATTCCTCTCCACAGCGTGCAGGAATGGTATGTGGGAAGGAGAGCAGGCAGCCACCCTGGGTCTTCAGGAGGAGCAAGGCCCCTGGGACTGTAGAGCTTTAGAAGAAGGACCAGGCAGTTTTGTGCTTGTCTGTGCTGACCAAACTCAGTGCTGTCAGCAGGAGTTTCTCTAGGAAGGTTGATGTCCCCCTCCCCACTCTGCTCTCAGCATGCCTGACTGTTCATCCTTTTAACTCTTCCCATGTAACACCTTGCATGGAAATTCAATACCTGTCAGCAGGGGCAGACTGATACACTCCTCTGAGTGAGGACCTGGACTTGGGATATTTTGGAACAAAGACTCTTTCCATAAGATTATAGGCTTAAAAGTCAAGGCCAAACATGAGCCAGCCCAGCGATAAACATTGATTGGAAAGCAGCCTAATGGAGAGAGATGGAAACTGAGGCAACTGGCACTGGTAATACTGATCTGGTTTGGTAGGTGGGTGGTGCTGGACTGGGCAGCATTACCTGCCCCAGCGCCAGGGTCTGTGTGTTAATGCCCCTGCTGGGTGTGGATGCCTCACACGTGGCCCACAAGTGGGGAATTCCGTGTCCCAAAGGTCTCAGCTTCACTCCTGTGAACTCAGCTAGCATTTTCCTAGTACCACTCTCTTTGCACTTTGGGTTCTGGGTTGATGCAATCATGAGTTCAGCGAAGCCTGAACTCCTCTCACCCCTGCAGGCACCAGCAGGGAAAGTTCAGGGACTGAAAGCAGCCACCTGCCCTTGATCAGCAAGATCAGCAGAGCTGGTGCCATTGGTACCAAAGAATTTAAAGGTGGGTTTGAGCTACATTCCTGTAACAGATTTTAGGATCTCATAATGGTTTAAGACACTAGAACCAATGTAAGTGGTCAGAGAAACTTTGTATATGCCAAGAAAGCTGATGATGGGATTCTGTCTGGATCCAGCTTGCCAGGTTTTCTCATTCCTGAATTCTTCTCCTTTAGGCTTGTTCTAGGAATTGTAGGCATGTGTGAGCTCCCTTCCCTCCCCCTCTCCTGGATGGCTGAAGAACTGTGTAGCTTCACACCGGGAGTAGCAGTGTATTCCTCTGGCACTCCAGCATATGTCCTGGTGTCACTGTGTCTCTGTCCCCTTGTCACCCTTCCCCTCAGCAGTGGTACAAATCACCTGCAAAGACAAGGCAGCAAATAAAACATGGTATTGCAATTAACAGGGTGCTTTCTGGCTCTGTGTCCAGCAGTTGCTTCAGATCCAAGACAGAAATATTTTGTCTCAATGGTCCAAGCAGCTCCAGAGCCCAGGCTTTGCAAACCCTTTTCTTTACAACAGCAGAGCCCCTGAGCATGCTGAGGGCTGAGGAGGGTTAGCAGCTCCCCCAGCCCTGTCAGCTGGTTCCTGTTGTTGCTGTGATCAGCTCCTGTCACTTTTCCTTCCCTCTTTTCAAGGCTCTGATAACAAGCACCTGGGGCACCCAGGTAACCTTTGGCTGAGCTTCCTATTTGAACTCCCATGGCTTTTGCTTCATTGCCTGGTTGTTACGCAGCAGTAAAGATGTGTTCTGATAGCAGCAGAGGCTGCTCTCCTCCCCTTTCCCCTCTTATGCAGGATCAAAGCTCTCTGAATTTGCTTGAACAAATTTGCATTTAGGTCAGTGAAAGACTTACTTGAGGGAAAGATTTTTCTTTCCCTGTCTTTTTCTTAACTCTGTAAGAAAGGATAATAAGCACAAAGGCAGGTGGGAGAAAAAAACCTGTGGTCTATAAATAATTGGGTTTGGCACACATGGGAGGACAAAGTCATTAGTAAGAGATAAAATAGCTGATGTGGTAGCAAGCTACATCTTCAGCTGATGTAAAGCAGCCTCTCCCCATGGAAGAAATGGGACTATGTCACTGCCATCAGCTGAGCTGCTTGGTGGACCTGTTCCCCTCTGCAGTGCCCAACCTGTCTGCAGCTGCCTTCTTATGCAGCAGCAGTGAGGGAGGTTGAACAGCAAGTCTCTGGAGTACCAATCTTCATTTTTTGGCTCCTTGTAGCTATGTGCTTAGGCTGCCTAAGTCCCTGCTGTGCTCTCAGGATGCAAAGTGGCAATAACAGGGTGGCTGTCACATCCCAGACGGTCATTTTGACATGTGCCAAAGCATTGCAGGGTTGGTTGCTCAAGGCTCCTGCCTCCATCTCTAGTGTGCATTGGGATGGGACACAAAACAGCTGTGGAAGACCCTGCTGGGATCGTGGTGGTCATGGGGATAGGATGACCTTGTTCTGGGAGTGCTGCTGGCAGCTGGGAGACCTGGGAATAGTTGCTGGTTCCATCTTAGCTTGTGCACATTGCCTTGACCAATTCCACATCTTTTGGGGCTTTCTCTGTAGATGGTAAAAACTTCTTCCCTCCGCTGGTCTTGTTGAGCCCCTCTGCTTTTTCAAATCTCATACATTGCCCCTCAGCTGGAATATTCTCAAAACTGCACAGGTATGTGTAGAGACTGACGTGCCCAGCAGTTTAAGTATTAACAGGACACGTGAGAACTGGGGTTTGCAATATAGAAGTGGTAAACATTCAGTTTGGTTGCTAAACTTAGACCCACTCACCCTAGTGAGAAGTTCACAGCTTTCTGGATTGGGCTCAAAGTCAAAGGTTAATTGTAATTTCATGGAAGAATGACTCACCTGAATTCTGGGTGGGTCTGATGCTCTGCAAGAGCTTTGCTGCTTTGCAGCATGCAGGGACCACAGCCCTAGCAGGGCTGGCAATGCAAGGCTCTGTCGATGTGACAGAGGTGGCAGATCCTGGGCTTCTGGTCTCTTCCTGATTCACGGTGATACAAATAAGGCCAGGGAAAATACCAGATAAAACCCGCTGGGAAATACCAGATAATGTCTAGGTCGCAAGCTGTGAAGTGGCATTTTAAAGAGGCGAGCTCAGCGCTTTTTCCGCCCAGAATTATGGTAGTCCTCACAGAGAAGCTGACTGGTTTGGCCTGATTCATCTTTAATGAAATCGTGTTGCATTTTATCCCATTTTCCTGCCCATTTCTCCCTCTTTAGCAAGCGGACGCTGCCGGAAGCCCCCGCCTGCCCCCCGGTGGCCACCTGAAGGACGGCAGGAGTCCCTCCAGCCCGGGTGACACCGCGGGGACAGCACAGGGCCCGAGGTCCTTCTCCCTGCCCACACCCCGGGCAGATAATGCCACAAAGATGTTTAAATGGCTGAATTGGGCTATCCAAGACCCCACCGCCTCCACCACTGGACTCGCTGTGTGCCCATTGTTCCTGAGGGCCCTTTTTTCCCCCCCCAAGACCTTGGCATGAATATTCTTTAATTGTTTTTCTTTTGACATGTGTCCTGGACTGCCACAGGTGGGAATGACTTGCCAATGGGCTGCTGTCTCCTCTGGCTGTTGGTGTTGAGCAGTGGCACCCCAGGGCTGATGACTTGGTAAGAAGTGGCCACCCATGGCTACCAGTGTATTATCTAGAAGGTGGGTTGGGGGTTTTTTGGGTGGTGGAATCCTTCAATTGAAGGAAACGTTCCCACTTCATGTTTTTATCAGTGGGAGTGCAATCACATGTTTCTGGTTTTCTGTTGCTCTAAAATGGATTGTAAAAGGCTTCCTTAGTGCCTTAGGCATATTTAGAATCATTTATGTGTTCTTTTTTATTTCCTTGCAGAGAAAGAAAAGCTAATACTCAAATGCCAAAGCATTTAATGGGGAACAGCTCAGGCAATGCTGGAAACTGCTTCAAATTTCTAGATCCAAAATCCATAGCTATGTGGGCAGAAAGGCCATGTCTGAGGGAGGAATGTTTTTTTTCAGACACAGTAACTCAAAGGGCAGGGGGAATGCAGAGCTTTTCAGGCACAAACACCCTTGAATCAGCCAACTGACTATGGCAGGAGGACAGTGCAGCAGGGAGAAGGATGGATGGCTTCCCTGCAAAGAGCAGTTCATGGGATTGTGTTCATGGCTTTATGAACAAAGCAGGAGTGATTCAGAAAAAGGGAACCAGAACAGCTCCTGACCCAAGGATGCCTGAGTGAGGGCTTGGGCTTTGCTCCCCCAGCCCCTGATTGCTGGGGCATTCACGGCTGGAGAAGATGACACTGCTTTTGGGTCTCCTTCCAGAAACACAGTATGTCCCCTGCTCCATCTCTCCCAGGTGGTTTTAAATCCACTAGTTAAAAATAGAAAAGGGCAATCCCTTTCGAGCAGTTTGCAAGGACAGTGGGTTGACATCAGGGAATACCTGCTGCTTTGGGGCAGGGGATGTCAGGAAAAGGATTGTCCCTACTGGAGCTGCTGCTTCTGCATTGCAGTGCCCAAGGGAGAAGGATTAAGGACAAACCTGCAGGTGTCAGAGAGGCCCAGCTGGAAAGCTTCCCAAAAGGGGCACTGGGATGCCCAAGGCTGCAGCCACCCCTGCTCCTCCCTGGGGACCCACTGCTGGGTGCAGCCTCTCCTTGCCTGCAGCTGTTCAGCACAGCTCTGTGGACTGCTGGGCTCTGCAGTCCCACCACCACCGGTGCCTCTGGCAGGGAGAAACAACAAGTGCCCTCCAGCAGCTTCTCCTCAGGCTGCTCCCCTCTGCCAGGGCACCACTGCCAACCATCACTGAGATGTACCTGCGGTGTCCCCACTCCACAGCACGGACACCACAGTGACATGTCAGAACGTTCCACTGGAACCCGCAGTCCACTGGTGCCAGTTGGCCTTTGCCTTCTGACTGGCAGGACACAGGCGAGCTGTCCAGGGACATGGCCATGGAGGGAGAGTTCTCCTCCCTTCGCTTTCCACAGAAACTTTGGAAAATGCTGGAAAGTAGCAGGTTTCTGTCAATTTGGTGGAGCGAAGGTGGAAAATGTGTGGCCATTAACAAAGATCTTTTCGAAAAGGAGGTGCTGGGCAGGGCAGGACCTCAGCGGCTTTTTGACACACAAAAAATGAAAAGTTTCATGCGACAGCTGAATGCGTACGGATTCACCGAAACAAAACGGGATGACCAGAGATCTGCCTCCCTGCCCGAATTTCTGGCAGAGGAAGCAGTAGTTTCTGCTCACAGCCAGGTACAGCAGCTGCTCTGCACATCAACTAATGCTTGGAATAGTCTTGGGGGAGAGAGGGACCTGCCCAGAAGGACCTTATTAGGTCTCATCATAGAGGGCTGTTTGTGGGTGGAGAAGCCACTTCTTACAAGGGGTCTCATAAAAAGGAGGGCAGAGGGTGACAGGGCAAGGGATAATGGTTTTATACTGAATGAGTACAGGTTTAGATTGGATGTTAGGAAGAAATGCTTTACTGGGACGGTGGTGAGGCACTGGAACTTGTTGCTGAGAGAGATTTTAGATGCTCCATTCCTGGAAGTGTTCAAGGCCTGGCTGGCTGGGTCCCTGAGCAACCCAATCTATTGAATGGCATCCCTGCCCAAGGCAGGAGGGTTGGAACAAGGTGATCTTGAAGGTCCCTTCCAACAAAAACCATTTTGTGATTCTGTGATGGAGGAGATGGAGGTGGGAATGAGAGGTCTGGTTTTCATTTTGTTCTCAGGCCATGCTCAGGCAGGTTTGAGTTAGTCTTTCTGACTACTAGAAATGCAGATAAGACACAGTTTGGTGAGATCTGCTGAGTCTGAGCCCATTAAAGGGAAAGACAGACTCAGCATAACCTGATTTCTCCAAATGTCTTTGCTCTGTGTCTTGCTGTACCAAATCTGAAACCTTCCTGCAGCACCTGCTGAATGCCAAGCAGATGCATTTAAGGAGTACAGGGTTACCTGACTGCTCATGTCCACACTGAAGCTGCTGAAAAATAGTGGTATTTGGCTTTTGAAAGCAGTTGTTCTCGTTTTGAAAATCCTACACTGCTCTGTCCCCAGAGGGCAAAACCCCAGGGGTGGCAATGACTGAACACAATTTTCACCTAATGCTTTAGGCTGAGCTTTAGGTTCCATACAGCCCTCAGAGCCCTTTTCTGTGTCCATGCTCCTCCTCTTTTGCACTTCAGAGTCCTAGTTCTTGTAGCTTGGGGTTTTCCATCTTGGGAGGATGGCAACTGACTCTTCTCCTTTGCCTGTTTTAGATCCTCTACTACTATAACCCCTGCTTCAACAGAGCACATCCTTGGCTGGTGGAAAGGTGCAGGAGGAGAGCTGCCCTCAAACGGAGAGCCCCGGGTGCAGCAGAGACGGATGGAAGACCCTTCAGAGGCCCAGACAGTCAGCCTGGGCAGTGAGGCCAAGCAGGGCTGGGCTTCACACAGGAGTCTTTCACCCGTGAGGACTGCACCGACCAAGGGATGGGCTGAAGCACCTCCCAGCATCTGCAGCCCCAACCCTGCGCGTGGGCCCCAGACGTGGCACATCCCGGAGATCGCAGAGATAATTTCTAATTAAAAGCGTTGTTACTAAATAGAGCCGAACAGAGTTGGAATAAAAAGATTTTAGTTGAGTTGGTATTAAACCGTTGGAAGAACAACCCTTCCCAGTTGTCCTCTGCTCTTTTGCACGACCCCGGGGTGAGACCCCATTTGCCCACCCACAGACCCCAGCAGAGGCAGCTCATCTGCCACCAGCTGAGCCATTTATTGGAAGAGCCCAGCCCGGGATCATAGCCTTAGAGAGCACAGGTGTGTGTTACTCCGCTGGCCGAAACCCAGGGATCTTCTCCACCAGGATCTGGACCCACCCGATCCCGAGAGCAGGAGTCGGGCAGAGGACTCGGGCGGTTGGGCACTGCCACAGGCACCAAGCACCAAGCCCGCCCAGAATAACCGATGTAACAGAGCGGGAAGGAGCTGGGCTTCCCTAACGCCGCGAGCACCCTGACGGGGCCGGCTGTGCTCAGAGGGAGCGGCTTTCCCGGCAAGGGCTTGTTTTACCGCCGTGAGGAGACCGGGGACGCCCCCCCGGAGCCGCCATGGCGGCCCCTCGCGCCCGGGCCCGCCCCCCGCTGGGCGGGGCCGTTGCTACGGGGCGCGCGCGGCGCGGGAAGCGAACGGCGGCCGCGGGGCGTCATGGCCGCCGTGTGCCTGGTGAGGGGCGGCCGGGCCGGAGCGGGGCCGCCGGGCACGGCGGGGTGTCGGGGGCGGTGCGAGGGGTCCCCGGGTCTGTCGGTGGGGGGCGGCCCTTGGGCCGTTGTGTCGCAGCCGGGGGGGTTGAAAGGCAGGGGTGGTGCCGGCCCAGGGGTGTTTGGTGCTGTGCGGGGCTGTGGGGCCGCGGTGGCGGTGGGAGGCAGTGCTGGGGTTGGGGGGGGTTAGTGCTGATGGGGGTGGGCTGTGGGGTGGCTGTGCAGGTGGGGCTGGGGGCAGAGGGGTTTGGGGGAGCTCGGTGCTGCCCGGGGGGCCCGGGGTGTCGGGGGGCTGTGGCAGCTGGGGCTGAGCTGTGCCTGTGTGTAGGGGCACCTCTAGGCTGTTGGGGGGGCTCTGGATCTGGGGAGCGCTGGTGCTGGGTGTGGTGGGGGGAAGTCAGCCCTGTTCTGGGGCTGGGCTCTGGTTTGAGCAGGCTGGGGCTGTGGTCAAGTCCTGAAGGGCAGAAGGCTGTGGAGGTCAGAGGCTGTGTGTGTGTGAGAGCAGGGGTTGAAGCCTGATGAGCCTGTCCTGGTGTCTGGGCGATTTTCAGGTGTTAAAAGCTCTTGTAATGGTTCTCTCGGGTTTTTCTTTGTTTTTCTGCCTGGCCTCAGGCTTTGTTTGGCCTTTGCAGCAAGGTGCTGTGTAGGGGCATGCTGTGTTCCCCAAATGTAGGGGATGGGTAGTTGGTCAGTGTGTTTTGCTGCAGTTCTGATCCCTCCTGCCTGTTTCAACAGGTGTGGTAAATCTTGCAAATTTGCCTCTTCTGTACAAATAGTGGCCTCTTTGCTACACCTGAGCTGGGATGAGCAGCTATCAGAGCAAAGATGAGCTTGACTGCCTGCTCAGGTGGTATGGACCTGGCTTGTCTGTCTATAGTCAGCTTCGGAGTCTCTATACCAGCATCATAAAAATGCATGAGGGATTCGTGCAAAGTCACCTAAGATCCAAGCTAATAACTGCTTGGATAATTTGCCTCTTTTAAAGTTTGTGATACATGTGAAATTTGTGTTTTGTGTTGTGCAGTGTTCTTGTCTCTGCCTGGCTTTTGTGGGGTGAATATGTGGTTTGGCTCACCTGTTGTAGAAATAAAATAGTTTTATTGTGCCAAGATGGTTCTTAATCTATGGTGTCTGAATATTGTTGTCTTCTAGGAAGATCCAACCCTGGAGAGACACTTCAAAGGCCACAGAGATGCTGTCACTAGCGTGGACTTCAGTCTCAATAAGAAACAATTGGGTAAATAGTCTGTGTTTTGGTGGCCAGATGGTAAAGAAAGAGCTTCTCTGCTCTATTTAGATGGAGAGAGGAGTGGAGGTACTGAGCTCTGCAACAACAAAAGGTCCTGCTGGCCCTTCCTGCTAACAGGAAACTGAGCACTGCTCTAGTCACCTTGCAAGCTTGTGTTTCTCATATGTTGCTAAGAACTGCTGAGCTGACTTTGATCAGCGTTTTCAGAAGGGAGAGATGCTGGAGGGAGATGTAGCCAGGTTGTCTTTACGTCACCAACTCACTGCTCTCTGTAAGCTGTGCTGTGTTACTTGATATTTAACCTGCTGCAGCTGACACCTGCCTCTGCTTCCCAATGAGAAAGTGACGAGATAACCTTCATTCACAGGCCTTCTGTGTATTCCATGAGTGTGTATTTAACTGGAAAAAGCTTTACAAACCTGTGTGGCTTTTGCCTCTGCAGCTGTTGCATGTCCAGGCTCTTGGAAGTGAATTGTCAGTCGGAGGCAATGCATGGCTGGCCTTGTTTTGTTCGAATTGCTAATGAAATACACAATGTGCAATACACTGGTGAAGCTTCAAGGACAGTGTACCTGAGACTGCTGGAAGCAGGGTAGTGAACTGAGTGTGAAATGTAGGTTTAGTGTAACTGGAGGAGAACTAAGGCAAGTTCGGTTTTGTTTTTCCTTTTTTATTTCAGCAAGTGGCTCGATGGATTCGTGCCTGATGATCTGGAGCATGAAACCTCAGATGAGAGCCTATCGCTTCGTGGGCCACAAAGATGCAGTGATGTGTGTCCAGTTTTCACCTTCTGGTCACCTGGTGGCTTCAGGCTCCAGAGACAAAACAGTCCGGTTATGGATCCCTAGTCTGTGAGCACCTGTTCCCTCCTGTCTCTCTTTGTGTTTTAACCATGGCTTGGGATTTCTCCTTGCTTCTTGGTAGCAGTTCTCCAGCTATGGGACTGGGATCTGTTTGAGGGAAAGTAGAACCACTTGATGAGAGGCCTCTGACAGAGGAGAGATAATTTGGTCTTGAAATTGTGTGGAAAACAAAACCAAAATCCTTTGCAAAGATTAAAATCCCTTGTAATTTCTTATGCTAATGTAACAAGCCGCTGATGTAACTTATCAGTGGTGAGCTGCTGGATTTTTCTTACTTAACACTTCCTGAAATAAACGTAAACAGGAGAGTGCCCAAGGACTTGTGCTTGAAGACCTAATCTTGCTGCAAGGAATGAGAAGCATTTTGTGGCCAAGATGCAGAAAAGCACCTGCCAATGTTTCCTCTGATCTCTTGTTTCCCACAGTAACAGTGGAGTTGTTTCTCTGAATGGACAGGGACATGAATAGGGGTTGGAGATTCTTTTGCTTGTGAGCTTGTAAATTGCAACTGTCAGAAGACTAAAGGAAAAAAGCAGACCTGATGATTGTGGTGGCAGATAAAAGGCATTTAAAAAACAAACAAACAAAAAACCCCCAACAAAACTCAAACCTAACAAAGCCACACAAAATATATACCCAAACTTTAAAATAAACAGGTTGCTTCAGGAACCTGGGAAAGCATTGTTTGTTTCTGATGGGTTCTTATGTTATGATTACACATTGGAAACTTTATTTGGTCTATTAAACCTAAG
The DNA here is from genome assembly GCF_036250125.1 of Pseudopipra pipra. NCBI lineage: Eukaryota > Metazoa > Chordata > Aves > Passeriformes > Pipridae > Pseudopipra > Pseudopipra pipra. The sequence goes on from NC_087559.1 coordinate 15,244,191, forward strand.
TAATCTCTGTCATGGAACTGATGTGTTCTGAAAGTGACTTTTTTAAAATTCATGATAAAAGTGCTTTTAAATATCTTAATTATAATGGAAATTACAATCCGCAAATTTTAGTTCTACTTCACTATAAATTATTTTTTTAATTTACTTATTTTAGTTCAACTTTCCTATAAAGAATGATCACAAGGACATATTGGCATGTATGTTATTAAAAGGCACAAGGTGGATTAGGATTAAAATTTAACCTTGCTGCTCATCAATCCCCTACAAAGACGGGGACTGACACTGTTGTTTTGCTGTCTCCAGAGCTGATAACACAGAGTACTTGAAATAAATTACAGCACAAACTTGTTAGAGTTCTCAGAAGCTAATGTATATATTTTTAGAAAGGACTGAGATGTGATGGGAAAACTGAATGTGTGCTTGGGTGATTCTGTCCTGGTTGCTTAGCCATGTGAACTCTGAGGTCGAAACTGTACCTTTGGCTGTCAAGTCATATCAGAAAAGGGCCACTGTGGAAAGGGAGTTATTGTTATGCCAGTTGCTGGTACCTTGGTGCATGGCACCTGGAGTCTGTGTTTGTTTAATATTCTTTGTCAGTTTACCTTCTCCAAATATAACAGCAGAGTGGGGATGTTGAATCAGGTTTGAGACCTTCAAATTGACACTTCTGCACTGTCATTAAAAGGGGAGAGAGAACCTGCCCCGTGGTCTGTGGGGTAGGACTTTATTTCCAAATAATCTCAAAATTTACAGTCCCTTATTACAAGGGCAATATGTTACTGAAGGAGCTAATGCTGCTGTGGATTTCTGTCTCTGGGATCTGTTTTTTATGGGCCACGATGACAGAATTTTATAATTTCATGTTTGTGCATGAGATTTCTTCAGAGTTGTGGATATTCTGTAGTTTTGCACGGAAAGAAAACTTTCCTGAGAAGTAACCTTTACACTTGCTTGCCTTGTGGCAGACAGAGGATTAAATAAAACTAGGCAGCTCTGACCTTTTCTGAAGAGGGAGGGAATATTGCTGGAAGGTGGGTGGTATTTTGATTTTTTGGCCTTTGTGGTTTTGGTAATCCTCAGCCTCAGTATAGAGTTAAATCCTAACGGAGAAGGGAGTGAACCATCATGTTTTTCTCTTCTCTTCAGTCTGTGAATATGGAGCTCCTGGTAGACTAAGAGTTCCATAAACCTGTTGGATGTCTAAATATGTTGCACTTTGTGTCTTTAAATATGCCTTGCATTTATTTGCCAGAAGAATGCCTCTTGCATTTATGTGTAAAGAAGAATAACAGTGCCCTGACTCTGTTCTTGCCTGGCTGAGTTAATAGTGGTTTGCTCACAGTTGTACAGCATCAGGTGTGCTGAATTTAGTTCTGTTATTTCTTGTGTGCTGCTGCATTGGAATTGTCCACCTGGAGCTTGGGCCTTTACAGGAACTGTTGTGAGGTCATTGCTTGCTTGGCTCTGTCCAGATGAACTGTGGAAAACCCTCCCTCCTCACCTGCCGTGCAGCAAAGGGCCAGGCAACAGCACCTCAACATCTTCTTTTATATTGATATTTCCATAAATGTTGTTTAAAACGGTTGCACAAATTGGCAGTAGCATTTCTGCCCCCTTATAGGAAATGTGGGTTGTTTCCTGTTGAATTGGGCTCCAGTTTTGAACTGGAACAACTAGTTTTAGCTATCTATTCTGTATAGCTTGTGAAGCAGGAGCAAGTTTGGGGTTGATCAATGTTTTTTTCCTGGTGTAATCATGTGTAGCTCCCATAGAAACTGTGGTTAATAGCACTGCTCAGTGCACAGCAGCTGTGTGTTTTCAGGATCATAATGCCTTTGCTGCCCTGTTGTGCAGTTTTTAAAGGGCTCTTTCCTTCTGTGCAGCAAAGGAGAATCGACTGTGTTCAAGGCTCACACGGCAACCGTAAGAAGTGTTAGTTTCTCCAGTGATGGCCAGTCCATAGTTACAGCTTCTGATGACAAAACAGTCAAAGTGTGGACGGTTCACAGGCAGAAGTTTCTGTTCTCACTGAGTCAGCACATCAACTGGGTTCGCTGTGCCAGGTGAGTACGGCCCTGTGACAAATGGACATGGGGATTTATCCCTCAAAGCAGGGACTGAGTGTCATGGGCTGGTGTAACACGTTTCTATTCAGGGTGATTCAAGTGTGTGTGGTGACTGAAATATATTGCTGACCTGCAGAGAGATCCCTTTAGATAACAGTCTGCACCCACTGTGTGTTTCTCTGTGATCTTTGTGAAGCAGAGACTTTCCTGCTTTGTGATTTCTTCTGTGCTTTGCTTTTACCTGGTAAAGCTTTTGTTCCTGTTGCTAACAGGAACAAAAGGAGAGATTTCTACTTTTATTTCGTCTTAGTTACTTTAGACTTATGCCTTTAGTTAAGATGATCACCTGTGCTCCTTCCAAAAGGCTGTAAGTGCTGCCCTAATAATAACATTACTTCCTGGTAACTGTCTCAGGTTTGGTTTTGAGGAGTTTTTTATGTATATATGTATCTAGGATAAAGCCACAGTTTCTCTGTAGGTAAAAAGTTCATTACAGTTCTGGAATGTGGTGGTGGCAGTGGCTGATAGCTCTGTAGATGCCCACAGAAGAGCAGAAGGGATGTTTTTCCAGTATGTCTGATGATGTTCTCTAGTTAGGGACTCAAGTCTTGATCCTATAACGTGTGTGCCTTTGAAGAGAGATCTTGATTTGTCATGTATATAAGATTTTGAGATGGGAACTTAATATGTTCCCCTAAGGCACTGGAACGGGGAAGGTTCTGCTGCAACTGTTACCTTGTGAGTAATTGTGTTGCTCTGAACTCTTGTGGCAAAGGCAGGAATTTTTTTGAAACAGGGTAGAGAAACAACTTGAGACACACTTAAATTGAAACAAATAGGACAGGAGATCTTAAGTCATACTCAAGACTATCCTGAGAGTTATTTAATGTGCTTGAGGAATTAGGGATAGTTTGGAGACTTACAGCTTGCTTTCTTTTCCATTTACTTAGTAACTGGGTTTTTAGTCTCACTGATGCCAGTGTGACTTCTTGAAGAACAACGGTATGTTTACCAGCATACTTGGACAGCTGGCCAAATCCAGTTGACCCTGTACACCTTAATTGCTAGAACTCTTGTTTTAGGTTCTCTCCTGATGGGCGATTGATAGTGTCATCTAGTGATGATAAAACTGTCAAGCTGTGGGATAAGACCAGCAGAGAATGTATCCACTCCTTCTGCGAGCACGCGGGGTAAGTACCTGGGGGTGAAGTCTGAAACAGGGTGCTTGGTGAACATACACCTGGTTTGTGAAGTTCAGAGGTCCTCCTCCTGGCAATCCTTAAAACTGCTTAAAAAATCCTTAGCACTTGTTACAAAAGCAGCCAGTGTGGGGTGAGATGCAAAAGAAGCTTCCAGAATTTGTTGACACTTTGTGACTGCTCCAAGTTGCAGCTGGGAGGATTGTATTTCAGTAACTGTTCAACACATCAAGCCTCAGTTTCTTTGTGCTTATTTGTTTTTGGAGATGCTTAACTTCTTTATTTCCTCTTCTAGCTATGTTAAGATCTTTTATTTTGCTCTGAGTTGACATAAATTAAAAGTGGAAAAGTCTGGCTTGGATGCTTTGTTTCACCCTCAAAATTTTAAGTAACAAGGTTATTAAAAAAACCCCTCACTTTGTATTCAGAAAAACAGCTGTTGAATTTGGAATGTTTAGCCACAGCAAAAAGTTCATTTGTCCAGAAACATAAAACAAGTCCTTATAGAACTGACAAACTTCCTAATTCCTTGCTGCATTGAAAGTTCTTTCCAGGTAATATCCAATGATTTTAAGACAAATACAGACAACGTTATTTTTTCCAGTGCTCTTAAGAATATGGTTTGTCCAAACAACCTGTTAAAATATCTCAACTTCTCCAGCATTTATTACAAGAATACTCAAAGGATAATTAATTTTATCCAATTTGTTGTGTGTATTAAGTGAGGAGTTACAGGATGCCCTTAACCGAAGGTTCTGAAGGTTTTATTGTACTTACGTGTTCAGAATAAAAATTGATTTCATTCACGTCCAGAAAGAAATTTGGCCTCAGCCTCACTACCTTCTAAGTGGCAATATATGATTTCAGGCACAAATTCACTAAGTTCCATCTTAAAATTAGTTAATAGAAGAAAAATATCTGTTCAGTCTTGTACACAGCGCTCTGGAAATAATGTTCATTTAATAGAGCATTATGGAAACATTAAATGAGCACTTGAAAATGTTGTTGTGACAGTTGGATCCATCAGATTTCAGGAGACTTGTGTCTACAGCTCCTACACCTGCAATGCAAACTGTTGAGATGGTGTGTTTAGGTAGGATCCTGCATTCTGCTTGGGGTTAGGAGCAAGGCTTTAAGAGAAATTCAGCAAAATAAATTTTCAGATCATCTCCTCCTTAATCTTTAATGAGTCATAATGTAGCTTCCCTTCCGGAAAAGGCTTTTCTGATCTTTAGCAAGAGCTGAGTGTTAACAGTTGCGTTGAATTGCCCTTTGCAGGTTTGTGAACCACGTGGATTTCCATCCCAGCGGGACGTGCATCGCCGCGGCCGGTACGGACAGCACGGTGAAGCTCTGGGACGTCAGGATGAACAGGCTGCTTCAACATTACCAAGGCAAGTTAAGACCTTACACAAGTTGAACCTTTCCATGTATTAATATGAATTGCTCTGAAGTCCAAGGAATGTTTCTCCATCACCTGCTGCCTGTCTGAAAAGGCACTGGGTGAGGCCTGCCAGCGGAAGCCTTTTTTCACCAGACATCATGCTTTGCTTTGTGTTAGCTCCAAGGCTGATTCTGAAGCTGTCCTGTGTTGCAGGTTGGCATGGATGTTTGGCTCATGCTCACTGTTCTTGAGGAGATGGTGTGCAGTAAAAAAGATGTGGTTTTTTTCCTCTGAATAAGCCTATAGGAGGAGTCAGAGGTATTCCAGCAAAACAAAAGTTAAAGTTCTTTATGAGAAAATTAGGAAAAGTTAAAAGAGGAAAATCAAATCAATCAATTGCAATTTTGTAGCATGATCTGTGTTTACAGTTCCTTCTCCAGAATCTGTTTTGTTTTCAGTTTCCAGAGTTAGCTTTGACCAAGTTACAAGTCGTCCAGGTTGGCTTGCCCATGGAGTAGCTGGCTTTTATATCTAGGAGTCTAAATGTTTGGAGTTTATTTTTTTTTTTCACCTTACCTTCCAAATGGCATTTCCTCCCATTACCTGTCCTTGTGCAACTGATTAGTGCTGCTGTATGGTAGAAATGGATAGGAGAAGGCTGCTTTCCCATCCCTGTAAGCTTCTTTGAGATTGATTGACCTGTTCTGTGCATATTAATTTCTTGAGCCTAAATGTGGCTTTTCTTTCCTTTACTAATAACAGTTTTTAAGGCTGCTCTGGTTTTTTTAAATAGATACATTCTCAAACATTGTATCCTGTGTTGAACCTAATTTTGCTAACTTTTCCTGAGGACTGTTCCTGGTGTGCTCGTAAAGATCAGAAATCAGAGACACGAGGCTGGAGCTTGGTGTGTTCTTTCTGCCATCCACATCAGCTACAGTGGGTTCCTGCTGTGACAGCCTCACAGCTTCAGTTATTCTTATGGATCACAGTCACTCCCAGTTCTCTGATAGTTAACAAAATCTAATAGAAATCAAACTTTTTGATGACTGTTGTTCCAGTTCACCAGTATTGAGCATACAATCACAGTGATGAATTCTGAACTGTGATTCTTTGTGTAATAGGTATTGTTAACTTGTGGCCCATATCAAAACTTGGAAATGCCTTCCTGAAGTCTTGTTGCTAAAATCAGTAGTGTGTTTAAATACTTGGGCAGTGTCAGGTTGTCCTTTTAACCTGCTTTATCAGCTTTTCAATGGTGGCAGGATCTGCAGTGCATATTTCCAGCCACAGTATAACTTGGCTCAAAAATCATCTCTTCCTGCTTTCCACTTAACTGCTGTTAAATTGTCCAAATCCAATGTGCTTTAGGTTTGGCTGCCAGGTCTATTTTTTGTCTTGGAATTTCACATTTCCCCAGTATCCCACCCTTACTGAAAGACATTTTAGTGTGACACCCTTGCTACTGAAGCGATCATTTCCTCACTCATTGTGAGTGTTATTTTTACAGCTACTGTGTAAATCCTAGTTGTGTAATAAACTTTGAACTAAAAATAGTCATAGAAGCTGAAGAAACCTAAAATTGCAGTGGTGGCTGTTTTGAGGCACTTCATGCACCTATGGCCACAAACTGATGTGTTTGTAATGTGTTCTGGAGATGCGTTTACAAATCCCCCTGTTCTGAGGGTTTATACCTGTCCTTTTGGGTAAATCTGATGTAGTTTTGTGGCTCCCATGTGAGGCTGCCAGCCCAGTCCCACTAGATGGCACCTCTGCCTTCAGAACGTGCTGGTGCTGCCTGATTTCCAGGGAATCCATTTTAAAGATGGAGCTCCATGGAGGAGTTAACAGATAAGTAGCCCTGCCACAGGCTCTTGCGTCTTAAATTTGGGCTGTTTTCCAACACTGATTAGTCTTTTAGCAGTACTGCTCTCGTTGCCAGGGCTTGTTCCAACTGTGACATTTGTAAATGAAAATTGGAAGTAGAGAGCAAGCTGCAAAACCTTTTGTATAGTGTGTTTTTCTTTTAGCCAAGTGAAGTATGCTCTGGTCACGTTTGCTGTACAGTAGAACAGACATTAAACTCTTTTGTACTGTAGATTTTGTAGAGCCCTTACAAAAATGGCCAATGTTTATTGACTGACACTTTTCCCTGCCCAAAGTTGTGTGTGGGACACATCTGTAGCAGGTCTGTGGAAACAGCTCTAGCCTGGTTTTTTATTGCTGTTTAAAAAGAATAATTGGTACTTTTATCCCGTTTGGATGGGGCTGATGGTAGTTACCTGTTCAGTAGGGACTGTGGCTATGTCAGGTCCATCCTAATTTATCTTCTCACTGGTGGTTACTAAGGGTTGCATTCCCTTATTACATAAAAGTAGTATTTTGAGGCTTGGGACAGTGATGTGCAGTCACTACAGGCTGGCAGGGCTCAGTTTTAGTTGTTAACCCCAGTATAAGTCTCCTTAAAGTCTGTTATGTTGCTCGGGCTTGGCTGGCAGAAGGGTGGCCCTGTGGCAACAAGTCACTGGGACATCCCACCTTGTGCTGCACTGGATTTATTGTTGAAGTCATCAAATGAAGTTGCAGAATGTGTTGGCAAGTTTTTGGAGGGACGTTGTGATTGGTCTTGTGGGAGGTCTGAGCTGGTTTGGTAGAAGGGAGATGAAGTTTTCTCTGAGCTTGCAACAGCCAAGAACTCCTTGGGCACAGAAGCTCCCACGGAAGCCCCAGTCTGTGTGACTTCTTTCCATTATGGAAAGGGTTTTTTGTGAAGCTGGAAATTATTCACTGTCTGGAACTTGGGAGATATGATATATCATCAACTTCATCTATTTCTGGTGTGATTCCTTTCAGGACTTGCCTTAATTGACAAGATATGTTTGCCTCTATCTGAATATAGACACTGATGGGGTGGAGAATATTACAAATCAGAATAAAATTTTCAAGGGAGAAAGGCATTTAGCACTCTTTCACGAGAAAAAACTCCACACAGACCTTTTTCTGCTTTAATACATAGTGTAATACAGGGCTGGGGCAGTAGAGGAAGATCTAACTGTGTGATAGAGACAGTATTCACCAGGAAGAATAACTATTCAGAAGTTACCTGTGTTAAGGTTTTCTTCCGTGTTTTTCAATAGTTCAGGTCAAGAGGAATTAAGTTTTCAGCACTTAAGCTGAGGTATTTAGTGTTCCTGAGAGTTTCAAAAGCAGAGGCATTCTGTTTTACAATTGAGGAAGGTTATTTCAGATATCTGCTTCAAATCCCCGTCTGCAAAAAAATGGTTGTAGTGTTTTAAAATTGAATTTTGAGGGTGTTTTTAACATGCACTATGGATTTAAAATGCACAGTAGACTCTCAACGGACTATAAATTTAGTTGGGTGTGATGTATTAGGAGTAGTAGATTTGAGATACCAGAACATTTGGAGGGCACAGAGTATATAATTAAGAATAATTGGATGGTTAAATCCTTCCTCAAGCCTCGTCTTAATATTCTGTAATGTCACATACGCTCGGAAAGCTGTGCATATGTAAAGTACTGCATGTTCTCATAAATAAATATGTTCAATAGCCTGTTTTGTGAAAGTTCGGGGAAGGAAAAAAAGCCATAAATCAGATGTTTAATGTCAAACTTAAGTGAAGTTCGCTGTAACTTTTTTTCCTAGAACATTTCCTCTAGTTCTTTTCAAAATAGCTCTTGGGCTTCATCTTCACGCAGGGAGGATTGCTTTATTGGAAGTTTACGCTCTTGATAGTTTGTCTCTTCATAGTTGTTTTAAATATTTGGTGAGACAAATTGGATGTCTGAAGAAATAATGCTTATACTGGACCATTTTCAAGTTGCTGATTCTTATTATTTCTCTTAAACCCAGTCTTGGCTGGAGTCGGGTAGTAAACCAAAAGAACCTGTGTAATGTCAACTCTGAGTGTTTTTCATTGTGATTTTGGTCCTCTCAGTGCATTAGCATATAGATTTTAATCTAGAATGATTTGGGAGTGAGAACAGCAGCTCCACAGTAGTAAAATATGTCAATGTCCAGCACTCTCACAGAATCCTATTGCTGACTTGCACATATAGTACATTTTGGAGCCATGCTGGAAGCTTTCGTAGCATTAAATCTCCCAGAATAATTGGCAAAGCTTCCTTTTTCCTTTCAGTAAAGTAGTGCCTATTTTTACAAGAATTCAGTACTGTTCTTGTTCTCCAGTGCTTTGAAGAGCTTTTGTGGAATGTTTTCCCCCATGATAATTTTCCTGTTAAACTTTATAACAGAAAATTGGAATGTGCTTGTGCTTTATTTTATTCTTTTTGCCTTGGGCTTATGTAAACTGGTTTTGGTGAATGTTATATATGGTTTTTTTCCATCCTTAGTGCACAGCTCTGTGGTCAACAGTCTTTCCTTTCACCCCTCTGGAAACTATCTGGTTACTGCTTCCAATGATTCAACTCTTAAAATTCTGGACTTGCTAGAAGGAAGACTTCTGTATACTCTGCATGGTCACCAGGTGAGGCAAAGCCTTTTATACAGTAATGTACAAACTGGTAACAAACTGGGCAAATCTGTGCTTGAGGCTTTTGCTTTTCATGGCCAAAAATTGTTTGAAAACCTCCTTGTGTAAAATTACCATTATAACACTGCTAATAGTCTTTGAGATCATCACTGTTTTGAAGGGAAGGCCTATGGGAAGGGAAGGAGGTAAGGCAGGAATGGAGAGAATGAGAAAGCAGGAACCAAAAGTGAGCTCCAATATTGAGGATTCAAGTCGAAGAGAGAAGGAACTCAGTCAGGGCAGAGCCCCAGACTCTGACCCTGGGTCTGTCTCACACTCTAGTGCAGCTCTGTCTCTCTCTCTCTCTCTAGAGTCCTACAAATAATACTTGGCCCCCTGACATAGGTGTTGTGAAGATAAAGGCTGTTCACTTGGCAGGACACTTGAGGACAGTAATGATAAAATAAAGGAAATCTATTTTGGGATGTGATTTAGGAACGTGTTTTCATTTTGTTAATGGAGTGAATTAAATAATTGAAGGTGATAAATGCTGCTGGTGGGTTAAGTTTAACTGATTGGCCTATTAGTATTATGCTTCTGGATGTGTTGCTTGTAAGGTTAATTGTATGAATGCTTGGAGCTCTCTTTCTAAATCTTAAATGAGAATAAATAGACTAATTTCATTGTCAGTGCTGAGTGGGGTGTGAAAAAGCAGGCCTGCCTTAAAGGTTCCCTTTCCAAAGGGACAAAGAGAACAGAAATTCTTAACCCACTTGTGTCTCTTTTCAAGTGGGGGCTGAGTTTTAAAGCATAAAAACTCTCTGGGGAAAATCACAGCCTGAAGTTTTTGGGGTGATGAGGATGCTTCTGGACAATAGTGTAAGCTGTAAAATGGATAATTCTGGCTTCTTGTGGCTTTGTTTAGTGACTGCTTTGTCTGATGTCTAAAAAGGTCAAGTTTGTTCTGTAATTTCTCTTTTGTTATACGTAAGTAAAAAGTTTTCTCCATTTTTGTAATATTAATGGAATGTAGGACAACCTCATACTTAAGCCTTTCCATGAAGCAGAACTTTGATTAAGACTGACCAGTGGGTTCAAATGCTAAAAGAATAGGGGGAGATAAAAAATGCTGGTTATCCTAACAGGTAAGCCTTGACTGTATACAAACTTTTCTTGCTTTGAAAACTGGACGAGGTGGATCCTCCTATCGGGGGCTGCAACCCTTCTGTTGTCTTAATCTTGTTTTCGTATTTGTCCATTGTGTTAATCTGCTGAGTTCTTGGAAAGCAGCTTCCTGGAAAAGGATAAGTGTGGAAGGACAGTGGATCTTTACACCTTTCGTCCTTCCCTTGGGGAGGGGATGTGCCTGGTTACTGTTCAGCAGGAGGCTGAACTTGCCTTCCATTTTTCTCCCATCCGAGCTGTTGCTGCTCCTCACTGACTGCAGCAGCACAAAAAATGAGTTTAGCTTTGAATGAGAGTCCAAAACTGATTATGGTGATGGAGGTCTTCAGAATCAGACACTAGGAAGTCCCTCTAGGCTAATGCTGTACTTAACTCAAGGCTTCTGCTGAACAGTTGGTTTGAGGGTCATTTGTTCAAAAGTAGAGTTAAAGCTCTGTATTTTTCCTCCCTGTTGCTTCAGATCAGTAGGACAATGTCTGCCACTCTCTCCTGGGCATCTGACTGGCACTGGAAAAGCTTTGCCCCTGGCATAGCTGAAGGGTAGCTGCCATTGTGCAATCACAGATCCTTCACTTTGGAAACAAGTACAAGTATCAAAGTGGCTGGTAGAGCCTTCTGGTTGTCTCTAAGGGTGTTGCAGTGAGATGGCTGTGGAGCCAGTCCTGGCATAGCCCTGGCTGGCATTCCCTCTCTGGTACGTGCTGTATTGTTGTGGACTGGTTCTTTTACTGCCTGATTTAACAGATACCTTTTCCACTAAAGGCATATGTCAACCTATGCTTCATTCTCAGTAAGCAATGGCAGTGACTACAGGCCCTGCTTTCACCAGAAGCTGCTGAGGTGGATTCCTGCATTGGCTGCTTCTCCAGCCTGTTCTGTCCATAGATAAATCCAGTCTACTTAATACTGAGGGATTTTTTCCCCCACTCCCTGTTATCACTGTGATTTGTGCCAGTATCCCCAAGTGGTTAAAAATGAAGTGGGATGTGGATATTTTTGGTCATTAGGTAGATTTGCCTTTTTAAGTGAGGGCTACCACATGAACAGCCTGTTCTGAAGATGTTCTTGAGTTGTGACTTTGTGTGGTTGAACATGCTGGTTTGACACTTTGTTCCTCCTCTGACAGCTGGCTGCTGTTACATTGTTCTGGGAAGGCTGCATGCAAGTGGACACTTGAAGGAAAAAAACCCTAAGGTCCTTTAGACATACTTTGACGCAACTGCTGGAGTGCCAGGAATTTGTTAGCAGCTGATTAGCTGTAGTTTACATGGGGAGGTTGGCCAAGTTTACATTGCTGTCTTTAATTGAAATGTAGCTGGCCCCTTGTAGCAGGAGGATCATTAGAGACAGGAGTTTGCAGCTTGGAGCTGACATCTTGCAGCTGCAAAGTATCATTCTGTATTGTGCTGCATATTTTGGTTCTGGAGGGCTTCAAGCTGTGAAGTGCTCTTGTCCAATTCCATACAGATGAGACACTGGGTTGGTATGTAAGTCCATCACTGGTATTGTGATGGGATCACTGGTGAGGAACAGAACATTGTGGGGCCCCTAAGTCACCCCTGGAGAGTTGTTAGAGGGGAGCAGGTATGTACATGGTGCTTGTCTGGCCTTTGGAGTGGTTTGATTAGAGCATTTCCAGACTGACTTCCTCGGTGGAATGGAAGTTCAGAGTAAATATTTAGAAGACATCTTGTGGTTATGTTTATAAATAGGAAGACAGAAAATGCAAAGTTACAATTCTCCAAGCAACCTTGACTTGAACTATGAAGTAGCTGCGTTTTACCTACCTGGGTGACATAAGCGCTCTCTGCTTTGCTGGCTGACTAATGAGCAAGAGTTCCTGAGCAGGTGCACAGGAAAAAAATGTGCTCCTTTACTGTCTACTGCTACCTCTGCCTAGGTGGTATTAAACATCTGTGCAGGCCTGGTCCTCTTTGAAGGGTTCGAGGACATCTCAGGGCTGCACAGAAGCCAAACAACAAAGGGAGAGAAAGGTGTATCACAAACAACAGGCACTTGACTTCAGGTTAGCATTTCTGGGTCTTGAAAAGAAATATGAGTGCTCTGTTCTTGCTTTGTGTTTCTTTAAACTGAAGCTCTCAGGAGTTAAAGCTACTGAAGATTCAATTATAAGATGCCAGTATAATTTTTCCCAGTATAATTTTTTCCCTGTGTTAGCTGTAGCCCTTACTCCCTGGTGAAGGAGGGTGCAGGGGGCATGACAGTCTTGCTCTGTGTATTAATACAGGAACTTTCCAAAGCCCAGTGGACTGAGAATCCTTGTGACTGTGTGTCAGAGGTATTCTGCAAGGAAACATCCCTTGTTGCCCTTGCTATCTCTGTTCCCCGTGCTTTCCCCCTTGGTTCCCTTTCCCTCTCCCTTTTTCTCCTTTGTGTTATCACCCTCGTTGTGCAGTTTCTAGGAGTCTGCCCTTTTTATCTAAACATTTTTATTGTCCTTACTGTTGGAGATGTGGATTCTTTCCACAGTCTGTATAGCTTTCCATTCCATCCCTACTTGAGGACTATCTGTCCTGCACCTCTTGATTTTCCAGTGTGCCAATAGAAGAAATAGGTGAAAGTCATGACAACCAGCATCCTGTCTCAGGCCCTCTCTGTTCTTTGGCACTTGGATGTGTTTATCAAGTTTTTTACTTGCTCTTGGTGTTTCCTAATTGTCTTGATCACTTATTCTTTGCATCATTTGATCCTCTACCCTCTGTCATCTCAATGTCCATCTGTCCAAATGTGACTTGCCTTCTTCTCCTGTGCATGAAGCAGCTGAAAGCATTGCTAACAGTCAGCAGTGACTGCTCTGTTCAGTATTATTTCTTTTATGCCTAGAACTGATGATGCCATGCCTGGGATCCCAGGGTGTTGGTTGCTGCTGGATTTGCTTCTCAGGCCTTGTCTCCTCTCGTATCTCCTTTTTCTCTTTTGTTCCAGGACAGTTTGACTGAATGCACTGGCTCATATCTTCTCCCTTCTACATCTCCTTTTTTGGCAGTGGAAGAGGAAGCTCTCATTTAATTCAACTATTTGCATCCTCTAGATATGCCTTGTTCCAGCTCTTGGCACCTCCCTTGCTCTCTTACCTGGCTCTTCTCTACTCTGCATTAGTTTCTCCCAGGATTAAAAAACAAAGTAAAAATCTACTGGCATCTTTGACCCCACTTGTCTCTCCAGCTTCCTTCCTCACTGCCTCTCTTTTCACAGTGCAGACAGTACATCGTTAAACTACTCTCCTCTGGTTTATTCCTGGACTCTCTCCAGCCTGGCTCTTGTTTCTTCTGTTATGCTGAAGCCAAAATGTTGGCTCTGTTCCTAGCTGAAGCCTGGAAGTCTGGCCTCTCTTGACTTGACTGTTGATGTTGGCCCTGCTGTTGTTAGAGTGATGTGCCTTCTGTGCCCAGTAACTCTGTGGGGAGAAGAGGGTGTTCAGGAGGGATTTCTCCATGATTGTCCAGTCATTATTTTTGGATGGTACACATTCATCTGCTGCCTGCACGCAGGTATGACTGTGTGCTCCAGGCATATTTCCATTTCTCCAAACTAAACTCTTGGCCTTTCTCTTACATATTTATTTCAGAGATATCTATTTTTAGCTCTACCCTTGAAAGCTTTGTGCTCGGGGATGCTATTCCTGTTGTCTTATGTCATCCCTGTGTCAGTTGTTCCTGATGCTCTCAGCATCCCTCCAGTCACTCACTCGGTGTTGTAATCTGTGCCCTGGCTTCGGATCCCATCTCTTGGTGATTAATGCATTCAAGTCATTCAGAATAGTTCTGAACATCTGTTTTGAAGGCCAAACTTAATGTTTTATTTAAGCTGATCAACCCGTGTGTTGCTAGGGCAATAAAGGCCTTGTGATCACTAGCTTCCTTCTGTAGGAAGTGGGAAAACAGGGAGAAGGTGTAATCTCCATCTCTGGGGGTTTTAGTCTGCACATAAACTGTGTAACATGCTGGGCCTCACCTTTCTTACCTATGTATGCAGCTAGAAGTGGGCTGTCACCTGGTGTTTCAGCTGCCATGGCATACATATCTGCCATTGGGAATGCTGCAAAGGACCAGGTTTGATGCAGTTATCCCCTCTGTGTGGCTTCCTTTTTCTTTTCAATTTCTTTGCTGCATCCAGTGTTTGAGTGAATTTTCCTTTTCAAAGTTCTATGGGACTTCCCTCCCAGCCTGCCTGGTGCTCTTTCACTAGAGGAGATGAGATGAATATTAATTAGTGGCAATGTTCTTCTCACTCAACAATTCCAGTGGATGACTTCTTGCTTTCTTCTGTACTTTCCCACAAACTTTCTGCAGCCCTCTCCCAGTACCACGAAAACTGTTGTTATAATCTCAAACTCTACTCAACATACACAAAAGCTTGGTGGTACTCATGTTGCTGACCTGCTGAGGCTAAATAGAGATGTTCCTTACTTCTGATTTGGTGTTTCTTGTTGTCCAACCCTTTCTTTTTGCAGCTTGCTGTTTAGTGTAAGGCAAGAATCTGTAGGAATTTGGGGGTTGGTGCTAGCAGCTTGTGTGGAGCACCTGGCACAACGGGGATGCAGACTGGAAATTCTGAACCTCCAGGAGATACTAACAGAAGGCCACTGTAACCTGCTACAGAAAGAGGAAAGTGATCCTTTATGGGGCTGCTTCATCCCACAGGTTCTAGTTGTGTGGGAAATAAGCTTAAAATATGCAGCTGGTACTTTTTGACACTTTTGATGCAAGCCATAAGTTAAAAGGAGGGAAAAAGAAGGAAGATTTGAATTCTTCAGTCCCTAACCACTTGCCTTTTGTCCAGGACTTCATTAGAAATCTGTTGGATCTCTGCAGTGCTTACCTGGGAGAAATGGAAGTTAGGCTGTGTCTAGTAACTGGCAAGTCTAGCTTTTTATTTTTGTGTGGTGTGTTTATATTAAATTGCAAGAGTATTTGGCAAACTATGTTGCTACAGCAAACCTGTTATATCTGGGAAGAGTTCTGTGAGTGTATGTAGCAGGAATACTTTTCACTTAATTTATGTCAACAAATCTGTGGAGGATGTTGTGTCTATGGACTTGTTTGTTCCCTTTCTTTCAATTTATAAAGGCACATTCAGTCTTTGATATAATTTTCTATTTTGGGAGGAATATGTTCTGTTGAACTTTTTTTCCCTTAAGAATGCCATGACTTTGGAGTCAGTTCATTGCCTGTTTTGATGTGATTTGTTCTGTGCCAGATTTTGTCTAAATACTCTGAAATATTTAGACTGATAAAAATATTTTTGGGAAACACTGCTCCTCTCCAGTGTTCCTCACTTGTGCTCGTTCCTGAACACTTTGTCTTGGATTTTTTTCCTGCCCTCCTAACTTTGGTTTATTATAGTCAGAGTGCAGCTTCTCTTTGCTCAGCTCTGCTACCTTGGAGCAATATTCACCACTGCAGTTTTCTGGCTATGTAGTTGTTCCTGCCCTTTCTTACTGGTTATTTGTCTTTTCCTTTTGCAATTTTTAGAGCTTCCATTCCCAACTGCTTCGGGAGAGAGCTGAACTGCTGGGAAGGGTGGGTGGGAATAAAGGCAGAGGTTCAGCTGATTGATGGCAGTGTCTTTTGGTTTGAAATATCTAACCCAGTCACTGCTGTGTCACTTGAACAAGCTTAGTCACAGTAATGAGTACATTTTGAAATTGCTGCTACTAGATCATTTCTGGCAAGTTCTCATGAGTGAGGTGTTACTATTAGAAGACCTCAAAACATTTTGAAATTTCACTGCAGGTGAAATGATAACATGGGAATACCTTAATGTGTTTTAAGGAAACTAAAAGTCTTCACACTGGGAGTGACCACATCAAGGTCTAGTTTTGCTGGCATAACCTTGTGCCAGCATGTTTGGAAGCCCACAGGACTGTGGGGCACAGGTTGCAGTGAGAGCTGGCTGCTTGATGCAATCTTTGGCTATTTGTTTACTTTCAGGATTTATAACAGTAAGTTCTCTGTAACAAAGGAGAGAAAGAAGGGAAACCAGAAACAAACTGGATGTGACATTTCCATGTGATGCCCATTGGGAAGATGTGGACTCCTAATAGAATAGTCTCTCCTTGCAACTTGATACAGAGTGGGGAGAAGCTTCTTACTTGTGTTCTGAGATACATGATCTTACTTGAAAGAGGATACCTCTTCTTCTGAGGAGGTGTATGATGGTGTGGTGGAGTTTTCTGGGGGTTGTTGTGACTTTTTTGTTTGTGTTTTTAGTTTTTGGTGTTTCCCCTTCAGTCCCCCTGGCTTGTCGGTGCCATAGGAAGTTCTCATTCCTGCCTCTGCCCATTTCAACTGGGGAAAAGGCTCTTGCCTTAGGATGTTCTGCAAGGGAATGTGCTGAGCAGCTGACACAGAACTCCACGATCTGGGTTCTCGGCTGTTTATTCTGAGCGGAACAATTTGTCTGTTGTGCCTGTGCTTGAACACATGTAACCATTTCCCAGCTCTGTTTAACCTGCCTCATCCTTCCCACGTGCACCCTCTTGTGTGCTTGCTGGGAGGTTGAAACACATTGAACCAGGTGTGTGGTGTGACACGTGTGCTCCTGCTCAGGCAGTGCTGTAGCACTCGGCAGTATTTGAAGTCTCTCAGAACTGACTGTTTCATGCACGAGGCTTCTTCAGAATGTGCTTGTGCTGTGGGAAGATGATCCTGGATGCATCAACTCTGGCATCTCTTCTGTAAAACTGCTAGGAGAAAAGCAGTTTAAGCCAGCCTTCTATTCTTCAGTAAAAAACCTTGCAACTAACATAAACCTGCATGGATCATTAGGCTGCAGCTTAAAAATGACAAATGATGGTATTGTAAGGAGTGCTTGTCTGCTGCAGGTGCCTGCTTGGTTTGAAACCTCTGTCCTTCCTTGGACAGATTTCTTGACTTAAAATGCTTGTAACCTTGGCCTAATTAATTGGTGCAAGTTGATTGCTGTGGTTGATAACTGGTCAAGCATGTTTTGAAGTTAATGTGATGGTGCAGAAAGCAAGAGCTTTAAGCATTGGGTCTTCTGCAATGAGGAGTTTGTGTGGAATGTTTGAGGGGAACAAGGAAAAGCCCGACTCTGTAAAAATGGTTTTGCTCCTGTCTCTGTTTTAATGCCATGGATATTGAAAAGTGGGTATCTTAAATTGGGGGCAAAAGTGTGGGAAATGCTAAGTTGCCAGCAAGCTTAGCATCTTAATTGTGGCCCATTTACCTGACAGGTAAGAAAGAGCTTCCCAAATTTTGCCTTTAGTTTGCTGAATGTCAAATGAGAAATACCCTGTAAAGCTGCAATGAATGGAACTTTATAACACTTTGTTTTCTTTCATGTTTTTTTAAACCTATCTTTTAAATGTGTTTGCAGGGCCCAGCCACCTGTGTAGCATTTTCAAGATCTGGAGACTTATTTGCTTCTGGAGGGTCTGATGAACAGGTATCTGATTCATTTAGTTTGATTGTTTTGTGCCTTGTTGTTACTGTTTCTTGGCATCTTACTGCTTTCAAAGAGAGAACAAATATTAAAAAGAGTGAGAGATATTAAACATAGTCTTTTCTCACTGAGGAGGCATTTCAGCTAGATTCTGTGGGAGTGAGTATGTACAACAGAGGAAATATTGCCCTATATATGGCCCTTGTTACATGCCTTTCTGAGGCACCTGCTGCTGGGGAATAGGTCAGGTGGGTGTACAAATGGCTGTGATGAGGTACTTTGAATATAAGGCTGATCTGCCACTGGCTAGATCTGAGACACAGGCATAAGGACAAGGCAGGCAGGGATGCTTCCCCCTGAACACTCTTCCAGGCTCCACTGATCTACAGTGCTCTGTATTTGACATTCCTAATGCTCTCCTTCTCCCATGGGTTTGTCCTCAGTCTTATTGGAGATGCTGTGGCTGAGCCATCTGCAGTGACTGACACCAAGTGGATTTGAGTCTGATCAGATGTGAATATCTCCTGCAGGCCTCTTTCTTAATGGGAGCCTGGTGCAGAGCTGTGCTAGTGCTGCAGTTTCACAGCTTTTCAGGTCAGAATTGGGCTTTTCTCTGCTGACCTTGATATGTGCACTGTGATGAAAGCCTGGGTGTCTTGTACTGCCAGTAAAGAGTTTTGTGGATGGGGCAGGAGGGGAGATCCCTTCCTTTTACTTCTGGTTCTGAGTTATGATCCAGACACACATTTCTTTAAAAGCTGCTGGGGTTTGTTTTCCATTGTCAGTGGGGAAAGGCAAAAATATACCCTGTGTGTCTGGACCATGTTTTCAGTTGTGTGCTCTTGAGAAGGAAACCAATAATCCCAGGGTTGTAGCTCATGCCAGTTCCGTGAGTTGCTGCATTTTAACTCTGTTTTCTAAATTTGCTGGGATAGGTGGCATAGGTTGTCATCCTGTCTCTTTAAGACCACTTTTTATTAAAGGCTTTAAACAGACTGTTTTGAAGAGATTCATCCCGGTTTTTGTTTTACAGAATTATATTGAGGTCACTAGATAAAGGTTTGCTCTTGAAGTGCTTATCTAACACAAGAAATAAATAATGCCTGTTTGCTGTTGTTTCTCTCTTCCTTAATAAAAGCCCTGATATAGCTGGAAGCTGCACTTCATTATTACTTATTTTCAATAGAAAACTTAAGAAATTTTATTTATCTTCGATTTCTAAGCGTAGCCAAGAAGCTGACTCATTATTTGTTTCATTTTGAGCTTAAAAGGATGTATTAGCCTACATTTCTTTGTTGTGTAAAGCAGATTCTTTTGAAAGGCTTGTGTTTTGTCAGCTCTTTTGTCTCTTCTGTGGTTGGCATTTCTTTAAGCCAAAGTAATGATCATTTCAAAGTATCACCTGGTGGTGTTAAACTGAAACACTGACTGGCAGTGCCTCCCTGGCAGGGTGCTTTATACAGGTATGTTCGTGGCAAGGGGTCCTAACAAACTTCTTTGGCAGCCCTTGCCACTGGAGCTCGAGTTTGTGGTTTTGGATGCATGTATTGGGAAGGGTGGTTCTTGGCTCTCCTATTCTTGGCTCCCATGAAGGAACTGCCTCTCTCCTTTTGGATTTGTATCTGAAAATGCAGGCAGTGCTTCCTTTTGTGCATGGAGAAAGAACTTTGTCCTAAAATAAATAAATATATATATATTAAAAACAGAATTAGCCCTAAATTGGCAGTTGTGTACATGCAAGAAGCTTTTTCAGTGGAATGGACCTTGTTGAATTCTGGCTTTCTGAATCAAAGAGAAATACAACAAATAATTATCAGGAGCATCTCTGCAGGTCAAAAAGGACTTTTTTGTGTGGTAGTTTAGACAGGTAGCCTCTCCAAAAAAAACATACTTAATTACTGAGCTGCAAACAGGACTGTTAAATATGTGCTGGTTTTAACAGTGTGAGTTGAAGACATGGACTGATTTCAACCCAAAGTAGTGGTGTGAGCAAGGATCCATTTTTCTGTCACCAGTCTTCACTGAGCTGTGTTGCATTGGTCTTAATCCCCAGGTTAGACTAAGTGGCAGTGCCCATCTTTGTTGTAATAGCACCTTTGGTAGCTGTGAAGAGGCAATGTATACAATTAATATAGATTGTATAATCTACACAATAAAAGAGCATCACTTTTTTGTCCTGTTACACAATGGAATGACCCTCACTGGTTAACCATGCAACTGCAAAAGAAAAATGCTTTCATGTGAAGCAGGGATGAAAATTTGCAAATGAAGAATAAACACTGATGTTTCTGATAACCAGGATGAGCTGACTGGATTCTTGGGTGTCTTTTAGACCTCTGAAATAGCTGATTGATTGCTCTTGAACTTCTTTAGACTTGTAGGAACACTGCTAAGGGTTTCACTCCATAAATTTGCTCGTGATGTGTTGAAGTGATTTATGTGTTAGAGGCCTCTCTTCTGAAACCAGTACTGTGTTATGGAGAGCAGGGAGCTGTAAGTGGGATTTAAATTTGGTATTGAGTTGACAAACTAGCTCAAGATGTCTAGTGCTAGTCTCACTACTAACTCTTCCTCTGAAAGAGTCTCATGATAAATGAGTGACTAGTTGTTTGTGGTGTGGCTGATAAGTGTTATAATGCCAAGCATGGTATTTTAAAATATTTGTGGGTTTAATGCTGTATTCTGCATGTTGCTTTGAAGTTTTCTAGGTCATTCTAGTTTCGTGATGTTCTTGACCCAAAGAATGTTGGAAGAGGTCACTTACCCATTGAGAACTCAGTTAAGCTATGTCTGTATGCAGTAGCATATTTACAAACAACATCCTTAATTTAATCCATGGCAAAGCTTTCCTAGGTAAACTCTTCTCTGATGTGTTAACAAAATTGTCCCTTAAGCAAACTTTGATAGAAAATTTTAATGGAGCCAATTTTCTTCTGCAGGTGATGGTGTGGAAGACCAACTTTGATGCAGATTATGGTGATGCACTGAAAACACAGAAGTCTTGCAGTACTGTGGATGGGTCCCATCACACTGGGGTAGGTCAGCGTGCAGTAATCACGTAGAGTTCCTTCTCAGAACACTTTCTGCAGCTTGGAAGTGTCTGACTCAGGTGATTGAACTGTAGAACCATCTGTACTTGGTATTTATTTGAGCTGGAGGATATCTGTTTTTAACTTGTATTGTTTGCTTTGTTTAACTGTTCTTTATACAAAAGTTATCTATAATGATTTTAAAAGGGACATAAGCTTAGTGCATGTATGGATGTGTTTTTTTATTAACAGCCTCTGTTTAAGAATCCATGGTAGGCTTGAATGATAGTTCACAAAAAAAGCAGATGTGAGGAACAGCTGAAGCTGCTAAAGAAAGCAAACAAAACCAAAGGTTGGTTAGTGCAAGGTGAGTGGGAGAGGATGGGAGAAAGCAGTCACAGAAGGAAGGAGGACATGAAAGTACTTATTGATCCTTGGCTGGTTTTGGCTAAATCTGACTTCTTCCTTTTCCTCCCCTCCAGTGTTCTAACTCTAAAGCTATGCAGGCTATGAAACTATCAGTCCAATGACCTCTTTGTTTATTAGCCTATTGAACTGGTGTAACTTTGAACTCTTATCTGCTTTAATTTAAAATATGGCATAGTGTAATTCTGGGGTGAAATACAGCAGAGACAAAGAAAACCTTTCTGGGGAAAAAACCACTAGTTTTGGTTTGTAACATTCCAGTGAGTGGGTTAAATGATGTAGACAAGGTGTTGGCTAATGGCAGGTGATAGTTTACCCTTCCCTGTGCCAGAGCATATTATCCAGTAGTAATTTAAGGAAAGGAAGAAAATGTCTGATCTCTTCTAAAACTTAGTTCTTCATTATAAAACCTCTTAGGATGTCCATTGAAGGATGCTACTGAGCAAATCCCTTGAACAATGACTAACCACCCTGAACATCTGTCCCTCTAACAAAACCATTCCCTTGTGGAAGAGGGTTTACCTGGCAGAACATCCAATAAATGGTGCTGGGACCAGCTGTTTGTGTGCTACTGACAGGCAAATCCATGTCATGTGGTGGTGGCTGACAAGGGTTTGCTCTGAGCTGTGGGAAACAGGGCACAGGGTATTCTGTGGGGTGTAATATCTTGGTTTGGGCCAGGTGCTGTGTTTTTGCAGAGGGCAAAATGAATCCCTTCTGAGTCATGTGGCAGAGACACACTTTGGTTTGGGGACCTAAATTACTTCAAAGGAGTATTTTGAACTGCCACCCAAATGCAGTCTTTGGCTTGGGCATGCAGCATGGGAGCTGCAAAATATGGCTACTACTTAATATCCTTGTATTAAGGGCAGTTACAATTGCTAAAGTTAGAAGGGGAAGAATAAACAATGTCCTTTGAGAGCTTGTTTTGAATACCCTAGGTTAAGATTAAATTTAGAATTGATCTGAAATGTTCCTTGCTGTTAAAAAGAAGGTGATATCTCTGAAAACGTCTTGGTTTGCCGTTTAGATATAACTTGAGCATGAAAGTCTTGGCTCTATAATAACTTGTCCATTCATGGCAGTTCTACTCTTTTCTTTCAAGTGAATACCATGACTTGTATCTTTTAGAAATACATCATGCTGGGCTCGTTAAGAGTACCCTCAATGCAAGACTTAAACTTCACTGTATATTAATTTCTTTCTTGTTTTGAGCCAAATGTTTGCTTTTTTTAATAATGAATTACTTATTTTGGTGGGTTTTGGTGTAGTTGAGATGGTTATTTTTCCCATCAAATTCAGACTTTGACACTGCCACCTGCAGATCTTGATTTCATGCCAGGGTCACCTTTTCCTTCAATCAAAAGTGAAGTTGCTCCTTCTTTCTCTACTCCTGTGTTAGCGCGCCAGGATTCTGCCTATTGAATAATCCTGAGATTTTGCAAACATTTCAGGATGTGACTATATTTAAAATAGGCATATAGGTTATTATTTGGCTTTTATGTCCCTAAAATATATGAACACAGTATTCTCAATGCATCTTGGATCTGTGTTCACCCTTAAGTCCAAAAGAATATTTTTCCAAGGAGAGCTTATGCTTTTGTGTAGCTGTATAATTTTTGTTAGGCCTTGTGAAAGAACAGATAGAAATGAAAACAGTGCAGTAACTGGTTTCTCCTTGGGAGGGTCTGACTTAGATGCAAGAAGAAATAACTGAACACAGACATCAAAACTAGTTTGTCATCAAGATGAATAGGAAGAAAAAACAATCTTAAATAACCTGTGGGATAAGAGTAATGGGGTTGGTGAGCTTGAAAACAAACTTGCTCGAAATCAATTTTCACTTCCATAGGAAGAGGGAGACTGGAGCCTTTAGAAGATGCTGGTTTCTGAGGCAGTTGGTTCAAGTTCAGTGTGAATCAGGGTATTGGATGTGTTTGCAACAACAGATGTAAACTTCAAAGTTGTTCTGCCCACCTGCTTCTGTTTGCTGTAAATATATGAGGCTTGGGAGATGCAGCTTCCTTTGAAAGTAAAACTGATCCATGCAAGGAATAATGCAAATGAAAGGGAAGGTCACAGTGAGCAGGATTTGCAGTCATGACTGTGGTGTAAAAGCACAGACATGAGAGTGTGATAGAACACTAAAGCTGTCAGAAGTGAATTATAAACATGTTAGCATAGATGTGAGACTGTAAATGTTAGATCAGTAGTACCTCTGCAATGAATGCTTACTCTTAAATGATAAGCTAACAATTGTTGCTATTAAGTATTGCATAATCACCTTGAAAACCAAGGTTCAGGGCAAGCTCTCCTGATGTGTGTGATGTGAAGCTGATGGGAAGAAATCACATCTTGCAATCCTGTGTCTTGATCCCGTGAGCGTGCTTGCTTTGATCTAGAATCTAAAGGGTAAGAGTAAATTCATACTTAATGCTGCAATACTGAGTGGTGAGGAAAGTCAGAATGAGAGGTGTGTGGATTTTGCATGTATTCTCAAAAATATGGGATCTTATGCCTGTCTATGCTCAGTAACTGTGAGCATTCGGGTCTGTCTGTATGAGGAGTTGTGTAGGATCAGATCAAAGGACGTGTTCACTGCTCTGAAGTGTTTTGAAAACATTCATCATACAATTTATTTTTTCCAGGGAGGGCAGAAAATGTTTTGTATTTTGGGGGTTTGGTGGTGGATTTTTTTTTTTTTTTTTTTTTTTACAAATACAAGGAAAGCTTTGTATGTGCAGTTACAGCTGATGTGAGTGTGCAAGAACACTTATTTCATTACACCACAGATTTGCTGCTATTGTTGACCAGTTCCAGGAAGGCTGTGTATGGTCAAGTGTCACGAGCAAATGCTGAAAGTTTGATGTCACATGGGCAGTTAGAAAGTGCTTGTGTGTTCATCTAAACTTGTACTCTGAAAATTATGAATAAAAACATTGTATAAGTTAAGTGGGTAAACAGTTTTTCCATGCAATATTATGGAAAATAGTAGATATTCATTGATGTAGAGATTTTTTGCTCAAGTTTAAACACAAACCTGTGTTTGTTTGTGGAGGCATGTTGTAACTGTGCAAAATATTATTTTACAAAGGAGGAGGCTGACGAGGAGACTTTGGCCTCAGCCTCTGCATATAGCTTTCTAAAGAAAAATACCTTAAAGCTTGTTTGTGTTGGAGTACCTCAGAAGCAAAGCTGTCTTGAACAGGAGGAGTAGGGGCTTCACATGTCCAAAAGGAGTGAAATGTACAGGCTGCAAGGATTGTGGGTGGTCTGTTAGCTCAACTAACAGTATCCTGTCGAGAGAGGTACCTGGTACAGCAGAACATAAGCTTACAGGTGATGGGGAAGTGTTTCTCCTTCCACTGCAGTTGTACATTCTGCAACCAGTGAACTTATGTAGCCTACTTTACAGCTCCTGATAGGACTCTGAGACCTGCTCACATGAGTGGATGTGCAGGCAGACTCAAAAACAGGCAGTCCTTTGGTAGGGCTATGTGGGAGACGTGGGCAGAGTTGCAGAGCTGTCCTTTGACACTCTCTTGCCAAGAAGTCTTTCTGCTCTTCTGAAATTCAGGAGCACAAATGTTTTAAATATCTGTAGCTGCTATGAAGTTCAGTGGCACTCAACTGTGGAGATATCAGGTTTGTAAGCATAGCAGACCTTCCCAAAGGGAAGCTTGGGAAGAGCAGCACTTCAGCAGAAAGGACTTGGAAACAAGTAAGTAGCCTATAACTCTTCAAATGTGTCTTTCAGTTAAGACAGAAATTTAGGCCTCTTTTTACTCTGCTGGATTTAGAACTTTCTCCAGGCATTGGACTGTATTTATTTCTTCAACAGTATTTTAGTCCTGTTGAATAGTGTTGGAGACTAATTCCAAAAAATGTGATCTGATTATAAAGTTGTCTGAGTCCTATAACTGAGTGTCCAGAGCTGACTCCACCTCTCTCCTCTGCTGGTTCCGTTTGTTTGGTGACCTCGGGTGCCTGCTGTGCTCAGCCCGTGGTCTCCGTGCTGACTGCAGCAGTTCACTCTGTCAGCCACTGTCCTTGTGTAAACAAATTCCTCCTGAATTACTCATAGGCCAGATGTGCCTTTTTTTTTTGACCTTTTGGCTTCCAAATTGGTAACTATGTCTAATTTTGGCATCCGTTAATACTTATGAATCCTTTTGTACTTTTTTTTTTTTCTTTTTTAATTGCTGTGAAATTCCCTCCTGGGAATCAGTTTCATTCCATAGAGCTGCAGCTCTTTGCAATTGGATGTGAATGTGTGTTGTCATTTGCACCTCCTCCACCCCTTTCTATTTATTTATTTTTAAGCATTGTAAGGGAGGAATCCTGTATTCAACAGCATGGCTCCAACCTTTCAGCATACATGTGGTCTGCAAATTACTATTTTTCCTGATCTGCTGTCACCTCACTTTCCTGAGCATTCCCACTCCAGGAAGCTTTAATCTGGTGCATGGTTGTCTTCCTCCTGGAATAGGTAGGTAGATTATTTGCTTATCAGAACAGCAGTATAATGTGTGCTCAATATGTTTCCACTGCTCTTGCTATGATTGATCACAGGATGCTCAGGAGCTTTCCCCATGTCCTCTCAAGCAGGGTGGTTGTGGATGGTTACCCATCCTTTCACTGAAGGAAACCTACTTACTGTTGCAAGACGTGGCCTTGTAATGGTTTTGCAAGAAGACAGAGATTAAACAGGAGCAGAGGAAGACTTGAGGATGCTGGTGACATGGCCTGGCATGTGCACTTGCAGCCCAGAAAGCCAAACATGTCTGGGCTGCATCAAAAGCAGAGTGAGGAGCAGGGCAAGGGAGGGGATTCTGCCCTTCTACTCTGCTCAGGTGAGACCCCACCTGTAGTGCTGCGTCCAGCTCTGGGGAAGAAGGACAGTGGATCTGTTGGAGCAAGTCCAGAGGAGGCCACAGTGATGGATCAGAGGGCTGGAGCACCTCTTCTTTGGGATTGTTCAGTCTGGAGAAGAGAAGGATCTGGGGAGATCTTGGAGCAGCCTTCCAGTACCTAAAGGGTCTATAAGAAAGCTGGAGAGGGACTTTTTACAAGGGTCTGTAGTGACAGGATGGCTTGATGAAGAACATGAGAGAGAGGAAAAGGCAGGGCATAAGCACCCTCATCTTGGCTTTCCAAGGAGCTCTGAATGACTGCAACAACCTGCAGCAGCTTTGCCTGGTAGTGGATGGGAGCAGCTGTGCTGCTACAACTGCTTTCCCTTGTGTTCTGGTTTGACAAGATTTCTTGCAGAAATAAGAGGATCAGCTTTTAATTTCTGTCATCTTACAGTGAATAGATTTGTTCTTAGACTCTGGAACAATAAGGCGAGTCCTGACAAGTCATTATTGGTCAGAATAAAAATTGCCTTTTAAGTTCAGCATCTCAGGCTAATTAATGTAAATTCTCCCACTTAGGTTGCTGCTGTATGTGACTTGTTTTAATGCTTGAGTCATAATTCAAAGAGAAGAGACAGAGGCAAGATTTATATTTTTTTCTAGGCTGCTATTCTGTGTCAGCTTTGAGATGGATGAAGATAGCTCAAGCTGTACAGGAAAGTTTCTGAGATCTCAAACTTTTCTGCTAAAATCCAAACTCAAGCAAGAGTAATAACAAATGGGTGTGTTATAGTATGTGTCTGCACGTGCTTACATGTGTATATGTACATAGCATGCATTTTTATACATAAGTAACAAATGTAGGTATGCACATGATAGGTATGTTACACAGTATATTCATTCCTATTTCACTGGAAAAAGGCAAATTATTCTGATTAAGGGAATCAGCTGGAAGCTGTTTTCCCCTGTTTCAGGAGATCACTGTGTGTGTTTTGCTTCTAGCCTTGGAGACTGATGCTTTTGGTATAAGAGAACCTGTAGCTGTATAAACACTTTATTTTGGTGTTTGTCTGCTTTTTCTTGGGAGTTTTCCCCCAAGAAAACAGGATGGGGGAGCAGTAGTTCAATTCTTGGTGAAATTTCTTACGATTAGTTTTCATATTTATCTTTTTGTTCCTCTAGCGCCTTGTTTCCACACGAAACTGTTCATTTGAGATTTTTGGTGCTGTTATTGTTCCAGGAGCAATGTTAGAATAGATAGTTGAGGATCACCTGTACAACAAAGCTTAATTATTCCATATTGAGTTCTGGAAGACCTCTTCTTATCTCCTAAGAAAACACTAGGACTGAGGGGGGGGGGAAATTGGTTAAGGGAGGTAAAATGCCTAAGCAGAGTGGGAAAATACAAATCTAAAATGTTGAATGCTGTCCTTAGCTTTTTCTTCTTGAGAAATACAAACCTGCTTTATTTTTCAATTTTTTTTTAACAGTTGGTAGTCATCAAGTTTTACCTGTCCATGCTCTCTTCCACTGGGCTTGCCATGTTTGGCATCACCGTTCCCTGTTTTCACTCATCACAGCAATGCCATTTGTGCTTTTGGAAATGTAATATATGCAAAACTTTCCCATGTTTCCTCAATGTTTGTAGAGGGCTTTTTAGCCATTTAAAATGTAACTCAAATTGGAAAGGAGCTGACTATTGAAGATTAGTTCCTGTTATCACTTTTTTTTTTTAGTAAGACTGTTAATTACTGTAGTACTGCATTAATTACTAATCATTTGGAAGCCCAAGCTTTGTTAAGAGTTAGGTTCCTTACAGTTTTTGGGTTGTGGTGATCCTCTCTGCCAGAGCTTATCAGGAACTGCAGCTCCTGTTCCTTCCAGGGCTACTTCTCCTTGGAAATCTTTCTACTTTTTGTATAAAACAGAGATCACAGCATGAAAAACAACGAGCCTGATCTCAGCTGGCTCTCAGCCAGCTGGTGCCATGGTACGTGTAGTGCCGTTGAGTGTGAACTGACTGGGAAGCATGGGCAGCATAGCTCGGGTGTGTTTAGCAGCCTGCAGAGATGCTTGTTACCTGAAGTTACCTCCAAAACCATGGTACTAATGTCTGTCCTGATTTAAAGGTGACACTTTCAGACTGTGGAGGTAAGTTAACTGGACTGACAGCGAACCACAGAGCGAGGTCACTGAAACATGGGAGGGGAACAGCTTTCCCCTGCTGGCAGGCAGGAGCAGGGTGAGGGCTGGAGGCTGCCCAACAGTATCACTTGTGCAGATAGGATGCTGGTATTTCTGCAGTGCAGGTTTTGGTCCAAGTGCAGCCTTCTCTATATGGACAAGCAGTTTTTGTGCATGTTTGAGTACCTTAGCTTGCCATTAGCTGTTTCCCCTGGGCATTTTGGTCAGCAGAGCTCAATGCTGTGATGCTGCTTCCCTTAAAATACACAAACCTGCTTCATCCAGCTGCCTCTGCCAGTGGATCACTTAGCCATTGGCACAAGAGTGCCTTGGAATTTAAAGAGATTTGAGATGTACCTATTACCTCTAGTTCTTCTTGAGGTTATCAGAAGCTTTGTGTTTATGGGTTTATGGCAAAACATGGCTGTTATGGTGGAGGTGCCAAATTTTAGTAGCTTAACTTGGTATTCTTAGTAGCACCAATAGGGAGGAGGGTTCTATATAATTTCTGGCCTCTGGCATATCAAACCCAGCATTCCTTTTGTCTGAAGCAAAAATAAAAGGGAAGTGATGTTCTTTTCACATCCCTTCTCTTTTTTTCTCTCTCTCTCCCTCCCCCGTTCCCTTTGTAATCGTAACTTGAATCCTGAAATAAAAAGTGAATGATCCCATAAATTGTTTCACAGAGCTAATTTAACTTGTATCCTATTTCTGGTTGTTACCCTCTGCTGGTTTGGACAGTAGATGTGGAGTAATGTGCAAGTCTTGAAGAATGTGATCACTCCAGAAATATCAGTGTTGCCTTGAGGAGGGGATGCTTTTCCAGGCTAGGGGAATGAGCTTGTGCTCAGAGAGCTGCTGTTCAGTCCATGATATTTTGTAGGTAGCAGGGAGGACTGAGGCTACCTCTCAGCTTTTCATGAGCCCTCCAGTCTAGCATGGTGTGTGTACTCCATCTGACCTTCCTGTGGAGCTTACCTTGAAGCTAAAATGCTTCCACTGGATGTCACTGTTGCTCTTGGAGAACACATTTAAAATATCACTTTACCTGTGGTGAAAATGACTCCTTGAAATAGAAGACTTTTAATGGTATTTCTGTCTTCTTTTGGATTAGTAGGATTGGGGTCCAAATGAACAGTGTACACCACCTTTGGGATTTTTCTGCTTTTAGGAGAATTTTTTCAGCTAAGATAGTGAATTTAATTGCACTTACTGAGTTTTAATACATTGAATGTCTGTATTGAATTGAATACATTGGATGTATGTGTTGGTTAAAGGGAATGCTGTCTTTCTAAATACTTGAAAATTAAGTCTAGACTACATCATATTCCCTTAAAAGCACAAAGACAAAAGCCCAAAGCAATGTGAAAATTGATTTAAAGAGACTTAAAGATAGAGCTGAACCTACCCCCCTTGCATCACTTGGTTCTTCCCTTCCAGTGGAAAAAGGTGAGGAGAAGGGAAAAGAAGTATTTCCTCTGGATTGAATTGTAAGAATCCTACACTTTATTAGTAGGTGTAAAATTCAGGGAGGAAGTTACTGTATCAATATATCTTCTAACTATCACAATTTAAAAAGCAAAATGGCATTTTTTTAGTTGTCCCAGCCAGTTCACTACAGATGCACATGTGTTGTGTAGTTAAAACTTTCCCCCTGCCCCCCCATCAGCACTGTAATTCCTGACCAGAATGCTGTTTAGCCAGAACAATTTTTGTAAGAGGCTCAGTAAGAGACCTCTGGAATGAAGGCTGATTAATTTTCCCCTTCCCCCAAGTAGTTGCACTGTGCTGTCTTTAAGTGGTTGCTATAAATAAATCACTTCTGTTTTCCCTTTGTCACTGAGAGCTGTATTGTATTCAGAAACTGCTCATCTATTCTTCCTTTAATGTTCAGCTGCTCCTTGCTCTACTCCCAGGGCTTAATATGCAGATGTTGTAACAAGATATTTAATGGCAAATACATTTGTTTGGTTGTGCCAAATGAATTGCGCACTTGAACTCTGACTAAAATAAATTAAACCTCTGTAGCAGTGTCATTGTTTCTGGTGCCTGTCCCCAGCATTCAGCTGGCACTTTACCTTGCAGGTGAGTCAGATGAGAGCACAGGCATCTCTCCCTGTAGTCATGATGTTCCTTGGTACTGAGACTGACACAATTCTCTATTTTTGCAATGTTTTTCTAAATCTGTTAGAATTTAAATCACCGATGGCTGGCTCAGCACATGATGCAGATTGCCATTAGGAGAAGGGTGGCAGTAGTTTGATCTGTAAGGGTTTTCTTCTTCATTCTTAGGGACAGGAGCTGATTTAATCTGCTTTTACAAAATTTGAAAATGTTTTTATCTGGGGGCAATTTGATTCTTCCTCAGCTGGGTGCACACTTCCTTTCGAGTGCCTTTAGGTACTAGTAGGTACAGGTTGTAGTCTGGCTGTTAAAGGAAAGTTTCCAGACTTTCCCCTCTTTTGTTAAACTGTGAAGTTTAACACTTCAGTTTCTCTGCCTGTTTGTGGGCAGTGACTCAAAGTTCTTCTGTAGGTGTGGGTGTTGGATACTTGGCTTTTGTACCTGCTGTGGTGAGGTGGGGGGGTGGGTTAGGCAGGGTGTGCTTGTTCCTAGAACTGAATATTCAAAGCTCTTGGTCAGTTGAAAGCCTCCCTTGTGGAAGTCACTGCAGTGACACACTGACACAGTTTATTTACTGGCTGGCTGTGTCCCTGGTTGAGACAGATGCACTGACTCAGAACCTCAGTGCTGAAGGCTGTAGCTACGGTTATCTGGATGATGATGATGGGCACAAGAAGTGATATTTGAAATGGGACAGCCATATTTTCATACCTCTGGTTTTAATAGTAGATACACTTCTGTTCTTGGGGGTTCTGCCACCTGTGAGTACCTTCAGGAGCCCACATGGCCTTGCTGGAGGTGGCTTGCTTGGCTTTTTGTGGAGGTGGCACATAGCCTGTGAGCTGAGCAATGTGGCATCTGACAGCTCTGCCCCTGGCTGCAACTTGACATGGTGAGGGACCACCTGACCCCTAAAACATCAGTGTAGGAACATCTCTGCAGCGCTGCCCTTGCAAATATGCCAGACTCTTAAACTCTGTGGAGTGCAGCAAAGAGAATATCAACTCTTGAGTTCAACCCAGAAGCTTTTTATGAAAAGCTGTCTGACATGTGCTATAAAGATGGAGGGAGAAGATCTGTCGGTACAGTCATTTTTCTGCTTCTGTGAGTCAGCTTGTTCTAATGGGTTTTGAAGTGGATAGCTCATCATCATTTGGGGTTTTTAAGTGCAGGTTGTATGCAGTGTTAGCTCACTCAAATTTCTGCTGTGCCATGATTGACTGGCCTGAAGTTACATCATCGAAATAGGCTAGTCAGCCTTAAAATAGCAAGAAAATATGGTTTTTGATGCTAGTTACCCATTGAAAAGCAGGGGTTTGTGGTTTTTGCTTGTTTTTACTTTTAAATATAAGCAGCAGGTAGCAGGTTTGTAAGGCTGGCTTTATCTCATCTCTGCAAGAACATATTTTAGTTGATTGAATCAATGCACAGGTGAGCAACATGTGGCTCTTGGGCTACCTGCAGCACAGGAGTGGTTGGAGTGTGGCTCCCATGCCAAGGCTGTTCAGTGTGACCTGGAGTGTGGGCTGTGTTGGCCAAGGGCCTGTAGATAATCCAAATTATTCCAGCAAGAGGGAGGAAGCAAATTAGCAGAGGCCGGTGTGGCTGGTACCACCTGATACCCAGCTGCATCCCAAGCCTGTGGTGGAGCAACAGGGATCCCTGAGGAGCAGTTGTTAGATGTATCCATTAAACCTTTCCCTTCCTTTCCTGCTCCTTATGCAAAACTGGCCTTGTGATGCTTGGCTGTTTGAGGATGGTTTGGTTGCAGGGTCTGGAAGAGCGGTCGGCCCTTACCAGCAGCAAGGCATCCTCCTGGCAAAGCTACTCCTGCTGTGGCCTCTTTTCCTTTTCTCTTCCTTGCCCCCTCCAGTCTCCAGCTTCCCTAGGTAGTCACGTTTCTACTCTTTGTACTGCTTTCTGCATATTTTGCCTGAATGTTGGGATGAACCTCAGCCTTGGGACCCTTTCTGTGCCCTAAATCAGTGGCTCCCAGCAGCACAACTGTTTTATGTATATTTATTTTTTAAAATATATATATATAATTTTTAGGTATGCACGTATATATATACGTATATAGATATTCAGAATGTACTGAACAGTTTGGGGTTTAAAGTTATGTGAGCTGGTCTAAGGTCTTGTTGCAGTTTAGTTGCCCACCTGCACGTACCTGTATCAAATACAGAGGTGAGCAGGTAGATCAGTACAGCACTGATGAGAAATGCATTCCTGGTATTGCATGTGAGAGGAGAGATGGAAGCAACTCTTCATTTCTTGCTTTGGAAATGTACATGTGGGAGAACTTTTAGAGACCATCTTCCAATCTGTCAGAATTCCTTGCTGTATTTGCTGATTTGTGAACTTCATGTGAGTAATAAGTGCATGGGATGGAGCTGCACCAGGCATCAGGCCATGGAGAACTACATTTCGAGTGCTGTGATCTTGGCTTTAGATTCAAATCTTGTCTGTTAGTGTAAATTGAGAAACTGAAGTCTGCAGTTGCTTAACCAGTTGGCTGCCTCCTTTAGTTAAACTTCTCTGAACTACTTCTGGTGGTAATGCAGATGAACAATGCAAATAGTGTTTGTTGTAGAAGAAAGGTACCATTTTGAAAGAAAAGGAAAGAAGAATAAGTTCTTTAGTAGAGATCTATTTGTGTTTTTCAAACTTAATTTATTCTGAATGAAATATTCAAGGTTGCATAACTAAAGCAGTTGAAATTGAAACTTCAAAGTAAACTTGTTCTTATTCTCATTGAGAAGGAAAACCAGTTCAAGATATAAACAAAATTAAAATTACTAAATCAAAACTGTTCCAATGCATATCTGATACATCTTGCTTCTGCTGAACTTAACTGGAGTACAGTGTCTTTGCAAGCACCAAACATGGAGAGAGGCTTTAACTTTACTATTGGAGTGAAAATAATTGGACTTTTCTCGGGGTATCTTACTTAATTCTTGTAATTTGGATGTAGTGCTTCCATGTGCCTCCAATAAGTCTTCATTTACCTGTGGTCTGTGCCTGTGGACCCCATGAGCATGCCAGAGCTCTTTGCACACATAAAGCTTGAACCTTGCAGGATTGCTTCAGAATTGTTATCTAAGGTTTACCTTTCCTCATCAAGGTTTGAAAACAAACACAAGCACACACAAAAAAATACCCCGAAAACAATAAAACCGCCCTCCACCTGGGACAGGCAGACAAGTCAGCAGAAGCTTTTCCTTTTCCAGCTGTGGCAAGAACAATTCCTTTTCTCCTTTGCCCGTTTTTAATAGCATAGACTGTCCTAGCATAAACTGTCCTTTACTGTTTACCCTCCATGAAACAGAAATCCTTCTCCAGTTGTTTGCATCGCAATAGCAGATTATGTCTGTTTATTTTTCTAGCAGTCAGAAATGGACAGTGGTATTCATCATAAGAAAACAAAAACTCAGGATTCTGGTAGGAACCACGAGCAGCAAGAGGTGGAGGCCAGTCTTGCAAATACCCTGGAGCATATTATGGGACAGCTGGATGTTCTGACTCAGGTATGGTTTGCTCTTTAATTTTGGAATGACAAAGGTACCTCTGAATGGAAGAATTGGGAATGTTTTGCAAGAGTTTCATAGAATAAAAATGTGACTAGTTCAAAACCTCTGCTTTTTAGTAGTATTTTGATAAATCTTCCATCATCTGTTTCTCAGCTTATCTCTATCAGTTCCCTCACATTGACTTCCAGCTTAGGCTGGAACTCTTCCTTTATGTTCCTTTATGCTGCAGTGTCTTGGAGTGCTGCGTGAGCCAGCTCTGAGAGACTGTGCTATTAGCCAGGGTTTATCTAAGGTGATGCCTAAAGGAGTGCTTGGCACAACAACTCTGTTTTGGTGAATAATCTGTCTCTCTTCCCTCCCCCATTATACTGCAGTCTATAGGTAAACTCCGTTCAGATCCTGCTCCTTTTCCCCCACCCAACATTCACCTACACAGTCCAATTTCTGCAGTATTCTCCTCCCATCAACAAGTCTGGGCCCTTCTGTGCCTCGTTGCTAGAACATGCTTTTCACCCACAGTTACAAACAACTAATCCCAACATTAACAAACAGTTCTTTCTTGGAGTCACTGAGCGATGCTTGAACAGTACCAGCCGTCAATGGTGATCATCACAGCATGTGTTTACTTAGTAAGAATTTGGGGATAGAGCTGGTTTTTTATTAACTAAATAACTGCTCATTGCTCCTGTGAAGAAATACTGTTTCTGATTATTGTCTGGCCCTGAATTTCATTGTGTGTTTTTGAGGTATGTGACAAGCATGGGATAGTAAACATTGGTGATCTCTTGTAGCTGAGACCATGGTGGTTAGGATGGAAAAATCTGTGTGGGAGGGTTTGTCTGTGGGTTTAAATGTTATTTCTGAGAAAGAACAGGCAGGTCTTGAACACTTGGTATTGAACATACTGATTACTAGTTAAAGATAGCTCTTTGCTCTTGAGAGAGTTAACTTGTCAAAGTACTTGTCAAAAAGTGCAAGATGATGGGTTAGAGGGCCCATCAGGGGATTGAAGGCTGATTTAGGGATTAAAAAACATGCCAGGACTACAGGCAGTCTAAAATAGTGTAGGATGAAACCCAAAAGGTATTTAAGTTCACTTGGCAGAAATGCAAGAAAGCACTTTTCCTGTGATCTTTAAAAGGCTGAACACTGGAGGAGGGGAGGGAAATCTCTGACACTGGGCCCTCATACTTGTGAGTAAAAAGCAGCCCAGTGTATACACAAAATATTTTATTACTGTTTTTACGTCTCCCTAGTAAGTTTGGAATGTGATTGTTATCTTTCATTACATAAATCAGATCCACATTTCTGATGATGGATGTGTAATGGCTCCTTTTCAACTTCATAGGTGTTTAGAGGAGGCAAATATTGCAGTAAACAGTACGTGTGGGATTTAACCTAAATATAAGCAATGCAAATATCTGTCGAAGATATTGTGTAACCGTAGAAAATTCCAAATGTTGTTTAAACCTAGCAGAAAGAGAAACTGAGATCAGTGGGGGAGGAATAAATTAGTAAGTTTAGGATAAAATTGGAAATACCCCGAAATAGTAAAAAACCAAAAAGCTGCCTCGAGTAACTCTGCATTCTGCAACCTTTTACCTTTTTTGTAGCTTTTTTGCCATCTTTGAAGTCCTTAATTTCTCATTGGTTCTAATCTGTGTATGTTGTGTTTTGTGTTAACACCATTTTAATGCATTTGTACAGGTAGATGTTCGTGACACACTGTTGAAGTGGCTTCCTAATTTTTCATTTTCATGCCAAGGTTTTGATATTTAGCAGCAAAACAAACCAACACCAAACAAGCTTAAGCAAATGAGCCCGGAAGAAATCCTTGTTCCTGGACTAAGGGAGGAGGTTCCTCAAAGAGCAGGGATTGTCTTTGTTCTTGTCATAGTTTTCAACACTGTGTTACCATGATATAATGTACCAGTGGGGGAAGGTTAAAGTTGTGAAAAACTACTTTGGGAAATTATGCAAATATAGGCCTAATTTATTTTCCTAATATTTTTTTCTGTAGTTGTCATTTCAAGGCTTAAACGTGGTATCATGTAAGAGTGGGAAGGAGAGAAAATACTTTCAATTTCTGCTGAAAGGGGTGATAGTAAGACATCAGGCTGTCATCTCTTGCCAGCACACAGCTTTGTTCTCTGCTGCACACTTGAAGATGCATCATCTGCCACTCACAATTATTAGTACCTTCCCTCTGCTGATTTCCAGATGAAATGAGGTGTTAAGTACTTGGAGTACTTGAGTACAGGGGGATTTTTTTTTTTTATTCAATTAAAAGGTCTCTTCCAGCCAGTCACCAATAACTGAGGCTGTAGAGGAGTTGTGCCACACACAGCAGACTTGCTCCATCAGTTTGGCACCTCAGTTCTTACCAGAGGGAGATGAACCAGGAGAATCTGGTGGCTGTTGTATATCACAACTAGCAGTAACCACTATAGTGAATAGATTTACAAAGCTTCATTCTTACATTGTTGATTTTGTGCTAGGATTTAATTCTTTAAGGTTTTGGCAACTTGCAACTGGTCTTTGATTCAGTGAAGCCTTTTTCTCTTCCTCCTTCCCAAAACCCTGTCAGGGCATCTTACTTGTAAGAAAGTGGTTTAATGTGACCTGACAGGGTCTTTGTATTTTTTCCTAAAAGTGGTTTGTGTTTGGCCATACTTCACATGCAAATAAAGTTAATGTTTTACTGCCTTTTTTCAGAAGAGTAGTACGTGCTTAATAATTCTGTTGCCTTAAAGAGAGGAGTGAAGTTGAGGCCTTGACATAAGTTAGTTGTTTTTGGATTGCTTAGATACTCTGGTTCCCCTTTGTAGGGAAGCAAGCAATTCACATCTGGCAAAGGAATGAGGAAGATGACAGTAATAAATGTATGATACAGATGATTTGCTCCTCCCTTTCCTGCAGCTTAGTATCTTGTCAGTGTCTCAGTGTTTAAAAATCCTTTACTGGCATTTCAGAGACATGAAAAGTAGGAAAATGCAGGCTGTTTATAAATTAATTTTTTTTAGTGAAGGATGGATCTCGGTATCTCAGTGCCTATATGAAAAGATGTGGTGAATATTAAAGTTTGAGGGGAAAACAAGGTGATTTTTCTCTCTTGGATAACTTCCTAGAACAGAATGGTGTGTTTGGGCTGGAAAAAAAAAATGAAGCAGATCTTAAAGGTTTACTTGGTTCCAATGCATTTTCTGCACTTAGAGCTGAACTGCCCTTCTGAAAAGATCACCTGTGAGTAACCATGTTGGCTGCAGTGGAAAACTTGCATTTGCAATGATCATCTTCAAAGAGTTTATATATTCTTGTCCTCACTTCAAACACCTCCAGCTGCTGTGTTAACTCTGTTGATCTGGTGGGCAGCAGGCACTGAGGCAAAAGCTGCTGGTTTTATGTGGGAAGGGAGATATCTTCTCCAAATGGAGAGTTCAGAACCAGGTTAGCATAAAAATTCATAAATAGCTGCGATAATCCACCCACAGGAAATGGCTTTATATGCTTCCCCAAACTAATCTTGCGTTGAGGCTGGGAGAAAACAACACAGTGAAATGGAGAAGACTTGATAAATCTGTAAAATAATCCACAGCCTGAATTGAAGGACAGTCTAGCTCATGTGAGATTAAAGGATTATTGCACTCCAGAAAAGACTGCAGGCAGAGGGGGGGAGAAAAATTGTTTTAAATGAGGGTTTTTTAGCATAAAAAAGACTGGGACATAAGTGAGTTGGTTTTTAATTAAAACTGAAAATGTTTGTGTGTGCAGCGCTTATAATGAAAGTGAGTAAAATCAAATTTTTATTCCTTTTTTTGAGATGTGGCCTCCAAAGCTTGTGTTGGTGAGGAATGAATGTGGTCCCTCTCTTCTGAGAAGCATTGACTGTAAATTAAGCAACTGCTTTAGTTAAATATATGCTTTTGTGACTTCAAGTAGTTACAAGTCAAGAAGAAAGATTTTTGAGGGGGGCATTTCATAAGTGCCTCTACTTTTGCTTTGCACAAATGTCTTGGTTTCTGTGTTGCTCTCAAGACCTGAACACCCATGGGTTATAGGTGAACCCAAAACACAGGAGAAAAAGTGCAGGGAGTTTTTATTCCAAAAGAAAAGGTTTGAAATATTAATAAAAAAAGTTCCCATCTGAAAAACCTGTGAAATGTTAGATGAGCTTGCTTTTTAAATCTTAATTTAGAGGGCAGAGAGGCTATTTCTTATGAGTCAGACCCATCTCTTGGATATTCAGTAGCTTTGATCTCTCACTCAAAACAAATGAAGTGCCCTGCTTGTTGCCAGTCCTCTGTGTAATTCAGCAGAGCTCCTTTTATTTTTGTGAAATATACTTCCTAAATATACTTGTTATAAAATCTTGATGCAAATACATTTTTCTTATTCCTAAGACTGCCTAAATTAAGTGCACTCCTAGGGATATTTCTGTATTAGCAGAACACTGTCTGAAGGCTGGCTTTTCAGGAGTGCTGATCATCTCCCTGGATGTTCACAGGACCTTCACCTTCCATTTTCCTTCAATGGGAAGGAACACTAAACACCTCCCACAATTTGTTTTCACAAGCAGACTTTGAAGATTAATATAAATTGTTATTCAGCCATTGGATACCAGCAGCTGGGTTCATTTAGGTGAGTGATTTGCATTCTTTCAGAGGCAGGGGACGGATATGGGAAGGCTTTGAAGTCTTTGTGGTTGGGGAAGACCTTTAGTCATTTGGGGTTCTAACCTCTGTATTGAGCAGTTGCTGTCATGGAACGTGCCTGGATGTTTTGATGTAGCTCATCATAACTTGCTGTGTTTTATACTGTGGTGAAACTGAAAGTCTCCTGACTGCTTTTGCTGGGCTGGTCTAGCCCCAGAGGTCTGGGAGCTCTGCACCAAGGGAGCTGCCCAGAAGCCATCAGCCATTCCCTTCCAGAAACTTGCAGGATCTGATGCAAGTGCCACCAGTTTAGCTTTGGCTGATCAACTGTCAAGACTAAAGCAACAGCAATGGGTGATGAAACAGTGTTGTCAGTAAGAGGACAGTAAATTGAAAGGCTCAGGTGCAGAGGGCTTGTGTGCCTTGTGTCCCCACCCTGTGTGGGAGACACTGGCAGACCTGTGGCTCACTGTCTTTGTGGCTGGGGTTGATTTAATACAAAGGACATCCTTTTCTGTCCCCTGGGGTCCCTGAGGTCACTGTGATACTGGTACTGACCATGCTGCTTGGTCTGGCAAATACTTGATGGAACTAGAATTTTCAGGTTCACTTGTATGATTTTCTTACTGTAAAAAGCAGAGTGAGCACCACATGTGATCACTTGTTGCTGTACTGAGTCTCCCACAGGAGTAGATTTGTGCATTACACCAAAGTTACTCCTATAATTTAGTGAAAGGGTTGGTAAACTGAACTCAAGTAGCTTCAGAAAGTGTACTGGGAGGTGGAAGAAGAGATGGCACCTGAGGTTGATAGAATGGTTTGAGTTGGAAGGGACCCTAAAAATCATGTAATTCCAACCCTGCTGCCAGGTCAGCTTGTTCAAAGCCTCACCAATCTCATTGTAATAATCAGAAGAGGAAGTTAGCTGAGCAATACTGATTTTGAATTTTATGACTGTTTCTTTCTTGTAGTGCTTTAGGTTGCTAAATGTAAAAAAATTCTTTACTTTTCAAGTATCCCGAGTAGCACGTGTCTGACTGCTAGCTCAGGAGAGCTGGTGGGACTACAACCTTCAATAAATGTGCAAAACCTGTGTTGAGGGGTCTGTGGGACCTCCTTACCCACAGCTATACAGCAGCACTGACTGAGATGTTCCTGTCCAGCTACATGTGTTGTAGGAACAATCATACAAGTCTGGGGAATTTGAAGCATGTCCATAACTTAGCCCGGTGTGAAATATTCTATGCAAATAGGCTTTGTGAGAATTCACCTTAGCTTTGCATTCAAAGCTGTTGAGATGGTGAGGAGCCAGAGACCTTATTTAAAATGTCTGGGGTAGCAGTTCTTGTTTTACTCTGAGCTCATGAGGAGCTGTCATTTCTGTTAGAAATCATCCCACTTTTTTATTTTAAACCAAAACCTACTTTTAAGTGTATATTTGGTCTCTGAGATTAAGGCTTTGACCACTGGAGTTAGGCAGGTCCTGGTGTGTGAAGAGCCTTTTGCTACATTAGGTGTTAGTAGCTATGAAGGCCTCATACCTTATACTGAGATGGGGCTTATTTCCTCTGCTGATCTAAACTGCCAGCTCTTGCTGAGAGTGCTTCAGAGTGTGCTGAACATCAGTATCTGGTTTGGGTCCCATCTGAAATCTGTTAAGATACGAATTTCCCATGAGGAGGGCAGCCCAACTCTCTCTAGGTGTGTGTAGTACTAGAAGGGGTCTGCTGGGGGTCACGAGTGCAGTGGCTGAGATGGAAAGGACACCGACAGCATGTCAGGGCAAAACTTAGTATGGTAGGAAGAGAAGCTGCTACTTGCCAGACAGGTTCATGGTTGAACTTTTGCTGCACAAGTTCTCCCATGAGCCTTTCATCTTGCAGCTGGAGTTTAAAATGCCAAACCATGGTTAGTGGAAGGAGTTAACTTTTTCATTTTTGGTAAAAGGCAGGTTTAGGACTAACCCTTCCTGCAGTGGTTTATTTGACTCATTGTATTAGTTTAGAGAAGGGTTCCAAAGCTGGAGCTTACCTGGATATTTGCTAATTCCTGATTCTGCACAGGACTGGATATATGCTGAGGGTTCTATTTAGCAGATGTTGGGGGAACATTTTAGTGATTCACGTGCAATAATGGGAGCCTCTTCTTGTTGATATTCCTCAGTTTAACCGGTGTATTGACAGGTTGGCATCTGTTCTCCTTTTTTGTAAGACTGTTTTTACTTTCCAGTACAGAACCAAGGGGCCTCCTCAGTGCTGTGCAGGAGCCTGGCTCCATGTGTCAGGAGTTTGTGCCCTGCAGGTACCTCTGAACCCACTCGTTAGCACTTGCCAAGGAGGCACCCTTGGATGCTAAAGCAGCATTTTCATGGTGCAGTTTACTTGTACTTCCTGGCCATGTTTGGGAATTAAGTGGGTCTGAAATGACCATTTTTAGGGAGAACGATAAGAAGTTATAGCAGGGTGTGTAAGTCTTTGAAAACAAGCCAGCATTGGCCATGCTGGTACAGAGGACAGAGCTCTTAAGCCTCTGACTCCAGGTCAAACTTGGCAAGTCTCACTCTGTAAATCCATGGGCCATCTGTGGTCCTCATTGCACCTCTTGCAAGGCATCCATCCCCAAGTTTTTTCCTTGTACCCATAGAGTGGAGTGGAGAAACTGCGGGCACGGAAACTTGGAAACTTCTGCATTTGTGGCGTGTTCTTCTGCAGGTGCATTTTTTTATAAACTGAAAAGAAAATGCTGTCTTCATAAATTAACATGTCAGATGGGAAAGAAAAATCCGAAGAGGCAGAAGTAATGCTTTTCTTGGGTTGTTTGATATGTTAGTGCTCTGCAAAATCTTTTTAGCATATGCTTAGAAAAACTGGTGAAGCAAACTTTTGAGGATCTTTTTATGTAAGTAAAGCTAGAAAACTACTTCTGCCTCCTTTGAGATCAATGGAGAGAGGGATTTTCTGTTATGAATAAACAGGAATAGAAGTGCAAGTGTCATATTGTGCCTGCGCAGAGCCAAGAGCACAAATACTGTTCAGCATCGTGTCCCTTGTAGGTTCAGCCAAGCTGTTGTTACCTGATCTGAGTAACTGTTGTATGGATGCTTTTTTGGGTGAGATCTCCAATTCCTGGTGATCAGTCAGAGCGGTGTTCTGTCCCTAAGCTATTAAGTGGCTAATTAGAGCCGGTGTGAGTGGCGCTTTGAAAAGCTCCTGAGCTGCTTGCGGGGCAGGAGCTGCACCTTTGAGCTTGCACAGCTCGTCCCTTAGTGTGATGAGCTGAGCCTTTGTTATTCCACCCTTCTGTGCCCTTGCCCGCCTGCCCCCAGCTTCAGGTTAAGTCCTGCTTTAGCTAATAGCAGCCATCTGTCTAGGTGGATCTCTCCCGGCAGGGGCTCCCACCGCTGCTCCAGAGGGTTGCTGTCGACCTCTGCTCCCTTAACTCTGTTTCCAAGTTTTCTTTGGCGCTGGTAGAACTGGTTTCTTTTGGCATTCAATTAGCACCTGCTTCCCCTTATCTGTCCTCCTCAAGAGCCCCTGAGGGGCCGCTGCAAAAGCTTCAACCCTGAGGCTGCTGGTTCTCAAACTGTCTCTGCCGCTTCATCAGAGAGGGGCATGTTTAAGAGGGGCTAAGGAATAGATACTGATGAAAGCACCTTGGAACTGCATCACAGATCACTGTTATTTGGGTTGAGGGAGTAAAAATAACATGGAGGAAGAGCATAAGGGGCTTGTCATCAGTTAGGCAAGCGTGACTGCTGGGTGCCTCAGATTAGGTGTCCTGGGGGAGGGTGGAGCTGAATGTTCCCCAGAATTTAAAAAGTAAATAGGAGGCAACTTTTTTTTTGTCTACATACTTTCCCATTAATGTTCCGAAGAGAAGAGCAGATTTTTTCTATGCTAAGTCTGTGAAGATAAATGAAGACAAATGTTGCAGGAAGTGTTGGTAGAAGTGATTTAAATTTTCTTTTCTGTGAAAAATTCCATATTCTGTCCTGGTGTCTGTAGTAATGCTTAGTACGTTACTGTAATGTCAGAAATACTCCTTAAAAAAATAAATAGGTTGATCTTTTTTTCTCGTTTAAGCCTGAGCTGTTAGTCTTCTGCCAAGTTGAGGCAGGACTTCAATAAATTATCCAGCATTTACTCCCTGGTGCGTAATGGAGACACGTACTGTGCTCCTGACACAACAGGAAGCCCAGATCCTGCCACAGAGTGTGAACCTGGCTCCAGTGACTCCTCACTGAATCTGGCTGACAGTGCTTTCCTCCGTGGCTTAATTGTTGGTTCGTTATCTTTGGAAAGCCATCGCAAAAGCGGGCAGGAGTTGAATGGGTGCAGTTTCATTTGCCTCCCAAGAAGGACTTGCTTTATAAATAGCAACATGGAAATATTGTAAAACTCTCAGCGTCTAATAAAGGAGCTTTTCTTTTCTGTGCAAGTTACAATGTAGCACTAATAGCAGCTGGGCAGTATATGTTTGTGCTTTCCCTTACCTTCCTAGGATGTCAGATGCCCTGTCTATTTTGGGCATCATATATCCAACTCTAAATGGACTGTAGTCATCGATTCCTACTTTGGACTTCCTGGATTTCATTTCTGACTGCTGCTTTTCCACATTTAGTTTCCAAAAAATACTTACTGCAAGCCTTCTGCTTATACTTACATGCAGTTTCCATTCTAATAAACATTTTCCTTACAGCTTTCTCACAAATCCAACACTTTCTGAGGTCTGCCTCACTTGCGCTCAGTCTCACGGTGCTGCCTGTAACAGCTCTTAACTCGTATTGATGGGATCATGGTGGCAGTAAATCATGGAACAGAGGAACCACGAGTAATCTGGGCATTGCTTCTAGCAGGGCAGTGTGGCCAGGATGTTAATTCAGGTGATTATCTTTCAAAAGGAAATTTGATGCAATGTTTCATTCCCCCTCTTTTTAACAGAGTGTTGAGTTACTAGTTCATTTTTTAAATGGAAAAGCCAGGATCCCTACTGCTTTTC
Organism: Pseudopipra pipra; assembly: GCF_036250125.1. NCBI lineage: Eukaryota > Metazoa > Chordata > Aves > Passeriformes > Pipridae > Pseudopipra > Pseudopipra pipra. Next base: position 15,287,742 of record NC_087559.1, read on the forward strand.
ATTCTCTGTCTGGTTGCTTGAAGGATAAAATCTTTGCTGTAAGCCCCTGGTAGACATTCAGCCTGCTGTGTTCTGCCATCAGTAGCTTTGCTCCTGATCTCTAAGACAGTCACTAGGCAATGGCATGGGTGGATGTGAAAAAGGTTAAGTCCTCTCTCCTTGAATAGGTGGGAGGGCACCTGAGATGTTACCTGCTGGCTCCAAAACATTTCTTCTGGTTCTCTGTGTACTGCAGTTCTTGTGCCTCAGAGGGGTGGCAATAGAGGAAGAAAAAAACTTAAATGCAGCTTGTGCTGTAGCCCATGGAATATTTGGGCAATGCTGGGTTCGTTCTTTCAGGTGACGTTTTCTACAGCTGCAGCAGTGCTCTTCTGCCTTGCCACAGGTCAGAAATGAGAAATATGTTAGAAATAAGCTTTGAGCTATGCTTGGGGAGGAAAAAAAGTTGCATTATGGTAAATGCTGTGATGCACAGCCCTTCCTGACTTTGTTGATCAAGATGGCTTTGCCTTAGTGCCTGCTGTTGTTTTCATTATGTCTGTTTTCTCCCCCACTATTTGTCTCATTCCCCAAATCATTTTACAAGAGACTTTTCATAGTCTCAAGTGGCCTTAGCCAAGCTATTTCCTCTCTTTGTGCTTTCGCTTCCCCAGCTGTAAAATGGGGATAATGAGACCTGCTTGCTTTTGTCAGGCACTTAGAGATGTGCTTACGAAATGCGCTATTAAAAGGCTTTCTATGTATAACTGCTATACAAACAGCGGTTGTCCAAGTTTATTTGAATTACTTTATTAAAGCCCAAGGTTCTGAACATCCTTTGTTTTTAACAGAGGATGTTATTTATGCAGTAAAAATGCCCAAAATGTGAAGCTATTGATTGTTGCTGATAAGTTTATGGATATTAAAGCATTAAATCATCACCGCCCATTATCAGCCATTCTGGTGTCTTTGGAAGCTGAAAGTGGTTGTGCATTGCTGGGGCCCCTGATTATCTCAGAGTGATCAATAAAAGGTTTTCAGCAGAAGCTTTTATTGCCACGTGGTTAAAATGTTCTTCCTTTGCATCCTGTACACGATGACTTCAGCTCGAGGAGAGAGATAGAACAATCCTTTGTGGGGTAACTGGATTACACAAAGAAATGTGGGCGTTATGTTGAAGTAGATACTGCTACTTGGAGTTTCAGTTCCCTTCCACCACCTGCTGCACTCCCTTATGCTGGGAGGGTTTTCTTGCCTCTCATTGTGTTTGTCCAGCAAGTTTTGAGTGTTTTAATTACAGCAAACCCCACAGTATTCAAGGAAGGGAGGAAAGAGTTGGAAACCAAGAGGTAAGTAAAATCAGAACTAAAACTGGGCTAGACTGTTTAAAATCTGTGTGTCTCGTTAGCAGAGGAGTGTCTGGTGTCTCTTGAATGTGGAAGGACAGAACCTGTCCATGAAAGGAAATGCAGAGCCCCATCTGAAAACACCGAGTGCTGAAATGGATGCTCAGTGGTGTCTGCAGGAGAGCTTTGTGCCCAGCATCTTCTGTTGCTCCTCTCTGAAGTCCTGTGGTCCTCTGCCCTGCTAAAATGCTGACACTGGAGTTCCAGCCCTGAAATACCTCTAAATGCTCCTGTGAATTTAGCATTTCTTTGCTCACTCAGAGTACAGTGTGTAACGTGGCTTTGTGAGCAGCTCAACAGCAACTTTCTCTTTGTTTTGCAGACAGTTTCCATCCTGGAGCAGAGGCTGACACTCACTGAAGACAAGCTGAAGGAGTGTCTTGAGAATCAGCAGAAAATCATTCAGAACAAAACGAACTGATTTCCCAAGAGAAGTCGGGAGCTGAAGGCACTGGGAGGTTTGAGGTTGTTTGTGTTCCCAACAGGCTGCGTGTGACTTGCTTTAACAATTTTGAGCACAATCTATTTTTCAATTGAAATGTATAGTTATTGTATCTGTAAATAGCTTTGTTACTTTACTAAAATAAAAGGAATATTTTATTCATAAGTATGGATAACAGTTGTGATCTCTTGTGCTTTTCAGAGCTACAGCAGCTGGAATGTGGACTGAGTACTAACCAGGAAGGTCGCCCCTCTCCCACCTCTGGTGCTGCTAAGTCTATTTTGAAGTGTTCAAGCATCTTGGAGTTGCCAAATGCCTGGCACAGGCTGTATTAGGCTTGTTGCTGAGGTGTGTGCTGGCTGTAGGTGACAAGCAAAGTGCTCTCAGGATATTTTGGGCAGTGGTAGCTCACATCTGTTCTAGGGCCATAAAAAACAGGTGAGGGGGACTCAACTGGCACCTGTCTCAGCCAAGTCCCAGGTGGTACCTGGCAAATCTGATAAAGAGCAGTTGAGACCCTGGATGGTGTTTGTGCAGAGGTGATTAAACCCAATGGTGAGGTTTAGCCTGCTCCCTTGTGCAGTGTATGAAAAACAATTGCTTGAGGCTGGAAGAGAGGCCCTGGTGGGTCAGATGCAGGGGGGGTTCCAAGTGGATTTTGCTTCCTCTTTGTCTGCTTCTTAAATTAAAGACAGGGTAAGGGGAGAGGAAGGCAACCAAATAGTGGAATGTTTTCTCCATTGTGGAACTCCCCTCTTCTCATACTGGACTGCCTTTAAGTTTTGGTCATTTTGCAGATGTTTTCACAGTTGAGTAGCTCATCACTGGCGCCCTCCTCCCCTGATTGCTCCTGACTTTTTTGGGGCTTTAGCAGGTGTTCAGTATGTAGCTGCACAAGAATTTGGGCTTCTGGGAGATCCTGTTCTCCAACACCTCTTCTGTTAATACACACTGGAAGTCTGCTTTCTTGCAATAAACTGTGACCCACATTCCTGGAGAAATGAGCCGCAGGAACCCTCCTCACACTGTCAGATCAGGCTCCTCAGCCTGGTCTGCCTCAGTCCCTGCCCTTGGTGGTCCCTCATGCCACCACTGCTTGCCAGCCTCACACAGCTGCCAGAGCCAATCTCCAGATGTGCTGTGGGCACTCTGGACTCTTGCCTGAGGACTGGCTGCCATCCTTACTTCACATGGGGCTTAGCTGATTTTTAAGGCCAGCCTGTGTGGTTTTGCTTTTGGGTTGGTTTTTGGGTTTGCACCTGTTTCTGTTGCGGGCTGTGTTGGCTGGTACAGTGTCTCAACAGTGTTAATGCTCCTCGTCCCACCTGGGTGAAGCTGCTCGTGTTTCCCTGCTGGCACTAAGAAGCTTCTGGTCTCCTTCCCTTGCAGTATTTTGTACATCTCTAAGAACCCCTTGCTGACAATATTTCACTCCTTCATTTGCAGGAGGCTGAGAGCTTTCTCATTTCCATGCTTGGTTGATGATGAGTTTCTCTCTGCTCTGCCACAGACTTTGTTTTCTGTTTCCAAGCTCTTAGTCTGATAAATCATTTTTTTCCCCTTAGATTGCTCTAATGGAATCAATTCACTGGTGATATTCTGTGCTCTTGCTCTAAGCTTTCAGTGGCTTTCTGCTGAGACTGACATAATTTTCATTGAAATGAGTTTATATGGTGATAGGGATGGGTGGGGAGGGGGGGACCCAAAGGTACATGTGGCCAATTTGTTGCTGGGAAAAGGCAGTTTCTGCCCTAATCTGCTGCTACTGAAACGATGACAAAGGTCAGATGCAAGAGCCTAAACTTTCAACTTGATCCTCAGTGTTGTGGTCTGGCCTTTGGGATGGAGGTAAGAACAGGATAGGAAAGTTTAAGCATTCCAGCATCAGTTTTTAAGCTTAGCTTTAAAAATAGCCTTTACATCTTTTTAATGTATAGTTTCTAATGTCTTAGAGACCACAGAAGCAGTTTGTATCTGGTATTTTAGAGGGGATGGCAACACAAATGACACACTCGATGTGTGCCCAGAGGTGCCACTTCTGGGTGCAGTTGGTACAGATGCCTTTTTCTTTTCAGATGTTCTGAGTGAATCCATTTGAAAGACTTCATTGGCCTTCTAAAACAGATGAAATGCTTGGGTGCTTAGGGCAAGCCAGAGGGGGATGTAGGGTGTTGTGGCTTAACCTCAGCCAGCAACTAATCCCCACACAGCCCCTCACTCACTCCCTCATAGTGGGATGGGGGAGAGAAGCAGAAGGGTAAAAGTGAGAACTTGTGGGTTAGGATAAAGACCGTTGAACAGGTAAAGCAAATTCCACATGCACAAGCAAAGCAGAACAAGGAATTAATTCACCACTCCCCATGGGCAGGCAGGTGTTCAGCCATCCCCAAGACAGCAGGGCTCCATCACCCATAGCGGTGACTTGGGAAGACAAATACCATCACTCTGAATGTCCCTCCTTTTCTCCTTCTTTCCCTAGTTTTGTTTGCTGACCCCTTTGGGTCAGTTGGGGTCAGCTGTCCTGGCTGTGTCCCCTCCCAGCTCCTTGTGCCTCCTCCCTGGTGGAGTGAGAAGCACTCTGTGTAGGCACTGCTCAGCAACAACTAAAGCATCCCTGAGTCACCAATGCTGTTTCCAGCACAGTTCCAGAACAGGCCCCTACTAGCTACTGGGAAAAAGAATTAACCTTACCCCTGCCAAAACCAGCACTTTGGGAAAGTTGCTTTTCTGAGCTCAACTTCTTCTTCAGTATTGTTGTACAGGTAATTCGGATTCCCTCTCCTCCTGACTTCCCATACCTACCCTAACAACCTCTGTACAATTTAGGTGGTAAGAAAGGTAATCTGAAAGGAATTACTTCTGACAGTACTATCTACCTCAAGCATTTCCTTGTCCTGAATCTCAGCAACTTGCACCCTCTTTGTTCCCTCCCCTTACAGCCTCTTTCTTACCTGGAGTAGGATATCAGGACTTGAAATGTACCAGCACTTCTATGGGGTGGTTATTGCTTGAGAGGCAGGCAATGTTTGGAAAATACAAGGGTTACATTTTAATCCTTGTGCTTAAACACTGAACAATAATCTCAAAAAAAAAAATATCTGAGGAGCCCAAATCCTATTGCCTGTCTTGTCCTGAGGCTCCATGCTTTATATCCACTAAGCACCATGGTTTTTGAGCACTGGGGAGAGAATAGCCTCCGGAGTGGGTTAAATCCACTTTTATTTTTATAATCGTTATCTTTTTGTTGTTGTTGTTGACTTGGGCACATCTGCAGTGTCCAATTTGTGATGCTCTTAACTCAGGGAGCAGTAAAACAAGCCAAGTGAGGAGGAGCAGCATGCACTGCATGAGGACATACCCTGCCTTGAAAACCACTTGTGGGGAGCTTTGTGCAGGGGGAGGCTACGAAGAGTTAAGGATTTTGTTTTGGATCTCCAAGGCACGATGGAAGCCAAGTTCTTAAAAAAGTAGTTTAATTTGTTGCCATTACATTTGCCAGACGTATGACCTCACTAAACTTTCAGCAAGGGTTCTTTGTGCCGAGATTGGCCCCTGGGGAGCCCGGTGCTGCTGCAAATGGCTTTTTGGCTGCTATGAGCGTGGAGCATGTTAAACATAACCACGATCTGTGAAAAAGTAAGAATCTTCAAGCACTGCCCACTTTCCTTCCTGTCTGGGAGCTGGAATTGGACAGATACAACAGCAGAGCTCATTACTGAATAGGCAAAACCAGCAGAGCACTGTGGTACTGACGGTCCTGGCCGGGAAGTGCGATGGCCGGAGCATCCTCTGCCCGCAAGGCTGTCACTGGATTTGAGTCTGCCAGCCAACTAGAAAATAAAATCCAACTATGATCTAAGTAGCTGGGCTAAAACTAGCCAGCCTCGTGGTACAAATCACTTATTATATAACCTCTTTAAAGAGCTGCTTTTGAACGAAATGTTTTTTGAAACTCTTGAGTAGGAGGGGAGGGAAGCGAGTCGTTTTGCAAAGGTTTGTCACTCTGACGTGAGAGCAGGGCTGTGGTTCTTCTCTGGCTTTTAGAAATGGTGGGTCTGCAAGTGCTTCTCAAGTGATGACCTGATCACCTGTAGTTTTGGGAAGGAAATACAATGGGAAAGAAGATTCTCTTATTGATACTTGTCTGTGTATTTGACCTGGATTTCCTGTGCTGTAGGAAGTTTTATGTGTGTCTCAGGGAAAGCTGAGATCTATTTGTAGCTCTGCAACAGAACTGTCATTGCAGGCAGACATGTCTCTTCAGTCCCCTGTTCTCCTTGTCAGGGGAGACATCTATGAATTACTTCCTCTATTGAGGTACAGGTTCTGTGAAAGAAGAGCTTGTCAGAGATTCCAGTGTGGTGTGTCAGGGAAGAGGGAGATGGGCTTCCAGGACACAGGTCCCTGGCATCCCTTACTTTCTCCCTGTCTCTTTGTAGCACAGCAGACAGTGCTGCTGGTGAAGGTGTACTGCACAACACAAGTGGTGGCTGTCACCTCAGGCTTCAGATGGGGTTGGAAGCTACCTGGTATCACTTCTGAGCAAAGGTGGGGGGGACATCTTATAGCAGCCTGTTGGGAGAGGGTGCTGTGGGGTGGTTTCTGCTGAGGGATGAGCCTCATGGACACCTGGGGACATTCTGGCATAGGGTGACTTATTGTCTGCTGAGCTGCAGCTGAGATGGGCCAGGTGACCACTGCTCGGGGCCATGGATTTGCCATCTGCAAGGAAGTCTCCCCAGTGACCACCTTTAGATTCCTTTATACTCACTCCAGCCCTCCAGCCCTTCCTCCCTGATAATGCAGTACAGCTGGAAATGCACCGTTTTGTTGTCACAAAAATGTTAGGCTTGAATCGGTGCCGTGACCCAGCGCCAAAAACCTGTCACCTCTGTTCTCCTTCGCTGTTTCTGCTCCCTGCAGGCATCTTCCATGCAGTTAATAACTCACTGCTGCCTTGCCCAGACTGGGCAAGCTGAGGATATGGTGGTGCTCTGTGTGGCACAAGGATTTTTCTGTACATCTCCAGTGAGAAGTACTGCAAAGGCTGGTCCTGCTCACTCCAAGCGCTTGTGGCTGTGTGGAGTGTGTCCTGCTGTGTAGCTGTTCTTTCAGCTGGTGACTGAAAGGGTTAAGCTAAGTAGCTGCCTGGATGGAGCTCCTGCATGGCCTCACTTCCCTCTGGGGCCGCTGCTCTTGGCAATGATTCCCCCCTCACGTTTTCACAGCTCTCTTGAAGTCCAGAGCTGAGCTTTGGTGTGCAGATCTCCCAGCTGGAGGGAGGGCTTCACTGCTCAGCTGAAATGGGCAGATCTTACTTGTCTTCCCAGCTTGGGAGTGTGCTGGGCACTGCTCCCAGGAGGAGAACCCCCTCACAGCATGGTCTGGGCATGAAGATGAAGGTGTCATTGCTTTTCCCCTTGTGTGAATCTACTCTGCCACGTGTAGATGCCATAACAAAAAGCCTCTGCCTGCCTGCTGCTACCCTTGGTCTGTGTGGTGTGGCAGGAGCCTTGTGCTAACCAGGGTTAACCAAGACAGTTTTCATCCTGTGAAAGCCTAGGAATATCCTTTTTGTTTTGTTCTTCCAGACTGTGGTTGCTTCAGAAGATGTTGTTCTTTTCATCCTGGGGGCAGGAGGTGTTGATTTCTGTGTCAGAGTCTTGTGATACAGACCTGTGGCTGAAGAAGCTTCTGGTTGTGTAGGGTTCACTAGACAAGAGCTTTCTGCAGGAGCTAGGGATGAAGATTTTGGCTTTTGGCACTTGTCCCTGATGAACACTGGGCAGTAGAACCGAGACAGAAGTTCCGAGTTGTTGCAGAAGCTGCTGAGTGCTCCCAGAATGAGAAAGGCAGGCTTCAAGCCTGCAGGCTTGTGGAGCAAGACCCCCCAAGGTGACCTGTTTGAATATGGCCCTGTCTACGTGCTCTTAAGTTAATTAACAAATAACTCCTAATGCCACTTGATCTCCTTAAAGATGCACGCCCGCTGGGTTATTTTTTACTTTGTAGCTCCTGTTTGTTTCCTAACGGGGAGATTATTTGACCTGTGTATGATGTGTTTCTTTCCTTTGCTCTATTATTTATGAAATCAATAGGTCTTAAAAAGGAACATTTGCCACAAAGTGTCTGGAGCAAGGGGTGCTGGAGGAGAAAGTGAAAACCTACCCACTAGCACAGCCTTTCACATCAACCCAGTGTCAGACAGCAGCAGAGGAGCTTAGCTGAGCACAAAGGGCTGGATTGTCCATGAAAATGCCTTAACTGCAGCCCAGGTGATGGAGGCAGAAGCAGAAATTCTTGCCTGAGTGCCTGCTGGTCACACAGTGAAGCAGGGGCAGCAATAAGGGTGGGCCATGGGATCAGTGCTCTAAATTTGGCAGCCCAGGTGGGTGAGGGGAGGTGTGGTCCAGGCTCTGTGCTGTAGAGGAAGGTGAAAATTCTTCAGATACCTTTTAAGTGGGTCTGTGTTGGTGATGTTGAGCAGGCTCAGATGGCTCCAGAGACCTTGCAGCTGGGGTGAGGGCATGGCCACGGCCACCAGCTCTGCTGTGGCTCCAGCTTGCAGCATGCCTGGGGTGATATTGCCACCTCTGGCAATTTGCTGCCTCAGGCTACTGCCTGCTTTGCCTGTGCTGAGAGCCAGCCTTGCTGCCCACTTCCAAAGGGACATTTGAACACAGCGGAATTTGCTTGAGTGGGGTCTGGAGCTTGGGATCGGTGCCGAGCCGCTCCCTGCACCGGGAATCAGTTGCTTTGCTTCAAGAAATGAAGTTGAGCGAGTCTTTCTCTCTGCTCCCTTTCCCTTTTCCCATCCTCTGGTAGCAATGGGCCTGTTGTTTTCCCTGTGGCCAGTGTGTTTCCCTGCACTCCCTGCCCCGTGGCTCAGCAGTGTGTTTGGAGGTCACGTTCCCTGCTGCAATTACCCCACTCTCCTGCCTCTCCTCACTCTGGGCCACCTTTGTTGCCAGCACTTGGAGGAGAAGCAAAGATGAAAGGGAGCAGAGATGATTATATTTAATAGCAATGAAAATTGGTGTGGTGATTGGGAGCTGTTTTCCTTCCTGTTCTCCCACCTATTGAAGCTGTGGAGGCAGCTTTGAAATCACATGTGGTCATCTTGCCAGGCCTGTGCCGGGCTCTGCTGTGGCACTGGAGGGGAGGGGAAGGCCAGGTCACATCTGTGTTATCTGGGTTTTCCATCCTGGCCCCGGTAGGCAGAAAAGTAGGTGTCTTTTTTTTTTTTCTTCCTCCCCTCTCTTAAATGAAAAGCTCCTTTGCCCCCTTCTGCAAGTGCCTCTGCCCTGGCCCCAGTGGGTTTACTCCTCTGCCTTTTAGATGCAAATACTTTGCTAATTTGCAAGATGGGAAAGGAGCAGCAGAAAGCTAATGAAGGTCAGCTAAAGTCCTCTTTCCTTAATCCACCCCAGCAGTTCACAGGCTGGATCAAAGAGCTGCAGGGTCAGCTGCCCCTCCTCCTGCAACGAGCTGCTCTGGCCCTGTCATGAGGTCCCAGGCTTTGGGAGAGGTGCTGCACCCCAGCAGTGCTGCTGCCTCTGGGTTACACTGGGAGAAGTACCAGAATGCCAAGTGAGTGACAAAGGGACTGTGTCCCCATGGTTGGAGCCAGCATGTCTGTCTGTCTGTCTGTCTGCACTGCAGCGAGTAGCAAGGCAGTGTGACCACTGAGACCAGGGGCAAGTGCATTCTGTGGCCTTGGCAGGAACCTCTGTAAAAGCATGAATGTGGTTCTTAGCCCAGTATTTATTTAATGTCCTGGGTCCCTTTCCTATCCTTCATCAGCTTCCCACCCCCCTGGACCAAATGCTGGTCACTGCAAGTGGCTTCCCCCAGCCTCTGCAGCCGGAGCACACATTTGGCAGTGAACCAGCTTTATTCCTGGAGTGTGGCACACTTACCTCTGCTGTGGCAACCTGTAACCTGCCTCCATCCTCCTGAAACCCTCTTGCCTGCACAGACCAGTGAGACTTTCCTGCTGGCCAGGGAGATGCTGTATCCAGCTCCAGCTCCTCCCCTGATATTTCTGCTTTCCCCAAGGCATGAATCCCCCCAGGGCTTTTGGTGAGCTGTGGCTTTCGGAATGTGGAGAGCTGCAACCTGTGTTAGCCACTCCTCCCCTTAGGATCCCTTTGCCTTTTCCTGCTTTTTATCTGGTGAGAAGTTTTATGTGACTTAACTATTCAATTAAGGTTGTTTTTTAACTTCTTGCTCGTGCTCAGGCTGCGTGGAAATTGTTCTTGAGAACATTTGCATCAGTTCATCTGAAGTCAATTCCTTGGCAAACTAAGCAAGGTAGCTATAATCCATCCACATCTATCTGCACCAGTTTGACTAATAACACCACTGAAATCCCTGATGTTAGTTAAAACAAGCCCCCCTGTGTAAATGAAAGGGGTTTTGCAAGGGATTTAACCCTTTGCCTTCCCTTCTCAGTTGTGCAGATGGAGCAGTGAATTCCCAGCTGGCAGCCTGGGAACTTTCCCTCATCACAGGGAGATCAGGTACGTGGAGAGTGCTCAGAGCTGGGGTTGGGGCCAGATGGGTTGTGAGGCCCCTTCCAAGGTTATCAGCTCTGATGAGGTGTCCAAATGCAAAACACGTGTGTGCAGAGAGACAGCAGTGAAATAGTTCTTGACTCAACACAGCATCTTTAAAATCATTTTCAGGACTGTTGTGCTGGAGAGGCTTTAAGGCCTCTTTTCCTCTGAGTCACAACACTGATTTTCCTTTTTCCTGAGTCTTTTCTTTCCTTGAGTTTTCATCCTTGATGAATACAAAGCTGCTTTGTGGCCTTGCAGAATGCATTGGCTGCATTCCTGCAGCTGGTGGTGTTCAAAGGGGTCCTGTTGCATCTAAAAAACAGATGGGCTGGTGGTGGACCTGTACAAAGTGTGGGAGAGGGTGTTTCCAGGAGCTTTTGTGTGGGGCCATGTTTAATTTTGTGGTCTTTGCTCTCACGCAGGGATGAAGTCCATCAGCTGGTATAGCCTGTGATGGGACACTGTCTCAGAGTGATGGCATGCCCTTGGAAACCTCTCATCGCCCTCTAATGTGGCAGCCAGGTAAAGCCAGAAAAACAGTGTCAGGAATGCTAAGGAAGGTAAAAGATGTGGAAAATTAAGAGAAAAAGCGTGGTCACAGCCCACAGAACAGCTCAGCAGGGTCCATGGGCCAACTGTGGCTTTTGCTTGCTCCTACTTTCCTGTGGCCTCTCAAGAAGCCTGGCCTGGCTGAGAACTCTGTGCACTGTGTTTCTCATCACAGCCATCCTTGTCTCATCTGCAGACATGAAGGGTAAATCTCTCTTCCTTTACTTTCCCATGCTGATAGATGAGGACGTCTTATCCCTTCCAGGTGGGCTTTGTCTGCTTAGAGTTCCTCAGTGGAGGAAGGGGCTGTTCATGGGCTGGGAATTGAGAGACCTTTGCCAAGCCCCTTTCAAAAAGGGCTTTCAAGGCCAGTCCTGTGAGCTGGACCTGACAATGCAGGGCTGGTGGGAATAACATGCACTATTTCTGTGTGCCAGTGTTTGTGTGAGTCAAGCTACCCCCAAAGGTCTCGGATAGTGCTGGAAACTTCCCCAGTGGGTAACCCTTCACAGAGCCCCACTGCATCCCTGCTGGTAGGTTTCCCAGCTCTCCTGTCTGATGAAAGCCAGTGGGATGTTTCAGAATCGCAGCATTGCACAAACATCCTTGGGATCTTTGCTGGAGACCTGTGAGTTAGGGGAGGTCATACTCCAGCCAGCCTTCCTGGACAGGGATCCTGACTCACTGGAAGGTGGAGTGCCTTGCTTCAGACCATGTAACTTGTCCACACGTGGTCCTGCTGTGATCTCCAGCTCGGACGTGGCGAGGCAGGTTTGGATGAGGCTGGCTGGGTGCCGCTGGCAGTGGGAGTACGGCGTGGCTGGAGCATCCATCTGTTCTTCCACTGTCTCAGCTGACTCCTGCAGCCTGTGTGGAGCTCAGCTTCTGTAGCTGCAGTGGCTGAGCCAAGATCAGCACCTGTGTTCTTGTTTCTTTTGGCTGGGCCATCCCGTGGGACACTTGTGGCTTTGCCTCCTGGAAGGCACCCCAGTGTTTGGGCACTGGATGGAGATGTGGTGTTGTAGGGAAAGTTTGGTTTGGCTCTGGACTCCCTGTCCTGAGTTGGAGCTCGTGAGCCGAGCCTTGGAGACCTTGGTCTTTTCCTCCCATAGATACAGGGATAATATCTGTATGATTGGGGTGGTGTGCCAAAGTGAGTCAAAGTGAGTCAAAGCCACGGGAGCAGAGGTACTGCCGAGAGACCTGCAGGTGTGGAAAGCTACAAGAAATCCACACTGTGGTGATGTTCTCCTCTCTGCTGTTGTAGTCCAGGAGGCAGAAATGTTGGTCAAAATAGGTTGCTGAAGGTAAGCCAGTGTCTTTGGAGACTGCAGAACAACATCCTAGAGACAGGTCATCACAGTTGCCTGCGTCCCTCAGCAGTGTCCATGCTTGGCTGAGGAACTGGTTTGTGGCAGTGTTGAAATGCTTTTGGTTGGGTGACAGCCCAGGTGCAGAGCTGTGGGTGCTGTTTCATTTCCTGTACATCTTATGGCTCATCTCTCAAGCTCTTTCTCAAGAGGCTTTCTTGTCTCCCACACCAAACCTCCTCCCTTGTTGACTCTTCACAGGCTGGTTTCTACACTTGGATGTTAGGTCTTATTCCCTTTCTCTTTGTTACCTGAGGGTTTGATGCTGCCTGGTGGGTTCACTGAAGACCTCTGAGAAGGGAGGGTATCCATCTTTCCTTTTCCTTCCCTGCTTCCCTTGGTACAAGGCCTTTCTCCCTCTTGTGTTGTGCTGAGTGACTGGGAGTATGTCCCTGCTTCAAATCCATTTTTCAAGAGGCTCAGAATTTGCTGACAGGGTTTGTAGTTCCTGACAACCACCCCTTTCCTTAAGCATCAGGTGTGGACACAAGTTGCTGCTACCGCTTTGAGACCCATTTCCTTGGTGGCAGGTTTCAGGTACAAATCCCAAACTTAAATTTCCCTTCCCAGCCTCTCACCGCTCTCCCATCACTATGATCAGCCAAGGCAGTGGGACTCTGCCATTCCAAGCAGGAGTCTGGCACAGGGGCAGGCAGCAAGGTCCTCTGCCATCAGTGCTGTGTGACTCGGTGGCCTGGCTTGTGCAGTGGAAGAGAATGCCTCTCCCATTGTCCAACAAGAGCTGTACATGGTACGTTACTGATAACGTGCAGTGGGAAATCACCTCTCCAATCTGACCCACGGATCTGATGAGATAAGCACGTGCTGGGTGGGATTTGCCCTGGTTGGTCATGTTCCACCTGCCTTGCACAAAGTGGATTGCTCAGGTAGTGTTACATCCTTCTCTAAAGCATTTGGGGTGTCACCTGCACTTTCACCACGTCTTGGGATGGCTCGGGGCACGAGGAGAGGCCGGTGCAATAGGCAGGAGAAGGAGCCAGGAGGTGAGGCTCCCACTGCTTAGGCTGGCTGCTGTGGAGCAGAAGGATTTTCAGACATGCTTTTAATGAGGAGTCCTTAAAAATTGGATGTGCTCAACACTTCCTCTGAGCTCCTGAGCTTGATCTGCCCACAGGCAAACTGGCATCTCCCTCCCGGCACAGCTGAAGGAAGCCTGGAAGGTCAGTGTCCTCTCCCCACCATGGGGAAGGATTAGCTCACTAAACCATCCCAAGACAGTAAGCTGCAAATCAAAGGCAGATGATGCTGGCCAAGCCCTGTGCACGTGTATCTGCCCCTCATCACCCAGTGCTCCTTTAGATCCTGCCTGGAACATGGCCTGGGGGTCTGTGGGGCATCCAGCGGTGTGGGAACAGTGCTTTGGTGGTCTCTGTGGCCAGATCCCTGTACAGATTGTGGGGACAGATTAGGCTGCATGGGAGACATAATCAGGTGATTATCATACCTTTTCTTATCTTTAATGCCATCTCTTATCTGAATGCCCTCAGTTGTGTCTTCTGCAACAAAAGCTTACAGGTTTGAGTAGAAAGAGTTTATCAGGTGGTTGCTGTGGTGTGGCTGGGTGAGCAGCAGCTGCCTGGCTGTGAAGAGGAGCTTGCAGTAACTTGTCTTTGGTGCATGATACTTGTGGGAAGCCTCTGGGTTGGCTGACTTCAACTATTTGCTTCCCCTGGACCCTGCACTTCAGGCCTTTGTACTGCCCTGGAGAGTGGGGTTTAAAGTTGAGGAGCAGAAAATGGCAGCAAGAATATGGTGAATGAAAGGAAGGGAGCACGGATCTCCAGCTTCACCCAGTTTTCTGGAAGAGAATCTCTGCATTGTAAGGAAACACTCAGCTGGTGTAAGCTCTCATTGAAGGAGCTGGGTTTCACTGCTGCAAGGATGTCCTCAGCCCAGGGCAGATGTCTGCACTTCTCAAAGCCCATCCGACATTTCTACATAAATTCATTTTGTGTGGGATGTTTTAGAGCTCCAACAGTTTCTGTTATTAAATATTATGACCCAGGTCAGTAAAACTGTTTCTCGGCTCCCAGGCTGAGGGAGCTGGTGTCCCTGGAGGCAGTGCTGAGTGTGCCATGGTCCTGTACACTCCATCAGGAACTGGGTTGGGTCTAGGGGAAACGGTGACTGACAGGTGCTTGAGAGCTGAGGTAGAGCTGGCAGCTCTTGGAAATGTGTCACACCTGTTGCAGGTGTTAAGGAAGTGTTCGAAGTGCAGGTTGCACACAAAACTTTCCCTCTGCCCAGGACCCAGGTGGGTTGTGAGCAGTGCCAGGGCACACAGCCACTGGGCAAGGATGGACAAGTACCTTGGTGGAAATAGTTACACTACAGCATTCCCTGATTAGTTGTCTTTTTTTAATTTCCCTCAAGTTGTGACATGTGTGGATAGAAGAGCACTGTGAATAATTTACCATAAAAAGTACCTTTGTTTTCCAGCAGACTCGAGATCTGGTTGAAATTATTTGGGGTTGGTGGTTATCAGTTGCCCTTAGCACAAACTCATTTTGAAATGCAAGTGTAAGGTACAATACACACAATCAGTTGTCAGGAGCTTTGAGCCTCATTGCTCTTTTAGAGGCAATTCTGATCTCCCTTCTCTATGTTATACAGATGCTCTAGCTACTTTCATATACTCAGAGAGTCGTGTAGTGGGGAAGACACCAAGCAGAAATTTTCTGGTTTTCATTCACTGTTTAGAGACCCCTGGGCTCTTTGAGAGAAAAAATGACAAATTTTTTTATGTCAGGGAGAAAATTTATTGTCTTTTTTTTTTTAAATTGTTTGTCTCTTATTGCTTAGTTGTTCTCTTGAATGATCAAGGCATTAGACGTCAGAGTTAATTTCTAAAAGCTTGGGAAGCAAAAGGATCTCTAAATCATGCACCCTGGCTTGGCAAAGCTGTTGCTGTGATGTTACCTGCTTGGGTAGAGCATATCTTCCTCTCTGGGCTTGAATGGCAAAACAACTCATCCCCTTCCAGGTATCCCCTTTCAGATGATGTGACCCTTCACCTCAAGCCTTGGAAGGCTGCTGTGACCCTTGGGTTGGCAAGGAAATTAAAGGGAATTCGGGGGGGTTTGTGCTCCTGGAAAATCCTTTCAAATTCTTGCCCTGAACTGAACAGAAAGGAAAATGTGACCAAATGAATTGGAGACCCCCAGAGCAGAAATGTCTTGGGCACAGCAGTTGTTCAGAGCAACAGACCACTTGAACTAGACTCCCTTCCCTCACACACACGCCTTCTGTTTAGACTCTCCAGGGAATAGACCTGGAGTCTAATTCCAGAGAACTGGGCTGGAGGACCTGGCACTGGGGACAAGTGCAGTGAGGATGTTGTCTCCCCTTCTGGGTGTCGAGATGTGATGATGCAGCCTTGTGTAGGTGTGAAATGTCAGCAGTGAATGTTTACCCACGGTGTCTGACGTGACGTGCAAGGACCTGCCTGTCATTTTGGACCATCTGTTTCTTGCTGTGGAGGTGTCTCTTGCTTTTCCTGGTGTCTTCCTCAGCCTGGTTCTTCTCTTTCCACTCATGGTCCCTACTGCAGGTGCTGCTCTCTGCCTCTCCCTGGTCTTCCATCCTAAGCCTGCTCTGTAGCCTTCTTCCTACCAACATCCCAGTATTGGGTTTGGGTTTGGATTTTTGTGAGATTTGGTTCCATGAAGCAGTACACCTCTTGTGAACTTGTTTTTCCTCATTTAAGTGGTTCTTGCTGTCTCTCCCTCCCCTTTGCATGGAAGAGACACACTCAGGCTATGCCTGTCTGACTTGCACTTGCTTATCCCCTGGGGACTGGAGAGCTTGTCCTGACGTGATCCTGCACCAGTGGAGAATACCTCTAACACAGGAGGGGAAGTATTCATGGCTGAAGGAACCAGGGAAATGGGAAATGCCTGCCTGATAGGTTAGAGCCCTCATGGTGTCCCTCCCAAAGGACCCTGCTCAGGAAAGAAACTCCCCTGGTCTTTTTCTCCCTCCCTATTCAAGGCTGGACAGCACTGCAGGAGTGTCCCTTGTGCATCCATGGATAATTCTTACCCTGACCCCACAGCATTGGGTCCCTGGTGCAGGGAGAAGGGACCATGTGCCCATTGAGACCTCATGTCAAATGGGAAGTAATTGCAGTCAGTTCTGCCTTGCTTTTAGTGCTGCAGAGGGGATCCGCCTCTGAGACAGGTGTTCTGTTCTGCTTTGGGGCCACCTTTCTCTGAGGGAAAGGCTAAAGACCCAGGAAGAGCAATGCCAGAAAGAGCTGATCCTGTTGCTTTGCTCCCAGCCCTGTGTGGTGCTGGGCACTGTGCTCCAACCAGCACCACGGTGTTTGGGTGGGCACAGGGTGTCTCATGCCTTGGCACCTCTTCTCTGGCCATGCCTGGTTCTTGCTTTGCACTTTCTCCTCCCTGGCCAGATGATAAAGGAATGAGAGCATTTCCCAGGACATCTCTCCTGGATAACCCTCCACGGTGCTGTATTTATTTTGCAGGATTGATGCGCTGTGCACTTTTCTCTCTGGCTGATTCAAGCCAACACAACACAAATAACGCTGCTTTTATCTGCCCAGGTCCAGACCCTGCTCAAAGCCTCCTCTTGACGTGACTCACTCCTGGGCAAGCCCTGGAGAAAGCAGATGTGGTAATTCAGTTGCAGATCCCGTCCTTTTCTCACGGCCCTGTGGTCAGCCGGCTTTGGCAGACGTGCTCGGGGTGGCTGGCAGAGGAGTGAGGTCTCCGAGCAGGAGCCTTGCATCAGCCGTGCCCGCTCCTTCACCTCCTGCCTGCCCCAGCCCTTCCAGAGGGATACTCTTGGTTTGCAGGGTGCTCAGTCCCACAGCTGATTTGGGACATTGTTTTCTGTCAGCCGTGTCGGTTCGGTTCGGGCAGAGGTGTTGGTGTAAAATGGGTTCTTGATCCATTGAGTTAATTCATGAGAAGTAATTCATAAAAAATGTGCATCATCACTTTTGTTGATGTCCTTGCCTTTGGCAGCTTCTGTGAGGGTAAATTTTGTTCACTGAATATTTTGTTTTTAGAGGATGCCTTTTTTAATTATCCTGCTTTCCTTTCTCCTGTTTTCCTTTTCTGTGTCCTCCTTTTTAATCCTCAAGTAAAAACCTCAACATAAACTAAAATCCATATTTTAGGAAAAATAACACATGAAATTGAAGGGGGAAGCTGGAATCCAATTTGATGAATAATAAATAATCCTGGGCTCAGAAAAGCCTCAGCTATTTTTCTCAAAGCAGCTGGTGCACTACCAGCTTGATTTGCTGCTATAAATATTGGCCAGGTTCTTTCAACTCTTGGGAAGGTAAATGAGAGGCAGTTGCCAGGTTTGGTTGGTATTGCATGTCTGGGATGATGAAAGGGCCAAGGAGAGCGGCAGATCTGTAATTGTGAGCGGGGTGCTCAGTCATGCGGGCTGGGAGCCCCAGTGCCGGGGTGCAGCACAGAGGCATGTGCTTGATGTGGGATCTCCCTCTGCCACGGCTCCTGCCTGCCAAACACCAGCCTGGTAGATAACTCACACTGGCTCCAGGATGGGAGGGTGCTGAAAGCCTTCCTGCCCAGACGAAGAGATGAACCTTGGTGACGTGGCGCCGGGTGTCCCTCCGGGCGTTTCCATGGCTGCTCCAGGGTGAGGGGTTTGGAGCGCTGAGACTCCCTGCCATGGTGGAACAGTTGGACATCAGTGGGCAGGTTGGTGCTGTGATGCCTTTCCTTCCTTCCGTGGGCCTTAGAGGAGCAGTTTTGCTTCCTCAGGTCCCACATGTGAGAGCTGAAGCTTTGTCCTCTCTCTGTTTTCAGTGAATCAAATTTTTACTTTGATTTCCTTCACCTTCACAGTCTGCATCATCACAGAATCATAGAACCATAGAATGGTTTGGATTGGAAGGGACCTTAAAGATCACTGTGTTCCAAACCCCCTGACATGGGCAGGGACACCAGCCTGGCTTTGAATATAGAGCCTTTTCTGCTGGTAACTAACTTAAACTTACAGGACTTGTCTGCCTCTCATCTGTCCATGCTTACAAAGCCCTTGCTGCTGTTCAGCTCAGGGCAGCCATCCTCCTCCTTGGTGCAGGATTGTGTGTGGTCCCTTTTGACACAGCCTGAGCCTTGGATTTGGGTTTCTTCCCAGTCCAGCACAGGGCTTGAGCACAGAGCTGAAGGAGTAGACAAGTACAGCCTTTGTGGGACCAACTGGAAACGTCTCCTGTTTCCAGCAGCAACCATGAGGGATGCCATAAGGTTAAAAGATCAGGGCCATGTGTAGATCCATCCTTCCCTGGCAGGCAGCCCTTGTCAAGCTGTGGTTAAAGCTCTGCTTCCCCAGCAAAGATGGTTTCCAATTCACCCTGCTTAACAGAAGATGGCATCCTCTCCAGGAATTTATATCCTCCTTTTTTATCACAACTTAAGCTTGTCCTCCAGGCTCTGGGGAAATACCCCCAGGCCCAAGGCTGCTCTTACTTTCCTGAGGAGTAGCTCTACCCAGGCAGTGCCCACTCCACAGGGAGGAGGAGGAGGGCAGTGAGACCTTCCCCTTTCTTTCTCCTCTTGCATCTTGCATGTTCTGAATGTGAAGGTTGAGTGTGTATCAGGCTGGGAGATGTCCTGCTCTTCACTGACAAGGATTTTTCTCTGTCTTCTTATGGTGGCTGATATCACCCCCCCATGAGGCCAGCTTGACTGGCTGAACCACTGAATAAAGCAAGTCCTTGAGAATAGTTACCTGAAGAAAAAGAAACATTTGGGGATGTTTGTCCCTTAGCTTAACTGAATGACTTTATGTCTTAATGACTTTTCAGTGGAGCTAATTGAGCAGATGTGCTAATAATGACATAGTGAGAGCTGCATCATTACAGGAATAACATTGAGTGGTCTCCAGTGTATGTGCCTTTGATGCTACCCTGAGCTCCCTGGTCTGAGGGGATCTTACTGCTGTTGGTTGTGGGGACTTTTTAGCAATTTGGCCAAGAGGGTGTTCTCCAGCAGCGCTGCCTCAAGGATCCTGGCTGTGGTCCCTGCCTGTGCCCGGCCGTGCTGTGGTTGGACCCGGTAGCATCGTGTCCGTTTCCACAGCAACAGCACGTGCAAGGCCATAATAAAGTCAGATTACAGCTCCTTCCCTGTTTGTGCAGGCAGGAAAAGGAGTTTTCTGAGGTAAGGGCTCAAATGACTTGCAGAGGAGCATTTTGGCTGGGTAAAAGCAGACTCCAGTGGCTAGGGAGGCTGTTTGTGCAGTGCTAGAAATGCTAACGAAGATTGAGTGAGTTTTCTAGGAGGTTTTTTTCCTCTGCCAAGTAAATTCCATGCACACTTGTAGTAGGAGCTAAATTTAAGGGGTGATTGTCCAGAACGGGCTACAGAGCAGGTCTCTGAAGTCTCTACCTCTCCCACAGGGCAATAACATGGGCTGTGTATTTTCCCAGAAGTGGCTTTAAAGGATGCTGTGGGATCCAGTCTCAGTTTGGAGTCTGCTGCTGGGATGGCTGTTTGTCATGGGCTGAATGCCAACAGCCAGACTGTGGGGAGAGCTCTCACACAGCCCTTGAATTTGATCTCTGAAGAGCAAGAGTTGGGCAGGACTGTCTTGGCTTGGCCAGTGATGAAGATCTCTGGAGATGTGGTATGGTCCAAGGGGGTCCATTTGGTATCTCTGGAAGCTTCTTCCAAATGAGGCCATGATAAGACTATTGGTTGGTTGGTGGTGGCTGGTGTTGATGGGACTGTTGCTTCATTGCTCTTCAGCACTATCAGCACAGTGGCTGAGTTTGCAAGCATCCAAAATAATGACTCCTTTGACCCCAGTATGGCAGTTCCAGCACTTTGGTTAAAAAGCAGGAACCATTTTAATGTGGTCAGACCTGGCTTTCCTTGTCCAGTTCAACTACTACTAGCAAAGTGAGATTCCTGGAGGGCTTTAGGAGAGCAATTTCTGCTTAAATATCTAACCATACACAAGACCAACAGGATTTAGGCACCGCACAGGTTTTGGAAGAGCAGGCATCTGATCTGTGCTGGAGTGGGGATGCTGGTGTGGGGAGGACACTGAGGAAACTTGCTGCATTCTGAGAATGCCAGATGTATCTCAGTGAGGTTTCTGTGGTGTCTCCTTGCTCAGTCTCATGAGGAAACATCAAAGGAGGCTGCCAGGGGAAACAAATAGAGACCCAGGTAATTCCTCATCATGGGAAAGCCTTGAGAGCCCTGGCCAAGGGAAACCCAGCTCCAGCCAGGCTGGCAAAGCCAGCTCTTCCCAGTGCAGAGTATGGGGCTGTGCTGGCCCTTCCCTGGGCTGTGTAACTCCTGTGGGTGGATGGGACTGCTGAACACTGCCCAGGGGGCTGCTTGTGGCAGAAATTATGGCGGTGCCGGTGGGGTATTGCAGCCCAAGGAAGCTCGCAGAAGGTTTTAGGCAAGGGTTCGGATGTGGGTTAAAAAAAGGTCAGGCCCCAGATACTGTCAAATGTCACAGAGGTTCGGGACCACAAGCATCCTGTGGTTTTGCATTTCCCCCTCCTCGTCCCTGCCACCACCTCTCCTGTGTCCCCTGTAGTGTGGCTGTGAGCTGCCTGTGCGTTTTTGGAGGTGGCACCCAGGTAGCACCCGCTGACTCACCTGGTGGGTGTGAAAACCAGGGGCTGGCTTTAGCACCAGCCCTGCCAGAGCCATCTCAGCAGTTTCGAAGCATCCTCGCTGCTCAGCCCAGCTTGGCTCTCTTTCAGCAGTCTTTTGCTTGAGCACCAAATTCCTACTCGAGAAGTGCAATATTCATGAAGGAGACACGTTAATTAGCAAGCCGTCTGCTCCCTGCTTTGGCATGTGAGTAGGTGGTGTTACCTCTGGAATTAGGTTGAAAACCGTTTGGTATTTAGGTGCATTTGATTGGCAAGAGCTCAGAGGCCCCTTAAAGAGCACCTTTAAAGCACACTGACCTACATGCAACCTTCACGTTATGTGTTTTCTCTCTGTAGGTCTGGGATGTGCAAGCAGACCTCATTCCCAGGCTGGGGGCCCCTGGCCATCCGAAAAAACTGTGGGCAGCCAACCACCAGCAGTCAGAACAGATCCCGTCGTTCCTGAGTGCATCCTCTCCTGCTGGCAGAGCAGCCATTGACAGATCCATGATTATCTCAGCCATGGAAGTTGCTCAGGGGAAGCTTATTCTCAAATTGCATTTTGGAAGCCAAACAAGCAAACCCCAGGTTATGCAGCTTCTCAGTGGCCACGTGTGGCTTTGCTGCTATCCCCAGCCTGGAGGAACCTTACTGCCTCTGGCAGAGAGTTTTGAGCCCAAGGGCTACATTTCAGCCTGTTATTGAACCCCAGTGGCATGGAAGTGAACACAAAAAATGGAACAAACACCATGAAACCCACTTAATTTCAAATAATTTCTTGGCTATTTCCACCACCATCACAGTTCTAGCGCTAGTACATAATCTTCAAGTAGCAGCACATTTTGGCAATTTCTCTTGGTCATGAGCAGCCAGAATCAAGCTTTTTTTTCCCCTGAATCTTTTTAAGAAGTTTCCCTGTTCTGCTGAATTCTAGGAGTAAGAAGGCAGAAAGTCAAGATGCTAAAAAAGACTATGAATCTTGCTTGTGCTGTAGTTGAGAAATGAAAGTTTCTTCCCTTTTGTAAATGATTTCCAATAGTTTCAACATTCTCTTCCTTTTTTTTCTTTTTGTCATAGCAAAAAAAATGAGGAAAAAAGGGGGAGAAGTAATGGAAAGGACAAATGTTTCATTTTTCCAGTTAATCCCTTAAGAACTTTAAAGAGTAAAGAAGTGGCTCATGCTGATTTCTGGAAAAAGGCAGAGAAACTCTTAATTTCTGCCTGTCTGTCGTTTTTTTCCCCCCCTCTTGAAATAATTCATCCTGCCTTAAATTTAAACGTTTGATTTGGAAACTGGGGCAGAAGGTGAGTGTTTGTGGGTGTGTTGGCAGGGGCATCCTGAGCAGAGAAAAGCTTTTGGAAGGGCAGGATGCAGCCCCAGCACTGCAGGGTGAGCTATACTGGGACTCTCCTTGGGCAAAACCATGGTGGGTGCTGCTGGGGTGGACGAGGAGGTGAAGATGCCAGCCCAGAAAATCTTTAAATACTTCCAACACAGGAGCTCAGCTCCCACTCCTGTTAATTTGGGAGCTTCTCCCAGCTGCTCTCCCTGGCTCTGAGGAATGTCCTGCTCCTAGGGTCAGCGCCTGGGCATCCAGCACCCCTCAGGACAGCTCTTGCTCTCTGTGCCTGGATGTTGTGCTGGGCACCAAAGGACCAAAGAGACTGGAGGAAAATTCCCAGCTGCAGTGAGTGATGCATGCCCTCCTTTCCCATCAGAACCCCTCTGGAAGATGTTCAGCACTAATGCTTTGTTTCTCTCATTTACATGAAGGTTCCTGCATCCACATGCATCCCTACTCTGGATCACATGGGTCTCTGCTGCAGGAGCTTGTCCTCGGGGTAGACCAAGGCTTTGCTGAGCCAGTGGACTCGTGGTTATGTGCAGCATGAGGGTGCTCCCGAGCCAGGTTCAATGCTGGGTGAGTCATTTCCTTCTTGCTTTCTCTGAGCCTTTTCCCACCAGTGCCACCAGCTCACTGACCACGACTCCTCTGGGGCCGCTGCTCCATGGCCGTTCACTCAGGTGCCCCCAGCTGTGCTCCCAGCGGGCTGGACAACTCCCCATGAGCAGCAAGGCATCCTTTGCTGGCACCTCTGGAAGCAAATCCAACAGCGGGGGACTGCTGTTGTGCCTGCTTTCCCCAGCTGATGATGTCAGGGAGGGGAAGGCATGTCGGGAGAGAATGACTTCACGGAGCCGCTCCGGGAATTGGTCCCCCCTCCTTGCAGAGAGGGCTGCTGGAAGGGAGCCCAGTGATGTCTTCATCCTCATGCCCCAATACAGGCAGTGTTTGCAAATGCTGAGGCGATGCCGTTCAGAGAGGGGCCAGCCAGCCTGGAGGATAATGTGGCTTTTGGTGGCTTTCTGCTCAAAGCCCCGAGAGCCTCAAGGTGTGTTGTGGCTCGTGGGTCCCAGCGGTGGGTTTGTGTGGCTTTTGGAGGAGGTGGAAGGAGGAAGGTGGCTATTTGGCTGCTTTTCTCAAAGTAAATGAGCTCTGCCTGAATGGTGAACCCATTATGGCTGTCACTGGACCCCACAGCCCTGTGATGTGAGGATTTCCCCATTTACAGGTGTAGTGATGTTTTCCAGCTTCACCCAAAGCACAAGGGGGGATCTCCTAATGCAGCACAACTTTCATGGGCTGAATAGTCGCTGGTGGAAGAATGCAGGCCCCAGCACACTGTGAGTTATCCCTGCAACCCACCACCACCACAGAAGAGCAGTGCAGAAACACTCCACTGTTGGTGCAAAGGCTGCACGTGGCCAGAGCCCATCCACTGTTTATTGTGCAGGGAGGACCCTGGTCCTGTCCCCCCTCTCATGCAGGAATGAGAAGCAGGTTCATTGAAAACATCTCCACTGGAGTACCAAAAAAATGCTTTAAAATTCTCTGTTTTGCATTGGGAAGGGGGAGAAATGCAGAATGGATGGTTCTTGTAGGCTGTCTCACATGAAACACCAAAGAATGGGAGCAATTAATGAATTAATTTCACTAGCCTCATTGGAAGGGTGCTGGCCACGGCCCTGGGAAGTGGTTGATGGGGCTGTGGAAGGAGGCTGCCTCCCTTGCTTTGATCCAGTGTGAGCACCCATCCAGAAATGTGGGGTCTCGCTGGCATCCTGCAGAGCCAGAGCCCGAGATGAGAGATGGCTGCTCTTCGAAAGTCAGGATCAATAATCTCTGAAAATAATATTAATGAAGAAAACCCCAAACCAAAAAGCAGGACCTCCTCCTCTCTGCTCCCCCAGTGGGAAGATGTGGCAAAGCCTTTCCTGTGTTCTTGCTCTTAAGAAGAGCCAGGAAGATTTCCAGCAGGCTATCTCCTAGGAAATAGACCCATTTCAATCCTGTGGTTAATTATATTAAATAATTATGGGACTTAGCTCTTTTATCCTGTGCCTTTTCACACCTGGGTGACCAAGTGAGGGCAAGTGCAAGGCGAAGCAATGAGGGAAGGTGGAGCCCATGCGCAGCCTCACCACTGCTGTGGGATGTGGCTGTGCCTCGGGTCTGTGCTGGCCCCTCCACCCGAGGGCAGTGAGCTCAGAGGTGTCCAGGGAGCATCTGGAGCAGGAGGTGATGGAGTGGCAGCATCCAGAGTGCTCTGGAAGCTCCGGGAAGCTCTGGGAAGCTCCGGGAGCTGTTCCGTCTTGCCGTGTGATGAAACACTGCCACACCTGTGCAAATTTCCCCGTAGCCCGAGGCTTGGGTGGAAGCATGTGGGGATCATTAAATCAAGCTACTTAAGAGCTACTTGAAGATGGAAGATGTGAAATGGGGCGTATGGAATGGGTCATGTCTAGATGATCCCCCGAGCACCTGACTGCCTCCACCAGAGCTGCTGCTTGCAGCGACTCTGGCTCTTGGCTGGTGCCCCTGAGGGACAGGCAGAGCTGGCTCGTGCAGAAAGCCCAGCTGAGCTCCTGCTCCATCTTGCAGAGCAGTTGGGGCTTGCCTGGAAAGGCCAGGATGTCAACTCAGATCGAGGAGCCAGCCAGCGAGCTCAGGCTGGTGGTGCCTGTGAGGACAGGACCTAAGGGAGATCTAGGAAGGGGCGTGCGGATCTGGGATGCAGACTCCAGGTGTGCTGGGCTTGTGGCAGAGCTGGTCCTGCTCTGTGGGAACATTCATGCTGTTTTTAGAAAGGCTCTGCTTAACTCCTCTGTGCTTGTCCTTTCTCCTGGCCTCCCCCTTCACCTGGACTGAGATCCCAAGCAATTGTGAAGGAAGCTGGGTGGGAGAAAAAGGCTTTTAGTTTGAGAGGAGCCACAGGGTGAGTTACCACTTGTCTCAGCCTTGTGCATTTGGGAGCTTCCTTAGTGCATTCCTGCATGCATCCCAGAAGACTGCTCCAAGCAGCTTCCTTCCTATGTGCATCCCCAGGGGATTCTGTGTTGCTCCCTCACCTTCCCTTTCCAGGGTGTTGAGATAACTTGTGAGAGCCAAGACGGTGACTGGGGTCTGGTAATGCAATGTTTTTTCCTTTGGTAGTCAAGAGTGCAGGGTAGCAAGCTGGCTATACCCCCCTCCCCAGAGCAGCCTCAGGCAGCTCCCATTAGATCACTTCAAATCCAGCCCTGCTTGGCCTCTGTGTCCAATTTTAACAGCATGACCGAATAGTTGCCGATGGGGAAGCCTTGTTTGATTGTGGAGGTAATAAGATGATTCGAACACAAGAGCTGATAGTTTCAAGTAACTGCAACTTAACCTCGCTGCATAAAGCGTTATTGTCCTGCCACAGAAATCCTCTGTCCGGGAGAGCACAGCTGCAGGGAAAATAAATGCTCTTCTTTTTTTCTTTTTCTTTCTCTTTTTGCTGTTTGTTTGTTTAAAGCCCAGGGACCTCGGGTCGGTTTGCTCTCGTTGGCTGCAGTGGAGCAGTGGTGGGATGTGGGTGTTGAGCTCTGACTGTGGGGCAAATTCCCTTTAATCCAAGGAATTAAATCCCAAGCAAAGCCACTGATGGTCATGGGTTTAGTTGAGATCCAGGCCAAATCCTGGCTCCATTGAAGTTAAATGGGACTTTTAGCTGCTGGTTGTAGAGGGATCAGGGCTGGTCCCTACTGCCAGTTGTTGAGCACATTTGCCCTGCTGACCTCAGCGGAATGGGCTGCCCTCCCGGGGGGGGCACACACCTGGGATCTGGCTCCCTGGGTACTGCAATAATCTTGGAGCACTTAGGATGGCAGTGGGTGCCCCATTTGTGCTTTGCCTCCCCCTGTACAGGTCCTGACTCCAGACCAAGGCCACTTTGCTCCATTTGAACTGTCTGTGAAACCTCACCAAGCAGCAGCTGCTAATTCGTCATTTGTCTTCTTAAAACCATCTCCAGATACAGAAACAGCTCGTCACTGCCTGTAACCACCGGGAATACCAGATCCTGCCAGCATCTGTTTTGGACATTGAGGCAAGTGGGTCTGGGACAGCTTTATCTGGGGCAGAAAACCACTACTGGTGTCATACCAGGACCGCTGGTTGCCTGCTGCCGCTGCACTGTCAGGCTGGGAAAAGTACTCCCAGACAGGCTGACCCTTCTGTGTTATAAATGGGGTAATAGAGGTATTTGAATATATTTTTATGAGTGGCTGTTTCGGACAGAAGCTGCTGGTCCCTGGGTGCTGGGAGCTGCAGGAGCAACCACGTCCATCAGTGCTGCATGTCCAGCTCAGAACTGGAGACACCTGCCCTGGGGCCGTGTTGCTCTTCTGACAGTTCAGACTCAGTGTGCAAAGGTAAGGGGGGGCTATTTCGTTTGCTTAGTTTTATTTTTTAAAAACTTGCTATTTTTTTGAATTCCTCACCCACGCAGATCCGTGGGGTGAACAGGGAAGGTCTTAGTCCAGCTGGTTTTGGGAGCACTTAGAAATCCCCGTGGGGATTTTTTATCTGGCAGGGCTGGGATCTTCTCTTCCCAGTCACGGCTAACATAAAAACATTTCTATTGATTAGTTGCACTTATTTGTTTGTCCAAACACATAGCAGCCCAAGCCTGTATTTGTGTGTGTACTCAAATGTCTTCCAAAAGCCACTCCTACCACCCCTGCAAAATAGTTGGAGGGTGACACAAGAGTGATAAACATCTGGCCATGGGAATGCTCTGGAGTGAATGAACGGGAGTTGTGAATGGGGACGGCTCCCTGTGAGTGGCTCTGTGGTGGCAGTGACTTCACTCCCTGTGAGACTCAAACACCGAGGCAGTGCCTCTGTGTCCCAGAGGAGAGGCAGTGACCCTGAGCACCCAGCTCAGGAAAGTCCCTTGCTCAGGGAAGACACTTCAGTAGATGCTTCATCCAAGCTTTTCTTCTGGCACGGGTTGAGGTCTCGATTTGTCCTTAATGGTTCTCACTGCAATCCGTGCTTAACTTCGTCTGGTGAGGGGAATCAGTGATTTGTAATCCGTGTGAGGAATCAGCTGTCCTGTTCATCAGAGCTTCCAGCCTGATGATGGGATATTTGTTGGAGATGTTTTATGAAATTCTACTGCTTAGGACTGAAATAATGTCACTTTGTAGTTAATACACCAGGAAAACCTCAGAGACTGAGTCTGTACCAACTGCTGGTTCACATGCTAGTAAAAGCCTGCTGGTGTAAGTATGTTTCTAGACAAGCATGATTTTTGTTCTTCACTCCTGGGAGCTAGCAAAGCTTTATTATTTTTTATTATTTTTCAAACATTGCCTCTACAAGCTTCTCAAACTTCTCAAAGGAAATATCTTTGCCATTACTACTAAGTAGGTGCTTTTTAAAGAGATTAGAAAAATGAAGGCTGAAATGAAATCCGAAAGAAATCATATCAACCTTTTTGCAGAGATTTCTGTTTGAAAGACTATGAGGGATCTGCATCAACTCTACTGACTTGAGTCCAGCCACAAATTATTTGTGACCTGGGTGAGAAACACGTGCAGCTTTGGTGGGAGCTGAATTTCCATCAGCAGAGACATCCCAGCAGGTGGGAAGATTGTCTTTTTCAGCCCAAAACTGGGGTCTGGGGCAGGGATCGTCCCTGCTTAGGATTCCTGCTACCTTTGCCACTCCACACTGGTCATGCTCAAAGCTTCCCCTTCTCTAAAAATGATATTGCTTGGGCACTTTGGCTTTGCTGACACATCCCCAGCTCTTTCTGACTGGGAGGTATTAGGTGACAGGGTGGGTGAGGTCCTGTGGTTGAAGCAAGAGGGGATGCCAAGTCCTGAGACCAGGGCTCCCTCTCCTCCTCCCTGGGTGATTCCAGGGCAGAGGCTGCCACTCCTCCCTGAGCACATGACACCCAAACCCATGAGCTGCCTTGCATCCCCTAAGTTGTTTTCTCTGGTTTATGGGTGGCTTCCTCAGTCTCTTTTGGAATGCTTTGGGTTTTGCTTAAAAACACTGCAACAGTGGCAAATGGTTTTGACAGAAGATCCATCTCCTTTTGCTTGCATGTCCTCAGCACAGAGGCAGCAACTATTGGAAGGAAACCCCAAATATTTTCCAGGTGATGTGTTTCTCATCTGCCACTGTTGTGGGCACTGGGGAAATGCAGGAATGCTCTCCCAGCTGCTGGCAGTACCCTGAATCTGCCATTTGCTCTTCTTTACTAGGGCAGCAGAAACTGAGTCTCTAAGCTCAACAGAAGTCTCATGGTTCAGCATTTTAGGCCCACACGACAAAGAGCCCAGGTTGGCTCTGTGCCCTGAGAGGTGCTGATGGCGAGGGTTTCCTGGACCACTGAGTCCTGCACATTACATCTCTCCTAGCCCTCAGCTGCAGCACATTCGCAGCTCCCTCAGGGATTGCTGGTGTCCCAGAACCCCACCACTCCTCGACCTGAATCTCTAGCTTTCCGTGCTTCCTTTCTTCTCTCTCATAATTAGGGGCAGGTCTTGGACAACAGGCACATGTGGATGTGGCTCAGGTGGCTAAGGAGGACCTCAGTGATGAGCTCGGACAAAAAGGACCAGGGTGGATGTGCTCTGGGATTGCTGAGATCTCCACAAAGGCCTCCCTGAGTCCTTGCCTTCTCAACTCGGGGTCCTTCAGCATGTACCACACTCAGTTCCCAAGAAGCTCCAAGTCATGTGTCACTTCTGCAAAGCCTTGGCCTGCCTCTCTCAAGCCTGAGGTGCCTCATGAAGCTTCTGTTATCTTCGGCAGTGGCCCAGGACAAGGACCCTGGCTTTGCTTGCACCTCACTGGGTAGAGGTAGTTCTGACTGCCAGTGTAACATCACTCCTGTCCTCCACCACAGATGCACAAGCAGGGAAACTAGATCACATTGTGGGGGTGTATCTGCCTTGTCCCTTGAGAAATCCTTTTTTCTTCACTTGTTTGGTGACCTGTGCCTTATCCCAGCTGGTGAAGGGCTGGTTTGTGATGCATGGCTGGAAAAGAGAGGCTGAATCAGAGAGTTTTGGCAGAGGCCAGGCTGAAGGTGGGGTTTGAGCATGGTACTGGCTGCAGGAGCTGCGAGGGCTCAACCAGCCCCCCAGGAGCCTCCCCAGCTGCTCCCAAGCCACCTGCACCTCTCCTAGAGGCAACTCCTTGCTGGCTTTGGGATTTCTCTGCATGTGCCTTAATCCTAGGAGGGCTTTTTTTCTCATAGTGGGGGTTGCATGGAAATAACCTTATGTGGGAATGTGCTCTTTGCACCAAAGGGGTTAAAGTCTGCTCCCTCCTTCTGAGCTGACCATGGAAAATACTGCTCATGCCAGGGACTATGCAGGACAGAAACTAGGGCTCCTAGGATACAATTATACAAATAATACAACTTGTTCCACGAGCAGCGGAAACCAGCAAAGCCTGGTTTCCGATGGGTTTATGTTGTGGAGTAAAGGGTGCTCATGGGCTCTCACTGGCCAGTAAAAGCTAAACATGTGCCCATCACCATCTCATTAGCCACCAAACTTCACAAAATTTACATAACCAGCTTCCTTTGACTGCATAAAGAAACCAGCAGCTTAATTCTCTAATTTTTCTGCTGGGATCAAGTCACACTTGATTTCTGGGGTAGAATACATGTGTGATGGAGATGTTCAGCAGATGCATGCTGGAGCCTCACAGGAACCAGACCTTCATCTGTTTGTCACAATCCCCTTCTTGGCACAGCAGCAGCCCATGTCACCCTTCAAGAGCAGTAGGGATGTGGCAGGGGTTTCTATCTAAACCCAACCAAGATGTGCTTGCTGGTTTGTTGATCAGGACGTGATGAAGGCTCCTTAGTGACGCACTAGCGGGGAGAAGGAGTGGGAGCTGCTGTGTCATCTTCATGAGAGTGGCAGTGGGGCCACTGATGTCCCCTCACTCTGAGGCGGGGAGAAGCATGGGCAGGAACTGATGTCCTGTGATTGAGTGGGGGCTGGGGAGAGCTCTGTTCTTGTCCATATCCAGCAGCGTGGTCCATCTTCACCCTGCCCCATCTCCTGAGCCGACCGTGGGAGTCGTGGCTCTGCCGTGCTCCTTGACAGTTTGGTTTTGAGGGATGAGCATAAACACTGTCCCCAGCTGGGCAGGATGGCAGGAGGCTGCTTTGCCTTGCTGGGAGCAGGGACTGGAGCTGTGTGGTTTGCAGGAGGATGACACAGGCTGGGATGACTTGTCACTGTTAATGCACAAGACGCTACTGGGGTGCTCATTAATGGGAAGGGAGGAGAGGGTCTAGAGGTAAACAGAGCAGGGCTGGCAGATGACTGTGCCATCTCTGCGCAACCTCGTCTAAGCCTATTTATATAAATCATGTGAAACCCAAATTAGAATTTTATCCATCTGCTGTGCTGTAAGTTGCTCTTCCACCAGCACAGCAAGCCAAGAAAATGCTCTTAACTCCGTAAGATCTGCCTCGAGTGTGAGAAAGGTTTGTATACAAGGCCCAGTGCTGGTGTGGGGGCTGTGAGGATTCACACTGCAGCCTCCTGCAAGGCTCCAGGACAGGCTGTTACCATGTCCTCCAGGAGACAGCAGCAGCTTGACATCAAGGGCAAGCCAGGAAGAGATGTGGACATTCAGTGAGAAGCCTCCAAGGCTTCACTGTGTGCAGGAGGACAAGGGCTCACCTCTGCCTCGTGTGTGACATAACCATGGCTGAAAGTGTTGAGCAAGACCATCTCTGCCTGACTCCTGGTCCCAAACACTGTGGTGAGCTTGTCATGGTTTGGCACAATGAGGAAGGTAGGGAAAAGCCCTTCTGTACTTTCCCATGTTTCCTACTTGTAACAGAGCTGGACTTTTCAGCCATTCCCTCAAGGAGGCTGTTACCCGTTTGCTTTGCAGATGCTCAGCACTCTGCGTGGGGCAGCCCCTCCCAGGAGTTACACCGGGGCAAACCGAATGTGACCACAGCTCTGTGCCTGCCTTCCCGTGTGGCTGAACTCGCCTCTCCTCTGGGAGCACACACTCGCAGGAGGATCCCGCGGGCCGATGACTCGGCCGGCCGGACGCTGCCCTGGCAGCGAGCACAGGGCTGGCCCCGCCACCACAGCACAGCAATTTCTAGGAAACACATCTGCCTCCCCACACAGGAGGTCCCTGGTGAAGATGATGACTCACCAAGGGATCTCTTGACCTCTCTACCCAGCACTGTTGCGATCCGGCTTTCTTGGCGTTCAGTGCTTTTCCCGTCATTAAAAATAAAACCTACTTTTTTTTATTATTTTCCCCTCATTGAATTGAAGATTCCAGTGAACAGTTTGGGGGTAAACAAGTGAAGATGACACTGTGGAGGAACAGTTGGTCAAGTTTGCAAGAGATGGAGCCAGATCTAAATATGGCACAGCCTCACTGGTACAGAGCAGAAGGAAGGTGGCATATGTGTCTGAGCAGTTGGATTGCTGCATGCTCTGTTAGATTTCCTTAACATCAAGTGTGTTCTCTTCCTTTTTTCTTTCCTTTTTAGCATAAAAAAAGGAGTAGAAGCTCACCAAAAACGTCCTAAGGTGGAAATAGGGAAGGGCTATAAGGAGGTGACGGACCCTTCGGCTCAGCTGACAGGTGGAAGCAGAGGTGTCTGGATGAGATGCTCCTCTGCAAGGACCAAACCAGGAGGCCATGGCCACCCCCAGCCAATCTCCTTGCTGCTGATACACACACCAAAATTTGGCCTGGCAAAGGCCTTTTCCCAGGTGACCTCCATGCTGTTTGGTACCAATGGAGTGATTGCTCTGGGTCATGTATCCCTCAGAGTCCAAAAAGGGAGAAGATCCCTGGTGCTCATCTGGGGATGCTGCACACTGTCACCCTTCCAGCTGGACCTCTGCACACCAGGAACAAGATGGACCAGGTGCTCTGGGATGTGTCCTCAAAATGAGTGTCTCCTCCAAAGTCCCAGGCCACTTTGTTGACACAGAAAAGCTGATTCCCTCTAGCATTTAGTTCCTCCTGAGAAGTGCATCCTTACATCCCACTGATTGCATCAACTTTTTGGGCCTCTATGTCTACAGACAAAACCAACAAAGGAATCAATGTCCTTGGATTGTCTTCACTGCTGGAAAGAACTGCACAAGGATTTCACTCTCCCTCTCAGGGTGGATGTGCAGGCAGAGCAGTGTGCTACACAGAACATAGCCTCCACTAAAAAGTCAGTATTTGCCAGCGAATAACATACGGTTTTGTTTTGGTTTAATTGCCTCAGAGTCAGTCTCCTAATCTGCATTTTAGATCAGAGACCCCAAAATCCTCAGCATAGGAAAAAGTGCTACAGAGAAAGAGTGAAACAAAGACAGGTCCTGGAGCACTGGTTGTGCTGCCTGGCGTGTTGCAGCAGTGTTGCCTTGGAGCTACTTCTTCTACCCTCTGAAGACTTGTGTGAAAATGACCAAGAAACAAAGGGCCCAGCCTGCTTCTGGAAGGGTAAAAAGCTGTTGATGGAGCATTGCTTGATTGAAGAGGCTGAGGATGGTGCCTGACTTCCTGCATCCACATCCTGGGAAAGCAGCTGGAAATTGATCCTGCTTCAGTCATCCACTGATGAGCTAATTTTTAACACCAAGCATGTGAGTATAAAAGGGATTAAACGTAAGTTTAAGAACTTTAATCACATAAAAAGGAGGTGGTCAAAGTGTTTTTGTAAGCAGTTGTTTCAAATGCCCTTTGTGAGTGCTGAAGTTCATCTTATTTTGAGGGGTAGAAACAGAGGAGTATAGAAACAGACTCTTCTGTGATGCAAAACTGCTGCTTGTTTCACAGTTTTGCATAGTTCATTTTGATGAACAGACTCTTAATTCAGTTTAACTCAGGCTCATTTCTCCCCCTGCTCTCCCTATGCAATGTAATCCCATTTTGTGTCTAGGTTACTGGCAACCAGTATATCAAGCTCTAGCCAAGCATGTATTAAAATAAAGCTGCAATCTGCTGAAAAACAGGTTTTAAGATGGAAACAAATAATTAGAAACACACAAATTAGTGTCTGTCTGACAACAGGTTGAGCTCTGCACAGATTTAAACAAAGCTGTAATGGCAGGATGTGAGCGATTCAAACCAGAGGCAGTGGCTGAGCGTTGACTTTAATGGGTCAAGTGGAAAAGATGTGGGGAAGGAGCAAACCCGGGTGGGTTTTGGCTGGGGCTGAGCACCCAGAACTGAGAGATAAAATAGCAACACACAGGGGCTTTGAGTAACTCATGACCTTTCAAGGACCAAGGCCTCAAATGAAGCAGGAGCCTTGGCTGATTGTAGAATTGCAGCTGCTGCTGCTGCCTCTGGCACTGGTCCTTCCCCTCTGCTGACTGCCTGCACTGGTGCATGTTTACTGGGCAGTGGTGAAGGTGTGGAAGCACTTCTCTGTGGTTTTGTACCTTTGCTGTGGGTGGTTTTTCTGCCCACAGGCTCCTGCGGTCTGGCAGCACCCCAGGGCCAGGCTGGGGGAGCCCTGCCCGTGCCCCCTCAGCTGGGCAAGGGACAGCAGGGCCCCTGCGGAGCTTTCTGGCAGCTGTTGGGAGCAATTCAGTTAAATACTCTTTTCCTCTCATTCTCAGGGGCATCTCACCGCTGGAATAGCAGTGCTCCAGTTCCTCGGGGAGCCTGTGAGCAGCAAGTCAGCCAGCAGCATGGATCGTTCTTCTGCACCCATTGTTATGGAAATTGCCTTAGAGACAGTTGCTCCAGCAAACATTTTTAGAAGCTCGAGTGAGATGTGCAACAGGAAAACTAAGCTGGAGGTGAGGAAAACCCCCCTCCAGGTTCCCAGCACTGCCCCTTCCTCCAGTGGCATAGTGGAGCCTTACTGGCTCTCTTGGATGAGATGGCATTTAGGGTGTTTCTTTGCCTGGTAAAAGCAGGGAGAAAGAACCTCTGGAGGAGAAGCCCCTTCTGCGTCAGTCTCCAAGGAAACCCTTGGTGTTGCGTGGCTCAGCCTTCTTTGCACGCCTGGAGTTTTGGCAGTGGCTCACACATCCCAGACTTGTGCCTGAATCATACATCCATGCTTTCATCTGCCAGTGGCATTTCATAAGTGCAAAATTTAGGCAAATTGTGGGGTTTTCCTGCCCCTTTGAGATGCCACTTTATCTCAAAGATACTCACAGTTGGACTGGTGTGCAGGAGAAGAGATGTCCTCCCACAGGCTCGAGAGAAACTAGCCCTATCTCTGTTTTGAATGCATATTCCTCACCATTGAGTCTGAAAGGAGAAGCCTCCTAATGCTCCCACACCTCCCATATTCTTGAGAGCAAGCCTGGGAGCTGTGGTGGTTATGGGGAAGCTTGGGCAGCAGGTGCTTCCAGGTCTGCTGCCACCAGCCTGGTTGCAGTGCCTGAACCAGAGCAGGTCACACTGAGCTGCTGGGGAAGAGGAGCTGTCTCTGCCCACTGCCTGGTGACAAGTGGGAGGAGGAGAGGAGAGCAAGTCACTACCCCACAAGTTTCCAAGCCCCCTCCAGGTTAGGGGTGGACACCCACCTGGGCAGTTTCACTGCTCACCCCCCATTTGTGCTGAAACACCCAGCCCTCTTATCTCAGTTTTGATCCAAAGAAATCATCTCATCTCAGTTAACTAAAAGCAATTACAATTAAGGCTTGCTTCTCTCAGGTTTGCTCATGCTCATCACCACTGCCTGTCATGGAGCTGGACCAGATCTCCAGCCCGTGCCCAGGAGCTTTGAGCGGCCTCAGCTGATGGAAGGGAAAAGCACGGATCCAGTGACCTTTGCTTGCATAACTGCTGCCCACAGTCCCTGCCTGACATTTGAGGAGTGGCCGTGAGTGCTGGAGGGGGTGCACGGTGATGGGGTGCTGGGCAAGGCAGGTGAACCTCATCCTTGCTGGCAGAGTGCCAGGCTGAGCCCTGACCCTTCCTTTCTCTTTCTGGAAGTCACAGTGGACTCTCACGGTGGTGTCTCACCAGGAACCAAGGACAAGAAACGTCCCCCCAGCTCTTTGCTGGCAAGGCAGAGGGATTGACCACAGTTTGTCTATTCCCAGGGCTGTTTTGCTGCCCACAGCAAGGGAGCCAGAGCAGAGTGGAGTGTGTTTGGCTCTGTGGAATGTTGTGTCACTCACTGCAGGTGCCATGGGACTGAGCAAGAGGGAGCTCACAGGCTGGAGCTGGGAGGGGACCCTGTCATCCCAGTGGAGATGCTGGCAGTCATGAGGTGGTGGCAAGATGCCACCAAACAGCCCAGGCCACACTGGCCTGCCAGGTCCCCAGTTTCAGCCTGGCTTCTCCTCAGCATCCCCCTGGCAGTGCCTGGGGTGGGGAAGGACGACTCCATCCCATCCCAGGCCTGCCTCCTCTGGCTTTTCCAAGCTGGCTGGTATTGATGCCTCCAGGCACTTCCTGCAGGACCACAGTGCCAGGTGCTGCAGATGCTGTTGAAGCTGCTGAGCATCCTGACCTTCACTCTGGTGAGTTGTCCAGCTTTGCAGCCAGTACAGCTGAAGGGGTATCTTTCTCCCTGAACCTTGGAGACTCTTTATGCCAGGGATCCTCGGTGTTGCCAACCCCCAAAGCTCAACAGCCAGAAGCGCGAGCTCAGAATAAGCCCCCAAGTTTCCTTTAATAAAGGAAATTTCAGGGGAGGATGAGGAAGGGTAATTCTTTGTATTTTGCATTCTGAGCCATTTGTGCTTATTTTACCTCCCGTGGTACTTTATCTGTTACACTTGTGCTGGCTGGAAGCTCCCTTTTATTTTGTTTTGTTTGCATTTAATGTGAAAACTGAGCTTTTTGGGGCAAGAAGCTGAAGCTTGGCCACAGGAACTGAGCCCTGGGCTGTGCCTGACTATGAAAGTCAGATGCCTTTGCTGGACATCTGGCTGCTTTAGCTACAGATATCGGGGAAGAGCACTTTAATATTTATCCTGAGCTAAAAAAACAAGTAGAATGGAGAAAAATATACAAAGTAGGCCATGAAAACAGGGTTTGTGAACATCTGAGATCCGCTCCTAATTAATAGCAGTTCCCATCCCAGAAATCATACCATTCAGCAAAAGTTAATCATCTTTGCTCATACATACAATACACTTCAAGAGAGAATGAGTCACCCTCATTGAAATGTCTAATGTTATGAAATCCAGTGTGACTGATGTAACAGACCCGGCTGAGCTCTCCAAATTGGCCGGCAGCACCACGGCAGAGCGGGCTGTGTGTGAGCTGACTTCATTGAGTTCTGCTTGTTTGCACCCAGGATGGATTTTCCCTTTACTTACTAGAACAGACTCATGGCAAAGGACCCAAGAAGGATGTGGGAGGGCAGGTGAGTGGGGCAGGAGGGGCTGGCATTGCCAAGCCCCTGCAGTCCTCACTTCCCACCATGGAGCTGCCTGTCCCCACTCTTGGGAGCCCACGAAGCACAGAGGCCCCGATCCTGCAAATATCTGGGCACCCACGTAATTCACAGCTCATTGGGGTGCCTGGGACCAGCACTTTAATAACATCACTCTGCATGCTTAACCATTCACAGGCCTGGGGATTTATTCTTCCCTGCTTGGTTCAGAGAGGAATGTAGGTTGAATTCAGCATTAAGATTCTGCATTGATATCAGCCGTTCCCTCTTAAATTAAATATTATTACCTGCAAACATTTCCTTTTAGCACTGGGAGCCGTTTGCTTGGTGTACTTTGTTTAAATGTCACCATATGAATTACTGAAAGTAATTTAAATATTTAAAGACATATACTGCAAGTCTAATTTTATTTCGAAATCCCGAGCCAGGCTTGCAGCTGATGCAGCAGATAACAGCTCAGCCTGGCACCCCTGGTTCCTAGCCCAGTTCTTTAAATTAATAATTTGCATTTTCCAACACCTTTCACCCGACAAGTCTGGACTCTGAGATTCTTTTTCTCCAGCCAGATTTTCTTCTCTCTTTGAGGCCCTACAGCCCCTCTAGGATGGGTGTGAGTCCCTTGGCAGATTCTCTCCCATCCACCCGTCCACCTTGGCCTCCTTTCAGGGGCATCTGCTCCATAGGGCAAACTCTGGGAGAGATAACATCAGAAATGCCAGGACCCAGCAGAAGAGACAGAATTGCTCTTGTATTTCATGTTTTCCAACTAGAGAAGATCTCTCTCCCGACACAACCTTTTCATCTCTTGTTATCTTTATGAACAGCTTAAAAAAATGTACCATTTCTGGCATGCTGGCCCCACTGCTGAAGAGCTGTTCCTCTTCCACCTCCTTCACCTGCTGGGATGAAAAGCTACAGGTAATGCTGGGGAGTAAATGAAAGGCTTTCCATGAGGAAATAAGCTAAAACAGTAAACAAAATTCTGATTCTGAAAAGCAAAACAGCTGAAGTTGTCACCAGGAAAACATGGTGATGAAACACTCTGGTCCTCGGAAATTACCCTACATGCTGTTGGAAAATACCATCTGACTCAACCGGCTCAGTGTGTCTGGTGCCACTGTGCTAATAGCTTTTACCTGACCTGGATAGCCCAGGTTTTCAAGGAAATGATCTTCTCCATGAGAAGTGTCACCACCAGACCCAAGCCTTCCTGAGAAAAGCCTGGGTTAGGTGGATGCTGGGATTTCTCCCACTCCTGGGAGCAGCCTACCCTGAGGAGCTGTGTTCCCACCACTGGGCAGCTGATCTGTGGGGCTGGGGCTGGCTCGGCTCTGATCTCCCACCTCTGCTGCCACCACAGGTGGGTCTCCTAATGCAAGGTCCAAGTTGCCTTTTAATCATGCTGCAGGCATCTCCCTGGAACATTCCTCTTGCCTGCTGCCCCGCCTGCCCTTCTCCCTCCAGAGAGGAGTCTGGCTTCTTACGCAAAGCCGGTGACTCATTCCCCAGGATGTCTTTGCTTAAAAGTTGCCTGGTCACCTCTTTCTCTGGTTGCTGCTTCCTTGCTTGTCAAATCCTGAGTGAATGAACAGTGACACGCAGGCACAATGCACACAGGGGCTGAGATGGCACAAGCTACTGCAGGATCCCCCTTTCCTTGTGCCCTGTGTGTACCCAGGACAGTGTCCCCCCTCTGTTGTGGGCAGTGGTCAGAAGGAAAGCAACATATATCTCTGAGCCCATCCTTTTCTCCAGGCTCCACCACTTGAGCTATTAAATGCCCTGAGCTCTCCCTGCTCCCTTGGCTTTGTGCATTTTTTTTTAGAGTTGTGCTGCCATGAAGAGGGACTCTGATGGGCAAAGAGGAGCTTCGTGAAGTGCAACAAGGGGAAGTATGAACTCCTGCCACTGGGGAGGAATAACCCCACTCATCAGTACACACTGGGGGCCAACCAGCTGGAAAAGAACTTTGCAGGTAAAGACCTGAGGGGTCCTGGTGGACAACAAGCTGACTGTGAGCCAGAGGTACATTCTCAAAGCCAGCAACATCATGGCCTGGATTAGGAAGAGTGTTGCCAGCAGGGCAAGGGAGAAGAAAGAAGGTTTTGATTCATCCTTTGTGACCAAGAACTGCTGCCACTGGTGGAAACAGGACTGGCACCTGTGAGTGTTTCAGATATTTCTTGCCAACTCTTAGGTCCAGCAAAGTGTTGCATGAAGGAACTTTAACCCCATTTCAAGGATTGGGAAGCAGGACACAGACAGAGGAAAGGGATCTGCCCAGTGTCACATCATTAAGCCAGTGGTGGGTTGGGAAGGCACCAGACCCTTGTGTGAGACCTGTTTCAGTTCCCTCTGTACTGGGTCATGTTCTATCAGGTCATATATGTGTATCCAGGAGTTGTGAGTGTATCCAAGAGTGTCAAACTGTCTGGACCAGTGATCAGCAGGGATTGCTGAATGAGTTCACAGAAAATTGTAACGTTGTTAAATACATTAAACAAACAAACAAAAAAAAGGCAAATCAAAAAGAGATTGACCCAAGAGATGCTTTGTGTTCAAAATAAAGCCCCGTTTCCTGGAAACTATACTTTTTTGGGAAAAAGAGTGGGGTTCAGCTGAACATTACTAACACTGGGAGGAAATCAGAAGTTGTTTTCCAGTGCTCTGAAAGAGGAACCAACCCGTTGCTCCCGAAACGCTTCACGGAAATGGTTTCTTGGGGTTTGTTCAGTTTTATTTTAATTGCAGTGAGGGGTTGCAAAACCAGAGGATTTAGTGTAAGAAAAAAAACCTCATGAACTGGAGCATCTTTACAGATGACCAGGAGAACTTCTCCATGAAAGAGTAGTGCTGCCACAGCACAGGTGGTGAGACCTCAAAGTGGGGTAGGAGCCTGTCCATTCCTAGCCATCAAATACACCCAAACTAGAAGAACTACATGAATGAAAAGCAACATTTTCAGGGGACACACACGGGCTGGGAGACCTGCCCTGCTCACTGGAATAAAAGGATACAAGCAATAATTGACTTTAAAGCTGCCCATAGTGAGAAGCAGCAGCACAGTGCAACCTGCCGCCCCAGGACCTGTGTTGGCTGCGGGTTTAACTGGTGCACTTTGGAGTTTTGCTGATAGCCAGGGATGTGGGGCACTGCCACGGTGCTGAGGCTGCCTCTGATCTGCCATGGGGTAAATCCCAGGCAGTGCTGCCAAAGCCACTGGGACTGCCCTGGCTCCACCACAGTGGGGCTGAGCTGGGATGCCTCACCCCTTCAGTGGCGGGGAGAAGGCCTGGCAGGGTTTGCATTTCAGAGGAGCACCCAGAAACCCAGGTGCCTCCCAGAACCAGGCTGAGGAGCAGTGAACACCCAGCTCCATGTGGGGAGAAACCTGTATTGGCCCTGCTTGAAATCAGACCCAGCAACACAGTGAAGAGGGAGCCAAAGCCTGGTAAAGTCATCATGTCTCCTCTCATCTTCTTTAACCTTCTCCTACCAGGGACAGGCTGGATGCTGGAGAGGCCAAGCAGAGTCCTGGGAGACTCTGCACTCCCTGCACTCAGCCCAGGTCTTCATCATCCAGCTGCTTCCCCTGCCCCAAGCCAGCATCCCAGCAGGTAGAGATGGGCAAGGGACACAGAGCTCATCCCCCAGGCACGTAGGGGAGAAGGTGGGTTGGGGACAGAGCTGGGTGCAGCCTGCACCCTCCCTGCTCCTTGACAGCCCTTCCTGGTGGGTGGCGAAGCTGCTTTCACAATGGTTTCCTGTGAAAAGCCTGCACCAGGAAGCTCCCCACTTAGGCTCCTTGAAAAAAAAAATATTTCTCTGCAGGAAATTGCTTCTTGAAAAACAGCCTGGCCGCCTGGGAGAAGCTGCTGAGGAACTGACGTGTGCAGGGGGAGGGCGGGCGAGGATCCTCAATCTACAGAGCCCAGAGAGCACCAACAGGGCCTGCACTCCATGTCTTGGGCCATCCTGCTCTTGTCTGGCTCTTTTCTGAGAAGGAAGGGCTTTTTTGGCCTACAAAAGCTGGAATGATTATAAATAAGGTATGTAGGTATGTATTCAACTCCATGCTGTGCAGTCTGCATCCAGTACATGCCTGAGACGGACTTGAGAGGAGATGTTATTGGTTTTTAAGTCACACAAATATCCTGTCCTGCTCCATCATTGCAGTGACAGACTCTGGAGGGTCCAATGCCAAAGGGAGCATCAGAGCTGCCAACTCCTCTGGTCCTCTGTGGGGGAGGATTTTGTAAGGCTGGTGACACATGGCTTCCAGACCTGCTCATTTAAACCTCATTGCTAAAAGGATAAATAATCTTAAATATTCTCCAGAGTTCTTCCTCTGGAAAGAGCCTGGAGCCCAGGAAGCAGAGGTAGGGAATGGAAGTGGTTGTTGCTCAAGGATGTTTTCCCAGTTTAATTAGATTGGAGCTGCCCTCCCTTGATGTCAGAGCCCTTGGAGGCTCTTGGCTTCTGCTGAAACAAGAGCCCCCTTTCTGGGTTTCGTAGAAAGCATGGAGACCTCATGAGTTTTCATGTAACCAGCTATTCCTTACAAAGCATTGTGAGAAAAGCTGGGCCAATATTACCCAGAAAAATCACTTTTGGCTTTACAGATTGGATTTTTTTGCATTAAGGTGGAAGCACAGCCCTTTCTGTAAAAATTCAGGGGTTTGCTCAAACCCTGAAGATGGAGCCAGACTTTTCTTGTGTGCCCAGGGAAGGCAATGGGAACAAATTGAAGCGTGGGAAATGGCAGTTCACTTTTTCTCTGTGAGGGTGGTCAAATACTGCATCAGGTTTCCCAGAGAAGCTGTGGGGTGTCCATTATTTGGAGATACTGGGATACCCAACTGGGATGAGGTACCTGCTCTAACAGGCACTGCTGTGAGACACGGGCTGGACTGGACACTCCTCAGAGGGACTCCCAGCCTCAGCCCCTCTGAGCTGCTGTGACCACTGTGAGATGAGAACAGCCCCTGGCTGCCCACACACTGCATGTGCTCTCTGGCTTTTGCACAGGAGGGGCTGGTTTGCTTCTTCTGCAGGAACATGCCAGAGAACAATTTAGCTGTCTTTGGAGCAGAATTCAGTGACACATTGACTTGAAAGGCTCCAGCTGTGCAGCAAAAGTGCATCTCAGACTGGCAAATGTTGTCCATTTAATAGAGAAAAAGCGGCAGCACCCCAGGACCTGGAGATGCCGGTTCCACGCGCTTGTGGCTGCCTTGTGCTTCACAAGATGCTCCATGAAGGTTTCTCCTTGTGGGAGTTCTTGCCCAGCCTTCATCCATCTGCTGTACTGGGGCAGCAGGGCAGAAGGTCTTTGCCAGGGCTCAGCAGTCTCACAGGATGGAGCCCGATGGAGACTTTTCCCTGAAGTGGGGCTGCGTTGGGAAGGGTGAATCTGTTCCCATGGCTGAGTTGGATGCCTGCAGTGTCAGAGCTGGTGCTCCACAGGGCTGGGTTGCCGCAGACAGGGGACCTGGACCCTCCTGCTGAGCGTTTGTGGGTGAAGGGCTTCGCCAGGCCAGAGTCATCTGACACTTTTCCCGGGGGTGGGTGAAGTTAATGAGTCCGGATTAGGCAGTGCGGAGGCTGGGGAGCTGGATTTCTGCTGAATATATATGAAGGCAAATGTAAATTCTAAACTTTCTAGGGAGTATTTTTACCCTGGCTCAGTGTTAACATTGATAAAAATAGTCACAAATTAGTGCAGGAGTAGAAAGTAAAATTGGGGCTTTTTTTTTTTCCACTGTTAAAACCATGCATCTGTTCTCTACCAGGAGTTAACCTCTTACATGCATTAATGAAACATGGGGTAAACCATCAACAAGTGCCCTCTCCTGACAAAATAACTCCTACTTCAATTCAGTAATTAGGAAGAAAAACTGAAGTTAAACAAAAAGTCTTTTTTTTTTTTTTTAAGATAGAAAAATGTGCTTCAGTCCTAGAAATTCAGCACTGCAAGAGGATGTTAACATCACTCCAGCCCACCTGCCTGTTTCCCTAGCACCCAAATGCTTGCAAAGGTGATGGGAGGTGCCAGCCCCATTCTGCAGATGGGAAGAGTGCAGTACAGAAAATTGTGATTTCACTCAACGTCACAGAGCGAGGGAGAAGCTGCCCTGCCCTGGCAGCCCACGCTACCTGAGCAAATTCCCAGCTGAAATTCTGCTCACACAACACTGCTTTGAGCTGCTAGTCCAACATTAAACTTCCAGGAAGGAGCTTCCTCTCTTAGTACTGATTGATATTTGGCCACAGGCATCTGAGACGGGTGAAGACTCCTGTTAGAAGGAGCTTAGTAGCTTTATGGATTGATATCTGGGCCACAAATCATACCTGATACCTCTTATTAGATGTAGCAAACAGCTGAGTGAGCAGTGAGAAGGTAAGTCCTGGGAAGGTTTAGCTGCTACAGCCCAGAGTTGTTGTGGGAGAGGCTGCTTTCACAGCTGAAACTGGAAGGAAAATCCTTTTAGGGTGCAATGTTGTGGAGAAAGTGCATGTTAAAAAGAAACAAAAGCTTTCCAGAGGTTCATTTTTAAGAAGAAGATGTGTGTTAACTTCTGACCAGCTTCTAATTAGCTTTACTCTTCAAATCCTTGGGAACCCCAGCCCTCACCTAAGCTGTAGGTACCCCACTGGGGTGTGTGTGTCCCCTTGGGGTGTGACACTTTCTGCCATTTACTCATATTTTGGCTCCTCCCTTGGCTCAAAGTAGCGTCTGTCACATCCTTGGGAGCGATGCCACTGCAGGGGGTGTCAGGGCCTGGCTTTGGGCAGACATCTGCTAACGATGCACTTCCCTTGTGTTCTGCCATGACTCATGGTCTTTGTTTCTAGAACATCAAAACATGGTCTGTGGGCTCTGCAGTCAGAGAACCTGGGAAAGGAGAGGTGGTGGTGATGGAAACAGGGAATCTGAGATGGCACCTGTGTTGGCATCACGGGAGATGGGGACAGATGAAGACAAAAGCAGTGTGAAGCCAAGCCAGCAAGATGTGGCTGTGGGCATGGGGAAGTTGCCTGGTCACTGTGCTGGGCATCAAGTAGAAAGTCTGTTGGAGGAGAGAGTCTTTCCACAGCAGAAAAGCAACCAGAAAGATGCACACAACCCACATTAGAAACTCAGGGCCAGTTGTGGTGGCACAGAACAGAGATGATGGCATCCCCAGGCTCCCCAGAGAAGTGGTCATGGCACCAAGCCTGCCAGAGCTCAAAAAGCGTTTGACCAGTGCTCTCAGGCTCATGGTGGGATTCTTGGGGTGCTCCTGTGGAGGACTAGGAGTTGAACATGATGATCCTTGTGGGTCCCTTCCAGCTCAGGATATACTATGATTCTATGCATCCATGTGTAGAGGGGTTATTGCTTTGGGCTGTCCTTGTCACAAGCACTTGGGACTCTGGAGCTGAGCAGAAAGCTACCCATTCATTTCTGGACATGTGCTGATCTTCTGCCTGTCAGCAAAGCCTCCTACAGGGTGAGACAAACACCACCAAGATCCCTGAGGCCCTGCCAGCCCAGCTGGGCTGAAGGAGGTGCTGATGCACCTGACCCCAGCCTGCGTGCTATGTTTTGGGAAACCTCGCGGGGTTGAGGTCCCTTCTTCTTGGGTGGGGATTCGAGGGAATGCCCAGGACTCTCTGTAGAGGAGAGATCTCTCTGACGGGAGAACACCCCCGCTGGATGTCAGCCCCTGGAGGATGCAGAGCCTGGCAGGATGGCCCCTTTGGCTTTGGCTGAGGCGCACTTTGGAGCGGCTGACTCCAGAGGGCAGCACGGCGACGGGCTGGCACCGACCGCTGCCCGTGCCCGCCGCCCGCCGCGCTGCCCGCCCTGCCCGTGCCTGATGCGGGCTT
Organism: Pseudopipra pipra; assembly: GCF_036250125.1. Classification (NCBI taxonomy): domain Eukaryota; kingdom Metazoa; phylum Chordata; class Aves; order Passeriformes; family Pipridae; genus Pseudopipra; species Pseudopipra pipra. The sequence continues at coordinate 15,332,261 of NC_087559.1, forward strand.
GCAGGGGGGACCCACCAGCATGACCCCTACCCCTGAGGGCCCGGAGAAGGGAGAGGCGAGGGGAAGCTCTTCCTATGTCCCTCAGCTCCTGGCTGGGCAGGCAGAAGAATGTCACACAGGCGTTAAGTGACGGTTTTTACTTTCGCCCTCGTCAGGGCGAAATCTGGTCTTGCCTCTGCAGGTGATGTGCCTGGAGCCTGTCCCGAAACTTGTGTGGTTGCTGATGCGACCGCAGAGTGGAGGTGAAACGTTTCTCCTCTGGTTTCACAGGACCGCACGCCGGCGGTTACACCTGCCTCCCTCGCACCACCAAAAACGAGTCCCCCTAAGATTTCTGGGCTGTTTTCAGCACAACAAAGACTTTAGACCCAGATTTAAGTTCTTTGCACAACCCGCTGCCGTTCCCCTTGTGAATTGAAGGTGCTTTGATAAACATTCTGAAAGGTCAGCTATTTTCACTGTGCCTGTGGCTTGCATAAGAACCTCAACATCCTCTGCTGCAAGAGCAGCGTTAGGAACTTCCTACTGCCACACTGAATCACAATAGCTTCCCACAGCAACCAGTGGTAAAAATAAACCGGGCAAGGGGAAGTGGACAGCTTCTGCTGTTCCGCTTTCTCGGGCACACTTGAGTCACACAAAAAAGGCGATGTAGAACAAGGCGTTTATTTTGCTGATGCCAATGAAATCCACGAGCGGTTCAGAGCGTGGCCCCCCTGAAATCACAGAGTGTTTTGCAACGAGATGCTCGTTGTGCTCGAAGTTAAGCATGTGGTCAAGTCTTGAGTCGGTATTTTCACTAGAATCCAGATTTAGGAATTAGACTAAAAGGAGGCAGGGACCCCAGCGCAGCTGAGTGCTGCCTTTGGGCTAAAGGCACGGGAATACAGCCTTCTTGGGATATTTGATGTCTTGAGGGTATATAACAGACCACTGAGGAGACAGTGGCTCCGTAATGGTTTCAGTTGTAGATCTTGGCTTTAAGAAGAGCAGATTTTGACCGGATAAAAAGCATCTTCAAATACAATTCAATTTGAAATTTTGCCTTGAGACAATGTCATTTGGACAGCACCATTTTAAATGATACTACAACTAAGATTTTGTGTGTGTGCACGTGTTTGTTTGCGTGAGGGGGAGTGTTTTAAGAGCAATATCTCTCCTGTTACACAACTTACAGCCCAGATCTTGACATTCAGCCAGCTGAGAAAAAACCCTGTTGAGACCTAGTCAGGTCGCTGAGCCTGAGAATCTGCTGGTGAGACAGACTCTGACTCTTCCCTTTGTAACAGTGTTGGCTAAGAAAGTTTACAGTAAGTCGCTAAAGACATGAAAATTTCGGGGGGAAAAAAGGAATGGCTCATCTGTCCCAGACCAGGGAGAAGGAACAGTTCCCCCTCCCATTCATGCCCACGGGAGTTTGGAAAGCAAGGGATTGTAGGATAACCCAGGCGACAAGGGACCACAGGAGGGCTCCAGTCAAACCTCCTGCTGAAAGCTGGGTCAGCCCTGAGGTCAGACCAGGTTACTTGGGGATGTGCCGAGCTGGAACTCGGCATGGATGGAGATTGCACAACCTCTCTGAGCAACCCACCAGTGTTTGACTGTCTGCATGGTGAAAATAGACTGCAGTAGAAGTGGCTCATACAGAACCACGTTTTTAATGTCATCCTGCTCATTAAAAAGAGAAAGATCAAATCTATTTTGTAACAGGAACAGTTTGTGTGGGGCACAGAAAACTTCTGGTACCAGAGGACTGATTCACACGAAAAGGCACGTAAAAAGATGGAAGGAAACCAAAGGATGCCTCCAGTTACATTCCTGTCCTGAAATTTCAGTCTTGCAGCACAAAACGTTTGTATTTATAGCAGTGGATACCAGCAGGGAAGATACTCTAAAAATAAACAGGGATGAACAGATAAAATAATATATTTTCGGATAAAATTATTTGTTTTGAAGCTCATCCGGAGAACGAAAGGGAATGCGGAAGCTTAATGAGTCCCAGTGGGTTTTATTTTGGAACTGTGCGCCGCTGTCAGAGACCGAGGCAGGGCTCGGCACGACCCACTCAAAACCCAGGAGGGCCTCCGCGCCCGCCGGCCCGTGGACCGGGTCACCTCACTCCCCGAAGTTTTTATTAAACCCCAGCCCGCGATCCAGCGGAGGTGAGCAGGGGCAGCCCCGGCGGGACGCGCTGTGCCCGTCGGCGGCACCGCCGCCCCCTTCCCGCGCTCTGCCCCCGCCGCCGCCCCGCCCCGCCCGCGTGTGGCCACGCCCATGCCCAAATATGGCCGCCCCGCTGCCCAAGGCCGCGCCTCATTGGCTCTGGGGGCGCGGCGGGGGCGGGGCCGCGCGGGCGGGGGCGGGGCCGCCCCGCCCTGTGCGTGTGCGCGGTGCCGCCCGCGCCGCTCCGGCCGCTGCGGGCGGGGCTGAGCCGCCCGGCCCCGCCGCCGCCCCGCCTCCCGAGGCATGACACGCCGAGCCGCCGGCGAAGCCCCGCTTTAATTGAGGCCGCCGGGATGGGGCGCAGCGCGTAGGGCAGAGCGGGGGCCGCCGCGCTCCGGGCCGCAGCAGCGCGCACCCCACGGCCGTGCCGAGCGGAGCCGCGTCCGGCGCAGCGCAAGGACCGACCGGCGGGAGCGGGGGCCGCGTCCGGACGCCGCGTGGGTGGCCGGTGGGGCCGGGCGCTTGGCGGCCGCCGCTGCCGAGCCCCATGAAAACGCAGGTCTGGGGGAGCTCCCCGCGGGCGCCCATGGCTGCGGCGATGCCGTGCAAGAGCGCGGAGTGGCTGCAGGAGGAGCTGGAGTCGGGCGGCGGCCGCTCGCTGCTGCTGCTCGACTGCCGCCCCCACGAGCTCTTCGAGAGCTCGCACATCGAGACGGCCATCAACCTGGCCATCCCCGGGCTCATGCTGCGCCGCCTCAAGAAGGGCAACCTGCCCATCCGCTCCATCATCCCCAACCACGAGGACAAGGAGCGCTTCGTCAAGCGCTGCAAGGCCGACACCGTGCTGCTCTACGACGAGGCCACCGCCGACTGGCAGGACAGCGGCGCCGCCACCTCCGTCCTGGGGCTCTTGCTCCAGAAGCTGCGCGATGACGGCTGCAAAGCCTATTACCTGAAAGGTGAGGTGCCCCCCGCCCTTCCTCCCGCCGCGTCCCGCTCCCGCAGCCCTTGTCCGCGTCCCGCTCCGCAGCCCCTGGCCGGCCGCTGTATCCCCGGCGCCCATCCCCTAGTCGGCCGGAGGTGGCTGGATTGTTTTGCTTCCTCCCCTCACCCCCTCTCCCTGATTTATTTTTATTTTTATTTTTCTGTATGTATTTTTTTTCCCCCCCTCCTATGCATCCCGCTTTAATCCCCCGCACAAAATGGTCGCAGGCTGGAAGCAGTCGGGAGCGCCCCGTTTCTTCCTGCGTCGCCTCCCCGGCAGCGGCGGGAGAAACCCCCCAGCCCCGCCGCCGGGACGGCCCCTCCGGCGCTGCCCCGTCCCAAGCCGACCCCGGCCGGGCAGCGCCGGGGAGCCCCTCGCCTGCGCTCCCCCGAGAGAGCCTTTCGGGGGCTCTCCTTCGGAAGGGATGGCCGGATTTGCGGGGGGGCAGGAGCCTTCTCATGTTATTTTACCTCTCCCCCATCTCCGAAAAGCCAGCGCTTGGGTTTTCCTTCCCCTTTCCTTGGCAGCGCCGGCGGGTTTGGGAAGGGGCAGCCCGGCTGCTCCCCCGGGGCAGGGCGATGGGGAGCGCGGAGCTGCGCTGCGGGGGAGCCGAGCCCCGCACCCCGCACATGCCCTTTCCTGAGGACTGGCGGTGGTTTGGGGACTTCGTGCTTGGGTTTTTTTTTTTTTGGTTTGTGTTTGGTTTTTTTTTTGGGGGTTTTTTTTTTTGGAGATTTTGAAAAATCTCAGCGGGCTGAGCAGAGCCCACAGCTGGGCTGCTGGGACCCTTCTCGCATCCTCCCAGTGCTCCCAGTCCGGTCGCTGGGTGGCGGGTTTGAGGCAGGAATAACAGGAGAGCGGAGGAGTGTGTGTGTGTGGGAGAGTGGTCAAGAAAGTTGCCACTTGCGGCTCTTTAAAAAACACTGCTGCTCCGTGATAGACCCTTTTTGGGGAGACGGGGAGTCCCTGGTAACGGGCTGGGGTGGCAGTGGAACAGGCAGGTATTTGGGGACCAGCTCATAGGGCTGCACTGCCCACACAAGCCTCCTTTAAAAACATGGAGAGGGGGCAAGCACAGGGATTGATCCCGTTCCCCCCTCGATCCTCCCATCCCTGCCCGTGCTGGTGGGCGAGTCCCCCATCCCATCATCCCATCCCGGTTTGGGGTTTCCCATGGGCTCCGTTGATCCCTCGCTTTGTATTCCTATTTCTCTCCCCGTCGTTCCTCATCCCTAGGCAGGAAGGAGCGGCTTTGAAGTTACTCCTAAGCTCTCCCTGATGGGCAGGGGAGGAGCTGAGCCCCTTTCTCTGCCTTTTTCCGGGAGCCTCGGTGGGAAATGTTTCCAATTAAAATTCCAAAATGGCTCCTCGGCGCTGTCTGGCTGCGCGGGGGGAGGAAGAGGGCGAGGACGAGCCTTTTTCATGAATGGATGTGGCAGGAGCTGTCTGTCCTGCTCAGTGACCCCGCCACAACCGCCGAACCCGCTAACGAAGTTTCCAGGAGCCTTTTCTAATTAGACCATTTGTCAGTGTCAGATCCCGATGGCTGAGCTCCGGTTTAATATTGCCTGGAAAGGAGGTAGATCGGTGGGGTTTTTGCTTCCCTACCTCTGCCTTCCTTCCCAAGCCGCTGAGCCGAGGAGCCAGAGAAAAGGACTTAAGGGAAAATACGTAGAGTCCCATCCCTCTGCGGTCCTGATGTGGTTTGGGTGAAGAACAAACCTGTGACGCTGCCCTGTCACAAAACGTGTTTGTTGTGATAAAATAGCTGTGAGGATCACTCTTTGGCAAAACTTTAGGGTCTTTTTTTCTGTGTGAAGATGTATTGTTTCATTGGGGTTTGGTGGTTGTTCTTGATTTATCTTTTCAGACACAGATACTTTTGTGCTTTCCTATCTAGGTGGCACAATAGCTCTTGCCTGAACTGCCCCAGACCCATATTTTTGAGAAACTAAACAAGGCGAGATTGTCTCTTGACACTGATTTTATTTTTGGATGTTTATTTCTTTCGTGGTTGAGATTTGGCCCCTGTTTATCACCAGCAATATCAAACTGTAAGAAACACTCTTTGGTTTCTTGGGACCGGTTTGCTCAGTAGCAGTTTGCCCAGGGAAGATGAGGGAGCAGGGGAATGCCTTTCTTGGTGTGAAGTTGAAGGGATACCAACTTTTTGCTGGCAGAGACTTTCAAAGTAACATGCACATGTGTACAGGTAGAAGAATTCCCCATTCTGAAGAATAAAACATCTTTTTCTCTCTGTCTCTCCCCTTCCCTCTCTCCTTTCCCTCTTCCCAGGTGGCTTTAACAAGTTTCAGACCGAATATTCTGAGCACTGCGAGACGAACCTCGACAGCTCCTCACCCAGCAACTCTCCCCCAGCGTCGGTCCTTGGCCTGGGAGGGCTGCGGATAAGTTCCGACTGCTCGGATGGCGAATCCGACAGGGAACCCAGCAGTGCCACGGAGTCAGATGGGAGTCCCATCCCTAACAATCAGCCTGCCTTTCCGGTCCAGATCCTACCTTACCTGTACCTGGGCTGTGCCAAAGATTCAACCAACTTGGACGTCCTGGGCAAATACGGCATTAAATACATCCTGAATGTGACTCCTAACCTGCCAAACATGTTTGAGCATGACGGGGAGTTCAAGTACAAGCAGATCCCCATCTCGGATCACTGGAGCCAGAACCTCTCGCAGTTCTTTCCCGAGGCCATTGCTTTCATTGGTAGGTAGTTGGCAAAACATCTCTTTTCACACTCACCGCTTGGGAATGTGGTGTGCCGCTTCCCAGGGCTGTTGCTCATCCCCAGCCTCACCTCTCCGGGGCACGGCATCGGCACCAGCAGCAGCTTAGCAGCTGAGTGTCGTGCTGCCAGGGTGGCACTTCTGGTGTGTGTCACCCTGGCTGGGTTCAGGGAGGCCTCCCCTTCCCAAATTCAGCCCTCTTGCAGCACCTCAGCTGAGTTACCTGCGAGTGGTCGGACCGGCCCCGCTGCCTCTTGCCCTTGTATGGGGATTTCCACTTGAGAGAAATGGCTGAACCCAGGCACTGGGGAGCTCCTTTGCCTGCTTTGCTTGGAGGAATGAGTGTTGATGGGAGTTGCATTAATGTGACTGGTGCCAGCGATTCCTTAGCCCCAAGTGTGGTTAAAAGTGTGTGTGTGTTTTCCCAAGGGGATTTGCTAGTCTAGTTGGGATCCTGCTGTAAGTCACCCTAGCATAACTAACTCCTTGTATGGATACTTTTCCTAAGGTAAGTGTCAACACGATGAGTTAGTGATTATAATTGTACTGCAGAGCTCAGATAGAAAAGCTGCTCTGCAGACAAGCCCCCGAGACAGCTTTGGCTGGTGAGGGGGGGTGGTACAGGGAGGCAGATCTCTTCTCTCAGGCTGGTCTTGACTTTGAAAATTGCTTCTCTTTCTCTGGGAAGTGTGTGTCAGGCTGATACACTTCCAGCCTGACCTGTGCTGTTTGCTTGTGATGGTCATTGTCTAATCAGTTCTGTTTTAGGGGAGTGAATGGCACGGGTAGTAATACCCCCATTAACTATTAAAAACCCCATGGACTCATATCTGATTGAAAGCACTGATATAGATAAAGGAGAGGGAGGACCTTTTACCTTCAGACTGAAACCTGTGCAGCCCATTTCAGTGCTGCTTTGTTGCCCTAGTTTCAGACCCCAGTGCTTGTGCTTGCTGTGCCGTTAAGGCCTGAAATGGGGCAGAGCAGTAGTAGATCCTTGGCTGCTCTTCAGCCTTCGGAAGCCCTGGTTCCCACATGCTCTCCTTTGCCCCCAGCTTCTGACCTCTAGTAATACAGTTGTGGTCAGAAGCAGCTGCTTCAGTGTGGCAACAGGGACCCGTCTGATGTCCCGTCCGCACTTCCTGCGCTGAGCGTGGTGTGAAACGTCTGGGGTGAGGTACCGGGTTCCTGCTGACATGTGGCATTTGGGATCCCTCTGCGCCAGTCAGTCCCTGTCTCTGTGCACACCGAGCTTGTGCTTTCCAGTTAATGACAGGAAATGGAGGATTACCTCACTCTAAACCCAAACACCAAGAAATGCTGTGCAGGTCAGATGAAAGGCAAAAATGTCTGGAAAAATGTTGAATAGCAGAGCCTGTGAGGAGGGCTGGGTACACTGGAGGGTGACTGCCCACCATCCTGGAAATTCTTGCCCGGTTTTGGAGGCTGGGCAGAAATTCTGTTGTGGCTTGAGTCTGGATTTTGTTTTGCCTGCATCCTCCTTGCCCTTCCCTGCACTTATGGTGCCAGAGTGTCTCTTACCTCCGGCTTCTCCCAACGATCCTCTTTCTCCTGCCACCTTCTCCATCCCCGCCAAGCTCTCAGTGAAATGACTGACTTCAAATAGGGCTGCCCAGAAGTAAGCAGTGCTGGCTACTTGCGTGCATTCAGTGCTCTCAGTGGCGTGTCCCTCTTTCAGCACTAAGATGTCAATTCATAAAGGGATCACGCTGTTCCGGCTGCGCGAGAGACAATGAGTGTGTGTGTGCTTTTCAGTCGGTGGCAAGGGAGGGGAAATTTCGTTGCTGTTCTCTCGCCATTTTTTGGTCCAGCCTGCATTCCTGCTTCCCGCTACCATTCATCCTGAGAGCCTCCTCCAACACAAGCGTTTGTTTGTAGTGAAGTGCATTTCTGTCGATCCTAAAGAACAATTTCACAATAAGGGAAGTTCCTGCACTTCAGACTCTTGCTTAAATTGGCATCAACTACATTCATGTAACTTTCTAGTGGAAGGAGGACAAGAACAGCAGAAGAGAATAGTAGCTCATGTGCTTCTGGGCTGCAGCCTTGCATTGAGCGCACAGCCTTCCCCAGTTAGTTGGTGTTGAGGTGGGTGTGCTGTGCCCAGCCACCAGCATCTCCCTGGAGCTGTTGTCTCCAGCTCCATCTGCCTCCTCTGGGTTACTCCAGCTCCCTGAATAGAGGACACCGATGCTCCCTAGGCGAGGGATGTGTTGCTAGACTTGATTCATACTTCTCAAGCATGTGAGATGCTTGGCCTTGTTGGGGATGTGCAGCTTTGCCATGCTAAACAATAGATATTCCCGAGTGGGAATATCTTGGGAGCCCTGTGGGAAGAGATGTGGGTGTCAAAGGGACATGAGATGGTGTCAGTAGGAGCAGGGGATCCAGTTCTGGCAGTCATCCTGGTCCTAGGAGCTCACAGCTGCCACCTGGCCCTGCTCCAAAGCCGTGCATTTTTGGTGCAGAATAATAGACTCCCCCTTCCCCTTGTCTTGTTTCAGATGAGGCCCGTTCCAAGAAGTGTGGGATCCTTGTTCACTGCCTCGCTGGCATCAGCCGGTCCGTAACAGTCACTGTCGCCTACTTGATGCAAAAACTCAACTTGTCCCTGAATGATGCCTATGACTTTGTGAAAAGGAAAAAATCCAACATTTCCCCAAACTTTAACTTCATGGGCCAACTCCTGGACTTTGAGAGGACTCTGGGACTCAACAGCCCTTGTGACAACCGCTCGCCCAGTGAACAGCTCTACTTCACCACCCCCACCAACCACAACCTGTTTCAGCTGAACACCCTGGAGTCCACATGAAGAGGACACTGCCTGGTCGGGAACTCGAGCATCGAATCGCTTCTCTTGAGCATTTCAACTCTTACGAAAATATCTGTCTTGCCAGGCAGCTCTGGAAGGAGTAGCTTCTCTGGGCAGAGGTGCCTGATCGCTGCTTTAGGAAGGCTAATGCCGTTCACTAGTATCCTGATCCAAGTGGTTCCAAGAGGTAGTGTTTTTACAGGGGGTTATTTAATACGGGCGATGTTACAGCATTTTGAACGCAGCTGTCACCGGCAATAACCGCTTTCCTGGGTGCATTGGGACTGTCAGAACACGCACACGTGCGAAGAGCTACCAGGGGTTAGCTTGCTGTGGAAAATAAGGAGATTTATGCACTTGGAAACCGTGAACAAAAGGTGTTGGGCCAAGACTGTTTTAAAACCCAAGTTTACTTTTTTTGATTTAAAAAAAGCAAACAAAAAAAAGGTAGATCTTACTCGAGCTTTGGGTTCAAACTCTTTTTAAATATGTAAGTTCCTGACTGTTTGTACAGACGAGGTTGCAAAACCAGTATTTTATTCTGTCTCTTGTTTGATCATTTATTTTTTTTTTTTTAATCAAATGTTTATATTGACCAAATGCATTTTGCACACTTTGTGAAGCCTTGGTATGTCCTGGCATATTACTGGGTACTCCAGAGAGAGATACATGCTGCTGCTGTTGTTGTTAGCATCTAGTAGGAAGCTTTGTTATGTGTGAAGGCCAGTTGGGCTTAAACGCAACCCCTTCACCACTCCTGCACTCACAATCACAAACTCTGCACTGATTCAGCCAAGGTGACTAAGCCGCAAGCTTTCTCTTTTTTTTTTTTTTTTCCTTTTTTTTTTTTTTTTTAATGCCACCCCTGCCAAAAAAACACTGTTTGCTATTGCCAGAGGTAAAACTCTTGTAGCCTCCAGAGTTGGTAGAAGCATGTCTGAGCCCGGCTTCATTCTCTGCTGCCTGTTGACTGACTTAACGTCATCCAGCTGGCCCGAAACCATCCCAGCTTCCCGAGCACTGAAGGTAGTTGCGATGCTGGCGTTTCTTGTGCACACTCGAATCTTTCCCATGTGTGCGGGGTGGAGGGGGAACGCAGCGAGCGCCCGGAGCAGAGCCAGGATTGCGTAGCGGGACGGGACTGAATCGTCACGCACGGAGCGTGTGAGGGGCGCGAAGAGATGTGCAAGTGAGGAGGAGAGCATTGTAACAGAGAATTTTTATATATATATATATATATATATATGAATATATATATTAACTGGCAAATTCTGAGATGATTGGAGCTTTCGACAGAGGTTCTGATTTTTTTTTTTTTTTCCTCCTTCTTCCTCTTTTGAATAACTTTATGCCGTGCCTTCTATTCTGAGAAGACTTGTATGTATTTCTGGCTAGTGTTTGGCAAACTCCTTATACCAAGCTGGGAGGGGAGGAAGTGGTAATAATTTCTGGGAGGAGGGCAGAACGGATTTGGAGATTTCTTTATTGGCTGCAATGTAGTCCCTCCTTTCTCCCCCCTCCCTGTCCACTTTAACTCTCACATAACTGAAAGAAAAAAAAAAGCCACGGATTTTTTCTAAATATCCAGTTTTTTGTACTTTTTTCAAGAAAATGGAAAAAATAATTAAAAAAATCTCCATCTGGAGGAATGTTTGACGCTGTCACATCCTGAAACTGTTCTTTTTGTTACAAGATGTTACCAGAATGTTGGAATGAGCTTCTGTTTCTTGTTTTCTGGTTGTTTTTTGTTTGTTTGTTGGGTTTTGTTTGCCACAATGTTGGGATCGTGGGTCATTGGAAGGGAGAATGGGCGTACGGTTGCGAGTGAGAAAATTGGGAATATCCTAATTGCATCTTACCTCATGGAGGAATTTATTTTTTCAGGGATTTTTTGACAGTGCATCTGTATTGCGTTACAGCTAAGCTGGTTTGTAAAGGCTTCCTGTGCTGTTAGTGGTCTTTCTTTCTTTAAAGGAAAAAAATAAGATGCATCTTTCTGATCAGTACAAATGAGAGCTTGTTAGTGAGGAATGGTTCTGATTTCTGAGTTATGAAGGAAAATTAGTGACCCTATATATACTGATCCAATATTGGGACTTTGTTTATATTGCAAATAAATATTATTTTTTCTTTAAAAATGATGTTTGTGTCAGATGCTTGTCTAGCCTCTGCCCATATAAGGGCATGCTGCTCTTATCCGTTTTTTATGGTCAATTAGTATTCTTCTGTGACCATGAAGAGCATTTGCTGGGCAGTGTTCAAGTGTGGTGTTTGGTTTCATGCACAGCTTAATTTTTAAGACCTGTGGTAAAATGGAGAGGGGGAGGTGGGAGGGCGAGGAGAGGGATAAGGGGGTATTGGATAAACCAGAGAACAAAGAACAGCTTGAGAATGGGACTGGCTTTGACCCCAGCCATTCCTCTGCGCCAAAAATAAATAGATAAACTAAAGACACTTTTGTTCGCCGTTTAAGCGTGGCCTACAAAGGCATGGCAAAGCCTTGCCCACAACTGTTGTGTTAGCAGACTGTGTTTTGGTAGGAAAGCAAGAAGTTGTGGCCTTGTGGGCAGCCACCTGATGACTTATCCTGGGTCTCTTGGAGAGCAGGAGCCCCCTCCTGCATCCTTGGGGGAAAAGGGGTGCAGTGTGGGTTGCACATGGGCTGTGCTGTCCCCCTGTGCCCCCCAGGTGCAGTTTGTGGGAAATCTGGAGTGGCTGATGAGGGTGTTTTAGGGTGAAATGTGGCTCTGAGTGCAGCCCAGCTAAGGGAGCTGTGGCTCCCCACGACTCTGCTTGTAGCTCGGTAGGGCTGGGTTCCCCCCTACCCCTTGTTTTAACCTAAATGACAAGAAATTAAATGGCTATCTATTCAGTTGTTCAGTTCCTCACAGTGAGTATATGTGTCACCTTGTTCTTCTAATCCTAGGGCCTGAGCACCAAAGACCAGGTAGCTTAATTCCAGAAGGAGCTCAGGCTGGTGAGTGCAGAGGGGAGAGAGAGGCTGAAGCAGGAGCCCAGGGACTGTGTGTGTGTGTGTGTGTGTGTGTGTGTGTGCGTGTGCATGAGTTTGTTTACTCCTTAACTGCATGATGGGGAATCTATTTATTGATTTAGAGGTCTGTTTGTGGCTAAACAAATGAAAATCTACCTGGTATGCAGGGAAAAAAAGACCTCTAGGTTTTACCTTGTAATTACGTGGTAGAATACCTCTTGAGGAAGATAGGAAACCATGCTGGAGGCTGTGCACTGGCGTGCAGAATAGCTTGTCAGGTGTATGGCTATATTTGCTTCCATCTAATTTCCTCTTAGGATTTTCTGCTAAGGTGTGGAGTAGGATATTAGCAGTTAGCATTAGCTCTGTAAGCTCATTTGTGTGGTAGCTGAGATGTGGCTGGCTGGAACAGCACAGCTGCTGTTTTGCCATGGCTTTGGAGGAAGGGCTGGTGTGCAGGCAGCTGCCAGGCTGCTCCTCTGGCAGCTCCCTGGGGTACCTGATCCTGGGAGATGCAAGTCTACCCTGAGTGTCCCAGCACTGCTGCACTCAAAAGCCCTATTGCCAAAGGAAGGAGATGACTTGTCTGAAAATCATCCTGCCACCTGCAAGTGCTCTTTCCTCCAAGACCCAAAGCAGCCTTTTCCGAGCTTCCTGGCCTCAACAGCAGGGAGCAGCCAGCCTGGCTGGTCTTCAGGCATCAGTGTTTTACAAATGTCTTGCACCCGTGCTTCTTGGCTCAGAGGGGTTTCCTTGGAGACCTGACGTCCTGTAATTTAGTGAGGCAAAGAGAACTGACACCAGGCGAGGGGCAGTGCTGGAGAAATAGTTACAGAGGGAAAAGAGAACATGGGGTCTGTCTACACTCTCTTGCAGAGGCAGGCACGAGCATGGCTGAGCGTAGGAGCACGGGCTGAGTGAGAAAGCTGGTTATGTTCAGAGCAGTGGAATTTGGCAAGGAGATACAGCTTCCCACACGCAGCAGGGAGAAGCTCCTTGGTTAACCCATTGATTCCAGATGAGCTGCTTGTAAGATGCTCTGTGGTGTTCTGCTCTACAAAACCAGGTAATCTCCTCTTTGGGCACAGAGATCTGCTGTGCCTGGGTTTTCACTTGTGATGCCACAAGTCCTCAGGCGATACAAATGGGAATTTCTCTTTTTTCCCAATGAATGACTTTGTCTTAACTCCTCATTTGAACAGTTAGAGGGACCACAGGGCCTAGATGCTTTAAAAAAGTTTCTCTCTCCTTTTCAAGTCATGGCAAAAGCCCAAAGCTCTAAACACAGAGCTCAGCTTCTGCAATTCCCCATTGGGAAGCCCAGCATCAAGAGCTCTATGAGCCTGGGGAAGGGGCTTTGTGATTACTTGTAGCTTTTTTTTCCCTTGCTTACGTCCCCTTCCCTTGGTGTGGCAGCAAACATGTTCTGAGCATGATGCAAGTCAACCTCTGCAGCTCTGAACTTGTCTGCTGTTGCATCACCTGGAGACGCATGTGGAAAAGGAGACTCTTCCTGCTGCCATCTGAATTTGGGTGCTCACATTTCCAAGGTAACCAGGTTATTTGTGGGCTGTTATAGTCTTGTTTTATCCTTTGTGTGAGCAAATTAGGCTATTTGCAGTGTTGCAAAGGCACTCAAATAGTTCAGCTAATGAACAGGTCCCTGTATTTACAGCCAACTGGCACAGGCTGTGATAGTCATGCTCTGAGGTGCTTGTAAGGAGTGTGAAAGCAGGCTTTCTTCCTGATTTTGTGCCATTTGCTCCCGTGCCACCTCAAATCTGTCTCTTAATTGTGTAGTTGGGCTGGCTAAATGTAATCTGGGATGAGAGGATGGGTGAGGGAATGTTCAGCAGGGAGAGCAGCTCCTGGAAGTCCCATTCAGCTTCCACGTCCTGTTCCCTCAAGTGTCTTTATTCAAACTGCGCAGTTGCCCTTTCTCCTGGGTTTGTCCCCCGACCTCCTTGCTGTGTCTCCCAGCAGCACAGGCACAAAGGATGGGCCATAGTGAGGCCTCCTGGAGCTGCCCTGTCCGGTCTGGCACTGTGGGGTCCAGGCTGCAAATGTGGCTCGGCAGCAAACGTGCCTGTTTGCTGGGGGCCATGCTTGCGTTTGAACAGCTGTCTGCGTGGCATCCGAGTGGGAACCGCCTTAAATTGGCGGGAAAAGGTGAGGCGTCGGACCTCAGGACAGCTGTCCCCAGGGTCCTGCCTCACCACACGCTGCTCGGGGGGCACCTGAGGGGACCCTGCCTGGTGGCCTGAAAGGCTCGTGGCCGTCACAGTGGTACAGAACTGCGGCTGGGTCCTGTGGAGGAGCTGGGAGGATGAACAGCCCCGGCAGGAAGGCCCTGAGCCGGGCGAACGCCTCAGCCTGCGATGGCGGCACGGCCCTCGGCAGCCGCGATGGAGGCGGCACCTGTGGTCAGAGACTGAGCTGCTTGCCATGGAACTGTGAGTTTCTGGAGCCTGCGGGCTCCTCCCTGACACCTCCCGGCTTCCCTGCTCCGCCGTGTTGTGATCCTGGGTTTGGGCTGGGAGCTGGGTCAGGGCGGAAGCTGCGGTTTCAGCTCTGGTGGCTCTGTCAAGGGTTGGGGTTTAATTACGGGTTGGGAATGAATCCCGTGGCAGGCGCAGCCACCCGGGCCAGCTGGATGGCCATGGGCTGCTGGGACCCTGTCTCTGTGGGCCGCGTGGGCCCCTCGGTGCTGGGGCAGTGTGGAACCCCCTCCCCTGCCTGGGGCAAGGCAAGACCACCAGTGCTTTGCAGGCCTTTCTTCCTCCCTTCCAGTCGTGCTCATTGCTGAAATTGCTCTTGTTCTGCGTTATCCTTATGTGCTTTCCTTGGTTTCTCCACTGCCTTCTGTTTCTTCAGATAGCTGGGAGTTGAGGTACTCCTACCTGGCAGCGGTTCCTGCAAAGCTGTGGTCCTGTAGGAGAACGGAGCCCTGGTCCCATTTCTTCTTGGAGACATTGAGATGTTGGAAATGGAGATGAGCTGTTCTGTGGGGAGATTTGGAGGGGATGATATGTGTGTTACTTACGTGCTGCCCAGTGGTACGAGCGATCCAAGAGCATGTAGGGCCTTAAGAAGTATTTGGTGAGGGACCCAAGTCTGGGGAGAAAAGGGAATCCAGACAGATTTATTTATTTCCCTACTTTCTTTCCCTGGAGAAACATCTGGCTTATGTAAAGCCATTTGCTGGGTTTCTCACTGCTTTATTTTGAAAGTCTCTGCATTCGGGCACTCTGCTCTTCTCATCTCCCTGCTCTTCTCCCATCGCAGCCTCAAGGGCAGATTCTTCATGATTTGGGGTTTTGCTTTTATGAAGTTTACTCTTTGTTTCTGGCCTGTGTTGTCTTTTTCTTTTATTTTCTTTCCTTTTCTTGTAAAGGAGTGCTCTAGTTTGACTTGTGGTTTTGCCTTGTTTTCTTCTGAGAGGTGAATTGTTGTGATAAGCCCTGCAAAAAGTGGGAGGGAGCAGACTGGTGCGTTGGCGAGACCCTGGTCACTGATATGGCATTAGTGAAAGCCCTGTGCCAGCAAGAAGCTGAGCTCTGAGGTTTGATTGCGGATATAACATCCTAAAAGCACAGCATTTTTCAGTATGGGAGATTTTGAGCTGAATTATGCATGAAGGGGTGGAGTTAGAGGGATAAGCACTTTACTTCCTTTTGCCAATGCAGCTCTGGATTGGACCCGTCATTTTCTTGTGCATTTATCCTGGCAGTGAAGTGCTCAGTACCTGGTGAAAGATTTACAGCTCTGCTCCAGTGGTGCAGTTTGTTTGGGTCTTATTCTAAATTTGCCACTTCCTCTCCCTGGATAGCTGATTCCCTGTTGCTTGGACCAGGCAGTGGTCCAGGCAGGATCATACCCCTGAGAGCCAAGCAGGATCTTCTCAGAGCTGTGCAAAACAGGATGCTGGATGTTAGCTTGAGGGGATTCAGGGTGCTGAGACTGCAGAAAGCTGCCCTCTCCTCTGACAGAACAACAGCTCTGCTCTCAGCTCTGTCTCTGTGTCCTCTCTATCATTTTTCACCTTCCCTCTGCCCCTATTCTGGCAGTTGCCTTTGAGTGATCCTATGCTGGAGGTTGAGGCAGGCTCCTGCATGTCTTGGCCTTGCATCCTGTTGGCAGAAAGCTGAGAGTGAGAGATGTTTGGGAAAGTTTTGTGGTGGTTTTTTGTTTTGTTTGGGTGTTTTTTCTTAAAAAAAAAAAAAAACAAAAAAAAAAAAAAACACAACCAAAAAACCAAGAAGCTTCACTATTCATTCATTCCCCAAATAGCTTTCCCTTTCATTGGACAACATCCTCCTGCTAGGACAGTCCAAGCCTGTTCTGACAGACAGCTTATCTGCTTTACAGCTCTGACTGCTTCCTCTGTCTCTCCTTTGTGTGGGAGGTGTTTTGTCTTCCCAAACTTCTGCTGACTTCAGTGGGTGCTCGCCTGTGCCCGAACACGCACTGATAGTGCAGCTCAGTGCCGATGTTCGCCACTGGTTTTTATTTATGTCCCTGCAGCGTGTTTTTCTTTGCAAAGGGAAGGACTCGAGTGGCTTGGGGAGAGCAGGAAGGTTGCTATTGAAAGTTAGTGAAGCTAAGGTTCTCTGTTCACCCTGTCTGGGTCCATCCTGCAAGTCCTGCTGCAGGACATGGTGAAGGCACTGGTGTCGAGGGGTGCCACGCTGGTGGGGTCCAAATTTGGGCCTGATCTGCACAAGAACTGTATCTGAAAAAGCCTAGAGCAGCCAGCTTGCTGCTTTGCTGTGTTGCCAGCTGCTAAGGCAGTTTAGAGAAATTCCCAGCCTAGTTTTAAGTCTGGTAAAAGTGGAGAGAAGTGTGTGTGTGTGTGTGTGCATAAAGCAAGGGTTACAAATGTTGGTATTTTTAGCAAAACAAAGTCAGTCAGGTTCGAAGCTGTGGTTTGCCACTGTGCGTTCCTGACACAGGATCAACGCTTTCCCTGAGATACAGTTTCCAGTCTACAAAACCATGGATGATGGTTAGTTTTCTTGAATCTCCGACACTTCTGTGAGTCTGTTCCTTCTGGAGGTACATTGGGGGTGTTTATTGTGGTTTTAACTTTTCTCCCTGAGCTGTGGGATCCTTCCTACTGGCCATGCAATGCCACCACATGTCCAGTGCTCCTGCGTGTGCAGCGGCGGCCCAGGGATGTTTGTAGGTCAGGGATGACAGATACTGAGCAGGACTCATCAGTGCTATTAATTAATTGCATTCCAACGGCAGCGAAAGCAGTAGCAAGAGTAATAAACAAATTATAATCTACATTATGAAGCTGACAGGTGCCACCCACTCATTACCTGTCTTTAACCACTCTCATTACTACCCAGTCTTTGTGGGAACTAATCTTGCTGCTCAGTGTCCGACTTGTTCATTTAATGCCATTATCTGAAGCAATCGGCCTCTCCCTGTGAAAGAAGAGGAAGGTGCTTTTCCTGAGGCTTGTTCTCTGGGAGCTCTGAGGAGGAGGCTGAGGGAGCACTTTGCAAAAGCACGGTGTGGCTGGGAACTGAAATCCACAGGGACAATCTGGGGAGGAGCTGGGGATGGGTGGCAGGGTGGAAGATTGTAACTAGGAGGAAAAGTCTGCACTCTATTCATCTCCATGGGACTGAGGACTAATATCCAGTGAAAGGGATATTAGGAAGAGCCACATTTTTTTTCTCTCCGGATGTTTTCCAGGGTTCGGAAGCAAGCTGGGTTGCTGAGTAATGACAGTTCTCTTTGTGGCTGCCCCAGGGCATTGCAGGAGGAAGTCCTGATAGTGTTTCTGTGGGGATCTGCTCAAGCTCCCCCTGGGAAAAAGAAGCTGTGCTCCAGGAGTGGAGTTCAGCAGGGTCAGGGATGCTCAGCCAGAGGAGCCTCCTCGGTGCCTGGCTGCTGCCATTACCTTGTCTCTGTCCATACTCAGTGTTAATGACTCTGCTGTGCCTGAGCTGCAGCTGTTCTCCTTTCCTCACTGACACAACTGGGAGCCTTCCTGGGGAAGATTATTGAAGCCTGGAAGCTGATGAGTTGGGCTGAGAGAGCAGATGGGAAAATAGGTCTTTTTCCAGATACTCCATGGGTGGTTGGACCCTGGCCAGCCAGAGGTCCTGTTGTGCTCTCAGAGTTTTGGGATATGTCATGGGGGTCTCTAATGAGTAAACAATAAGCTGAAAGCTGAGAAATTAAGGCTGAGAGGTGAAGGGCCAGCTTTCCCAATGGAGGATTGGCATCAGTCAGATGCAACAAGGGCCTGTCAAAAGCCAAAGCTGTTGAACGTGTCTGTTAATGATAAAGAGGAGCAAGTGGCAGATGAAGAAGTTTGCTGCTGACTGTTCAGAGTAGCAAAACCCAAAAGCTGCACTGAACAGCTGTAGGAAGTCCTTGCAATGTGGAGTGGTGGGGTTATAGCATATGATGCTGAGAAAAGCAAAGCCATCCAGTGGGAGGAGGGAGCCATCCTAATCTAAAATGCAGTGCAACAAGCTCAGAAAGGGATAATGCCACAAGGGAGAGAGATCTCAGAAGTGCAATGAACTGTGCTATGGGAGCAAGGCTTGATTCTGAGGATGGTCAAAAACCCAAAGCCAGTCACCTTCTACAAGGAGAGCTGAGAACAAACAGTATAAATGCATTGTATGAATCTGTGGTGAATAAAGGCTTTTGTAGGCTTGGGGGACGTTGGAGTAAGCAATGCCATGAAAATCCATTGAGTGGACTTTTAAATATCAATACACAGTATCTTGCTGAGAAAATCCCACAACTGCTAATAGCTGGAGCCTGGGAAAGCATTTGTAATGTAACATAGCTACATCCTTGGCCTGTTCTTATACTCTTCTCCAGGTGCTGCTGTCAAGTCCCATTGAAAACAGGACAGAGGGCAGGATGAAGCTTGATCCAACAACAATTAGTGGCTCTGATTCCTCCGCTTTTCCAAGAAGGTACTGTCCTGGAATGAGCTGTGTGTGGCACACTGGGGTCGTGTGTGTCTGAGGAGCTTTTATGGAGGCTGGAGACACTGAGGTCTCTCTCTGTTCAATAAAGAGAGCTGCTGAGGTGCATGGCTTGAGGAGAAAACTCCTGAGGTTATTGTACATCTGTTATCAAATGGACATTGCAAACAGACAGCCAAAGCATTGAGAAGGTCTTCGTACCAACAGGAACATCTTGTTCTTCACCAGCACCAGGCACTCTGAAATGAACAGATTCCTTAGGCAATGGAAAGCTATTCCCTGGGTCAACAAACCCACCTCTTGTCTCCTCTGAGGAATGTTTGGGCAAGAAACCAACTCCAAAAGGATTTGCTTTCTTTGACCTGTCCTCTCTCATCTCTTCTTAAGTACCCTGCTTCTGGTTAAGAAGGACTGGATGATGTGGAAGTATCTGGATGGGTCAGGCCAACTCATCCTGCCCTCAAAGCCCTCGTGTGCTACTTAAATCCACACCACAGTGGGGCGAGACACTGTGTGGGAGTGTGAGACAGTTCCTAATGTTCCTGTTGATCAAATGGCCCACTGAGTCTCCTGATCTGCTGTGGTGATAAGTCATAACAAGGACTCTCTCTTAATCCTCATTATCCTCTGCTGGCGCTTCCTGCCCACATACACTAGATATTTCCTATCAACAGGGAGTAACCTCTGTAGAAGATAGGATCAGATTCCCAGGAACCAGGCTGTAGTAAGAGTGAAGAAAGAATGAGGAAACAGTCCTAATTTGAGGCTAATCTTATAAATACAGGGCTGAATACAGACAATAGGAAGAGATATGTCAGGAGAGCTTTAGCATTTATTTAGGAAAGGATCACCTTTTTCCAGGAGTAGCTTTAATTGTAACTTATGATGTGATGAAGTTGCTGTTTGATCTCAGCTTCAGCAGAGGGAAAGAGACAGATTCTGCTTTGTGTC
This sequence comes from Pseudopipra pipra, assembly GCF_036250125.1. Lineage (NCBI taxonomy): Eukaryota > Metazoa > Chordata > Aves > Passeriformes > Pipridae > Pseudopipra > Pseudopipra pipra. The sequence goes on from NC_087559.1 coordinate 15,351,891, forward strand.
ACCAGAGGAGTAGCCTGAGAAAAATACAGGGAAAAGTGTTTTTAAAAGTACTTTTTTGTCACTTGTGTACTGATTCAAGCTGCATGGATGGAATGTTTAATTTTCCCAGTTTTTATTCAAATAAAACACTAAATAAGAAGGAAAAGGCTGTGTGGTTTTTTTCCCAAAGCAGACATGCTAATGTGTGTACCCATTAGGTATTTAAAGTTGCATGGCATTGCTGAAAATGCAGAAACCCACAAATCTTTTCTTCTAGCATAAGGGGATTATTGGGGTGGGGTGTTTCTTTCCCCTGCCTAGACCCACAGCTGGAGCCTGTACCAGTCAGAGACTTGGCCTGTCCTTCATGCTCACCTTTTATCTGGGCAGGGTGGAGTGTGCTGGAGCTGTTTGTGGTGAGGAGTTCTCTACAGACAGTTGTTTTATTAACCTTTTTTAGACAACCTGTTAAAATGAAGAGCAGCCTTCTGCCTGTCCCTGTCCTGTCCACATCCCAGCACCATGCAGGGAGCCTGTGATGCCTCTCTGTGTTTCATTGCAAGCAGGGTGAGAGCGGGTGTGTGTTTGTGAGAAACGAGTCGCCTTTACGGCAGATGTGAGGGTCCCTCACCACATAGTCATGTACAGCAGGTGTTGTAGCACAATCCCATAACCCTGTGAATGGCTACAGTGCAACAAGGTGTGGACACTGGTTGCTCATCCCCACCCTGAAGGAGGTGTTGCAAGTTCCTGAAAAATGCCGTCATGCCCTTGCGGGTTTGGACTCGTTTGGCTTTTCACTATCTGTCCTGCTCCCCGGTGTGTGCTGGGGTTGGTGTTTTGTTTGTTGCCCAGCTCTGGGCTGGTCACTGCTTCTTCCTTCAGAAGGTTTACAGGCCTTGCCTTGGATCAAGTTTATGAAGCTGCAGTGATGTACAAACCCCTGTTGCTTCCTGGAAACTTCCTGTTCCTTTTAGATAGGCCCACTTGGACAGGAGATTTCACAAGACCTGTCTCAGGCTTCCTGTATGAGTTAGGACAAGGCTTTTCAACCATCCATATGCCATCTGCATCTTAGTTTCCCACTTCCTATTGTTTCTGGCCCTCCCAGGACAGATTTTTTTTCTGAAAGTCCTCAGAACAATGTGGACTTCCATTCCTTTCCCACGTGGCTGGCTCTGCTGTTTTCTCTTCACCATAGCAGGTTATGTGATCTAAGGGTTCTACTTTAACCCGAGACAGGGCACATTTTGACTCTGATGGAAGGTTTGGTTTTCTTCTCTGTTTAAGATAAACTCTGTCAGGGAGCAGGGCTGGCTCAGAGGACATATACAGTGGTGTGGGCACAGCAGATCCTCTGTGCTAAGTTTACTTCCATGAAGGGTTGCTAAGTAGTGCCTACGGGTGGTTGATCCAGCTGGATAGTGAACAGAGTGTAATTGCTTCTGCTATCTTCTGGGATGTGCTTCCAGCAAGTCACGACACCTGGTAACGTGCTTGTAACATCTATTAACCTTGTAATTTTATGAGTGGCGCTTTAATCCTGCCTGGTTGCCAGTCAGGTCTGGAAACATCTACTGTGGCTCTCCATGGTCACTGCTAAAATGCTGTGCCTGGTCCCTGAGTTTGCTGCATTTTGCTGTCACCATTGTCATCTCCTCCTTGTCAAATGCTCCACTCCTTTGCACAGGTCAAAGCCTGCCCTTGTTTATTAGTTTTCTCCCTGAGTTCTGCAGAGTGGATTTTGGAAGGTTGATCCTTTGCTGGCCAGGTGCTGCTGTGTGATATTTCCCCCTTATAGATGACAGATACCCTGCAGTGAAGAGCTGTGGGGCTGAAGGGGTCAGCACTTCTGCAAAGCACTGAGTCACCTGGTGTGGCACTGGAGCTTGGGAAGGTGGAAGAACTGGAGCAAGAGTTTGGGCTTGCTGCAGAAAGAAAATTCAAGAACTCTTGTGTGTGCTGTTGGGATCTGGTCTGCTGCAGAAGGGGAGTCCCTGCTGCTGTGGAAGGGACATACCAACCTCAGGGTGCTCAGTGAGGCAGGGGATGGATGGAAAGGGATGTCCTGCACTGGCTGTGAGCAGACCCTGGACTAAGCCACCAGCAGAAAGTTGGTGGCAGAGCAGGGATCGATCCCTGAGCTTTTAACAAACCAGCTTTCACCAAACCTCATGGCTCAGCCTTCTTCTTCCAGGCTTTCTGTGAGCACAGGTGTGTTGGGTCAGAGTACCCAGCTGCTGGAATCCTGATCTGTACCCATTCTCACCTGGGAAGGTGTCCTCTGGAGAACTGCAGGCAGCAGTATCCTACCATGTGGGACGCCCTGAAGAGGAGAAGGCTTGGCCAGGAGAAGGTGGGGAGCACACAGAGGATCTTGGGGTGGGTTTTCAGGACAGGCTGACTTCCAGGTCCAGCTCTTGGTCTTTACCAGGACTTGGCAGTCCTAGTAAATGCTCTTCACAGCACTGGGAGGGACTGGTGTTCAGTGAGCAGGGCGGGGTGGATGCTCTGTGCCAAACTCTCGCTTGTCTCCTTTCTCTTTAGGGCATTCTTCATTCATTAAACTTGCTACCAAGGCAGCTTTGGTGGAAGTAATCAGTCTCCTGAAAGTGGAGGCCTTTCCTGGGTGAGTATCCAGTGTTGAGGTTTGGGTGAACTGCTGTGTTTTTGGAAGATCAGAGTGGGAAACGTGGGGAATTTTGTTGTGTGCTCCATTACCAGTGACTGTGGACAAGAACACAAAGCAACAAACAACACCAAAGAGCAGAGAGCCAGCTTTAATTGCCTGCAGTCAGATGGTGAATGGAGCAGAGCTTTGGACAGAGAGCACAGCTTGCCTCTAAGTTTGTATGTCTTCCTCCTTCCTGGCTCTAAACATGACTTCAGCTGTGGCTCCAGAATAAGCAGCGGGAGCCAGTTTAGGGTGGGCACCATCTCTGCCTTCCATTTTCCTTAGTGCCCCAGTCAGCAGGGCCGTGATCCCTGGGCAGCACCCCTGTGGCATGGCTGTCATGCAAAATAATGAGCCAGCAAGTCCTGACTCCTTATTTATATTTTGGTGAAGGTTTTTATCATGTTTCCTGCAGACACGGACGGAGAGGAACGGGTGGTTCTGCTGTTGGCAGCCCTTTCTGATAAAGGCCAGTGGCTTTTCACAAGTCTCACAGCTCTTGAGTTGCTGTTGGGTCTCAGTATATCCCCTTTTGCTGCTTCATGTTGCTGCTTCTCCTGTGCCGGCTGGAAGACCGGTGTCTTCTGTGCAAGGGATTTTTAAGAAGCTGCTTAGTCTGTTTACTTTTCATCTTTATAACCCTTATTCTGTTTGTGTGTTTTTTATTCTTCCTCTATCCCAGAAACCCCTCGTTTACCCTACCCAGGCAGACAAAATTTACAGGAATCTTTAATTTGTTAATTGAAACTGCTTCTTGCTGTGCATGGAAACAAAAAAAAAAAAAGCAAACTACAACTGCAACACAATGGAAGTGTAAACAGGAAAACATACAAAAAACCCCTTCATTTTGGAGACATAGTCCCTTAAGAATGTAAAACCTTCTAGGCCTGGAAGGTCTGTGAGTCAAGTATCAATTGGTCTGATGTACCAGAAAAGGAAATGTTTCACTCTTTTATTTATGTCCAGGAGAGCTCAATGAAGCCTTCAGGTTAAAAAACAACTCAGGAGGATTCAAAGGAAAACAGCTCATAGGGCTTCCGGCTGCATATGCGGCACTTTAAATTTAGAGCTTCATGGGAATGTTAATAGTTTATTCTCAGCAGTGTCAGTGGAATGAGTCTGTAATTTGAAAACTTTTGCATGACTTTCAATTTTAAAATAAAAGAGAATTCTGGCCTAGATTTTAAAAAGTGACTATGGAAGGTTCCCCTAAACCAGTGGTTAGATAGCCCATAAACAGTGTCTAGAAAAGCAGATCCCTTAAGGCTGTTTCCACTTGGAATCCAAATTTTTTAAGTGATCTTATGTTGGAAAGTCACCATGTGATTTGGGCAGCCAATAATTGCTGAATTATCTATTAGCTGAAATATATTCAGATAAACTGAATATTTGAACATGATGAGTAAAGTCATCAAAACTGAAGTCTGTTCATGGCTAATTTGTGAACTGTCAAAGGAGCTCAATCATTTAATGAGCATTTGGTTCCAAGCTGTGCACCTAGGTCTAGTGTCCAGCTGCAAAGGAGCAAAATGTTCAGTTAAGTTCAGTATTGATTGTTCATGAAGATCAGATATTGTTATTATTATTATTGCTTTACTTGGAAAGGACTTTGGAAGACTTTGGAGTGTCTTTTTTATTTTAATCCCTTCTGGCAGGGTGCCAGCAGGTCAGATCCAGACAGTTATCCCCTCTGCACTTGGTCAGACAGTTAACCAGGAGTTTCTTTGGTCTGGAAGTTCAAAGGGGGTCCTTGTCTCTGCTGCACTGGGACCCTGCCAGGCAGGACAGCACTTTTCAGCTCTGCGACTTGAATTAGGGCAAAGGAAGAACAAACTGTCACTATGAGCTGTTCCAACCAACTCCCTTCTTCTGTCAACTGCCAACCATGATTTTATGTTTAATTATTTGCATTACATCATTAGTCCTGTGCTAGGTGTTGTACATGGCTAATGATGCAAAGCCTACCCCAGGTCTGGGCACTGTACAGGCTTCCCTGTAGGGCGGATGTGCCAAAGTGTTTGAAGTGCTCAAGGAGGGGAAGCTGGCAAAATCTCCCCTACCTCCTCCCCTTGGAATAGTAGGATATTTAACATGCTAATTTAGCTTACTTATTAAAATGGAATATTTTTCTTCAGAAGTAAACCCTGCAGTGGTTAGAATCTCCTTTATGCTTTCTGTGCCATGTGTCTGAGCAGGACAGTTTTGAGGGAGACCCTGCCAGATGTCCACTGGGCTCTTCCCACCTCCACAACCCCAGCATCAGACTCTCCAGAGGATAAAAGTCAAAGTATTTCTTCTGAAGGTGCCTGGATTACAAGCAGATCTCCTCCCTCCCAGAGCCTGTGGTGAGGGCTGGCTGCTTGTCATTGCCCCCGTGTTGTTTCCGTGTCCTCACAGCCTGTGTGTACACACAGATTTCCACTTGTTTTTTTATCACGTTCTCCTTTCTGAGCTTCCCTTTAGACTGTTGATAAACTGCATTGCTTAACATGGGTGAGGGTGTTGGTTTTGGAGGGTCTGGCAGGGTTCCTGGCAGAGCACCCGGATGCACAGGAACTATGACAGTGTGGTCCCATGATCTGTGTGGTCTATCAGCCAGTTCCCTCCTGGAGGAGCGTGCTTGCTGCAGAGGCCAGCTGGGATGGTAGGGGGAAACTGAGAAAGGGTGTTCTGCGTGCTGGTAGTGAACCTCTGAGCAAAGGGAGCTAGGAAAGGGCAGTGCTGGTGGTAGAGGAGGGCCAGCCTGACTCACAGACCCCCTGTCCTATGCTCACCATGTCTGGTCTTAGAGGGTGGAGGGGAAAATTGTTCCTTCCCTGGCCTGTGTTGGTGTCTCTGTGCTCCTGCTCCCATCCAGGGCTGTGTGTGTAGTGTCTGTGAGGCAGAGCAAGGCAAGGCAGCAGGGCTCAGATGCCTCACTCTTTCTCAATCCTGTGGCCAGACTTGTTGAGCCCAGTTCCCTGTCATCTGAATCAAGCCTGCCTTAACCTTGTGGAAGTAAGGTCAGGAACTGGAGCTGGGCTGCATCCTGCTGTTCCCATGGCTAGCTATATACTAGGAAACCCAGGAGCTGCTCGTGCTCCACTGCTCTAATAGGAGATGCTTGTCCTTGACCCCTGTCCAGAGTGGTTGGGTCTGTCTGCATGGAAAAATGCTCTGCCTCCGGAAGAGGAAATATGGGCCCTGCTTCTATGAGATGCTGCAGGGTGGCCAAACATCCTCAGCAGATAGAGATCATGTAATTCAGGTGGACCACTAAACTTTTAGGCAGCAATTAAGACTAATGCAGTAACTCTGAGTCAACTAATGCATCTGGGTGTTGCCTTGGCACACTTCCGATGGCAAATCCTTCCTGTGTAGACTTGATGTTCTTACATTCTCCTCTGGCCTCCCGAATGCTCCACTTCAAAACTTGATCAAAAACCTGTGGTGATGCCAAAGGGAGATGTCCCATTAAATCCCTTGTCTTTCCTTTGGTCCTTTAAACCTGCAGGTGATCCCAGGCAGTTTCTTTGATGCCTTCTTCCCCAGTGGATGAAGTAATTATGACTTCTGTGTAGCAGGCTAATAGCTCTGAAGGCTTTAGTCAGGCTGATTAACAACAACTGTGTTTTAATAAAAAATGTTCTGGTAAATCCTTCTGAATTGCAGCCCTAATTACTCTGCAGCCTGATGTGCAGCAATTGCAAAGCTAATAGGATCACCTGAATCCAGTTAATGAATCTTCTGTCATGGCTTGCTGTGACTCACAAGATGTGTAGTGTTTCTTCTGGTCTCCCCTGCCTTGCTCCATTCCCTGGTGAATATTTATGCTCTGTATTGCTGAAGGTAAGGGGGTGTGTGCTTAGACTTTGAATGAATTAACTTAAATATATGTGCATCCTTCCTCTCATTTCAAGGGACTTACAAGGATCAAGGGCCTGGGCTTTTTGCTTTGGTCTCAAGGTGAGTTCATTCAAGAAGTCACCAGTAGCTGCTCTTGCCTGATAGTTCTTTTCAGGCTTATAGGTTTTGATGAGAAATCTGTTCAACCCTGCTCTCTGCTTCCCCAGTAATAGTCTGCATGCGTGTTAGAGAACAGAGTTAGGAGGAACACCCTTCCTCCTTGCTGCTAGCACATTAAGGTGGTTTGTGCTGCATCAGGAAAGGAAAAAACCCATTAAACTGAAAGTAATTTGTTTTGTTGGAAACCTTTTCCTTTAGGTTTCAACTCTTGGCATGTAAACTTGCTTGTGCTCCCTGGCTGTCTCCCCTTCCCCTTCAAAAGGAAAAAGGCATTAACCCCAAATCAAAAATTTTCCATCTTTTACAAGGTTGTAAGCTGGTGATCTGGAAGGCTCTGCACTGCTCAAGAGTGGGACTCTGGGCCAGCAACAGGGACCTAATGGTGCTTTTGGTTTTAAGGTACCTTTATTTTTTTACAGGTGGAGGATCTACAGGTGGTTTGGGGATTGTTGGCAGACTTGTGTTAAAGGTTCAGCCTAAGTCAGGGATAAACAAGGATTGTTTGAAAGTGACCTTTCAAAACTTCCCTCCTTGCTCACTTCTTGTTCTAAATGTAATGTGTTTCTTATATAGATTTATAGGTTTAACTCCTTGTTGAGGCACACTATAAAATGTGCCTCTAACCATGTACCTCGTAACTACCATAATAGCAAGGAAGCCTGTCTGACGAATTCAGTGGCAGGAAGCAAAGTAAACATCTAAAGGATGTAATAAAGAGATTCAGGTGGGTAGGACCTGGCAACATACCAGAGGAAAGACTTGACACCAGCTGCATTTCTGGTCCTGTAGCTCCAGTGCTGTCCTTTACTGGACAAAATGCAATGAACCATTTATGTGACCTTTCATGGAGCTGGGGTTTGTGTAAAAGCCCAGATGTAAGACCTGGGACTTGTTGTTCCCCAGCTATGGGATATTCCTGTAGAGAGGAGGATTTACAGAGCAGATCTTTCTCTTTTCTGCTGCTCACACCACAGCTGATTTCATACATGGGCCAAGCTGAAAAACTCCAGCTCACTACAAGGGTGTTAGTAGAGGATACTGTACTGGGGATTTTCAGAGGCTTCATTAAATCTCTGTCTAGGAATTTGAAGACCTTGGGTAAGAGAGGGAAAATGCTAAATGATTCAAGTTCTGCAGTATGGAGAGATGAATGAAGTTACAAAGGAACTGTACAAATATTTATTGCATGCTGGCAACAAATTTTGGGTCGGCCCTTTACAGCTGGGGGCAGGGAATGACAATATTTTTTTCTTTTAAGCAGAGCTTAGAGGAAAGAAAAATAAAAGGCTTGTGTGATGTTTAGAAAGAGGAGCAAAACCAAGCCCAGCAAATCTGCTTATAAACAATAAGACAAGGAGGGCAATGGAGCAGAGTTGGTGCTGGAGGGTTTGTGTTGCTTTCCTGGGCACTGGAAGTGCAGTATTATCCCTGTGGCTGCTCCTGCCTGGCTGGGACATGCAAAAAAACCTGTCGTGAATGATGGGCTGAATGTGGGAGGAAAAGAGTGCAGTTTATCTTGGATTTTTCAATATTACAGTGTCAGACTTCTGCGTGTCTGGCTCTCCCCTGGAAGTTCAGAGCCTTTGAAGGCTCCTTTCATTTCTGGTGTTCACAGGCATTTATCCTCTGTGCTGGGCTTGGTAACTGGGAATGGATCAGGAATGTAGGAGCTGTAGCATGGGTAGATACCAGTTTTGGTTGCCTGTGGTGGGTTATTTTGTTGCTGTTTTTGTTTGGTTTTCCTCTTTATGGAAGAAATGGGTAATGTGTGGCTGGAACTATCTTGACTCCAAGGTCCTGGATGCTTTGGCAGTGACATTAGCTCGGTGGCTTTGGGAGAGGGGGAGTGCTTGCACTCCTTGCCTCCCAGAGGGTCAGATGGGTTTTTTCGTGGTGGGTGGGAGGAAGTCACTTCTCACCTCCCCCTCAGACAGAGCAGAGGTCTGCTGTCTCGCTTACGTTTCCCTTAGTCTCACTGATAAATATTTGTAATTTTGATGTTTTGGAAGCTGAGTGCAGCAAGATCAAAAGTCACACTTGTCGGCTTTGGGGAGAGTGAGAACTAGCTGCTTCCCACATGTTGTCTGTGGGATAGCTTCACATGGCTGCTCTATGCTTGGGCAGTGCCTTGCCCTTCCTTACAAGATGCTTCAGGCCCTTGGGAGCTCCCCATGAAGGAGCGTGGCTGTGTGCTGGGCAGAAGCAGGACCTGGGGACCAGGAGGGATGGAGTTCATTCTTTGCTTCGTTGTCTCAGTGTGATGACCAGGCATGACAGAGCATGGCAGAGCAGTGTGCTGGTCAGCAGCAGGCTCTGTCCTCACTTCACATTCCAGAGGCAGACCAGATCCTGCCTAACACCCGACTGCCAGTCCTAGTGCTGAGCCTGTACCACTCGATTCTGGCTTGCAACAAGGCTGGAGAAGGGAGCTGTGCAGTGGAACTCCAATCTCCCTCTCTCTGAACCTAATGTGGGAGTTTTTGGCACGCCCCTGAGTGGGACAAAGATTTAAAATCCTTACCCTAACCTATGGAGAAAGCATTCAAGAGGCTTTCATCTTTGGAAAATGCACTGGGTTCTCTTGGATGAAAGAGCTATTATTTACCTATCAACAACATAATCCCCCTCCCTCCTACAGATTGCAGGCAAGCTCCCGGGGCAAACGGCACTGTAATTAAGAACAAATATTTACTATGAAGGACTAGCTGAGGCCTGGCTGGGCAAGCAGCCATGAGCCTTGTCTGAACTTGCCTTCTGTTTGTTCCCCTTTGAAAGCAAGGAGTCAAAGTCTTTTGTCAGAGGAGTGTTTGTGAGGCACAAGATGGTGGGTTGGGCCTCCAAAGCAGCCAGGAGCTATCAGGCTGTTTGTTCCAAGCCTAGGAAATCCCCCACAAGCAGAGTTCCTTGCATCTAGAGGCACTTCATTTTCTGCTGTGGATGGCTCTTAGATCTGCAAGTGAGGGTTGGTGTGGGGACTGCAGCTGGTGCCATGCTACGAGCAAGTCTGTGGAAATACCTGTCTGCTCTAAAATCACAAATTAATTCAGTCTTCATTTGCATTTACTTTCCCTTTTGATTTCTGTTGCAATTCAAGCATTTACTTCCCAGGACTCAAGCCCTGGTGTGTAGATGCAAGGGAGGTTGGCTGCTGGAGAAAGCATGTCCTTACAAAATTGCCGGGACTGTTTCACAGCTCAGACTCGCAGCCTACTCACCTGCCTTCTTCCACTCTGATGAACAGCAAGGAGGGGTGACAGCGTTCTTGCTCATCTCCTGGCAAGGCTTGGCAAGCTGAAATTTAATAAATAAGTCAATTGTGAGTAATAGAAACAATTGCAAGGATGTGGTGTGTGGTTCAACCAGCTATCACTGCTGTGGTAGTGCAACAAGGCATGTGATTAGACTGGGAAATTGCTGTAGCAATACCAAGATTTACAGCATGAGTCCCACAGAAGGAGCAAACGTGGGAGACACACACAGACACTCAGAGCTTGAAAAAGGGCTGACCAAAGTGTCTGAAGAAGGCCAGCACCAGCTTCCAGAGTGCTAAGCAAGCCGTGGAAGTAACTGGAGAGGTGCCCTGCACCATGCTGGTGTATGTATGTGCTATAAAACCCACAGTTACAACTTGTCAGAGTTTTTGAGGAATATGTCAACAACTGGTTTGATTAAAAAGGTCTTTTTTTGGTTTGTTCCTCTTTCTTGTAAGGATGGTCATGTATTGTCAGCAGTTGAACAGCTGAAAACAGAGTTCACGGTTGCCTGGCTCTTGGGCTGAGCCAAAGCTTCCTGGAGCTCTGATCTGAGCTGCTTTATATATTAGATACCTGGTTTGGGTTTTTAAAATAAAATCCTTTGCTCTCAGAGAGAAAATTCTATTTGAGGCTTTACTCTGAATGACCTGTCTACTTTTGTTTGGGGGCTTAGATGCAACAACAGAGAGAAGGCAGAGGTTATCTAGTACACAGGATCTGGGAGGGCTGGGAAGAGAAAGGGCTCTCAGCCATGAGCCAGAAAGTCACAGAAGAGCAAAGAAATGAGCTAGAGAGGCTCTTGCCCCTTAACAGGGCAAGAAAGCTTCAACAGTGCCACTTGCTGTGGCTTTGTCAGTGCCCACCTCCTGCCCTGGCCCATGTGTGTGCAGGGGGGAACAGGCTGCACAGCCACTCCAGCTCGTGCACTGTGACCAGTGTGTTAATGCTGGCACCCCCCAACTAAACTCATAGCTTGAGTGGAACAAAACTTGCTTGTTGTGTTTTTGCATTAAACCCCACACCATCCTGGTTCACACACCATCCTGGTTGTGTGCAGTTTTTGGCTTCAGTGTTCAAAATAAATGTCAGAAAAGCTGTCGGGTCTCTGGTTTGGCTTCGACAGAGGTGTTATCCATTCCAGTGTGTCTCGTGCATATGGGCTGTGGGAGGGGAGCCCTGCTTTTGTCATCTTTGCCAGTGAGACAGACATCTAGTGTCCCTCTGCCAAGCCTGTGAGAGTTTTGCTTGATTTTTAAAGGGAGGTTGGTTTTTAAAGCTGCCTGGAGTACATGCTGTGCTGTCTGAAAGAGAAGTAGGCATTGAAGTTCTGGTCAGGGAAGATACAGGTTGGTTCTTTGGGAGAATGATTCCTGCCTTGTTTTGTTGATTCCTGCTACTGCTGTTCTTTCATGGTCACATTTGCTCTTTGGCAGGTTGAAGAACACATGTATTTGGAATACTGTGTCCTGGAAAGGTGAGTCCCTGCAAGAATTCCTTGGATAAGGCCTAGTTTGCCTTGGCCAATAGAAGATCTTGAAGCCAGATAGTCTACTAGACAGAGGTTGTGCAGGGACCTGCAGCACCCTAGTGCAACAAGCAGTAATCAAGATTAGGGAGATGATCTTTTAAAGTTTTGTTTGGAGTTTTGTATCAAGGTGAGTCTGTGCCTGGGACTGTGTATACACTGGAGAACTTCCTCATTTCCTTAAATTTACTATGTTAAAGAGGAGGTTGCTGAAATACTTCCTCCTTCTGCTCTTCCCTAATAGTTTAGAGACAGATTTAATGGTTTTCATTTGAAAAGGACCTAAGGAAAGAACTCAAGATATGCTTTTCTGTCTGACATTACAAAGAGACTTTCACACCTCATCTCCAGGCACTGCCAATTGTGTTGTGTCTTTTGTGACAGTTATCAAACAAAAACACCAGGTATTTCCTAGCACTGCAGGTACCCACGGGAGGTTCTGAGATGGAGCACATGAAAGGAATCTGAGACTGTGAGGATCCCCAGAGAGGTGAGTGGGAGGAGCAGGTTGCTGTGGCCCACATATTCCTGCATCGAGCTGGTGAGGAAGAGTTAACTCATTTCTGTCTGAGCTGAGCCTCTGAGCAGAGGTTGATTGACTGAACATTGGAAATCTTCTCTTCATGCCAGGTGTAACAAGGATCATCTGGTAGAAATGTGTGTCTGCCCAAGACACAGATCTGCCTTAGACATGCATTAGCACGAATGGAGTTTGCTGTCTGCTGGAGGAGCCAGGTCCCCAGTTGAGCAAAGCCTAACGGAAATTGGATCCAGTCCAGAATGTCTGGATGGCATATGATATTTACTGAAATATGGCATTGCTTGTGTAAGCAGCACACCCTTCTCCCTCACTCTGGAAACCATCTGGGCTTCATGTGCGAGCGGTTAAAAGCCGGAGCAGGAGAGCATCTGATGCTCTCTGGCTCTTGTGATGTTTCCCTCTCCGGCCCCCCTCCATGGGTGTCCCTGCATTTGCAGGCATGGGAGTCTCAGCCATGCCCCAATGTCTTCTTAACAACCCACTGAGGGTTTTCTTCCCTTGTTCTGCCATGGTTGTAAACAGGGTATGGTTGTATGAGGAATTTGTGTAGGGCTTTACTGACAGGGTAGGAGGCAAACTCTTGCCTAGGCCAGGATACAGTCATTTTGCTGGCCAAATCTTCTTTCATTTCTAGCTGGGTCCACAGCCAGTAACTTTATTGACTCTACTGATTTTCATACAAGCTGGAGTCAAAGCTCTTGGGAACAAGGAAGGATTATTTGGCATGCCTGTGCACTTGCATAGCAAGTGTTTTCTCCAAAGGGAGCTGAGCACCCTTGGCAGAGGCTTGGGACTGGGCAGAGACCCCTGTTCTTCACATGGCCAGGCTGAGAAAGGATTTGTCCAGTTGCTGCATTGTAAGGGCAGAAGAGGACAGGGGAGTACAGGAGATTGTCCACTGCTTTCCTGGAATAATGCAAGTTTGGCTGTGCTTTTCATTAGATTTTGGGAGGGGGTTTAGTTAAAGGTAGGACCTCTGGGGTGGGGTTAGGGTTTCCTCCTCTGTTTTCGAGGCTTTCCTTGTAGCTTCCTCTCTGTCTGTGTATGCACACTCTGTGGGTTTTGTTTCTTAGAGGGAGCATCATATGACAGCGCCAGCATCTCTGATCTTTCTGGCAGACTGATCCCTCTTCCTTCCTGAGCTTGATAAACAGTCCAAGAAACTGCGCCTGTGTGTGAGTGCATGTACGTCTTTGAGACCACAGCTTGCTTCTCCAGTTCTTGGTGTGGTTTTCTATCCTTCCGTTGTAGTTTCTGGTGTTTCTCTGCTTTGCCTTCCCATCTCCCCTCCTGCTGTGGTTTACCTGCTGCTGCTTCGCATGAGGATGTGTTTGAACAACCTGTTTCTGAGAACTCTGACTTGTGCTCCCCAGCCTCTCACCCTGGCACAGGGTTTCTGAGGTGGTGGCTTGGGTTTCAGGCCCTCTTGACAATATTCAGGCCCTCTTGACAGGCTGAATTCAGCCTGTCCTTTGAGTGTTGGTAGTTTCTCCCTGCAACATGGATGCTGTGGCTTGCAGGTAACCCAGATGCCCAGTGCAGGCAGATGCATTGTTGGAAGAGGAATGCCTTCTCTGTGTGTCTGTGCAAAGCACTGTAGCCCAGCAGAGCTCTGGTTCAGAGTAGGACTCTGATGTGGTAGCACAATGTGAATTGTTCCCAGACTCCAGCTGTCTTTGGCCTAACGTGGCTAAAATACAGAGAGGCACTAAAGCAACCTTTCTTGCTTCCAATCCCAGCAGCTTGTGCTTTTGTGGCCAAAGAATCTGCCTCCAGCAACATTATTGCTGCTGGAAAGTGGAAATGCCCTGTGTGGAGACACCCGTCAAGGCCTGGGAGGGTCTGGAGGCCTAATCTTTGCACCTCTGCTCTGAGAGGGTCTTGTGGGCTCATACTTCCCAGAGCCCCTTGGAGTTGTGGAATCTCTTGGGCTGAGAGGGGTGCATTTGAATCTCATTCTCCTCTCTAGATCATTACCAGATCTGAGTTTCCTGCATCAGGCTGGATTAGCCTTGCCCTGTCTCTTCAGCTCTCCCAGTTGTCTGCCCATTTCCACAAGTGTAGCTGATGATTGAGAAGTGATGTGGGCTCGTCCTCATCCTCCAGGGTAGGAGGAAGGTTCCCACTTCTGTGTTCTCTTCCTGTCTCTTGGAGCCTTGGAGAGATCCGGCAGCTCAGCATTCAACACCAGCATTTAAACAGGTCACTGCAGTACCGAGGTACCTTCTCTGCCCCCTCCCTTCCTTTTTCCTGCTTTGGCAGATTGCCTGGCCTGATTGACTGCATTTTGATTCATCTCTGATATTTAATCTCCTCCCTGGAGAAAGATGGGCAGGAGAGATGCTGTTGCTGCCCTGAGGTAGGAATCAAGAGCTGTAGAGTGTTATTTCATTCAGCCCAAGAAAGCCCTCTAGCAGCACAGAGGACATGTTGTGCTGCAGTGAAAGGCGGCTTTGAGAGATCATGTAATCTGCCCTCGCCTGGCCTTGTGCTGTCTCTTGCTGTAGGACTGGAATCAAAATACCATCTCAGATACTGAGCCCAATTGATTGGAGCTGTTTCAACCAATTCCATCTCTGTGTTCTGGAGGAAGACCTTTTTCCCCCTCCTTCCCCATCCTGGTCAGATAACATCCAGGAAACTCGATGTCCAGACAGGAGGTTTGTCTTTTGCACGGAGGTGACCCTGTGAAGGAGGCAATCAACTTCAGAGCAAGTGGGGCGGGTGGGCTGAGGATGTTGGAACAGGAGAGTGACAGGAGGGAGCAGGTGAAATGATGTCCCCCATCTCTCTCAGCCAGAAGGGTTGTTGGGGTCAAAGGCTTGGAATACAGATGAGCAGCTGTGAGGCAGAGGCTGGAAAGAGCTTTTTTTGTTCGTGCTGAATAATGCTTGGTGCATTGGCTGCCTGTGTCTAGCTGTATGCTGTCCTACAGGGATGAGAGCTGTGCCCTGTTGTCCTTCCTCTTCCTCTGTCCCTGGGATTTTCCACTGGGTTGATGCCTCTTAAGGCTGTGCTGCCTCTGGGGCTCTTCTTAAAGGACACTGACTGATGATGGGCTTTGAGGCAGTGAGGTTTAGCCTCTTCTCTCACATCTAGAAAGGTGTTTTTCTTTCTGGTTTGCCACTGCAAGAGAAGGATGGGGGTTCCAAGAGTTACTTGGGCCAGTCTTGAGTGAAACAGTAGGGATCAGAGCTCTGATACAGGTTGAGTTCTGCCAAACAAGAATTTCTGTGCTCTTCCCTGTTGCCTGTGTCCCTTGGCAGAAAGGAAATAGGATGAGAGCTCCCACTGAATGTGCTAATTTCTCCTGGGCCATATCTCTCCAAGGTCACTCGCTTGCAATTGCATCCATATGGGTGGTGCCTCTGCCTAGCTGAGCTCTTGGAAGCCCACCAGGATACAGATTTCATGTGACTGTGAAATACAGAGAGTTTATATGGCCATGTAAAATGCTACTCTTTACCAGGATACAGCCTCCTGGGGCAGGTCTGTGAAGGGAGCCAAGTCCTATGTCCTACTTAATTTCTTCTGACCACTGCTGTCCTAGGCCAGCTAACATATCAAAGGCCTGTTGAGAGCAGGGGCCTGTGATCTTTTTTTGCTTTAAGTGCTTGTTTCTGTTTGTTGGGAGTGCCTGGTGTCTTCAGGGAATGGTGGTAGGAGGTAGTGCCCTCAGCCTTGGCTGTGGCTGTGCTCCCTCCTGATACTCTGTACAATCTTCACTGCCCCAGTACTCTGGAGGAAGCTGACTGCAGCTTTATTTACATGCCATGGGTGGGGATATAATAAAAGGAAATGAAGAAGCCCACACTGACAGCAATGGCTTTTGTTTGTCACCAGCAACACTATGAGTCTGGCCTCACTAAAAAGCAAATACTGAATGGCCAGCTGCCATCCCGTCTTGGGCTCTGGCTGTATGCTCTTGTCTGGATAGAGGAGCAGAATTAGGCCCATTTTCTCACTGCAGGTCCTGCTGCATAAGGCAGTGGGAATGATGTGATGCTCTTCCCCAGGATTTAGCTTTGGATGAGGCACGCATTTAACCGCAGTAGGTCGGGCTCTCCAGGCGTTCTCAGGGTAAGACCCCCTCCTCTTTCCAGATGGTGAAATGTCTCTGAAGAGTTCTCACTCTGGATAGACTTTTTTATTTAACTGCTTGGCCTCTGCCCAAGGGAGTCTGTGTGGCTTTATGGGAAAGGATTTTTAGTTGAGCAGAGCAGTGTTGTGCACGTTTGAACATGTGTACCCAGTGGATCATTCAGCTGGGGATGGAATTGCTCTGTTGACCGCAAATGTTTGTGCATATGCATTGATGGCACTTATCTGTACAATTATAATCCTTACTCAGTTGAAGCTTCTGGTTTTATACATCTGCTTGTTATTCTGTTAAACCTGTTACCACCTCCTTTCCTGCTGCATCCTCATCTTTATCATCTTGTACCATGCACCCAGTTGGAAAGCGGCTGTGCCACTGGGCCTTGCTGCCCAGCTGCACTTGTGGGAAATAAGTGATTTCCTTGGGGTGGCTGAGTGGTGGAACAGCAGGGATGAGGACCCAGACCCTCCCCTTGGGGCCCAGAAAGGATCATGATTTTTATATGGCTCCCTGAAAGGATGTTTATACTTGAATCTGCAGGGAGATAAACTAGATCTGACTTCCAGGAGAACAACTTTTTTACTCCTTTTTTCTTCTAAATGGATGGGAGGAAGACTGGATGAGGAGA
This sequence comes from Pseudopipra pipra, assembly GCF_036250125.1. Taxonomy (NCBI): domain Eukaryota; kingdom Metazoa; phylum Chordata; class Aves; order Passeriformes; family Pipridae; genus Pseudopipra; species Pseudopipra pipra. The sequence continues at coordinate 15,368,596 of NC_087559.1, forward strand.
GAAGGAAGTATTCCGAGGTGAGCTGAGGGTGGTATGGGAGTGGTGAGGGCCTGTTGTAAATCTAAGGAAACACAGGGAAGGAAGCATGCAGAAATAGTCTGGATCCAGTTGATGGGTTGTGCATGGCCCCTGCTCTGAAAAGGTAATGTAAGTGCAGTGTTTAGTACTCTGAAAAAGCATCCTTGTACTGTAGCATTTATCAAGGCTTCAGGTCATTTTTCAGTCATACCCTAAATCCTGCTTTATGACCTTCAGGAAACTCACTGTTACCTGTATGTGCCTCAGGTCTTCCCCCATCTCTCCTTGGATGGATCAGTTCTCTCCATGGCAGCATCTTGCTCTTGTGGCCTGAGTACAGCCCAGGCTTTGGGGTGGTAAAAACTCACAGCCTTCGTGGCTAAAAGCTAAAGCTTCCAAAGGGTCTGAGCTTCATTCCATGTGGAGGTACATCTGGGAGCGAAGGGGAAGATGTAAGGAAAACTTTTGGCTGTAAAATGTAGCAACGTTTTTTGGGTTTTTTGGTTTGGTTTTTTTTTTGTTCAGCGCTTTTTTGGGCCAAGCAAGGCCCTGACTGCTGCTGTTGCTTCTCTCTGTCAGCTTCTTCCATTGGAAACTCCAGTTCCCTTCTCTCCTCTACCTTGGATAAATAACTGCCATCTCAAGACCTGCAGGAATGCCAGATGGAAAGTGTTCTCTTCCTTTCAGCCTGACTGGACACACAGGGCTCATTTACACCTTGCTGGCAAGTGTTAGTTGTTCAAGAGGACTGGGCACTGCCTCCTCCACGGGAGTGGAGAGAAGCCAGGCTCCAGGACACAAAAGAAGTAAAGGAGAAGGGATTTGTGTGGCAGATGAATGCAGTTGATGTGCCAGTGCTGGCAGTGCAAAGGTGTTCTGTAGATCCTGAGGTGCAGAAGACAATCTGCTCGGCCTCCCAAATATGCTGGTTTTGTTTAGGCCTCTTCAAACACTCCTCAGACATCTGTTTCAGAGCAACTCTCACAAGCAAACACCTCAGGGAGGAAAATTTAACTTGCCACAAGTTTGAGGCTACAAAGCAAATTAGTGGCATGGTTTGTGATATGACCAGAAGATGTAATTTCTCTGTCTGTGCTTGGGCACTGGTGGGTACCACTAATTTTCCAGGGACAGATATACCTTAAAGGGAAAAACAACTCTGTTCTTGTAACCCATTCAGCAGCAGCCTTCTCTTCTTGATATAACCACTTAGGGTGCTTTTAGAAGGAATGGGGAACTGGCAGTGGTGGGAATGCCTACAGGAAAAAAGTCAGAGTGTGGAAACACACTGGTACGCAGGAGGAGTAATATGGATGGCAGCAAGATGCCCAGGAGGCCACCTGTGTGCTAAAACCTCTCCCTGGGACACCAGCAGCCTTTGGTAGAACTTTGGTAGAAGCAGAGACACAAAGTGCAGAGTGATCCTAATCTACAACCCTTGTGGAAGCAGCAGAAAGAGAACTTGTCCATCATCAAGCTATTTTCAAACAGCACAGCTCTTAGGTAAGTGTCTGTGATAACATGATGGGTTTTCCTCTCTCTTTACAGGATCCTCTTACTTGGATGATGTAAATGAGGTAAGTGCTAAATGGCATCACAGTCAGCTTGGCTTCCTGCAAGGCCTTCAAAGTGACAGAGAGGCACCTCGGGACATGGAGTGGCTTTGCAATAAGACCTGAGCTTTTGCTCAGCAGTCCTCTACCTGCTGAGTTTGAGAGGTTTATGCAGGGGCTGTGGTAGTGATCGAGGCCAGATGGATGCTCAGACCTGGTTCTCCCTCACTTGTCCTGCCATCAGGTGTTGAGGTGTGGGCTTGGACCAGTCTCTGTGGATTGGTGAGTTTAGCTCAGGCTTAAACACGAGGGAAATGAGATCACCCATTTCTGCCTCTTCTCAGGGCCCTGCTCCAACAGGCACTGCTGTGCTGTGCAAGCTCCAGAGTCCTGGGGCTGCTCCAAGGCCGCCAGCCTTGCAGAGGAGAAGATGGTTTTATTTAGTTTGCTTATATGAAGAAAAAAAGTCAGTCAAAATAGGGATTAGGAAAGGGAAGGGGGGAGCAGGAAGTCTTCCTGTTGGCATTTATTAGAAGGGAAATGAATGTTTTATGTTCAGGGGCCCTGCTGGATGTGCAGTGCTCAGGGACAGTGGTCTGGTAAAAGCCTCCTGACTTCTTGAGTCGGTGGTGAGAATTTGATCTGGAATAAGCAAGAAAGGGCTAAATATAGAAGCCCCTGGCTCCCATTCTGTGATGGTGGCTCTGCCCTCACTGCAGTCCTGGAGGCAGCGAGTTCTGCCTATTGTTCCGGTCACATTCCTGTGTCCCACGATGGGGCCTCTGTGATGGAATAAAATGAAGAGAAACAGATGGGAAAACAATAACCCAAGGAACGGGCCCTGAGCTTTGCTGGAAGCTTCCAAAACCCATAAATCCCCAAATGCATTTCTGCTGGATTAGGGAACTGAAGCAAAGCAAGGGCCAAGTACTTCCCTTCCTGTATCCCACGTGCTCTTATTGCCCAGAGACAACTCCAAGGGGGCTCTACCTTGCAACAAATTGTTGTAATGGCACCTCTTTATCCTTCATATTTTAATTCTGACAACTTCCTTGTCTGTCCTTTCTCTGTACTCTCTTTTTGTCTTGCAGGCCCGGGGAAAAACTCACTGCACAAGGAGCGAGCCCACCTCTTCATCCTTCTCCTGCACCACTGGACTGGCTGCAAACAAAACAAGGGGCCTTGCAAGGCAGTGGTGTAGTCCCTCCAATGTGCTGGGAAGTGCCTTATAGAAAGGAATGACTGGGAACCTCTTGGAAGGAGAGAGGGATTGATGAGCACTGAGAGGGAACATGACCTGCCTGAAATGTCATGTCTGGTGATCATGAAGGTTTCAAAGCGATTGGAAATCCTGGCTCAGCCACAATTTCTTTTTGGTTTTGTTTGAAGTAAGTGCACGATGTTTTCCTCTGCATATTGGTGCTATCTATGTATCCCTTCCTTAAGTGTGTGTGTGCAAAACCCTGGGTGAGCAGCAGGGAAGATAGATGATTCCAGAGGTGCATGAAAGAAGTTTAGTGCTTTCTGCAGAACTCTGCTTTACCTTCCAGAAAGCAAACAACTTGTTTACTCACCTACCTGTCTGTGAATTGGCTTCGCTCAAGCTCTTCCAAAAACTACAGCTACTTCTTTCCCTGACAGCCTCTTTGCTGCAGTCCTTTTGAGACGAAGCAGTTCCCCAGGGGATTAGATCAATGTTGCAGCTGGCCCAGGGAGAGGCTGAGGCTGTGCTGTGAGAAGCAGGGGACAGGATCCTGAGTGAAGTGAAATGAGGTCTTGGTGTGAACCAACCATCTTGTGAAAGCTTATCTTTAGGATCTGAGGCAGGAAGAACTGCACACACTGAAGTCCTGATGTTACAGCATGGGAGCTACATTTTTCAAAGCCAGATAGGAATCTATATACCAGCAATCTTCATCCTTGTTAAAATTCCCCTTTTCTCTCCCTAATCCTTTCCCCAAGCATATATTCTTTCAGTCACCCTCCTCCCTGGTATGTTTGCTCTTTCCAACCACTGGTCCATGTTAAACAGCTGTTGCTGCTGTGAATGGAGAGATGCAAGGAAAGGAATGGTGAAAATTTTCATGTGCTGAAGAGGCTACTGAAAACAGCAGCCAGGCTCATGTTCTGTTATTAGCCTTTAAATTAGGCCTCATGTTACTCAGGCAGTTTCACTTGCAGGACACAGGTTTTCTCGTTGCTATACTGGGGGGTATTTTGTACAGACAGATGTGTGCTCCGGGATTGTAATTGCATAATTCATTAACTTTATTGTTCCTTTCATCTGAGTGGGGATTTTTTTTTTTTCATTGAAATTACAGAGTGTTTATGCCCTTCTGTTCTTTGTGTACATAAACCACACAGGAACCTCCAAGTTGCTGGTAAAAAGTGATCTTGAAATCGACACAAACCACTGTGTTGAGCGCAGGAAAGTGCACTACTTCCTCTGACCCAGTGTTCTGCTGCCAGAGTCATTCATGTCCTGCAACCCCTGCTGTGCTGCAGCGCTGGGATGCAGCTGATGTGCTCTTGTGTCTCTCCTTCTGCAGCTGGGGGTGAGGAGCACACCCAACAAAGTGTATTTCAAAGGCAAGGAGAGTCAAGTGCAACTGGCCCCTGCTCCTGTTCATGTGTTTATTTGTGCCCCCTTGCAGGACTGTCCTCAGAAGGAATGCTGGGATAGGGAATTGCTCCTGCCAGCCCTGTGGTGCCACAGGAAATGAATCTTTCTCTTTTGTTACCCACCTTGGCTCTAACTAGGCATGCCCTGCTTCCTGCTGAACAAGGGATCAATGGAGGTAGACTTCATGAGGGACATGAAATAAGTCCTCCTTTCTTTGGGCTTGGAGCCACTGAGAGCCTTTTCATGCCCTCTGAATGGGATATGGGAGGGAACAGGGGAGGAGGAAAAAGAATCCAGGCTGATTTTCTGTTTCAGAATCTGACTCCCATTCCTGTTGTTTCAGGGGAGAGTGGTTTACACCACCAGTCAATGACCTTTTCTCAAATGCAAAGTAAATATTTTCTCAGCAGACAAACCATTGTGGAAGCAACAATAGAAGGCAGGGAGGTGGCAGGTATCTGGTACCTGCCAGGTTAGGTCCTGGGGTGGATAACACCGGTGAAGCCAATACAAAGAGACCTCTCTAGCTTTTAGAGAGGGAACTGTCCAGTCTTTCCTCCCCCTCGGCAATGATGTACTCTGTCCCACTGCACAGAGTTGGGAAGAGCAGAATCTGGCTCACACAGTGAGGAACAAGGAAAGACAAGGCAGGGTCTTCAGTAGATGTGAGCTCATCTAGCTCCAAGTTGAAGTAAGGAGAGAATTCTCCTGTTTGCCTTGTCTCACTCCTGAGGTACCAGCTAAAGCTTTTTGTGTGTGTGTAGGTAAGAGTCACTCCAGTCAAATACGGTTACTGTGAAGAGATAAAAACCCCAAACCAGCACATAGTAGGGCATAAATGGTTGAATCCTCAATTAATCATCTGCACATGTGGAAGAAAAAAAAATGTTTGGGCTTGAATGAAGTATTGAATTCCATTTGGGTGGGATGATGATCGGTAATGCCACACTGCAGAGTTTTGTTTTGGAAACAAACCGGAGTCATCTAATTCCTTCTTAGCATTGAAGCCATTCTGTAATTTGCAATTTGAAAGTGCAGCTTGGGGGAGCTGATTGCGTTTCTCAGTGCCTGATCCTGAAAGTGAACTTATTGATTTCAGGAGCCAAACTGAGTGTGAGCAGAACTATCTTCACATTCAGAGCCCAGCAAACCCTTCGGGCCTCAGGAATATCGTGGCTGGAAGGAGCTGTGAGGTCTCATTGCTTTTACAGACAGGGGCTCTTGGCTAAGAGGTCCTGTGGGTGATTGCATTGTTGCACATATGGTCTGTACTGCAGGGAGAAGGAAAATTTTCTTTTGCGATTTTTTTTTTTTAATAGCATTAAAACTTGCTATAGCTCAGCCCCCAAATGCCCACTTCATTTTTGAAATCACAGTGGTATTAAGCCCTCTTCCATGTGGTTTTGAAGTAGATTCTCTAAGAGTGTTTTTACCATTGATATGGGTAGTTCGGTTTGCTTTAGAGCTCCACACCATCTCAGAACTAGTTTGTCTTGAAGCAGGAAGGATTCTTGATGCAGTCCCTCAAGGCCTCATTGTGCTTGTCCCTGCTCAGTCACAGTCCTTAGCTAGAGGTGTTCACTTTTTGGAAGGAGTACTGAAAGGAGCGACTTGCCCCAGGACATGGAGCTGCATGGTGAGAGCAGACTGTAGCTCTCCTGTTGCTGGAGCCAAAGGCTCAGCCATCAGCCAGTCTCCTCCCTGCTTCCTTGTGGAGCCCAAGCCTGACCTAGCACTTGTGTTGTTGATGCCACTGAGATTTCTACTTGCAGCCTGTGAATAACCACGTTTGTTGTTCCTTTAGCAGTTGTTCATCTTCTGCAATGAGGAACAGACAGAAAAAATTGAGGTTTGGCTTGTTCTATTTATAACTCAAAGCAATGCTGTTCCTGCTTAGGTGCTTTAACTTTGGAAGATAGGGCCTCCACTTTCCTGTTATTGAACCACACTTTAAGTCAGGAGAATCCTTTGTTTTTATTGTTTTTGTTGGCAAGTGAATGACACTTACTGTTACCTTCAATATCATATTGATGCATGTGTAGTTTTTAAAAAACAGTAGCTACTGTCCAGTCCATTCTGCCCCTTCTCATGTAGCAAACTAATATTTTATGTTTGGCCAGAAAAGCAGCTGTGAATGAGACAGACACGTGAGACAGAGCAATGGCAGATCCAGCTCATGGTGTATGTTACCAATATGAATAGCTTACCCCTTCCTCCTGCTCCCTGTCTTTCCTGACAAGAGTAATGGAAAGTTAAAAGAATTCTTTAACATATGATAGATACTTAAAGAAACACTTCTTCCTGCAAAATGTGTGCATGGTTATCGACATCGTAAGGAAGAGCATTTTGTCTGGCTCCTGAAGGATGAGAACTCATAAAGCAGTAAATTACACCAATATAGAAGTTAATGTACTTGGCTTTAACACGGATATTTTACTGTTATTATCACTATCAAAAGTGACATCCATCACAGTGACATGCACCCAGAAAGGAAAAAAAAACCTGGTGTAGTTGTGTTTAATAACCCCAATTACAGAGCTTTTCTAATGCCTTTTTTTATAACAGTTTTGCAGTTCCGCATTATCTCCTATTAGTGTGAATTCTCTCCTGTCTATAAATTTCTCAGGATTGCCTCTTCCCCTCCACTTTCCGTAATCACCATTTATTATCCACATGCTTCCCATAAAACAAGGCTATAGGTGATAAAGAGAGATTGACGCTGACCTAGATACAGGCCCACCCTCAGCTTTCTTCTTTCCTCCCCCTCGGCAATAATGTGCTCGTTACAGTGGTGAGGAGGCTTTGTTAAACGGTTCAGCTTCTCCCAGCAGTGGGTGCTAAAAATAGTCTCATTAACTGAAACTTTACTTGATCAGCAAAGGAGCTCTTGGGGAAGAGGTACCAAAATGGACTCAAGAATGTAAATAAACAAGAGGAAATTCCATCCTGCTGCCCTGTCAGCTCCAGAACTAACTCAGGCCTGTGAGGCAACACACAGGCAACGCTCTCTGTCTGTATCTGTGAGCAACAGGAGGCTTCTCCATCCTCACTGCTGTGTACCTGATAATGATTTTGCTCTCGTAGTTTTGGGGGTTTATTTTAACATTCTCACATTGAGCCTTTTCCCTGGGCAGTGGAATACTTTGGAGGCCTTGCAAGGCTGCAGCACTTGGAAGTGCACCTGAGTACTGAAAATGAGCCCTCCCTTGGAGGTGACGGGTATGGAGAGGTCCCTGGCACACTGAAGGCAAGGGATTTAGGATAATCTGTGCCTGGCTGCAGGTTGCTGAGCTGTGGCTCTTTTCTAACAGCTTTGTGCAATTCTGTGCAGTTCCCTGGAGTCTCCTGGGGTTTCCCAGCCCCAGTAGCTCATTTCTGCCTGCCCAGGCTTCAAGAAGTGCAGTAGAGTGAACTTGTCCCTTCTGCATCACTTCCTGAGCCCAGGACCCTGCCCAGCAGGACACATCTGTGATATCAGTGGAAACCTGGGGCAGTTGCACAGGTTAGAGATCCTGAGGAATGGCCAAGTAGCGCTCACTGAACAACTGAGACATGCTTGAAATAAAGCTCTGCCTGTTTCTACCTACCTTGAGCTGAGTTTAACTCTGCCCTTTGGTGAAAACCAAAGGGAAATCCAGCTCCCCCAGACAGGAGGAGGCATGAGAGGGAGCAGGTGGCAGGCTCTTCTCCTCTCCTTTCCCAGTCAGACTGTGACATGAACCATGTACAAAGACCTGTTTTGGGGGAAGACTTTTGCAAACCATACCAGATGAAGTTGTCCAGGCAACTGGCATAGACTGCCTGTGTGGTGCAGCAGATCTATTTATCCTACCAGATTTTCATGGAATATGATTTGTGGTTCCTTCAGGGAATTCTTGTAGTTTTTATGTGTTGACTTCTTAGTATCCTCACTTTGGTTTTGTCATCTTTAGTAATGAAAAAAAGTCTATAAAGAATAACTAAACCTACTTTGGTAATAGGCTGTGCTTTGGTTAGCAAGGGAAAAGCCTTTACCAAATGCCATGTTAGAAGTGAACTATTGGTTTGATTGCCTCACTGCTGCCCTCACAGTTGTTTATATGACCAATATGTGAAGCCTTTGTATAGTGGATATATGTAGCAATGTAAGGGAAGCAGTAGCATTTCTGAAGGTCCCTTGGTGGCCACCAGTCTGAACATCCCTCAAAACTTATTGCTGATTCGATTTAGATGGGGCATTGCTGGGAAAGGCTTGTTTCCTCTGCTGGTTTTCCTGCTCACAGTAGGACAGATTACTGGTAATTATCTGTCATCCTTGTGAGCCCAATCCTAGGGCTGCACCTTGGCTTGGGAATGTGACTTTGGCCACGCAGGGGCAAAGCCAAGGACTCGTGAGGGCCATCCCAGGGCTGTGAAAGCTGCAGATGCTTCTGTCAAACTGTAGCTCTGCAGGGCAGGAAACTCCCTTTTCCTCCTGCCCAAGATGCCAGGAAATCAGCAGAGGAAGAGAAGTCAGAGTTCACACATGAGGATCAGTATGAGTAGGTGGGCTGGAGGCACCTGGGCTGCCCCTGTTCACCTCAGTGCTGTCAGCCCTGCTCTTGCTGTGCTGGAAAGGGCCTGCTCTGACCTCCTGGCTCAGGCCACCACGGCATGAGGCACCTTGCTGCCATATCTGAGCGAGGGAGGATCCTCCTATGCAGCAGGACATTGGGCAAAGCAGGGAAATGTCTGCAGGCTGTGTGGCTGCCTGGGCTTCCCAGGCAGTTACTTGGGCTGTATGACAGTAGCAAAGAGTATGTCCTTGCCATACTTGCTTGTTTGATATGGCCTCTCCACGATCTGCCATGTGGGCTTCTGAGCCCAGGCAGGAAGAGCAGTTGCTGTGCAGCCAGATGGTTTCACTTTTTTTCCGGGAGATTAATTAGCTGGCATCAACTGGCCCTGGCATCTGAGGAACAAGTACTTATGGCAACAAATGAGCTGTCAGTTGTCCCCTCCTGAGCCTCCTGAAGGAGTTCAATAGACTTTTCCCTAGGCCTTTGGTACTTAAATGCTGTGTGCTCACGTATGTTACCTGTCCCGGTTCTTGACGTGTCTGTTGAAGCTTGTGTAAGGATATGTAGATGTGTTAAGGGAGGATTGACCAGAGTTTGGGTGTATTTTCAGGATCCCCTGCATCTGTGAGGAGCGGTTCTGCTGCCAACTTCACGATACCACCTCTTCCTCCATAGTGGAAAGACTTCTGGGCCTGCTGAGAGCTGCCTGGTCGTGTGGGATGGTGGCAGGGATGTGACTACAGAGGAATGCATATGCTTGTCTCCTGGGAGCCCCCACAGCCCTGCAGAAGTGCTCTCAATAGCTACCAGTGAGTAAGTCTTCAGAATATGAATTCCTTGGATCAGATGCTGTACAGCTCATGCCTGGTTGGGCCTTAATGAATGGGAAATGGCATTTGCAAGGCTGTAAACTTGGCTGCACTGAGTAGATGGCACCGAAGGTAAAAAATGGATTTAAAGACTATCCTTTCAAGCCTTGGCTTGTTTGGGAGATGATGAAGTTTGTGTAATGGGCATGTATATGTGTTAAGGGAGGGTTGACCAGAGTTAGGTACAATTTGAGGATCCCCTGCCTCCAATAGCCCCTCTTCCTGCCACGGAGGAAAGACTTCTGTCAGAAGCACTAAATTAGGTACTCTTGCCAAACTGGAGATTTTATAGCAATTGCTGTATTGGGAAGGAAGATTAAATAATACCTGTGGAGCTTCAGAAATAAAGGGTTCAGTGACGCCACAGCTTCCCATGTGTTTGTTCTGAAATCTGTGCCCAGTGCTGGAGCACATGGACCTGTCTGTTCAGTTCCTTACTCATGGGCAATGAGGTTTAGCTCATTCCCTTTGTGCAAGTCTCCGCTTGTTTCCTGTAGCCATTTGTGACCTTCCTGGGAGGGCTGGAAGCCCCAGGGTTTTCCCTTGAGGGACAATTGCTCATCCTTGAATAAGATGTTTACTCTTGCCTGTAATTGCATGGGGCTTGAGCAGCGCCAAACCCCAGCTGTGCTTCCTTCCCGTCTCATTGCTTTCATTAGAGACATGGGTGTGTGCATTGCTTGGGGAGTTTCAAGTTGTGGCATGATAAGCCCCATCTTCAGGCACTTTCTCAATCTAGTTTGTTGGGAGCAGGTTTTGCTTTTTGTTGTCCATTCATTGCAGTCTCCAGTGTACATCAGGGTCTCCTGACCTTCCTCTGCTGCCCTAACTCCCTTCTGGCTCCCAGTACATTTGGGAACCATTTACTGGTTTTAAAATCGGAGGAGAGTCATCCTTTATTCTGCTTTGAAAAATGGGGAGGTTTGGAGCAAGAGAAGAGAAAGGACTATGGGTCTGTTCCAGTATTTGTTTTGCTTATTGGAAAACAAAACCATTTACCAGACTGCTTTCAGAAACCAGCAATCCGTAAGCTTGGTTTTCATTAAAATGGCACTCACTGTTTTCCCCCTGAGTATTTAGTGACATTTTTAAAAATTTTCTGAGCACAATAACTGTATTTTTTATCAATTTTTGTTCTGACTCTGTGACCGCAATAAAGTTTAGGAAACTATAATTTATTATGGGTTAAAAAATACTGCATGAATCTGACTGCTTTCCTTGATTGCTGGATCATACTGTGATTCTTCTCCCAGTTGCAAAACAGCATTGTAAATGCTGCTTTCAGACTCTGTGGGATGTTCCCCAAATGGCTTGGAAAGCTGCTCTCTGTCATCCATTGCTCAGCTCTGTTGCTGAGACCCTGACAGAGAAATTCTTTTGTCTCTTCCCCAGACTCTAAAAATGGAAGGGTTTGTGGTGTTTTAGATTTACCTTTATCAGCTCTCAGTGCTGGTCAGAACATTGGGAGTAGACTTCTTTCCAGCCCTTCCTTTTCCTTTTTTCTTTCTTGTTCTTTCTTTCTTTCTTTTTGAGATTTCTCTTCTTGTGGCACATCAGAACTGAAAAATAAGGTGTCCTGGTGATCGTAAAAGTAGTCCTCCTGCAAAGCCATCCCTCATACATCAACATTAGCAGACTCCAGGGGCTGTTTAGTGTTCCTTCCAGGATGGGGGTAGTGGGGAGAAAAGGTGATTTCCCCTTGAAAGAGGATTCTCCTGAAGTCTGTGCTTGCTTTGGAGACAGTGAATGATGAGGCTGTCTTGGAACCGACCCTAGTTACTGATCAGCTTTCGGGTAATGGTGGCTGTAGGTCACTGTTTAATTTACCTCACTGCAATCTGAGCTCTGGGCTGTAAGTGCACAGTACCCATCTTGTTACCAGTCAGCTGAGTCCTACATGTCTTTTGCCAGAGAAGTCCCCAGGTATCTTCTAAGGCACCTGAGAGATGGTCAGGTTTGGTTAACAAAATAACCTTTGCATGGATTATTTTCTTCATCCTTTCCTAGAGGGGCTGTTGTCTTCCCATTTTCCTAGGACACATGGTGGCATTTCATTCCTCTGAGGTCATCTGTTTGTTGCCTTACCCTACCAGAGAACATGGATTCCTCACTGCCTTACAGTGAGACTGCAAGGTTTTTAAAGAACATGCCATAAATCATCCATGGTTATGGATTAAAAGGTAGAAGTGATTAAGTAAAATCTATGATGATCATACAGGGGGAAACTGTGAGCTGCTCTTAATCCTAGCAGAGGTGCAAATGACCATCTGAGATGGAAGTCCATAGAGAAAAGAGCCTTGATATATTTATTCATTTCCATTTGCTCCTGAAATGGGCATCTTAAGGCACAAATTTATTTTAAAAATCCAGTTTCTTTTTCAGTTTATGGCCTGAACTTTCATAACTAGATGTGTAAATAATGCACAAAGGATCTCAATATTCTCCTGCGTGTTAAACTGCTGCAGCCAGTGTAATTGCCTGCAAATATTGTGTGCAGCACCAAGGGAAAAATCAGGTCTGCTCTGTATTTATTGTATTTCACTCAGCTTTACTTGAGTCAGCTTTGCTTCATCTCTCTCACACCCTTAACCCAAAGCTGTATTGTTTGGGTTCCTAGTAGAACTGGTTGGGAGTCTTTTGAGATGATTATTAGTGAATTATGTATATGGTGACTTTTAATAGAGAAATGTAAATTTTGGTTACAATCTTTGTGGCTACCTCTTCTACAGGGAGAGACACCTGCTCACTCCAGTACAGCCTTGGATCACACACTCAAACTAAGCTGTAAAAATTCCAACTCCAGATCCAGCCTCACAGATCTCAGCCTCTTTCCCCGTCAGCTTTCAACTGTTGGCTTTTCTTGGATAGACATGTGGGGTTGGGTATGCTCTCAGCTATGGGAGCACCTTTCTTTGTCCTTTTTTCTTGGATTTTTGGTGTTTTTTTTTGTTTTGTTTTTTTAAAGGGTTCAAATTTATGCCACATCAAATGTTAAATAATTAGTCCTTGAAACACATTGCACAAGGGCAAATATTTTTCTCTGGATGACTTTTAATTCATGACTGAGAGAGAGATGACTTCCAAGAGAATAAGCAGGGAAAATGGTATCTGCTCTTGGATTGTGAAAGTTTCTACCTCTGAGGGGGCTCTTTGAGGCTCCTCTCAACACCTGCCCACTGTTGCAACTTGCAGGGAGCCAAAATGCTTCTTGCCATGGTAGTGTGGCTGCTTGAGGGAGCCAGGCCTGGACAACTACATGAGGTTTTAGATCTGATTTAGTCATTTCTAGCCCAAAATGATGGCACAAATTGAAGCATCTAAGAAATCTGGGACTAGTCCTGCTTGAAAGTTTGTGAACATATAGGCAACTGGAATCAGCAGTTTGCCTCAGTGTCTGTATCTACATTCAGGCAAGGCTTCTGGTTGGCAGGAGTGAGCCCAGCTGATGTCAAACAGTGAGATGTAACACACTTTTTTTCTCTTTGTTGTTTTTGAGAAATAAGTCTTTCACCTTCAAAATATAAAAGTTCTCTTGTGTTTGTGTGTGAATACCCACAAACTGGAAAGGCCAAATCTCTTGCTTTTCCTGTCCCCAGTGCAATTTGTAGGGAGCTGCCTTTGCTTGCCCACATCCCCAGCTTCACTAAAGGGCTGTGTTTGCAAAGCTCTCCATGCCTGATCAGGCAAACTCTGAGTTTGATTTATGCACAGACTGTTTGAGGTTCAGGCATAAAATCTAGGAGGGCTGATTTTATTTTTGTTGAGGGGGGCTTGGATTCCAGGCTGCCAGAATTGATGGCACTGACTTGTATATCTTCTCTACTGAAGCCAGCTGACAGTTTTAAACCATCGTTAAATCAAACTTTTGTGGTTAAGATTTACTGGGAGCTTTTTACAAATGAAATGCAAAATCTGGTGCTCTCCAGGTGGAAGACAAATCCTTGAATCTGTCTTTCTGTACGTTGACAGAAATGTGGGGCTTTCAGGTACATATTTATGTGTACATGCTGCTGAGCCCTGCAGTGGTGACAGACACTTCCAAATGGCCCTGCTCAGAAAGGAGAGGTATCTCAGTGTTTGAAGGCAGATCCTTGCCAGCCTCGTAGATTTATGGGAACAAGAGCCCAGAAGTAGGTGAATGGGACAGGTACCTATAAATATAATGAGCCAGTCTTGCACACAGGCAGAACAGCTACATCTAGCTTTATAAATAACAGCAGCCTTTTAGTTTCCTAGGAGGTCTGGCAGCCTTACAAATGAATGTGCTGCTAGTTGTCTGAGACCAGACATCGGAAAGCTGTCCATGAGTGCTCTTGGCCCACTGTCTCTTTTTTTCCCTGTCCCCATTCCCTCTCTTGGTGGGAGTGGTTTTTTTGCTGTTTTTGGTTACTGCAACACAGATCCTGCCTGGCCTGCAATCTCTCACTGTTGCTTGCTGGAGATGAATGATTCATCAGGCCCAACCTGATAAAATTGTGCAAGCCAGTCACCAAAGTTAATCAGACCAAAAGGAAAGAGAGGAGGGAAGGGAAAAACAAAAACAGAAGGGGCCCCAGAGCAAGTTCTAATTTTTGAACCTCCCCTGGGAATTTAAAAATGCATATATTAATGTTGTCAGCCTGGGTTCTCCATCCTCCTCCTCCTCCAGCCTTCATTGGGAAATCCGAGAGCAACCCAGGCGATGGGTTTTAAAGTGCAACTTCCGATGTTGCAATGCTGAGGAGCAGCGTGATCCAACAGGCTCCGGCTGCGGCCGCCGGCGCGCTCCTGGCGCCCGGTTTGTTAATGGTGCTGGGGAGCAGGAGGCTGTGGTTGCAACCTGCTAATCACTTCCACTTGGATTTGTTGTGTCACACACGGCAAGGACGGAGGTGAGGGGGCCAGGGAGCTGCTGACATGAATCATGCAGTGCTCTGCTGTGTAATTAGGAAGGAGCCCTGTGGTTCTTGGTGCACTGGTGAGATTTCTCAGGCCTGAAACATAATAAAGACTGCCACCCACTTCAGCAGGGAATTAGTATCGTCCTGGCTGATCCCAAAAGAGGATGAGAGGCCTGGCTGCTTGGGACCAGGGGGAATTGGGGTTTGGCCAGACAGGGCAAGGCGGATCGGAAGGTCACTGCCGTGGTGGGGAGGACAGACCTAGGAGGGAGAACAGCAACTGGGAGGAGGGTGCCTGGGGAGGCTCCGTGAGAAATCTATCACTCCCTACTTGGAGCATGGCTGCAGTAATCCTGCTCACATCCACCTAAGTGTGACTAAGTGAGACAGAGTTGCACAAGTGGTTGCAATGTCTCCCCTGCCTGGTTGCTGTGATGCTCAAGGGGTTCCCAGGGTGCTGTTTCTGTCTCTGCAGCTGAAGAATATCCTTTGGTTTCTCTCAGCTGGTTGCAGCAGTTGAGCTGGCAGTGGGATGCTGTGCAGGACTCACCAGCTTCAAGCCTGGCAGGCCCCTCTTGGCCACCTGTGCCATTGGGGGCTAGTGAGAGGATCACCATTACAGTCACTTCTCTGCCAGTTCGTGTAGCTGTGCTTGGCATCCTTGGTGCTTTTGGCTGCAGGAGTTACAGTGAGCTCTTAGTGAGCATGAGGAAATGTGTTAAATCCTGAAGCCTTCCAGAATGAAGAGACTAACTAGTCAGTGAGAATGCTTCAAGGGATTTCATCAAATTGTTCTGCAATTCTTTCTAGCCTCTGAATCCACATTGCAATAGAGAGGCGTTCCTTTTACTCCCTCCCATTTTAAGTTCATTTTAGTTCAGTTCAGTTGGTATATTTAGTATTTAACAATATTGTATCAAAACAGCATCTCCACATGATTTTAATTTAGAATTACATTACTGTGATACTGTCAGTATAAAACCATGTCCCAGACCCTGAGCTGCTGTGAATGAGCAACAATCCACTGATTTCAGGAGGGCAGCACCAAATTTATTCTAGCCAAGGATCTGGCCCAACCTTGCTTAAAAGGAAAACCCATTTCCTCACCCTGGTTGCTGAAACATTGCATATCGAGATGGGATGTGTCTAAACCACCCCCTTTTACTTTTCACCACTTGTGGCATTTTGTTTGTGTTTTCCACTGCTCCTCATTTTTTGCTGGGGCAGTGAAACTTTTCTGTTGGTGATAATTTCACTCTAAGCTCACAAGCCTTGGCACAGCTCAGTTTTGGGAGGATGGGTTTAATGTTGCACTGAATATGAAAAATGAGATTATCTTCTGCAAAATAAGGCTTCTGGCTGTAATGTTTTAGTTCTTGTACATAACCTTCATGCTACACGAGGGAGGGAGGGGGGAAGGGGGGATGTTTCCTACTGTTTTTTCTTCTTTACGTGGTGCTCAAAGAAGCCAAAGGTTGGCGTGTGATTGCACTCCTCAACTCAGAGAGCACCTTAAGAGCTGGATACCTCTTGAGACAAATTAGAGAATTTCAGACTGACTCTTGTGCAACTTCTCTGCAAGAAATACTTTTCATGGGCTCAATGAGAGGTACTTCATTTCTGTGAAAATGCATCTGCTTTCCACAGCACAGTTGTATATTTCTGTTAGTGCTGTCAAACTGCTTTGTTTGAGCACCACAGATGGCAGCTGCATTATCCACTGTATCCCTTCCTTATGAAGGGAGACGTGATGATGTGTGAGAGAGGGAGTCCGGCTCTGATTTCTGATCCAAACAGCCCCAGGAGTTCTTAGGCTCAGGGCAAGGTGACCCTGTCTGTGCAACAGTATAGTCCACATGTTTGAGAACAATCCCACTGAAGGCAGTGGCTTATGCCTAGGTGACACTGCAACCCAGGCACCTTCTCATGGTAAAAGGAAGAAACGCTCTTTTTGGCAGGTAAGAGGAAAACAAATGGTGTATAATGTTGTGGGTTGGGTGTAGCTGCCACTCTTCATTTACTGCAGCTGTAAGAAATTATTCACACTCCTTTGTGGAATCAGGGAGCTGAAACAATGGTGACCTCCACCCCGAGCACACGTCACTGCCCAAAACAACGGCACAGCCCCAGCCTGCCTAGGTGTGGACAGGTTTCCTTGGCTATTGGCTTGGGAAAGCCCGGCAGGAAAGGCAGGGAGGCAGCTGGGGAGAGCCTCGGGCAGAGAAGCAGTCGGTGCTTTGTGGGCTGACTGACGGTGAAGAGGGAGCGGAAACAGGAGCAAATAAACTGGGTCCGGCATGGGGGGGAGAGATTTTGTACCTGCTTCCTACACGAGCAGGAGTTCTGCAAAGGATTAACTGGCACTGCTGAGAGGCAGGATCCACATATGGAGTCAACCCAAGGCTCTGGTTATCCACTTGTCTGAAAGAAAGTCTCTAAAGAAAATGTAATGAGTTGGAAAACAGAAGGCATTGGCAGGAGAACAGCCATTTACCGGAATATATTTGTTGTATGGCAGTAAATGGAAGAGCCTGACTTGCCTGGCCCTGTGCAAATCCCACTAAGCATTTACAAACCCTGAAGTGATGACTGACACAGAGCAGAGGGGCAGCAGAGGGAGAATAAAGTGCTTTGAATGTCTCCTTTTCATTTGACTCAGTTCCAGGACGACATAGTCCACCCTAGATTAAAAATAACTACAGAAAGGAGTAGAGCACTTATTTGGGGTTTTTTGTTTGTTTTTCCTTTTTTTTTTTTTTAATTAAACTTCAGGTTATCTTTTGGGAGTATCACAGGTTTGATTCAGCCTCCTTATTTAACTTTCATGATAGCCTGTCTTTGGAATTATAACATTGTGGCTGATGTAATACTGTAGTGACTGGCAGCTGTGACAAGGACCTTGGGCTGCCTTCCTCATTTTAACTTGAAACTGTAAGGAAGACTTAGCAGTGTCCTTGTTTTTACCCAGAAATGCTTTTCATCCACAGGCCAGAGACAGTAGAGCCTAATGGATCAATACTGCTTTGGGACCCAAGAGGTGTGACTTCTATCTCTCAGTGCAAGTTTTTGGGAGGACTTGGTGGGAGCAGGGATTGATGTCTGCTGTAGCTTTCTGTCACTTCTTTCAGTTGCCTTTGCAGGTGTGTCAGTAGAAACACCTACCCTCTGTCCTTTTGAGTCTGGTTTGTGAATGAATCCACGTATTTCTTGGTTTCCTCCGTTACCTCCTTGTGCTGCCTCACAGCACTATCTCTCCCCCACCCTTTAGGGTGGCTACGGTTGTTCCCGGTGTGTGAGTGAGGGAATGTTACACTTCCTTGTAAGGAGTGTCCACTGACCTTACCTGCTGCTGCTTTGCCTTGCAGGGAACGTGACTTGCACAGATCCTGTTGCTTATCTCCTATGTGAGGAAGAAAATGTCCCTATCCAGCAGTGAGGTAGGAGAGACGGGGCTTTGCTGCTGATATTTGATGTGTGGAGCCCTCCCATCAGAGATGGGAGCCTCTTGTACTATGCATGCACAGAGAGAGAGATTGTTCTAAATCACAAAAGATATTAAGATGGATAAGGGGAAAGTTGGGAAAAGTGGCTCATGAGCCCAGCAAAGTCAGTTAAGTGTGCACAAAACTTGCTCCTTCAGCTCAAAATCCCTGGTTTGGACACATCATTGCCGTAGTTTCACGTGCACTAGGTGGATGCAGCCAGGGAAGATGGCTGAGCCCATCACTGCTGCAGTGGTTTTTTGTACTGTTAGTTTTCTGTCAGTTCAGTGAATTGAATTGGCTCATGGAGGCACCTCCAGTGCTGGAGACATGAGCCTACAGAGTCACAGTGCAATCCAGACTGGCCCTTCCAACAACTGTTAGATTAAGCCACTCTGTTTTACTCAATCCTGGTGCCTTTTCTTCCCTTCACTTGTGGGTCCAATTTACAGGAGTCTCCCTGGGGACTGAAGAAGTAGAGACCATGCTTTTGAGTGCAATCCATGCACTGCTGTTTGCCACTGATGAAACTGTCTATGTGAAAGCACACAAGCAAGTGGGTAGCTCACAGGTAGGGGGGAACTCCTGAAGGGAAAGAGAAAAACAAGGAGTGTCTCGAGGGTGTTTATGAGGGCTATTCACAGAAGTTGGCCCTGCAGTGGGAACTGATGAAGACTTAACTTACAGTCCTTCATGGTTTTATTTTCCATGGGTTTTTAAAATTCAGTTTTGTGCTCTCTCCATCCCGGGGTGGAGATTGCAGCACCTCCTCAGCACAGTACCTGAAGCAGCTCTTGAATAGTTTGCCAGACTGCTGCAGTTCTCACCAGAGCTGGGGTTTCACCTCCTATTCTTCTGTCTGACTGTCTGAGATGGATTGAAATTGCAGGGTTTCCTTGCACACATTTGTTTCTTTCTGATGTTTCATCACATTTCCCTGCTTTTAGGCAGGCTGTTACGGCTGATACAGCATGAAACTTTGGAAGGGGAAGGCTTTCTTAGGTAGTTAAGGATTAGGAAGGGATAGGTAGGTTGCTTGGGGGGCTTGTAGTAAAGGCTTCGTGGAACCCTTTAGGAAGAGGTTGTCTATGTGCTTCAGCCATGCTACACAACAGTGGGGCCTGTTTTAAGGGAGGATGTGAACAGCTTGTCCTTGCACCATTCCTTCACCTCTGCTTTGCAAACAGTGCTTGCTAAGATAACCAGCAATGACAAATGCTTACGGAATATTGCAGGTGTGTGAATAACCACCTAAGAAGTATTTGGAAATAGCCTCTCTCAGTATTCTGAGTTTGAATTTCCAAACAGGAGCTCCAAATAAGTAAGCAAGAGGGAGACACGTGTTCTCTTAGCTGTGGGTACCCTTTGGTGAAGGGGTGTGGGCAGAAAACCCATGCAGAGGCTGTTAGTAATCCTTGCAGGCTCTGATGTGGTCACGCAGAACCAGAGGCTTTGTGTTATATGTGAATGCAACAACTTTACTTTCTAATACTTGGCTGGTTTTATAAATAATCTTCCTTTTTCCCTGCTCTTGTTTTCTCTCATGAAATCACCATTTCTTGGTTTGTGGTGTTTTAGTGACTAGAGAGGAATGTAGGTTTCTCAGAAGCACACAAGCTGTTTTGCTCTCCAGTAGTGTCCCTCCTTTGCTCGTGGACAGCAGAGACCCAGATGGAGAGAATCAGAGTCAGGAGGCTAAGGAGAGCCACGGGCATAAAAGAAAGCCTCTGAAGCAGGATGGAGTGGCAACAAAGCTGCATTTTCTCAAGGGATCTGTGCATTGTAAGAAATGAGGTGATCCTGCCATCTTCTCTGCAGCAGGTAATTGGATAGTTTTTGTGTGCTTTCCTCGTTCTTTGTGACCCAGAATGTGTTTCTCTTCCCAGCCCTTAGCTCGCTTTTTGCTCTGAGTCTTTTGATTTGTTCTTTCTTGTTCTCTTCTGCTTTTGTGCATGAAGCACAGGCCAGAGGTGCCTGCTACCCCTCTGATATCTCCTCAGCACAGCTGATGCTGGCCAGGCTTTGAAACAGAAGCAGCTGCAACATGGGGCCTCCCCAGCAGGTCTCCTGTCCTGCTTCCCTTCCGTCTCCGTGCAGGCATCCGGAGGAGCCAGGCTCACAGTGCCATAGCTGCAGCTTCAGCCAGCCACAAGTCGTCTGCAGTTTGCCTCCTGTGACACTGACTCACAGGAGGGAGGAAGGTCTTGATTCACTGTCTCATGGGAAATGCTCTGGCTCCAGGCTTCCCTTAGCATTTCCTTGCTTAGACACCAGCTCAGCAAAGCACTTGAATAGAGTTGGTTGAGCTGCTGTCTGCAGCTCACTGCCCCCCTGCCAACAGGACAGAAAATGTCCTTGTGGCACTGACGGTTGTTTCCTGAAGAAGTGTCAACTGTGTGAAGTGGAGTTGGTTGGATGTTACCTATTCATGGCAAATACTAAAAATACTTGTTATAATCATGACTGTTGTGGCAGAATATTTTTTTCCTTTTCAGTTTTTGTAAACTCTTTCACTTCATTAGTAGGGAAATATGCCTGTGTGATGGGGAGAGAGTTCTTTTTCCCCGCTGCCAAAAGAAATGCAACATTTTAGGGAGAGAGAAAAACTTCGCATTGCTTTCATGAATAATTGGAACTTCAGAAAAAGTGCCTACCTCTATTTTTTCTACCCCTGTGGAGATTTTCCACTTAGCCACCACCTTGGAGGTGCTGGCCAGCTCTGTCTTGGCTTTGATCCAAAGTGTCTCTGATCTGCAAAACTATCCTGGAAACATCACTAGAATAGCCTTTCCTGTGAGATTTATGCTTCCTGCTGGGCTGACAATGCGGTCAGATTCGGCGGGATTTCCCCTCTGGTGAGTGGGACATGCTGTGTCTGCTTGGTAACTGAGGTCTCAGGCTCCTTCTGAGCAGAGGAGGAAACTGTGAAGACCAGGTTCTACTTAGATACTCAAAGTTTTCACTCTGGGTGTTTTACTAGTAAGTATTATGTTAAATCCTGCATGGGTGGAAGTCAGCCTTTAGATTTGTTAATCTTATGAAGGAAATTTATTGTTTGGAGTATTGTGTTGGGAGCCCAGAGAAATATTTTGGGAAAACTAAGAATGGAAGATCGGCCATCTGGCCATGGCTTGGCAGTGTTGCTTCATTCCTTTATTCCTTCTTTAACCTGCTATTGGCTCACTTGTGGCAGGTAGTACAGCTGGAGGTACCCTGATAGCATCACTCAGACATCAGGTGCTCTGATGGTGTTAGGGGCACTGCATGCCTGTCTCAGACATACAGGGAGAGGACAGCTCAGACAGTTTTCTTTTAATTTCCTCCCTTCCCAACAAAAAACCTGGGGCCCTGTAGCTCCAGTTGTGCAGAACTGGGTTGGGACTCAGAGAACCCATTCATTTTATATCCGTGCACCAGCCACCATTCGAGTGAGTGGTTCTGCGTCATTCAAGGTGATGTTGAAACTCTAAAGCCTCTTCCTAAATCCCTGATGCCTCCTGTCTCTCTCCCTGAGATCTGATGTGTTGCAGACCTTGCATTTATGGAATTTGCCAGGCTGGAAGGTGCAGCCTTGCTGTTAGATCACATTTACAGATGGCTCATGCAAGACTTAAGCCCATATTATGTTTGTTCCTCTGTGATGCTTATATTTGTCTTGTACTTTGTCTGGGAATTTGGATTGTGTGTCTTGGCTGGGCTCTGTTGTATATGTGTAATCCCGGTTTCTTTGCTCTCCTGCAGGGACTTGCTAGGGAACAGGAAGTAAATGGAGTGTCTTGTAGAGACAACTTGTAGGGAGAGCAGACTGCCAGCCAAAAACCCATCCAGCTACAAAAGCAGCTGTTTCAGCCCAAAGAATATGTAAGCACAATTATTTTCTTAGCACCTCATCATGTTTCCTGCAGGAACTTGGGCTGTCAGACAGGTTTTCCATCCTGGTAGGCTGGGAAACACAGGGTGCTTATTTAGATTAGTTGGTGAATACTGCTTGGTGATCCCGTGGCTGAGGGGGCTGCATGTGGGTAAGGGGGGAGAAAAGGTTTCAAGGCATGGAAAGGGGAAGACTTGGGCCAAATCAATAATGGAGATTTGGAGTCAGATTTCAGCCTTTTTCCTGTGCCTGCTAATTCCAAACCCAAACTAGAGCAGGTTTGCTTTGCAGCTGGATCTGGGACGTGTGTGTGTGCACATGCCTCAGGCACAAGAGAAAGCAGGAATTTTCCTAGGCTGTGACGCACAGTCTACCTGGAGGACTGGCTTTGTCCTGGCTCTGGGCTGCAGGGACGAGTCCCAGCTGTCCAAGCATCAGTCCTGTCTGGAACCTCTCCTACACTGAGAAGTACCTGGAATTAATAAGAGGGAGTGTCATTTGGGAGAGACTAATTGGCACAGCAAGGGAGTGATCTGCTCCCTGTATCTCATGTACATATCCTACTGTCAGTTTTCTTATGGAAAAAAAATCCTCCAGATCTCGACAACAGACAGAAGGAAAATAGATTTGTTCTATCAACAACCCAGTTAAATGTGGGGGGCTGGTTCCCCTTTGTTCTTTGTTCCTCCACTGGCCTAGAGTGGGGAAATTCCTAGTCTTAACACTCAGACATGCCCTTTTTGCCAAGCCTCATCTTGCCCACATGACTTCTGTCGAGGCTGAGATTGGGAGAGGAAAGCCTGGCAGCTGTTTTTGTAAGACTGTGGCAATTCATTGCTGGTGTCCAAGGATCTGCTCAGAGCTGCTGCTTCGGGGAGTTGGTATGGAGCTGCAGGGACCTTCTGGCCAAGGTTATCCAATACAAGCAGCTCTGGCTCAATTTACAGCCCACAGTGTTAAGATAATGCCAATTGGTGCTGCTTGGCTGCACCAGATGCCTCCTTCATTGTGTCATTGGGGGGGGGACAGACTGTTCATGGTGCTGCTGTTACAAATATGTTTTCCTGCTGTAATTGAGAACAGCATCACTGTCCTGGAGATGGACAGTGGTACCACAGCTCACAGGGAGAGCTGGATTCTCCTTTTCTGCCTCTTTAGGCCCTTGCCAGGCCCATGGGACTCTAACTTACATTCTCAAAATTCTCTGTTTGCAGTTTGGTCCCAGCTGGCTCTGTTGGGCCCTGCATCAGCCTCCAGAAAGCCTGTGTCATGGGACAAGAGACCTTTCAGCTGGAGAAGCCAGCCTCAAGCTTGGCCCAGATTCTTAGGTAAGGGGTAAATGTGCTGTTGTTTCTCAAGCACAGCAGCAGGGGCAGGGTCATGGGTGGCAGCACAGCCACGTACTGCAGAGCTGCTGGGGGGAACGTGTGCTCACCCCTGCCCACATATGTCTCCCCTTGGGGAAGGGTTACAAAACTTTCTCTGCAACTTTGGTGGCACTTGCTGTCTTTTATTGGACTGCCTTCAATTCATAACTTTGGTCGATGATGGCAGTAATTCAACAGCAATGCTAAAAGTAGTCAACTGCTGCCAGCCTTGCTGAGTGGCTGCTTCAGGCCACCCTTTCAGAAAGCTCCAAAAACAGGGTGCTGGGGGGATGTTGCTTATCCTGAGAGGAGGTCTTATAGCTCTAAGCAAGCCTTAATTACAAAGCAGATGTTGCTTTTAGACTTGATTGTCTGAATTCAGTGGCACCCTTACACATGCAGCAGGATGCAGGATACTTTCCTTCCTGGCCAAAACTGTTGAATGTCATTTGCTGTGTCAGCCTAAAAGGCAGGGGTGAATTTCACTGGGAAAAGTGATGCCTGTGTGTGGATGAAAAACACATGAAAGCACAATGTGAGCCAGCAGCTAGAAATTAAAGTTAGATAAATGTAAGCTAGAAAAATAAGGTACATGGTTTTAACAGTGACTGATCAGCAACAGTTGAATAACTTGTGGCACCAATTACCAAGGGATGCAGTTGTGGTTTTATCACTTGAAACCTCTGAAGAAACTGTCTTGCTATCTCAGCCAGAAGAAATCTGGGACATCAGATGAAATCCAAGAACATTTTTATGCAGGAGACCAATATGAATATTCCTACTGCCTTCTTAAAATCTAGAAATATAAAAATAGTAATTTTAAAAGCCCTCAGTGTTGTAATCTAATATCAAAGCATCACAGCACTATGGATGTGTTGATCCTCTGGACAGCCAGTGAATTCCTCCAGGCTGACTAGGGGGTGATAAAATGCATCTCAACGTGCAGCTATGTAGTGCTGCTTCTACGTGCTGTTGAGTTGACCAAATGGTATTTGAGAAGTGCTGTGGGTCTCCAAGATCAATCCAACAGATTGTGAGATCAGGTTGACCTATGACACCCTCAGAGAAATGGAGAAATGTTGGAAGTCAAAGGTTTGGATAATAGGATGAGGAATTTAAAGCCCCGTGTCTGAGTCATAACTTTTTGTTTGGCCCTTCTGAGAAGGGGACCTTGTGGTTTTAGAAGAGCAGTAGTTTTGCTTTCGAAGTGTTCCCTTGGATTTCAAATGAAGGAAAAGTGATTGTAAAAGAGGAAAGTTTGTGTGTGTTTTCTTTTCTTTTGTAAAAGCCTTGTGAAAGTTCAAGTCAAATTCCCTTCTGAAGAACAGAGCCCAGTCAGAGGGGTGGAATATAATGTCTTCCCACCCCAAAAGTGGGAAAGCACCAAACCCCATCCCATTCTGCTGTGTATGACTTTCTGAGTTCAGATGTGGAAGCTCCCACAAAAGAAGCACTGGAGCAGTCTGGGACACTTCAGCCTGGAAAATAAATTATTTGGGGGAGAATGTGACAGAAACCTACAAAATCTGGAGCTGCATGAAGTGAATGGATAGGGACTGGCTGTTACTACCTTTTTCCATGCAGGGACTGGAGGCCAGCAAATGTGGACAGTGGGGTCAGATGTCAAATAATGAAGGGAGCTGGTTCTGGATGTACCAGGTTTTAGACCTGGAGAATTTCTCATCAAAGGGTGTTGTGGGTGCAAGGTGTATTCTTGTGTTCAAAGGAAGATAGTGGTATTTGAAAGCAAAATTTATTAGGGACCACTAAATAGACAAACACTCTAAGGCCAGAAAAGGTCTTGTCAGCTGAAAATGGTTGAAGGCTAAGTAAATAACTTGGCTTTGGGAAAGGAAGTACCACGTGTTTTTGTGCTGTTCTTCCTCTTTCCTAGGTGTCAACTCATAGTTTATGTTGGAGACAGGGTGGGCTAGGTGGATCCTTGGCGTGGACTCATATGGTTGATGCAGCCTTTCTGAGATACTTAAGCCTGGAGCAAACGTTGTTAATTTTTTTAGTCCCACAAAAGATGCATCAGCAAAAACAGAGCTTCCCAAGGATGACTGATCTCCTGATAAACCCTAAATTGTTTGCAGTCTCAGATTATTTCCTTAGTGCCCTCACTGACCATATAAGCAGTAAATGGGGAGTTCTCAGCTTGCTCAGGGAAGTATCCTCTAAGAAATGAGAACTTCTGGGGAGGAGTGAGGCTGCCATGCACAAGAGGGGCCATAAGACAAAGGGAAAGGCACTACAGTGGGAATTTGGAAGTGTAATGTTTGACAAGTTGTATTTTCTTGAGAAGTTTCAGCTGCCTACAAACTGATAGGTAGATGGAGAGAGCTGGGCAAGAGCTGGACTGGGCTGAGGTGGGAACTGGTGATGAAAAAGAAGCTCTCTGCTGGAAGGTGTGGGCATGTTTCATTGCCCTCTTTCCTCTTGAGCACAACCAACCCAGAGGAGCGATGCTGACTGCTGGTTTTCTCAGAATGGGAAGCCAGACTCTCTACTTTCCTCATATTGGTGTCAGCAGGTCTTACAACTCCTCGGAGGGGTTTTTGAGCACTGCTTAATGTCATCTCTAAATGGAACTTGTGTCAGGGAAATGCGTATTCCCAGAACTGTTTTTCTGAAAGTAAAACTGCAGGAGTTTTTCCTTTATTTTTCACTTCAAAAAGACTAACTTCATAAATCCTGTACCTGGCAGAACCTGCCCCTCCCTTTGCGATGGCTTGAGTGTGCTTTCGCTGCCGGATCTGCGTACACAGGGGATCAGAGAGCAGGTGACTTCAACTTAACCTTCCCTCTGAGCTTGAAGAACAGGCCAAGGCAATACAAAAGGGACCTTCCAAGAGACTTGTGCAGCTGCACAGCCCTTATACTGGCCCCATGATCTGTTTATCTTTTGCCTTCAAGGAAGAGAGTTAGGGGAAGCTCCCCCAAGTGGGATGGCTTAAAAGACTGTATCCTCTGCTGGGAAGTGCACGTGCTTTTTTCTTTATAAGCCATTAGATATATTTTTCCTCTCTCTCTCTTCCCCTGCTTCCCTGGCAGCAGGATCTCTGGCTGTTGCATGCTTTTCATTAAATCTTTCTGATTGTAAGCTTGTATGTTCTGACCCAGGGTCAGAGAGTACTGTGGCAGGGATACAGCTCAGCAACAGAATGGAAAGCTTTCACTGGTTTTGATTACTGGACATCACCAGTTACTGCAGAGTGCATTCTTGCCTGGGATCTGAAGGCTGAGTTAAATGTCACCCAGAAAGGAGCATTCCATGATGCTCCTGAAACACTGCACAACTCCTGAGTTATGAGGGAGCCTCTCTATATGCACAAGTTGTCTTGGCCAATTTCCAGCCTCTCTAATGCTACTGTCTCTCTTATCCCACATGTTCTGCTTTGGCAGTATCCACTGGAGGAGGTTATTTAACTTCCCTTGCTGATAGGAACAACTGCCACCGGTTGTGTTGTTGGGTTTAGGTTGTTTGTATCCAATGAAAGCCCCACACTTATCGACAAACTCAAATAACCAAGTGCTTACTCAGCTCTGCAACTCTGTTGTGAGAAGGTATAATCACTTCCTGCATCTTTGTTTGTCTTTGCCTCTGTGCTGCTGTGCTGATGCTCTGGGAGGTGCCCTGCTGCTCCTGCAGCTGCTTTTCCCTGCCCTGAGGCACATCAGCATGTGGGGAGGAAAAGCAGTTCCTGGTTATTGCTTCACCTTCTTTAGATGCCTAAGACACAGGCTGCTCTGTAATACAAAATATCATCCCTCTTATTTCCTAGGGAGGGGACAAGGTACCTTTATGCCTATTGTGAAGACTAAAAGGAACAGTGGCAAAATCCATCTGTAATCTCTGGGCTCCCAGGTATGAACATTTGTACTTAGATGGCATGGGATCTGTGGGCATCTCCTTTGCTGGCTGGCCATGACTCTGGGCTGCAGAGATGAAGTGTCAGGGCCCTGTGTGTAATTACCCTGATGAGCCTGTTATGGGGCCTCCACTCACTCTCCTGTCCAGGGGCTCAGGGGCTCCATTTAAACTCAGTCCATGACTTGCCATTGCTCCCTGAGCTGTGGTGTAGGTGTACCTGTCTCCCACTCTGTGCATCCATGCCCGTGCCTGGCTGTGGACCTTAGACTGGGACCCTGATCTGTGGACTGACTTCCCAGTTTGATGTCTGACCTGCCTAGTGACCACCAGACTGTGCCTGACTGTGGTTACTGTCACTGGAGCTGACTGACCTGCACTTTGAGTTCCTGCCTTGACCTGCCCTGTCACCACAAATGCTCTTGAACTCTGGGTCAGCCCTGACTGCCGTCCCCTGACTTGGCTGCTGGTCTCACTTATGTCCTGTGGGATGGGGCCCTGGCTGGCCAGCCCTGCCTTGCTGAATTATCCTCCTTGACTCCTCATCCTGTAGGGAACTGCCAGCCCTTCCTGATCCCTGAACCCTGAGAGGTCTCTGTGGAGAGGTGATTCTTTGGAAAGACTCATCTTGGTGTGAAACACTTCCTCAGCTAGCAGCCCAGCAAAACAAGAGCATGTGGCCTTGGGGATATCCTGTCTGCCCACTGGGGAAGGTGTCACTGTGCATCAAAGCTGTGCCTTCCTTCAAATCTCCAGTGTGGGAAAGGAGTTATCACCAGCTCATTAGTTGCAAAATTAATTAGCATTTCAGCAATGGGATGTGGTGTATTTCTTAACTCAGCAGGCTGGCCAGGCAGGAGCTTCTCTCCAACCTCAGAAAAGGATATATGGGGATGTGGGTTTGTTTCTTGTTTGTTTTTTAAGCTGCAAATAGTTTTAGTGTTTTAGTGTTTTCTGCTGTAATTAGTAATCTGCCCTGTACTGTGAGGCCTGCAACCTTCCAGGACAAAAAGAGAAACCATTCTTTTTCAGAATTCTTGCTAAACATATTCCCTGAAAAATATGAGGAACTTGTGATTGCTCACTTCTTAGAAGCAAAAATCATGATAGATGCATTTACAGAGCAGAAATAATATCAACAATAGACAGGGGGAAATGGCTCCTCTGAGAATAGGAGCCAGACTAAGGGAAGAAAAATGGTCAGATAAGTAAGTTTTATGAGAAGGGGGAGGAGAAAATGCCATGAAAGCAGGGGTGGTAAAGGAGGTGGGATGATCAAGAGGTGGGGAGCAGCTGCTGTGTCAAGAGCCCACCTGTGAAAGTGAAGCCTCCTCTCTGGTAAGGCTGCAAATCTCATGTATAAACTGAATTGTTGCAGCATCGTCCCATGGGAGGCCAGGCTCAGCTAAGCAAAGCCCTGTGTCCTGCCCTGGGGCAGCTGCCTCAAGGGAAGGAGCAGAGGTTTCCTTGGAGAGGCACTGCCACATCAGTCCACTCACTCGGTGTTCCTGCTTGTTTCCTCCCAAAGGGCCGCTAAATGCACAGGGACATTCAGCTGAGTGTGGCAGCTGCTGACAGCTGTTGCTGTCTCATGGGGATGGGACAGAGCTGTACAGAGGGGACTTGCCCTCCTAGAAAGGTCTGCACGGGGCTTGCAGTGCAAGAAACCTCCTCTCACCTGTGGTGTGTGTTTGTAATTCAGCACTGGTTTGTATTAATCCTTCCTGCTCCCCTCTCTTCGCTTGCTGAGCTTGTCTCAAGTTGATGGCAAATAAAACATAGCTTTCCTCTTTCTTGAAAGACTCCTAAATTCACATATGATTGCAGACAATGGAAGTTGAAAGCTCTTGCCAACCTTCAGAGATTTACAGCAAAATCCTCCCCCATGTGCTCTGTGCCTCAGAGGGTGGAGTATAAGGGGTGTTCTGGGGATGGCTGGGAGATGTGTCCCTGACTTTTTGGAGATCCCCTTTGTCACTGAAGGGTAAAGTGGGACAACTGTTGTTTCTGAGAGTTTCTGCTCTCTTGTTTCTTCCCAAATGAAGGGGTTTGGGTGACCCCAGCAGCCCCTGTTGTGTTTGCGTGCTGTAGTCCCAGAGGAGCTTTATTGGGTATACTACACACAGCTCACAGGGCACAGGTCCTTGTCGAAGTAATGATTCACACCATGTTCCTTTGAAGCTTTTCTGACTGTTGTGGAGACAAATCAAAGCTGAAGAATCTAATTGTTACAGAAATAAAAATTGTTTTTCCCACAGAGTCACAGAAGAGTGCTGTTGTGTTGCTTGAGATTCCGGACTGGATTAAACTGGACTGCTGAAACTGGGGAGATGTGAACAATTTGAATCAAAGCTGAAGAAAATGTTCCTGTGCTCCCTTGTGAAACATAATTCACTTACTCAGATAATGGGTGTTGTGACTTAATTATTGTAAAACCAGAATATGTTCTGCTCCTAAACTTAGTTTCCTTTTTTTTTGCATTTTGTCAGGGAGTTTCTTCCTTTGGAGATCTTCAATGTTGTCTATATTATTACTGTCACTATTCCATGTAAGGAAAATATAAAGAAACCCATCTGTGTCCTGATTATAACTAAGATCCTAAAATTATCCCTAGCTTACCTAAGTTGGGGCTTCTAATGTAGAGAATGCGTTGGAGCTGACCTGGTGTTGGGAAAGTAATTCCAGCTCTTCAGGCACTGCAGAACGCCTCTGTCAAGGCTTGTTCCTACAACCTGGACTGTCCACAGTGTCCTCATAGGGGAAAACAGAGGTTCTTAACATGTGTTTATTAACTTGTATGTGCCCTGCCAGGTCAAGGGGGACCCTCAGTTTCCTGTCACCTCTAAATTGATGTGCTAACAGCAGAGCTCTTGCATTATGAGATATCACCTCTCACCTGCTGACTGAAACCAAGAAAATGCCATTTCTTTTCCAACAGTTAAGAACTACTTAGATGTGATGTTCTCCTTTACTAGACCGTCCTGAGCCAGCATAGCAGGTGTTGGCCTTTGCAGGAAACTCTGCTCTGAGTTGGATGCTGCTCTAGGTGAACCCATTTCCCCTTGCTTCTCTTAACCAGATGGGTGGGGATGTGGTTCCCTCTGAGAACTCTGAATCAGATAAAGACACACAACACTTCTTCAGGGAGAGCTGGCTGTAGTAATGATCTCTTGCTTCCAATCGCATTTTAAATTTGATTTTGAGGCAAGCCTAGATTACCACCCAGGAGTTGTATATATTATCATTACTCAAAAATGTCTTTAGGGAACATTTTGTTCTGTAATGCTGATTTGCCAAACTTATCTGCACACCAGTTCACAGAACTTTCCATCCAAAACTGAGATGATTTGCTTTCAGATTGACCAAAGAGAGTATCAGCTGCAGAATTCTTCTGTGCTGGGGTCTCAAAATGAGATGCTGCTGCTACCTCCAAAGATCTACATTTTACATGTGTTGATCCAGAGTAATGGTAACCTTAACCTGCCCATCACCTACAACACTTGGGAGGGATTTCCACATAATCCTACCTCCCACATCACTGGAAGATCTGTGGGATAAGAATGCTTTCCCTCAGACACAGATTCTGACTTGTGCAAGAGGCAGGATTTGGATATGAAAAGCTTTTATGGCAAATCTTATATTCCCAGTTGGTCTGGTGTTGAAAGACTGCTACTCTTACATTAGATATCCCTTGACCTGCTGTGTTTTCCCTTCAATATATCCACCCATTTCATAAATTAAAAGTAGATACATGGTCAACTAATTGTTTCTTCAAAATACTTCTTATGGTGGATGCTTCGTTCCACGCATCGTGGATGCATGATAATAACACATTCATTAGGAGGGGAGCTGTGAATTAAGAGCTTTGTGGTGGCCACAAGCAGTTATTTTCTGCCTTATTTTATTCTGCATGATGCCATTAGCCTGATGCCTGTTATCTTCCTGGGATAAACTATAATCAGAAGATGGGGAGTAGGAATCCTCTCTTCTGATTTTATGTGAGCCTCAGCAAACTCTTCTGTCTCCTTTCTTGTAGTTGTGAAATAGGCAATTAGTAGAAACAACTTGCTTCTTGAGTCAGTGCACATGGCTTGACCTGGAGACTTGTGTGTCCTGAACTTCAGACAGCAATCCTTAGCTACAAGCCTGGATCTGTTATGGAAAACATTCACAGGTACCAATCCTCCAAAATGAGCTGCAGACACTTATGTGTCACTATGCTTTACAGCTCTTTCTTTTTGAAAGAAGTTGTCATCACTGATTAAAGATGTCTCTGAATTGAGGGATTTGTTTTAATACGGGAACCACATTTCCAAACAATAAGGAAAAGCAATTTTACACCTCTAGGAAGCTTGGCACAAAAAGTATAGCAGATGTTGCAAGATACTGTAGCTGGGAAGTGACAGTCAGACTTTTCCACAGTGTGCTCCAGGTAAGTTATCTGGAAGGTGTGACTGGAGGAATGATTAGCTGAGTGAAGACAGTCTTCCTTCCCACATTGCTGATACTGGTGCTTTGTTGCTCCCTTTCGCCTGTTCAGTACTAGAGGAAAGATGGGGCCAATGCTCTTTGCTGTCTGATAGAAGGTGAATTCTGCTAGCGCTGCAGAAATGTAGAAGTTAGGTCAGGGTGCTTTCCAGGGTTCTTGTGTTGCAAAGGAGTGGTCAGCACTCATGTGAGGTGGTGGCTCCCTCAGAACACGAGCAGGAACAGTCTGTGAGGCAAATACCTTGAAGTATGGAAAAAACCCTCTCATGAATAATGTTAAGATTGATAATGGGATTGAAAATTTAGTCTTCATCACGAGATATGAACTCTGGGTTGAAAATCTGCTGCTCCACAGACACAGAATGGCTGGTTGATCTCTATTCTTATCTATGAGATACGCTGTCAGTGTATGACTGACCTTCTCATGGCTTCTTCAGACAGCTGGATCAGCTTCTCTTCTGCTGGAGTGACCTATTATTTATCAGCTCATTATCAAAGGATTTACTAAAAGCTGACTCCAGAGGCTAAGAGGTCAGCTGGTCTTGGTCAAAGAACATCTGCACTTCATCCATTATCCCTAAGAGGTGAATTGGTGGTGGCATTTGGCCCTTGAAGTAACCTGAACATGTGAGAGGCAAGCTCGTCTCACCTGTGGGCTCGGGACACAAGTGAAGTGTGTAAATGGCTGTCTGCCATCATTTGGTTGATCCCAAGTAGGAAGTTAAGTGTTTGCTTGCTCATGGCTCCCATATCTTTGGCTACCCGACCCCTCTAGTGAACATAAATCTTGGTTCTGAGGTGGGACAGCAGGTCCCACTGGCCCAGCTGAGAGGCAGTGAAAAGAACCTCCTTACTCTGGTCTATAGACTCAATTTTCTTACCTCATCACCAAGAAATACTTGAGAAAAAGCTCAATAGCTCAGCCTTTCAAGCTGATTTCTGAAGCTTATGCTTAGTTGGACAGAAAGACTCGTGAGGTGAATGCATTCAGAAACAGTCCTGACAAAATGGAAGGCTGAAGCCTGTCAACTGCACAGCAAATTCAACAACTAAACAGCCCAGGTGATTACTGGAGAGAAGGAGCTGTGACTTGTTATCTAAAAGAAGGCAAATATTGGCTAAGGGCTGCTGCTATGAGACATTCATCTTCAACCAGACACGTGTTCAGAAAATTATGTTTGTTTCTGTCCTCCTCATCAGACATTTAATGAAAAATAATTACAATAGATTGATCCTCTTGAATGTTCTGAACTTATTATCCCAAACCTAAAACCCTTCAGGCACACTGCTACTGCTTTTCTCTTGTAAACAGGTCACATCTGAGCAGACTGAGCAGACACTCCTTTGGAGCTGAGTTTTGGCAGAAATAGTCATTCACATCCCAACCAGGGTGTCCTCCTGTGTGGGACAATCTCATTAATGTTAAGAAACTTCTGTAGTTTTGGACACTTGAAAGCTGAGCAAAATCTTCAGTTGATAGCTCCTGACATACTTGAGGTTGGTAAGAGGTTGCGAAAAAAGGGATTACATGTTATGAATTTGACAATCCTGTAAAAAATTGCAATTTTTGAGAGTTTTGCAGAGTAGAACTTGAATCTACAGTTTATTTTTTTTTCCCTGAAAAAGCTGATCTTTTATAAAAGACAAACTCTTTCACAGTAATTGATTTCTCTGGTCCCTCCTGGATGGGAAGGAACTACAGTATCCTGTGATGCTGAACAACATGTGCTAATGGAGCTTTTAATCCTTTATTTCCCTCTGTCCCACAAGAAATTTGTACCTGTTGAAGGGCTGAGTAGAGGACTGAAATGCTCCCTTTTGACATTGGGTAAGTCCACGGGAGCTATTGAAATGGAAATGAGATTCCCAAACCATCACCCACAGGAGGAAGAGAGGGAGCTTGATTGATTGTTTTTCGTTAAACAAGAAGAGAGAAATGGGCTGAAGTTCTGGTGCAGAGGAAAACGGGCAAAATGTCTTAAGGATTATGCTTGGTGCCTTGGCCATGGAGAGACACTCTGTTCTTTGGCAGCTGTCGGGTATTTTCCCAATGAAACACCATTGTGGGGGTATGGAAAAAAGGGTAAAAAAAGCACAAATAGGGATGAGACTTATAATTGGTAAGAAACCATGTTTCTGAGGACTTACTGCGAAAGACTGTCATCTGGTTATTGTGAAAGACTGAAGTGGTCTTATCTGTGCACCGGCCTTTAAAAACAATGATGCCGTGTCAAAATTCCCCCTGCATTTTTTTTCAGCGCAATTGTTTTCTTTTCATCAAGAGTTTTGGGAAGTAAGATGTTGTGGTTTTCATCTCTTAAAGCTGTACTGTTTGGAATGCAAATTGCTCAGGTCAGGGGTTTTTTTCCTGCAGCTTTTGTCAGAACGGCATTGCTCCTGTATATCACTTTTTATCTCTATTTTTCCCCCTGTTCTGAGATGCTCCCTTGCCATCAGTGCCCTCAGAAGCACCTGAGGGCCCTGTTTCTCTGCCCAGTCCCGAGATAAACCAGCCTGGGATTATGTGTCCAGTGAAATGGTCAGCCCTTGATCCTGGCCTCAGCATAATGTCTTTGCCAAAGAGTTCCCTGGTCTGAGAACTAAACACGTTTTTGCCTTTTAAGCCCAAGCAGCTCTGTCAGAATTAATTAGAAACGCAAACGTGTGCATGTTCTGGAGTGGGTTTTTTGCT
This sequence comes from Pseudopipra pipra, assembly GCF_036250125.1. Taxonomy (NCBI): domain Eukaryota; kingdom Metazoa; phylum Chordata; class Aves; order Passeriformes; family Pipridae; genus Pseudopipra; species Pseudopipra pipra. The sequence goes on from NC_087559.1 coordinate 15,402,848, forward strand.
GTTTCTTACTCAATGAATGTGCTAGGAAGTAGTTTTTATTGTAAAGCTGACTGTTCAAATTGAAAATTACACTTACATTTTTGCAAATAACCAGAAAGCATCGCTGAGGGCATCACTGGTGGTAACACACTCAGAGATAATTGTACTGTTGAATTATGTTAACAGAGTTTCAGGGAAAACTTAGATTAAACTACAACTCCCATGAGTTTGGGACAGGAAGTGCCCCTGGAAAACATCCATCATCTGAAACGTGCTTGTCTCCAGAGTTGCTTTTCTGTCCCTGGGTCGTCAGTATGTGAATGTTTTTTTTTCTTCCTCTGATTTAAGTGGAGAAAACCATCAGAACTTGTAAATTTTTGTTTCTAAAATGTGTTTTACCAACTCTGAGCAGGGGATTGCAGCCTAATGTCACTTTGACGGACTTGTGCCCTTAGTGAAACTGGTGGAAATGTGAGTGTGGAACGGGGAAAAAATGCTTCATCTTGAGCTGCCCCTTCCACAGGGCACTTCAGTTACCTCAAAGCCCTGAGATCAAACGGTCTGAAAGAGCAATCTGCAAGACAAGAGAGAGCTGGAGAAATGCAGAGCACTAATGGCTGGGAGTGCCGGAGGGAAAATCCATCCCACTGCCCTGGGAAGCCCAGCACTTGCACCCTGCAGAGGAAAGGGTAAAATGCAGCTTTCCTGGACAATGTCTTCTAGGGAAAATTCCTTCTTGGCCGAAAGGTCGGCACCAGGAGACAGGTGAGACATTCCTCAATCAGCCTTTGAGGAGGAAATTGAAAGCAGAGATAGGAACAAACTGTGGGCAAGTTGAATTGGTTTCATTATTCAATTAACTTTGCATCAGTGTGGGTGATGAAAGGACGGAGAGTTCTGATAATGGAGGGGACTATTACTTGGGAATCCTCTGGACTTTCAGGACTTTTTGATGACTTGCCTGATAAGAAGATTGTACTCAAATGAAGACGAGAATCATTGTAGGAGCCCTTCAAGTAAGTGCTGGGTTCAAGGAAAATGGCAACTAATGTTTGGAAAACAAGTTTCCCTAAGTTCCTAGGCCAACCTCACCTGGATTTCTCTGCTTGCCAACTACTGTTACTCTTAAAAATTTTACTCCTCAATTGAGTGGGGTCAACCTGGGGTTCCTTACAGGCTGCACCCACTCTCTAGTTTTAAAAACCACTGCACAGAATGCTGCCTGCCTTTCAGAGCAGTGACTAGGGAGAAGCAGTGACAGCAGATGGCTTAGGAGATGTGAGCCCAAGCATTGACCATGCCTGGCTTTGCCAGGGAGAAGGGGACAAACCATGTGTGGGTGAGCTGAGCTGAGCTGCTCTGCAAAATCTGGGGCAGACACCTTCACATCTTTCCTTGCCAGGGATTGCCTACCAGCACCGAGCTTTTGGCTGTAGATACCAGGAGAAAGAAGGATGCCGTGCGTGCTTTCAGTAATGGTAGGGAGGGTCAGGCTTCCCCTGCTCTCCTGTGTGGCGACCCAAAACCCACGTACATCTAAATAGGGCTGTCTGCAATGCATATGAATAGGGTACTTGGAGCCCTTAGCTTTGTAAATAACCACTTATGCAGGCTTTTGAAATGCAGGGATTCTCTCAGCACTGCTGTTATTCAGATTTTCCACCCTCCTCTTTGTTTCTTATGTTGCTCTGGTGCAGAACAACATAGAATTAGTAATAAAGCTGCGTTTGAAATAAAGCCTGGCATACAGACAGATGATTTCGTGGCCTCAGCCACCTGGTGTAAGGAGGGGTCGCTGTGGGTTGACTGGTCCGTCCCAGCGCGGGGATGCACTAATTGCTGTGGCAGGTGGTAACTGTTACCTCTGATTTGGTGGCTTGGGGAGCAGGGGAAGAACTTGGATCCGAGTCAGTCTGGGGAAGAAAGGCTCTCTGAAAGTAAGATAGAGATGTGCTGGTTAAACAGCTTTAGAGTTTCTTTGTTTGGGAAGCTCTGTCACTTTGCAAGCATGAGAAGGAGAGAGGAGGGAGAACACGCCTGACTTCTCATACGTGCGGTAAGTCTCTACTATTTTTATTTTTCTTCTGTCTCAGACTGATAGACCCTAAACAGTTTGGAGCTGTGGGCCTACGTGTGTCTTTAGAGGCTGTGGCCAAGCTGTGAAGGCATCTCTCAAGAGTATTTTTACTGAGAACTTGATAAGTAATGAGTTGAGACCTGCCTCGGGGCATGTGATGTTGTGCTGGGTGCTGTTTGGAAGCAGCATCACCCTGAGATCTCCTGAGTTAAAGGTGATTATGAATGAACAAGTGATCTGTTTTTTATTGACTCATTATTTGATCTGTATCTGGGGAAACAGCTCTACCTTCCCCTCCAGTTCTCAGCTCTTCCTCCAGTGTAATTCCATCTCTTTGGTGCTTGCCTTGGGACTTCTTGCCCTAGTTGTTCAAGTAATGGGTCTGTTGTTCCCGGCTTTTTGTTCCTGAGTGCCTGCCCAGGTTAATGGGAGATTAAAGCTTCTCTGACCATGCTTTTGTTTGAAGTGCTTCGGGAAACTACAATTTCGGCTCATGTACTTAGACTTGAAGACAGCGGTGTTGTATGTTGCTGGTGGAGAGGCAGCGAATGCTCCTGCCCAAACACATCACTAGTGGCTGGATCCCAACCTGTGAATTATTTGGGTACTTGTTTGCTCACAGGTCTGTAGGATTGTGAAAATCTGTCGGATAAGCTGTAAGGGAGTTGGAGTTTTCAAAATGCAAGAACTGAGAGCTGAAAAAGCTGTTGCCCTGTGGGGAAGTTTTGAGAAGGGGAAGTGAGCTATTTTTCCAGGTGACTTTTGGTCCTCTGCCTTTGTAAAGTGCTGGTACAAAGAAACTTGTAGAGGATAATAAGAGGGGCTGCCCAGTCAGCGGGGGAATTGCAGACTGAGGAGTCCCACTCTCATGGTACAAAAGTCCAGGAGCACTGGAGCAGGGCCAAGTAGGAGAGAAGCACAGTCTGTTAGTGGGGTCTGCTCATAGCTCTGAGGTCTGTTAAACCTGTGTCAAAACCCTGCAGCCAAAGGCGTTGACCAGGAAGCTCAGCAGCATGAGAGGAGTTTGTAGATGCCAAACAAGCAAATAAGGGGACTATCTCCAACACAAGTTGATTTAGCTGACAGATGATGACTCTTTGTGCCCATGGACAGGAGGTGGGATGAGACTGATTTTAATTGAAGTTCCTGGGACTGTTTGCTCAGCTGCCTTGTTTCAATGATAAATTACAGGATATTCTGAGAATATTGTATAGGCTTGAGTGTTGGTGGGTCAGTTGCAACAAAATGTCCCCAAAGTACTGGTGAGATGATGATTAAGCTTGTAATAAGCTAAGATGCCATGTGCTGTAGGTAGTGATCAACAACAAAAAGAAGCAGCAGGAGAAGAACGAGACAGGAAGAGCAATGCTTCTGGTGAAGAATATAAAATGGTATTTTGTGTTTTTGCAGAGCATGTGGAGCACGTGGGTGGTTTGACTGGAACATATTTAGAGTTCTGTCCCTGTCATGGCTGAGGGAGTGAGCGATGGGTGTTCCAGGGAGCTTGTTCCTCACAGGCATCTCTGCGTAACAGATACGTGTATGAGCCACCCTCAGCGTGTCCTCTGCTCCTAAAATGGGAACTCTTGTGCACTGCACGAGGTTCCAGGGCTTCATCAACACAAGCAGGAGAGAGAAAGATGATGCAGAACAGGGCTACAGTGCCCTAGGGAGACACAAGGTCTCCCTGCTTCTCAGTCACTGGTGCAAGGACCACTCTCCTTGGCCCAGCCCACCCCTTGGGGTTTACTGGTGTTTTAGGAGTTCCTTGAGTAGCCCTGAGCTGTTTTCATCCTCCCCTGCCATGTCGCGGATACCTCTGGCATGACTCTGAGTCAAACTGTGTCAGTCAGCTGGCTCAGGAGCACATGCAAAGCTCATTTAGGCTTTTACTGAAAAGATGCACAATTCCCTCAGCGCTTCTATAGATTTTCCACAGTATTTGGCTGCTTAGTCACAGAGTTATCTTTATGTTTTAAGAATAGATTTGACTAGGATCTCCTTGGCTGTACTGCAAAAGAAAGACTTTATTTGTCTTAGCACAAACACCTTGGTATAAATATCAGATGTGCCAGCAAGTATGTGTTTAATTAAACAGGCTCCTTAATAGGTTTCGTTATCATTTTAGTGCTTTGCACTTCAGCCATGTCTCTTACAGGACTGTTTAATGAATTTCTGAGGCTATCTGACAAGTAATGTTCTTTGCTTGCTTGTTATGTAAAATTCATTAATGTTTCCCTTTGCATAGGGTTTATTGAATCACAAATATTATGACTTAATTACCTTATTGCAATTTACGGGGTGGTGGATGCAGGTTTTTTATTTACTGATCTTATGCACAACTAACCTGTTTAAAATAAGCAAACAAATAGAAACTGAAGTTGTTTTGGTGTCCCTGCTGAGAAATGAAATACCTCCCTTTGACCCTCACCACCTGGGGACTTTTCCATAGCTTGCTAACCTTTACTTTTTTCCATAAAAAGGAAGAAAACCTGCTAGCAGTAAACAAAGCTTTAGTTTTAGGGGACTGGCAGGTCTCAATCAACCTCAAAGCTCTGAGCACAGAACTTTCAATATATGTTATCTTCTTACAAGCAGGTCCCTCTAGTATGTATTTCCTTTGAGTCTAACAGAAATATTCTGGTGGTAATTCTCTACCTGGTGCACTTGGCAGTACTTCCCTCACTAACTCTCAGAAAGGGACAGAAAAGTACCCCAGTTGTTTTTCCTATGCTTACAGAGGCAAAAGTGATAGTAGTAACTTGCCCAGAGCATGGAAGAAATCTGTGGCAGAGAAACAGGACTTTGCCAGAGATCTTAATGGCAGAATCATCCTTTTTTCCATCTTTATTGATTTTCGGATTACATCGTGCTCCCTTTCTGGGCTTTACCCTCATTATAACTTGAGTAAAGTTGAGCTGCTTCAGTGGTCTCTCTCTTTCCTTCCAGTCTCTTTCTCTTTCTACAGCTGCCTCGTTTACTCCTTGTTCTGTTTCCTGCTATGCAGTGCACTGAACTCCTTTGGAACTTAGTTGCTGCTGGTGAAGGCTGGACCTGTTTGGAAATTGTAGCCACAAAAGCCAGACTTTCCAGTGTAATCACGCCATTAAAGCCCCTGGGGGAATTTTTAAAGCTGACTTTATCTGACCTGCAGAGAGAAGTGCAGGGAGAGGCTGTTGCACCATTGTTCCTCCTGCTGATGACACAGGCTGGAATTGCTTCTCCTTGAACAGCTGCCTGTGGTGGGGTAAAGCTCGACTTTGTCATGTCCTAATCCCTTAGTCAAGACCACAGTGACCACACGAAGTCAGAGCAGCCCCGGGGCTGCTCCCTTGTTCTAACACGTGCCACCAGCAAATTGCTCAAAGAGATTAAATCTTTGACTGGACTGACCCAGCGTCTCAGCTTCAACCCAAAATGTAATCACTTGGCCTGGGAGCAGCCCAGTTGGATTTGGACTTTAGCAACATGAGCAACTACTTAGAAAATTCAGAGCCTTATTTCCTTACTTTGATACCCTTTATCCTTTCTTCTGTCATTTCATGTTCCAGCACATGACTGTACATTTTGCTGGAAATAGTCTCTGGGAGTTACAAATGTTCATGTAGTCTTATCTTCATTTTTGGATTAGAGGCATGGATTTTAAGTGAAGAGGAAGTTTTCTCATGCTGTAAGATTTTTCAAGATTTTCTTTTTCAGGATTTCCCTCTCAAACTGGAATGAGTTTTATTGTAGTTTTGTAGTTTCCTGGTAATTGAAAAACAAATCCCAACTGGTTGGCAGCAACAGAAAAGGCACATAAGGTATCCAAACTTTCTAAAACAAGAACAGTTCTGGCCTGTTTCAAGATGCCTCCCTCTCCCAAAATGTTAAACTGGGAGATTGCTGAAACTGCTCTGTTCCCATAGCTGGATTAGACCTCAGTGAATCAGAAATATGAGAAACCTTCTTGGGGAATTCCTGACAGGCTGTACCCTGGCATCACTTGCTGACTAAGCTGGGAGCTTCCTCAAATGCTATCACTGCGTAGGACAACAGGTCAAAGCCTTGGTGCTGTAATCCTGGAGCCCAGCTGTGGCTCACAACTTCGAGGATGGGAAAAGCCCTGTCCCCTTGTAAGTTCCTTTTATCCTCCAAATTCCCCAGAATGTGAAGGAACTCAACCCTCCAATCCTCGAGGGATGTTCCTGCCCAAGGAGAGGTGATCCGAGAATGGTGCAGGGAGAGCTCAGGGCAGCAGTGGTAAAACAGAAGGAAAAGTGTGAGATGCACTGGTGCAGCTGTGTCCAGCCTGCCCAGCTGCTGCCTTGTGTTGCTGACAGCTTGTAATAGTGTTCCAGTACTCATATAGGTGGTGGATCTGAGGTGAGAGCACCACTGAACCCTAGATTGCTGCTCTTCCAGGAATGTCGATGGATGCTGGGCTGCCTGAGAGTCTGGGGCACCAGGCAGGAGTTTGGGAGCCAAAACATGCACCTACAGCCTTCCAGACACTGAAGATCCTCTGGGCTCTAGGGTACAGACTGGCCATGAAGCTGCAGAGAGGACAGATGGAAAGCCTTTCCTAGAAAAGGCTGTGGGGTTTGTGTTGCTCAGGAGCTCACCAAAAGTCATTGGAATAAACCAGAGAGCAGCATTCATCCCGGGAGGCATTAGACACTGGGAGAGAGATATACTTTTGGGCTTTTAATTTAATTTGTCTCACGTGACACGTCTGCCTTTTCTCTATTTAGAGTTATCTTGTCCTGTTTGTACCTTTTTAGTGCTCTAATAAAACCCAGCCATGGGGCCAGAAGCCTTCAACTTCTGTCTTGGCTGCCTCCAAGACCAGATATGGCAATTCCACCTCCCAGTCTGATTCAACCCAGTCCCAAATAGCTTTTAACTGATGAAGAAACAGAGACAAAAGACTTGTCAAAGTTGCTCTGCTTGAGAGGAGCAGAGCTGGACAAGCACTTTGGTCATCAGGGTTCCAGCTCCCTGCCCAGCAGGCGGGTTTGCTGCCTGCAGTGCTCAATAACATATGTTAGTGTAGAGTCTGTTCTGCACATATTGATTTTGAGCAGTACTTTTTCTTCCAGGAAATCTGTATTTGGCTTTATAACTTCCTGGGAATAGTTTGTACATCGGAAAACCTCCTTCTGCCATATGGGAAGGAGCATTCTCTCTCATACTCTTTAAAATACATGCAAAAATTTTTTTATTAAATGAACTTCTAATAACTACAAAGTTTGGATTTTTCAGGGACTTTGATGCAGTAGGTGTGAAATTTGTGACATGGACTCTGAAATGTACCTGGTGAAGGAGCAGAGCCTGTCTGTCTGTCCCTGGTTTGGTCCGTGATCCAAGGCACAGAAACCACCCCTGTGATTTGGCACCAGAGCTGCTGGTGCAGCAGTGGCACGGGCTGATGTATTAAACCAGCCAGCAGACACTACTTTTCAGTAGATGGCTCAGGTCATCTTCCCATGTCCAGAGGCTGCAGCTGCCCTGTGCCATTGCCTTCATCCTTTCACTTCTTCCTGGTTTCCAAGGCCAGTCCTGCTTGGTTGAGCAATTCCCAAGAAGGGAATGGCCCAGATGATGAGCCTGTTGTTAACATTCATCTTATCAGCTCCCAGTTGCCTTCCACCCACAGCTGACTTTGCCCTGCGACCCTGATTTCTGGGTGTCTTTTTAGTGCAGCAAGCTAAATTCATCTGCGTGGAACAAGGATTGGAGGAGAAGCAAGACTTCAGCAGAAATCACTTTTTTTTCAGCTTCCCAGCAGTAACACCTCCTTGAATGGAGGCTCTTACCTCCTCAGCAAACAGTTTACACTGGCATACCTTGATGTTTGCAAAGAATGAGACTTGACAGAGGTCCTAAGGGTAAAGCAGGCTTGAGTAAAATGCTGTCAGTGTCACAAAATCCCTGCCCTTCTGAGGCTCTGTTGTTTTTACAAAACTGTTTGGATGTTGGTTGTGCAGTATTCTGGTGTTCCTTCTGTGTATGAGGGTCAAAGCAAAGCAGTTAAATGGCATTTTGCATCTCAAAACTGGAAATGTTACTTTTTCTGCAGGAGGCTTCAGGTGTAAACTTGCAAAAATTTGGAAACGTAGCTTGGTCATCCTTCATATTGGAAAAATATAGGGTTTTTTGTCTAAATCCAACCTGCAGTTTAGATTATTTGGGGCATTGTTCTGTGCTACTTAAAAACTTATATTGTTAGAAGCATTCAAGAAACTGAAACTAAGACTATAGATAAATGTTTGCCACATGTTTTTAGTTGAAAAATGTTTAAGTGGTTCTCACTTCAGTGGAAAACCCACAAAGCTGTTTGATAGTTTCTGCTGTATATCTATTAGAGGAAGGCCTTGATTCTTTCCCCCTTGACTGCTCTGGAGCTTTGTGAGGACTCAGATGAGAACATGAACAATATTATTTCTGCAGGGAGTATGTGAGCAGAAAAAAAAACAGTCTCTGAAGTCGGATTATGGATCAATGCCCCTTTTGGGCCCTTGCACATTTTGGACCCAGATTTGAGAGCTGAGTCTCTCTGAGGAGAATCTGGAAACTTGAAAAAGCCCTAGAAAGGGTTTTGAAGTCATAGAAGAATTGTGATTTTCTTACAATGGCATAATCCACCCATCCCCTACCAGATGCAGCAGTTGTTTGCTCAGTAACATGAACCACCCACCTGAAGCACAGAGTGGTGACAATACAACCTGTGCACTCGACTCTGCACCTGCTTTTGGGGGGGGATTGAGTGGCTTATTTGGGCTTTTGTTGAAGGAAAGAGAAGTGACCTCAGTACTGTCCACATTCTCCAGCTCCCATCTGCTGCCCTGGCTCCCGTCACCCGGGGTTCCTGCAGTGCTGGCTTCTGTCATCTTTCCAGGTTGAAAGAAAACCATGTCTGCTTGATTGGCTCCCCCTCAGAGCTGAGGCCACCGTGGTGGTGCTGTAAGGGAGGGCTCTGTGCCATGGCCCTTTTCAGCTCGCTGGCTGGCGTGCTGTGAGGAGCCCAGTGTTTTGTTTGTGAGAGAAATCCCTCTGGCATTCTGTGTTAGAGCTGGATTTACTGGAAACAGGTCCTTGATGAAAACCTTCCTTGAACAACAGTTTTCCCACCTACAGGCAGTGGTGGCTGGCACAGTCCAAAAGCTGTCAACAGCCATGTCTTTTGTAGATACCTGGCAGGGAGCATCCAGACCTGGAGAACAAGCCTTAACTCGATGCTGCTTTAACTGGGGACAATGCTGTGGGTCTGTGTATGAAAGAACAGGTGATGACCCAGCAAGTTCCCAGTCCTGCTCATTTTTAGTAGCTTCTCAGGGCTCTGTTTATGAGAGCATTTTTGGAAGAAGCTTGTGTTATAGAATGGCAGGTGTAGAGAGCTGAATTTGCAGACCCAGATCCTCACAGTCTCTAGGAGCAGAGAGTTCAGTTTCTGTGGAAATATGGAGGTGCTCCTTCAGTGCTGCTCTCGTTTTCACAATGGGTAGGGTTGGGGAGAGGCAGGGAATGCAGAGAAGATAATATGGCATTTTTGCCTTTTGTTTTTAACAGTCCTGTATAATTTTGGGGAAGTCTGTGGCTCTTGTTTGGTGATATTCCCACTTCCCATGCCAGCCAGCACTGGCAGCGCAGGTGTATGTCTGCATTCCTATTGACTCAGCTCCCTGTAAGTTCCTGGTGAAGACTTCAGTCTCTCCTCCTCTAATTGATGTGGTTTGCTCTGCTTTGATGGAGACTGTTTATGGACTAGACTGTGACTTTGGTCCCATCATGTTACTCATGTCTACACAGATGGGCACAGACAAACCTGAGCTTGTCTGCCTATGCAAAGATGAAGTTGAATATGAGCCAAACACCTCTTAGCATGGAGTCAGAGCAGAAGCAACTGCGTGCCAGGCTTGTACAGCTCTGCTCTCAACCCATGGAAGTACCTTCTGGAGCTGCAAAGATAGTTGCATACCCATTGCACATCATAGTTTCCTCCTGGGAGACTCTTGCTGTGAAGCTTCCCTGTTTTACAGTCATTTTTTCATTAAATCCTGCCTAAGAGTAAGCAAGTGTCTGGGATTTGCAGGTTTCTGGGCTCATGGCATGCTCAGGGGCAGCAGGAACAGGTGCCACATGATCTCTGCTCCTCAGGATAGCTGTTGGGGCTCAGGTGCCAAATGAGCACACTCTCTTGGAGCACATCCTTTGCTGCACAGTAAAACGTGGCATCTCCAGGGGGATAACCTTTGGTAGGTGAGAAGGAGACAGCCTTTGGGCTTAAGGTCTACCAAAGAAAGCAGAAAAGCCAGCTGTTGTTTTAGGTCAGGGTGGCTGTTCCAAACAGGTAATTCTGCACAGGGTTTATTAGTGCATTCATCCCCTTGAGCCAAGTGGGGGTAGGTTGGGATCCTAGCTTAAGGAAAACACTCTTTATACTGTAGTAACAGAGCTGAGAGACTTCTCCTTACCCCTCTGCCTGGTAACTGGGTTTTGGGTGATGAAACACAGATCCAAAATGCACAAATAAAGCACTGAGGTAGGAGATACGCAACAAATCCTGTCCAAGTGAATATCTGGGCCTGATGTCTGACTTTGATTGACTTGATCTTCTGAGCTGGGGCCTGGGTGACTTACCAGGGACTGACAGTACAGCACGGGCTGCCTGCTGAAGGGACAAAAGAGAAGGACCAACCCCTTGGTCTGGCAAGGAGATCCCCTGGGAAACATTGTGCCTCAGAAAATGCCAATTGTCTGAGGCAGAACGATTTCATGGGAAAATGTTGGTTTTGATGAATTTCAGTTGCTGAAAAATATTGGACGAAAATGTTTTGAAAACTGTTTGACCTTTTCTAAATGGCAAAGTTTCAATGTTTTTAGGTCCAAATGCTGCTTCATTTTGATAGCTAGCATTAATTGAAGGTTAAAAAAAATGTTGGAACTGAAATGAAATTCCTGAAAATGAATCGAAACAAAATGTTCTCTTCCTCTTTTCCTCCCCCAGTGTTCTTATTTCTGGAGAAATTGTGAGATTTTTTTGCCTTTTTAGTTTCTCTGAACTGGGATATTTAAAACCCCACAAATTGTTGTGGGAGGGCATCCCATCCGGCTCGCTATGCACCTTCTCCAGTGTAGCTGTTAGTGTTAAAGTGGTTTTGTTTTATTTTGTGCTGGAGCTACAGGCATTTTTCAGACATTCCAAAGGGAGTGTTTCCAGCTTTGCAAAGGGACTGGGGTGCAGCCTGTCCCTGCAACTCTCCTCTGCCCAGCACTGTCTTTTGGCTTCCTGGCAAGTCTTGCATCTCCCTATCCGAAAGAAAAGAGTGTGAGCAGTGTGCTGTGATTTGTGCTGTGGCTAAGTGACAAACACACTGTGTTTATTAAACTAATACTCTGGGAAAGCATGAAATGATCACTTTAAACGCACCAGGGCTAAAAGCAGCCAGTTGTGTGTACAAGTCAGGAGCCAGGGCTCGTGTCAGAACATAGGGAATACGAGGTAAATAGGACTGTGCAGCAGGGGATGCTTTAAAAGCCTCACCAGGCAAATGCTGCTCACAGGTCCAGAGCTACAGGCAGCAATAATGTCATCTGGCTAAAGTGGCTTGAGCAAAAGCCTGTGCATATATGACATTTGCACTTATCAGACATCTTACAGACAAGGGAAGGAACTGGGGTGGAGAGAGCAGCAGGGCCTGAAGCTGCAAGTTTCATCCTCTCTAGCTCTGCTTTGGAGTGAAAGTGCACCTTTCCACCTCCTTTTCTAAATGGAAAGGATTAATATAAGATCTGTCATGTGGGGTGTGACAGGAAGAAGATGTGAAGAGCTTTCATTGCTCCTCTTTTAGTTTTGCTGTCTCTGCCTTGTCCATCAGCTGGTGAGTCACTTCGCTGTAGGTGAGTGGTGATTTCTGACTTCCATGTGTTGCTGAACTGACTCCTTGACTGGGGTGCATTTTTTCTCCTTTTGAAGTGGTCTGACAGTTTTATTGCACTTCTTGGTGTCTCCACAGTTGGAACAAAAGTTTGCTCTTCAATCATCTTCATATATCATGTAGGTGCCAGTTTGGATTTTGGACTTGCACAAAGGTCATAGAGTTCAGTTTTGCCTTCTAGAGATGTTCTTGACGTGAAAAAGTAATAGTGCCTCCCCTCTTGGTCCATTTAAGTTTGCAGAAAGACTCTCATATCAGTAGGTGCAGTGGCCTTATGAGTTTTGAAGTCATAATCTCCAGGGAAATTGCTTCAAAGTAATATGTAGTAATGGTAAAATGATGTCCTTGATACCAAGAGTGCTTCTAAAATCCCCCCAAGAAGGCAGCATGGGTAAGATCCAGTCTGCAAGCAGTCTGGGGACTGATGTGTGGTGGGGTGTAATGTTCCTATAAATAGCAAATACTGATTTCAGGTTGCTGGCAGTATTGGTTTTATTTTGGTCATTGCTCTATTTCTGAAATGTGGAGCAGTTTGAAAATCCCTGTCAAGCTGATTTGCCCAAAAAGGGGTCCTGTAAGATAGCCAGTAATTGGACCTGCATCCTTTCCCTTTCTCTAATAGCAAAGCCCTTTCTTCTTTGTTTCCCTGTTGGTGTTGACAGAAATACCAAATATGAAGAGGTTGCAATGTAAGCAAACAATTTTTAGCAGAATATTTAGAAACAAAGCAGTGGCAAACAACAACAGAATTGTTCTGCTGTTGAATTATCCAGTGCTTTAGTGTGTCCATCGATTTCCAACATATTTTTCTGCTGTGGGCATTGGCTTGAAGAACTGGAATCCACTTTTCCTCAGTTATCGTGCCCAGGACGTGACTGTTACCATAAGAAAGGGATAGAAACTGAGATTCTGAGAAACAAAGTCTTTGGTTTTTGAGGGGCTCTTCAAATAATTTCAAAACATCTTATGGGATTTTACAACTGTAGCATTTTTGCTTTCATTTTGGATTCAAAGGAGTCCTCAGACTTAAGGTTTAAAAACCCACTCACCAATCTATTTTTCTATCAGATTGTCAGGTTCCACCAAAACTTCTCTGTTTTCCATGTTAATTTTGAGCTGCTGTACTAACTGGTCAGAAAATCTTGTCAAGGGTTTCAACTGGGTACAAGAGTGAAAGCTGGGATTTTTTTCAGGCTTGGAAGTTTCACAGTGTTTTGGAGAGCACTGCAGAATTTGAGCTGTAAATTGAAAGGCTGAGGGGTGCACGTGTGTAAAATAAGCTGGGCAATCACAGACCTGCAACATAATCCACCTCTTTGCATTTTCATGTTCCCTAAATGTGTTTACAGTCAAGAAAAATAGTAGTTTTTCCATGGACACACAACTCTTGGAGTTATTTCTTGGCTTTTCTATCATCAGTACATCTCTTTCTGCAGATGTAATTCTGCTTATGAGATTTCCATGGACAAATAATATCCTCTCTTTTCTGGGACTTTGGAAAGCAACAAGGAAAGCCAAACCAATCTTGTCCCCCTGTTGAGGTTCACTTTGAAGAATGATTGCCTTGTGGTTTCTTTAGGGCACAGCTTCAAGTTTGGAAGCAAATGCAAAGCGAGGAGATCCTGGCCAGCAATTCCACCTGCCAGCAGGGTGCATTTCTTAGGGTTTACTGCCCGAGTGCCCAGAACTCTCTCTGCAAGACACTAACGAAGCAATTAATGGAAAGGGCTTGTAGATGCCCCCATAGAGGATAGCTGGTCTCCTTTTCACATAAAACTCAGCATCCAGGGTGACCTTATGCCACTGGCCTTCTAGGGAGACTCCTCAGAAGTCCCAAAGCACCTGGACTTTGGGTGATTATCCTTTCCTGCCTGTTGTAAAGTGCATCAGAAGTGTGACCTGTCTAGTAATGTTCATTACCACTAGTTTAGTACTGGCACCTCTGCAGGCAGTGCTTGCCAGGGGTATGGCAGCTGGATCTGGTAGAGCAGCAGTTCCCTTTTAATGGGAAGAGATTGCTGGTTTGGTTGCTTTGAGTGGCTCTCTTTGAAATACTGTCTCCAAAATCAAGGAAGAGGAGAAAGCTGCCTGCTGCAGCTGCACTTGGAGATCCGTCATAGAATGGTTTGGGTTGGAAGGGACCTTCAAGATCATCAAGTTCCAAACCTCTGCCATGGGCAAAGACACCTTCCACAAAACCAGGCTGCTCAGAGCCCCATCCAGCCTGGCCTTGAACACTTCCAGGGATGTGGCATCCACAGCTTCTCTGGGAAACCTGTGCCAGGGCGTCACCACCCCCGCAGGGAAGAATTTCTTTCTGATATCTAATCTAAACCTGCCCTCTTTCCGTTTAAATCCTCCAAACGGGGAACTGTCCCAGGTCTGTCAGCAGCTCTGGCTCTGGTAGGAAAGCAGAAGTCCCAAGCAACGTGGTCTCATGGGGCATCAGAACATCTTCAGTCCTGTCACAGGGTTTAGTTAAGTGACTAGTTGAGTTTTTACAGAGCTGCTGCCTGGAAGGAAAGGAAGTCACAGATGAGAACAGAGGCTGAAGTTGCTGAAGGGTAATGTCAGCTGGGTGTCAGAGTATGGGACTGGGGTGGGCACGTACCATATCTGCACAAGGCTTTACCAGAGCCCAAAAGCTGTGCCTGTGTGTTGTCTGCCAGCAGTGCTGGAGTCTTTTGTGACACCTCTGTGTGTGCCTGAGTGAGCCCTGGTGAGAGGGTGATTAGGAAGGGTGACCTGGCACAGACATCACAGTGTGCCTCCTTCATAATCTTCCCTGTGCTGATGCAAGCTGAAGTTCAAAACTTGCCACCTAGGAATTTGCTCCTGTGTCTCCTTTCTAACGTGGGCTGCAAAGGATCTGGCAATAGAAAATGGTGGTTTTCCCATGGAAAAACTGCAAGATAAAGGTGGTTGCTTGTTTTCTCATCTCTAACTGTATTGACTCTTTCCTATCCTGTCCCCATTCCATCTTTCCTATCCTGTCCCCATTCCAGGCCAAACCACAATTTTAAAAACTCTTTGGTCATGGTATCGGTAAAGACAAACGGATAAAGAATTTTAAAATCCTGGTGCTTTTAAAAGGGAAGGTTATCTGAGGCATGGGTTAAGGTGCTTGAAGATGTGGCAGTAATAATTGTGCAATGGGAATCCAAGGAAGCTCTCTCCCAGATGAATTACAGGATGAGTAAGAGCAGCTTACCTGCCCAAGTCCTCCCTGGGGCTCTGGTGGGGCCTGGTACATCTCCCTCCTTCCTGTCTGAATTTGCAGCATGACTCCTGTGTTATTGTTTCACAGGCCTCTGCCTGAAGCTGACTCTGTGCCCTTGGGCCATTTGTGCCTTCCCTGCAATCTGTGACCATTGGGTTCACAGGTCCTGGATGAAACCAAGGCTCAGACTGGCCCAGTGGTGCTTCCTTAATGGTTCCCAAGGCCTGGAATGAAACTGCTGTGCTTTGGTGCAGCCTCTGTACCTGGGGGCTGCAGTGATGGTGGAAGACAAGACATATATGGAAGGAAAAACCCAAGGATGGGAAGCACAAAAGGTTAATGTGCTGGTGCAACAGGCAGGCCCAGGGAGGGGGAGTGACGGGAAAGGGTTTGCAGATGCAGCTCTTCTGTGCTCTTATCTCCCACCCTGGCAGGCGACACAGCTCTTTGGGAACTGGCCCAAAGCTTTAATGAAGGCAGGCAGGAGGCTGTGTGTTCCTGGCTCTCAGGGGGCCCTTTGTCTCTCAAGGCTATCGGCTTCCTCTGAGGAGACACATCATCACCCAGCTCCAAGCTGGATAAGAGCTTTTGAAGTTTTCTGTTTGATATGCGTCACTGCCTCCGTCACACAACACAAGACCTTCTCTGGTTTTATCCTTTCCCTGCTGCAGTTTCACCCACCTGGTATCGCCACCAGAGATAAAACAGAGCCGAACCCGCGTGTGCCTCCAAATAACTGGAGTCTGGGGAATGCTGTTTCCTAGAGAGAGCAATTAGCACCTTTAGAAGGTCTTAGCAGGAGTGAAGATGAGTCTCTCCCTCCTATGCACAGTCTGAACTTTATTTAATTTAACCAGCTTGCTGATGGTCATATCTCTTCTGCTGAGATCTGGCTGCTGGGCAGTGCTTTCTGGGGCTGACCCAACCCCAGTGGTGGTGGGGGGCTTTCCCCAGGTGGGCACAGACAGGTCTGCCCAGCTCTGCCCTGAGCTCAAGCACTGCTCTGAGGTCATCTCTGGTGACCACACAGCCCCCACGATGACAATAGTGCCAACTGTAGTAAAGTATTTGCTGTTTAAGTTCAGGCTTTGGTCACTAATGCCTAGTAAAGCCATACAAACAGAAAACAATTCAGGCTTTCAGGGGTGTTGTTAAATGTTTAGGGAGGGGGATTTCTGGTTTCTCCACCAGTGGCAGGAGGCTGCTCAGAACTTGTTCACTGGAGTGATGAGCAGGTAGCTAACAGTTTATATTTTCTTTCTCCAGAAGGCACATGGCTCCTGCTAATGGAACAGTAAAGGTAGCTGGCAGTGTAGTACACAAATGTTCTAGGGGGGATGACCTAACCTGGTGACTCGTGAGCCAGGATGTATGAGAAGCTAGTGTCCTGGTGACACCAGGGTGCTTGAGAGTTAATGTTTGACTGACCTGTGTGTCAGGTGACCTCTTGCAGTTTAGAAGTCCAGTCATGCATGGAGTCAACCAAAGGAAGAAGTCATATGAAGGGGTGGGGTGAGGTACTTGGCCAACAGGCAAAGCAAATAAATGATGTATGAGAGTTAAAACAACACTTCAGGTTATAACCAGAAGGGAAGCTCAGCTGAGAAGCTGTCTCCAGTCTCTGATTGTCTTGGTCTTTCTAATTGAGGAAATTGTGAGCACAATGAACTGTGCAAGATCAATAATAAAACACATTCACCTTGGATCTTGCTATTTCTGCTGTGCAAGCAAACAGTATTTCACATGACTGGTGAGAAGGAAAAGCTAATTAAAGAGCTGTTATTTAATTGGCCTAGGTTCATCTTTATCTAATAGTCAACAGCAGACAAGTGAGTCTGAAAAGAAAAACTCTGGAGGGATGAAGTGCCTTGACCAAGATTGAAATAAACCCAGGCTTGAAATCAGCTCTTGTAATTCCCAGCAGAAGGAGCCTGCCCAGCTGACTGAAAAAATCTCTTGCTTGAGTTGCTGGGAGAGATCCTCAGCTCAGAGCGAATACAAATGCCTCATTTTAAAGAGATTACTTCTGTAAAGCTTGTCTTGGTGCTTATATACCCACATGAGCAGTGGTGGCTTGGAGGGGAGTGTAGCAAACCAAACTGAGGGGAGATGCAGGCGTGCATAGGCAAAGAGCCTGGACAGTTAAATTCCAGCAAGAGGATTGTGTTGAGCTGCTGGGATGTGCTCAGCAGCATTTTTGTTCATTGTGAGGGTGGGAGGTGAACCTATCCTGGGAGATGCAAGGCATTCAAATGGGTTGAGGGCTGTCTTCTGTGGGTGTTGGTACCTCTGCTCAAAGCACCACATTTCTGCAGGTTTCTCCCTAAGCTTTCCTCTTTTGGGAAGCTCAGCCTCTGAAAGTCCCTCCACACTGTGGTTTTAGGATCAGGACTTACAGATGCTTGAAGTGCAACAGGGATGTCATTCCTGAGCAGCATCTGAACTCTGTAGGATACAGGCAAGGTAAAAACATATGGATAGTGCTTTAATGGCTCCTGTGTGTGTGTGCAAATAAAGTGAGGGACCTAACTCATCCCTGTCACCCCTTTTTAAGGGATGGTACTGGCCAGATAAGCTGATGTCAGGAATGCCACTGACAGTCTCCCCTGCTGCTTCCCATTCAAAACTAGGGAAGCTCACAGGACAAAACCTGGGGAGAAACTAGGCTTCAGCTGCTGGATAGAAACACAGTTCAGTGTCATGGCTTGGCATCTTCTGGCTTGCTTAGAAAGAAAAGTGATGTCTCTGGGAACAGGCACTGATCTGTATTGTCTGTAGCTCAGCTGAACATGCCCCTGCAGCTGACAGGGCACCCAGAGCAGTGTGTGTTAGCAGTGTTGCTGTTGGGGCTGAGGCGAGATTGGCTCCTTGTCCATGTCCTACAAGGACATCTGTGACTGACTGACACCTGACATAATTCCTCTCATACCCACTTGTCACCTGAAATCCTCTTGCCACGTGACACTGGTACCTTCAGAGGAGACACTGCTTTCCTGAGGAGGAGGCTTTGGGTCAGTAGATCCTGCCAGGGCTGTTTCTGGGAGAGCGTTTACCACACACCTCCAGGGCTGACAGCTCAGCCCCTCTGACAAACTTTTGCCTGAGATTTAAGAGACAAAAATACTGTGTTTGTTACAAATGATTGCCCCTGTCCTCTTCAGTCCATATCATTTTCCAGTCTGACACAGTCAAGTTATCGAATCAGAGCTTCCAGAGGCTGGATTTATTTTATTTGTGACCAGGCAGTCCTGGAGACACAAGCTGCCAAGTATCTGTCAATAATCAACCAGAGGATATCTTATCTTTTTTTTTTTTCCTTGGCTAAACACATTGTAAAGGCTAACACACCATGAATAATAGATAGTCATAAAAAAAACACATCCCCTGTAAATCTGTCCCAGCTGTTACTGGGCTGAATTTATGACAGCAATATTTAATCAACTGTTTTCAAGAAGAGGGTTACAAAAACACTGTGCTAAAAGTTTTGGGTCTAGCAAGAGTTCTCTGTTTTCTGGCCTGTAAGAGTCCAGGAAATGGAGAAATGTGGGAGGTGATGTGGACAGAGACTTGGGGGCTTTGTTTTTGTTTTAATCCACAGCCATGCTGGTGTGCTGAATAACCTGAGACAACCAACAGGGAATGGATTTGCAATCTCTGTGTTTTGTGGAGTGTCTGTCTGGTAAAAACAATGCTTGAGAAGTCTGATTCTGCTCTCATTAACCTTCATCTCTTGCTTTTCAGGTGTTTGTTTTCTCTGTGTTATGAGATGCAGGTAACTTTTCAGCTGTGGTGGTTGAGATGTTAACTGTTGCACCTTTCCCTGGTATCTACCCCCGCATTAAGGGAATCTGAATTTTCAGTGTGAATTTGGACTTGAGTTCAGCTTTCTGGTCATCTTTGTGTTGTCAGGCCTCATCCAACTGCCTACTGGAGGCCTAGATTTTTAGCCATTTTCCCTGTCCTCTGGACTCTTCACATGCTGCCTGTTTCAGAGGTCTGGCAAATCACAGGTCAGAACTTTTCCACCCTCAGAATATCTTTTGTAAAAATAGTAGTTTGAATAAATGAATAGAAACTTTCATTTGCATTCTGGTGTTTGAGACTTCAGGATCCATTTGTTAAGTGATCCTCTGTGCAGCAGTGATGGCTGCTATGTTTTCATAGCAACAGGGCTCCAAGAAAAAGTTAATACTGCAAGGATCCTGGTGAAAGACTGAGAATCCGGAATTGTCTCATTCAGAAAAGTTTTCATTGTGATCATGTCATGTCAAAGTAGGACTGTGTGTTCAGATTTAGGCTGACAAATGTTTCTTCACACTGCTTAAGGAACTTGTTCCAAGTGTCTGAAATGCCTCTCCAGAGCCACAAGCTTAGTGGAATCCAGCATTATAGGAAGTCATCAAAATGATTTCTGCATCCAAGCAACTCTTGGTACAAATAACATGCAAGTTCAGATAAGGGTAATCAAATCGTGTGCCGCAGGTTGTACGATGATATCTGCAGGGGTTGGGAAAGCTCTGCTTCCCAGTGCTCCCCAGTGCTCACCACTGGGGCTGGCAAGTGGCCAGGCTTTGCCATTGATTTGCCTGTCAAACTATTAGGGCAGCAAAGTTCCATTCAGTGTTAATAACAGCAATGAAATCCATTGCTCAGCTGTTTTCTTTTGCTTTCTTAAGAGCACTGTGCTTGAAGGTGGCCAAGAGCAGCAGGTTATAGAATGCAATCTGTTCTTCTGAACTTTCTACTCTTAGCCCTTTGGTGTTTTGAAAGCCTCTGGAGATGATTTAGGCTTCCCAAAAGTGCAGTTCCTATGGGTGCACGAGCCTTTTCAGTCCTTGACTCAGGCCTGTGGTTTTATGGGAGAGGATCTTTCCTGCTGGGGTGTGCCAGCCGGTGTGGTATTTGACTAACAGTGAATTAATGCCATGCCCTGGAGAAAAGGCTGCTGAAACAAGCTGTCAGGTCAGGCTAAGGCTTCCTGTCATCTGAGGGGATCCGGGCAAAGTCTGCAGCCACCAAATAGCAGATTTACACGCAGTGCTGCTGCAGCTGCAGTAAATCTAATGTCAGTTGTAACATGCCAGAGGAAAAGCTTTTCAGGCATGTTGCAAGGATGGCTCTCAGTGTGGCAGAGCAGCTAGCTCTGGTCCCAGACAAACATTAAGAACGGCAGAAATACTCAGAAATTAAAAAGAACTTCGTGGGGGCAAGTTGCACCAAGATGTTTTTTTGGGCTGGGATTCAGGAGGGAGGTGGGTTTCTTACCAGATTTACTGGTGCTTAGCTTGGTACTGTTGTTGGTTTGTTGTTTTGTTCGTGTTTTTATTTTTTCCCTCTCCAAATGTGTTGTGTATGCTTTCTGAATACTGCACTTAGGCTTTTAAACAGAGGTGAAGGTTCGAATATTGATTCAGTTTCAAAATGTAGGTAAAAAATGGCCATTCCTCCCTTTTCCATCTCTAACAGCTTGCTTACGACACTGTTAGCTGGAATATGTTGCAGTGCTGTAGACCTCTGCACCTTGGACTTTCAGGTGTGTTTTGCTGATCCCATTGCCCCCCAGCACAGGCCATTAGCAGGAATTTCATTTCAAGGGAAGGGAGAAACTCATATCTCCCCTAACACAGGAAAGGTACAAGTGCTGTGAGATTTGAGCCTCTTGGCTTCGTGACTTTTTTATTGCTGGCTTCATGATTCACGGGTTCTGATCGAACCAATTTCCAGCAATAAACAGCAGGGAGGCAAAAAAATGTGTGTCATGTAGATAATACAATGAGTGAAGGGACCAATGACCTTGAGAGGAGGGTGAGCCAGTCCTGTTGCAAAAGAGATGGCTCATCCTGTTGTGTAGCGTGGCACTGCCAGGAACCCAGGGCAGAGAGAGATGGGAGAAAGCACAGAAGGGAGACAGGAGGAAGAACCACAGGCTCTGGTTCATGCAAGCATGAACCCTGCTCCTGCCTCTGTGCCATGGGCCACCTGACGTGGGCACATCGGAGAGCAGGAGGATGGACACGTCCCACACATGTTGGCAGTGGGTCTGAGCGTGGGCACGAGATATTTTGGTTTACAGCCTGTGAGGTCCTGCCAGTTTCTCAGTGCCTCTACCTCGCGATTTTGGGGCCCAGCTTGCTGTGCAGCAGCAGTGCAGCTGTCACACACTCCTTTGCCCGACGAGCCCAGGCCATCAGAAAGCAGGCAGTGAAAGCAAATGTGAAGCTGAACTTTCACTTCATGGGTTCAGCAGAATTTGACTCAGCTTGTAGATAGAAATGATGAGCAAAGCAATCTTGGTACAGCAGAATAGCTGCATGGATTTGGGTTGTTGGGTGGATGTTCCTTGTGATTAGAGGCTTTATCTCCAATTGCATTGATTTTGCCCTCTGTTCTTCCTTATGGTGCCTATTTCATCTCTCTGATGGAAGATATCCTCAGCTGAAAAGATGAAATGGCCAGCCTGGGTGGTGCCTTCACCTCCCACAGGCTCGTGTGAGCTGGTTTCCTCAGGTAGAACCTTTTCCAGCAGCTCACAGGTCCAGGGCAGCTCTTGGAGCTGGGCCCTGCTCCCTTTTACACTCAGGGTTCCACGTAGTCACTTGCTTTTCTCGTCCCTCTGCATGACATGCTATCGTGAGACATCTTATCAACATTAGCACTGCCTTGAAGAGAGCTAATTTATGTGATAAGGCCTTATTGCTCATTTCTCAATCTGTACCAGCACTGCCTGCTCAAAAATAAGATTATGGTGATCAAAAACCCTGCAGGACAGTCACCTTGAATAGTGTTGTGCTCCTGAAAATGGTGTACGTGACACAAATCTTTATCAGGATGTCATTTAACAGGGAAAGAAGCTATTGTACTTCTACCAGCTTATACTGGGTATTTAACATTTTTATTGTGTGGAGTTTATTATTTTAATGGATCACCATGATTATGCAGCTGCACTGTTCAGCAATAAAGAGAGGGATGTTGCCTGGCTAAGTCCACTGGCCCTGGGTGAAGTCTCAGTGGTGGTTGTAACCACCAGCAGTGCTAAAGCAGCACCGCTGTGGCTGCCTGCTGTATAAGGGGCTGAGCTCGGTGGGAAAAGCTGGCAGGTTGTCCTGAAACAGCAAGCTTCAGA
The DNA here is from genome assembly GCF_036250125.1 of Pseudopipra pipra. NCBI lineage: Eukaryota > Metazoa > Chordata > Aves > Passeriformes > Pipridae > Pseudopipra > Pseudopipra pipra. The sequence continues at coordinate 15,425,167 of NC_087559.1, forward strand.
ACTTTAATGGTAGCTGGTTTGTTTTTATGAACAAGCCAAATCTCTCTAGCTCCTCTTTATAAACAAGTGGTTTAATTAGGCAGTCTATTTATGGTGAGATGTGTATCTAAAGTGAAGGGCATTTCTTCATCGCCTTCCACTTTTCTAATGATAAGCACAGCTACAATAAATTGCCTACCTTGGGAGAAGTATCTCCATAGATTTTTTGGTTTGATATGGAGGGTGCCCTTAAACTTTGCTTAACTTAACCTTGTGTTGTTAATTTTTCCCACCTGCAAAATGGACACAAAAAAAGGAGGGGGGGGAAGCAAAAAGTTAATTTCTCAGTTGCTGTGAACTGGCATAACTCTTAAAAAGACAACATATTTAATGTCTGGTTGTTAGTAGCAAGTGATTTATTTGTGGGCATATTAACCTGACACAGATACATTGGTCAGCTGTGTAGTCTGTGCTTTGGATTTGGGGTTTTCAGCAGTGGAGCAAATGATCTGCTAAGGGGAAATGTTGGGATCACTGGAGGCTCTCGAGGAACAGATTAGGTAGACATCGGTCTGGAAAGATGCAGCTGTAATTGATCTAGCCTGGGCCAAGGAGGTGGATGAGACTGAGTTTTGAGAGCCATTCCTGTGCTCTTGTTCCAGGGATCTGGTTCACCATCTGCTGTTAACTAGGGAAGGGAAGGACAGTGACATGACTATTTGGGAAGTGCCATCAGCTGGTTATAGATGGGGGTTGCTGAGACAAGACGGGAATGCTGTCAGGCTGATTGTGCCAGGGATGGAGCTTGTTTCTCCTTACCCCTTCATCCATGTGCAAGGTTTCTGAAGGAGCTTTCCATCCACCATGGGATGGTGTGAGCAATGCACTGTACTCTTGCAGATGGTACTTGAGGTCCTGTTGTCTCTGGTTACCTTTCCTTCCTCAAAAGGGAAACGTGGCTGTACTGAGCCAGGCGAGAGACCCATCTAGTCCTGTACTGGCTCTTGACAGTGGCCACTGCACATAAACCAAGAGACATGGGAGAAATATCTCCATAGATTTTTTTGGTTTTGAGAGATAAACTCTTTGGTAAGAGACATGAGCCAAGTGACACTTCCTTCTGGGATGTTCTCTCCAGTGGAGATGTGTCCTCTGCTTAATAGCTTCCCATGGGGTTTTCTGTGCATTTGTCAAATTGGTTTTGGAACCCTTGGTAAGCCCTTGATATCTTTGGCATCTGCTGGCAATTAGCAGTTTTATAGGTTGTAGTTGAAGCCATCTGCAATACTTTGTTTTGCTGGGTCCTATTCTGAAAGCTTTAATCATCCTTGTGTTGTGGCAAAGCCTGTGCTCTTGAATCTCCTCATTAGCAGGTCTCTCTTCTCCTTTTGTGTTAGAAAAAGGTGAAGTGCACAATGTCACTGGGAGTGTTGTGTTTGGAGGCAGGGGTATGAGTTAGCAGCATGGGAACAGGCAGATAAGGTTTTTCCATGCACAAGTAGATTGCAGGGGTTTTGTAAGTCACCGCTGTATTTGACCAGCTCTGTTTACTTAAATATATGATTTCTCATATACAAAATAAGTTTAAAACCTCCTTTGTCTCATTAGGGATTGAAAGAGAGGTGTGTATGGGAGGGCACTGAAGCAGATGTGGGGTGTAAGTAATGGCATTCCCATGACCACATCATGAAGGATGTAACAACATGGCTTTCCTGCCCTGGCTTCTCGGAAAAACTGTTAAAATGCCATTTTGTGCTGGCTTTGTTTTTTTCTTTTCTTGCCCCTGTTAAGGCATTACCCTGGGAACTTGCTCCTTCTCAGCAGCTCAGCAGAGACTGTGACCTGATCTGAGCCACCCTGGGCCATGCAGTCAGGCAATAGAGCACATCAACCTGAAAAGGTGGGGAAATGTGTTGGGTTTTAGCTGCCTGGGATCCCTTGCCCTTGGCTCCATGGCTGCAGTTAGGAAGTTCAGCTTGATGCCTGAGGTGGGCCTCTGCAAGTAGGTTGTCTTCCAAGAAAATGGGATGCAATCGTCTGTATCAGGCAAGATGCTGAGGGGACCATCATACCTGTATGCAGCTGGTCTAGAATGCAACATGGTCTTCTATTGTTACTTATAATTTCTAAATGAGGAAAACTACAGATTGTTATGAAGTCCCAGTTCAGAAGTGCACATAAAAATCACAGAAGTGTAGAGATTGTTTAGACTCCCCAGGTTCTGTTTTCAAAAACCATTTAGGGCTCCTGTATGCCTGATTACAGTTTGCCATTAGGGATCTAAATGCATCAGGAAAACATAATTTTTCTTGCTACTTCTGCCACTTCTGGGAAATCACATCCCAAATCTCCACGTGGGTCAGATTGGAGTCAGTCCTGTGAAGGGAGCCAGAAAGAAACAGTGGTTCTTGAGCTTGGCCAGTCTGCCCAAGGCATCTCTTGTTCAGTGAATAGGCACCTAAGCAGTGGCCCTTTAAAGTAACCCAGACAGTCACGACACTTGCCTACACAGCACTCACAGGGACAAAAGAACATTTCATAATTGTTTGTCCAGATAAACAAGTGTCAAGCCTGCACTCTGAATTAGTGGTGGTGGTTTAAGTTAGCCTTTATTATCAGCAGAAGAACACTTGTTATTTGATCTCTCAGAAGAATGCCTGTGCTGCTCCTTTGCTCACACAGTTAAATAAACACAGGTGATAAGGTTTTTCTTGTGTCAAGTATTATTTTAGACTACCCAGAGAAACAAATAATTTGATTAAAAAAAATATCAAGATTGCTTCCTAAATGCCAGTGGAGGTCAGTTAGTTTAAACCAGCTCTGGTAGTGAAGCTGTAAAATGAGTGTAACTCCAGACAGGGTTATGTTTTCTGTAGTCAAAGGTGGTGAGTGATAAGACTTGAAGTTGAAAGCTGGGTAAGGCAAGCTCATAGACTGTCAGAGAGTTTAAAAGTATAAGGAATAGGAAAGAAGGCAGGTTAGCTCTATTTTAAGATGCTGATTATGTATGGAAGAATTACAGATTTGTCTCAGAAAAAACCCAAACCAAAATTGGTCTGCCTGTATTTAGTAACACCACTTTAGAGTGTATCAAGATACTGATGCCAAATGGGTGGTTCCAAAAAGACCCAAAAAAGACCCAACCCAAAACCCAAGGTGCTGGCAGCCTGGCAACCTTTCTATTACCTTCAGTGAAGGAAGAACTGCTTGTTCACAGCCTGTGACATGGGGTCATTTGAGGGTGGGTTGCAAAAAGGGGCATGAGAAAAACAAGGACATTTGAGCGGGTGTTGCACTGTGAGGATATCTGTGTGATCACCTCTTCTAATAAATCCTTGCAGTATGTGAGTTGAAGCAACTGCCTTAGCCCAGTGTCCTAGCTCAGACATGGATGCTGATAGAGATAGTGGGTTTTTTTGCTAGAAAATGAAATTGCAGCCTTCCTGTAGGTCCCAGTCCTATACAGGCAGAGAGTCATTTTTGTTGTACCTATGGGGCTGCCTAGGTGAGTAACTTATTGCTGGATAGTTTATTAATGTTGATGCAAACAAGTGTATTAGCTTCAGAAGGCTTAAAATGAAGCTCCAGATTGAAAGAAAAGGCCCATAATCCTTACAGATACGTTTCATGCTCCTGCAAAAGGTCAGTTTTAACTTGATTGTTGAAAAAAAATCCCAAAGTTCAGAAGCACAGTCAATCTAAATGTGTTGTGCCTGCCAGCTGGAGATAATTCCTTGTTGGCCAATACAGCTCTACTGGCCTCTGTGATACAGCTGGTGAATGGTCAGTTATGTAGACCAATGTGGGTCCTGCTCTGCATAATAAACCCAAATTGTTATGTAGCACTTGCTATTTGTCGGTCTTCAACCACTCTGCAGAAGCACATCTCGTGTTTTAGAGAGGGCAGAAAACATGTACAAAGGGCAGTTACTCAGCTGAAGTTTGCCAGTGGCAAGCTGTGGACTAGCAAACAAGTTCTAGTCTATTAGACTAAACATTTGAGTCTGTCTAGTCCATTAGACTAGAACTTGCTGGTTCTAATCTAATCCTTCCCAAGAGATCACACTGTTACTCCCAAATGGTAACTCAACAACAGTTATTTAGAGTGCGTAGGATAGGGAAAATTCCTCATTCTGTCTGATGAAGATCCCTGCTGAAAGCTAAATGAGTTCAGGCGAGGAGGAATTCTCAACGTATGGCATTGGAAATGAGCGTAATGGATATCTGAGTGGATGCCTGGGCTCTGATTCAGTCCTGCAGGTGGTGAATGTGCACTGCTTGTTGTGGGAATAAGGCCCCTTTTGCCCCGGTAAAAAAACCACGTCAAGGGGAGCAAGTGACTGCTAGATCTGTCCTGCAGTTAATGACTCTTGGAGTGAAGTAAACTTCACTTCCTTTTTTGACTTTTCATGGAAAACATAGGGACAGAGACTCTCCTGAGAATTCCCTCTGCCTGGAGTGTATTATTTGTGGCACTGCCAGGAAACCAGAGCTAAGCAACAGGCTGAACCTGCCGAGGATGGTGTCCTGCCTGCAGTGCCCAAGCCATCACCTCAGTGGGAAACTGTGCAGTGTGAAACACTGATGATCTCTGCTGAGAGAGACAAGGCAGGTCTGGCACTTCTGTGCTCCTTGGGGGGGACATCCTCAATTTGATAGCAAAGGAGAAAACAAGACCAAACAGCACAAGATGCGAGGTGCAAAAGGTTTCCTGTTCAGCTTTGTGGATTGTCCTAGGTTTTGGTACACAGAGACGAAAGAGGGCAGGAAACATGAATCTTGATTTGTTTTATTTTTCCTTCTTTAAGGCAAAGGACAGATATTAGAAGGTCAGGAAAAAATAAGTCACTTATTAGGAGGGGTTATATTGCAGTTTTTCTCAGTGACAGTAACACTTTCAGCCAGAAGCCCTTACCTGTGTGTAAAGATCAACCTTCACTGTCAGAGTTTACCCACGAAGCATGGGGCACAAAGGGAAAAATCATCCATTTGGATTTACAGACGCAGAGTTGAGCACAGACAGATAACTGGCCTGCTCCAAACCACAGAGGTGACATGTTAGAGGAGACCTGGCCTTGCCCCAGTGCCACTGCTTGCAGACTGGATCCAGCTTTGTCCTGCCCCCTCTCCTGCCCCTCCTCCTGCTCGCTGCAGCGCTGTAGTAACACGCTCTTGGAGCCGGTCCATCAGCTGGGAGAGGCTCACAGCTTGCTGTGCCTCTGCCAAGTGGCTCCATTAAGAATTGCTTTCATGATTACAGCGCTTATGCAAGCGGGGGAGCAGGCTTTTGGGAGGATGTTTATATTGCACAGATCCTTTATCTAGCTTGACTATCTCCTCATTACCTGCATCGAAGAATTGCCTGCCTTAGTGGCCAATAAAAACTAAATTGCTAAATCCAGCTTTGTGTAACCCTATTTACCTTTTGTACCAGATTAACCTTTATCATATTTGCAAGTGTGTTGGGAAAGTAACATAAACAGAGGTAGGTGGTGGAGGCAAAGGCCAGCCTGAGAGAGCCAGCAGTGCCCTGTTTGCCAGGGCACCACAGATAAGAGGAGGCTTGTGCCAGGCAGGGAGTTGCAGAGAGGCTGTTGCCGAGCTTGTGCTGATCAACATGGTGGTTGTAGGAGTCTTCCACACCTTCTCTGGATTAGCAGAAATGGCTGGGGTTTAAGGTAAACAGCGAGGAGCCCAAACACTGTAGAAATAGCTGGTGGGGAAATGAGTCCTGAGGGCTGGCACTGGCAGGCAGCTGCCCTGGGTGACTTGGCATTTGGGTCAGTGCCAGCCTGATGCTGCCATGCTCTTCCCAAAACACACCCAGAGCACAGTCACCATCCTGCCATGCTCAGCCTGCGTCTGGGGCACATCCAAGGCACTTGGAGGATCTGTTTTTTGTGAGCTGTGGAAGACTTCAGGTGTCAGGGATGGTGGCTGTCTGGTGGGATAGACAAGGTAGGGACCCAGGGAACCAGCTCTGGTGGAATGGTGTTGTGGCCTGTGTTTTTGCTGGTGTTTCCCTACTGATAGAGACAGGAGGGTTTCCAAAAGTTCAGATGAGGGGAGCTTCCCATTTTTGTGAGAGCCTGCTCTGTGGGGCTCAATTGGAGCAGATCTGGTTTCTTGGTCAAATTGGTCAAGTGATGGGAGCTGGACCAGGCCCTTTTATCTCTCCAGGAGACAAAAAATTAAATTATTTTTACCTTCAGAATATTTATCAGTGAACCAAACAAGTATTCCCTGAGCAAACAATCCCCTTCCTCTCCCACTGCAGAATATGTTCCTGTGCCTTTTGCCTGCTACTGCATTTGCAACAAACGTGTCTACACAACTCCATGACAACTACAGCCCTGGCAAAAATTTCTAGGATACATCAGTCTTACAAATGGATCTCACATGCAGTTTGCACTTTGGGTCATGTTGAGATCTTGCTGCTTCACATTCAGATGTATTTCCTAGAAAGTGTGGCTAGACTGAGCAGCTGAGAAATCCGTGGATTAGTAGATGCGTGGATACATGTTCAATTTTTTCCCTGGTGTTTTGTCCTTTCTAAGATTCAGAAAAATATCTGAAGTAAAACATACATGCATTTTTTTCACCAATACTTAATTTTGTAGCAGTATTTCTGGATGTGTGGAATATTCAGTGAATTTGAGGGCAACTTTTGCAGCATTTGGACAAGCATTTGCCATTGTGAGCTGTATTGTCCTGGCACTGAGTTCACAAGGCTGAGTCCCATGAAAGGGAAACTGGTGCTACCCTTGGTCATTGCTCCTGTTTAACTGAATGGAGACATTTGTCCCTCTCCTGAAGAGGCCACATTAAGCTAAAACCTGCAATCTCAATGCTTTGCCTCATCCATGAGGTCCCAAAGCCTTGTTTCCAGTCAGATCTAACAGGGCAAAAGAGTCTTCCTTTGTTGCTGAAAGGAAGAACAAGAATGGCACAAAGCACTGTTTGCCTTTAGGGCAAGGTTTCAGGGTCCTACTGTCCTAAAGCAGTGAGCAAAGGGAGGTAATCCCAAAATAAATCCTGGGAGTGCCAGTGTTTCCAGTGAGAGGTGGGTCAGAAAGCTCATCTCCCATTCCTGACCTGGAAAGCCCAGCAGTGACCAAACTCCCTGCTTCCAGCACAGATGCATCCGGGTTGTGCACCCTGAATGGAACCAAGCTTCATCCAGTTCTGAGCCTGGGATGTGGTTTGGAAATGGAGAACTGGAGCCATGTGAATGTGGCACCCAAGAACAGCTTGAACTTGGGTGAAGACTGATTGTTTTGAACTCTCTCCGTTCTGTTGTGCTGTTAAACAGCAGGAGCGTGACTTGGACACAGCCCTGGATCAGGTGTGACAGGGCAGATGCAGCCAGGAGGGGAGAGGTGGAGCAGCAGAGCCCAGTTTCCCTTGTGCCACCTGCATTTCGGGTCTTTAGCTGACGCATTATTGGTGGCCTTGACACATTGTTGGTGGCTCTTTAGAGAGAAGCAATGACTTTGTTCTGTTTATTAGAATGAAGACAAGGTGAAGTCAGTGGGCAGAAGGCCATGCAAAGGAAGAGCTGGGTCTCAGAGCTTCCCCGAGGGGTGGTGCCCCTTCCTTTGTACTGAGGTTGAAACAGGTACATGCTTAATCTCTTTGCTGAAGAAAAGCCTCCTGCTCCTCAGCCTGTTAGTGGACTGTGACAAGCCTAGTCACAAGTGACACCGTTTACATGGGATTTTGTCAGCAGCAGGTTTGCATTTTTAATTTTTTTTTTTTTTTTTAAATCATTTAAGAGAGTTACATCACAGAAAATGCAAGCTCAGTGGAAATTTTACTGTCCTGGACTTTGCAACTTTTCCAGAGCAAGAAGCAATGAAGCAGATAATCCCATTTTCTCATATCTGTGACTTTGTCCTTCTTGCCTGGCATGAATTTGATCATGATGTCTCTGTATGTGCTGGCTCCTGTTAGATGCTGGTGGGGACAAAGAGTTTGGGAGGGTGTTGAAGAGCAGAAGAATATCTGCAGCTGTTGGTTAATGTCTCACTTGCAAGCAAGGCCCACAGCAATAGGGAATGGTTAATGGCTCCAGAGTCTGGATATTGGCAGGACTGGGCTTGGCTGTTGTTTTGCTTGAGTAGTGAAATGGTGAAATCATGTCTAAGTGTCTGTTCTGATGCTGGGAGGCAGAGGTACAGTCAAATAGCAGCCTCAGCCTTTTTCCATGGAGTTTTGAAAATCTTTGCCAGCAGAAACCAAATGTGAATTAGGGCATTTCCTATTGTTGGGTGAGAGAGAGGTCTTTAAGAAAAACTCACTAAAGTAAAAAATTTACCTGTTCCCCCTACAATTACCATCTTGTTTCCAGACCCATAAGGTGCATATTCTAGGAATAGAATAAAATGCAAGTTGGCTACAAATGTTTCCATGAAAGTGTTTTTATTAGAAAATTTTTGTTGAAATTGAGATCTTTGTGGGAAAGGATCAGATTTAATGAATTTTCTGTTCTGAAAGTAGTTATGAAAACAAGTTTAAAGGCATGGATATATGATTCCATTTTTTATGAAGAGGGGCTTTTATTTCTTTTCACCCATCTCCCATTTCAGCACAAAAATCCATTTGAATTAAACTTCATTTTATTTGTAGTTTTAACGAGTTCCTGGAAAAAATGGCAGTCAAATAAGAGTAAAAGGTCAAGCCTTTGTGTGTCTGGCTACTTCTGGCTCCTTTTGGTGCTACATTGCAGGGCACTGAGCTGTCACTGAGGTCTGTCCCCTGCCACTGGTGGCATGTTGTCCAGAGCAGGGAGGGGAATAAAGGGAGGACCCTGTGAACACAGTCCTGTGTCAGCTCCTCCTGCCCTTGGGATGGTAAAGATGTGATGCCTTAAGTTATGTAGGGGACAAACAGGAGCTGGAAGGACACACAGTCCTTGGGATGAGTATTGTGAATGACTGTGTTGCATGGATGTGCTTTCCCACCTGTCTCAGGTGCTGGAGGCACTTCCAAGACTGTACAGAGCACCAGCAAACTACGGGAAGAGTCTGTTTTGTCACACGATTTAACTCTGCCACACTTCTCAAGTGGCCTTTTTAGCACTTAGTAGTTGTCATTGTGTGACATGCTGTGGTTTACTGAAAGCATAGATGTGTTTTATGGCTGCTGTCCTATCCCCTTCACCATCAGGGAGCATGTCTAGATCATAGCTGCTCTAAACAGTATAAATTCAAGAAGCTGGCGATCTCTTCCTTTTCCTTAGCTTTGGCTTGATAATCAACCTGCTGAAGCCAGAGAAAAGACTCCTGTTGATGGTAATGGATCATTTGTGCAGGCCAGGTTTGCACTGGCATGTTTCAACCATGTCTCTTTAACATTTGGAATAAGCTTTTTCGCCAGTTTCCCAGGATATGAGGGCTTGAGAAAATTCAGAGCAGCTCAGGCGGTACGTGCGTGAGTCACCCGGTGTGTGAAGGCTTTGCCCAGTCATCCCCAGATTTTCCACATGATTTGGAGCAGACAGGTTGTGTTATGGAACAGGAGCAGATGAGTAAGTTGGTTACGGAGGTTGCTGTGACTGTCTGTGGTAGACACGTGTCTCCCTTTGCTTTTGGTGACTGACTTGTCCCTGTGGGGTCTGCAAACCCAGCCAGAACTGGGACCGAGTGGGTGTTTGGGACAGATGAATTTAAATGATGGGAAAGGACTCTTCCTTGCTTCTTTCCTGACCATAAAATACAGGCAGCTGGGGATTTTTGGCAGGGTTTGAGCAGACTCTCACCTCATTCTTGCTTATGCCCCTCATCTGCTTCCTTCACCCACAGGCTCAATGGTCTGAGGTGCATCCTGAGAGAGATGATGTTCCTGGCCTGAGACTGCCACAAGTCTAAAGGTTCCCCATCTGTCCAGGCCTGACTTCCCACTGGCACTGCTGTCTCACTGCCAGCCTACAATGCATGGCTTAAGTAACATTCCTGCTACCACTGTGCAGGAGCTCTCCTGGAGCTCACTGCAGAAGATTGAAAGGAATGAATAATTTAGGATTGCATCCCTGCTTGTGCTTAGCTGGTATCTATATTCAATCCACATGCCTATGAAGCCAAAAGGCAAAACTCTTCCTGTTTCCTGGGGGACCAGGATTCACAAGGGAAAGGATTGCAAATGTATCTTGTTCATTTTCTGCTGCTGGACTTCTGATAGTCCTCCCAGATGGCCCATCCTGAGCGTGGGCATCGACAGAGGGATTATGAGGGGTTGGTGATACCTTGGCTTATTGTTAAAGCAAGTAATAGAGGCTCTGTCAACAATGTAACTTAGCAGGATGTGGAAAACAGAGATTTTTTCATCTCTTTTTGAGTAGCTGAAAACAGAATGACATGCTCTAAACCTCCTGTGTTATGTCTACTATTTTTCTCCACTTTTCCTCGCATACTCTCCAAGCTGTTGGGATCTTGGCTGTAACTGGTCTACAGCAGGGAAATGGAATTTGTCCTGAACCTTCATTCCCCTTTTATTACAGTCCACCAATCTTTCCTCTTTCTGTCATACAGAGATAAATATTGGTTTCGGAACTAAAGAGCATGTCAGGACTGGACTCTCTAGGTTGTCTCAATAATTTCATACAGTTTGTTTCATGTGACGATATTAATAAACATCTCTCATCTCAATGCATACTCTGAGCATGGGTAGGACACAGAGCCATTCTGACAGCCACAGCTGTGCTGTGCTCCCCTCAGCTTGGGGAATGTGTTGCTGAACCCCACAGGCTGGTCAGGGACCTCCTGCCTTTACCCAGCAAAGTACCCTGCTCTGGACCAGATTGGGTCAGGAAAGTCTCGTTTAACTCCATCTCCTAAATCACTGTTCTGTGATTACAGATTTTCACAATTTATCCATTTAAAGGAGCAGAACAGCAGAAGATTTTGGCAGATTGAACTTGGTTTAGTAAGAGAGAGTGCTGCTTCTCACTAGAAACTTATCAGAGCCTTTAAGTGCTTCTCTGTGCTTCTTCTTTCTCTCCTCAGTTTTGCTAACATCTATTTCTGACCAATATTTTATGAAGAAAATGCTTTGTGGCAGCACTAGAACAGCTATTTTAAGCAGGAGCTCCCTGCAGTCAAATCAGGCCACCAGTGTCTTGCTCAGTTTCACTGTCCCTCTCTGAGGGAGAAAGGAGCAGAAGCCTCTTTTGGGCATGCTCCCATCACCTGGTCTTCAGCACTTAACTGTGCTGGGGGCATGTTCTCCCTTTGTCCACAGTGCTTCTGCTCTCAGCTTTGGCTTTTGGGGGCTGAATCCACCTCCTCAAGTTCTGCCCTTCTGCTGACTAGAGAGAACACTCCTCATGCAGGGAGTGAGAGGTCCTGCATGAGGAGAAAGATGAGGTTGTTTTACCTGACACGGACAGAACTTGTCCCCTTATTCGTGGGGGACAGCTGGAACCCCTGTTTGATCCTAAAAGAAGACAGTTCCTTGCTTAGACCAAGCAGCCTGGGAAGGTGCTTGGATTATTTTCTTGCTTCTCCCTGGCAGTTCCCAGGCAGTGCTGGCAGTGCTATCCACTGTGCTGGGGGCAGAGAGGGAAAGAGGAAGAAGAGTCTGAGATGAAGGGTGAGGTTGTGTTGTGCTGAGGACTGCACTGAAACTGTGCTTGGAAGCTGTGCAACGGGCTGTTCTGGGAACACCACCATTACCCTGGTCATGCTGCTTTTCCTGACCTCTGACTGATCTCCCTCCTCAGTCCTGGTCTGCAGAAAGTCCTTGTGTGCCTTCCCATTCCACAGCCAGGATGTGACCTTCTCTTCCAGTCTCACCTGGCCTAGGCCAGCTTTCCTTGGCAAGGATGTGCCTTGCTTCCCCATGAAGAGGAGTCTGCCCTGCATCCAGTGGACTGTATTTCACATCAGTAGTTTGCAGCATGTGTTCTGCTTCCTGCTGCATTGCTGTAACAGTTTGTTCCATCAATATATTTTACCAGAAAAAGGTACTGAGAGACAGAAAGTATTTACATTTAAAGTAGTCCGTGATTAATGATGCACCTCTGAGAGATGTCCCATGAGGCCTGTGACTCCTCTCTTCTCTCAGAGAAATCTCTGTTCCACCTACACTCTGTCACCACCCCAGAATCCCCTTTGGAGGATGGGAATGGTGGTTAGAGGCATCCTGGAACACAGTTAGCAGGCTTGGAGAGGGAAATGGTTTGACTATCTTGTCCTATTTGATACGTTGCCATAAAGTTATTTATGCTTCCTGCTTAGGACCAAATGAGATAATGAAATGTAAACAGAGATAGAACTCCATTCATCTAAGGTTCTCTGTAGCTTGGAAATGGTATTGGCTTGTTTGTGAAGCAGCCACAGTCTCTTCTGTCTCCCTGGCTTTCCTTTAAGTGCTTTGTTTCTGTCACAGGTCATATGGAGACTTCTACCTGACTTTACCCGCAGACAGGAGCAAAGTACATTGTCCAAGGCCCCAGGGTGAATCCATGGCATGAGCAGAGCCCTTAGCTATGAATCCCTGCTCCTCAGCCCTTCCCCTTCCTTTCTTGCCCCTGGTGTTTTGTACCCTTTCACACACAGTCATTACCTTCTGATTCTTCTGCCTGTCCTTCAGGGTGAGTGACACAAGATGTGCTGCAGGAGATGGTCAACTCACCTGCGACAAAAACTCTGCAAATGGACTCTCTGTGACAGCATAGAATGACACTGGAAAAGTGTCATTAGTTCTCTTCTCCTTTATAAGGCCTTGCTTTTCCACAGCAGAGCCTGGGACATGCTACAGAGGATCCATGAGTAGGCTGTCACACGCTGCAACGTATGATCTCAAGATGAGGAAATCCCAGTGGGACAGTGCTGGTATACTCTGGAAATACTAGACCTGACTGCATGAGGCACTGTGTTAACCCCCCAGTGCTGTATCCTGTCTTCCAAGTAGAGCAAACACTTGCTTTTTCCAGGCCTCTTTTCTCCCATTCTGTCCCTGTACCTTGAACAATCAATTTATCTCTTAACTTTTGGCCAGTCCGGGCAATTCTGCTGTGTCAGAAACATTAACCTCCTGGAAATGAAACATTCCTGGTGGATTTCTACCTCTTGCAGAAGTAGAGTTCCAGTTCCTTGAGCTCCCCACAGCCTTTAAGGTGTTCAGTCATTGGGTGTTGCCATTTAATGGCAAAATTGATGCAAGTTTTGTTCTGTGATGCCCTGCTGCAATTGCAAGGCACCACAGTCTGCAAACATCCAGACTCGGATGGTCAGACCCACCTGTTGAAGCAAGGTCTTCTCCTGAGCTGTGCTCCTTGAGGAGATCAGAGTGAATGTACACAATGCTCCTGGCCTCATTGTTCCAGGAAAAAGAGAGTATATGTGCATTATGTGCACATAGTAATAATAATAATATATGTGCTATATGTGCATTTTGGAGAAGAGCCGTGTATCCCCCATGAGACAGTGTTATCCTTTGGAGATTGGTGTATAAGTTCTACATTTTTAGTACCTTTCTTTTTGTAGGATCTAATGGAGAAAGCTCTACTCGTGGAAAGACTTTGCCAGGAAAGCACACACAGGTACCAGGAACTCACAGTTATGAGAATATGTATATATAGTTTAAGCACTAATTCACTTCTTCTGACACTGATAGGAAAAAACATGTGCTCCCTGCTCTATGGGTGTGGTGGTGGTTATTTTGACAACCTGATTACTGGTCTACAGAAGCAAAACCCCAAGTTCTTGACAAATTCTTTGTAAAAATGCTCGTGGCAAAACCAGAACTGGGTTTGATCTGCAGTCTGAAATATTTGACTAGAACATCAAAGTGGCTTTGGAGAGGAAGGGTTACTTGGTAGAACTGATGTTGCAATTTACCTGATTCTTTTCCAACTCTAGATATTTCTGACATGGATGTTGTAATCTTATTTCTAAATACCCATATTTCCTAAATACTTGGCATTTGGCCTTGTTTGTCATTGGATTCTTCTGAAAAATCAGTACTTACCTAATCACTTTGTCACTGAACAGTCACTGAATCATGACAGTGGTCTTCTATATGCATTTATATATGCTTACAGGAAACAGGACCATAATCTAAAGGCTGTTCTGATCAGTATTAGTGTGCAGGAAATTTGTGTAAATGTCTTTTTGGTGGTTATTACAGTATAACTAAGCTGTTAACAATAGTGCTCTTCCAAATCATTAAATGTCCTTACAACTCAGCAACAACAACATCTTAGTTTGTTCTGCTGGTGCCTGCTTCCTTGCTCAGTTTAAGGGCCCAATCCAACCACAACTGAAGTGGAAAGAGATATTTTGGTTGGACTTGACTGGCTTTCATAGAAGTAAAGCTTTTTGGACACACTGGCTCTAGTATTTCTCCCTTGAACAGAGTTTTTAAGGGCTGAAGATACGGGTGAAATCTGTCACTCATAGGAATTCTTCGAGGTCTTCACCCTTCCCTCCTTCCCCCACCACCCATCCCTGACTGTAAGAGAGAACAGCTACTTTTCTGTCCAGCTTGAAGGTGGTTCTTTTAAAATCAGATCAAAACTTGTAGCCAAGCTACCCAGTCTGGGAGTTATGTGCTTGCTGGAATGTTTCATGAAGAAAAGCTGGTCAGCACCACAGTGAAGCTACCTTGGGTTTGGAGGCATCAGGGTACATGGTTGGTGAGAGTGGGCACTTAGAGGTCAGGGAAGGGGTTAATGAGCTTGAGTGAGTCCATTTTCTGTTGTCCAGGAGGATACTGGTCTTTAGGAAACAGAATGACCTAATATCAGAAAAAGAGGTCCCATGTGATATCTCAGATCAAACAGCCAGAATAAATTAATTTTTGGTCCAAGACTTACACTGTGCTTGTGCACAGGAGGTGTCCTTTTCTATCCCACAACTGCTTTGTGTTGTTGACAGTCCCACCTAATGAGGGAAAAATGAAGCACCCAGCTATTTACCTGGCTTACAGTTGGTAAGCTAAGTAGTATGAGCCTCCTGTTATGTCCCTCTGGAACGGGGCATAACAGAGGAAAAAAAGGCTGGGAGAGTTGGCATGATCTTGGGCAAAGGCTGATACAAAGCCAATTTATTTGTGACAGATAAGATTTGCACAGATAAGATCTTACATTTAAATAGCACTTATTATTCAAAGGGGTCACTGAAGAAATGATATGCACACAAGCTTTATCTCTACTGGAATGGTGTTCCCCGAGGCAGTGCTGAGAAACCATTCAGAACAGCATCACTTGGTTTATCAGGACAGGAATTGAAGAATGCTTGCTTCTTGCTTCAACTTCCAAAGTGACTAAGCTCTGGAAGTACAAACAGTAGCTCTTTGCCTGTCACCAAGTCACTGGGAATAGGCCTTTTCCCAAGAGCAACCACAAAGTCTTTGATGATGACTCTAGTTTGGGCTGTGTGTGTGAAGTCACATTCAAGCCCTAGTCCCTGAAATAGTGCAGTGCCCTAAGCTCTGCTGCCTCGCTGTTGAGTCAGACACCACTTCCTGCAGAGCTCAGGTTCTCCTGTGGGATCTCTGCTCAGCACTGCCCACACCCTGTCCTGCTGTGCTCTGAGAAGGGCAAGGCATAGCCTGGGGCCAGGTGGTTGCCAGCTGTGCTTATGGTTTTTGTTTCTAAGGCTACCAAAATGATGCTTTCCCATCCAAAAAGCAGCCAGATGACTCTCCCTCCATCCCCTTTTCTTGCTTGTACACAGTTATACTGGTCAGGACCTGCCTCTGAGTAATCTCCTTGCCTTCTCTGAAGGGGGTGTCATCTTAGAAAGAAGTGTGACACGTGGTTTCGGTGCAAACTTATGAAAAATGTCCTTAAATAACCAAGACAGTTGTTGAAATCTTATTCCTTAGAGCTGTAGTCTCCAAAATTTTTGACATTTTGATATACTCCTTTTGCTTGAAAGTTGCCATTATAGGAAGAACATCCTTAGTACATCCATTGTGTAAACATTATCCATTATTCTGGTGCCCCATTCAGGAATTTTTTCAGCTGGGTACTTCTGATACCTGCAGCAATGTCCTTACACTGTTCATTGTCACTTCACTAAGATGGTGTCTGTAAGGAAACATGATCCAAGATGGTTTAGATGCTTAACCTGTGCAGTGATGTTAACAAAGAGAGCAGCTCCAGGTATGTAGCACTTGATGCCATTCCCTCTTGTCCTGTCTCTTGTTACCTGGGACAAGAGGCTGAGCCCCACCTGGCTACTGTCAGGTAGTTGTAGAGGTTGATAAGGGCCCCCCAAGCCTCCTTTTCTCCAGGTTACGCACCCACAGCTCCCTCATCACTCCTTGCAGGACTTGTTCTTTAGACACTAGAGGTATATTGAAAAATTTGGTGATTAAGACTGAGTTGTGATATTTATACCAGATTTTATACAGCTATAAAATCTACAGCTAATATTTCTGCCATAGATTACACTCACAATACAAGTGCAAGTGGTTTCTTAAAAAGCTGAACAAAGGGGAAAATGGGAGAGTGGAGGCAGGGGGATGTTGCTCAAGAGGGTTCAGAACATGAGAATGGAAAAGCAACAAAAGCAGCACTAAACTCCCAAGCCAGTGGAAAAGTTGAAATATTGACATAATAATTGACATAGCTAACTTAAAAATATCATGTCAGCTGTTAACCATTCTAGTGCTGAAAAACAGTATTCAGTTCTTGCCTCAGAAGTTGAACACTCCAGTGATGATGATGATGATGATTGTGGCTGAGTAGAAGCAGCAAAGAGGTCTTGTGCTAGAACATACTCAGAATCAGTACTTTGAGAAATTGAGTGTTGAAGGAGGACCTGAAAGACACAAATATTTCATATAGAATTTTTACAAAAATACTTTTAGATAATGTTTATACTGTACAGAACTAGACTTTTAAACAATATCTATTGCTAAAATGTTCATCTAAATACTAGAAAGGCAAGTGTGCAACCAACCCCTTAGGAATATTCACCAGTTTTGCACTCTTACCTTTCTGGACAAGAAGTGTCAGGACAGTTAGAACATCAAGCATGGAAAGTGAGAAAAGAGCCAAGGTTTAGGGAATGTTTTCCAGAACGTTTGTGTCATCACAAGTGAAATATCGTCAAACAAAACTTGGTCAAAAATGTGGTGTAGTAGGTCTGGGTTTTGTAGTTTTGCAACAGTGGGGAAAAGTACAGGTTAGAGACCATGGTCACTGCCATGGGAAGGCGTACAGCCTGTTAGAAGTTATGTAAATGAAAGAGTGATTTTAATAGATCAATGAAAAGTTTTACGTCTGCAGAATTGAGAAAGCCTTGGAAAAAATCTGCACTTTTAAAGTGCATTTGCTGTTTACAAAATATAGCTAATCTGAGTGAGTGGGAGCAGTCAATATTGAACATAATGATGAAGAGTAAAAAGAGAAGCTATTTGTATTTCACAACTCTCTTGCCACTGTTTTAGAAGAAAATATGAACCCTACATAAGGAAGCGAGCTAAACAAAAAATATGAACATATTCTTTTTTGTTGTTGTTGCTTCCAGGACAATATGGTGCTTAGCACAGAATTATTTAAAATATTTTTATATAGTATGCCTACTGAATACCTGGTGCATACAGTTTATATCTGTAAAATATTATCCATGCTAACATTTTCATTACAATCCTCTATTTCAGTGAAATCTCTGAAAGTTGATCAAAAAACTGGGAAATGGAACTGTCCAGCCCATATAGTTTCTTCCCCTTTGTTTGAGGAAGCTCCTCTTTCTTCTCCCACCTCTTGCATCTGATGGTGTAATAACTGTGGCAAGTTCAGCAGAATCCTGGGGAAGGTTTGTAATTCAGATCCACAAAAGCCAGACTGTCTAAGTCACTTGCTGCTTGCAAGTC
Organism: Pseudopipra pipra; assembly: GCF_036250125.1. NCBI lineage: Eukaryota > Metazoa > Chordata > Aves > Passeriformes > Pipridae > Pseudopipra > Pseudopipra pipra. The sequence goes on from NC_087559.1 coordinate 15,442,975, forward strand.
TGGTGACAAGCACGGTGACCATGGTGTTATTTCTGTGGTGGTAGGAGTGCATCAGCGTGCCAGAACTGGGCACAAGGGTTGCAGGCTGTAATGGTGAGTGGATGGGGATGCTTGTAAGGAAAACCTCAAGCTGTCATTAAATATTAAATACTGTGCAAAACTGTTAGGAAGGACAGGGCTTACCCAGTGGAGGTGAGGGCAGGTAGAACCCACAGGGTCTGTGGAGGTAGATAGGAGTGGGTTGAGTTCATGAACCATCCCCATGGAGGGCCAGAGAAAAAGCCACTCTGGTGCAAGGCTCAGGCAGGGGTTGCTTTAACTCTGTTCTCATTTGGCAAATCCTTTGTTATTGTGGGGGCCTGAGCAGCACCATTTCCCTCTCCTGCTCCCTTCTTATGGGACCATAGGTGTTGTCTCTCCTGTTACAGACTGTCAGCTCCCTGAGAGGCTGGGGAAGTGTTTGGGCATAGAGCTGAAGAGTCCTGGGACAGAAGCTCTGTGGGCACCAGTGGAGGAAAAGCTTTGTTGTAAAGCTTCCTGCAGTTTTAGAGAGAGTGGTGTTGGTGGCTGCCATGTCCTCTCCTCACTCTGTGTGTGCCATGGAAGGCAAAGTTGCAGAGAAGAAAATGAGCAACTGACTCAGCTTTGTTTATGGCCTTCCCTAGTGCAGCTGGCTGGAATGGTGTGGGACTCCTGCTTGACTCTAGTACTTGCTTGTTTCGATGGCGTCTGGGCTTGGGACCCTCAGATGTCCAATGTAGTGTCCATGCCATTGGTGTCCTATGTCCCACATTAGGAAACAGTGCCTGCTAGTAGACTTAATGAGTTCATTCATTAAAGCAGGCTTTGGGGAAATTAGTACATGACAGCTTTTCCTATTGTCTTCCTGGGCACATCTGTGGAGTCCATCTCTGTGGCACAGAGAGGCAAGTTCTCCTTCACTGGGTGGTGTTGAAATTGTTGTGTTGTATTTTTTGTCCAAACACCCATTACCACAGTGTCTGAACAACTGTGAGGAGCTGCTGCACCAGGATGTGGTCAGGCTCAGAGGCACGCAGGCTGATGAATATCACATTCTACCTCTTTAATTGCCACCCCACACAAATCTTTTTTTGGCAAATAAATCGAGGAGGGAGGCTGGTGCATGATTCATTATCATAATGCTCAGTACAGGGAAGGCAGGAGCGGGCAGGTGGAGACAGGACTTTCAAATGCTGTGGGAGCAGCTCCCTTTGCAGCTGCCTAGAGTTGACCAAAGCTTTCTTTGAGGCTGGCGGTAGGTTTCCTGTTCCACATCTTACTGAAGGACCTGGAGCAGCAAAGCCCAATATTTTTCATGTAGGGTCTCGCTGTCATCACCTCTTGCCTGCAAAATGGGGTGATGGTGTCTGGCCACATTGGCACTCAGTGATGTACAGTAACCAGAAAAAACATGTGTGAGGCCTAAACTCACCTTTGCTTGCAGCTTTTGTTTCTGTTTGACAAATAATTACAGCTAAACTAATAAATTGGAAATTAAATATTTCATATGGAAATATTTAAAAAACGAATGTGTGGTGATGCTCTTCCCCGCAGTTAGCTGGTAAAAGCATTGCTAGGTGAGGCTCAAGACCCAGTTTCAAATCCCCTCTCTGTGTTTAGATGCAGAATCTGGATTTAAAAGTCCCTGATGCCACAGGAGGGCCTTGTCAGTTGATTGTGGAATGTTTTGTAATGCGTTTTTCTGCTTTTCTAGCCAAGTCCTTGTGGAGGTGGGTGCAGTCACAGGGGACAATCTGTCACCAGTCTGAAGAATGACTAGGCCATCTCCAGTGTGCTGGAACAGCTGTCACTGGGCAGTCATGCCATTGCAAAACATTCTGTTCAGCTGCATATACCTTACTCATAAGTAGATGTTCCTTTTCCTCTAATTACCTCAGTGCTGTTGTTACTCCCAAGCACCTTGGAAGACTAGTAAGTAGTAATAACTACTGATACTTGTGGGAGAAATCAAGGTTAATGCAGAGCTCGTTAGGAGAGCTCCAGGAGAAGCACAGAAAGGTGGTTTTGTCTTGTACAAAGCATAAAGCTCCCGTGGGTGAGTCTGAACGCAGGCTCAGAAGACAAGCACTTTGGTTCCTGGGTATTTGATTCTGTATGGTCAGAGAGCGGCAGAGCAATACTTACAAGATGAGCCTCTGTGGTTTGTTTTACTTCTATATTTATTTGGGTTTGCTAAATATCTGTATAAGACATAGTGTGGCCAGCAGGACTAGGGAAGTGATTCTTCCCTTGTGTTCAGCACTGGTGAGACCACCCCTTGAGTGCTGTGTCTGGTTGTGGGCCCTCAAATTCAGAAGGGGCATTGAGGTGCTGGAGCAGGTCCAGAGGAGGGACAGGGAGCTGGTGAAGGGTCTGGAACAAAAGTCTTATGAGGAGCAGCTGGGGAAGTTGAAAGGGGTTTAGCTCAGAGAACAGGAGGTTTGAAGACACTTTGTCACTCCCTACAACTACCTGAAAGGAGGCATTAGATGGATAGGGGTTGGTCTCTTCTCCCAGGCAACCAGCAACAGGACAAGAGGACATAGTCTTAAGCTGAGCCAGGGCAGGTTTAGGTTAGACATTAGGAAGAATTTCTTCACAGAAAGGGTAATTGGGCACTGGAATGGGCTGCCCAGGGAGGTGTGGAGTCACTCTCCCTGGAGGTGTTTAAGGAAAGGCTGGACATGGCACTTAGTGCCATGGTCTGGTTGACATGGTGGACTCCACGACCTCAGAGTCTTTTCCAGCCTACCTGATTCAGTGATTCTATGATATCTAGAAGTTTTTGAAACAAAATGTAAGTTCCAAACTGGTGTTGAGTCAAGCCCTTGGTCTGGCTGTTGGTATGTGGAAATGAGCTGGAGTGGTCAGGATGGGCTGTATGCCTCCAACTTGGTTTGTGTGCCATACTTCAGACCTCTTTCCTGTCTTGTGAGGAGTTTTGTGTCTCCCCATTGTGCAGAGGCAGCAAAATGAAAATCAGAGTGAGCTGCACCTTTGCACAATACAGTTGTGTGAGGAAGTGTTTATGGGCAAGAACACAGTGGGATGCTTTTGTGTTGCCACTGGAGCCCTTGGGTTTCTTTCTGCTTTTTTCCTTACTGATGATGAAGACTCTAGTCTTGTGATTTTTAACATAGATGTGGGAGTGGCCTTGTGTGCTGCTTGGCGCCTGAGTCTTCGACACCACTTCTCAGTGCTGCCATGCATGGCCTTCTGGGGCTCCCTCCTTCTGGAAAGTGTGTGACTGTGTGTGTTTTGACACGTGAGGGTAGCACAGGTGATGCACACTCAACCATAGCTTCTGAAAGTGCAGCTCTGGGGCTTCCTGGCTGCACATCCGATCCTTCTCCTCCTTTTGCCCTTCTCTAAGAGAAGAACAGGCTCTCATACTGCTGTCCATCCATGTGATGTTCTTGCTGAGGCTTACTCTAGTCTGTGGCATTAAAAAACTAGGAAGGACATCCCCTCTTGTCACTGTGCCGGGGCAAGAACACAGTTGTATTCACACAGAACTCTTGCAGTCTGTTTGTAAGACATGATATAATTGAAAAGTCTGGCACATTTCCCACAGCAAACATTGTTAATCCCCACTAGCTAGGATTAGTCACCACTTCTTACAAGCCTTGACACAAATCTAGCAAGTTATTCAGTTAATCCGCACTTACAGGATAAATATTGCATCCCATGGGAAATTAGGCAGCGTCTTCTTCCTCTCCTATTGTACAGTGATGCATTGTGCCCTTTACACCTGAAGGTGGAAGGGAAAAATGCAATAACGTGTGATGGATGTTAGCAGACACCTGCTATCACAATGCAGATGGATCAGCAGGGAAATTTAGTACAAAATAGCTCACTGAAACCAGGCAGGGGATATAAACAGCATCTCTGTGCTCTTCATGGCGCTGCAGAATTTTCCTGTTATGCAACAATAAGCACTCAGAGCTGCAGGACTCTTCTAAGTGTCCCATCTTCCTTTTGACTGGGAATTTTCTCCTTGTGGGATCTCAAGCTGTATCTCATTGGGGTTGGATGGTGTGTTTCCCACCAAACTGAGGTCCCTGAGATGAAGGTGTCTCAGGCTCTGCACTTTTGCGGTATCCAAAGTGCAGCTCCAAGTTTCCTTGTGGACAATCTCCAAAACAGCAAGATGATACTTAGTAGGTGACCTGAGATCCTATTTTTCTGAGAAAAATAGCTGAGTGGATCGGCAGACACTAGGTTCCCAGCTGCTGGGCAATTTAGCCTGGGAAGCTGGCTGGAAGCAGAGCACCAGAAGAGCTGGGAGACTTCAGTTCAGCAGCTCTGCCAGGGAGTTTCTTCCAAGCCTGCACATTACAGTGCAGTGAAACCAAGACCACCAGCAGGCACAAGCAGTGAGAGGAGGAATCTTTTGGCTGAAGAGCTCCAGATTTTTGAGGAGTTCTGGAAGTTTCTCATTCCAGTGCTTTGTCCAAAACCTTTCAAAACCAAATAATTATTATTTAAGTATTCCCTTAGACACTTAACTCTCCCAGTGTTTTTGACCACGTTAAATTGCACTTCATCTTTAGTAAATAAATAATTACATAAATGAATGTATGTTTCTTCACCCTGTTGATTTACCATCTCATTGGACTGAGTCATGTTTTCAGGGATTTTAAGCTTAAATTTCACTGCCAGTCAGTGAAATGGTCTCTTAAGTCTTAAGTAAGGTGCTTTTGAAAAGAGAGGACTCATGCTAAGAGCTTTTTTTGCTTTGACAATCTATCAAATCACTTACCTTCATTACTGGGTGACTAAGTTTCCTTAAATCTGGTAATGAGTTATGTTCTCTCTTGCCCCATTCCAAAAATTGTTGTAGTAATCGAGTGTGTGAACAGCTCTGACTCCCCAGCATCTTGTCTGAGGGCACTTTTGCTGGGGGAAGTCCAGTGTGGGTATTGCAGCATATCATCACAAACATCTTGTGATGTTTGTTTCTTATCCTCATCTGTTGCTTTGCAGTGTTTCTTATCTGCCTAGGAAAAGTTTGGATTTATTTCCATCTCATCATTAACAGGCTAACATAGTTCTACACACGGTGTTGGAATTCCAGCAGTAAAATTGTGTGAACATTGTGAGTCCAGTGAAACTGGTCTGTTTTTAACCTCTTATTTCTACTGATTGTGGACGTGGTGAGGATGGTTGTCATGCCTGGTATCTCTTTATGAACTCTCCTGCCTGTAATTTGGATTTTTAAATACTTATGTTTCCATCAAATTTCCTCAAGGCAAGGAAGGAAGTACTCAGCTCTCCCAGTCCTTGCTGGCACTGGGACCAGCTTATCCCCACAGTTCTTTCTCCAGCAGGATCCTGGCCTGCTGTTCAGGGCTGAGCAGGAAGGCACCAACCCCTGCTGGCACCTCATCCATCAGGTCCAAAGCTGTGATGTTCCTGTGCTTTCCTCAGAGTGCATCTTCTGTCTCTAATAAGCCATGTTGACAGGGCTCTATCTGACACTGCCCTACAGCTCCTGGCAGCAGGGGCTGGAGTTTGGTGCCTGGGGGTGACCGGGGGGAGGTTACAGACTGGTTGAGATAAATCACTGAGTCAATTGGAAACTGCCAGCTGTATTTTTCTCCCCTTCTGTCCACATCCAGAATTTACACAAGAAGGTCATGTTACTGTTGTTTCCTCTTCTGCATTCCCTGTCAGACAAGGTCATTTTCGAAGCCAATGACCAGTTAAGCTTTAATTCTGCAACCATGGAAAATTATTATCAAAAGGGACAAGCTTCAAAGTAGATGATTAACTGGCACATCCGATGACTGGTTACATTTTAACAGGATCTTTTTGCACAACTCCCTTCAGCTCTAGTGAACTTGAACTCCTATGAAAATGAGTTTCCTGTGAGATATAAGGGATGATTCTCCTTTACAATGTTGCTAGAGCATCCAGTCCCGGATGAATAAATAGATGGTAAAAGAAAGTCCCCACAGAACTAACCCCTAGGAACTTTCCCTGGAAGCCCAGATTTTGTTCCTGCTCCTATTCCCTTGCTGCTGCTAATTTGCCAAGGTTATGAGAAGCATAGCATAGTCTAAATTGTGCTGATAGGTGTACAGCCTTCCATAGTCCTGGACTAGTGAAGGCACCAGGGTGGATTAAAGCCAACCCCACTCCTGTGTTGGCTCAGGTTTTGGAGCAGCTGAGAGCCAGGACAGGTTTGTGTGAGATGTAAATCATCAAGGAGGGAAGGGCACAGAAGTACATCTGTGCCTGGAGGAGCAAAATAAAGGATGGGTTATCCCAACATGGCCTAAATTGATCCTTCTACTGCTGTGTTTTGGCAACGTTGTTTTCCTAAAAGAAAATGTTGCAAGGCTCTGTGGTGTTTTGGTGCAGAGCACGTGTCTAATGTTTACAGTCCTCTCAGCTGAATTAGCTGCAGGGTTTGAACATCCTAATTTTAATTAAGGAGGGAAAAGAAGGCTGACAAATGAAAGGGGAGGCAGCCATGCAATGAAACCTTATGGAGAGAAAGACACTGTTGAAAGGGGAGCTTTTTTAGTAGATTCATTCACTGCTTCATGTTTATACCACACCAGGCTTTCCCCTATGGTTTCCCTTCGCTGTGAGTGAGAGGTGCACTGAGGAACCTCAAGTCATCTTGCTCCAACCTGATATGCAGCAGATGCTCATGTGGTTAAAGCCACTCAGACCCAAACCTCTGCCAGCCACTGATGGGGGCAATTATATCCAGGGAGCTCTGCCTACCTGTCTCAGCAGTTGAAAAACTCAACTGTTTTCTTTCACACTATCCTGTGCCACTGCAGCCACCCTGCTTATGGGTATCTAGTCTAGCTCCTGTGCCACTGGCATGGATTTGTCTAGACTGGCCATGGCTATCCCTGTTTGACTGCAGTCTAGTCCAGAGTCTGTTTGCTTACACAAGAAATAATCAGAATTTGCCTTGCTGGTGGTGCTGGGGGAATGCAGGATGAAGAGGCAGGTATGCATCCCCATCCCTGGCATCGTGCCCCAGACTCAATTATCTTGTCTTCCCTGACTGACCCCTTCCAGCTCATGCACAGCTGAGGGCAAAATTTGGCCTTTACTTTGGTTTATTTATGGCAGCTTCATTTTGTTCTGTTTCCCCTATTAGCAATAAGGAATGAATTCTGCTCTTGGCTTAATCAGGGTAGCTGTGAGCAGGCTCACGCCTGTGCACTTGGAGGCTGCTTTTAAAAGCTGGCTGATATCAGTGTTATGGTGTAAAGCTGACAAATCTTTAAAGAGAAGGTCACAGGGCTGCCTGCAGAGGCCTGACATTAGCTTCTACTGACAGTGATAGAAACTGCTGCTGTGTGTCTCTGTTGCATCAAAGAATGATGTCTAAAATTCACCCCTGCCTAAAGGACTAATCTCCTAAAGTTCTTCTGAGTGGCTTCTGAGACAGACTCGACTAGGACAGGCATTTACATTTGTCCCACTGGCTGTGTCTGCCCTCCCCTTCCCCACAAAGAGCTTTGAGTCAGAGCTTTGACAGTGCAGTATGCACAGCCCACTCAGAAACTAGAGCAAACTGGTGTCTGCTGGACAGCTGTTAATTGAGACCTGCAGTGCTGAAAGCCTCTGGCAATGAAAAATCCAGTTATAAGGGGATTTTCCTTTTTTCTTTCTAACCACATGAGTGGAAACTGGGATTCTCACTTAATCATGCGATTCCTCGTTCCCCGACCTTATAATGAAGTCTTGAATGTTTGGACACAGGACCAGAGGAGCCAGCACTGGCAAACAGCTTCTTCCTGTTGGAGGAGATGTCCTTGTCCTGGTGGAGACAGGCTCAGGTGTGTGACCTCTGTGGTTACACTCCAACTGGAAGTTCATTGCCTTTGTTGTCTGCTGTTCCCATTGTGTAACTGTTTGTGAGGAGTTGTCCAGGATGATAAGCTGAGTTTTGTGCCTGGTAACACTTGTCCATAAAATGCAAGATGTTGAAAACAGGGAAACAGAGGCCTGTCTCTAATACTGCCAGCAAGACAAGGTTTCTGGGAAGAATAGCTCAGAATAAATCAGCTGCTAGAGCTGGGGATAAAGCTGACTAGAAATGGCCCTGGAGATCTTTTTCAGGTCTGAAATAGAGGCTGATAAAATTTATGAACCTGTTAACTGGTTAACCATCCTTGGGCCACTGTGGCTACAGCCACACTGCTGTAAGAGCAGCAGCACAGGCATTTGCCAACCTCTTCCTCTGTAACTCCACTGAGACACATTAGTCCCTTATTTCCCTGCTCTCATCAGCCTTCTGCCTTTTAGAGTGGAGAGTGTTCACATAAAGACATTTAAAAAAAAATAGTAAACCAGAATTGATTTTATATGACAGACGTTGCTGTCAAATTCAGGAAGATGGCCAAAAGGCTAACAGAACTGAAGAACAATTGAATGCAAACATTTTTCAGTGCCAACTGATCTACTGTGTCCTAGAGTGTTATTTTCACAACAGCTTTTCTATGCCTGAACACAAGAGAGGATTCATCAAGGTGCACAGGGGAATGCCAGTGGGAGCAATGTGGTCTCCAGCCCTGCCAGTCAGGACTTTTTGAACTATGATTTTTCGCAATTATTGTCTAGGTCCCTTCTTTTGTTGCTCCTGTTTGGATGAAGGACTGCACTGTAACTGCTCCCTGCTGGGAGCAAGGACCTATTTGCATTGTAGCAAATGGTTCCTTAATAGAGGATTAGATTTGGTGTATTCATGTGAAATGCAATATCTTTGAGACCTCTCCATCTGACTTAGTTAAGACATTTTACCGACTGACAGTGCCCAGGGCTGTGTAGAAAGGCAGCAACCAGTGGTCCCAACCAGGAGTCTGTTTCCCACAGAATTGGGCAGGGCCAAAATTTGCTGAGCTGCAGGGAGCAGAGCAGTGCTCCTCTTTTCCACAAGCTGAGGCTGATTTGATGCATGCTGAGGAGCTGGGTAAGTGCTGGACTTCATAAACCAGTGTGAAGCCACTACTGGAATGGCTTTGCACCTGATTACACCAGGAGGGGCTTGGCTCACTCTCCTCCCATTTCCTCCTAGTCTGACTGCAAGGTTATAAAAGTAGTGTTTGCTTTTGTAGTCCTAACCTGATTTCACCGGTTTATACTGCAGACTGTTAGTGGGAAGTACCTAGGCACTAAAACTTTAATGACAGATATTTCAGTTAACATGTTTTTGTGTGTTTTATTGTCTTGTTTTGTTATGCTTGTGCAGTTTGTAAAGGGCCAGGGGGATTCCATAAGAAGGAACATAAAGTAAATCTGTATTGTTACATGTCTTCTAGTGTCAGCCTCAAGGAGATCCCAATTATACTGGTTTAAGGACAGGAAAGGAATCAGCCCTGTAGAAAAGCGTTGAATAAACTTTTTTTCTAACTTTAATAATGAAACTACAAGGAGATAATAAGTGTGATGGACGTGCCCTATAGCCTGTGCCAGCAGTCCCCAGACAGCAGCAGTGCTGAGGGAGGCAAGCTGGGCTGGGTGTCTGTGGTCTGTGCCAGAGGTCTGCCCTTTCCACGAGGGGGGTGGAGGGGGGTAAGGAGGCTGCAAGAGGGATTAGAGGGCTACAAGCAAGCTGATAAAATTTTGAGGAGAAAAGCCAGTCTCAAGCAATAGTAAATGAAGCCAAAACCAGTGAGACCTACCTGAGAAGCCTCATGGAGGCATTTCTGGCAGCATTTCTAGGGGGAGACTGATTCCAGCTTTAACAAAGCTCTGATCACAACCTTTTTCTGAGGCTTTTACAGGGCAATGCAGCTTAGTGTTGTAACAAAATTGAGCTTTGAAATGCTCTATGCAGCCTATCTGTTGGCAACCACATCATCCCAATCAATAACATCAGTCCATCAACCTTCTAGAAGCACTTAGTATTTTGGGCACAATCAGGTCAGTTCAAATGCAGTCCTAGAGTGTTGCAAGTTTAATGAAAATTGGTCCATCCCCAGCTGGTATGAACTGAACTTCTGCTGGTGTCAATGGGTTGTGCTGATTTGAATGAATTCAGGATTTAATAGTAAAGGTTTCCTTGAAAACCCGTTCTAGGAGATGCTGCTGCTAACGTGGGACTGTGTCTCCACCTTGCCTATAAATGCAAAGTTGACTGCTATTAAGTACACAAGTGACTAAATCCTACAGCAGTAGCAGCAGGGAATTATCAGCTCTCTGGTCACTGTGCACTTCAGACTGATGGCTCTGGGGGCTCCTGCTTAGCAGGGGCTACCCCTGGAGTAGGAAAAGCCCACACTAAGCAAGAAAGTGGAGATTGGGAAACATCAACCCTTTCCTTAAAACCAAAAGGGACAGCAGCCACGTGTTTGGGATGCAAGCTCATCTCATGCAACATCTGCTGAAGATGTACAGCACAGCTCTGGCTGTTCAGTTATTAACCTGGTCTAGTGGAAGGTGTTCTTGCCAATGCAAGAGGGTTGGAACTAGATGATCTTTACAGTCCTCTTCATCCCAAGCCATATTATGGTTCTGTAATGATCTTGGCTGTATTTTCTTAGTGGAATGAGTTTCTGCATCTTAGGATGAGGCTCTGTGGTATTTACAGCATCACTGTCCACACCAGCCTTGCAGCCTGTGCTCATCCACTGTCTCAGCACAAGGGGAAAAGAGGCACTGGAAATCTTAACTTTCCTGTAGGGTACCTAACCCAGCTTGGATCAGAGACCTCAGCAGTGCCAGGGCATTGCTCCTGGTCCATGAGCAGGCATCTCACAGCCTCAGGCTTTGTCATGATCCAGTATTCAATTCCTCATCCTCACCACTTGAACCCTGTTAGAAAACTCAGAGTGTCTCCTGACACTTGAGGGTGTTTTATATATGACAGTTGACTTGTCTGCACCTAAAGGCAGTGGATTGAAACCTGAAAATTTGTCCAGAAAACCAAAATAAAAACAGTGAGGCAGTTGGTGATGGTTTAGAGGTAGCTTTGAAGATGGAATTTTATCTTTGAAAGGGTGTGTGTGGAGGAGGAAGCAAATGACTATGAAGGACAGATGCAAGGAGAAGCCTGTGGCATTTAGATCTGCAGTACTTCCAGTTTTTCTTTGCTTTACTATCCGTCTGGAAGATGGTGGAGAAAAACAGAAACCAAATAGTTATTTTCTTTAGAAGTATTTTAGTCTTTAGCTTGAAGGTTGGGAGAGCCCTGTATTGGCCTTAAGCCACATGTTTTGGTTTGTTTTTTCTCAGGGTGTCAGGGAAAGATACTTTTAGTTTTGGTGTTTTGGTTTTGTTTTTCTTTTTTCTTACTGAGGTGAGACTTGTTGGAAAAATTCCTCCAAAATGAAACTCCCTTGGGCATGGCAGAGTTACACTGGGAATAAATGCTGTTTGTGGTGTATGGGGCATTGGGCAAAATATATGGCAGTGATCCCTCTGTTATGTCTAGCCGACCACACAGGGATTTCACAATTATTGCAGAACATAACTCAGTGTGGCAGTGATCCAACAAAATTTATTATATAACTCTTTACGAAAACAAGGGACAAAAAGAAGGGCAATGAGCTCAGGAGTCTGAATGCTGGGCATAGAGAGCATTTGGTTTATCTCCACTGACCAAAGTTCTACCACAAAACCTGTGTGCATCAGCACAAATGACAGCAGAGTTGCAAGAGCCCTCTATGTCTGGCCAGCAACCTCAGTAGTCCAGGTAGCATTTTCTTTTAATCTTCTCGTGACATCTTATCCTGCCCTGCTGTTAGTGCTGTAGGAATAGTTACTTTTAAAACTCTAATTTGCTAATGAACCATGACACTGTTTTGGGTCAGCTTGAGTGCTACCTCTCCATATCTGCCCTGTGAAAAGAACAACAAAAAAAAAAGTTTAGATTGGAGTTGAACAAAATAGTTTTGCTTTTTTAGACAGCCATTACTGGGACAGCAGCTCCTTGCCCCATTCCCCTCTGGAAGGTGCATGGAGAAGAGGAGCCCCCTTTTCCTTTTGGAGGAAGTGTGGTATATCAGTAATGGATTTGAGGCCGTTTCTTTCTTTCCATTGCTTTGTTGGGCAAGTGAAAATACTGGCGGGGTCACGTACCTTGTCATGTGAGGGACATGGGTTCTGCCCTGTCTGCCTTTCCATGATGCCAGACAATTTCTTACACATCACACTAAGCTAAAATTCACCAGGTATCAAACTCCTGTTAATAGGCAGAGTGCCATTCTAAGTTCAAATCTTTAAGACTGTATTCCATGAACATTTTTCCAATGAGGGTGTAAAGCACTGGCACAGGTTGCCCAGAGAAGCTGTGGATGCTCCGTCCCTGGAGTATTCAAGGCCAGGTTGGACAGGGATTGGAGCCAAGTGGGAGGTGTCCCTTCCCACGTCAGCAGGGTTAGACTAGATGACCTTTAAAAGGTCCCTTCCAACTCAAACTATTTTATGGTTCTGTGATATCAGTTTATCACCCAGTTAGAGATAAGACTCAGAAGAGCAAGTCTGCCAGCGGAAATGAGATGAGATTCCCATACCACTGAATGAAATATTATCTCATGTAAACTAGACAAAATGTGAGTCCTGAACCTCCATGTTCAACCAAACTACAGCTGTTTCAAAGTGGATCCAACAGCACTACAAAGAGCCTTTTTTTCCATTTCCCCTAGACAAAGCACTTATCCTGGGAGTGAGGATGAGAATGAACAGGCCACTCCATCAATCTGCTGCTAGATCAAACCTGGTAGGAAACCTGACTTCCAGCTGGCTTGTTACAGGGACCAGAGGTGGAGAGACCAAAGCCCATTTCCCAAATTCCAGCTGTGCAATCGGATCCAGGAGGAGGCTGGTTCAGAGAAATTCTTCCCTGAACACACTTCAGACAGTCACTTAATGGTTTTCAGAACCAGAGGCTATTTGCAATGCACTTTTTCTCTGTGAATTTGTCTAAGTTGGTGCAAACTGCAGTTCTGGCCTCTACAGCAGCCAGTGGCATGTGGTTGCACAATCCCACCGTACGTGAAAACATACAGTTAGTTAAGCTGCAGATATTGCTCCTTGTTAAGCAAACCACACCCCAAGACCTTGTTTATAACACGATGGGAGGGACCACATTTGAAGGCTGTTTCATGGCAACTGAAATCATAATTAGCACAGCTATCTTCACATGTTGCAAGATATCTCTCTTCCGGAGGGGGTGGATGTTAAAGATTATGTAAATAATCACTTAAAATGAAGGACTCACTACTGGCTTGCTCTCCAGCTGTGATTTGGTAGACAAAATTGGATAATGTGCATTCTTGAGCCGTCATTGCAGATTAAAATATGAAATGGCAAAGGGGTTTTGGAAAAGTGTCTTCTGCTGCTTTTCAGTTCACGTTTTCAGAGGGAAAAGAGTTACAACTGCATGACTTCTTTAGCTGGGTGTGAGCTAAGCAGCTAGTTTAGTGCTGCAAAGATAACTGTATGGTCCTTCTGTTCTCAGGCATGGCTGAGAGCAAAAGTGAGTGACAGCACAGCAGCCTGTATGGTATTAGCTATAATTACAGGCTGCCATTGTTCATCAGACCAGGAGCAGAAATCAAATATTTACTATTGGGGATAAATGGAGAAGGAGGAGGTTTTTTTGAGAGTGTGTGTGTGGAGGGTGGGCCTGGTCCTGCACTCTTTTAACAGGCTGTTCTGAGAGGTGTCAGCCCCTGCTCCTGCTCTTTGTCAGCAGATGCAGGAGACGCAGCAATCACGTAGAAAGGTTCAGAGCTGACAACACGCCATGGCTGACTTTGGAGTTTTTTGTATTTTTAGCAGTGCTGGTGTCAGAGATACCAACAGCAGAATGATCCCAGTGATTCTCACTGAGTGAGAAATGATTCACACTCTGTAAAAATAAAGTTTGATGCAAGCAGCCCTGTATCTGCTGAAACGGGGGCTGCAGCATTCGGACTTGTACAAGGACCTTTTTTCTCCAATTCTTTAGAGAAGACTTGCAGGTTTTCCTGTTATTTTGGATTGCCTTTTCTGGACAGCTCTCCTGAACAACGTTTTCTGCAAGCGCTCTTCTTTTGCCCTGGCCTGGCACTGAAGCTGAGCATTAGGAGGTTTTGAACTCAGGTTCAATTTGACATCCCCAATTCTGATGTGAATTGTTCTGTTCTTCACTTCAGCCAGATGCTGGTCTCTTGAGTAAAGGAACTTGTAATAGTTAACACTTCCCTCTGACTATTCCTCTGATGTGTAATTGAAGGGACAGTGTGAGATTGTGATACCAGAGTGTCTTGTCTCTGGCCATCTGCTCTGGGTGCTTTTCGAAGCAGAGAGAAGGTCTATTTCCAGACAAGTAGCACTTGGTTTCAGTGGGAGAATCTGGATCTTTAGCAAAAGGTTTTACATAGAACTTGATATAAAGAAGGGGGAGGGAGTGTTAGTGGAAAAAAATATTTTAGTAATGCTTGTGGTTTACAAGGTCTTATGATGTTTCAACAAATGGCATGTGCATATCATGGAAAGGCAGTTGTAGAAGCAAACTTCAGAGAGCTGATACTTCTTTTAGTTAATTAGTTACTTGGGCTCTCTAAAAGGATGTTCACAGATGTGCCAGAGGCAGATGATTTTAGTACAAAAATTTGGTACTGAGTTTCCATACCTTTGAAAGCTGTTGGTCCTATCTAAACCCTTCTCCTTTTAGCAACATCTCCTGTGCAGGGTCGCTCCTCTGAGGCTCCGTCTGCACAGCGGCACTGAGGAGAAGGCTTGAAGTTTTACCCCGGGATCTGCTGGGTGAGCTTTGATAAGGAATGCAGTTCTTTCACCCAGAGTCGTGCATCCTCGCACAAACATCTTGAAATGAGTGGAGCAGCTCCTTGCATTTCCACATGCAGGGAAATGCTCTGTAGGGCCGAGGTTTCTTGCAGAGCAGAGCTGCCCTGTGCGTGTTCGTGTGCGAGGCACATGAAATGACTCAGCTCCGGGAACTGAAATAATGATTCGACTAAAAGTTCAAACAAAAGTTGCAGGATGGCAAAAAAGCCTTCCGTGGACTTTCCACTGTTCCAACAACTACTTATGACCTTTCATACAGTCAGATAAGTGGCTTTATCAGACAAAAACCTGAAGCAGGAACCCAGCTTGTTAACAGAATCACTTGGGTTGCAAGTGACATTTCTTTCCTTCCCTTTACAAGCTTGATTGCCACATTTTAAATGGCAACATTTATTCTGAGAAGAGTTGACTGAGACTTTAGCCACATCGTTGATTTATGCACCAGATACCGTCAAATTGTATTTGCATTGAAGAATGAGTCGTGAGCAGGGAACTGGAAACTGTAGCTTAAAAGGTGCATATCCCCTGGATATCTAAGTTCAGATCTTAGGTCACAGCTTAAAATGAGTATTAACAACTCCTAGAGTCTACAGGGGGGTGTCTTTCTTTTCTTCTTCTTTTTTTTTTAAATTAAATTCAGTTGAGTAAATCAATGCACAGTTGGCATTGTTAAAACCAGGATGGAGACTGGCTGATAAGTCAAACCAGACTTGAGGTGCATCTGCAGAGCAGTGTATAACCAAGTATAAGAGGTTTAGTTTATCAATAGATTTGTTAGATTTATTTGTTCATCTAGGGCTTTGAACAACCTGATCTGGTGAAAGGTGTCCCTACCTAGGGTAGGAGAGTTGAAGTGAATGATTAAAGGTCCTGTCCAACCCAAAGCATTCTACGATTCCTCTCCATTACATCCTGTTAAAGGAGGATGATGCCAATGTATGGAGCAATTTAAGGTTCTTCAGAACTGATTTAGTCCTTTCAAAAAAATCTCAAACTCTGTCCAGTCATCATTGGAATGGATTGCATTTCCTTTCTTCTATCTCATGAAGAGAAGCAAAAACTTAAAATGTGCAACAAGAGGAATAAAAAAAGCAAGGAAAATGGCAACCTGTTACATCTGTGTGCCTCGGGCAAACCTCACAGTGCTCCCAAATCACAAATCTTGTTCCAAAACATAGAGACATGAATGTTTCTCACTGAAATGGTTTCCTAGTTTAGGTGACATGGGAGGGGGGTTCAGGCTGTAAAGAAAACCATCTATGTTCTTAGATGTAATCTTAGAAATAGCTTAAAAATCCATCTTGAGGTAGTTGCCTGTTATGGAAAATTGCAGCACAAGGAGCTCAAAGTTAGCCAAGTTATGTGCAATAGAGAACAGAGCTGGATGCTTGAAAGGTCCTGGGCAGGCTGTACCAGGAGCATGGTAATGCAATCTGTAACCTAAAGTATAAGTTATGTAAACATTGCATTTTCTGTAAGGTGAAGTATAACTGAGAGCATGTGATAGGGAGAGAGAGAACATTTAGCAGCTGCTGGTGTGTTTACTCTCGAGAAATTGTAAACGGATGTTAGAGAACCTGCTTCATGAATGCCATTTAGATTAGGAAACCAGGCAGATAAGCACTGCTGTTGAAAATGCTGAAATTACCTGAGGGAATGGTGTGAAGCCATGTCAGGGGAGTATTAGGTTGGATATCAGGAGAAGGTTTTTCACCTGGAGGGTGGTCAGGCACTGGGACAGGCTCCCCAGGGAAGTGGTCATGGCTCCCAAGCCTGGCAGAGTTCAAGAATTGTTTGGGCAATGCTCTTGGGGACATGGTGAGATTGTTGGTGTGATTTGTGCAGGGTCAGGAACTGGACTTTAAAGTTGGAATATCCAACTCAGGATATTCTATGAATCTCTTTTATAATTCTAAATGCCAAGACCCTCTTACATTTAGGCAACATTCTTCTGGGAACCTACAGGACACAGAAAACCAAGCAGATACACAGACACCACCTTTACCTGGGAATATAACTCATCAGAGGCCTAGGGAAATCAAATGAAGCTGAGCATGTTGTTATCTGGGCTGTTTCAGCTCCACAAAGATTCCGTTAAAATGCAGCTATTTGGTTAAAATAATTTCTTTGTTCTCCAAATAACTTCTAAGGTACTTATTTCTTTGACAGAAGGTATTTTAGCACCATTTTGGTTTCTCCTCTGTCTCTTCTGCCTGTAGACTCAGTAATCCTCCAGAGCATGTTAATTGAGAGGAACATTGCAAGGAGTTTCAGAGCTATGATCCTCTAAACAAGGCTCTCCTGGGGCATCTACACGGAGAGGAAAGCCAGGAGTGGGAAAGGAAAGCTGGGCAGTGAGGTAATGAAATTTCTGCAGGACTGCTTGGAGCCAGAGGCAGGAAACAGCAGTGGTTGCCTGGCTCAAGTCAATCCCTGGGTTGAATTCTTGCTTTTCATTTCTCTGAGGCTGTGTTACCGATATTGAGGAGACACTGATATTTCGAGTCCTTTTTTCATTTTGCTCTTCATTATCTAGAGAAACTGGCCTGTTCTAACACTTGCTAGATCTCATTTCAAGCTGATGTTCAAACACACTCTACTGCCATATGAGGACAACTAGTGAGGATTTGCCAAACAGAAGCTGGGCAAGCCACAACAGGCTGGATTTGAATGAGTGAAGTAAAAATGGAAATTGCAGGAACGTAATTCTGAATGTCTCAGTGAGTCACAATGTGTTTGTAAGAAACAGAATGCCTTTGGGAGATTGGAAAAAAAGGGAGGAAGAGTATGGGACATTCCACATCACCTTTGCTCACATTTATCCTGCTATGAGACTCCAAAAGACATGTAATCCAACAAGAGTTTTACTGACAGAGTTAACTTCAGAAGCAGGAAAAGAATTGAATATGTAGCCTGGGACCTGAAACACGAAAATCAGAGTACAGTTGTGCTCTGTTCTCTATTCTAGATAGGTCTGTGATATTTAGAGAGAGAGAAAGATAGATTGCTCTGAAAAAGTTGTAACTTAATTTGAATCTGAAAGTAGATGGGAAGAAAAGCCCTGTCCAAATGAAGGTAGCTTTGTGGTTTATTCTTTAATAATCATCTTATCTTAAGAGGGAGGCATAGAATCTGTGTGATGATTTATCTCACTCTATTTGGTTACAGAATGTTATTAATTAAAAAAATGTCTAAAAGTCTGTTCACTGCCTTGAACAGACTCAGTTTGGGAGCTGTTTCATTTGAAGAACCCATTTCCCTGGCACTTTTTGGTGATGACTGTACATGAAATAGCATTTTTAAAACATTACCTGGCAGATGTGATTTGTTATCTCTCCACATCATCCTTCTGTGAAGATGCTCAGAGAAAATACAGCTGGGACTGCCTCTGTGCCAGTCATTGCCCTGCTTGCTCTGAGCACGGTCTTCAGAGGAACTTCTCCACAGCCATGAAGGACCTTGGTTTTTTAACATGTGCGTGGTGCTCCCACCAACCCAAAGCATTTGCTTGGAGCAGTGTCGTAAACAGTGAGACTTCTGGGAAAGCAGAGAGTTTTCAATGACCTACTGAGGAAGGACACTAGCGCCCTCAGTCTGATCCTGTCATTTGTGCTGATTCTCAAAGCAATCTGTTGGCTTGGAGAAACCAGGAGTGCAGGCATGACCCGGCTGTGCTGATAATGATACTCCTCTTGACTGTCACATTCCTTTTTGTAATGCAAGACCAAGACTTTTAGTGAATTCTTTACAAGCTGGTTCATACTCCCAGTTAAGTAATGCATCCATTATTCATCGAGTTAATTATGGCAGTTCCTAGGGACCAAACAAGAGCAGGGCTTAATTACAGTGAGTATCAGAGCCCCTGTGCCCTGATCAGTTGTACAGAAGAGGAGGGCAGGCAGGATGGGGATGGCTGCAGGGCACTCAGTCACAGACTTAGCCCTGTTCTCAGCAGTGTGTGTGACACGGCAGCCTGATTTCTGTGCTCTGTCTGCGTTGATGTGGGGGCTGCAGAGAGGAAAGCTATGAAGTGTGCCAGAACATGACATGAATGAAGAGCAGAAAATTGCTCTGTTCCATAGCTCCTTTTCTTCTTTTTTTTTTTTTTTTTTTTTTAAATCTTTTTTCCCCCTCTCCTTTCACGCCTGCCACCTTTTTCTGATCCATCTTCTTTTTTGTGTCACCTTTGGAAATCAGCTGGGTTACCTCAATGAAAAGGTTGTTTTCAAGGTGTGATGACTTAGAAACCAAGGCCAGTCCTGCTGAACAGAGAGGCCAGATGTGAATTGACTCAGGCTGGTGGCTCCTGGGCTAACAGTTTCCTGAAGGCCAGGGAAGCTGCGAGGGCTGAGCCTGTCATGGGTCTGTATTACTGTTTGTAGCTGAGTTGATTTAATTTCTACAGAGTGAGCACTGAGATGTGCTGGCAATGCATGTGGGCCTTGTGTGGGATAGGTGAGAGAAGCTCTGGTCTGGGGAAAGTCAACCTAGTGGACCCAAGTGCAAATTTTTCACGTGCACATACAAACCTGTGTTTGACTTCACTCTCTAGCTGGTGCAAATCTGGATGAGCAGGAAGGAGGAAGCATCCACCAGCTTTACAGGGTCTTCCTTGCTCTACTTAGTCCCCTCCAACTGGATTCTGTGGCACACACCCCAGTGGCACGCTGGGATGTCCTGCTCAGAGACCTGTCCTGCTCAGAGACCTGTCCTGCTCAGAGACCTGTCCTGCTCAGAGACCTGTCCTGCTCAGAGACCTGTCCTGCTCAGCATGGCGTGAGCACCTCCAGGGTTGGATCATCCTCCAGGGCAGCTCGTATTCCCTTCATGGGACTTTTGAGACATCATGCCTTGGACACTTTGGAGAGTCTTCTTTTGGTAGCTCAAGGTGGTCCTAACAGTAGGTGTGCAGGTCAGTGTAAAAGGCTGGTTTTGTAGGGTGCTGCTTCCTGCAGCTCTCGCTGTCCTCTGCCCAGGGGTTGGGCTGTTGGGGTCATATCCACCCACCTAATCCTTCTTCTGCCTTTTACTTGAGAGGTATCTGAGATCAGTCCCCTGAGGCAGGGCCCATGGACTCAGAGGTGCAGAGGTTCAGCTGCTGCGAACTCTCTCCTGGTTTTGGCATTCCTTGTTGAGCATTTGAGGGCTTTTGATGTATAAGGTTAGGTATGCGCTAGGCGGTGTTACTTGTAACCAGACCTGCACTTTACTGCTCTTCTGGGATCCCTCCTCCACCTTTGTGTTTTCAGAACCCTCCTGGCTTCACACCTTGCTCACTCTGCCAGCTGTGATTTACTGCTTCTGCCCTAACAGCCTCCTAGACCATGGATGCACTGCATCCTACAACACGTGCCTCTGGAAGGGGGGTGGTTGTCTGCTTCCCTGCTGTTCTTGCTGTGGATACCCAAGGGCCTCTCTGGGGTACTCTGACCACTGAGGAGGGTGCACAGCTGCTGTGACATGGCTGTTGGGATCCTTTCGGCAGCTCAGGTTGTGTCAATGTTGTATAGAGCACCCAGTGCTCTTGTGCAGCTGTTGGAGTTCAGATTAACTAAAAATTTGCTGTCCTGTGCACTCTACTGGAGTTTGGGAAGTTTGGCATCTCTGTATCCTGAAGAAATGGCCTTTTCTTTCAGTCTGCTGCTAATTAACTTGTAAACTAAAGAGAAAGGAATGAATTGGGAATGGCTCCTGTGGAGCTGATGGACATGGGCAGACTCAAAGGTGGATGCAAAAAGTTGACTTTTGAGTCCAATATTGCACTATCCTACCTTAGCCAGCACTCAGCACGCCTAAGAACTGGGGAAGGAAGGGCCTCTGTCCCACTGGGCCCAGTGCCTCTGAAGTGTGAGGAACTGTACTAGTTACTTTTGTTAACAGAAAAGAAAACTCCATAAATCTGTTTCCTATTGATGTTATGGCTATCCCTTGCTGAATGTTTGTGTGCAGATAATTCTGGTTACAAAACATCTCCTTGCTTACAATTTCCTTATCAAAACTAGAGGCAATCAGAATTCTCTCATGTGCAATTGTATGGGGCCAGGCCAGCGCTACTTTCTTGCCAAGAGTTTTTCCAGAGCAAATAAAAGATTTAGCTGGCATTTATGTAGATGGATTTTTTTTTTTTTGGTGCTTTTTTTGATTTTAGTGTTGTTGGGTTGGGGTGTTTTTTTGTTGTTGGCTTGGTTTGGTTTTTGTTTGGGGTTTTTGACTTTTTTGGGTTTTTTTCAGGTTTTTTTTGGCAATGCATTTGGATGATTTCATGTGCTCATCCTGCTTAAGATTGTCAGCATTGTTTGGAAGTCTTAGCTTTACACTGTCTCAGGTAGATGGCTGATAAGTCATTGTTGAACATTTTTATTCCTGCTTTGGCTGCTGAGTAGTTGAATACTGGTCATAGTTATGTTTTTTGGTATCTTTATTTCTCTGTCATTGAATATGAGACTAACACTAGCATCACCAATATAAAGTCCTATAATGGTCTTAGGGTGCAAAATGCTGGAAATGACATCAGTGGTGATGCCACCAAGTTCTGGGGTGTTTTAGAGGTGCCAGTGATGCAGCCTGGGATGGAATGGATGTTTACCATTCATTCCTTTGCCACAGCAGGAGCAGTGGGGCTTTTCTACAAAAATAAAGTTCCCCTTTCAGGTCTCTGTGTCGCTGTAGAAAATACAGAACATCCTCTTTCACTTTTAAAAGGAAATGATCCTAAACAAAGCACAGCCTGTGCTGTGGCCTCTAGGCAGATGGCCAGTGTCATTATCCTTTAAGGGCACATTAACAGCAACCTTCAGTTCAGAGGCGATGAGTTGTATCTCTCCCGTGAGCTGCCAGAACGGGGACAAGGCACGGATCCCTCTTGTGTTGTCAATGCTGCTGGACCAGATAGTGTCAATGGGAAAAACATTTATCCTGCTGTTTGCCTGTCTTCTGGACAGGGATTTGGAGAGGACAATGCTGCAGATAAATGGAAGCTACTGGACTGAAACAGCTCTGTGACCGTAGGCTCTTCTGCAGCCAGATGCAGTTAATAGATGCCACCCTCCACTGCATGTTTAGAGGAAGGCACAGTCTTCACAATAGGCCAAAATCACGGGCTTCTATTTGTACCATAATCATCTCTGGAAAGAAGTTTCTTGCTGATTAACATATGCCCAGAAGCATTTGCAATGAATAGGCCTCACAGTTTCGCCTTCTGAGCACCGCAGACATTTGGTCGTATCTTCAGCTGGTGAAAACTGGCATCGCTTTGTTGCCTTTCCAAGTCAATTTGCGACGAGTGAAGATTGGTCTTTCTGTTCTCCTTCACATGAAGGTCATGTAACTTTTGTGGCTTTGTGCAATATGTTCTTTCTAAAGAGAAATGAATGTGCAGTTGTGTTTTATTTTGCAATGTTCTTCTAATGTACCCAGTTCAAAGATTGGGCGTGCTTGACACACTTTCCACCCATTTCTTTCAAATTAATAATCCTCTGATGCCTCTCACGTGATCTGTTGGTCCTGCAGCAGTTTGAGCTTTGATGGAGTAGGAGTCTTTGAACAACAAGGAAGCACTGGAAAATCTGGGGAACTTCTGTTTTAGAGGCTTTGATACTGTGCTGGTACGCTGTCCTACTGTTAGGCTGCTTCAGTGTTTCCAGTCTCACAGGGTCATTTCATAATAGATATGGGAAGGATTCTCACTTGCATTGTCTGCAGTTTTCTTAGTCGCCTGGGGGAGACCATAACTTACCCACTAAGACTACCAGTACCTTGTTTTCAACAGGATCTAAGAGCAGGATGCTTCAAAGGCACAATGAAGGAAGTTAGAGAAGAACCAGCCCCCGCTGAGGGAAGTTCTCATTCTAAGGCCTCAGTAAGAGAGCTGGGAGGCAGACATTTTTCCACTCCCCTCCTTTCTTCTCTGTGATGATTAACAGTGTCAGCTGCTACTCACTGTGAGCAAAGGTTTAAGAATTTCTCTCACAGATAGTGCAGACATGAGTTGTTCTGCAGGCCTACTGAAATCAGGACTCAGCTTCCTGCCCAGTCAGGCTGTGAATCAAGTCCTCCAGTGTGGCAGGGAAGTGGATTGTTAGCTGGGTGTCCTCCAGACCTGCCTCCAAAGGGATCTTGAAGATGAGAGCTCAGAGCACTCTAGGAAGCTGGAGGAGTCCCTAAGCATTTACAGGAACAAAGTGACTTGAGAGGGTTTCAGGCACCGCAAGCAGTGAGGAGGAAAAGTCTCCTTTGAAAGCCAGTAGAGTTTGGGCTCCAAAACCCAGCAGAGGTTTTCAGGAAATACTGCCTCTTCTGAAAGGAAAACCACAGAGTTTTAGCTATGAATCCACAGCTGCTCCCAAGCTCTGGTTAAAGACAGAGTATCTGTAAAGGCCAAGCCCAGCAAACCTGGTACAAGTGGTCTGGGAAAGGAAGTGTCCTATAGGACAGGATCTCAGCTGCTTGAAGAATATCAGGGTGCACCACAGAATAATGGGGGGAAAAGCCAGCTGTGTCACAAGCAGCATGAGAAGTCAGATCTGCTTTCTAACATGTCCTTCTGGGGGTTCTTTGGTGTCAAGGGAGAGCACAGTTTATCAGCCCTTCCCTTGGTAGGGAACCAGCAGAGACTTCGTGCTCTGTTTGGCTTCCCATTTTTTCAAAGTTCATAGGAACTTGACTTCTCTTCTGGTTGAAATAGGACAACAATTCCCAGAGGCAATGGGGCACATGGAGTTGTCTCCATCACGAATTGGGAGGAGTGGCTGCAGATCACTTCTGTGAAGTTGCCACTTTCATAGGTCTGATGTCCACGAAGAATCAACTTTAAAGAGAAAAAGGTGACTGCCCTGTGACACCGAGTGCATCTATCAGTGCTGTTTCACTTTAAGCAGTCAGTAATTGATCTCAAAGGTCTTGTTTGTGCTTGGTGATGCCTCAGAAATCCTGAGTCACTCTTTACCCGAATTCACCCTGGTACATCTGTTTACTCTATGGTTGTATCATGGTTGGGAAAGTACTCAAGTATAAAGACAGTTAAAATTATCCTCTTCCCATAAACGTAGTCCTGCTGCTTTTATAATAAGAAAGTAGGTTGGATGTCACATTTCTTGATAAAACACAGCTGTGTGTCAGTCCCAGCATTTCTCAGGTATTGAGACACAGCTCAGTTCTGCTATCTGCTTGTACTCAGAATCTCCTGGCTGTTAAACTCCAGGAGGGCCAACACCCATTTATGCTTCCAAGATGTTGAGTACAAATTCCATTTATGTCAAACAGAAACATCTTGGATTACCCTCTCAGTTCCTACCCTTGACACAATTATAGGTCTGTATCAATGGGGAAGGACCAAATGAACATTTCCCCCCCCCCTTTTTAACTTTGAAAGGTGTTTGGGGCCATGTCCAGCTTGGCTCTGCCCTACATGTACTGCTGTCTATGTGCCTGCATGTCTGTGTCACTTGGATCCCTCTGTCTTTGCTAAGGATTATGATTATATACACAGTTAGTTGCTGGGGTCATCTGAAGTGCATTTGCATTCATTTTGCAGTAACTTGGTCACGAATTTAAGCTCTGAAGGGCACCAAGCAATTGTGTTTATCAGTAGGAGCTTTGCTTGCTATTGGACCCTTTTCTAAGTTATCTTCAACCTCAGTCATCACTGGCATCCTGGGAGCTTAACATCAGACAATTGTTTGAGTATTCATTAGGCTCTAAGTACTTAAACAGTGAAACTTCTACAAAAGCACCTCTGAAAGCTGAAGAAGAAAAGTATAACTGCCTGTAACTAAATTTTCCTGCTGGTAGCCATAAATCAGGAGGGTTTTAGTGGCTTTTGATGAGCATCTTAATGGGGACTATCAATCTGACTACTTTTAAAGGTTCAGCCGTTGTTACATTACTCAAGTGATCACAGATCCACTGATGACAGAGATAAACTCATATTCTGCTAAATCTTTCTCAGGTTATCTGAAATTGTGACCTGACAACTGCAATGCCTCTAACTGCCAGAAGTTACTAGTGTGCATCTTTCCAGGATGCTGATGCCATTTTTTCTTTTGTGGCAGCTCAGCTATTTGTCTTCCCATGTCTCCTACCTTCGTTTTCTACCTGTAGGCAATAGCATTGCCACTCCTATCACATGTGGCCCAGGACAGTTGGACTTAAAATTCAGATAAAAGAGAGAAACTAGAAAAGCAGTGTGTGAGCCAAAGTCATCAGGATTTTGGGATGGTAGAAAATTTGGGCAGCCGCTGCTGCTTCCCAGTCATATAATTCACTTTCCTCTCTCTAGCAGTAGGTGCAGCATAGCTACTTGAGAGTCTCACCCTTTCTATTTTGTTCCTGTTTCAAAGCTACCAGTAAAGAAAAAAGGTCCCCATGAACATCCTGTGGCTTAGGAATGTGAGAAAGCATAAATTGCTAGTCTTAGACACTTGTCTTCAAGCAGCTGTCCTGAAGGCTGTTTGAGCTGTAAAGCCCATCCATCACTTTGGCTGCTGACGCCAATGCCACTGCCGGAGAAAGATCAGTCAAGCTGGATTATCAAAGTCAAAGCCAGAGACAGCTCTTGTGGGAAGTGGTTGAGAAAGTCTAATATCTCAATTCCTCATTGCATAGGGAATAAAAAGGGGATTGTGCGTGAGGGGTGGGAATACCCTGTTTCTCATTATCTAAATGCACGGTCTTGAAAGAGAGGGTGGAGCCCCTGTGTAAAAGATAAATCATATTAATAGTTTGTTCCCCTGCTTTTGCCTTCCAGTGCTCTCTTCTGGGAGCTGGAGTCCCAGGGCTTTGCACGTGACCTCCTATATGGCTACAGAAGTAAGGGTGGGTTGGTTTTTGTTGTGAAAAGAAAGAGCCAGATGCGGGGAAACGCAAAACCCAGACCTGGAAAATGGAGTGAAAGCTCTTTCCTCATAAGAAAGTGACCACCTTCAGAGGTGCAAAGGCAGTCCCAGATCTCTGTCCCTGGTCGGCAGCACTGGCTGTGCTCCGGGCGCTGGCTGTGAGAGCCGTCACAGCGGAGCTGTCACCGGGGCTGACAGGCCGGCTGTGCCACGGGGAATGGATGTGACTGGTGCCATCTGTCTGTGCCGGTAGTGGGGATCCCCTCCGGGCACTGAGTGGCCATGGCAGCTTAGCACAGGGTTCAGCCTGGGAGCTGCAGCTCCGGTAGGTGTGAGGAGGAACGCCTGGAATTGTCTTTGGGGCACACGTGTGAGCTGAAGGCAGCGATTTGCACTGGGGTGTGATTCACTCACCAGCCCCATCTCTTGGCTCGATTCAGAGCATAAAGCAACACAGAAACCTTTCTTTTGTTTTGTTTGGGTTTTTGTGGGGGGTTTGTTTGTTTGTTTGTTTTTGCTTTGTTTTGTTTTGTTTTTTTTTTTTTCATTGGAAGCTGGGGCTTTTTGATAGGTATGGGTGTTCCAAACCCAGCTATTTCTATCAGGACATTTCAGGACTTTTGGAGGGAGTGTGTGTGAGAACATGTTTTTGTAACCAAACCCCATCTTTTCCCACATCTCTGCCGCCCCATGTGGGATTTCTTGTGGGGGATGTATATGTGACTCAGATTTTAGGAAAGAAAACTTACCTGAGAACCAAAACCTCTTTCAGAAAAGTACTGTGATAAACTTTTTCCAGTTCCATGAAATGTTTCTCAGAAGGCAGGAAACAATTTCCTGCCTCCCTCACTGTGGTTAAACAAGGCTGAGCAGTGGATGGGCAAGATGAAGCTTGATGGGGGCGAAGGGCCCTGCATGCCCTGGGGATGGCGGGCACAGGCTCTAAGCTGGCAAAAGCCAGCAAGCTCCCACCCACGCCTGCAGAGAACCAGGAACTGCAGCACTGGGAATGTGTCCCAGCAACAGCTCAGTAAGTGCTGAATAAGAAGATATAGGTATTTGCTAAAGGCCAGGTACCTAAATCTGTCTTCAGGGGGAACTTTGTGCAGAAATCCACTGAAAACCAAGGAAGTAGCATCCTTTTTGGACCTGCAGGAGAGACAGTTCAACACTATGTATGTCAATTGAGCAGGGAGGTAAATTTCAATAAAAGAATGGAGCTCAGGGCAAGCTTTAGCTTGCCCTGTGCAGTTTGGTAGTGCCAAGATACCCTCTAAAAAGTTGTTGAAGCTTCTCTGGTAGCAGACTTTTAGGAGAACTGACACGAGGCATAACCGCAGTGCAGGTAACATGCTCACTGCTTCCTGCATGAATTCATCACTGGCTACTTTGTCCCCCACCAGATTTGATTTAAGTCTCTCAAACTGCATTAAAAATTGAAAGAATGGTGCTATTAATTTCCATGGCTGCTGATTGCAATCATCTTGTTGCATTAGGCAGTTCAGTGGTTGGGTCAAGCTGTGGTGTCGTTACAATGACAGAGCGAGACGGGCTGCGCAGGGAAAAGCGAGCTGGGCTCTGCTCCGTGGTGACTCCCCCACTCCAGTGGGTCTTGCAGGAGTGGTTTTGACTTGCCTGCCCCATGGAAGGGATGTCATGTCACAGTGAGTGACTTCCATAATAGCTACTGGTCTTGGCTGTCTTGGCAGAGTGGCCAAAGACTGAAGGCACCACGGGGAATGAGCTCAGGGCTTGCTCTAGAAGAGACCTCTTTAGTTAAGGGTCAGGACACATGGACAGGCAGCAGTAAAGGGGGACTTTGGGATTATTTGTAGACAGACAGCTGACATCAACCTGCAGGGCTGCTTATTGCAGTGTATTTCACTGTGATTTAAAATCTGGGGTATTTTTAATGCTTAAAAAAAAAAACCACCAAAAAACCACCAAAAACCTTAAAGAAAGCAAGAGGAAGAGGGTCTGACATAAAAGGTTGAAAGAAATCAAATGAGCAGTTTTCCAAGAGTTACATGTCTGGATATTGCTCTGGGTGAAACATGACTTGTTTTCCAAGATTAGCTCTCAGTTTATGCCTCAGTAGTGGAGCATCCATACTGGCTTTGGCCAAAAGCTCACCTTAACTTAGTACCTTGTCCTTGACTGGAACTAGTAATACATGCTTAGGGAGAGCATGAGAGAAACTGTTTGTAGTGTGATCCTCTGGCATAACCTCTGGCCCATGGTCCCATATGCTGGCATCAGCATCCTGATATTTCTTTGGTGCACCCTTGTTGTTGCAGTGGTTCTAGTTTTGGAGTTTGGTCTGGGTTTTTGTTTGGCCTTAGAAGTGGCCTGACTGCAGCAATCAAGGCAAGCAGAGCAAAGCATTTCCAAATTCTTGGTCATATTTGAGAACTCTCTGAATTACTGTATGGCTTACGTGGATGCTATGCTAGGAAGAAAGAGGAAGCATTGTTTTGGGTGGTGGGTTGCCAGTGGCTCAGAACAGCCTCGTAACCTCCTGGGTGTGAAGTCAGCCTTGTATCAGGCACTGGTGCTGGTAACAGCAGTGTAATCTGGCCCAGGAGTTATTCCGTGTGCATCCCCTGCTCCTTTTGTGGTTTTGAATTTCCCTAAAACAGTTTTTTCCTAAACTTAAAAATGCCCTTTGCTGCGTTTTTATTTCTTTTTGTGGGTGGTATTGTCTCCCTGAGAAAATGAATTTGACAGTGAAATACCACGTTCCCATTTCTCAGTTATTCCTCTCTGTGCCTGGAGACCTCTGTTCCCTACTGTATATGTTTTGATATAAAGTTCTTGTACAACAGATGTGTTACATAGGCATGTGCTATCTATTGACTATACAGCTTCTTCTTAACTGAGGTGTTCATTTACTTGAATTTATACCTGTTCTTTAAAGATGAAATAAGTCCACTTCTTGAGGGTTTGACTTCACCTATTCAGACCAACCCTGCTGGTCAGAGCACTCTATCCGTTTTTATTCAATAACAGAGTTAAGCTGGTCACTCTGAACTGTCCTCTCCAGGAAGCAGCCTCTGACATGGCAAATAACACACCAGGTGGGTGTCACATAAAGGTCTATCATTTGGATTTACACCTCTCTTCTCTAGGGAGGGGAGCTATTCTTTGTCAGGAAATAAAAATGCATTGATTTAGATATCTAGGCAATATCTGTAGAATGAAAATGATTGAAAACTTAAAGTGGACTTAAAGAGATGGCAGCAATACTCCCCTGGGCTGTATGCAAGAGGAGCTGTTGCATTTGAGGAAGAAGTGCTGAGGTATTTAGATGACTGTTCTGTTTGGCTTTGTCACAGAAGGAGGGATGGTGTAAAGGGCCAGGTGGGGGTCAGAACAGCTTTTATGTTTGGGCATGGTCAGGGAGAAATAACATGCTGTACATATTGCAGCTGACACAACAGAGACCCATTTGGCTTGGAATATAGGGCAATAAATGCAGTCAGGTGATTCAGGGGTGTTGTGCATAAGTCTGCCAGGTAGTTAGGGGAGAGCGGATCAGGAAATAATTATGGCTGATAAGGGGAGCTTGTAAGGAGGCCAGCACCTTCTGTGACCATGAAAGGGGTTAATGATTAACTGTTATGGAAAAGCTAGAAGCACATTCTTCCTTTCCTTCGAAGTCACACCCGGCTGCTCTCCTGCATCGTTAACTTGAGCACTGCAAAGCTGAACACAGAGCGCTGAGAGGGAACCAGCTTTAATTTAGGGCAGCCTCCAGGATGTGAATGGGGAAGCTGGATGATTCTGGGAAGGGCATGGTTGGCAAGGTGCTGTGTCTGCCCAGGTGCCTGGATCTCCTGGAGTTAACTCCTGGGGAAATCCATACAGCTCCTGGGGCAACTGGAGGAGATTGCTGTCCCCTGTATATTGCAAATGAACCCTCACCCTGGCAATGGGCTCATGTGGGTGGATGACAGAAAGCTGTGTGGCTTGAAAATGGATTTGGGGAAAAGATGCAAGAGGGAGAAGAGAAACATCCTGTACTTGGAGTAGATGTGGCAGTGCGTGACTCAGGTGCTTCAGGACAGGTACACTGACACACGCAGAGTGCAGCTTCCCAGGACCTGATCTGGGCACTGGTTTTGAGCATCTCTTTTCTTCTGTTTCCATATGCAATGATGAAAATGGCAGATGTCAATAGAAACAGCTCTTGCCACTGCATTGTTGAATGGACAGCCTGTAGATACTCGCCTCTCATTTCACAGATTGTTCTTCCCCCTCTCTGCTCATCCTGCACATTTACAGCACAGTACAGCCCTAAGGTGTCGCCTTGCTCATGCTGTGTGCTCTGTATATTCCTAGGGTTGGCCAAGGGGATGCAAGGATGGGGACCACACAGCAGGGTGGCCGTGCCTCTGGTTTGGATCAGCCTTTGCACCAGAGAAAAACACCATCTCCTGTGTGATGGCTGTTCCTTCTGTCCACAGCTCCACCCAGAAAACTGAGGGCAGAGCCGCACTCGGTGCTTGGCAGGCACCAAACTACAGTCTTGAGATTCACTCCATGTAGGGAACTGGCCCTGAATGTTAAGACACTGGTGGTGTTAAATATAGACAGTGGGAATGGTGCCAGAGCCATAATTCGGATCCTTTGCAACCTTTCTGTGCAGCTGTTAGAGTGTTTGCTAGTGATTGTACTTGATTAATGCTATCTAATTAATTTTTATTCATTAGGTCACATTTAGTGATTAGTGTCTTGGTTTCAGCTGGGATAGAGTTAATTTTCTTCCTAGCAGCTGGCACAGTGCTGTGTTTTGGATTTAGAATGAGAATAATGTTGATAACAAGAAAGATGGAGAGGTAATTTTTGCAAGAGCATGTAGTGACAGGACCGGGGGGAATGGCTTCAAACTGACAGAGGGCAGGGTTAGATTAGACATTAGGAAAAACATTCTTCTCTGTGAGAGTGGTGAGGCACTGCCACAGGTTGTCCAGAAAAGTTGTGGATGCCCCATCCCTGGAAGTGTTCAAGGCCAAGTTGGATGGAGCTCTGAGCAACCTGGTCCACTGAAAAGGGTCCCTGCCCATGGCAGGGAGGTTGGTACTAAACGATCTTTTAGGTTTCTTCCAACCCAAACTATTTTGTGATTCTATGATAGCCCACTGATGTTTTAGTTGTTGCTGAACAGGGCTTGCACAGAGTCAGGAACTTATCAGCTCCTCACCCCACCAGTGAGGAGGTTTGGGGGCACAAGAAGCTGGGAGGGGTCACAGCCAGGACAGCTGATCCCAAGTGGCCCAAGGGGTATTCCAGACCATGTGGCACCATGCTCAGTGTATGCACTGTGGGAAAGCTGCTCAGGAACTGGCTGGGCATTGGTAAGCGGCTGGTGAGCAGTTGCTTTGTATATTCAATTTTAATTTTAATTACTATTATCCCTTCCATTTCTGTGCTACTAAAATGTCTTTATCCCTACCCATGAATTTTACTTTTTTTTCCCCTAATTCTCTCCCCCATCCCACTGTGGGGGGAGAGAGCAGGCGGCTATGTTGTGTTCAGCAACCTGCCAGTTTAAACCACGACAGGCCCAGCTATAACCCTCTGCACAGTCCACCTGCAGTTAGCACTAATTTTCCCTGCTCATATTTGCCCCTGACAAGACAAGATGCTGCCAACCCCACGGACCCACCGTGCCGAGCCCACATGGCATGTAAAGGTGTGTTGTCAGGCCAGGGGCAGTGGGGGCAAATCCATGGACTGTTGTTGGGACTGTTGTTGCTGTATGTGTTGGATAATCTTGGCCAAGATCCAGACCCCATCACCATTTCTGAGAAAATGACGTCATTAATGCATCGTTGTAATCGATAGGCCATGGCCCTGGTTCAGCAAGACACTTAAGTGCACGGCCAGTATCCATCACACAGTCTGGCACCTGGATGAGTTGCTTTATTTTTTTTAAGAACCTGCTTTCACATTTAAAACTGGATTTGTGCTAAACTGAGGCTTTTGTGCCTACAAAGAGCGTCAGCCAGGTCCTGGCCACGAGGTGCCATGTGCTCACAGCACAAATAGGGCCTCAAAACTGGGAGAACAAAAAGCTGAGAAAAGCCCAGAAATGGGAGAGTCTGTTACCAAACAGTGCTTTCAGCCTCTTATGGCCCTCCTTACCCACACAGAAGGCTGATGCAGAGATCACAGATTTTGGAGTGGAAGGTGTGAACTTGGCTAAATTACATTTGGCTGTCCTTAGTGCTGGCTGAGCACTCAGTGTCCAGGAGACAAAGGGAGAGACATAACCTGCTTAAATGGGGGAAAAAGTGATTGGGGATTTCTTACAATGAATACTGGAGGGAAGTAGGAACTTGGACTTATTTTCAATGCACATCTTAAATGAATCCTTCCAAGGATTTTTTTTTTCCCTTAACATTCTTATTTTTAAAAAATTCTGTAATTTTGAAAGTGTTTCTTTTGGTGTGTTTTTGGGTTTATGGTTTGGTTGTTGTTTTTTTTTAAAGGATGATTTAGGAACAGTTGTGAAGCAATTGTTCATTAGACTTACAACAAGGTTTCATTTATTTTTAATTCTGTTCAGCTTTTCATCAGTTTAATACTTATCCTTGCATTTCACTAGTTGTTATTTATCCCACTCAGTTATGTGTCTTAAAAACATTAGTGTCCCCTCACAAATCTCCTCTAGAAAATTGAAATGAAGGCAGAGAGTTTCAAACCACCTTGAGAACAGCTTCCAAGGACCACCTTAGCCTGAGCCACAGTGAGCAGCAGGAGAAGTGGGATCCTATAACCTCTTAGGTGCTTTGGACAAATTACCTCTAAATGTTAAAGCCCAATTACGTAAGTGCTTAAGCAGAACCTCACTTTAAAGCACACAGCCAGTGTTGTCCCTACTGGAAAAACCATATGCTGGGGGTTCAGTGATTACCATCAGCTAGGGAATGGCTGGATCTATTCACCTCCTGGGAAGCTTTGCTGCAGGCAGGTAGCAAGGAGGAGGAGTCATGAGCTTCAGGTGTTGAGCTAGTGCCACCTGGAATTATATATGTTGACTTGGAGGGAAGTGGTGTGATTTATGCACCCATCAGTGTACTCAGCAATGGTTTGGGGTTTGTTTATAATTGCTGGGACTTGGAGATTTTAAGCAGCTTCCTTTTTGCTCCCAGCTATGGCCATCCAATTGCTCTGCTTGCAAGGACTAGAGAAAACGTGAGACAGCAGGAGCTGGAGACAGAGCAGCTGTGGAACAGCTTTGGCAGGGCTTGTCTTGAACTGGACCACTTTATGGTCCTGATCTTATCCTGGACTAGACTCATATGGAAACTACTTTCCGCTGCCATGGCTCAAGGAAGAATGACCTGCTTAGCACCAAACCCTCCTTCCTTTCCCAAGAAACCCTTTTGTCCAGTTTGTCCAACTGACTGTTGTAAGGGTTAATGTGCCTGAGACCTAACACGGAGCTTGTGGCCCCTTGGGTTTCACTGAGCTTGAGGGTCTCTCTTCAGTGTGTAAAACGAAATTAAAACCCAAAAAGCCATCCTGTCCCAGGGCTGGCTGTTCTTGCAGCACCCTTTTTTTTTTTTTTTTTCCCCACCACAGCACCCTCAGAGCTGGCACAGCTGGAGCAATCTCAGTTCCTGTCTTGTGGGAAGGCTCTGAGGTGGGTTTGCAGCCGATGAGTATTTCTCTGGGGGAACTATACATGGTCATTTTGCCCTTAGCTGGAGCTGGTGGCTGAAGTGAAAAACCAAGTGATTCAGAGTTTGAGGAGTGATTCAGAGTCAGGCTCTGGGAGAAACTTCCCTAATTCTGCATTCAGCTAAATGCAGGGGCAATGCTCTGGCTTGAGATTCAAGTTAGCACTTCTATCTCCATTGGTTCTTATCTGGAAGTGGCATGATGTATCCTGAGATAAAAGGTTTAGTTTAAATGTATACAAATCTGCTGATGTCCCAGTACCTTGCCTTCTGTATGCCATCACCCTGTGATTGCAGTGGCCTTGGGGCCAAGCACCTAATGATGATGGGTGAAGGGTTTTACACTGAAGTGTAAAATATGCTTTGGTTGATGATTGGATTTAGTAGCTGAAATCATTCCCCTGCTGGTTTGTTTTTTTAGCCAGACATCCCTGCTGAAGCACCAAAGTGTTAGAGGAAAGTGACCCTCTGTGGGCTCTGGGGTGTTGGGTCACCAGGATGAAGTTTGGACAATACTGGGAGAAATAAATGTGAAGGGCCCAAAGCCTCATGTCACAGTTGGAGATGGCTCGTATGGACCTTGCTGAGAGCTGTTTGATGCTGTGTGCTGGAGCACAGCTGTGTCATATCTGGCACCAGCTGTTGGGCAGCTGTAAACTCAAAGCTAGAAAAGCACCATAGAGCCAGGAAGGCTTTTTCAGCTCTCTAAGAATTCCCTCCTTCACACTGGAAGCACAAGCCAAGACCAGCCAGGAGGGACTAGTTCTGTAGTAAAGAGGAAATGTTTTTTCTTTGAACCTGATAGCCTTCACATTGCTGGAATTTGCCTTAAAAATGGGGAAAAAGAGGTTTTCCCTGGATTAATATCTCCCTAGACTTGATTTAGCATGCCTACAGTTCAGAACAATGTTTGTTTTTATTTGGTGGAGAAGTTAGGAGAGCCTGGCATGGCTGGACATGAAGTCACGCATTCATAGTGTTTATGAATTCTTCTGTGAATGTATGGAAAACATGTATCATTGTTTCAAATTCCAGTGCTGAAAATAGTGCAAATAAATGACTGTGAGTCAGAAGAAGGTGAATCACTGTAAGGTAGCTTTACTGTCAATCATTTAAGAGCACATATATTATATGGGTGATAATTTGGCTAATTAGAGCAGACCTTTGAGCATTGATATCCAGGGTTTTCAAAGGGGCCTAGCAAAATTAGGTCTAAGTCCTTCTGCTATCAGTGGGATGTGGATATGTACTTCTTTTAAATGCTCAGCTTAGCGGAACACCTAAAGAATTTTATTTAGATGTTTAAATGAGAGCAGTGTTTCCCCTGAGTGCTTGGGCAGCATGTTCCTAGCAAGCAAGAGGCACAGATTGGCTCTAGACAGAGACCTACAGCCTGAGCCAGCCCCACTTCAGTCTCTGTTTATGCTGGAGCCCAGCAGAAGGACTCCAGAAGGAGTATGAGTGGGAAGAGCCCTCTGGCCCTAGGAGCACCATGCCTGCAGTGTCATCTAACCATGGCAGCTCTGTCCTATAATCCTGGCCAACACCGCCTGGAGGGGACATCTGTATGTGTGAGCAATGGCACTGTCCAGAGTAAAATGTGAGGGGGCAGGCAGATAATCCCATGGGAGAGATCAGGCTGGGTTAGGATGGTTTGTTTGCTGATGTGCAAAGTGACTCTTGTTTATCCAGCAGTAAAGCTGCATGTTTCTCAAAGGGGAAGGGTTTGCCCAGACACTGATGCTTCCAGCAGAAGGCGCTACTGTGTCCCCGACTGCAGAACCACTGGAAGGCTTTGCAGCCTGATGATTTGTTCCCCGCCTCCACTTCTACCCTACCACAGGCAGGGTGCATGGATTGTGCTGTGGATGTCAGCCAGGCAAGAGTTAAATGCAGTTGTGGAGCAGATGGCTTACCTTTAAAAGCACAGTGGGAGACATGTACCTCTGATCTTGTATAGGACCCTGTTTTCTTGCTGGCAGCACAGCCTGCTCCAATTAGAACACAAGGGCTGAAACAAGGCCTGGAGTCTGTCTATCCCCTGCTGTGGTGGTGGCACTGTCACTGCTTTTGTGGTAAGTAGGGCAATTCCAGTGCCAGTCACCTCTCTGAATGCAGCCTTGCGAAGACATGTGCAAAGTCATTGATTCTTCTTTAGCCCCAGTGTGTTTTCCCTTTGTGAGATCATGGAGCTGGCAGGACAGCCCTGCCTGCAGAGGATTTGCTTCCACTTGGGCTTCAGCCAGGCAAGACAGGAATCCTAAGTGCTTGCTGCTTTATGGCTCATCTAGAGCAGCAAAGCTTGGTGCTTTCTTCTCCAGTTCACCCTCTCAGCACAGCGTGGCCCAGGGGAATTTTTGGCTTTTTTTGCTGTTAAATGGGTTTACTCAGGGCAGGCAAAGGAAGAACGGAAGCTTCTTCATCACGTGGGTATGATGGTCATGTCTTGAAGGTCTGGCAAAGGCACAAGGCAGCACAGACACACAAACACCAGAGACAGGAGCATTACCTGGCTGCTGCACTGTCTGCCACCAAAGTGTCTTTATGTGGTGGGTCAGGAATCAAGGTGAAGGGGCTGAATTGATGTAAGGCCAGAGTGGAAGTGAGCAACAGGGTTGGGAACTCGGTCAAGTTCCCAAATGGCAAGGCTCTCCAGCGTTGCAAGCTCTTCCCATGCTGCTTCTGTTCTCAGGAGATTTTCAGGCTGGTAGTAATGTCTCTGCAGGTAACAGCCCTTGATGAGACCCTCTGATAGACTTGTTAAGGCCATGCCTTGAAGGCACGTACAAATCTAACCTCCTCTGGCGATGGACTGTCCATCAGGGAGTTGTACTGTAGGAGAACTGACTCCAAAGGCTGCTGGAGGGGTGCCAGGACTTGCTGTTGAGAAGAAATCCCTGCCTGACCTGAAATTTCTGCTCAGGAATCACTTGCTACCCTAGTGCGTAGGCAGGACCCTACTGAGGTCCTGTGCTGTTTTACACAGAAAGTCGTCCAATGCGTCTTCCAAAACAAAAACTTCTGGTTGCTGTCAGGGAATGAAGCCCAGGCTGCCCCAGTCTCCCTGGGTCTGCTTGTTTCCCAGTTGAGAGACCTATGCCCAGGTATGCCACCAAATTCCTGCATGACTTATGGTTCCCAGTTTGGGAATTCAGCGAGTGGAATGGACCAAGCAGCTTATTTGAAATCCCTACTCACCACTCTGTAATTAAGAACAAGAGAGAGATTTGCTGTTAATTAGCTTTCATTGACCCACTTTTGACCCTCCAAATGCCGTTGTGGTGCACTAGGTCTCTGAGAAGGCATGTCATCCTCCTCTCTGGGGAGAGATTAATCTTCATTACTGTTTTGCATTAGCCTGGCTCTCTTCGTTAGCTTCTCATTAATGTTCTGGCAGATTGGTGCTGTCAGCTGAGGAAGGAACGTTCATATAGAACATTGTTGGGAAATACACTCACTTCCTATGGTACAGGAATGGCCCAGGGCACTGTTGCCCAACCATTGTGGCAAGACCCTGGCCATTGCAGATGGACTGGTAGCAGCAAATGATGGTCATGGATAGCATGGCACGTGGAGCAGCAGCAGGCCATGTTAAACCACATTGGATTTGTTCCTCTGCTCACCTAGACTGGTGTCCCCCTTGATTGTCTCATCTGCATCTTGCTTCAAGTCACCAGGGTTTCTGGGTCCTCCTTAGGTTGAGTTCCCATCACAGAACAGCCCCTGCTTATCTCCATGGGAGGCTGCAGCACTAACACTGGGGACTAAATGAGGTACAAGCCCAGGTTTCCTATCAATCAGGACACAGCCCTATGGCTTTTCACCTGGAATGAGAATGGAGGGATCCAGTGAGAGTTCCCTCACAGAAATCTGACCAAAGTAAGGAGGAAGTGGAGACCCTCCAACCTTAAACATAAATGTTTACCAGAAGAAAGGTCTGCACCAATAATTCACGTTGTTCTGCTGTTCTGTGGTTTCCCTGTGGTGTCTAAACCAGGAGAAGGGCTTTAGTTTCCCTTTACTGCACTCATGTGGGGTTGCAGAGGTTTGCTTGGCTGTTGTCTGTGTCGTGGTCCTGCTATGAGGACAACACAGCTAACAAGGAATAACGGGATGGTGTTTGTTGTGAGTCCCAGCCACGGGTCAGCCCTAAAGGAGTGACCCTCACAGCCCGTCCTGTGAGGGAGAAAATGAATCATTTCTAGTGGCTTGCCAGGAATTGGTGAATGAGTCAATGGACAAGTCAAGAGCCCACCTCTCCTGGCTCCCAGGGCTGGCTGGTTTATTCGGCTCTGGACTTTGGAGAGCAGAGAACATTGCTGGTGTCACCTGGAAGTGCTGTGACTGACGTAGAGTGCGGCTTGCTGTTCTCTCACAGCTACTTCAAAATCCCACAAATCATTATCTAGAAGTGATTAATTTCTGTACAAGTGCTGCAAGTGAGATACGTATCAGGGTTATAGCAGTCTGTTGCAACATTACATCGAGTTTCATTGAAAACCTGAGGTCCCGGGTCAAGGGGTTGTTTCTTTTCAACACCACACCTGGTTGCTGAAAGAAGCTGCTAAATGCAGCCCTTGAAGGTTGCAAAATTCAAAGGGAAATTGTGAAACGAAAAACATACATTAAAAAAAAAAAATCAGCCATTGTTTTTAGATTTCTTGCATTCTTTTTAAATTGTGGGGCCCAGAACTGCACATAGTAAGACATTTGACTCGCCCAATGGCCTCGGGATGTGGTCCCTTAGTTTAGACCAGAAAAGAACAACCCCTTGCTTTTCACGGGGTCACCTGTGTTACCGTGGGCTGTGGCACTGGGCATGGACAAATGCCTGGGATTGGGGCCTTTTATTCTGGGCAGCAAAGGCAGCCTGGTCAGCACCCCAGGCTAGGTACTCAAACACAGGGCCATTTCCATTCAGGGACCAGAATGAAGTTAAGCTCTAGGATGCCCATGGAACTTGTTAATGGGCTGGGGAAGATGAGAGTCCTCAAAGTGCAGGCAATCCCTTCCCAAAGTGCTTGTTATCTTGAAGAGTGTGACATCTCAACACCACTCAGACTGGGATGATGTGAGGAAGCTGGGAAGGAATTGGATGTGATGCTTTAAATGTGTCTCAGTGTCACTGGTGATAATTGTTTCTGGTGGAACAAGAGCCCGGAAAACCAGGAAGAAGCAAGTTGTGAGAGAAATGTAGGAACTGTTGGGTCAGCTGGTCTGAGGAAGCTCAAAAATACAACAAGTGCCTTTGTAAACATGGGACATGTTGCCTGTGAGGGGGACCTGGATGAAATCCTATCAGTTTAAAGCAATTTCCTCCTTTCTTCACCTACCTGGAGTGCCCCGGGGCTTTGCACTTGCTTTGTAAGGTAGTTGTTGGTGCAGGTACTTGGGACTTTTCAGGGTGTGCAAACACAATCTTCATATCTGTTGCTTGGATTCGAAGTTTCGATGTTTGGACACATCAGGTGTGTGGTATGTTCCTAATCTCCAAGTGGATGAGGGTAGTTCTGATGATCAGGTTGGAGAGGCAAATACTCACCACTACATATTTCAATGTTCCTTTGAACAAAGGGCTAAAAAATGTGATCTATTGTCTCAGCAAACATTCCTGTCAGGGAACATATTTACTAGATTGTTGGCAAAAGCAAGATCTGAAGGGATGTGAACTCACTCCAGGGTAATTTTGTTTACACATTTCAGATACACGATTGCAAATAATTTTGCTTTCTGCTCCCTGTGCCCTAGTGAGCACTAACCAGGGGAAAGAGTTTCCTGCCAGACTCAAACAAAACTTAACCTCTGTCTTAGCACGAGCTGAAGAACTGGGCTCATTCAAACTGGGGTTGGGAAGACAGGGCCTTGTGCCTGTGGAAAATGGGGCTTTTCCAGTGGTGGCATGATGTTCAGGACTCTTAATGGTATTTTGAAATACTGCTGCAGCTCCCAGTGCAAGTTCTGGGGGATCCTTTGGTCAGCTGCAGTTTCCATGGTGCTGCACTGGTTCAGCCCTTCCCTGAGGATGGAGGCTGTGTTTGACAGATCTCCAGCAGATCTCCATCAGTGTGGTTCCATGGTGATGTCACAGAGAGAGAGAGAGAGAGAGAGAGAGAGAATGGAAGGTAAGACAGGCAGGCCACAATTTCCAAGAAATACTGTGGTCATCTTGCCATATGCAAATAGTTTTTGGAGGGCAAAACTGCAATTTTTTATTTTTTTCATAAAACAACATAGTGAAAACTGTCCCAGCTGTACTTTTCCCGTTCAAGCCTACTGCAATGGAAAACTTGTGATCACACCTACCTATTAATAGCACTGTGTTAATTACTGTAGCATCCTAAGCCACTGATCATCAAACATGGCCAGTTTTGGTCATTTCAAGTATTTTCCCATTAAAAGGGAACCTTCATCCTAATTAAGTAACAGTTGCAACATTTAAAGAAAAAAATCCCTCAATGAGATGAAATGCACAGCTGGAAGGGATAGAAATAGCACTGGCAGAGGAGGGTCTGGAATAAGGACTTGTGAGGTGGGGGGTGCTGAGATACAGGATGTGGTTGTGCAAGGAGGAGAACTGCTACATCTCCCAGCTAAAAATAAGGTAAAGGTAGAGTATGTCAGAAATGTCTAGACAAGGTGGAAAACTTATTACAAGTATTGGGGAGGGGGAAAAAAAAAGAAAAGGAGAAGAAAAGAGAAACAAAGAAGCTAGTAGATTGCATGATTATATGCTGCCTAAGGGAGACAGGTTGAGATTATATAATTCTCCAGGGAAACTCTACACGAAACAATTATATGTTCAATTGGGTGCACTATGTTAGGGTTTTTAAATTGAAAGAAAAAAAAAGAGGTTGAATGCTCAAAAAAGTGTGGAGGAGGGTAGTGAAGTGCTGAGCTGAAAATCTTTTTTTAAATCTTTATATGTGCTGCATAGTGGGGGAGAAAGAGACAGCAGAGAAAAGGATGCATTTGACACACGTCAGAGATATCAACAGCTCCAGTGACAATTTAAAGGAAATTAAATGGAAACTTAAAGGGAAGCATTTTAGAGCAGAAGTCCCAAAAGCACTTAAAAATATCGAACATCAGAAAAGCTCAGTGTCTGCCAGCAGTGGGGGATCAGCTCCTGCCACGACTGACATGAGATGCTCAGTGGGCCAGGCCTGTGTCAGCCCCGAGACACCAGGACTCAACCTGGTGCACATCGAAAGCTGGGCCAGAGCACAGGAGAACCTCCAGGGCAGACAGTTCCTTCCAGCAGGCAAAAGCTTTGAAATCCCAGCATCTTAGAGTGAAAAGGGAAACAATTGGGACACCTTGACATCTTAATTTCAGTTTCTGATGGTCTTGCAAGGCCATGTGATACAGTGTTGACTGTGCCCAGCGGTCTTCCACTAGAATTCAGCTGTCACTGAGCTGTCATCCCTTAACCATAGCACCATGGAGCTTCCCTTTGTCCAGGGCATTTCAGTCTCTGCCCATCCCACGGGTTTCATCCCTCTCAGTTCTGCCACACCAGTGACACAAGCAGGCTTAATATCACCCCACTGTTACTTTCTTTGGAATCCCACTGTGTATGTGGTCCAGGAAATCAGGCAGCCTGTGCAGCCTGACACAGAGAGGACCCACAGAGATGCACACCAGCATCTAAGCAGGAGAACAATGAGTGTGTTCTGTAAGGAAGTGAGAGGGAAAGACACTAGAGTGTTTTCATTTCCTCAGAAACAGATCCCAAAAAAAAAATCCCACACAAGAGGGTGAGTCATCCATAGAGGATATTGGCCTCTCTGAGTTGCAGCTGCTAGTCTTTAATTATATAATTTTAATTTGCCAATAAAATAAAAGAAAGAAGTAATGACTGGATAGGATGCATATCACTGGCTCTTTGTAGGATTCTCCCTTTCCCAACATGAATCCATGAGACTGGCTGTTGGATCTGAGGTCTTTAAAGTAAGAGTTGGTCCTGAACAAGGTGAAGTTTGTGCAAACACATCTGCAGGGGCTGCAGCTGGGAAGCAGCTGTGCAGAAGAAGGACTTGGGAGGCTGTTGGACACCAAGCTGTCCATGAGCCAGCCATGTGCCCTCATGGCAAAGAAGGCAACTGATATCCTGGGCTGCACTAGGCAGAGTATTGCCAGCATGGA
The DNA here is from genome assembly GCF_036250125.1 of Pseudopipra pipra. Lineage (NCBI taxonomy): Eukaryota > Metazoa > Chordata > Aves > Passeriformes > Pipridae > Pseudopipra > Pseudopipra pipra. The sequence continues at coordinate 15,484,430 of NC_087559.1, forward strand.
GGATGTGATCCTTCCCCTCCACTCAGCACTGATGCTGGACTCCCAGTGTAAAAGAGATCTGGACATACTGGAATGAGTTAAAGATAAGGCCAAGGTTAAGAGCTGGAATATTTAGTGTGTGAGGAGAGTCTGAGAGAGTTGGAGTTGTTTGGTCTGGCAAGGGAAGGCTCAGAGGGAGATCCTGTCAATGGACACAAACTGAAACGCAGGAATTACATTTAAACATGAGAAAAAGTTCACTGTGAGGGTGGTCAAATATGGGAACAGTTCATCCAGAGAAGTAGTAGAATCTCTGCCCTTGGAGATACTCACAACTTGACTGGATGTGATCCTGAGCAACCTGCCCTCTGTGACCCTGCTCTGAGCAGGAGGTTTGGGCTGATCTACAGAGTACCCTCCCGACCTCAGCGATTCTGGGATTTTATTCCCAGTTGTTACCACTAACTGAATTATCCAGCTGTCAATGAGTTGAGATGATCTAGTAAAGAACTGAGTGACTCTGTGTTTAGCATGAAGCTTCCACTGGGCTGGTGTGGATTAGCTGAGTCAGACCACCAGTCTGTCAACTGGATAAACATTCCTCTTCCATTTCTGCCAAGGTCCTCCCTTTGGCACATGCTGAGCTGTAGAAAGTCAAGTGCTGTAGTGTACAATAAACCCAGGGAGAGTTTATGATCTCCAACTCTAGGAACTGTTTTTGTTAGATGAATAACAAGTGGAAGAGCAAAGCTGTAGGAAGATCTTTTTCATATGTCAGGTCAGAACCCCTTGAGGTATCAGAAATCTCCTACTCTCAGGCTTGGCAATTTTTCAGCATTCATGCCATATATAAGTTGGTTGCACACACAGCAAAGGATGTTGTCAAAAGGATACCAGTAGTACAAATACCAACTTAAGCTATTTCACTGGAGAAGGAAGCAATGTGGGAAGTAAAGGAAGGCCAGTATTGTGAATATTGAATTCGATTATATTTTGTATTGTTTCTCTGATAGAAATTCTGCTAGTTTCTCTAATGGCCAGTACAACCCAGAGGCTGGGACTTCAAGGTCTTACTCCATTAGAGATGATGGGAGGATGGGACTGAATTTTCATTCCTGGCACCTTCTTCAGGGCACTAAGGGAAGTAGTTTCGAGATATGACCATAGTCCAGGGCTCTCAGGATGGAAAGGGCAAGTAAGTCATGAAGGTCACACTGTAATAATGAAAACAAGTCTGAGGGGACCGCTTAAGGTACAGGCAAGTCAAGGGCTCTGTGAATCTAAAGAGCTCAAGTGACCAACTCTGGGCTGGTTGGGACTAAACTGGTACCTTAGGTAATGGTCAAGAATGGAAACCACCCAGCTCCTGCCTTGAAAGGTCTTGAAAAGCCAGGGAAATCGTGACACTCTCAGGTGGTGAAAAATATGCCTGCAGGACCCTCTTCGTCTTCCTCTCCTCTCCTTGTGGGTAAGAGGATGTGTGTTTCTAAATGCAATGTCCCTATTCCCCTGCACCCTCCAACTTACTGAATTGAGATAAAACACAAACTACTTTACTCTCAGTAGTGTTTGAGAGCCCAGGACTGCCTTGTGGCTAAGACAGGTTTGACCACCAGTCTCTTTTTCAGCCTAACTCTGCCAGCAGCAGCCTGTGACACTGGCAAACACCATTCCCTGGGCTATACTCTTGTGTCATTGAAGGTAATCCTGTACTTTGAATATGATATTGGATGAGGTTCTGCTCTTTCTCTTTATTGATGTACAGAGCGAACCAGAGTGGCAGCCTCTCCCCCTCTCTGGGTTTTCTTTGTAGGTTTAGACTTTCAATTTCCATCTGAAGGTACAAATATTTCCAGGGGCTGCAGCACAAGCAGATGCTGGTACCCTCACAGCCGTGTCAGGGTGTAAAAAGGTTGCCACTATGACCTTGCTGTCTAACCTACTGTTGTTATCTCTGATAGCTCTAATAGTGCTGTCAGAGAAATAAGAGCAAGGGGAAAAGACATTATTCAGTCTAGAAAGAAAATTGTGATGGTCAGACATGATGGGGAAAGGAGTGATTGAGGTTCCTCCAGCAGAACACCTCCAAGCCTGCTCTGCTGTCCAGTGGGGTGTCAGGCAGGACCTGGACACTAATGAATGCAAAGAGGACTTGAAAGTGGCAACTGTTAATTGCAGACAACTGTGGGAGTGATGATGCCAAGATTGTCACTGTAATGCCAAAAAGATCCAACTGGAGTGTTTAAAATTCAGTCATGTAGGATTGTATTTAGAACCTGTTCTCACCTCTCACGGTGGCTCTACGCAAATCCTGCTGGATTATCACCACTCTTCAAAACCAGGCACACATCCGAAGTTCCTAAATCCGGGTAGAATTTTAGAATTCTTTCCTGTCTAAACACAGGTTGTCTCTGGCTGATCCTTTTGTGTGCTGGCATCTCATCTTACACGTGAGGGTGTTGGAGGTCCTCTGCAGTGTGCCCAGACTTCCCAGAGCTGAACGGCCTTGCAGGTCACATCATCCCTGTCTGGCAAGGGAGGTGCAGGGACCTGGTGGCAAAGAGACACAGTCTCTTCTGCCAGCAAGGATGGCTGGAGAAAGCTCTGCCTTGTCTGTCTTGTGCTTTGAAATACCTGTTCAGGGCACCACTGATTCCAGAAATGGCTGCTCCCTTGGAAGGAGATAAATCAGTACATAAAAATCTCTCCCTTCCAGCTGATACAGAATGTCCCATGTTTTTATTTTGCTGTTGGCCTCAGTGTTTTATGTATAGTTCCTGTGTAATATCTGTGTGGGGTAGAATTGCCACAACCGTCCCTTCACTCAAAATGTTGCCCTGCTTCTGAGGAGCTGATGCTGGGCAATAAAAGAGAGCAGATAGACTGGGGAGACCTGGCACAGTGATTTCATTGGCCTCCCATTCAGTTAATCCTCTGGGGACTTGAAGGGAAATGTGAAGTGGTGCCAAGACTTGGGGTCAGAGCATAGCTCCAGGGATGAGTCCAGCCCCTACCTGAATCACCTCATGGCTTCCTTAGTCTGCCCTCTGGTAAACCTGCACAGGAGTCCGAGTACTTTAAACATTGTCCAAGAAAAGGCAATACTGCAGAGGTGTGTCTGTGGGGGTGGATGGAGAGGTGCTCAGAACATGCCAAACTCCTCCCAGAGTAACCACAGGCCATCACAAGAGCTCTTGTTCTGGCTCAAGGAGTGAGTTGTTACTGGAGGAGGAGACCACTAAGTGTTTGCAAGGGTTAGAAGTGGAATGGAAGTCAGGGAGGGACCCAGCCTGCCCTCTGCCAAAGTGATGGACCTGAGATAAGTGGATGTCAAACCTCTCTCCCGACTGCTACATCAGGAACAAAATATTGGGGGGTTTCCCCATTAATTTAGCCAGACTGACCCTTATTTTTGATCAGGATCACGTTACACTGGCAATCAAAGGATGCTGCAAGTGTCTGGAGCCACAGCCTGCAAACCTGCCCCTGCCAGCATGTCCTCATCCTGCTCTGAGGCAGCAAGGGTCTCCCCAGAACCTCCTGGTGGCTGCTTATGGACAGGAGGGATCACATAAGGGCCCAGTCATGGCTTAGCACCCTTGGGATGCTAAAGATACCTCTTGAAAGGAGACACATTTTCTCTTTTGTGGAGAATTTGGAGCATTCTGGGGGTTTTCATTGCTTTTTTCTTTTTGCTTTTAAAGCAAAACAAACCCCCAAGGTTGGATTTATGGTGAAGAGCATTGCAAAAATCACAGAGGCCGTCAAAACACAGTCCTTATTTCAATTGTGTTTTTTCCTAGAAAACTGTCAAAAGTTAACAATTTAAATGTACCTTTAGAGTACAGAAATGCAGGCTTTGCACCAGGGTACTCAACAGGTTTCTAGTTTTCCAACTGAAAACGTAACAATCGTTTTTATACAAGATGTGGGCTCCTGGTGATTGCCCTTGTCCTGCCCAGACAGCTGGGTTTAGTCAGTCTTTGAGGAAGGTAATGTTGCCATGGGCAGCCTCTGCCTCAGCACCACTTGGGCCATTGCCTTCATCTTGCAAAGCCTTGCTCCAGCTACAGCTCCCTGGGCTTATTCCATAGCCTTCTGCTGGGACAGGGGGCTGATGTTGAGGGGTCCAGGGATGTGTAGTTTGTTATCTCAGAGACACAGGAGGCTGAGTAATCAGCAAGGCAAGGGGAAATTTGGCAAGGTGCCTGGAAGGCTTCAGGGAGACTGGGAACAGCCAGGACACACCTGGAAGAGTGAAATACCTCCCAGAAGGGGACTGTGAGTTACTCTCAGCACCTGAGCTGAGTTAAGCTTTGATTTAGGACAAGGGTTGGGAGTAAATTGAAAAGCAAAGCATAAAGCAGTGGCTGGAAGAGGAGGAGATTTTTTGTGTCTAGCAGAGGGCTGGTTCTACCTTCCCTTCATCCTGGGGAGACCTGGGGCCAGGAAAGTCACAGTAAGTGTGGGGTTGTTATGCTCACCATCCTGGTTGTGCTGGTCTAGTGTATGGGAAGTAGTTTATCCAAAAAGCGGTGGGCTCCCTAGGAGAAGAAAAGCAGTTGAATTGCTCAGTAGGGATGGGGCAAGGGAGGCCTGGAGCCAGGCAGCAGCTCTGCTGTGCTGTCAGAAAAGCATGGCTCTGTCTGTGTGGCATGTAATTAGCTCTACAAGGCAGGTGCAAAATCAGTTGTGTCTTGACCACTTCAAATTCGAGGGCAGTTCTGCCTGTTTGTGAAAGGAAGGAGCTGAACTTCAGGAAAGGCTTGGGGATGAGATGTTGTCCCAAAACCCAGAGCACATGTACTGGTACCAGCACTGGTGGAGCAGCTGTGGTCTGCAAAGGTGCTCTCTCTCCCCCAGTGCTGCTGAGTCTGTTCCTGAGTGGAAATGGGCTGTGCACAGAAGCACAGCTGTGGCCTGGGCACAGGAGGAGGAAATTGTGTCTGTGACTAGCTGATGGCATCAGTGTTCTGGAAGGGGATGAAGGAGGAGGTGGGAGTTGATGGAGTTGTTCTGTGCTCATCACTGCAAGTTTGTGGGCTCATAAGGAAACATGAAGTACTGCATGGAGCTGAATTGCCATAAGCCAGGGAATGATGCCCTGGCTGTGACTTTGGCCATGGGAACAGAGCTGTGGCTGGGGTAGAGCTGCTTCCTCACTCATACTCAGCTACTGAAAGGGGTGTGCAAGTTACTTTGGACTGGCAAAACACCCTGAACCTCCCTGATTCCTCTACCTCATGGTCAGGGCAAGAGCACAGTTGCTGGGAAACAGAGGATCTGGCACTGAGTGAGTTCTTGTGTCTGCTTCAGATGCTCTGTCTTCAGTGTTGGCACTGAAGGCTCGGGGTGGTCCTCAACATCCCATAAAGAGAAGAGGAGCACTGCTGTTAATGAGGGCTCTTGAGTGCAGGTGCTCTGAATTGCAGCTGACTTTCCTCTTAGGAGAGCTTAGGAGCTGCAGGGGATGATGCTGAGTGTGAGGAACAAGCCTTTAACTCGCTGACATGCATTTTGGCTCCAACAGTGTCTCAGTGTGACATGTTTTATTGCTTTAGTGGCCTGTGGCTGCTCAGTAGAGCAGAAGGCTGCTGGGGTGTTTTGTTCTGGTGCATTACCCTGAGTCCCAGAAGGACCTTAACCGGGCTGGGCATCCCCCAGCAGAGGAGGTGCCTGGGGCTGGGAGCTGCTGGAGAGCAGGACAGAGAGCTGTGTGCTGGCAGGAGTGGGCATCAGTAGCCAGCTTCCTATGGCCATCTCCTGAAGGCTCAGAAAAAGGGGCAGGGGGGATGATTTAGTGTTTGATGTGAGCAAACACATGAAAATTTCCAGAACTGCTTGGCTTTCCTGCCCACGCTCATTTGCTGGGCTGACACACACTGTAGGGTCAGAGGGATGTTGAAACTTCAGCAAAGTGTAGTGTTTGTGGGCTGAGTTGGAGGAGTGTGTGTACACACGGGCAAAATCAACCCCTGTGTATGTGGCTAGAGGACCTGAATTGGAGAATTCATCCTGTAATTTGTGTTTCTGCACATAAGTAGCTATTTCTATATTTGGTGTGAGGAAAAGAACTCCAGTGTGAACACAAGAGAATCCCATATGGCTGATCTGAAGAGAAAATGTGGAATATTAAGTTGTCTTTAGTGTCTCTAGCGCTGTATTTGTACTGTCCTTTGAGGTAAGGAGACAATATGGTACTCTGGCACAAAAAAAAGAATAAGACACTAAAATGGAACTTTTAAGAGTATGGGCCAAGATGGAGATATTGAGACTGTGACAAAACTGAGCTGCCAGCTGAAGAGACAGATGACTTTGACCTGCTTCTCTTCTCCCAGCCTTTCTGAAACACTGGAGACCCTTACAGCTGTAAATACTCACCCCTCAGTCGACCTTGGATGTCACTGGAAGGAAAATACTGCAGCTTTTTAGTGGGTTGATCTGCTTTGTGCTGGTTTCTCATGGAGAATGAAGGAATTCTTTCTAAACCTCAAAATGTCAGTCTTCATGACTGGCCAAGAATCTGGAGCTAAGTGATAAATGGGGCATATTTCTGTCTTGTAGTGGCTTTTTTTCCTTTTTTTTTTTTTTTCTAATGCTGTAAGTAGTTTAATGGGGTTTATTTTTAGTTTTTTTTCAGTGGGTTTTTTGTTTGTTTTTAAAGACCAAACTAGTCAAATCCAGATTTGGAAACAGGTTTAGTCAGGAAGCAGTATTGGCGACTGATGGAAATATCAGCCAGAAGAAAATGGTTTCCTGGTTCTTGTTTTCAAAGTGATTGTTTTGATTGTAGATGGTGCCATAAATTTTCCTAAATTTGTGACTTCATGGAATCCACTTTGCCTGCTTCTGCATTAGACTGTGAAAGGTGCCTTGGGTAGCTGAGCTGCAGGAGCAGCCAATGTAACTGGGATATACAAGGGGCTGGAACCTTTAAAGAAGGAATGCAGCCTCCTGCATCCACAGGTTTAGTTTCTTGGGCTTTTCCTGCCAAATACACTCCCTATTCCTACAGCAAGTCAGCTAGAGCAGAAAGAGAACTGGTATTCTCTGTAGCTGGGTTTCACAGTATCTATTTATGTTTGAGCTTTGTGGAGCAACCCTCTCAGAAGTGAAGGGCAGTAGGAAATGCTCATGTGCATGGATGGAGTTGGCATCTGCTGCAAGGGGCAGGGATGCTCAGCAGTGTCATCAGCACTGTGCTAATAATGCATCAGCTGTGCTAATAATGCATCAGCTGTGCTAACAATGCAGGGTGGGATGCCATGGGCTGGCAGGAGGTTGTTGGAATGGTGGGGCTGTATATTATTGTCCTGACTGCAGAGGAATCCTGCATATCTGCTGACTGTTCATGACATGGGAAGGATTGATTCCTGAAGTGTTCTACAGGGATGGAGGGAAGTCAGCTCTGGAGTGTTTTAAGCTGCCTTTCTTTTCCTGTAAGCCTGTTGAATGACACACTGTGCAAACAAAGACTTATTGAGGAGGAGAGCTTATTAAAACACATTTCAAAAATAGCTGAAAACTGAGTACCTTTGGATTTTAATGACCAAATTTGTGGGACCTGATTCCTCTTCAGGCTATGGTCTGAAGAACACAGCCATCCCATTTGCCCACCAGTGTGGCAGGTCCAGCTGCTTCATGGTACCACCAGGATCTTGCCACAGGAGTGTCATCTCCTGGGTCCCACAGAGCTGCACCAGAGCCAAGCTGTGGCCACAGTGGGGGTGCTGCTGCTTTATAGAGCCAAAGCTGCAAGACAAAGTGCTCAACAGTGAAAAATCAGTCTAGTTTTCTCCACAATAGCATCCTGCTTAACATAATCCCAGCTGCCTTGTTTTGGGGAGGGAACAGCATGATATCAGGGCTGGATGGGCTGGGGAGCAGGGACAATGCAGCTGCAGGGTGAAGCTCAGCCTTGCTGTCCTCCCCTGTCTGGAGTTCGCCTCTTGTTTCTCCTGAAATTTGCTGAGCAGAGCCCTTGTTCCCTGTGGTCCTCACATGTCCCACTCGAGTCTGAAGAGCACTCCTGTGCCTCTCCAGCAGGTTGGGCACCCCTAGACTGACCTCACTTGAAACCACTTCATCTCTTGCTGAGGCTGCAGCTGCCCGTGGGGTCACCTCAGCAGTCCTCTTGAACTCTGTGCTCCTGGGTGACTTTTCTTGGAAAGATTTGAGCTTGTTGTCTGAGACAAGTGCATGAATGAGTTGAATAGGCTGCTCTAACTCACATCAGACACGTCCTTCTGCTTTGTCTGAGAAGGACACTGAGGACTGGCTTACCACCCCCAGCTCCAGCCTCTGCAAGGGAGAAGAATCCACATGAAGGAAAATGTGGCACGATTTTCTTCTCACCAGCAGAGTAAACTACAATTATTTTTTGTGTCAGAAGCCCACAGACCTGTTATGGGCCACAAAACAGGCCTTTGGAGCCAGCATAACTCGGGAAGGAGGTGGGTAACTTGGAGGAGTCACAAACTAACTCAGTACAGAGCAGAGTGGGCACTGAGGTGTTTCTGCACACTCATGTTTCTCCTGCAGATGGTATGAGCTCTTGAAGGGGATGCCAAGATGTGCCCACTTGGTTAATGGTGCAGGAGGACAACAGGAAAGGTTTTGTCTTTAAAAAAATGGTCAGACAGTGTCTGAGAAATCATTTTGAGTGTTTTCTTCCCAGCTACCAATGCTGAGACTGGAGACATAGGGTTACATGAGGCAAATCTTGAAAAGATTTCTCAGACTTGGTGAACCAAGCAGGGACAAATAAAACTGCTCACCGATTCTGATGAGAGAGAGAGCTTTGAGCTCAATTGAAATGTGAATAGGAAGTCTAATTTTCTAGCTTGGTGGCATCTTGTGGGGGTGGTTTGAACAGTGCACTGCTCTGAGTCAGGCATCAGATGTCTCCAATAAGCAGATAAGCTGGTTTCTGCACAGTGAGCTGTTGTGCCTTGGGCCACATGGTGCCAGAGCTACTGGTTGTGGTGTCTGTCAGGGCATTTCAATGGGGGCAAAATCAATCTGCTACATATGATAGAACAAGTGTTTAGCCTTTGTAAATCATTTGCCTTTAACCTCAGAGATCTGATCCAAACCCATCAGAAAGCAACAGAAGTTTCCGAGGAATTTGTGTGGGTGGTAGAGCTGGCTCCCTTGAAGCACAGGCTGGGACAAATATTGGCCCAAGCAGCCCTGATGGTGAAAGCTGGACAGTGCTGTGTCTCTGGACTTCGCACAGAGTGATCTCTTCTGTAGCTGGGGAGTCCTTGCAGGCTGTCTTGGATAATGAGTTTAGTCCATCTGAGCAACTTTCTCACCCTGTCAGTACTTTCTGTGAGATGGGTCAACTGGCTTCTCTGCTTGGTGCCTCTGTTACAGAGGGTTTGATGCAAATTGAACAAAAAGGATGAAAGTCCTGCTCCAAAGAGCTGTAAAGTGTGTGGTCCTGTTGTCTCCTTCAAGTACCACTGGGCTCCATCCACTGCCTGAATCTGCCCAGGCTCCTGGTGGGTCCTGGAGCTGTGACTCCTTCCTGGCTGAGTGCATGGGGTGACTGATGGAAATGTGGGGAAGGGATTTCTCCATCCAGATGCCTTTCTTCCTGTGTTTTTCTGCAGCCTTGGTCTTCCATGGCAGCTTAGGTTTAACACCTGGTGCTGAAAGTCACAGGGAAACGTGTTTCCCACCCAGTCAACTTTATGGTGTTTGTCTCAAATGTCCTTATAAAGTCTTCTGTCAAGACTTCAAGACTGAGGTAATATCTATAGCCCAAATTTATTCCCAAAGAATTACTTGGTGCTGGTGTTTCGATTATGAGCAGCCTTTTCAGCTGTAAGCCTTAGCAGTTTGATAGCTCAGGTCCCTGGTGTCTCTCCGACCATGCTCTGTCCTCGTGAGCTCCCTGTTGGAGCTGCTCTCATGGTAGGCTCAGCTCAGAGTGCTGCTGGCTCTCCAAGAACTGGAGCTGAGTGCTCATGTTTGGCAGAGGCACAGCCTCTTTCTAAAATTGTCTCCAAGATAGTTTTGCAGGGGTTTGTGTCTCCCAGACGGACAAGCCGGGTGGTATTTTATATGGTGTCATTGTTTGTTTAGCTAATGAAGGAGGGGAAAACAAAGAGCTGGGATCCTTGGCTCTATGAAACAGCTGTCAACAAGCAGCCCCGAGAGAGCGGATGAGCAGGGACCTCGCAGCCAGGGCACTGAACTGGGGCTCTGAGGGATGTTTTTGATTCCTGACTCTGCACAGTCATGGATGAAATGCAGAAGAGGATGCCTCAGCCCGAAAAGAGGAGGGAGATGCTGGGAACTGCGTGCTTTTGCTGGTTCTCTCCCAGGCAGCAGCTGCTGCAGCTGGCGCATGGTGGAGACCAGGTTTTTTCTGCCCACCTGGAATGAAGGTGACCCTCTTCTGAAAACGTTCTGAGTCTTCCCCATGGAAGAACTTGCCCACAGAAGGGTGGATTCCCCCCCTCATGCCTTGTGCCCTACCATGTAATGCGGGGCAGTTCCTTTAGTTGTTTTTTATCTGGTGCTGAGAAGGCTGGAGAGAAGCTGCTGCCTGGAGGAGCTCTGCTGGAGAGCAGAAAGCATGAGGGAAACAATAAAATGTCTTCTTGCATTCCCCCTTTAGTTTGCCATTTTGACTTCAGACGCAAGCTGCCATCATTGCCACATGGGGCAGCCACATGAAAAGCACCACTAAACTGTTCTCTGAGTTTCTCAACAAGAAACACAGCAGTTAAATATATTTAATCTGTGGGTATTGTTCATCTTGGCTTTAATTTCCTGTTCTCAAAAGGTTTAGGAATTTAAACCCATGAATCATTACCGGAGCTGTTAATGGTTTGAACCTCTTTCAGAAATGGAGATAAAGGAACTGATATTAATACCAGCTTAGCACAAATTCAACCAGAACAATTCCATGAAAAGTTCCTGCCATCCCAGAGATACCACTTGGTTTCTAACCATGACAAAGGCTGCTGAGAAGTGGGTAGGTGGATGACATCATTCTCCCCCAGGTAAACAGGATGCTTCCATTTAAAAATGTCTCTCTGGCAGGTTATGGGCTGCATCATCCCCACCAGTAGAGCTCTAGAGCACTGTACTCTTCCCCTGTTTCTAAAATTGCAGCATCTATTGAAGCAGGCGCTTTTTCAGAGTGTAGTCATGAGATTTCTCTGGCACTGGAGGTCATACACTTACTCATGTTGAATAAAAGATTGGAAGAAAACTTTGCTTAGTTCCATCTCACTGGGCTGTCAGGTAACTGCTTTTATACTTGCAGGATGTAAGCATCCTCCCATAGTCCTGACCTGAACAGGCTTCCAGATACGTCAGAAGCAAGGTCTGGCTGTGAGATGCTTCAGTGGAGGATGTGGCTTCCATCTCTCTGCAGATGGAACGGGATTTAGGATAAAACAAGTTATTCATCCTCTTTCAGGCGCCTGGTTTGCCTGGATCATGCCAGACCTCCTTTGAATCCTCTGGGATTGAACCCTGAAGGTCAAAACAGGAAATCCAGGAGAACTTACAGAAAGGTCCTAACTAATGGTTGTAGTCAGAAGAGAAGCAAAAACTATGTGGGGACTGGTTTATTTTTGATTTGGCTTTAGTTCTGGAATGTCATAGAAATACAGAATTATTCAGGTGGAAACTGACTTCTGGAGTTCTTTTAGTCCAATCCCCTACTCACAGCAGGGCCCACTGCCTGGCTGATAATGTTGATAGATGTGAGTGTGCAAAGAAGCTGCATCATTCTTTCTTGTTTGATTTGTACCTTTGGGTAACATAGAAGGAGAGAATCTACAAGGCAGCTGCAGGAAGACATTTGGAAGGAACAAACTTGATCCTCCTTAGCAAGCTTGCTCTAGTGATTGTTATTTTCAGGATGGAAGAGGAATGGCCTGGTTTCATCTTCCTTCCTCCACTTCTCTCAGGAAAGGGAAGACCTGGTGTAGAGGAGGTGATCCTGCTTCGTCTTGCTCCCTGCACTGGGAGTATGCTGGAGAGTTGCTGCTAAGTGAGATGGGGGATTGCTTTCTGTGCATTCCTGCTGTGACTGGAGTTCTTGCTGTCCAACAAATATATGGTGGAAGAAAGGATGTGGAAAAGGGGCATGAAGCACAGCAGCGTTTTCTGCCAGCTCCAGAACGTGCTGGGTTGCAAAGGGCCTGGATGTCCGGCTGTGCTGCACCAAGTCACTCCATTGTCCTAATGCTGATGAAGCTGCAGCAGTTTTGTTCCCAAAAACTACCTGGTTTTCTACCCTGTTTGGGAAGAACTGCACTATTTGCTTATATATATGAAAATATAAGTGAACTCTAGTGAGCAATGGAGACATTCCGACAAACACAGCTGTCATTTACATTTCTCTCATCTAAAACTTTCTTTAGAATTTGAGACCTACGAAGCAAAATTATAAGAAATGCACCCCCTGAGAGCTGCAGCTTCTAGTTCCAAAAATCTGGTACCTGAGGACCTGAGAGTATTCCTTGTCATCCCTTCAGCAAACCACCTGTGAGCCCGGTCTGGGCAATTTGGATTCCCTCTGAACACAGCAGAGCACCGTGTCATCCTTGCTCCCCAGGAGCTTCTTGTAAGGAAAAGGCCTCTGTCCCCTTCTCGCCTCTGTTCTCCTTCATCAATGAGCTCGAGTCTCTGAGGCTGCAGCCCATGGCTGCATCTCTTTCTTTCACAGAGTGCTCTGGAGCCACTCCTGCTCCCGGAACAAGTACACTCAGAGCCAGAAAGCATCAGGCTCCGTCGGAGCCTCTGGGGCTGTCTCTCCATCTGTTTGTTTAATGACGCGCGGCAGCCTCATCTCTGACTTTGCACCCTCAGGACAATAATCCACTCTGATGTTCAGGCCAGCCTGCTATTCTTCTGAGACAAGACTGCAGCTGGTGCACTGCAGGCCAGAGAAGGCTTAAAATTCTTTTTCTGTATTGCTTTGTGGCTCATAATGTTGCTCTGAGATCTGCAGGGCACACTGAAATTTTGCACAAGTTGGCTTGCTTCTTTTCTGCTGAAGGAATGGATGAGCCTCAAAATCCTGATACACTTACTGGTGGGGAGAACAATTGCTTGAAGGCTGGGAGCAGAGGACTTTCATCTAACTCCTGCTTTTGCTGAGGTGTTTTTCTCCCCTTGTTTCTGGCATACAATGAACTGTTCAGATCCTTTGGGCTAGGACAGAGGAATGAATGTTTGCAGTGTTGCTGTTGTTCTGTAAAGCTGGATTTGCAATGATTGTGGTGGCACTAGTGCTGATTTTTGAAAGCTTATTGCACAGTTTTGTGAAGCAGTGATGGATAAGTGACTTGTTGTCACTTACAATCCAGAACCACCAGGATCAGGAAATAACTGTGGTAAAATGGACGTGCCAGGGCGGTGTTGGAGCTGCCCCGTGTCCTGTGAACGCTGTGCAGTTAATAGAGGAAGAAGGAAATAGAGGAAAATAAAAACAAACCACACTTGAAAGGGAAGACCAGGTAGAGATAAGTGCTTTGTCATAGGTGCTTTGAGCAGCTGATACCTGTGATAGAGGGGGAAGCAGGTGAGCACAAGCAGTGCAGTGAGGCCAAATGATATCTGAAGGAAGTTGGCCTCTGAAATCACTGTGTGAGAGCAGGGAAGCTTTAGGGAAGAGACACTTCAGTTAAGTGCTGGTTTCAAAATCCTTTGCTTTAATTGTTTAGTTCCCAAGGACTTTTGTGTGGAAAGTGTTGTGTCTCCTCTCTATACAGACGCCCACATGTCGGAAGGGAAGAGTGACAGGGACCCTAACCCTAAAATTGTCCTCTTGGGGATGCCCAGCTGGTAGTAGTCTGAGTGAAATAACCCCAAGAAAGGAAGGACATCCAGGGGTGTGCTTTGGGTTTAGTGTCCTATTAAATAAGGGGAAACATGCTTCTGGGATCAAATAAGGAAAATGTTTGTCTTTCCCATAATCCATTACTAGGTCTTCCCTTTTGTTTTGGAGGTGGAGATCATGTGCAGTAATTCCAGCATGTTGTACCTCATATCATGCTTCTCAGGTAGACCAAAGAGGTTACCCAACTAATCTGGTTCTGTGCATGAGGCCTTGTACAAACGGGGTTCTGTTCTGCTGTGTGCAGTCCCAGGCCCAGGGCACTGTGAGTAGGACTTTCTGAAGCAGGTAATATGGCCTCAGGGTTTTCTGCAAGTTCCATATGGTCTTGACTCACCATGGGACCAGGAGAAGATGTTTCTCATTCTCTAGGGACCCTAGAGAATGAGGGCTGGCAATGGCAGGGAGAGCTACTCTACCTGCTCTGCCATTGAGAAGCTTGGGCCAGCCAAATACCAGCCAGTACCACATCTGAACATCTGTAGTGGCTGTCAAAGGCAATTCCAGGCCGGATGAAGTGCAAGCCCCGAACTACAGACAGATGGAGCAGGGTAAGAGGGAACTGTGGGTCAGAGGAAAGCAGCAGCTGATGAGTGCAGGCAGCTTTCTCCAGGGTGAAGGAGCAGGAGCAATTTCCTTTCTGGAGCCAGCCATTACCCAGCGTGGTGCTGAGCACAGTGGGTACCATTCAGGCAAAGCCACCAGCAGTGCATTAACAAAAGCCCTGATGAAGAAAGGAGCAGGCTTATCATTCACTGAGGAGCTGCAGCTACACCAAAAGAGCCATGTAGGAAAATCACAGATGGAGCATGTGTCTGCATGTACCCACCTGTGTAACTGTGGGATGTGTGCCCAGGGCAGGCTGACCTGCTGGGGCCTGGTGTCCTGAGAGCCTTCAGTACAAAAGGTTATTGATTTGCTTGAGCCTGTGTTCAGTCAAGGAGCTTGATTTCACTGAAACAAGGTCAAACCCTCCCAAAACCAGGAGTTGAAAGCGATTTTTGAATGCTTGAGTTGATTTTGTTGAGTGGGATCTGGGGGCTTGAACACTTTAAGATGCTTGCATTTAGGGCATCCTTAATTGATGGTGAAAGTCGGGGTGATGGAAGTCTATTCCCATCACGTGCTTGTGAGGGGACCTCACAGCTCTGGACAAAGCAGGACAGTGCTCACCTGCAGTGCCTTTAGAGTGGGAAGGGCCATGAATGGGTGGGAGCCCTTCCGTTTCCATAGCACAGCATCTTGTGGAGTTTACCCACCAACAGACTGTGCAATCAGCCTTTCAAATTCCTCCATTTGCATCCTAGTAATACTGGAACAAGGCAGTTTTCTCCATTATAAAAATCTCCCTCTGCTCCGCCTTATTCAGAGGTGTTCAGGAAATCTGGTTCCTTCCCCTCCTCTCTCCCTGCTCCCCCAAAGTGCTTTTCTTTCTCTAGAAGCAGCATGTCGCGTCTTTCTCTCGCCCCGGCAGATGGATTCGGGTGATTGTATGTGCTCGGGGTTAGTGCTGCTACCTGCTATTTTAGCAGGAAAAGCCCCCGCGTGCACAAGAGAACAAAGCCCGAGGATTCCCGAGGTCTCCATTGATGCAGAAGGCACCGAGCGGAGCGTGAAAGAGATAACAGAAGCGCAGCAAGATCCTCCTCCCTCTCTCCCTCCCTCCTTCCCTCCCTCCCTCCCCCTTCCTCGCCCTCCCTCCGATTCAAGGAGCAGAGGCTGGTTTGTGAATGAGGAGCCGAAACTCGTTCAGACGGAACAAATAACCAATAAAGGCTCACAATAGCGGCTGCTCACAAGCCCGAGTCAGCACGGAAAAGGTAGCGGTTCTCCAGAGGGGGCTTATTTCCCGAGGAGTCATTGGTGCGTGACAGATGGAAGGAACTAATAAAATATTATGGACTTGCAGAGCTTTGATCTTCCTGCTTTTCATTTTCCCCCTTCTTCCCAAGGGTACAGGCTGTGTTATCGAAATGGATAGGGTGGAAATCTCGTTTGGAAAAGGCTGCCCTGGCAGCGTGGCTGGTGGAGAGAATGTCAGGAGCCCTGATGCAGCACCGTGTGTCAGCGTGGGCTGGATTTTAGCCGCAGCAGGTTTTTGTAGCCCTTGAAGACCTGTATCCCTTCCCATGATGTTGATGCCAGTGCGTCTTTCGGCCTGCTTGCAGGTCTGCTGGAGCAGGGGTGGGGTGAGAACAGCCATTTTGCAGCTTTGCACTGATTTTGTAGATTCTGGACTATGTGCAAGAAAGAGTAAATGCATTTTTGGGGCCAATGTCCTCTTCTGATTTCTGTTTCAACTGCTGCAGCTCACAGGGACCCAGCAGCCCTGAGCTGGGGCCCTCAGCAGCCAACAGCTTTTAATCTAATTTTCCTACTGTGACTAATCTTTAGGGTGAATAGGTTTGGGTTTTGTTTCTGTGGCTGTAAAGCAGAGAAATTTGTTTTCTTTATGGAGAAGTCACTGTGGTAAGAGCCCCAGACCTGGGGCTTGAATGGAGAGCATGAATTTTGGCTGGTGCAGAGCTGGTTCCCTGGACAGTGAGAGCTCTCCTTGATCTCAGATTGTCTCTCTGCTGTTGTCTGTCAGTCTGCCTGTCTGCACAGAGGGTTAGCCAGTCACTGAGGGCTTTATTGCTGCGTAGGATTCAACTCTGTTTATTTTTTTTCCTCTCCTTAACAAGGGGTGTTTGTGAGTGCCTCTCGAAAATGCTTTCTTTAAGTTATCTGGTCTGACTCTGTTCAGAACTACTTCTTTCCTGAGCTCCTGCCATCCTCACTTGCCTCCTCTGAGCAGCTGTCCCTGCTCCACCTCACCATGGCAGCTCTGTCACAGTCATCACTCGATAATGCCAGCCCACATCTCGGCCACTGAGGGATCTCCCAGGCTTGGCAGCTCCGGCTTCTGCCTTGGCCCCTCCTACCAGCTGAGGTACAAACCTGCCTCCACGGTGCAGCCATGACTCCCTGTTGTTTGCTCTTTTGATATTCCTAGTTACAACCTATGGAAAGGGCTGTTCTGTCCCTGAAATGATGGACTTAATACCCCTGTGAGGGTCTTGCATCACCAGCCCCTGGAGTTTCTTGTCTGATAAAAGTTTGAGTTGCTGTTGAGGGCAATGTTGCCCCTTCCTTGGGAAGGTGAAGGGTCTGCTATATGTGAGAGGAAAAACCCCACAGATTTGAGTTCAGCATTTATTGTGTTTTCCTTAGTGCAGTGTAGGAGGGTTACCTCGCTTTGTTAGAGAAACACAGGATGCTTCCAGTTTGTCTTTGTGTTGTCTAAATCAAAATGTATGTGGCTTCACACTGAGAAATAATGATCCAGAGCTACAACCAGGCACAAGCTGAGTCAGTTAGCAGAGGTGGGAAGGGTAGGGAAATCATACAAGTGTCGTGACTTTTGTTTGAAGATTGTCACAGAACTGGGCAGAAATGTGGGGCTAGAAACAGGTAAGGGAAAAGGATTTCTTTAATATCAGGGTATAGCATTGCAACTCAGGACCTCCATGAGGCTTTTCAGTTCCAGATACTGTATTTTGCTTTTTTTGTCCATGAATTTATTACATTCCTTGTCAGGTCCCATGGGCACTTAATCACAATAGCTGGGGGGCTCTGGATTAGGGTGCAACAGCAAATCTGCAGATGTGCAACTCTGGAGTAATTTCCAGCTGTGTTACAGATATTGCTTGCCTGGCTTCATTCTAGCCAAAAGCCTGTGGTTCCTGCTTGTTTTTCACGGGTGGTTTTCTAACCAGTTATTCCCTTTGCTGAGCAGAGGGAAGGGAAGGAAAGGATGCACTCTGCCCTGAGGTGGGTGCAGAATTATTGTCCCTGGCCAGGAAAAGCAGACCCCAATGGATGCAGGTGATACCCTGGGCAGGGAGATGCCTGTAGGAGTCAGGACTGATTTTAGTTTTTTTTTAAATTTGTTTGTTTGTTTGTGTTGTGTAGCACTGAGAAAACTGACAAATTATGAGTTAAAATGGCTCTTCTCTCCTTTAAATTCAAGAGCAAACTAGGAAGAGAGGGCTGTACAGATTGAATGCTTAAAATAATATCTTGAGGTTTGTTTTTTTTTTTTTTAAACTTGGTTTGCCAAAAGCTCTTACTAAGACTTTTTGCGCTGATCTTGGACAAGAAAACATTGCAAAATACCACATTCTCCTTGGATGATAACATTGTTTCCTGCCCTGCTCTAATACCAGCCCTACCGTCCTTTTGCCTCAATTCCTGGGATTGCTTTACTCAAATGTTTGTGTTCTCCACTGGGCTGGACTCTGACACTTCCTACTGCTTTTGGAGGGCTGGCTGAAACTGCTCCAAGCCCAGAGGCAGCACAGCCCAAATGCTTGCTTGCTCCTCTGGAGCTAAATCTGCGTTCCCAGCTGATATTCCTGACAAGATCCCACCCCTTCACCTCCAGAGAGCCAGGTGGCAGACATAAATCCAACCAACTGGATTTATAATTGCCACATGGAAGTGACAAGATAAGTGCCAAAGCTGCATCCCTCGGCTGTCCCCCGGGAGCATCAGTGAGCTCTGGAGTTCAGCTCCTCACAGATAACGTGGTTCTTTCTGCAGACAGATGGGCTTTGATTTCAGAACACGCTGGTCTGAGACTGGTAGATCTGGTTGTGTTTGGAGCAGATGTACCTGCCTGGAGTCCTGTATTAGCTGTTTGTCCCATCCCTCAAACAGAGACTTGATTTCTTGCCTTTGTTTCCACCACGTGCCTCGTCTGCTCCAGAAAGTTTGCACGAGGGGACAGCTCTTGGCCAATGTGAGAGTGAATTTTCCAGACTCTGTTCCCATTGGGGTTTCATTGTTTGCAACCTTTAGTGTAGTTTTTTTTTTTTCCCCTCTCCTTAAACCTAGGCCTCTGTAACCTTAGTTAGCCAACTGTGGACATGAGCTTACTTGATACACGGTGGTTTGGATGGGGAAAAATAAGCAATGGAGGTGGTGAGGAGAGATGCTCAGGGTTAGTGGTTTGGGCCTGTGGAAAATAATTAAGTCAGTGTCTTTTTTCCCTCTCTCTCTTTTTCCTGAACCTGGATACAAACTCAAAATTTCCCCCCAAAGCCCCCCTACAGCAACAACCAAATCAGAAATTGCAGATCCCAATCCCCTCAATCCTCATTTTAAATAAACACCTTAACTCTAATTATAACTTGTATTTAAACAAAGACTTTTATAAATACCCCAAAGTATTCCTGGTGACTCATTACTTTAAAAATGTCAACATAGGAATTTCAAAGCATTTTTTTTTCCTTTCCCCCCATTCAGTGTTTAACAAAAGTATTTCAGTGCGTTTGTTGAATTGTGGGTTTGTTTAAAGTCGGAGATGTTTTTGCATATCTGTCTTTGCTGGCAGATCCACAGCAGGTTCTGGGGATGGTTCAGTGGGGGTGCTCCCAGCAGCCTGTGGGACCTGGGTGGTTGACAGCCCCCACCAGGACAAAGGTAGTCCATGTTCCTGTATTCCCTCAGGGGTGGACATCCTGCTGCTTGGTAACTCAGTGTGGACAGCTGGGTGCAGAGCTGGGCAGTTGGAGGAGCAGGCAGTGTAACTGTACAGGGTTATTGTGCAGTGGTGGGACTTGTGTTACTCAGCAAGGGCTCCCAAGAAAAGCAGGGGGCTGAAAGCCTTGTCCATGACCATGACCTTGGTCTGAGCTCAGAGGAATAACTGAGTGTACTGAGAAAAGGTCCAGAACTGCACTGGCCTCTTCCCACCTCTGCCCAGCGCAGCTGAGCCTGTCCAGGGGATGTCACTTGCTCCTGTTGGAGTGCAGCAGATGGTTCTCTCCAGGACTTTGATGCTTCTTTGCTGCCACTTGGCTGGGCTTAGCACCAGATTCCCATCTCAGAGAGAGAAGAGCAAAGAATAAGCAGGCTCTCACCTGCTAACAACACCAGTGTCCTGCTAGCTGGACTGGCAAGGTGCTTCCCACCCTGCCTTGCTCTCTGCAGAACCCCTGCCTTTACCTTGGTCTGATGTGACCAGTGCAGAAAGAATTAGAGATATTTCTGTAGCTACTCCAAAATAACAGATGTTCCCAGCAGTGGGAATCTCCTCTACCCTGCATGGGAGCAGCATTCAGCACAACCTCAGCCTGGAGTTAGTTTTATCTCCTGCCTGTAATTTTCACAAGGAGATGGAGAGAGTGGCAGCTTGTGAGAAACACAAGTAGATTTGGGTCTAAAATGAGAAATATTAGAGGGATGACGTGTGTGGGCAGATGTTTACCCTGGGATGTGCAGCGTAGCAGTGTTTGTCACCTTTAATTTTAAGAAGCCAAGTTCGATATGGCTTATCCAAATCCTTGCTGGGGAGGGAAGCTGCGTCCCTTGCTGGTTTGTAAGTAGGGAACCAAAGTGAAATGGCTCAGTGCTGTGTCCTGCTGCCAGGACCTGGGGACTGTGTCCTGGCAGGACCATGGGGAGCAGGCCCAGGAGGGACAGAGTGCCCCAGAAGGGTTCACCTCTCCCATTATGATTGAAAATGAATCTTATTCAGCCAAGGGTAAACCAAACAGGGGACTGTCCCTGGGGCTGCTTTTACTTCTCATGCAGTCTTTCCTGGTGTGCTTTTCTTGTGCTTCCTTCTCAAGGCTGGGAGGAGCAGGCACTCCTGAGGTCCAGATGTCCCAGAGAGCCACAGGTATCCCTCAGCCTCAAGCCTCTTCCAGCCTGGCTCCATTTGCTGAGCTCTTGCTCAGTTTGCAGCTTCTCACACAGTCCCAGGTGTGGTGAGAGCCACCTTCTCCTGGTGTGCAGGCAGAACCCTCACCACATGTGATGGGATTCATTTGCAGGGTAGATGGTGAATCACTGTGGCACATGAAAGGATCTGGATAGTTTTCCAAAAGATGAGGGGGAGCTTTATTATAAGGGAAGCCAGGCCTCTGGGTTTCTATTCTGGAGGCCAAACAGAAGGTGCAAAGTGAGTGGCCCTTTGCCTGCCTACAGGGTGTGCTGCTAACAGACAGCTTCCTTCACTGCTTCCTCATCCCCCTTTCCACCAGTTTTTCCTTTCTTGCCTTGAACAAGTCCTCCACAGCAAAGGTTTTGGGGGTCATCTCCTAAGAAGTGGGCAGTTTTCTGATGTGTGCATGGCAGGTCTTGCTTCCAAGCAAAGAGGCAGCTGCCCTTGGAAACCAGGATGCCCAGGAGATGTGTAGCCAGCTGGAAAGGGAGAAACTGATCCCAATTGTTTTACAGCAGCAGGATGCTTTGCCCTTTGAGCCTTATATGTGTCTTTATGTATTTTTTTTCAGATATATACAATGTTTGGTTGGGTGGAACAGTTTATAACCTTTTTTTCTGTCTTTCCAGATAAAAAAATAGGTTGTTTCTATAGGTAGTTGTTTCCTAAAATCTAAGGATAAACAAGTGAAGATGTATTACACTGGTACTTATACCTACCTCTTCCAAAGCAGGTCACCAGAGTAGTTTCAGGGTGATTAAACCACCATAGACCAAAATAATTGTGAAAGGCAGTCTGAAGTATCTGTAGAAAACAATTTTTTACTATCAATTACTGTATCTTATATTTTGGCTGAGTTCAAGGGCCTGTTTTCTGGTGTTGGTCCCTCTCATCTTTTAATCACAGCCATCTAGTGAAAAAGAGCAAAATTATGATTGTTTCAGAAAAATTGACTGTGATTAAATGGCTGCTTCCTCTCAGTGGAAGGTAACTGTCTGGATCTATGTGAAAAAGTCCCCATCCCCTCCTTAAGGAGTATCCAGTTGAGGTGTGTTTATATAAGCCCTCACACCAGAACCTGCTCCTTCCCCAAAGTGGGTCTCTGATAGCACTGATAGTTTCAGAGCCACTGTCAGGAGATGCTGCTGCACATATAAAGAAACCTCTGCTCTAACCCCTCTTCAACATAGAAAGAATGGTCTATTTGCCACAAGGAGCTGCTGTGAGAGTGGATTAGTTAATGCTTCAACAATGTTTGGAAGTATTTATAGCATTAAACTAATCTTTATATCACTCAGTAAATAGCTGTTATTTCTTTATGGCAGGCTGCATATATGGGCTGTTATGGTGATGCAGCCAAAGGGGCTTTCGATACTTTATTCCCATTAGAAATCAGGCAAATACATTTCCTGGGTGCTTTTGAAAATTTCTGCCATCAAATCATTAGCAGCAGGAGGGGAGAGAGGACGGAAAATATGAAATGCAATGTCTCGCCCCATTTCTCAGAGAAATTTGGTGGAGGGGAGCAAAGTTAGGTTTCAAGGGGGAGTAGAATTGCTGTACCATCTAGTCAGGAGGTGCATGGGTTCCAGCCCTATTCACTGTCTTCTGCTTTACTTCAGTCACATCTTGGTAGCCAGAGTCAAGAGGGTGAATTATAGAAGACACAGTTAAGATGGTTTCTTCCTTCTGGCAACAGAGAACTGTTTTATCTTCTCCTGCTTCCAGCTGTGTCTTCCCATTGCCTCCCTGGCACAGGTCCTGGCTCTTGGCAGACTTTGTGCTGGAAAGATGCACCTTGATAACCTGTCAGAAGCAGGTTTGCTGTATTTGGGATTCGGTGCAGAGTCCGCTGAGCATCAGAGACATGGCAGAGAGGATAAACAGGAGATCATGAGTGAGGGGACCAGCTCCTTTTGGCACTAAATATCCATTAAATTGGTTCACTCTGTATGTCTGTCATTTATATTAAGACCAAAGAAAATGTTCATGCACATTTTCATTTGAGGGAAAAGACGGTTTTAGGAGAGCCAAAGCGTGGAAAAAGCGTGAAGTGAAAAGTTGATTCACTTACTGTCAGCACCTTTGAGACCACTCATCCAGAGAAAAAGCTCCTGGATAAGGCAAAAAGTTTTGCCTTTCGTTTTTACCCTCACTCCAGGTGAAGTGGAAGAAATTCAGTTCCTTGCAGACCCTTGCAGAGTTCACAATGAAAGTGAGCAGCAAAGGAGCAGTTTTGCTGAGATCAGAATGAAGTGGGGAGCTGGGACATGGAAAAGAGGAGAGGTGGTGATGGGTGTTTCTGTGGCCCTCCCTGGGCAGTGGTGGCACAGAGCTGCCCGAGGCACTGGAGGAGCACAGCCCATGGCTAAGTGCTCATTGGCTTTAACTGTGATAATGTGCTCTGTCGTTCCTTTTGGATACAGCAGTTTAACATTCTTGCTCACATGGAGGGTGCTGGATGCTGGCAGGGTGCTTTGTCTATCTGCCTGAACAGCCAGGAGCAGAGGGTAATCCCTGGTGTTGCTGGGAGGATGGAAGAGGAGAAAAAGCAAAGGGAAGCTTGAGGATGGGGTCAGAGCTGTTTACTTAACTCAACCCATTGGCATAACACTGCAAGTGCTCAGTTCAGTAAAAGATTCCTGAGACAATGAAAACTGGAAGCTCCAAGAATAACTATTAGGCACAAAAGGTGCCTATTTCACAGTGTTAAAAGTGTTTAAATTTGCATACACATATACACAGCTGGGAGATCACTAACTCTCCTGGACTGTGGCCCAGAGAGGCTTTACTCCTTCATCTGCAGGACAAACCCTGTGGCTCCTTTGGAACACCCAGACTTTGTCCTGCAGGCTCTTGCCTGTCCTGTTGGGAGCAGACACTCTGTCCTTGCACAGTGGGTCGCTTCAACAAGCCAAGGGTGTTGTCTGCATGGGAACATCTGCCACAAATCCAGCACAGGTAGGAACCTGAATGAAAACAGATGAGCCTTGACAGAGAAATGAGATATCACAGGATGCCTAAGAGCTGGCAAAGGTCAGCCTCTCTTTGCTGCGTCCTGTCTTTCTTTGATCCTCTGCCTGGTTGATGAAGAGGGGAGACACTCTGTTACTCTGCTGTGCAGGACGTGACAGAGCACTTGGCTGGCCTGAGACAGGGAGAAACTTCTCTGACACCCATATGAACTCAAGGAATTTGTCAATAAGCTCCCACCTGCCTTGGAGAGCAGTTCAGGAGCATCTGCTTAGAATCCTAATTATCCCTCTTCCCTGCCAAATATTCTGTGGTTGTCAGTTCAGCACAGGTTTGTCATATAAGACTTGGAGTTTTGCATGTGCTGACACTGCTAAAAATGAGTAAATGAGGACAGAGTTACATTCTTGTCCCCCACAATGGACATCCCTATGAATCCAGTTTTGCTTTAGCTGCCAAGATGACAGGCAGTGGATTAAGTGGACTGAAGTGTGGGGACTTTGAGGAAAACCTGTGTGTCTCCCTAATGCTGAACAGGTTGGAGATAAGCAGGCTGTGGTTTGGGTTGGGGCTGTTTTCTTGGGTGTCTACACCAGAGGAAACCATAATTGTGTTCAGGTTTAAATGGCTGTTCATTAGTTTTGGTGGAAAGAAGGCAAGCAAGGTGCCCTCTGGTTTGGTTTCTTCAAAACTGAGCCCAAGTGCTGTTTAGGGAACTGTGACCCTGGGTCTGCTGTTCTCCTCTGCCCCAGGAGAAAGAGGCTTTTTCTCTCCATAGTAAGATGCTTGTTTCCTACATAGGATCAAATAATGCAAACCCTCACAGCATCACAATGCAGGGACTGTCCTGCTTTTTCCTCCAGTATAAGCAGTTTTTTCAGTATTTGTTTTTAATTTCCCTACCTTCTTCCCTCTAAATCCTTCTAAAATGTATCAAATATCTCCTTGAATGGCACACTCCTGAGTGTGATTCTTACATTTCTTGTGTACAGTGTTTTCTTCCAGGCTTTGTGAAGTCCTCTTTGTTAGAATGAAATGCAGAAGAGCCAGATGGTTTGGCCAGAGTCCAGTTACCTAAGAAACATAGCACCAGGACCCTATCAGAAACTATTTCCTCTAAAGATCACGCTTGGCTTGCTTTGTTCTAATAACCAGCTTAAAAGTCAACATCAAGCTGTCAGTACCTATATTTTCCTCCATAATTAATCTACAAAGTTCAGCCTGAAATCAATATAAATGACCTCATGGCTCTTTCTTTTTTTTTCTTTTTTTTTTTTTTTTTATTTTTAATCATTCCTCAAACAATGTTTCCCCACATGACTCGTCCCTCAGAGATGTGTTGAATGGTGACTGGATGATCTTGGAGGTCTTTTCTAACCTTAATGGTTCTATGAACCACAGATGCTTTTCTTCCCCCAGTAATACTGCAGTGGGAATTTCTGTGGTGTCTTGCTCTCCCTGACCCAAAATGTCGGGGTTGTCTGTATACTTGGGGAAGCTGGAGGAGCTCTGATACCTTTCTGGTCTCCAGTGGTTTTGGAGCCTCCACAACTGTTCTGCCCTTTTGGAATTGATGGGATGAATAAGGAATGAGGTGTGTGCTGTTCAGGTGTTGGCCTGTACATCTGCTGTGTGCTGATGTTAGATTTTCAATCTTGATTCAGACTTGAATCAAAATTTTTATTTTTCTCCAGCAGAAAATCTAAGGGAACATTTGGGTTGATTCAGTGGAGACATTCTTGCTTCAGTTCAAATACTCCTGACATCCTTTGTGTTTCAGATTGATTTATTCTGCATTAGCGACCTGACTTTTTAGTCATTATTTAGGAAATGTTTTCTTAAAATGAAATATAAAGTGGGGGGGAAAAAACAATGTTGGGACATCCACCCTCAATATCTCAGAGGGGCATTGCAGAGGAATGAAGACACTCATGGTCCCATGTGACAGGCAGAAATTTATCCCAGAGTCAGTACCCACAGAGTTTCTTCTGGCATGGAGGATATGGTTTAGCAACTGCTCAGTATCATGCTCCAAGCTGAGTGCTCTGTTATATTGGCTTTTATGGTAGTGAGATAAGAGCTGATTTTTCTTTCCGAACAAGGCTCTGATTGTGAGCTGTAACGCTGGGTAGAAATCTGGCCCCGTTGGCTTCTGCAGTGTGACCTGGTCGTTGGCAGAGCCTTCACGCTAAGGCATCCTTCTCTCTTCAGAGTTTGCACGTTGCTGAGCCTCTTTCTTTCTTTTTTTTTTCCCCTTTTGTCCATCTGTGATTGCTCTTGCACAATCGCCTCGTTAAAGCCGCGTATCAAAATAATCGGGTGAAATTGGACGCTTCCTTCGCAGATGGAAAATTTATTGTCCGCTCGTGCCTTTGCGCTGAAGTTGGGATCTGGGATTTTAAAAGCCCTCCTTCTGCTGGCTATGTGGGAGTTTCCCCTAAAGATGTGGAATGTTTACTGCATACCAAGGGCAAGACATTATGCAGACGCAAGGCTCACAACACCTACAATTTCTAAACCGCATGTGGCCTGTGTGGATTTCCTTGTGCTGAATTCACATGGAAACACAAACACATGTGGCATTTTTGTTGCTTTTCTAGGAAATCACTGAGCACAGCCCTGAAAAATAATACTTCCTACTGTTGGATCCACTGCGTGAGGGGGAAGGTACTGCCTTTGTATCCTGGGCTGTTGGAGCCACATGCCAAGGCTCCTGAGTCATTCACCCCGAGTGTCTGGCTTTCCAGGAAGGCAAATCCCAATTTTAGAACCTCTCAGGGACCGAAGAGCGTCGTGGGAAATAATAAAGGGAAGGTCATCGAGTGTTATCAGAACTTGAGGTTTCCAATGGGGATCATGCCAGGAAATGCACGGTTAGAAGCAGGAGAAACTGTGTTGTGTCAAGACAGTTGAAATAAAGCCAGCAGGATGTGAAGTGGCTTCAGCCTGCTGTGAGGAAGGGTGAAGTGAGCTGGCAAGGCACAAGGAGAGGGGAGGTTGGGGGAAAAATGTGAGCAATCAATAGCTGGCATCTTGCTCTGTGTGACCGACAGCACTGCACAGCTCTCAGCTGCTCCGTCATGGCCGGGGGGATGTGAAGGGCCAGGACATCGCTCTTGACTCGTGGCTGCCAGGGGAATATCAGCACGTGATGATGTCCCTCAGGGCTTCCTGATGTGCAGTCAGGATCTCTCAGGTTGGCACCCAGCAAGGTGGTGCTGTGTGGTCCTTGGGGAAGAGGTGTGGGAGTGAAGGACAGGAGGGGCAGGAAAAATTGTTTCTGCAGGGAGACGTCCCTCTGTGCCGGTGCCATCAACCTTCTGTCCCTCTGATGAGGGAGATGTCTTCTTTTTCCCAATTAATAAGGCTGAAAAACACAGCAGTTCTCAGGGAGAGCAAAAGTCCTTTACTTTCCTTGGTGCAAGAATGCTTGAACTCAGCATCCTACCCAAACTGTGATGTATCCTCAGTTGTTCTTTGGATACATTGAGCAAAATACATGTGCACCGCCAGCAGCTGCAGGGCTCCACCCCAGAGATGGCTCCGTTTCAGTGGTGAAATCACACTGGAATGTGCTTCTCATCCAAACATTAACCCCACTTAACCTAAAAAAACCCCAAACAAACCACACCAAGTTTGTCCTGTTTGAGAACAATTTACTACCCTGCTTTTCTGTAACAGAGGGACTTGAGAGTTCTGTTTATGCCCCTGCTGACCCACTGTGGTTCTTTGTCAGAGAGCTAGAAGGCTTGGCCATGTTATGTTCATGTTGGTCTGGGGGAAAAGGCATCTAAGTGGAAGAGAGAGAGACAATTTACTTCCTTTTTTTTTTAAAGTCCACTTCTAAAAAGGTTACTGAAGGCATATCCTTTGTGTTGTTGAACCTTTGGTCATGCAAACAGCCCCCTGTTCCATGGCCTTTGCAACTTCAGCAGAGTTCTTCCAGTGGGGTCTCCTTTCCCTTGGTGTGCCCTCAACCTCCTCTGCTTCATGTTCACTTTTAAGCTTATATAATTTGTATATCTCTTCACAAACTCCCTGGAAAGCCTGGCTCCTACTCAGACATGTTCCTACTTAAACTGGGTGCAATGCTCTGCAGAGTTGGTACCCGGAGCCGAACTGCAAGTGTCACCTTTAGTGACTTCAGTGTGTTAATGACTTGTACTGCAAGACTTTGGTAATGCTTTCATATTGTGACACTATGAGTAAGAAGTTGGCACATGGTTTATGATACCCTAAAAAGCTCCTGGCAAGGAACTGCACCCCTCTAAGTTTCTCTGGGGAACAAATGCAATGTGGCCAGATGCATCTCAGGGCTCGGTCACACAGGATATTGGGGCGTAAGTGAAATTTTGGTGAAAGTGATGTGAGTTACCAGATGGGGAATTGCTTCATAGTTATATCACCAGGGAAGAATATTGGAGATCATTCCCAAAAAGCTCACCATCCCCAAAGGCTCAGATTGTTTCAGTCCAGATTGTCACCTCTCTGATGGTTCCCTTCTACTCCTGGTCCCATTGCTACTAAAATCACTGAAAACTAGGAATGTGCTGATCCAGCAATTCACGATTTAAAAAAGTAAATGAATAGCCTTTTAGTAGGTGCATCAGTTTCTCCAGCTGGCTTGACTTGAGCTGCATTTTCCATCACCTGCAGTAGTGACAAAGTACTGATGCTGCTGATGGCTTTGGGACACATCAGGAAAATTTAAGTCCTTGCCAGTGAATAACTTCAGAAATCTTTGTTGCTTCTCTGCTCATTTTATTTGGATTTTTTTTTCTGTTGCTGTTATTCTGGAAAAACGAGCTGTTAGGCATGCTGATGAAACCTTTATTCAGAATTTACATCTAATTTGGGAAAGGACTGGAACCAAAGCTGAGGGACACCAAGATTCTTGGTATGGCCACAAACATTTGACAGTATCAAAATGACACAAGGAATGTTGGTGACGTGCTAAGTTTTCAGATTTCTCAAAAGAAAGAAAAACAGGGAGAACCCAGTAAGAATATGAAGAAAGAAGCAAAAAAAATAATAAATTAAATGGGGGCTTGAATCAGTGGCATAAATTTTTCCAGTGAGCTGTTAAATTTTTTGTTAACAAACTCTACTTGAGTCATAAGCAGGTTCCATAGTCTAACCAAAACACTGTGGAATTCACATACTTCAGCACAGGAAAGCCAACATCATATTAAAATGCACCATCTGATTAGGTGACAACTGCAATTTATTCCCAGGGAAATCCATTTAATTAGTTGGAAGGAGTCAGGATGTTTGATCTTGAAGGAAAAAGACACTTCCAAGGGCTGGTAAATATGAATTTAGGAGAGGGATTTTGTGAGGGGTTCACAATGCATCTGTTCACTGAAACTTGTAAAAAATCATTACAGTGTTCAATTCTCTTGTGAGTCTTTGAATGTAATGAGTGCTCGTTCCAGCAAGAGCTTCAGGTTTGCATTTCATCTGCAGTCAGCCCATTTTTCCTATCCAGCTCCTTCAGTTGCCAGAGAACTTGGAAATATGATCCAGAATTGGTTCAGAAATGCCACAGCCGAGCAGGGAACCTCCACATGGGCTGTTGTCCACTGTAATCTGGTGACAACGTGGTCAGAGACTCTGTGCAGTGTGACTTCAGGGAAGGAGGTTCCCTCTGCCTCTAATGATGCTGGTGGGTTTGGGAATCCATTTCCACAGCTGCAGCTGGTGTTTGGCTCCTGTGAAGATGGATGATTTGGCACTTCACCCAAATCCCCCTCCTTCCTGTGCCCAGCCCAGCTCTCCTCTATGCATATTGCCAGAGCAGCCAGTGCTAAGTTTACATTGCCAGCTGTGTTCTGCACTGTATGGAAACATGGGGTTTGATCCATGGCCCAAAGGGAGTATGGGATCTCCACATACACATCCATGTACAGATATGGCACAAAACGGGATTTTGAGAAGCCCGGGAAAATGGTTGTACTTAGGAATGTTCTGTCATTTGTAAGCTGCTCTCTTTAAGCCACCTTTCCTGCTTTCCCTTACAGTGCTTTAATGAGCACGATGTAGGAATATATCTACTCCTTTAGCTTGTTTTATTGGAACTTTGATTCAGTATCAGTGTTTTATGAATTACTTCATCCTGTGGTATGTGAAGAGGGTAAACTCTCCCACTGCATATTTCATGGGAACTGAGTAACAGATTTCAGTGTCTTTGTGTCATAACCAAACCAAACCCCACCAGTATATGTATCCAGAACATTGTTATTCATGCAGAAACCTTTGCATGAATGGGCAGAAGATGAGATTATTTTGGAGTATCTGGTGCACTGCTAGTCTGCCTGCCACCAAGAGATCTGAACTGCCCCTGCTTTCTTTTTTATAAAGCCTCCAGCCCTTCACCCACCTCTTCCCTATGTTAAATATTCCCCCTTTGACTGGGAAGTAGCTCTGTGAGGCTTTCTAGGAGGAAGGAAGGGACAGCTGATAACAGCATTAAACCTGACCTTCTGTGTGTGCCTGAGCCTGCTTTCCCCAAAGCCATGCATAAATTAACATTCTGGCAATAAAACCGAGCCTGTTTAATTTT
Source organism: Pseudopipra pipra (assembly GCF_036250125.1). Classification (NCBI taxonomy): domain Eukaryota; kingdom Metazoa; phylum Chordata; class Aves; order Passeriformes; family Pipridae; genus Pseudopipra; species Pseudopipra pipra. The sequence continues at coordinate 15,514,526 of NC_087559.1, forward strand.
CTGTTTGACTAGAAACATTGAGAAAATGTCATGATATTTGATTTCATCTTTGTCTGTTTTCTGCCCCTGCTGAATGAAGCTCATTGGGCTCTCGAGACCCGAGCGCTCACGGCGTGTCTGGGAGCACATAAAGGGGCACTGTCCCTCAGGCATGTGCTCCTCAGCCACGCAGGAAGTATTGGGTTTTATGTTTGAAGCCTGGCTGAGGTTCCCTAATGGCTGTTAATCCTCTGGTTTCTTTGACTACATCCTGTGCCAGACCCGGTCCCACCTCAGCAGGCTTGAGGTTTTTGCTTGCTTCACATAAGTGTCCAAAAATGTGTAGGAGGAGGCTCCATACCAGACTGTGTGTGTGTGAGTGGAATGGATTGAAGGAGCAGCTACAACAGCTAAATTTTCCTTGCTGAAACATGGAAAAGTTGAATGTACTTTCAAGGGACAAGCCACTTTGAAGGAAGAGGAGCTCTAGCCCAAAGGGGCTTTAGGTGAGAGGCAGCAGGGGAAGTTAAGAGAAGTTTAAGGGTGGATTTTTAGCGGATCTGCTGCTGGCAGTTGTTATAGCTTCACTGAAAGCTGTGGGAATTCTTGCCAGATGGAGACATGGCCTTGAGCATTGTTGGTATAAGGAATCATTTCCCAGGAGAAAGGATAAAAAAAATTAACCTGGAGAGACGGCCTGACACATTGCTATGGTAATGAATCCTAAAAACAAAAAGTTTTGGGAGGAAATGAACCCTTTGCTCACAGTCATACTTCCTTTTCCTCAAGGTTTGTGAAGAGGGCTGTTCCCCTGAGGCCAGTGCTGCTCCAATGGCTGCAATCCCATGGAAAATCTGTCCCAACAAGGCATTTTTCCTTTATCCGTCCTTACGGTCTTACTACTATTCTCTTGATGCTCACCTCTTACATTCCTTTTCCCCATGGCTTCAGGTAATCTTGTTTGCTTTGATGGGACTGATCAGAAATCATTAATCTTGAGTAAGAGCTACCAAAGATGAAAATCAGTAAGTGAGCTTGCTGAGTAAATGGGGGAAACTGTTCCCAGCTCCCAGACCTTGGTGCTGTGTCTGTTGGCCAACGTGTTCCTGTAGATCCCTGCGCCCACCCTGGGGAAAGCCTTGTTAGTCTTCAGTCAGTTTGAAGCCACTATAAAACTGTAGTAGCCAAGACCTCTGAGTTTCTGAAGAGAAGCTGACTGAAAGGTGTGTGTGTGTGTATTAGAGGCACATTTGCCTAATGCTGGCTCTAAAACCTGTCCCAAAATTTCCCTTGTTGTCCCCCAAAAGGTGTTATGATCCTGCCCAAAATGCATGTTCAAGCTGCTTTAACAAAGCAATGGTTTCCTCAGACTCAGGGACCTCTTGTGTGCTCTGGCAGTGACTGGCTCACTGACTGATAGCTGGGGTTTGGGATGCCCTGGAAGTGGCTGGGAAATGAAGTACAGCACCTCGCTGTGTGTCAGACTTTTCTGGCCTTTAGGGGGCTTGTTGAAGCTGTAGGGCTGGTTAAATGCATTTGTTTGACCGGGATTTTGAAGTTAAATGCCTGTAATAATGTGTACAAAATATATTGTTCTTGCGTAAACATGAAACTTGCTGAGGACTTTTAAGCAAAATCTGTGATTACTCTCCAGGGTAGCGGGAACATGGATGTGTGTAAATCAAGAGACTTGAGATCAGCAGCATCTCCAAAAAGTTGTTTTAGCAGCTGTGATTCCTTTCAGTGTTTTATTAACATATCCAAACTCCTCCTCATACTGTTTTGTTCTTGCCAAGGAAACACAGACTTGTTTGACAAGGGGGTACAAGGGGGTGTCTCCTTCTGTGTCTCTGTCTACATATGTAGATGCTCATCAGCACTTGTGTTCTGAGACTGGCCATCCAGGATGGGCAGAGCACATGGGGAAAAGACAGCCCTGCTCCAAGGGGTTTGTCTTACCAGGCAAGACAGACAGCAGGACATGGATTTTTTCCTTTTCTCTTCAACAGGAACACTGATTGTGTGGCTGGTGGAGAGCACACAATGGGAATGTCAGCATGAGAAGTGGAAGAGAAACCTGGGTCTCCCAAGTACCAGACTGGCAGCTCCTCCAGGGATTGCTGATTTTCCTCTGGTTGCTGTGTGATGCTCAACTCTTCTGTTTGTGAAGTGGAGACTGTGCTGGGGCTCAGCTGATGAAGAAAATCCCCATGTTTTGGAGGTGAGCTGCTCAAACATACTCTCTTCTCAATGTTTCCTTCTAGCTAGTCTGAATATTTGGGATTTTGTCTGTGAGACTGTATTTCAGTTTTAAAAGATTATTTGAAATAACCTATTTTTTTTTCTACACATTAACTGTGAATCCATTTTTACAATTAGACATGGATGGCTCTGAGGGGTTATTAGAAATTACTGGCTACTGCAAATAACAGCCAGAACATGAGTGAAATTCTGACATCTTCCATAGCTCTGTGTGCAAAGTCAAGGGTAGAATTGACCTGGTAGTTAAACCATGTCAACCTAAGGAAGAAAATGTGAATGCACCTTGATAATTTTATTTTTTGATTAGTCTCAATTTTGTCTGACCCTCTGGTCTGGTTTAGCATCAAGCCTGAGGTGTGCTGCTCCTTGCCCTTGATGCAAGGTGTGTTTGGGACAAGCAGTGTGGACAACAGTTGTATATGGTGAAATGTGAGGGTCTGGGGAGCTGTCTAGGGTTGACAAATCTACTCCATGTTTGGCAATGCAATAATACAGGGTTTGTTTGGAGTGTGGTTGGAGGAATTCAGTAATAATGGAAACACAGAAAACAAAGGTAGGAAGGAACCTTTGCAGGTCTGTGTGTTAGTGACGATGGCAAGGACCTCTTGCTGCTTAGGACTGATGCTGCGGAGAAGACTGTGGGGTCTGGGAACAAGGCCACAGATTCTGTGTGAGGGGGAAGAGCAGGTCTCTAAATCTGGGTGTTGTGTTTTTTACTGGGTATCAACAAGCTGGACCTGAAGAGCCCACAGCAGCCAGTGGGAGGGAGCAATGGGCTGGGAAGGTCTTTGCCTGGCAGTACATCTCTGGGGCTCCATTGTGGCCTTGGTGTTCCTTGGTGATCAGCGTGCCAAGGACTCAACCTTGTGCAAAGGACCTGAGGATCTCTCACCAGCCCCTTGCCCAGAACAAGCTGCCTGTCTGGCTCACAAACACTCCTCATCACCTGCTAAAGTAGCAGGCAGCAGGGGAAGTGGAGGTGCTGGTAAGAGTTCCTACCCAGGGCCATATCAACCAGGACTATCAGGGTTGTGTGCCTGGGATGGCCTGACGTGACGTTTGGGTAATGCCCAGCCCCGTGGAGACACGATCCACATCCAGAGCTCCTCGAGTGATGCACACAAACAGCAGTGGTTTAACGGGGAGTTACCGCGCGGAGCGACCCAAGGGCCCCTTGTCACTGCACATGAATGGAGTCTCACGGATGACAATTAATAAATTCTGAGTTATTTACTGCATGCAACCCGCCCCCGGCAGTAAATCTTATTTTCATTTACCTGAAGTTAATTTCTTTTTAGAAACAACAGCGTTGCCCATGAACCTTTCTGAAGACGTATCAGTTTGTGAACTCGTAGCTAATGGACGGTTTGGGTGGGTGCCAAGACATCAGGAAGTCAGTTGTGCCCATTCTGACTAAGCTTGAAAAAAAAGTCAGTGTTTAGCAATGCTATCCAAAGGCAAGTAGAAAGATGAAGCTACAGACAAGCAGGAAGAAAATACCCTCTCCCACTCTGGTGTGGCCGATGTGATTGATCCAGAGAGGAGGTGTGCAGGAAGTCAGAGAGGTTATTGTGTAAAGCAGGACACCCTCCAGCAAGGTGTAGTGAATTGGGAAAACAAATTGGACAAATCAGTGTGGTACTTTGATGCCACAAGTCAGCAAGGGGTTAAGACTTCAGGCTCAAGGACTCAGAAGTGTATTTTGTTGTACAGTTGTATCTGTAGAAAAACGTCTGCCTTGATTATCAGCTTGCTTTGCTCCTGTTAAAGTCAAGGGCTGTATTCCTATGGACTGCAGCAGGAAAGGACAATAACTTCTATATTCAAACAATTTTATCTGGAAACTGAAGGCATAAGGAGATTTAAAAATTTAAAGGCTTTGTTCTTTGGTCTTTTACACCCATAAATTGCCATGTAACAAAAGCAAGGCTGTACCTGTGATGCCTGCAGACTGCAGGCAACGCTTCTTTAAACTCTGTTCTCTGAAATAATACATTTTGCAAGATCTGTTTCGTTCTCTGTGGTAAAAGCAATTTGTTGCAAGCACGGCCACTCCGCTTTAAGGAGCTAAATGGGCTGAGTGTAGCTGTCTGACTGATGCACTCCGGGCATAACCGGGTCTGCTGACAATGTCAGGAGATAAGAGAAGAAAGGCAAACCACTTGTGCTCTCTACCCCTGCGGATAAAGCAGGACACGGTGAACCCATTTTGTCCTCAACAGAAATGCAGACTTCAAGCAAATTACTTGGTGTGTGTTTTTCTGCTTTTTTTTCTAAAAGAAAAATCTTCAGCGGTTTGCTGCTCAGGTGTTTACAGTGTTATATACCATCATCTTTTCAGTAGTTGCACTGAAACCTCTCTGTTTCAAGTGTAACCAAGTGTGAATTAAAAGCCAGAAGCGCATGAATAGACCCTGTATCTAGAAAGATATGATTTTTGATACACCACAAGCAGCAAAGTAGACTTCTGTCAGTGGAGTTCCTTGTAATACAGCTACTCGTGGTTCCAGTACAGACCTAAGTGGATCAAAAAACAAATTAGATAGATGTTAAGGGCTCTAACAGAGATACAGTGACCATGAAGTATGAGTGATTTTCTCCAACCCTACCTAGAAACCCTGCTAGTTTGAGTTGTTGTGTGGTGTGTCATGTCCTGTATGGTGAAATTCTTTGTCTAGCTTGGAGACGTAGCTGAAAGGACAAACCTGACCAAGTATCACTGTTCAAATTTATACAGCCTCTCCTCTGTCCTGGGAAAATTAAATTGGCTCCTGAGGAATCGCTGAGCCTGAGCTTGTGCACCCTGCTGGGTCCTACCACTTTGGAGGCACATCCTGGGGGTCTGCTCAGCCTCCCTGCTCTGCCAGAGGAGAGAGTTGCCACGGGGCAGCCTTGCCCAAGGGGTTTCCATCTATCAAGCAGTACAAATGCATTTCCCCTCAGCCCACCATTTCTGAGAATTCAGCAGTGAAGTCATTAGAGGGGGTTTCACCCCTTTTCGTGTGGCTTGGCAGTCACTGTTTCAAACGAGCTCAGCCCTGAGTCACGTAGGATTTCTTCAGAGTGTTTGTGTCCCAGTGACCTGGCAGGCATGTGGGTGTTGTTCTGGGGATGGTGCAATGAAACTATTTCCATGCTCCCGCTGCTGTGTGTACTAAAGTTGTGTCCTGAGGCCACAAACTCAGTGGAGACCCACCTCATTGCAGGCACTGTCCCAGCAAGTGGCAAATTAGTGGGTTTTTTTCCAGAAGTGGTTATAATAAGGAAGGATAAGAGAAAGGGGAATGTGTAATTTCCCTGTTATAGATGGAAAAAGGAGGAGAATACTTCTCTTGTTACAACTATCTTAGTGGAAATAATTCTTATATTGATGGCAGGGGTTGCACTGATAGAAAGTGTTTGTACCACTTCAGCTTGTTCTCCTTCCAGGGCAAGAAAAGGTACAGCAGCAGAGAGACTCTAAATGCATGTGAGGGTTGTGCTGAATGAGATGAACCTCTGTTGAACAAATGCACTTTGTCATCTGAAGAGATGGCCCAAAATACCTTTCCCAACCCACGCAGAAAGGTCTCCTAACCCATTTCTGCCTTTCCCTGCTAGCTGTCGAGTTTCACTGGGCTCAGTTGTTACACCAAAGTAAATTAAAGCTAAAGAAAACACAACAGCAGGGAAAAGTCCCGTCATCTCACAGCACGTCTCCCCTGCAGAGAGATATTTTCGACAATTCTGGTTCTTTTTTTTCCTAATTAGAAGTAATGATGTGTTTTTCGGGTCAAGAAGACCTCCTTTGCTGTGAAATATTAGGCTGATTTTGACAGTGTAGCTAAAAATAGGCATGTGCACACACGTGTGTCTGCATGCACATGCACCAGCGGGAATAAACATGTAGTGCTTTTCCCTTAATTATAAACACACTTTCCTCGGGGGGTGGGGGAGCGCCTTTGCCTCCAGTTAATTGTTTTTCAAGTAAATAGAGAGAAGGAGTTTTCTGAAGAACAGATGGGCTGGAATGAGGAATAGAAATATTTTCAGTCAGAGAGGGGCCAGATGATGTCATAAGCCACAGGAACAAAGTTCAGTTATTTTATGCTCTCATCCAGACCTCAGAGTGAAAATGCCTCTGTTGGTAATTTCAGATTCATCTGCTTTTGAAGGCTGGCTCTGGCTTTGAATCCTATTATAATATACACAGAGCTAAACTGAGCAAACAGCAATTGAGCAATGATGGAAGAATATATTTGTCAGCACTGGAAGCGTTTGGGTAGTGTTTGCACTGCAGATGATAGGCCAGAGATGCATTTGGTTATTCTGCAGGAAAAAGGGTGTACTTTGAATAACCTTAATAGATGTCCTCAAAATTTGCCTCTGTCTGGCTGAAGTTGGCTTCTGAGGGCTCAATAGCTGCTCACAAACACTTCTGCAAGTCTGGCTAGCTCTTACACTGTGACTAAACTCTCTCCTGCTCCATTTACCTGCATAGCTCCTACTGTGGGGGCTCGTAGGTGTGTGTGTGTGTGTCCCTTGGGATGTTGGTTATTATCATTGTACCCTCTGAGAGAACTGCTAATGAAGCACCTGCTGTTATCCTGAGTCATAGACTATTCATGCAAGGTTGAGTGTCAGCAGACTTGAATTGCATTCCACTAGGCAGAAAAGAGTCTTGTGCAAGGCCAAGACAGGAGAAGGAGGAGGAGCAGAGTCCGATGGAGACCCTGCTCAGGAATCCAGTGCAATTTGATACCTCCAGTGTTGAAGAATGACTGTGAAAGTTAAAATTATTGTCATTGGAGCTGTTGGTGATGATCACTTCGCACCAAGCTGGCTGGGCAGCAGCTCCTGAGGGAGCTGAAGCAGGTTTTGCTTTTCAGTTCAGAGCCGTGGAGTTGGGATGTGACTCTGTGAAGTGCTGCTGTCCCAGAGCTGGCTCGGAGGAGCACAGTAGCAATGTTGTAATGGAAAGATGCTGTAGGAAGTGCAGAAACTCTTGCAGCTGGTCCAAGTGTTGAGATTTTGCTAGCTGTGTGTGCAGAGAAAGGTGGGGAAAGCGTGTGTGAAAATCACCTGGTGGCTCTGACTAACTGGTGAAGAAAATGAGGATTGGAAATGCTGCAAAGAATGATAGGGAAGACCGTGTACGAATGAGGGGCTTGGGGGTAGTCACATACCTGTGGAAATGTTCTCCCTGCCTCTATAAAGCTACTTTTCAGGAGTCAATTAACTTATATGTCAGCTGGAACAAAACTCTTGCTGTTTGTTTCACTATTGATCAAATTGGTCCCAGTTGTTTGTGCAGCACTATGCACTAGTCCTGGTTACGTTCTGGTTAACTCCCTTCAGAGACACCAGTGATGCCCATGAATCAAGCAGAACAATTTATTCACCAAGAGGAGCCTAATGGATGGTTTGGACAACCTCCAAAAGTGCAGCTCTCCCTGCCTGAACAGCCTGAAACGTTTCAGCACTTGAGAACAAAATCCAGAGATGGGCATGGCTGAGAGCCTCACAGAAAACTGACGGACAAAGATTGCTTTTTCCTCTCTCTGCTTCCTCGGTCTCTCAGGGAGAGTTGACTCCTAGGAGGGAAGGGTTTGGGAATCCAGATCCAGTCCAAATGCCATTGCCCCAAATGCATGGCTTTACCTTCTACCTGTCAAAGGTTGAGCTCCAAAAAGCTTCCAAAAACTATTATGATGCCTTACAGGTGTCCCAGGTCCCTACATGGCTTTAATTAGTGTTTATTTGAATTAGCCTGTCCTAAAGTGGCAGTGAAGTGAGAATGAGATCTGAAAAAAATCAGAATGTAGGACAGTTTGAGACGCAGCTAAAGGAAGGTTTTGATTGATACAGGGTGGTTTTAGCTGTGGTTACAAAAAAAAAAAAAAAAAAAGTTCAGTCCAGTAAAGATTAGCCTGAAAACATACTTTTGAGGGGTTTAGGGTAAGGTGTTCATCCAGCAGCTGAACACTTACCTGATCGCTTGTTCATTCTCTCCCCTCCCAGGGAGAGTGAGCAGAGGATTGGAAGAGCAAAAGTGAGAAAAACTCCTGGGTCAAAATAAAGACATTTTAGTAACTGAAGGACAACAAAGGTGGGAGGGGAGTAAGTGCTGTAAGTGCTGCAAAGGCAGTCATCCACCACCCCCCATGAGGCTGATGCCCAGCCAGTCTCTGAGCAACAGCTACCCTGGAAAGACTAACCCTCCCTTTGGTCCCACCTGAATCCCCTCCCAGCCTGCTCCCTGGGCAGTGGAATGAGGAGCAAGGAAGGTCTTAATGCTCTGTCAGCACTGTTCAGCAGGAGCCAGAACCACCGGTGTGTTATCAACACTGATCAAGTCACAAATCTAAAACACAGCACCATAGGGGCTGCTAGGGAGGGAATTAACTCCATCCCAGACGTGTCCTGTGCAGGGGGTTTTGGAAGGGAGAGGGCTTTGTCAGGCGTCTCTTTAGACGTCAACAGAGGCTGGGGAGCAGAACAAAGAGGCTACATAACGCTTCCCAAAGGGGCAGTAGGAAGGCACTGTTAGCTGTAGGCCTGGAGAAAAAGCCAGTTTTGACAATTCCAACAGTGTTTTTGTTTGGTGGTAGTCACCCAGGATGCACGGCACAAAACAGGAGATAGAAAACCAATACATTAGTTCATGAGTTAAGGGGATGGAGTACATTTGGGCAGTGGCAGTAGCACTCACTTCTCTTTGCACTGCTGTTCTGCCCAAAGAGAGTAATGCTTTGTAGGGGAAGGTGGCCTGGTGTTGTCTAAGGTCCTGCAAGTGGGTTATTTCCTATGGAGCCCAGTTTTCATCTGGGAGGGTTGGCTGAGGGAATGTCAATTTAAGAGGCTGTTTGTGACCATGTTGCCTTTCTGGCAACACAGCCTGAGTTTGGATGATGGATGCATTCTCAGGGGCATAGTATGTGAGAATGCTGGACAGCAAAGCAACATAGAGCTGTGGTTTCTTCACTTGATGCTGTTAGGAGAGGTCGTGCTGTGAGTGAAGAGAGAGCTTGAAAATTTACTTAGCCAAAGGACAGAAGGTTTCTTCTGTGTCTATTCTGTGCCATAACCATTGATCTGTGAGTTAGTGCTGGCTGGTGGGGGAGTCTCTCATCTTAGAGCCTGTCATAATTGGATGCTTATGGTCACTTCTCCTTGCACAGTTTTGTTAGGAAAATGCCAAATGGGGACCAGGTGCTTCCAAACCGGTAAATAGCAGTGATGGTTGTGTGACATTGCAGTGGGACAATGTGCTGAAGTGGAGAAATCTTTAACCAGACATTGTAAAGGCTCCTTAGAAGCCAAGGTGTTTCTGTTGCTCCATCCTTTGGCTGCTGACAGAAGGGACCCTCATGTCCTAAGTGCAAATTCCTCAGATGGAGACAGACAGCATCAGCAGAAGTGCACACAAGCAGAAAATACAGGAGAAAAGGCAGGTATGTGGTATGAAGGTTTGAATATCTGCCAAGGAGCCAATGTATGCATTTAATCACTCGGAGGAGTCCCAGAGCCTGTGTGGTACAGTGAGGGTCCCTCGAGATGGAGGCATTACAGCCTGTAAGAAATGTTCCTGTTTACTCCCACTGATGCTTTATGTAACAATCCTCCTCTGCCCGTGACTGCTTGTCAGATCTGAAATAACTTTCCTTCTGATGGATGTCTTCATGCTGAAGGGGAATTGTTGGGATTTTCAGTATGAAATGGCCAGCAGCAAGAAGAGTTACTCTCTCTGTGCTGTCTTCTAGAGGAGTATGGATGCTTGAAGGTGGATGATAAAGATCCAGCCACTGAGCATTGCTTTTATTTTTCCTGGATGTTTCTTTACCTGAAGTAGAATTATGAAAACAAGAATCTTTTCCTTTGGGAGACTGAGATCAGTCAGATGTTTCCAGGGGTTTTTGCATTAAAATACAAAGTACAAATCCTCTCATAATAAGAATCTTGGCTGCTCTCTTTACATGGCATTTTCCAACTTCTTTGCTGTGTTGTTTTTCCATTAAGCTGTTGAAGGAAATACTGTTTGTGGTAGGGAGATGATGCAAAGTAAAATGTCCAAGTGTGTCCATTGTATTGAGGAATTGATGATTATACTCCAGCCACCCCCACCCTACACCTCAAATCAACCACTTGTGTAGCAACCTCAAAGGGAGGAATATTTAAATTGCCTTGAACCTTTTAAAAAATAAACCCCCTTTCAGTCCCGATCTGCAGATAATGCTGTATATGTTCCTCTTTTTGTGAGAAGTGGAAGGGGCAGCACTTTCAGTGATCCAGGGGACCCACTGTGTTGTGGGACAGGATGTGAAAATTCCAGCAGTATCTTACAACAGTTCAAGGTGTCAGCAACCAAATTCCCATCAGGAAAGCTACTTTGAGGATGCAGCAAACTAATCTGTCAGGACTTGCTGAGTTCATGGCTCAGCTCACATTTAATGTACAGCAAAATTTGTGGTAAACACATAGGCTCTGAATATTTTCAAATTTTCTACCTTGCTCTGAGATTTACCTGCACAAAACTCTCCCTGAATTATTTTGAGCCATCTCCTTTGACTGTTAAGTAGGGGAAGAGAAGCAGCAGGTAAAACTTGACCTTACTTAGAAGAACTCTAATTATTTATGTCCTTTTTATGGACTGCTGCTGCCAACGGCTTTCACTCACTTTGCGGTTGTGGGTCGCAGTGCCTGCTGCTGCTGTGTGCTCAGCTGGGCTAATACCACATGCCATATTCCATGAATATATTCCCTTGATCAGAAATCTGAATTTTTTTCAGCTGTGTTTAGTTGTCTCTTCATCTGCCTTCTCTCCATCCATTCACCAAACCCCCAGTAAGACTTATTACTTGCTTTTTCTTGAGTCTAACGTGGTTTGAAAATGCAGTTGCTTTTCATTTTATGGATGTAAGCAGACTTCTGAAAGTCTTCTCTGTTTTCACCCCCCTTCCTCGTTTCTTCCCAGTAAGTTGTTTTGAGATGTGTCAAGGGATAATCCTGAGTTGCATTCATCTATTCCAGAAAATGTGAGGTCTTGGCTATACCGTGAACACCTGCCCAAAATAGGACACCAAAGGTTGCTACACCCAACAAATGCTTCCACATCTGGACATAGATGTGCTTTGTACAGCCAGAATGTAAAGGGAAAAAATATACCTTTTTGCAGACACAAACATACAGCACAACACGAATCATCTTCGTTTAAAAAAAAAAAGTGAGGGGGTATTTTACTGGTTTAGCCGTATCTACACATGGGATTGTTTCCAGCACGGCTCTGTCAGTGCAGGATCACACCTCTTCATATCCCTGCCTTGCAGAACTATGCTGGCAGAAATGCTTGTATGTACATCACCAGTTGTTGCCTGATTTTTCTCTTTAAAAGGACTCTGCTGATGGGAAACAGGGAGAGCGAGAGACCTAGTGTGAATTCCTCTGCTTCACCCACGGAATAGCTCCCGTGGGAGAGGAGAGACTAACAAATGGGGTGTGAGTTTGAGATACTGGTCCCCTGACAAAAGCACACATCAGCTGAAATGGTGTGAATCCAGGCTGCTCTCGTCTCCCTGATATTGTCTCACATGATTCTCCTTACAGCTGGAGCACAGCCACACATGTTTGCTCCTCGGTGGGAGAAGAGAGATGTTGTGTGGTCCCAGCTCTCTAGGTCAGTCCTGAAATTCATCCTTGCTTCAAGGCTACATTGGCTGTTTCAGGCTTGCTGGTGGCCCACCTGGCTTTCTTGAATTTAGCAGAATCAAAGAAATCACCTGCAGGATCACTCAGTGACACGGTTTCCTGTGGAAAAATTGTCTTGGTTTAAACTTGTTTGGGATACACATTAATTTGGCATATATTCTTTTAATGTATTTATGGTCATGCTGAGGTAATCCTACACTGAGTGCAGGATGAGGCCCACTCCTGCCCCATATAGCTCAGTCAGGAACAACACTCGGTGGATCATTGATGCAGGATTGAAAGTGTTAGCAAAGTAGTCTGGTTTTCCAACGTTCTTCACTACACAGACAAATTCATGGTGTTACCAAAATCCCTCTTACCCTCTTTCACATCCTCCTGCGTGGGCCGTTTCCTCTGCAGTGGATGAGCTGGGAGGTGGTTGTCCATGTCACCTTCACAGGAGACATTTTTCTGCTGGCATCTCCCAGATTCAGCCCCTGAGCACCAGGGTCATTTAGTCCCAGATGCATCTTCTCGTTATCCACACAAATATATAAACCTTTTCTTTGATTCTGCCAGGATCCTGATGCCAGAGAAGCTTTATTGCAGCCGTTTCTGCAGTTAGAGAATGCACCCCATCAAAAACCGTTTTAGCTGGTTTCTTTGACATGCCAAAATGTTCCCCAAAACCTCCTATTCTCAACTGGTCAAATGCTGTGTAAGGTCAGTGTACTCAATTCATATCTCAGGTTTCATTGCACAAGTTTTGTGTTCAATTAACTGCAGTTTGGACGCCTGTAAAATTCCCAATATGCAAATGTCCTAAATTTGGCAAAGTTGGACTGGAAATCTCATTAGAGTAGGCTTTTATGTGCTGCATCCCTGACTTCCCTTCCAAATAAGCTGTCTTCAAAATACTTTATAGTAATTCTCTTGGGATTTTTGATTTCCTATTCTTACCTTTCCCTGGAACAGAAGAAAAAAGGAAAAAATATGCTGAAAAATTACCAATGCAAAAATAATTTGCATATGTGAATTTTTTTCCAACCTCTTGTGCAAGGTTTGCTTCAGATCAAAGTTCAGGTCATTCCCCACTGCCTGAGGTTTTTTATTTTCCATGGTTACAGCACAGAGTATGATGGAACTAGTATGAAGTGATGCCAGTGCCTGTTTGGACAATACTTGGATCCATAAAAATGTGCTCAGTGTTTTCCAAGTATAAAAAGCCAAGAGAAACCACCTTGAGGTACCATGTGATGTTATTTGCTTTGACCCAGGATAACTAAAATGAAAGGCCTCTCTGAACACAGGGTGTTCAAAACCATCCCACTTTTTTGCATGTGTGTGTGAGGAAGGAAATGTGGTGTTTACAGGGGCACGCTGAGCTTCAGCTCCTGTGTTTGCCTCTGTGTGTCTGTGTGTCCAGACAGAATTTCCTGAGTGAAATGGGTTTGATTGCTCTAGTCCAGATTTTAAAGATGGGCAAACAGAGAGCTCTTCTCCCAAATTACACAAATGGAACCTTTTGTTGGAAATGTCACTAAGCAGGGCAAAGGCTGGGAGGCTCCTTCCAGACAGGCTCACTCATCCAGAAAAGTCTCCTAGGTTAAGTTTTGGGGGGAGAGGAGAGGGGGGCTGTCAGAGCCCTGTGAGGTGCTGCTGCAGCTGGTTGTTCAACCACAGTGTGTGTACTTTGAATATAAAATTTAAATAGAGCTGCTGTTATTTCTAACTTTTCGTGTGTGCAAGGCTCCTGAGCACCTCTGCAGTTTGGGACAGTTAGAGGCCAGATCACAGGTACCAGTACTGAGGAGCAGAGCTCAGCTGCATTGAAACTCAGAGTTGCTACGCATTCTATCTTGCCTAAAATAGGGATAAATCTACTTTTTTCTGCCTGCTTTCCTTGGGTTGGTGTTGAGAGATCTGTGAATGGTGAGCCCTTGGAATCAGCGCTTTGTGCAAATACTCAGCTGATATGCTGGGGAGCTCTTAGCTGATGGACAGCCACTGAAAATTAGATGCTCCTGCTCACCCTCTGTGCACCCTGGGAGCTCAAATCTGAGTGTGAGTGCAGCTTTCACCTTTGTGTAAGAACAAACTCTGTTCTTGTTGCACTGGCTCTCTGATCACACCAACTACCATCAGAGCCTCTCTTGGCTCTGCATTACTGCATCTGCACATTTCAGTGTTGTGCAGATACCTACAAATTGCAGGTGGACACCTGTGTACAGAAGAATATCCCTGTCTGTCCAGGTTATCCTAACCCCAGTATCAAGTGAGAGATTATTCTTCCAGTTTAAATTTCATCGTCTGTCCCCAGCTAGAGGAGGAACATCTTTCCTCCTTGATGCAATCCTTTACAGGAGTGCTGACCCTCTCCCACCCTTGGTCCTGGGTTTAACCTGGCCTTGGTTGAACAGCCTGTTTTGCTCACACAGGTGGGTGTTCTTGGGCAGGGGGCAAGGTGTGAGCTCTTCCATCATTTCCAAGCATGAACGTGTAACTCATTCTGTGTTCGGGGTGCTTGCTGTACCTGTCACTGAAGATTGAACCAGTCCCAGCTCTGGCCTGGTGTAAAGAAAGGTGCCTAATGTAATTGCTGCTCCCTGCTGCTGGAATTACTCATCCTTAGTGTGCTGGGAATCACATCTGATGATGTTTTCCCTGTTTAATTGAGGGAATGTCATCCCTGCCATGGGAGGGGCTTCCCAGGCATCCATCTATGCTCTGCCTGCCTTGACATTGTCTCTTGCCTTGCATCCCCTTGTGACTGAATGAAATAGGGAGCATTTAAATGCAGGAAGAATATAGCTGTGGAATGGCAGGTCGCTCTTAGAGCAGTGGGGAGGTTTAGTTGGACTCAGTTTTCATCATTTAAATGAAAGAGGCATTAGATTGTTTGGTACAGAAGCCATTAATTACAGATTAGTGGCTCACTGGCCCAAACTCAAGGCTTTGCTGTCTGGCTTTTTACACCCTCAATCAAATATCTTGATACGCACCAGAAGGATAAGCCCTTGGCATTTAATTTAATTTTATATTATTTTATTCTTTTTATCACAAGATATGAGAGGTTCTGGTTTTAGACCTGGAGGGACCTTATTTACAATTGCTGCTTGTGATGCAGAGAACAGTCCCCAGGGCTGTCCGTGCCACCTGCGTGGGTTAATAGCTAAATCCAAACAGTGTCCTCTGCTGTCTGTGCACCAGGGCGTACTCTCAAGTGTTCATAGCTTTATTTTACAGCCACAATTTCTTCTAAACTTAGCAGTGCATACACTTTGTCAGGAACTGTTACCATGCCAAGTGTCAGGTTTCAAAGTATTGCCATTTTTGAGCTATTCCCTGCTTCTTTCCTTCTCTGTGTCTCCCTCGCATTGCACACAAAACTTTCCTTTTAATGTAGAAAATGATATTTTTTTCCACCCATTTGTAACTTGAAACATCTGAAGAGGTTTTGCTCCAAGTTTATATTTAAAAGAAATAATGAAAGCCAACGCTGGCAGAGAAAGCAGTGTGAAAAGTTGCAGCTCAGAAAATTCAGGAACATTATGGGCATTTGCCGAGGAGCAGGAAAATGGAAGTCCTTGCAGCCTGTCTTAGCAGGAGTCATGTGCACTGTTCAATAGGATTAAAGCTGCTGTAGCACAGAGTAGTACTGTTTGGGGAAATTAATGTGCTTTATAAAGTGATGAGCATTACTTGCTGGCAGTCCAGTCGGTTGTTGTGATCCAGCATCTTCAAAAGCACTGTGAAGGCTGAGCCTTTATATATTTGAAGATCTAGCTGGGAGGGCTGTGCTGTGAGTTTCTGGCCCATGAACAGTTACAAACATCTGGGCTTTCTTTGTACAAAAATCATCAAGTCAGAAGCCTTTTGGACAACTCCATCTGACCTGGCAGAATCTTCCACCATTCCCTGACATCCTGGGGTTTATTTACTGGCTGTCCCCCCTGAAGAAAACTGGTGTAATTTAGGCTGGGTCTAGGTTGTCTAGAGACTGATAGGCTCAATTTAAACCTAATTTACAGAGGACTACTCTTAATCCATGTCTAGCTGTAGCATAAATGCTTTTTGCTCTAGTTGAGGCACGGAGTTAGGTTTTGGTGACCTGGTGTGGCTGCCGGTCAAGGCATCGAGCTAGACTTTGATTTTCATCAGGAAATGAAGTTTCTTCACTTCAATATTCCATGAACCAGCTGCTGCCATCTCCTGCAGATTCTTCTCCCCTCCCACCCTGTCATCTGAAGGCCCCCAGCAGTTATGTTCCAAGTAATAACATTCGTGGGTTTCAAACTGTGCACATCTCTTATGGATTTTGCTGGGCTCTAGCAAAAATTTGTTCTTTCAGCCATCACACAGTTGGCTAATGGCAGAAAGTATGAGATCTGTAAGACAGGACTAGGAAGTAGCTTTTGGACTAGGACATGCAACATCTGCTTGCTCTTTATGTAACAGGAAGGGGTTTCAACTGTAATCCATAATTCTGGGACCAGGGCGACAACCTGTCTCCATAGCAGGACCCAGTATCTCACAGATGCAATGCTCCTGTGTTTGCTCCCAGTTTGTTTGACTCTGGAGATCTCAAACTTCTCAAATTATGTTCTTTAGTGCTGTTAGGGCTTGTAATTCAGAGTTACAGATTCATTTGCAAGTACAAGAATTTGAGGTGCTGCACAGTTAATACCGTCTGTGATGCCAGCTACAATGAGATGTGGCTCTGGATCAAAGCCAAAAGATGGCCAGCCTCCTCTTTGGGTATATTCTTGCCTGTTTCCAAATCCAAATGTTATGTCTGACTTGGAATTTTGTGATCAGGAAAATAAAAGTCTTAAGTCTGAACAGTGTAGGAATTTGTAAAAATGTAGAACTAGGGAAGGATCTAAACAGGCCAAGTTGAAACTTATCCTTTTGTTTAAACAAAGCTTCAGCTGGGAAAGAGGTAGACCTTCTGGGACCAAATTGTAGGTTCAATGCCCTGAAAGGGATGATTCAACATTTCAACTTTAGGCCTGGCATGATTCATTTGGGTGCAACCCATCTATTATGCATGGGCATGAAAGATCCTGTGTAGTTTCCATAAAAATCATCTCCAGCTTGGGACTGTGTCAGGTTTTTGGCCATTGAAGTATCCGGGAATTTAAAAACAATCTGCTGATTTTCTTTAAACCAGCCTTGTTTGGTGTGCTTCTCAGTTTCGCGCTGCTCTGAGTTGTGCGTAGGCACTGTATTCAGAGGAAAAGAAAAAAAAGGAAAAATCCAGTGATATTATTGTTATCACTGAAGACAAATTCCTAGAAGCGGTGCCATGGTGTAGTAAACGCTGTGTAAACCCAGAGTAACAGAATGTTCTTTCATTTGCCACCCACCACAACACAAAGCTGCATTTTCAGGTGTGACTGCTGTCGTGCTCCATGCACAGCGTGCAGCTCCTGCGGCAGCCCCGTGAAACGCTGCACCTTGTTATTCCCGAGCTTGCATCCCTGGGACACGCTGGATTAGGCACAGGAGGTGTCTTTGTGGCTTGGTGTCCACAAATGGCCCCGTTTGCTTTGGCCTGGCTGCCCATGGACATCTGCCTCTTGCTAATTACGTTCAGATTAAAAGGTGATCACCCAGCTACTTATCTTTGCAGCCCAGGTGGTGGTGCCAGGCGGTGTGTGTTTAACATGCCCAAGAGCCAGGAGCCTCTCATCCCACACCAGTCACCCTCAGCCACTGTGCCCACCACACAGCTCTATTTCTACTCATTAAATAGACTTAATAAATAAATAGCACCTTCTAAATGTGTAGGCGGGTTGTCTAGCACAGTGCTGGCCCTTCCAAATGCTCTCTGAAGCCAAAACTGTCTGTTCAGCGGGGCCAGGATTTATCATTAGGGCCGTACGGGCTAGAAAGCGTGTTTGTGGCTGGCGTGCCAGCCTGCTTGAATAGCCCGCAGTGTAATCTCCCTCCTTCCTTGGTGGGAGGAGCTGCCAAAAATAGCAAGCCAAGAATTTGTCCATGTTATTTCTGGGATTGCACCAGGAATTGACATCAGGAGGAGAGGAGAGGAGAGAGAAAGCGATCAGTGTGAGAAGTTTGGGGTCCGTGGTTGTTTGGGTTTGCAGGCTGCCTTGGGGCTGTGGGGAAGAGTCTGGTAGCCACCTCCTGTGTGTGCCTACTCCCATGTTCGAGGCTCTCCCCAGGCCCTGAGTGACTTGAACAAGGTGACTTGAGTCTCTGCTCTCTGTTAGGACAAACTGCTTGGCCCAAGGCACTGGGCAGAGACAGGGAGTCTGTTTTGTGGTCCCATGGAGCAGTAATGGCCCTCCAACAGCCCCCGGGGCTGGGGAAGGAGTGAAGTGTTAGTTCCTGTGGCTGAAGGGGCATGAATGAACCCCAGCTGAATAAGCCTTCACAAAAGCCTGTGAATTGAGCTGTGACTTCTCTGTGGAAAAGGCTTTTTGTGCTATAGGAGATATCACTGCCCTGGACAGCTGGGTGGGATCCCAGGGGTGGGGATGGAGATGCTGATCATGCCTCTGCCACTGCTGTCCTGTCTAGACCCCGCTGGCCTTTGCACCATGGAGTAATTCTGAGACCAGCTTGAATAATCCTTCCAGCAGAAAATTTTTGCTTATTGCTAGTCAGCAAAAGAAAGAGTGAAGGTAATGCTGTGCTGGTGCTACCTGATGTTTTCTGTGCTATCTGTCCCTTCCTTTCTCCTCTCCTCTTTGCTTTCAGCATATACCCCTTGGCAGTGACATCAGTTAGCATCCTAGTCTTTGCCCACAGCAGCTCCTGTCAGCAGGACAGTGGCTCTGCACCAGCCCTGGCACATGCCACTGCTTGCTCGGGAAAAGAGTAGGGGATGTACAGAAAGCTGAGGTTACCCTGGCCTGGATGACAGGACACAGGGAAAAGTAAGGTGTTCTTGTCAGAGAGAGAACTGAAAGGTGGTCATGGCAAGGAGGGAGGAATTTGGGCAGTGGTGTTGACAGTGTAGGAACGTGGTCTGCAAATGAGAGTGGTAAATCAGGCTTCGTTAGTGTTGCTGCTGAAATACCCACTTTGTCAGCCCAAATGGAGTCATACCAGTGTGTCATGTGCATCACAGAGAGGATCAGAGCCGCCTCTGTGCACTAACCAAAGATCTGTCTCCCTCCAACACAGGCTGTGGGCCAACTCTCTGGCCCGTGATGGAGCTAATTGGGCATCCGAGTCCTGGGTTCAGTGGCACTGGCCTCATAAGGGCCCATTTAGCTGCCTGACTTATCTCCAAATAGCTGTTTGTTCACTGCCTGTGGTTGCATTCACCATTATCTTTACTTAATAGTGCATCATGCTACAATGAAGAGGCTACTGAGTGTAAATCCTAGGGAATGAATAAATTTCTGTGTTGTCTGTTATGAGGTAGAAGGAGAAAGGGTTCAGTTGCAGCTCTGGTCTACCTTTGCTCCTCCAAAATTTGTCACACTCTCAAAGCTGGTCCATGTGCTGTATCAGTGGCACGCCCCTCCTGGGGGGAGGCACCAAGCTTTACCAATGCAGAGAAAATCAGAAATGTTTGTTCCCATTTGACTGTGGTGACTCAGGACATTATACTGACATCCATTTTAGAAAAGGTCATATTTGAAACTTAACACTGCTGCTGCCATGATGGGAAATTCATCCTGCTTTGCAGAACTTAGAGTCGAACAGTGAAGCCAGGCAAAGGAGGGTGGTGATGGAGAAAGAGAAAAAGGTGAATGTAAAGGTTCCAAGAGGTAAAAGCACCTTCTCCAAGTCGTGTGTAAGTCAGCAAGCAAGACTGGGAGTATAAAATAGTTGGCCTTGTTCAGAGTTCTAGGTGAAAATATTCTAGCCCAAACCTATCCTACCTACCCAGAGAGGTTGTAGGTGTCCCACAGGCAAGGCTGGATGGGCCCCTGAGCAATCTGATGTAGTAGGTGGCATCCCTGCCCATGGCAGGGGTGTTGGAATGAGATGGTCTTTAAAGGTCCCTTCCAACTGAAACCATTTAATGATTCTTTGATGTTCTGGATAATGCCAGTTCCTCCTGAATCTTGTATTTCATCATAGTTAGTCCTGTTAGAATCAGACAAAGCAGCTTCAGAGGGGAACAGCCCTCACTGTAATTAAGGAGATCAGCATCTGACACTAATCCAGAAAAAGTCAGTCCAGGCTGCAGCAGGTAACAGGAGCTGGGCATGATGATTTCGCCTGCACCTTCTCCCTGAAAAAGTGACTTTCACCTGTCATCCTCTTTTCTTTCCTCTACAAAGCAGAACTTGCAAAAGAAAACATTGAATACTTTTAATTTGAGGTAACATTACAGGTCAAAATGTACATGATCTTTATTTCACACTGTTTAGAATGGCTTGAGCAAAATATCTAATCCAAAAGGAATTTTTTTTGGAGGAGAGCAGTCCTGGTACAACTCTACTGATTATTTGATCCTTTTTAAGGTCTTCTGAAAATGGCAGCCTGTCCTTTCCACATTAAAAAGGGATGTCTTCAAGACACCAACCAGCTTATTCAAGGGGAATACTCTTGCTTGGTTTTAACTCCTCCTCTGGTGTGGTATTTAAGGGGTCACGTGGAGATGCAGGACATTTCAACGTCTTGAAAACAATGCAGTAGGCTTTAAAAATTCCCCAGAATTAATTACTGCAGTGAAAAAAAAAAAAATCATCACCATAAACCTATAACTGGGTCATCCACCAGTTACGGGAATAAAAGAATTGCAAGGCAGAACACGCCCCACACATTAAGCTCAGCAGGACTGTTCGAGTAACGTATTGCTGCCATTCCCATTACTGGCACACAACAGAAGCTGCTGTAGGTGGCCCAGCAAAATGTTTTCATACTTTTTAGATTCATGGGAACTTTTTTGTCTAAACTACACAATGGAACAGCTGCACTGTACAAAAAACCCCAGTATCTCATCTAGGCGCAGCCTTGGAAAGCCGTACTGGTTTTCTCCAGGGCAGTAAATGCCAGCCAGTCATTCCAAAACTTGGGAGATGTGGATGATCCACCAGTGTGCAGGATCCCAAACTCTAAAGCCAGGTGGAGAGGAGAGAATGCAGGAAGCTGTGGGCAGGGGGGGAATTTGGCTGCACAACTTTATGGGATGCTTAAACTGGTGTGAATGAACAGGACTCATCAGCCAACAGAGCTGTGCTTCCAAACCACTTTTATTGACAAAGGCATTTAAAGCCTGGATTCAAAGGCATTTAAAGCCTGGATTCATAAGATGTCAGAGTGCTGAAAATATGGATCAGGGATGTTTAGTCAAGCACAAAAAGTGATTTACAAGCAGTTAAAGCAAGGGATTACCTTATGTAGCAAGGTTTGAGGTGACCAGTTAAACCTCTGTGTTCATTGTGGCGACTCTGTATTCCCTTGTTTCAGTTTCCTTATTATGCCTCCATGTGAAATCCCCTGCAAATAAAATAGGTAACAACAGCTCGTGAAACTGCTAGTCTGCCTGCCATAAAGGGTTTCAGCCATGGTCTGGAAAGGTAAATATTGTCATAGTTAGGTTTTTTTCACAGTTTCACATCCTCTTCCTAAAGGATGTCAGGGTGGTAGCCAGCTGTAGCACTTCTAACCTAGCAGATGTAGGGAGATCCCTCTACAGAACATCATCAGAGCTGGGATTCGGACCTGCTTTTCCACTTGGTGTGATTCAGATGTGAGCTTGTTACACCCTTCAGTTAAAATCCCATTGAACCCCTTTGACATTCATAAGTGTTAGTTGCTGTACACTGTTGGCCACCTGTAACACAAGCACTGCAGCTCAGCAATCCTTTGGGCCTTCAAAAAAAGCATCTGCAGTGGAAATTCTGTACAAGGTGAACAAGCACAGTCAGTAATAATGAAATAAATACCCTCAGTACTGGCATTTGGGCTTGAAAGTACTTCTTGGGATGGTTTTCCTCATCAGAGTTCTGTTTTTCCAGCACCAGCCAGAATCTGCTTCTCTGTCCAGGCAGCTTGGGTAGTAGGGAGATGGGAGCATCCTTATGTTCCTGTGCTTTTAAGTCTGGCTATTTTACAGGTAATTCTTGTGTTGGAAACCCAAGGTGGGTGATTCAATCCATAAGGACAGAAGGGAAACTCTGTGTGTATTCTCTTCCTCCAGGGCTAGTGTTTTAGGAGATGGCAGGGGAGAGCTTTTATCTGAACAGGCCAAAGCTGATTTTGTTCTAAAAAGCTAAAATGAGGCCTCTGAAGAGGAAGATAAAGCTCTGTATGCTTAGGCAAGGAGCTGCCAGAGGATTTTCTGGCTGAGGGCTCTCATCTTTCAACACATCCTCACCCAGGCAAGGTAATAAGGAGATCAAGGACCACACAAGCCAACATTACTTCCATGACTGATCTGTTTCAGTTCTGGATAAGTGTGGCCAGTTTGCTGTGTTGTGACTTCTTTAAAAGGTTCTCTGTAAGGCCCTTAAATTGTCCCTTCCCTGTAGGGCCAAGCTCAATCATCTAAAAAATCCACACAAACCAAAACAAACCCTTCATCTCTTCCCTGGACCTTCCCTCCTTCGCGTGTCCCCAGGTGATGTCGGAGGTTGGAACCTTTCCTCCTTGCACGAACCCCTCGCTCAGGACGAACTCTCTCTGACCCAGTGCGAGTTTCCCAGGGTAAGAGCTGAATCAGGACAGGGTGATGCAGTGACGACAGGAGCCATAGCCTGTTTATTTTAGCCAGTGTTTAGACTGTGACTGAAGTGGGAAGCAGCGTGAGCTGCTGCAAGCCAACGCTCACATTTCTCACAGAGCGCCGGCGATGGCGTCGGTTCAAGGTGTGGCTGGTGCTGGTGGAAGCCTTCAGAGTTGATGTTAGAGGAGAACAGACACGTAGAGCATCACGTAAACTCCTCATTGTACGTGAAGACGTGATGAGGGATGTTAGAGATTAACCACACTGACGTATGCTCATAGGAAGCAATGGGCTGGCACTCTTTCCTCTGTACAGATAATGGAGCAGATAAAGACATTGTGCCAGACATGGCCTCTGTCAGAGGAAGAGCTTTCAGGCTGGTAAAGTCATTGAAGTATATCAGATTGAAACACTTGTCCTCCTTCCTATTCCACTGCCATTCAGGACAGCCTTACTTTGTTTGAGTCCCATTACTGGAGATACTGGGGAGAGTTCACGTGTGTGTTGTTCACACCATTTTCCTGTTTGCTCTTTGAGAGAGAGAGTTGAAAGTTAAGAACCTTCTGCACTCCCATTACTGTGGCTGAGAGTTTCTAAGTGTAAGACAACATTTGTTTCAGTGAGATAATAAGCAATGAAGAAGCTAAGTTTTTCCTAATTATCTTTTTTTTAATTCTGTTTTGTTAGTTTTACTAAAAAAAAAAAAAAGAAAAGGGAAACAAATTGGAACCCAGAAGGGAAGCACAGATTTCACACACACACCCCAATTTTTTTTCATTTTAATTTTTGACATCGTGACTCTTGCCCAGCACGTCTAAACATGGACCAGCTCCCGGGTGCAGGTGTTGCCCTACCTAGGGAGGCTGAGGGCTGCTACTCTTGTTCATCATTAACTGCGGTTGTGACATTGCATACCACTCAGCTCTCACTAATTTGAGACCAAACCCTCCACATGTCCCAGCAGAAGCAGCAAGTTGCTAGAGAAAAGTGGTAACAAGGGGACAAAAAGAGATGTATTCAGCAGCAGTAAAGGTCATGCAGGGCGATGGCAGTCATGTAGGTGTCTTGCAGTGTAAATGCTGCCCGATCTTCGGGTAGCTGCAGCAGGAAAAGTGGCTCTGGAACTGCAGTGAATAATTCCAGTGTAAAGCCAGCGAATGGCAGCAGTGAAGCCCCCGTGGTGTTGCCCCTCTGGGTAGCATTCCTTCATGTGGGGGCCTCTACGTGAGCAGTCATTTCAGGACCCCCTCTCTGACCTTCCTCGCAGTTATGTTTATCTCCTCTCTAAACACTCCCTCCGTTACCAAGTGTATCTTTGATGATTGTCCAAAGTTCATATCCGCTCCTGTGTTTAACCTTCACGTCCAGCGGCGGAGGTCGGTGAGCCAATTCCGTGTGCACCCGCCTCCGAGCACGTAGACCAGCTCCTTTGCTTTTTACTGGGTGACTGATCAGCAGCAGTGGGACAACCCATAAAGGAGGGGGCAGTCAGTGCCAAGGAGTCAGCAGGGTTTGTGCTTGCACCTTGCAAGGTGCACTGCAGGGTCTGTGGGCAAGAGCAAGTGCTGAGCTCAGCCCGCTGCAGTTTCCACTGGTTGATGTACAGAAAAAATGCTCTGTAGCTGATAGAAAATGTTTTCAAGGTGTTGTTATGAGGCATGATCCCATATCTTATCTTGTGATATGGCCCAGCTTTGCCACGCTCATGGAAGTGAAAGGTTGGCAGATTCCCAGCCTTGAGGAATAAGTCCTTAAGGAAATAAGACAGCAGTCTGTGGGATAGGCCCTCAGTGGTGTGATGTCTGTGTATGAAGGAGACATCGCAGCTTTGCTGCCTCACAAGGTGTTCCAGTGGAAAGACAAAGTGAGCTGTCATGCTGTGCAGAGTCATTGAGATCTTCATGGTATGTGTGATCTGTACCTGCAAGTAGTTTTAAGGTTCAAGAGACCTCAGCTTTTCAGCACTAAACTGGAAGGATCTGGAGTCACAGGAAGCTGTAACCCTAAAATTCTTTGTGGTTTCCCTCCAGTAGTACGTGAGTAGGGAACACAGTGGTCAGCACAGGGGGGCAGCTAAGTGGACTAATGATGTAGGCTTCTGAAAAGGGTATGTCCCAAGTTCTCCTCTTCATCAGGCCTAAAGCATCCAATGTCCATAGCAGAAGTCAGTTTGTAGATGTCTGGCACAAAATATGGAGACTTTTAAAACAGCCTGTCTACGGTTACAGCCCGTACCCAATCCAAAATTAGTTTGGATTGCTTGTATGGACTGTAATGTACACCAAAACTAGAATTTTTTTCCCAGAGTTTCCAGATCTAGGTGTCTTTAGTGCTCACTGAAACTTTGGGAAATGGAGCTTTACACGTAGATTTCAAACACCCTATCTCCATGTTTTACATGGATATTTTGCTATGTGCTAATAATTCTCAGACACTATATTTTGTACTAATGAGCTCCAATGCTTATTATAAGGAGCAGAACGGAACTGAATAAAGTGCCAAAAGAATAATTATTCTCACACTTGAGCAACAGACTGACAGGGACAAGTCCTGCTCAACGTAACAAGCTCCTGGAGCAGGAGGGGCTCCAGTGTGTTACTGTGAGAAGCTGAGCTCCAAGAGGTTCAGAGTGTATTTCTGAGCTTCCTAAAGACTGACACCTACTTCCAGTGTAAAGCAGAAGGGAGCAGGAAAGCCTTAGCAAATCAAAGTGTGTTCTTCACTTGGGGTGGCTTCTGCCTTCAGGGACAGCTGGATTTTGGGTGCCAGTTTGGTGCAATATGATTTTTTTTATTTTTTTCCTCGCCATTGGGAAAGAAACTAAAGTTAATGCTTCAGTTCAGCAGAGAAACCTTGCCTGGCCCAAACAGAAAAATACACCTTTTGCTGTTAGCACATAACACTGTGAATATTTGCTTTGGCTAATAAACACGGAGAAGCTGTTAAATGATTTACCTGCTCTGTGTACTGAGTATTTGTTGCTAAGCTCTTCAGTATTTAAACACCCATCTCTCCAGCACAAGCTTTCTGCTGAGCTGGGCTGTGGAGGCTCCATACGGTGTTTCCCACCAACCTTTTTTGGTGGAAGGTGGAACTGGGTGTGTAAAACATCCCAGCAGTGAGGACAGGCTCGTGGACCACCAGCTCTGCTCTGTTGAGCCCTCAGTGGGAGCTGCACGTGGGCCATCACTGGGTTTGGCTGAAGAGCATTGCCAAGGGACTGCTGGTGCCACTGGGAATATGCTGGCTGCAGGATGCACAGGGTGCCTTTGGGAAGGCAATTTATTATGTTTGCAGTCTAATTTTGGCTTTTTTTATTATGTTTTTGCAAACAGTGTTGGACTACCAATAAACTGCTGGGCTTTGCCCATGGATCTTAATAGCAACTTGTGGGCAAGAGAAAACGGTTTTTAAATTTATTTGTCCTAAAGAAGAACAAGCAAGTGAAAAAAATCCAGCCAGTCATCATCTGTGGTTTTAAGAGGATTCAGGGTGTGAGTTTCTTTAACAAAGCTCTTGGGTTTTGGTGAACTTTGGGGTCTTTGCTTGCCTTGGCAGTGCCCTGTCAGCCTTATCCTGACAGGGTGGCCTGAGAGCTGGATGTGTGAGCTTGGCTGCTCTGAATCACTGCCTCCAGTACAGGTGATGGTATTGGTATGATAGGGGTTGTTCCTGGGTTTTCAGGCTCTGAGGATTCGTACATAACCAGAGGTGCTCCTGAGGCTCCATAGAGGTGGGGTAGTCACAGCCCCAGAGTGCTCTCACAGCAGGACAGAGGTGATATCTTCACCACTGGCTGAATTCCTCCCTGCAGTGCCAAGGGCCGTGTAGTGCCCAGTGTGTCCACATGGATGGGTGCACTTCTGCCCCCAGCTCCTGCCAACACTCCAGCACCAACCTGGGAACCAGGCTGGCCCTGTCAGCATGAAGTCTTCTTCTAGGGCAAAATTCTCACTGTTGAAGTGGATATCTGTGTTAGCAGCAGGAATCTCTCCATGGAAGTCTGTAATCTGCAGTTCTTACGCTCATTACGGATGGACAAACAGGCTCCCTAGGTAGCTGATTTGCTGGCTGGAGCTTAGAACATTATTTTTATCTTTTTCCCCTGTTTTTAGCCATGCAGTGGTCCAGTAACAGCTATTCCAACCAAATACCTGATGTCTGTAGGACATATGGGCATGTGCAATGATCAGCTGTGCATAGAGGAATCCACTACATATTGTGCTTCAAGGGTTTACCAAATGAGAGGTAGAAGATTTAAATAACCTTTATTCTCCATGTTCAAGAGTGGGAAGGGTTTGATATGGTTTTTAAGTTCTGTGCACCTGCAGGGTGATATTTTTTACCCCAGTAGGGACTTGCTAGTGAGTTGAATTTTGTACTTGCATTCCAAATCAAACTATCTGTTGATGTCATTAAAAGTATTCTTTAAGCTGTGTCAAACCCTCAAAAATGTAGCTAATTTCCTCTGTTCACTCAACACCCGTCACTCAGTAAACTGGGGCCGGAAACCAAGTGGCAAACCAGCTTGTGACTATTTTTGCTTTTTGTATGAATGTTCTGTTTGAATGTTTTTTGGGTTGGGCTCTTGGGGTTTTTCACCTTTTCTGTAGCCTTTTTTATCTTTCTGTGATCATTCCAACAGGAGCGTTTCTGCTACATGATTTTTTCTCAGCAAATGAAATGTGTTTGCAGAAATTATCTCTGAACATCAGCTCTGTGTCGCTTGTGCTGCTGGTACATAGCCACCAAAACAGAGAACATGTGCAGTACTGGGGCTTCTGTAATTATTCAATATGGAACAAGTTTCTAAATTTGACCATAAACTATCTGAAATTCACTGTTTGCAAGGCACTCTTTGAAACAGGCTTGTACAATGCAGCAACATTTCAAGAAACAAATTCATCCAAAGACTTAGTGAATACATTTGGGCGTTCAGAGGGAAAAATACAACTCATCTGGTAGTTTCCTGGTAGAAAATAATTCCTGTTTTAGTTTTTGTGGCGTCTCACTCCTTTGTTCGGGAATACTTCATATCAATTTTAGTCCTCCAGTAGTGTATGTGGAATGTTATTTTAGACCACTTTGAGATAAGTAGTTCTGTGTGCCTTTTTAACAAGGATCTCTATGAACTTTACAAATACTGATTATGGCTTATGTTTTCGCTTCCACCAGGGAGGCACGTGTGAGTGGTTGGGTTGACATTTGTAATGAAAGGTTTGTGATCATAGATGGCATCTGATCTGCCTGACATCATGTGAAGTGTCTCAAGGCCAAGCCAGACTTTAGGTATCCTCACCTGGTGCTCTCTCTCCTAATGTTATCCATGACCTCATGTTTTCTTCACATGGGAACATGTCTGTGTGTCCCATGTTTGCCAGTAGGAAGGGTTTCTAACATCTGTGGAAATGATGGATAGGAATCGGTTTGAGACAGGTTTCAGTGGGAACTGGGACTCTGATCTTATTCAACACTTGTAAAAGTTGAAAGGTTACAGCAAAGTTTGCAAACACATCTGATCATCTCTTTTGGCCCCAAATTTGGCTGGGCCCAGATAACCTGCAATGGCATCAAAGAAGACCCAAGTTTTGTGTTCAGGCAAGGTCAGGATGTGTGTTGGGGCTAAGCCCCTGTTTTGGGCTGCTTTAGGCCCCTCCAGATTGGCCCAGCACTCGGATCAGTCTGGCCACACCTTACAAATTACAGAGGTCTTTGGTCTCCAAGGCTGTCAAAGACAACAACTGTCATCAGTATCACATTAATATTTCATAAGCAAACAGAATTGGCAGAGATGGCTCTGCAAGCCTCCTCCTTGGAGGACAATTTTTCAGGTCCTTTGCTTACCATAAGCTTTGCCTAATGTAGTAATTCTCAGAAGAGCTCAAGAGGAATTTTAATGTGCAAATGCTGGAAGAGAAGTGACCATCTCATGGTAGGATTTGCCTCTCCTCTTTGGCCTCTGGATCACTCTAGGCTCCCTTTGGGTTTTGAATGTGTTCCCAGAGAAACACACTTTGTCCCCCACGGGAACATCACACTTCAGTGTTTCCTTCTATGCATTATTAAGCTGCAAAAAGAGCTTTGCAGCTTTGAAATATGTGCTCATTAGCTGTAATTAAATCTTTAAATTCTCCTTCAGGCTTGGATAAGGCACAAGCTCTGCTCATACCCAAAGTTTTTCTTCTCTCCTGACTTTTTTTATATATTTTATTAGTCTCATGCTTTGCTAATTACTGAATGCAATGATGTTTCCAAAGCAGCCACAAATAAAAGTATTTACTATTCAGCGAGGCATGTGTTAATCTGGCAAACTATTATATTGGCTACAAAGTCTCTTATTTAATATGAATCACTCTGTAAAGTGCCTCAACAGCACAGCTTCTTATTCATTATTGCTTAATTTCATGATATCTGAGATGTGGGATTTCAGTTAACGGATAATTGAGATCATAAATCAAAATATTTTCAGTGAGATTACATGAAACACAAGATGTTCAGGTTTGGAGCCTGAAATTCTCGGTAGCTCCCAGCAAGGATGGGTGAGGTCTGCAGGCACATCCCTCTTTCCACCTTAGCTCCAGCATAGGGTCATCTGAGAGGGGGCAGGTTTTTGGTGTGTTGTCCAATTTCTGTCTGTCTGACACACTTGCATTGCTTTCATCAGTGTAGGATTCCCAAGTGATGTTTCTCTGCTCCTGAGACATCCATCGGATGAGAAGGTTTCCTATCCCCAGTTTACCAGTAGGAATATGGAGCCAGTCACAGCACAATCCCTGGCAGTATCTGGACACCCAGTGATGTGTACAGGACTTGGCTGTGTTTTCAGGTTCTCTGTCAACTTGCCAGAAACATCCTCCAAGTGTCCTCAGGGTCACACAGGAAATCTGGGAAGGAGCAGAGATGGGTAGACAGGTGGTCTCAACCACTGACCCATTTCTCTTACTCCTTTTCTTGGCAGACACTGAAAATCAACTTATCCAGGATGACTAATTCCTTCTAGCAATCCTAATGATTGCTTCTGTTACTGAAAAGAACTCGCAGATATAATAGCAGTGACTCGTGGAGCAAATATTTTAGAAGAGACAAGTTATTAGATGTACTGACAGGTACCTCCATTCTCTCTTCCCCATTTGGCCCTACTGACCTCCATAAGCCCTAGATCAATCATATTAGCAATTTTTTAGCAAAAAATGACCTTTTTGATTCTTTGTTCTGAGAAAGCAGGTGACTAAGCTTCCCTTAAAGATCACAAGGAGTACACCAACCCTCTTTGTGGGGAGCAAAGATGTCGTAAAACAAGAATGTCCAGTTCTAAATCTTTCTATTGGAGATGAAACCTGCACCATAATTTATATATTTTTAAAGGGAAAGTATTGGGGGGACAGATTCCTCTTATTTCTTTTCTTTCTTGGCTCATTTGTAGCAGCCCTGAAAATAGTAGTTTTATATGGAAATGCTGATGTAGCACTTGGCGGCACAGCAGCAACCCGTATCTCCTCTGGTGTATTTTAGGCTGCCTAGGTTACTGCTGGCCTCCTCTTACCAGGCAAAATTATTGCTTTTTATAAGGTCAAATGTGTAGCTTCTTCCTACTGGAAAGCCTGAGGAAGGACAATGAATGATTCATTGTAGGCACTCCAGCAGCACACAGACCCCTCGTGTGCGTGGTGTGGGAATACATTAGTACACAGATTTCCTGTTCATACAGGCCAAGTTATGTAGAAAATGCCTTTGCTCCATGGTTGGAGGACAGAATGGGCTGTTTGTGACCAACTTTCTCTTGTTTCTTACTCTTTCTTGTGCTACCCCTTTCAGGGTGTTGTTTGACTTTGCTCTTCACCCAAGGGGTTGAGCTGGGAGGTTCACCCAAATTATGGACCATGTGGATTTAGAGCAGCTGAAGCATTTAACCCAGGGGTAGAACACATTGTGGCTGTTACAGAGCCTCCTGTGGCTTTGTCCAAGAGCCTCAGGATGCTCCGTATATCCAGATACTCAAACCAGGCAAATACACTCTCATTGCTAATCCCATTTACTGACCCCATACTCTGTATGTCCAGGTGTATGGACAAAAATCAGAAGGACAGAAAGGCTACAGGATGGGAGAAGAGAAGCCCTGGTGGATCAGGGGTGGAGGGTGTTGAGAGAGAAGAACATCTTGGGCAAATATTTCCTGGTGCTGTTGGACCCTTCAGATCCACAGGTCCTCACACCTCTCGGATGGGATGGGGCCACCATTTTATTTTAGGGAACACAGTAATTTTTCTGAGAGCTGAAAAAGTTGCTTGAAGCCTTCAAAGCAGCAGTGGTGTGGTGCCAAAGTAATTTTGTGGATCCGGATATGAGTGGTTTTCCCCAGGCTGTGGCCAGCTGGAGGCGTAGCTTGCAATTTAATGCAGGGCTCCTCAGTCCGTGGGTGCCTGTGGTTCTACCCCATCATCCAAACCACCTTCATCTTCTGCCTGTAGTCAAAAATTAGAAAGTGCCATTTTTCATTCCTGAAAGCTTCCAGGCTGCCTCATAGCTACTTTATTTTTGGTCAGTGTTACTTAAAGGCCTTGCTAAGAAGTTCATCCATAGGTAAGAGTGTATAAAGGACTTAGGCAACGTAGTTTAGGCCCTTCCCATCACCTGCCAGGATCACAGGACCCAGGGAGCTTCACACTTCTTGAACTCTCACTGAATCCTTCCTTCCTTCCTTTCTCTCTCTCCTTCTTTCTTTCTTTCTTTCTCTCTCTCTTTCTCTCTTTCTTTCTTTCTCTCTTTCTCTCTCTCTTTCTTCTCTTTCTTTCTTCTCTTTCTCTCTTCTTTCTTTCTCCTTCTCTCTCTTTCTCTCTTTTTCTTTCCTCCTTTTTTTCTTTCCTTTCTTTCCTCCTTTCCTTCTTTTCCTTCCTTCTTTCCTTCTTTTATTAAAATAGTTATTAATATCATCATTTGCTCAAACTGTAGAAGTAGACCGAAAATGCATTCCCCAACTGAACCTAAAAATGTTCAGGTCTCATGTCATTATTTTTTAACCAGGTCTGCATTAAAAGTTTTATGAGCTGCTCCAGTTTCGGAAGGTTTCCCGTAAATGAACTTTCCACCACTCTGTGACAGCAGTGTGTTGCCAACACATGGATAATATGGAAAATGAAAGAGGAAAAAAAAACCCTTCCCCCCCCCCCTTCCTCCATCTGTTACAATACAGGACTGTGGCAGGAAACGAGGTTTTGCAGTTTTATATGAGCAGAAGTGTGCTGTGCGGTTTTTTGGTATTTTTTATTTTTTTTAAGCTGTGGAGTGTGTCGTTTCAGAGCTCTCTCCAGCAATCTGGAAGCAACCAACTTAAGGCATGGAAAAGACATTATGTAATTGCAAAAGACAAAAAAGCCTCCCAGTGCTGAGGCCTTGTGGCAGAAGCCAGTCTCTGACCTCACCCTTCTCAGGATCTCTGGAGAACACTGTGTTCCCCTGGCCCCTCGCGAAAAATAGCCTCTGCCAGATTTCAGCAAACAATTCCGGCATTTCCTTCCCCTGCCTCTGGTCTGTGGGTGTTTTGGAGTCTCTCGCATGTGTGGGCAGGGATTCATTAGCTAAAATAAAAACCGTACTACAGAGCTGCGTTGGAGAAAAAGAAAAAGAAAGTTAAGGGGAAAAAAATGCAAGCAAGTGTAATAAGCCTGTGGCTTCAGCTCATTTGGACTCGATTCCAGTTTTGGAATTAATGAAGAGTAAGCCAGAAATAAAGGGGGTCTCATGGGTCCTGTTGTCTCCCCTCCCGTTGCTGGTGGTGGTCCCTGGTGCCCTGTCTCACCCGGCAGCAGCTGAACCTCTGCCTTCAACAGCTCCTGCCAAAGCTGAGCACGGGCCCAGAGTCTGAAAGATCAAGGTCTTTGTTCTTTTTCAGCTTTTCCCAGCACAATCCCTACAGAGATGTAATCGTTTGGTGTTGTTTCTCCTCTGAATTCTCTTTAATTTCCTGCCTGTGGTTTTGGGGGTTTTGTGAGGTTTTATGGTTGTGGAGAAATTCTTGCTGTTTGCAGTGGCTGTTCTACATGCTCTAAAAACAGCATCCCATTTCTTCTAAGAAAAGCCTTTTTATGTCCTAATTTAAGTTGCTGGCTCATCATTATTGCCACTGCAATACTCTTAAGGGAACCCAAATAAATATCTGTCCCCGTGGACATCCTGCCTTCACACTGGTCCTGGGTCTCTGGCTGCAGGAGTACCCCATTCATCTTCAGGCTGCAGGTTGAAGACCCAAAATTCCGCTGCTGGTGCATCCCAAGAGGTAGGGAAAGCTACTCTATTTCCCAAGCAGAGAAGCCAGCCGTGTTGCCCTCAGCCTTCCCTACAAATGTACTTGAGTTGGGGCGGTGTCTGCCAGCTGGAGCTCAGTACCTTCTTTACAAGCCTCTGCTTTCCACAGAGGGCTGCTGGTGGAGCCAGGGATAGGCTGTCAATTGCTGCCGTGTTTATTTAAGATCTTTGAACCTCAGAAGGCTCACAGAAGCAAACAGGAGCTTTGGTTGGCCTTGTAGGGAACCCTGCATCTGCCTGCTTGGGCTCTGCAACCACAGTTGTAGCGTTATGAAACACTTGTCTTGTGTGTTCTTCAGCTTAACAATTCGGCTGTCGTGGTGCAGGCAGGAGTTTTGCCCTGTCCCTGTTGGCAGTGAGGCTTTCCTCGCTTCTAATGCTCTGCATTAAAGAACAGGTTGGAGGTGGGAACAAGAAGGAGCCTGAAAGCTGGCCATGGTCAGGATGCCACACTGCATGTGCTGCAGTTCTGCACTGACCAGAGCTCCCTGGCACCTGCCTGATCCCTGCACAGTGGTCTGAGTCCTGGCCCTGCACTTGCCTCGCTACAGGCAGAAGCTGCTGCTTCTGGGCAGCTTTTCCTTTTCCCCTGTGGAAGAAACTGTAAATCCTTTACCTAAATGACTCTGCAGCTCTTCCACCGAGGGAGCCAGGCTGCAACAACCCAGAGTCGTTGAGGGAATAATTCCTGTTCCCTCGTCCCTCCCCAGCAGCAGCAGAGCATTCAGAAGCCCTGTGGATTGAACATGAAACCCTGGGAGCCTCTTTTCTAAACCCTGTGGTGCTGCTGCCTATTGCCTTGGTTCTAGGAAAGTATCTAACATCTTGATGCTGTGGGTTTGCCCCTCCATTGCACCAGAATAAACCTAAAGAAATAAATATTCCATTACTAATATATTAATACCATTAACTATATTATTTATTTATTTATCATGTATTATACAAATGTATAATTAATACTATAATATAAGATCTTGAATAAATATAATATGCCTCCCTTGCAATGAAATGTGACAGATCCACGTAGAGCTGTGGAAAATGAAGTGGGAAAGGGCAGTGAACTAATGGTGGTGAAAGTGTTGGTGGTCATCAGGGTCCTTCAGGGCTCTTTGAAAAACCTCTGCTGAAGGTTGGTAGAAACTGAGTGATGAACAGATAGAGAGGATGAACTGGCTTGGAGGGTCAACACTGACAGTCCAGTCCCAATTGGCTTCTCACGGTGTTTTATCTTGATTAGGGGACTCAAACTCAATTTGTAGGGTGATTGGTAAGAGCTTTTGAGTTTCTTGACGAACGTCCATCATGTTTGCCAGGGTGAGGAGCTGGGGAAGGTGTTGAGCATCTCCAAAGCTTATGGAAAGAGATGGCTGGGAAAGCAGCAGAAACACAACTGGGAAAGGGGGCAGCAAGAGCTGGATTTGGTCATTAGGTACAGGGGGTAAGAATGTGAATAATTCCTGCTTACAGCAAAGCTGCTGATGTCCTGGGGACCTGCTTCCATGATTGCCGAGGCTGACAAGTCTAGAACGATCCCACAAACATCAGGGAGCATTCATGAACCTGAACTCAACCTGGCCATGCTTTGCTGGGCTTTCCACTGGGAGGATGTTGGCTCTGTACACCTAACTCCTCCTCTGAGGATCCCAGTCCCTTCTTAAACACCTGCCTGATATCTCAGGTAATTTTCCATTTGCACAAGGTAATTAGATTTTGGAGTGAGGGCACAGAAAGCACTGCTGTTAGCTGTTCCCCCCTGACAACTGTGTGAAGAGAGCCTTGAAATTCCAGCCCTGAGCCCTTCCTCTCAGTGCAGCGGGGTTTAAGTCATATCCCTGAGGAGATACCAGCACAAGCAGCACATCTTCCTCTTTGGAAGGGAATTTGCCTTGTTGTTTGATAATGTTCTTCATGATAATTTGCCAGCAATTTCTCCAGAGTTTTTTCCCTATCAACTTCAGCTTTGTCATTCAGTTTCTGGGCTGAAATAGTGCATGTGTGCCTGAGCAATCCCCAATGCACCTGGTTTAGGGAAAATTAAGATGTGCTTTCTGCTGAATTGACTTACCTGTGCAGCCCAAACCTGTAATCATCCTTAAATGCTGCGGATTATCTGTAGCTGCCACAGGGGTGGCATTGGTGCCTGGTGGTTAATGAGGGCGTTGCTCCATCCCTGGATTGGGATGTTTTTTGGAGGCAACTGGTGCCGTTCCTTCCCAGTGCAGCTGATTCAGTAGCTGTCCCACTTGCTCTGCCTCCATTTCCCATGCATTCTGTCAGTATTTTAGCTTTTACTCTATAAAGTACGATTTAAAGTAGCTGATGGATGCCTTGTTATTACCAGGGAAGGAGAGGTAGATTGGTTGTGAAATTGAGTTTTTCCTGCTGTACAGCACTTTTCGTCCCAGGGCTTTTCTTCTCACTTTCCCTGCAGTAAACGAGCTGTAGCTCAGGCCATGCTCTCCATCATTCTCTGTATCCATCCAGTCACTGCACAAAGTCGTTTTGCTTTGGTGTGTTTGAGTACTTGTTCTTCATTTGTGCCTTTTTGAAATTTGGGACTGCAGCTGCAACACCATCAAAAGTATCCAATTAGCGTTAGGGTGGTTTTGGACTAAGGGCAAGACTGTAGCCAGCTCCTAGTTCAGGCTCAGGGTGGCAGAATTGTGACTTTATAAATGTTTGGGGTTTTTTACTTGTGTTTCACCAGCTTTTAAATCTGGTTCATGTGTCAACCCCATTCTCTATCTGACCCTCTTCTCCATCTGAATCAGGAACAGAAGAACTTTTTAGAAAGGAAAGTAAGAGTTGTCCTGGTTCTTCCTCTACACCTCTTCAACCCCAAACAGGCATGTCATGCTTGGAAAAAATAGAAAGGGACATCAAGCTGGAAGTGAGAAATTCCTGAAAGGAGCGAGATGGGTATTGGTCTCTTCTCCCAAGATCAAGTGATAGGACAAGAGGAAATGGCCTCAAGCTGTGCCAGAGGAGGTTTAGGTTGGATATTAGGAAAAGTTTCTTCACCAAAAGGGTTGTCAACATTGGAACAGGCTGCCCAGGGGAAGTGGTAGAGTCACCATCCCTGGAGGGATTTAAAAGATGTGTAGATGTGGCACCTGGGGACATGGTTTACTGGTGGACCTGGCAGTGTTGGGTCAGTGGTTGAATGATCTTAGAGGTCTTTGCCAAACTTAACAATTCTGTGATTCGATGTTCACCACTTCAGCACATCAAAGTATTCTCTCCAAATGTTTTTTGAGCAATAAATAGCTTTTGCCAAAACCAAAAATATATTATTTTATGAAAACAGATTTTTGTTTTGAAAGAAAAATGCAAAAAGCATCTCAGACAGGCAACAGGAGTGGAAAGTAAAATCCTACTGAATTTCTTTCCTTCCTTCTCATCTGCATCCAGCCCAGCCCTTCAGTATCTCCCATACCTAATTATAACACAGCCAGTCTGGAGTTGTTAAGGGAATTTCTTGCTTCTGGTTTGCCAGTAACACTGAACTGAAGATGATCTGGATTGGAAGGAACAATCCTAATGCCTTTAAGCTCAGATAAAAAAAAATGGACTATTGTTTTGAGTTAGATTATTTGAAAGGGTTGAAACTACTCAAAATAATTTACTTCTTTAAATAAGCATCACTTTATGGTGGAAAGATCATAACTTATGTGTCTTATCTTTTTGTCACCAGTATGTTTTTAATATATTACCATTTATCTCTGGGTTAGTTGAAAAGTTCATCGCTATGCCTTTCCTCTTCAAATTAACATAAATTAATTACAATTCCCAGAAATGACTGTGAAGAGAATAAAAATGCCTTTTGGTAACTGGTCAGACTTGGACAAAAACCCAGAAGTGAGTGTAGCTTTAAATGCAGAGAGAAGAGACAAAGCAGCCCCCAGTATTAGATGCCAAACAATAAAGCCTTTAACATGTCTTTGGGATTTCGAGGGGACTGTACTGCTGACCTCTCATTCCTGCATATTTTCTGCTGGCAGCATGGCAGCCTTTTCTCTCTATCTGCTCTTAGAAACAGGAGAACCAAAGTAAAAGCAGGCACTGAACTGATGGCTCTGCCTGGGAGGGTGGATGAAGCTCCGAGCTGGTGCCCCTGGGAGTAAAAATGTTCCAAGGCCTTTAAGGCCATGGCCAGATATCCTGCTCCTGATCAGTATGGGCTGGCTGGAAACTACGGCTCTCCTGGAAGAGGGGTTGTAAAGACCTGGTGTGGCTCTTTCCTTCCCTGTAGGCTGGTTTGGCTGGTAGCGAGTGGGGCAGCTCTGGCATGGCCATGGCAGTAAACACGTAGGAAGCTAGACTGGCTTTGCCTGGCCACTGTTTGTAAAAGAAACACTTTATTCACAGCCTAAATCCAACTGCAGGCCACCAGCTGGCTGCTGCATGTAGCTCCTGAAGGTGTTCAGGCTTGTGAAGAAGTTGTGGTGACGTGGTTCTGATGGGATCTCATGATGAGGGCAGGTGTGCAGAGGCCCCTTGTCACTCCAGCATGGACAGTGGTTGTCACACACGCCCAGAGCTGCCACTGTGCTGTATCTGTGTCACACTGAAGGCACCACTCGTGGTATGAAGCGCTCAGTGCAGTCAGTGCCTCTCTGGCAAGAGTCCCTGCTCTAGAGCCAGATGGCTTGGGCAGAGGAGGGGAGCCTCCCTCTCCTGGCAGTCACATTGGTTCTGTGTGAGTTTGACTGTGACTTGCATACAGAAGCCTTACCCCTGTGGGAGGAGGAGGAGGAGGCATTTAGTTGACTCCTGGGAGGACCAGCACCCTCCTTGCACGGTGGCTTGAGTGCAGAGGACCTGCTGGCTGCAGGCACGAGGCGTGGCCAATAGGTAATGGAGAGGTGGCTGACTTTGTGTATTAACAAAAGGGACACCTGATTCGTGAAATGGTAATTACCTTTGGATCTAATAAGCGTAATTATTGAGTAATCCACCAGAGTATATAATGAGGTGGGAATATTTTTAGCTTGCGAGTGAATTGTTTGCAGTCCCCCGGTGCCATACTCCCAGTAAAGAGCACTTAGGCAGCACTGATGGCCTGTAGCTTTTAAGAAATTGCTGTGATGCATCTTTAAAACTGGCAGCTTTATTAAGAAGGGAGGTGGGGGGATGCTATTATCTTAACATAGCTGGGTTAAGAGAGAGTGTGCGTCTCTGAAGGGCCCCAGTGCGCTGTGAGACTTGGAGGCTTGAGAGCCTGAGGTACAGCTGAAAGCCAGAGATGCTGAGAAATTTGTCTGGGCCATTTTGAGCTGAAGGCACTACTGTTCTCTGACCCTGGTGGTGGGGCTGGGCTCATTCAGTGCTGATGTGGGCACTGCCTGGCTATTCTGTGTGTAGTAAGAGCAGGACAAAGAGTTTTTGTTGAATGCTTGGAGGATGCTACAGCACAGAAACCAGTTGAGCTGGACCAGTGCTTTAGCCCCAGTTTTGCTGCTCGGATGAGGAGTGAGAAAAGGGAGAGCAAATTGTAATTTTTTGGTGGAAGAAATTTTAAAAAAACAAACAAAACCAAACGCAAACTCTTGTTTTCCATGTGGCCAGGGTATGTTTTTGAAGAACCATCACAGAGCAAGCAACTCAGCATCATGTTCAAGCACAATTTCAGAGCACCTGCCCCAGCTCCTCCCATTGGCAAGCACTTTAGTGCAGTGTCCCAGAGGAGATTAAGCCCTGGGAAATCAGAGTTTTTTGGCCTGTGTCAGCACAAGCACCTCCTTATCATCCTTTCTTTTAATACCTCTCCATAACAAATACCAATTAATATTATTTATGAGGGCCAAACTGGGATAGCACTGGCACCCTGACCTGTGCTTGGATGATTTCAAGCTACAGTTTGTTACTTATGTGACAAATATTATCTTTTGCTCATACAGAAAACTACCCTTTGCAAGGTTCCCCATCCCCAACCAAGTTTGCACTTCAGAGAACATTTTTGTAAATTCAGGTGAGGATTTTCAGAGTCAAGTGGCTATAAGTCTCCTGCACCAAGCAAGCAACTCCTATTCTTATCTGCCTTTGTGACAGAGTGGAATGCTAATGGGATGGGTGCTTGGGTGCTTCCTTTTGTTATTGCAGGGCAGTGGAGCTGCCCCTGCCTCCATTGATGACAGAATCAAAATCACAGAATCAATCAGGCTGGAAAACACCTCCAAGACTGAGTCCCACCTTTGACCAAACACCACCTGGTCAACTAGACCATGGTGCTGAGTGCCACATCCACTCATTTTTTGAACACCTCCAGGGATGGTGACTCCCCCACCTCTTTGGGCAGTTCACTCCAATATTTAACAACCCCTTCTGTGAAGAAATACCTCCTGCTGTCCAACCTGTTTCCATTGCAAATGCCTGTTTATCGGCAGGGAGTATGTAGATGTTCAGTGAAAGATGCACACTCCCCAAGCAGTTTGGGGGGGGGGGGGGAAGGTGTAAAACCCACTTATAAGGATTAATTTCCATATTCGCAGAAGTTTCCATGGGAATGCCTTTTGCAGCATTTGGCCATCCCATGCCATGAATTAGCTGAGCCCTTCGCCTGCTCCCAGCCTGCAGAGCTCCGGTGTGCTGCCTCCTCCTTTCTTTCTGAGTGGACATTTCAAAAGGCAGTACCTTACTCCAACCTCTTCAGACTGGAGTGGGAACGCAGACCCCCAGACACCTGCTTGCCACACCGGCAGCACTGAATAGCTGAGGAGCACACGGCTGCTGAGCCTTTGTTTGGGGGCTTTCTTTTAACTATAAGGAGCAACCGGAGTTGGCTGTTAAGTAAATGAATTTGGTTGGAAGATCAGCCCGGACACCTGAGGTCTTGCATTCCCGCCAGGGCTGGCGAGCTCCAAAGGGCTTTTTCAACAGGCATCACTGGAAAGTCGCTATTATGTGTGAGCTTTACACTCAAACACCTTTGGACAATGAAGGCACCAGAGGACACTGCTGCTCCCGATTGTCGGCAGCAGAATAAATCCCTGCTTCCTGCAGCGTTTCCCTCCGCTGGCCGCGGGGCCGATGCAGAGCTGGGAGCTTTGCAGAGGCACAAAAGGTCTCTCAATAGAGCAGGGGTCAAATTGTGGGTTCCTCCTTTCAAAACAGCCCCTGATCTCTGATGCAGAGAGCCCCGCAAGACCCCCTTTCGGAAACAGAGAAAGAGCGACATTGTGTTGCTGAAGGGAAGGAGAGAGGGAGGAGGAGGGAATCCCAAGCCCCGCTCCTGAAATGAACCTGGGCTGGTGTTTTCAGAGCTCCCCATGGCAGAATTTTAGGTCCCCAGCTCCCAGCAGGACTGATGGGAGCCCTTGCCCTAAATCTGTCTGCCAGTCCTGGCTGTGCAGCATCTATGAGAGGGGGACCCAAATATCTGCCGCTGACTGTGAGTCCTGCTAGCTGGGTACCCCATTTGGTCCCCATGTATGTCAGTGGGGTTTTCTGCTCCTGAGATTGTAAGGAGGCAGTGAGATGGGTTTTGGTACTGAAGGACACCTGCAAGTGCAGTAATTTGGGTGTACTGATGCCGGATGTGTCACCACAAAGGGCTGTGGGGTATGTGTGTGCCCTTTGCAGAGCTGTCCACAGTCTTTGCCAGGAGGCTGGTGGGGACCAGCACAGATCTTTGGGATGATTACCCTGTGGTGGCAGGACCATGCTTGCTCTTTCCTCCAGTGGTGACTGGCTATGTGTGGATTTGTTTCTGCAAAGCAGATGGAAGTTGCGCCGTCTGACCTCAGAGTTGGGGGGCTCCCTGCAGAGCCAATGTGTGCCCTTGAAACATGAAGTAGAGTGCCCTTAAAAACAGGCCTGTAGTCTTACAGTTGTCTGCACTCACAATCCTGTCCTGTGGCAGTCACTAAAGGCAGCTTGTTTTGTACAGTGGGCTCAGATGGATGTGGCACCCCAGGATGGGAAACAAAGGGTGCACTGAGCAACCTCGCTGTAGCTCGGGTGGCATCTGCATGAGCAGAGACAACAGTGCCATAGGGATAGATCTGGAGAGTGAAGTATTTATTGAAGGACTTGGTGTCCACACTGTATATGTTTTGGGGTTTTCTTGGATTAATTCTGGTCGGATCTTGGACCTGTTAGCTGATGGGACATACTTTTTATTTGTACCTGTAAGGAATCCTGTTCTCACAGCCTGAGCCCTCTGTGTGGTGGGAGTAAAAGGGCTGAAAGTGAAGAAGCTCAGGACTTCTCTATCCACGCTTCTGATCCAGATCAAATACTTCTGAGGACACTTCCATGGACTCTCCACCAGAAGCAATGCTGAGTGTAGCAGTGATGCTCTGGCACCATGTTCCTACCAGTGAGTGCAGGGTGGCAAGTCTGGAAGGGCTAATGGGGTGTGCAGACCTCCTTCTCTCCTATACAAAAGTACAGGCACCAGGCTGGGTCTGACAGCAGCAGCCAGAGGGGCCCAGGCATCCAGCCCTCACCGAATTTGCCTCACTGCCTCCAGTGGCAGCTTTGTTCCCCTACATGCTGGGAATGTCCCAGCCCTGAGACTTCAAGGCCTGGCAAGCCAAGAGCCACTGTTGGCCAGTGCATAAAATGGATACAGCATCGGCATTTTCGGTCTTTTACTACCTTTTTTAAGGCAAACATTTCCCCCCTGAGGTTTCTGAACTCTTTGAATAGTGCAGAAATATGACCATGCACAAAGCACCCTTCCTGTCCAAGCCCTGCAAAATCCCTGGCTGCATCACCCTGACATAGGTGGGGTCTTCAATGCTCTGGACCCCCCAGGTACTGTCATTTCTCCATGCAGTCAAGGAAACTTTTGCACATCTTCCCCCTCCTATTTTTCTACCCAAAGAAAGGACGGGGCAGCCCAGTTCTGATGAACTAACCCAGGGGAGCCTGAATTTGGCCACTGCATTCCCCATCTGTTAAGCACATCCACACAATGATATTTCAGTACGTGTCTCAAAACAATGATTTCCTTTTCTCTCATTGTTTCAAGCCCTTTGGATTCCTTGTGCAGATTAAGGAGTGTCCCTGTAGAGTTGAAACACAGCGACAGAGCTTCTTGGGTAAATCGAATCCTGTCTCCCTGCAGAGCACCAGCAGTGGAAGAATAGCACTGCCCTGGCATTGCATATTTGCTTTGCAGCCAGGAGCCTGGGGAAAGAAAGGATCCAGCTTGTCCATGTTGCATGGGCGCAGCCACCACATTGTAAGGGGTGGAAGAAGGGAAGGGGAGACCCACCAGAAGCTCATTGAAAACCGCCACCCATCCACAGCTTTTCTTTGCAAGCGATGAACTCCTCCGATTTCTGCAGAAAGCAGCATGTGGGGAATTCTGGTGCCAGCAACACTTTTTTACTGGAAACCGGGATGTTTCTGTAACGAAGAAAGAAACGTTCTTGAGCATGAAGTTATCAAACAATTTGACAAATTCAGATGTGCTAAATCACCCAGCATAAACATCTGTCTGGCCTGGTTTTACGTGCCTACAGCGAGGGCGGCTTACCCGATTCTTGGCGAGATGTGATCTCTGTCCTCTGGTGCTATTTTTAGCTTGTATTTATTTGGAGGAGGCTGTTACAATAATCTAATCAGGCCTCACTTGCCTTTAATTGCTCTTAAGACTCTTTTGGGGAGGTGGGCAGTTAAAACACTGCTGTGGCTAAAGTTCTCGTGGCACGCTATGATGTGAAAGCCCCATGTATGGTTCCCTCTCATCACTGGAGCTGTTGGACCCTGGATCATTGGTACTTGTCTTGGCTGCATTAGTGACTTGCTTTTGATGTTGGGGCAAATGGCTTCGCTGCTCTCTTTCCTGTTACCTTTTTTCCTCCTGGACAAAGCACTTCTGCAGCAAAGTTGGCTGTTAGTGAGTTTTCCTGGCCCTTGTCGTGGGGTGTAGGGGGCAGAGACGTGGCTGGGGGCTCTTAGAAAGCAGCTATATTCAAGCATAATCCCATTGACCTCACTGAGACTGCTCACATGTTTTAAATTAAGTGCATCCTTTAATATTTTCAGGAATTGGAGCTGGGTTAGTTTAGGCTTGAATACATGAAGGAATTCATATGCATTTGAGACCAGAATGGAACCTGAATGTTTTATACCCATTAAATGTAAAAGTACAGGATTTTGTATTGGCTTAAGAGCTGGGAAGCCAATTTTGAAGTCAGTGTTCCCTATTGCTGAAAGTAACCTAGTGCAGTGACTGCATGGTAGCATGGGATGGGAGCAGAGCTCCTAGGAAAAAGGCAACCCTTCATCCCTTCATCCAAGCAAATCTGGGCACAAAGAAGTGCTTGGTGCAAACTCTCTGGTGACCAGTGATAGGACCCAAGTGAATGGTATGAAGCTATGTCAGTGGAGGTTTAGGTTGGGTATTAGGAAAAGGTTTTTAACCCAGAGGGTGGGTGGGCACTCGAACAGGCTATCAAGGGAAGTGGTCACAGCCCCAAGCCTGACAGAGTTCAAGAAGTGCTTGGCCAACACTCTTGGGGACATGGTGGGATTGTTCTGTGGGGTGTCCTGCACAGGGCTCAGAATTGGACTCGATGGTCCTTGTGGGTCCCTTCCAACTCAGGATATTCTATCATTCAAATGTACTTGCTTTGTGTTTCACCTCTCTGTGTCGCAATGCACTTCTTAGGAAGGTGGTCTCACCTGTGGGAACTGCACCTTTATGGTTTCCATGCTCCACACCATGGGACAGCATCATGGAAATGGATTTGTAGTTTATACTAAAAGAAGACCTAAAAACAGCTTTTCAGAAAGCTGCCCCCACCAGGATTTTTACCTACATATTTTTCCATTGAGGAATCTCTGTTTTGTGAAAGGATACTTTATTTGGGGAAAAACCTTCGCCTGTTTCTTTTGTTTGGCATCAAAGCCAGCTTAGAGGAGACTTTTTTTCTTTAATAGCAGCCAGCTGCATCAGCAGTCTTGAACCATGTTCTTCCTTCTGCTTTGAATATAAAGCCTATAGCAAGGGAACATCAGTTTTTCTTCTTGGCAACAAACAATGTCTTCAGCTGCCAGTAGTGGAACTTGCCCATTTACTTGCAAGAGAAAGTTAAAATCAGCACTAATGAAGAAGAAAAGCAAATCCAGCATTTCAGGTCTGTGTTCCCTGTTCCCTATGAATTGGCATACACTGCTTGGAGCAGTTATGGTGATGGACTAGAAATCCACTGGGTGTTGTTTGTGCAGGTATAAGTCCTGCTGGCTGTGAGCCACTTTTCTCTTATCAGTTTTTCTGCTGCAGTGAAATGACTTAAAATTCACATCTGGGTCCTGAGGTAATGCTCGTATCCTTGCTTTGGCTTTTGCATGTAACAGCAGAGCATGCTTCAGCTTTTTTTCCCCTTTTTTTTAAAAAAAATAAAAAAGTCAGGGAGAAGAAGAAGGAAAGGTATTTAATTTGCCCCAGGAAGGATCTCCTACAAACCTGAATGGTATGTAATAAATGCCACTTGGGTCTTCCACCATAAGAGAAAGCTTGTCCAGTTGACAGAGCTAACACCTATTTCAGGGGCTAATTCTGCATGAGCTCTTCAGTGCCCAGGACCAATATCCCAGAGGCCAGGGAGCCTCTCTCTGAGCCAGCCAGTGCTGGGAAGTGGGTGACTGCCTTGGGATTTGCTCTCTTGCCTGAGCTCTTCATGGCCCCCAGTCACACATCACAGTGCTTTTGGGTTTTGGCTGGTTCTTAAACGATGTCCCGGTCAGGCTGAGCAGACACAGAGTCTGTGGTTTTCTCTCTTCCTGAGTTCAAGTCCTGTAAAGTGGGAGTGCAGGAAAGAAATCAGCCTTTGTGAAGTTTTAGTTC
Source organism: Pseudopipra pipra (assembly GCF_036250125.1). Taxonomy (NCBI): domain Eukaryota; kingdom Metazoa; phylum Chordata; class Aves; order Passeriformes; family Pipridae; genus Pseudopipra; species Pseudopipra pipra. The sequence goes on from NC_087559.1 coordinate 15,559,192, forward strand.
ACAACTGCTGCTGGGTCTTATATCTGTCCGCTCATCCCAGTGCCTGTCATCACACAGCTGCCACAACCCTCTATTTGTCTGGTTCTTTTTCTTTCTTCCTCAATCCACGGGGGTTTTTATCCCCCCATAGTCTGCCTTGCTGCTGATTTCTGCTCCTTTTTTCTCTCCCCTTTGGTCTCTCCTTGTCTCTGTGCTTCTTTTTTCTCACCTGTACATTTGTTCACCACCTGTGTTCGCCCAGGCTTGCGGCAAGAGCAGCTGCCTCCCTTGGAACATCCCAGGGGCATTCTCATCGTCTGCAGGAGGGAGGCGAGACATGGGACAAAAATGAACCTCACTTCTGTGATCAGAGCACAGAGATATAACTCAAAGGTCTATTTAGAAAACAAAAGTCTAGCTCATCTTTCCTTTGAGTTTTAATTTACCAAGCTGGAGATCCAGCAGTGCTGGATACCCTGGGAGTTCCCACAGAGCAGGTCTGGGTGCATCGCAGCCCAACTGGAGAGTGTGGATGGATGATGGGCAAAGTGACATTATACAGGAAAGCTACTGAGCCCAAGGGCTGCTCCAGCTTCAGGGGGAATCTTGGCACCCAATCCTGCCTTCTTGGGGTACATAGACTTGGAATAGATGATTTGCCTCTGATCTGTTGGACTGTGATACACCCACAAAGCGCCCTGCCTGACACAGCCTGGCAAGCTCAGGAGGGATTGGGAGCATCCATTTCTGCCTGAGTTCTCTGTCTGCCTGGTTAGGACTTGCACAGAGGAATTCCATGTGTGTGCATGAAGGAAGGAACATAAAACCACCTTCTCAACTACTTTCCTGCATCCTCACCTCCCTACTTAGTGTTTCCAAAGATATCTTTGCATCTGCTCACAGACCATCTCAGGAGTGATTTTTGGAGATGAACAGGCTTTGCTGCTTTTACATCAGCTTTAGTTTTCCCTGTGGCACCCTGGATTTGTTTAAACATGAAGTTTCTGAAGGGCAAAACTGTGGCAGAAGGCTGTTGAAACATGTACAAACTGGCAAGGAAAACTTACTGCATCTTACTGAGAAGGCCAAAGGTTCCTGTGTCTTCCTATCCTTCACTTATTTAAGGGCTTGAGTGCAAACTCAGAATCCTACTTTAGTAATTCACATCTCTTGGTTATTTTATTTATAAAGAGCAAAAGTTCTTCTGTGTCCTGCTAAATAACTTTTTAACTGGAAATGTAGGAGGTGAGGTGCAATATGGCTCTGTAGTTACAGTACTGCACTTGGGATCAAGCTTTGAATTTTTGTAGATATTGAGGTATCAAAGCTTTTCCCCTGAATATGTGCTGTTTGTAGGAAGATTTGCAAAACAAGGCAATATCCAATTCTGAGGGGGTATTTGGTCAGAAAGCAGCCCTACCACTCCCCTTCAAGTATGGATGATCCATGGCAGATGTAGACTTATGGAAAATTAGTTCTGATTATAAACTGAAATTTTTATCTAAAAAATGAGAATTTTTTAGAATCTGGAATCTTGGGTCATAATTTGCCATATTGTCAAAAGCCAAATACTGTAATAGCACCACCATTCCTCTCTGTGTCTCCCATTGACTAGCCAAAGGCTACTCAAGAATGCAAAAGCTCGGAAGAGAACCGCTGAAGGCAAGGCAGTAGTCTTCCTCATCCTGCTGCCTCCCACCTTTGCAGAGCAGCATGTGAGCCTGCAGAGCTGCCACTGTCTCTGACAGGCAACACAGATTTTTCTTTCAGGAGAAATGTTTTGATAGCCAACAGCTTCTAGGGTTTCCCATGCCAAACCCTAATTGGTTGTCTTAATCAAATGCCTCTTCTTTTTTGGCTTTGTGCAGTTGCTTGTTAAATATAAGAATCCACCAGTGATGTGACTTGATCTTTGGAGATGAGAATACATATTTTTATACATGTATCTATATAAACACACAAATACATATGCTGCTTGGTGTCTTTTTCTGTCTCAAAAGTCTTGTGTTGAGATGCACAGTGTAAGGAGGCATTAAAACCACCCATGGACGTATCTTGTTTATTATTTTAGCAACATATCTGATTCACATTACATTGAGCCTCCTCCAAAAGGACTAATGCAAAATGTCAATAGTAGAAACCACTAATGCTCCTCAGCTCTTGCAGGGACTTGATGAGATAAAGGACCTTCTTTTCCACATATCATTTTTGCTTTAACTGTATGTTTCCTATTAAACATATGTAGTGTATTGCCAACATATGGGTGTTAAAAGAGAAGAAATTACCCCCAGTGCCACCTTATGAACATCATTGTGACTTTTTACAAGGGCCTGTAGTGACAGGACAAGGGAGAATGGCTTTAAACAATTTGGTCTAGTGGAATGTTCCCTGCCCAGAACAGGGACTTGGAACGAGATAATCTTGAAGGTCCCTTCCAACCCAAACCATTCTGGGATTATGATTCTTGTGATTTTTTTTGATGGTTGGTCTCTGGAGGGGCAGCAGGTGTGGGGTTGGACAGTGAAAACCTTTCTAACCCTCCCCTTTTATCCAAACTCCTCTCTCTGAAAGCCAACCTGTTCCTAGCCAGGGAAACGAGGGAGGCCAAAATTGGAATAAGACTATGAGATGGTAACAAGGCAAAAAGTATAATTGTGCTTTTGTATTAGAAACCATGGGCAAATATCTCAAAATATTGCTTGAAGCTGTGCATTGATGAACATGGCTTGTCAGCTGAGTTCAAGAACAGGCAAAGAAGTGTTGTGAGGTGGTGTGGCAGCTGTGATGGTTGTAGATGGGGGAAACTCTTGAGAAAGCTGGGACAGAGTGTGTGTGGTCTCTTCAATGTGCTTTTCTCCGTGTGTATGGGTGTACAAAACTCCACATACAAATCAGTTTGAACTCTGGGGTCAGCCTAAAGATCTTGTGATGAGCCAGGTTGTGTTGAGCTGCAGGAGGAATCAATTCGGAATATATCAGTGCAGGAAAAAGTAATCCCAAAGCATTTTTAATGATGGTGGCTTGGAGTTTTATACCCAGTTCACTTTCTTGAGGATAAATCTGCTTTCCACAAAAAAACCATTTTCATTCCAAATATTTAAACTGAAAATTGAACCATGGACTTTTGAGGCTGGGACAAACCTTAAACTCTGCATGTTCCTGGGCGCTCATGAGTGTCCCTCCAAAGTTGTGTCACAAGTTATGCATTTTGTTCATAATCTGGACATTCCCCTTCATCCTCTCTGGAAGTTGCCTTCCCTTGAGGCACTGCATTTTCTGCCACAGGGCTTAGGTCCACACAACCCTCCACTTCATTGATAATTGCCATAATTTTCAAGCTAGATGAGTTCTTGATTACATTAAAAGGGATGCTTGTACTTGACTGGATGTTAGCTATTTTGCTTCCAAGGGTAATTAGTCATGGATTTAAATAGAGAGGGAATAATTGATGTACACAGAGAGTGGAAGCACTCTACTGCCATTATGGTCTGAAAACTCGTATTTATTTGTTCATTCTGTCTGAATGTGAAGTAGCTCTTCTGTTAGCATGGTAAAATGAGTAGGCTTTTTGACATAAGATTGTTCTGGGTCTTATTAGAAGCTATTTTCTAATTTCTGGAAGAGTGGGTAAGAGCAAATTACTTGAATTTTTCATGCTCAGAGAAGGAAAACAAAGGTAGTGTCCTGAAGAGTTCAAATGTATTGCTGACGTGGTGGTTTTGACATTGGCATGATGTGGCAAATGTATACTGAGATACACCTGCACATACATGCTGTAACAGAAACCTGTAGTTTGGAAAGGTTCTGATTCAGGATTTCCTTCTGGGAGGTGCAAGACATGCTGGTATCATCAACCAAGAGCACAAGAAGGATCTTTGCTTTGTGTTCCCAAGTCCTTTTCCTCCACTGACCTTGCCATTCAGGTTCCCTGTCTTCTCTTCTTCCAAGTGACCTGGTGTGGTCAGCTGTGTGGTGACACTCTCACGAGAAGGAGCATCACCTGACTGTCACACCTCAGGTCCTCTTTTGGTCTCATCCCTGTTTTATGCTTCCCTTGGGTCATCCCTCAAGTTCCCCCATTCCCTTGCAGCACTTTCTAGGTGCAGCCTCTCATGACTCATGTTGTTGCCATCTGTCCTCCAGAGAAATCATCTTGATTATCTTTCCAGTTCTGTGTCCACCTTTTCACCTAGCTTTCCTTGGTGAGTTCTTATGGGAAAGAAACAGCTCACACACATAATACAGACCACTGGTTGTTGGAGGATGTGGTGGTGTCTTAGCTAGAGAAAAAAGTAGCTGAAAAAATGGACTGAGATACAAGAGCCAGAAGAGCTGAAATAAAGGTCCTTCAAGGAAAGATGGGACCCAATCCAGGGCTTCCACATTCTGTGCAAGAGTCTGAGCCACCAGCCACTAAAGAATAGAAAAACCTTTTGTTTGCTGCTTTGGCTCATCTGATTTTGACTCAAATCCATGGATTTCTGGCTGACTTACGCTGTATTTTTGCATTAGTTTTATGAGTAAGATGTTGGGTGAAAAATATAATCTATGTGTAGATAGAAGTCACAGCGTCGCTTCCTACTGTGCTCTTAATCTGAGAGGAGTTACATCTTGCTACTGTACGTAGGAATTCCCACTGTTGCCTGTACAAATGCCAGGGTGCCACTTCTTTCATGTCCCTTCCTGGGCTAGAGAAGTGCCTTTTCATAAACCTGTGCTGTCAGCTGAGCTGACAAAGGTTTTATTTAACATGAGGTAGAACTAATATCCTTTAAAGAAAGCTGCCATGCCGTTAATTGTCACTCTGGTTTGTGTCAGATGCTTGCAAGAAGCGTGCTTGGTTCCTCCACAAACACAACAGCATCTTTCACTCTTAGTGAATAATGCCCTCCAGATGTTCCACCCTGTGAGAATTTCTTGCGCCCACTGCAATGCCAAGAGAAAAATAAAGCAGTTCAACTTATTTAACCCAGATCTCAAGACTGTCTGTCTGCATCATCTAACTCCATCAAGCTGATGGAGCACATGGGATGGATGGAAAACATGTGGTTCCTATAGAGTCCTGCATTTCATGTTGGTTAACAAACGTAGCGTTAGTTTACCCAAGGCCATAACAGGCATGAGCCTAAACCTGGTCTATTCCTGGCAGGTTCTCTGTGTCTTCCCCAAACCATCAATACTCAGGCTTCAGAAAACTTTGCCAGTCCTCCTGTTTCTACTCACAGTATCAGCCTGAGGACTCTTTCGTTCACCTCCTTTACAGGCCAGACAGAAATAGTGCCTGAGCTGCCCTTAAAAATTTAAATGGACTGCAAACCTTTTCTGCCTAAATATTTTGTGAGTGGCATTGGGACCTCTTGTGTTCATGGCTGTAGCTCAAATACTCATTGTGATGCTAACCTCCCAAACAGAAACTTCAGAGCAGCTGCTTCACTCTGTCCCCTTGTAGGACAGAAGAGAGGCCACAAAAGTAAATTCATCCTCCAACCTAAGAAAGAAACTCTGGAGAAGATGGTATCTGATTACCCATGTCCCCACATCTGCCTCTGCCAGTGCCATTCCATATAGGATTACATGTGAGTCTTTTGGCATATCCACCTCTGTACCATGACTTTCTGAGATTTATTGAGGCTGGAGGACACTGATGTTCTCTAAGCTCTTTCAGAAATGTCTTACTTCCTTTGAGCTGTGCAAAAGATGCAGAACCAAAGCAGTATGCAAGAACAATTATTAAATGTTGTTAATTAGGATGTGTGAAGATGGTCCCTCTCCCCTTCTCCTTTGAAGCATGAAAGCCCAGAGGGAGCCTTTATTAAAGTCAACAAAGAAATCTCAAAGGAAAAAATTCCCCTCTTTAATGTGGTCACACACATCATCTCCCGCCTGGTGTGACCTGACATGTGAATGTGATTAGGGGCTGTGTCACATCGGGGCACAGGCACACCGTGCCCCGAGCCACGGTGGGGAGAGGAGAGGGGAAGAGTCCTCACAGCTGGTCTTACATCCAGCTGCTTGGATCCTCTTGCTGCTGATGCCAGAAATGCAGCATCTGGAGCTTGCTTTTGATGGATCATTTATTTTTTGTTAACTACCTTTGATTTTGTTAACTACCTCTTTCCAAAGCAATCTCTTATAGAAGTGAGCTGCAACATCCAGAGTAACAGCTGGATCTCCACCCTGGATTTTCTTGCTGGAGTGATGGACATTACATTACTCTTCAAATAAGTTTTGTTTGCATTTAAAAACAAGCCAGAGTCTCACAGAAACCTGATTATGGTGGTGCTGATGGGCTCAGGGAAGCCCATCAGAAATAGCAAGATCCCACTGTACTTTGGGAGTTGGGGTAGAAAACCTCCAGATTCAGCTTGATTACGTAAGAAGCAGTCACAGCATTGCTTCCCACTCAAATTCCCAAATAGCATCCACTTGTAGGCATAAATACTTTGTCCTCTTTAATCCCAAATGTCAAAGACAGGATCTGAGAAGTGCTGCTTCAAAATTTTAGCTCTGTTCCTAAACACTCCCTCGTAGGGAAAGGTAGGGTATGGTGAGCTCTGATCCACAGGATGAAGGACATCAGGGTCTTGAACCGAGCTGTATTTGCTCTTGGATGCAGATGATGAGGACAGGGCACAGAATGTTGCACTCTTAGTGTATGAAAACATAAGATGGGGATGCCCTTTCCCCTGCCCTGAGTTGCTCTGTGGGCTGGTGAGAGCAAAGGCTTGGTGTGTGACAGCTCCTCAGGGGTGCTTTGGTCATCATGGAGATACAACAGGGCAGGGCAGTTGTAAGAATCTGGAGCTTCGTGGACTCTTCAGGAGCATCACTGATTGTTGGTTGCTATCAGAAATATTTTGCCCAAAGAAAACAGTGTGAGATGTGCTGTTCTTGTCCTGCTCTGTGCCGTTCTTTGTTTTGGGCTGACCGTGTTTTATCTAGAGAATTTTCAAAAATATCAGGATTTCCGCCCTCTCCTCCCCCAGATAGCTTGGCATGGTCATCTAATCTTCTGCCTTGACTGCTGGGCTGGCTGGTCACATCTGAGAGGGGGGGATCAGGCAGCAGGCCTGTATCCGTGAGCAATGTTGGTGGCAAGGAGGCTTTGGCAGTGAGTTCCTCCCTCACAGCCGCTTTTTTCCCCAGCTGGAAGCTCCAATTGTTGGGTGATGGCACATGAGGCTCCCCCCGAGCCTGGCAGAGCCCTGCAGGAGCCGGCCCCGTGCTGTGAGCAGACAATGCAATTAGCTGGGTTTCACAATGTGCCACTTTGGGTGACCTTTCCAGGGAAAATAATTAGAGGGAGACCATGTCTGCCGTTGATAATTGGCTTCATTAGCTCTGAGGTTAATTTCAGGGATGTGCCCAGGAAGCAGCAGAAGCGGCTCAGGGGAGGCTGCCCAGTTAATTACTTGTGAAATAAAAGAGTCCATCGGCTTTGTCCTTGCGCGTGCCTTGGAGGGGGGTGTTCGTGGGGCAGCCTGGACCCGTGGGGAGGTTGGACCCTTCTCCTGCTATCACAGAGATGGTGGGATCAAACAGCCTCTTAGAGTGGGAAGTTTCCAACCCCTTGGTACAGACTTGCCCGACTATTAGGGGATCTGAAACCCGGGGCTTGGATGTGCAAGGGCCCACATGGTCAGCCAGGCTGAGAGCCGGGGGACAGGACTAGCTGCCACAGAGGCTCCCATTGCTCAGAGCTTGTGTGGTGCAAAAGGGGCATCCCTTATGACAACCTGTTCTTTCTGGTGGCACCGAGGGCCCAGAGGATGGGAGCAAGATGGGCAGGAGAGGAAGCACCATGAGCAGCAGAGCCACAAGCCCTCTCCATACTGCATTTGGTCTGTCATCACAGACACAAGTGCCACTTTCTGTTTGTCACCAGGGCTGTTTCCACATTGCCCTGGGAGCTTATCCATGAAGCCATGTTCCTCTCTACACAGGCAGTTAGAGACTAAACCTTGCACTGGGAAGGCAATTTTTCCACATTGCATGTGCAGCATCTCTGCATTCATGGAGTCTCTTTTCCTTTGTCCATCTGCTTTGGCGTCACCAAGGTAATTAGACATTTGACCCACTGACATCCCTTATGCTTGTAGTCATGCCACCTCCAGACTGGGAGTGATGGGAGCATGAGAAATTAGGACAGAGGAGTGCTTTGTACAGTGGATTGGGCTGGGACTGTCCTCCTGACCTGGCTGGTCTCAGCATGTACCCATCAGGCTCAGAAGGGCTGATCAGTGCAGACCTGCTTCAGACCCAACTTGGGAACAGACAGCTAGATATAACCCCTCATTCCTCTGTACTCACCTGTCATAAGCAATAAACAAACTTTGGGCTCTTTTTTAGCTTTTTGTGAGCTTTCAAAGCTTTTTCCTTCATTTGTAACTGAGACTGCACAGGCTTTGACTTCCCCTTACCAGTACTGATTCCCAGTGGGTTTGGTGGGGTTTGCCAAAACCAGGGACTGGGGAGAGGCACAGCCTCAGTGTGTGCTTTCACAGCAGCACCAGAGGAGAGCAAAGTTTTTCAGGCAGGAGAGTCAAGCATAAAGGAAGTCGGGAGATGAGCACTTGGGAACACATTCCCACAGCAGGCAGTTGTGCAGGAAAGAGGCGACCAGGTCAAAGGAAAAGCACATAAACAACCCAGAGAGAGGATCTTCTTGGCTGCCAGTTTGTTTACATCTTGCAGAGGAGAGCGCAGCAATCCGCGTGCATCTCTGGAGAACTACGGCACCAAGTTCCCGTCATTTCAAAGGATAACGTAGGGAGAGGACTCACAGGAGTCACGTCTGTGTTTCCTGTCCCAGTTTTGGCATAAGGAAGTACTGTAGGTTGTACCCTAATAAAACGATCAAAGGGGTTTTTTGTTTGCTCGGCTTTCCTTTCCTTGGGCACACAATTCCCTGGGAAAGCTTTCTGCAGTGTGGTGTGGACAGCGGAAAGGTGGGAAGCGTCTGGGATGTGTGTGAGAGACAGACCCTTCCTCTTGGCCTGAGTGAACCCATTCTCGAGCATGGCTGGACTCAGGGAGTCTCTGTGGATTAAGGTTCAAAAATGCATCATCTGATAAGGACAGAACCTGGAGACAAATGTGCCAGACCATCCCAGTGAATACTGGGAATTTTTATGCTCTCAAGGTTTTAGCGAAATCCAACTCAGATTTTTCTGGTTTAGGAGCTGCTATTTTGTCCCTTAATATCCTGAGCGTTCAGATCAGCTCTTGGCACTCGACTGCTCCCTGGCCTGTCCTCTTCCAGCAGAAAGTGCATCCACCTTGTGACGGAGAAGAGATTATGTCTTGTGTGGAAACACACTTGAAGAGTATATTGGATCATCCCCAGTCTTCAAATTTCTCTTTTTGTGTCTGAGTCCAATTCTGCCTTTATTAGTGATTGTAGCTGAGCTAGTGAACGTGATGTACTCCTCTGGACTTTTTGGTGTGCACATTTTGTGGGAGAGCATTAGTTCAGTTTATTACTCACTACAATGTTCTTCCTCTTGTGAAAAGTATCACTAAAACTCAGCATGCTTGAGAGCAGAGAGGTCCCACAAGATTTATTTGAAAAGCCTGTACTTGATATCCAGTTGGTCTAAATCCATCTAGCTCCATGGAAGTTGAAGAGACTACACTGACTTCTGTGAGCTGATTGTCCACCAGTAATCTACTCGCAGCTCATACCTCTGTGATAGATATTCATAAAAAGCCTTAAAGCTACATAAAAAAAAAATTGGTGCTTTCTATTCCATGCTATAAAATCTCCTTTTCCCCTCAAAGCTCTTACAGTGAGACATGCTCATTTGTTCCCAGCCTGGTTCAGGTTTCCAAGTGTGTTCCTGGTAAACATTTTCTCAGCAGTTGAGAGGATTTGCACCAAGGGGTTAGGTTCTGCAGTTGGGAGGGTGGGTGGCTGATGAGATCACATGCCATTGTTTCTGGTCCATGAATCAAAGACTTAAAGTTTAGAGTTGAAGGTCCAAGAGAAAGACATTAATAAGTAACAGGCTTTCAGGAAAGATCTTTGGAGAACTAATTTGGGCAAAATTAAGGAGGTCTTGTGAAACATTTTTGCAAGTACCTGAATGCTTAGTAATTATCATCTTGGATTGTGAAGAGTCAGAAGCTACCCCAGCACTTTTATTAGTGACACTCTTTGTGTATCTTTGAAGTTCTACTACTGGCATTAATGCAAGTATTGGTTCATTTGTAATTTGTAATTAGTACTTTGAACTAATCTAAGTCACCCATTCCTTTTCTCCTCCAGAATCGCATCTTTAGCTTTATAACCTCTCCACAAAGATACAGCCTTAAATCAATGCTTGGCTTCAGGCTAGTGATATTTCTTTACTAGAAAAATATCTGGCAGCTCCTCCCCAGTGGATTTGAGAACTGGGCTGTATTAAAAATAAGGTTATACTTTGTTGTTTCTCCCTGTGTTGTCTTTGAGCAATCATATAGAACTCACTACTCCTTTATCCATGTCATTTATGGATTTCCATAGTGCCAAAGGAGGCATATAGCATATTGCAAGGGCAGATTGTCTGGAATAAATCATATGGTAAGTGCTGCAGGTTTGCAAGCAACTGGCTTTGGGAAGATTTAAACCTGAAATGAGATTTGATGATGAAGGTAAAATGATCACTTGCAAATGGCTGGGAATGCCCTCCATTTATTTGGAGAACTGTGAAACTCCTCTAGAATACAGGACCTCTTTATTTGTCCCTCCCTGATCCTGCCCAATACTTCCTCCACTTTCTCACTTCCCTCCCTTTCCTCCTTCCCTTCTGTTGTGGTTTAACCCCAGCCAAAAACTAAGCCCCACACATCTGCTTGCTCCCCCATGGTGGGATGGGGGAAAGAATCAAAAGGATAAAAGGGAGAAAACTGGCAGATTGAGATAAAGACAGTAGGGGCAGTGAAATCAGTGGCATCGTTCAAGCACCTGTTTTGAGGCAGAGCTGCTCATTTCTCAGATCGTGGAGCACCGTTGGGTGCAGAGAGTCTGGAGGGAGCAGATGTGGGCCTCTCAAGCCCACGGGTGTATTTTCACCAGTGTGTTCAGAGTCATCTATTTCACCACAAATCCCATCCCACTAAACTGGCCTTCACGTGTGAAAATCTTCATTTCTGAGCAGAAGCAGGAAACCAGCCAATGCATGAAAACAGGGAATAATGGGAAGGCTTGTCTGAGTCTGGAACCAAGGTCTGATTTGCACTGCAGTTTTGGGTCAGCTCTGTGTTTTTTCTCTAATCAACTCGGGTGTTGGGTAAAGCACAGCCTGTGTTTGCTGGGTAAGACCGGTGAACAGAGAGCTCTGGAGCAGAGCAGAGCTGGCAGGGACTGAGGGTGAGCTCACCTTCGCAGTGGGATTTTACTGTGCTTGGCTGTGGCCTCAGAGAACCACCACAGTGCAGACACTCGCCAGGAGTAAACATCTGGAGGCCAGAGCTGTTGCTCGGTCCGTGTGCGGAGCATCTTGCGCAGAGAGGTCCCAGTCCAGGCGAGAAGTGTGTAGCAAATAATAACAAAAAGAAGCAAAGCAACTTTTGGCAAACGCAGCTAATTAGCCCATCGTTCTTCTGTTCCCTGGAGATGATCTAACAAAGTTGTCTTCAAAATCCAGTGATTTTGTAAGAATGTAAATATTATTTTAGTCGTCTTTAGAACTACTTGCTCAAATGTCAAGAATTGCATTAGTGTGAGAGGGTATTATTTTAATTATGTTTCCCCTCTCCTTTTTGTGTCTCATAATTTTTTAGAGCCAACTGCATAGACTATTTCTCAGTACCTTTCTGTTTGTCAGCAGGTAATCTTGTCACTAGTGCTGGGAGGAGTTCTCTTCTTTTTTTGTTTTAAATCATCTTTAATGTCACTTTCTTTTTCCAAGCTCTGAGCAGGAAAGTTGTGAAACCTTGTCATAACTCCAGAGCTCTGCACTTTCCTTGCCCAATCTGACAGACATGGTTGAGTAGTTAGCACCTGGCCCTGAGGGTCAGGGCACCTCAACCTATTTCTGGGTCTTTCCTGTATTAACTGTGTGACCCTGAATGAGTCACGCTCTGAAAAATGTGACTGCAAATTGCAGTAATGAGAATTTCTTAATCCTTGGCTTGACTCCGCAGTGAGCTGGGTTACCCACCCTGCTGTTCTTGGTGAGACCTCTCAGATTTCATACCTTAGGCCTACACTGATGCCTGGTATCCTGGGATTAGCACAGGGGATGGACTCTACGTAGCTGCTTGCCAGGGGCCATGTGTCACCAGGGCTGTGCCACCTCCACTGCCTGCCAGTGGGCTTTGAGTGGTATCAAGAAAGCCTAAATCTTAAAAAAAGAAAGGTAGTGAAACTTGCACAGGGTTTTATTCAAGCCTCAACTGCTCCACCATGGTTCTGAGAGAGCCTCAGCTGGTACCATGGGCTTCTGCATCAGTTTTTCCCATCAGCTGCTGAATGTCCTGAGCAGATTTTCTGCCACAGTCATGTGGTAAAATGCCTGTTAGGCCAGGATGCACACAGTGGCCATGGCAGCAAAAGGCAGTTATTTGAAGAAGTACCTGAAACTCCTAAGCATGTTACAGGAGGCACGGATGAAACAGAGGATGTAGAAGGCTCCCAGGGTCAGTCATCTCGTAAAGCACATGGAAAAGCTGTCTTCATTTCATAAAATGTCTACTTTCACAATATGGCCCCTGGTTATTCAGCAAGTCAGCAGAAAGCAGAATTCCATGTTCTTGTCTCCTTTGCAGGCACTAAACATATGAACAGTCTGTGCAAGTGGTTTGTTTCCATCGTATCATCATTGCTCATTCCCGTGTACTGGGAGGCGTTCGGACAAAACAAGTTATCTAATCTCTAGTTAAAGAAAAAACTCTGTAAAACTCTCAGCTTTTCAGAGGTGTTGGACAATGATCTCTTTTCACACCCCCTGCAAAGCAGCAGTGCTTCCTGCTGCCCCACTTCACCTCAGGGGTCTCCTCCAGGTCAGGCTGGGATTAAGGCTGTGACAAGGTGAGGGAGAGCAATTTAAAGGATGGAGGAAACTGGTGTGTTAGACTTATGTATGCACTGGGGTCTCTGGGTGCTAACCAGGCAGCCTTCCTCACCTCTGTGGTGTGCCTGGCCAAGGCAAGGAGGGAGCCCATGGGGAGGGAGAAGAGGTGAAGCTGGAGGAGCACTGCCTGCTCCTGCTGGTTGCATTTCTCATTAGCAGGAACAAGGGATCTGAGAGTCTCAGTCCTGCCTGAGTTTGCAAGGAACACCTAGGGAGGGCTTGTTTGTACTTAATAAAATCCAGGAACAACAGCAACAACAAAACAGTGCTCAGTCAGCCCAAGAGGTGGGCAGATGAAAATAAACCAGTAAAGCATGGGCTGGACACCAGCAGCATTGTGGGTCTGGCATGACAGCACAGAGCATGTGTCATGGAGCCAAAGGAAGGGACATGTGGAGGGTATGTATGGGGACCCAGGATGGTGACAGAACTATGTGGAGGGCCAGAGGATGTTTTATGAGACTTCTTGGGAGAAGTGGCCACCCTGAGGAGTTTCAGCAGTGCTGGTGACTTCTACCCTGTATCACAAGAACTATGAGAGGCAGCGGAAGAGGAGGAGGAGATAACTGTGTTTCTTCTGGCAGGGCAGTCTGAAGTTGGGAGATAAAGCACAAGGACTGTTTTGTCTGTGCCTTCCTGCTTTTTCCTAATTGTGTCTCCCAATGCCTCTTGCCATGGGTCCTTTCTCTTCATCGCTGTGTCTTGGAGGAGGAGGAGCAGGGCACTGCTCTCTGGCTCTGGTGCAAGTAGGGCAGGGAAGGTGCCAGGCTAGAAGTGTCTATCCTGAAGATCTTTTCCTTTGGGCAGATAGTCCCAATGCCAAAGGTGAGGCCCCAGGAGCCATTCCTTGGTAGGCTGATCTTTGCCTGGGCTCTCCCACCCCTCCTATCCATCTTGCCCTTCCTTCCCTTCCCTGGGGGATCTCAGTGCCATCCTTTTCATCCCCATTCCTCCAAACACCACTTTCACAGTGGGATTAATTTGCCTCCCTGCTTGATTCCATGATTTTCCCAATGTGCTTGGCCTCTGCTGCAGCATTCCCACTGTTCATACTCTGAAACTTGATTTCTCCCTGGATCCATCAGCAAGGCCTCTCCTGCACAATCTCCTGGAACAGTGCAGCACTGGTGCTGTTTGCAGGGCAGGTTTTTTTGGTAGAAGTGGCCAGTTCTAGGTGGAATCTCAGATGTAGGATAATTCCTGAATCCCCCCCCTCTGTCACTTCCTCCCATCAAGGCAGCAGGCAAGTAAATCCCCGGCTTACCCTGGATACCTGTGGGTGTTTGTCCCGTTGGGTGCAGGATGTGCAGTCCTGGAAGGGATGTTGCTATCGAGGGTGCACAGAAGACAGGGGACACAAAACTGTCCCCTCTGTCCCCCTCTGAGAGCCCTGAAGAGAGGTGGGGCTCAGGTGTGCTGTCATGGGAATCCAGGAAGGTCCTGCATGGGTTCAGCCTTTGCTGAACTCTTGGGTTATGCTCCTATGGCCCCTCAGAAAGTCACCTGTAACACACCAAACATCTTGACAACGTGAAATAACTAAGAATTTCAAAACTTTCCTCATCTCCCCATGGCTCTGCTGTGTGATGCTTGTTGCTGGTTGCCATTTTGGGGATGTGTTGGATCTTTGAAAACAATGTGACCTTGTGCAATCCGAAGCATCCAGATGTGATGTTTGCTGCTCAGTTTTCTGCTTTAACATTGTGTGTTCTGAGGGAAAGAGCCGTGAGATCAGACTGTGAGGCAGCTGTGGTAAATACTGCTACTCCAAAGGCTGCTGCTTTCCTTGGGAAATGAGATGGGACCTCTCCTGTGTACAAGTCAACTTTTAAGGCACATTAGGAGTACGTGGCTGTTAGATGGATGGGGTGAGCTGGGGATACACAGCCAGTGCAATTAGTTGGTGTATGACTGGAGGGAATTAGTTAATTCAGGCTTTGATTCTGTCCTTTGAGAAGAAAACAAATGAGAAGACATGCCATTAGAAGAGATGAGTTGTCTTAATCACTGGCTTGACATTCCTGTTCTTTCTGTTGGACACCTTTTATCAGCAGAGATTTGGGTACGGCCAAGGGTGCCAGACAGACACCGTGCTAGTCCTGGAGGAAAAGTCATGGCATCTTAGGTCATGGCTCAGAAACTTCCCAGCAAAACTACACTGGTGTAAAGAACCCTTGGTATTTGGGGCAGCCCCGGCCTGTGGATGCATTGCTTACTGTGGGGTAGGAGAGATGCTACACGATTTCACTGCTCTAACCCGGTGGTATCGTTGTGATGGGACACTTGTGACGGTACATTTGCGGAGGTGGACGTGCCAGTGGGTGTATTGTGACTTAAATCACAGTATCTGGTGAAGGCAGTGTGTATTTTTTTCTCCTGTGTATATATATATTTAAGTAGGCAGCAGTTCTGTGGCGTTGCTCACATCAGCCCACCAGTCCTACCTACCTCATCGATAAAGGAGTATGACAAGTTCAGCTCTTGGGGAAAATACAGTTGGTGCCTCTGCCTGTGGCATTGGAGGTGGTCATGGGGAGCCCATCTCTGAGATGGATGTCACACATGAGGCGTTTCAGCCATCCCTTTTGGATCTGGAGTCAGCAGAGAAGGGCTGCTCTTCTCTGAACTGTAAAGCAAGTCGTAGCTCTGGCAAATCCTGTGAGTCTCAGTATGCTTCTGGCTAAGCTTATGATGGCACATTTTTACCTGAGGAGAAATGCTGCATGTAAAAGTCATAAATACAGAAGCCTCACTCAGCTGGAGGGGAGCTGACCACAGAGCAACTTGAATCTGTTCATATCAGGGACAGTCCCAGGGCAGGGATTTTCTTGGTCCCTTTCCGTGGCCTAACAGCTCAAAATACAGACAAGTAGCCCCACTCCCACTTTTATTGGAAAAGGTGGTATTTGGAGGGGCTGGAAAGCAAGGTGTGAGAGGCAATTACACACCCCGAGCTTGGAGGCCGGTCATGACTTTTATGATCTCATTTCCTCATCCACACACAAATGTTTGGCCAAAGCCCAATCTCTGCAAATGAGCTTTGGTCACCACTGGTTTTAATTAGCAAGAACAGTCCTGTGCAGTGTTCCCAATAAGTGAATGACAAAGTATCAGTCTCAGTCTCTGGCAGTTTTCTCTTCTTCATCCTGCCAGAGGGCTTTTTCTGAGCCCCAAACCAGCCTCTTGATCTCTGCTTCCAGGAAACCTTTATAAAATTCAGACCAGACTCTTGAGCAAGAACCAAATGTTTCAGCCAGAAAGATTTCTTTTTTTTTTTTTTTTTTTTTTTGGTTTCATTTCATTTTTTGGAAAGGGTGAATGGAGGATGATTAAATCTGAACAGAATCTGAACAGATGATATTTTCAATGGCACGTTTAGCATTTCTCTGAGAATGCTCCAATGGGCACAGTGTTGCTGTTGTTTTCTTAAAAATATCAGTCAGGCCAATGTGTTTAAACAGGTTCGGCTGTTACCTTCTTTCCTCACGTTTCACAAGTACAACCAGTGAGTCATGTGCAACGTTATTTATTTGTATTCCAGCACAGCAGTGACGGGCTGTTGTAGGAGGCACTGCAGAAAGCCCAGCCAGCAAATGGCTTTGCTTTTAAAGAGGATCCCCAGCAAAACACCCGAAGTGGTGGCTAAAATTGCCAACCCCCCTTTCATGCAGCAGGGATGCAGGTGGCTGCCCGCCCTGGATGTGGCACTGATGTGGCTCCCCGTGGGGCATGATGGCCTTATGGGTCGTGCCAAAGAGTGAGCTGAGACTCTCTGAGGCAAAGGACGACCTGGTGCCGCTCAGTGAGACCTCCTGCAGTGGAGCCACGGCTCAGCATCTGCTCTGGGCTGTGCCAGGATGCCCCAGGGGGGTCACACACACCGGGGTTCCCATCCTGAGCCGTACAGGTGGGTGAGTGAAGGAAGTCTGACATACCTGCTGGTCTTTAATTTAAAAAGTCTCCCAGTGTGTGGCACTGAGCAAAGGGAGAGTCTGAGTGTCTGTTCATCTGTTCTCTCTGAGTGATGCAGTGTGTGTGTAATCATCGTGTGTCTCCCTGACCCAGCACCCAGTGTGACTGCCCAAAGACGCTTTTCTGCATTAAAGACTGTCTCTCTTCAGGCCTTAGTTAACTTCTCGATTAATGCAGGAGCATGAATAATTCATCAAACCGCCAATGAGGCCATTAAGTTTCCCATCCTTTGAAGATACCGGTACTATTCCTATTACAAGAGCAAAGGAGGAGGCTGCAGATCTAATTGCAGGCAACAAAGTGACGAAGACTCCTAGTCCGCTGCTTTCCTGGTGTGCCTGAAAAGCCTCCCTTTTATAGAGGTGTCAATAGCAATTTCATTCTCTTTTCAGAGGAACAAGTGCCTTTAACCATTTAAACCCACTTAAACGAACGGCTTTTGTGCTTCGATTACAGACACAATGCAGAGAAAACCAGGCCTGGTTGGCTGCAGGGTCCCCCGTTGGGGAAGGTCCAGCCTGTGGCCAGAGGGGTCGTGGGTGCTGCTCTGCCCTCCTGACCCACCGACCTCTCCCAGCTGGGACAAACCTCTCCCTGCTGAGCTGAGGCTGGATGCAGGGCTGCATGGGCAAGATTTGCACTCTTAAGGCTGTATTTTGTGACACAGCTATGGAGCAATGCCCCCCACCTGTGAGTGACACCCTGCCCTGTCCATCAGCCACATCCAAAAGCCTCCATGTTTCTCCAGGAGACCTGGGCAGCCAGTGCCCGACTTGGCATCTCAGATGTTTGCCCTCTGCTTTGTTTTTCTCTGCTGGATTTGTCCTGCTCAAAACTGCTTGTGAAAATGGCCTTCTTCAGCCCACGGGGGTCACCTTGCTGCAGAACTCGAGCCCCTGCCCAGGCACAGTGGTTTTCTTTACTGTTCAAAATATTCCAAGAGCTCTGGCCTAAGTGCTGGACAACAGCAGCATTAATAAATAATACAAGACATCAATAGTTCTGGGGGATTTTATAGCCACTCCTATCTCGAGATCTCAAAACATTTCACAAATGTTAATTTGTGGAGCCTTACAGGTGCTCTTGCCAGACTGTTTGAGAGTGGAAATGAGAGTCAGGACATGCAGGAGAGCAGGAATGAGATTGTAACCACTCTGCTCCCAGATCACGAACCTTTTGGGCCACAGTTCTATGTAGCCTGCATTTGAACAAGCATCCAGAGATGCTTCTTTTTCTCCCTGAATTTTATATGCATAGCACCATTTTGGGTGGATAGAAATGGGATCAGGGAGGTTGCTTCCTCACATTCAATTTTTTTCCAGCAACCTTTGGTATAAATAGCTCAGAAGAGCAGTGGTGATACCCACCAGTAAGCACTGGCCTGCTTATATGCTGAGAACTGTGTCTTTAAGGGAGCATGGTATCTTTGTCATATTATTTTGACATTAAAATTCAATAGTATTGAGTGATAAGAGAAGGAGATTGTCTGGTCCAGGTAATCTCATCCTTCAGGTAGAGTTAAACAAACTTAATGGTTAAACAAGGACTTTAATGAGGTTTGAGGTTAGTTTGCTCTCACAGTCCTTTATTAGGGACTCCATTAAACCTGGTCCCAGTTAGCTCATGGCTGGAGTGACCTTGAGGAGGCTTTGCTGGGCAGGCTGAAGCACCACAACTATAGGAAAGCCTGGAGGAAGACACTTCATCTTCCTTTCTAGATGCTTTCAAGGTGTTTGCGAGCTCACCAGATTGAAATGTGTTTCTTTTGCCATTCATTGCAGTCCATTGCAGTGGCCTTGGCTGACTTGTGCTCAGCTTGGTCTGAAAGGGAAGCAGGTGGCAGCAACAAAAAACTAGAGTAAAAAGAAGAAGATTGCCTTGCCTCAGTCTTTCAGGGAAGGGATAAAGTCCTGGGAACAGCAATATTAACAAAATCTGAGATCTGAGCTAAGAATCCTTAGGAGTTTGGTACAGGTGGGAAGACACATGGTGTCTGCTTGGGAGTACACACTAATGCCCCAAACCCAGAGCTGCTTTTGCCCTCATATAGTCAATGCTGATGGGGAATGAAGCAAATTACTTTGTATTTCCTAAATATACTCACTTGATCTGTAGGGAATCAGTTTAACTGTGCTGTGACAGGTGTGGCTGCAGGTACAAGGGCAGAGCTCAGGGGAAAGGAAGGATTGTGGCAGAAAAAAGGGACCAGTGATGCTTATTGCTCTTCATCCCATCTAAACTGACTCTTTAGTCTTGGCACAAGGCAGCAGGGGAGAGAAGGGATAAAGCAACGCTCAAAATGCCTCTTTCTGTCTGATCTGTGCTCGGTTAGCCCTGCTCTGATAGCTCACCAGGACAGTGCTGGCAGTTTCTAGTGAGGAAGATCACATCTCCTAGGTGAAGCCTTTTTCACTTAGCAAAGATTTAGTTGTTCTTGGACTGAAGGCCAAAAAACCCCCATGGAAACCTAGATCGTCTTCTCTTTCCAGAAGCAAGGAGGGGAGGGAGTGATTTCCACTGCAGCAGCCTAGTATGTGACAATGTGACAGTCCACAGTCCTTCCCAGGGCTGCCTGGCTGCCACACTAGGAGATCAACACCAAATTGTAACCATTAATCACCACCAGAAAAAAAAGGGGGGGGGGGGGCTGTTAAAAGTTATGTAAAACTGGCAGCATGATGGTTAGTAATGTATCAGGAGATAAAACAATTTCCCTAAAAAACACAGGAACACAGGAATTCAGTATCTGCACTTGTCTATCAGGCTGCAAAGTAGCAAATCTGGTTCAGGAGTGATGTTGGAGGCAGTTTCTGAGCTATGTTAAGATGTTTCCTGGCTAATGCCAGCCCAGAGTGGCTACAGCTAATGTGAAATGTTTATGTTGCTCTACAGAAGGGCTTCCCAAGTCCCTAAGTAACAGGAACAAAGGAGAATCCAGCTGGTTTGGGGTTTATTTTTTCCTTTTTATCAGCCTCAGTTTTTATTTTAACCCAGCTTAGTGGGAATTGGATTCATTTGGCAAAGGTGCTGCTGTTGGTTAAAGTGTCCAGAGCAGCAAGTTCCCTGTGCTGATGCTGGTGGCTGCAGCATCCCAAGGTCTTGGTGAGCCACAGACACAGTGCTGCTCCTGGGTTTTTAACAGGTTGTCTGAAAGCCTGGGGAAGCCACAAGCAGAGATGAGATCTAGAGAAAATACACACTGAGGGTGAGAGACCTGCTTAGCGAGGCAGAGAGAAGTGAGAAGCGATTTGACTTCTGTACCTGAGTATTTCACAGAGAGAAAACACCAGATACAGAAAGGGCTCCTTAATCTCAGGAGCTAAATCAAGGTGAGCATCCCTGGCTGATAAAAAGAAGCAAAGAAAGTTCAGCAGGGCTTGTCTTTTTGGTAGTGGGGACAGTGAGCTCTGGGGACACATCATCCAGAGCAGAGGCTCTAATAATTTGTCCCAAATGCTCTAATAGTCCCTCTTTTGAGATAGGCTGTAATCAACACAAGTCATTAATCTTAATGCTGGGGTAATTAAGCTTAATACAGGGTAACTGAGTGAAAATGAATGGGCTGGGATGTATGGGAAGTCAGATGGGATAATTCTTTGTGGCCTTCCAGTATACAAACAAGCTTTATAGTCCTAATGTGAGCCCCGGAGGCTGGCTGTGTTTTACTGTGAAAAGATGTGGGTTTATTAACACCAGATACCCTTCCAGGCTGCTTTCACAGAAGCTGGAGGATGTTGCTGTTGTAGAAATGGCTCTGGAGTTCTTTAGAATGTTGGCAGATCTGCTCCCCCTTTCCTTTCTGCACCCAGAATTCTGCAGGATGTGAAGAGATCGGGTCCAAAGCTGCAGCAAAGGGCTGCCCCTCCCTAAAAGCGTCCGTGTGCTGCACAGCTCGGGGAGTGGTTTCGGAGGGGGCCGTGTGGGGCGGGATGGGCAGTGCCACACGTGTGCTCAGCAGTCGCTGCGCTGTGAAAGGTCAGCCAGAGCGCTGCCATTTCCAGCGGGAGCCAACTGGAAAGATGTCCATGGCAGAGGTGTCCCCTGAGCAGGGAGGGAGGCAGCGCTGGGGGCAGGGGACGGGAGGGGCCATCTCCACAGTGTAAATGTCACTGCCCATCACCACTCTCCTCTGCATGCCCAGCCCTCCACGGCCCTGTGACAAGAACCTCTTGGCATTATTGAGAGAAATGCTTTTCTTTCTGTCTGCTTTCTCTTTTGCAACTGTGTTGTTCCTGATTTTATAGCCACGTACGTACTTTATTAAATTTTTTTTTGCATCCCCATTAGTTTCAGCCACACTAAGTTGGGCAACAGAAGGGAGGAAATGTGAATATACTGTTCTCCCCAAATCTAGAGCACATATAGCCGGCTGGCAGTGCAGGCTTGGCTTCTCATCTGGAAGCTGGAGCTGTGTTTCTAACAATACAGCACCCACCCAGCATGAAATTGTAATGGATCACGCTTTGCCCTAGGTCCTTGGCTTATCCTTGGTTGACACTGAATTAAAGGACATGATGTGTGGGACTCAGTAAATCCCTAACCTGCTGTCCCAGAGACAAGTATTACCAACCGCACCACACTGACACACGAGATTAGTGGGAGAGGTGCCCTCAATGCCACAGGCAGAAATGGGTCAGCTCCGATTTGGAAAGCTCTCTACTTGAAGTGAGTAGCGATGCAGCTGCAGAAATAAAAGGCCAAAAATCCTGTGTTTTCTGCCTCGGAGCCCTGCTGAGATCCACAGGCAGTGAGTCCTAAGCGGCTGAACGGGACCATTTGTGTGGTGGGTATTAGCTTTGTGAATGGCGTTTTATTAGAAATTAGGTAAAAAAATTAGGAAACAGTCCAGCTTAGGAGCTGCACTAAGCAAGTATGATACTCCCTGCTACCACCAAAGTCCCTGAATTTATGTATCAACCAAGAATTTGATTATTAATTTTTGATTATTTGATCACATTGTGCCCTTTTCAAATGCAATACCAGTGTCCCCACTACTTCTAATAACTGAGTGCAGCAACAACACAAATCTCATACCTATTCCCCTTTCCCTCTTCCCTTTGCCCTAATCAAATCCTTTATTCATGCTTTTTCTGACATACCAGGTTTTCTGGCTTGGTTCAGCAGTGACTAAGTAGCTGTACAGTAACAAAACAGTGCTGTCTTTGTTCTGGAAAAGTGGAGAAATGAGCTGTATAATCCCGAACTAAGGAAGCTTGCAAGTGAGAAGGAAGCCAGGCACCCGCACTGTTGTATTCCAGCACGAGCTGGGTTGAATTTACCGGTGCTGCCTAGAAAGAGAGCAGAGAAAGAAAGCAAACTCATTTGTTGTTTTGTTTTGCCACCTCTTAAATGACCCGAAGCCCATCAGAGCTGACGGTGTTTTGGTGGTTAAACGGATGATACTCATCTGCCTCTCATACATTGCTTTGTTTTCTCCATTTCACTCTCCCACTGTCTGTTCGCTCTCCCACGCTGCACATGCTCATCCTGCCAGTCGGGATCACGAGGAGCCCTGATCATGTTCTTTCTCCTGCGTAGCATCATGTCTTCAACTGGTATTTTGGACAGCAAATCATCCTCAAAGCTGCACTTCACTTAGGACAGCCTACTGTGCTTCTTCCATCATGTGGGCCCTTCCAAAGACAGCCCTTGTTGAGCAATACATGCTTGCTGTAAGGACACCTTAACTGTGTGCAGTTTGGTCTTTTTCAGTAAATCCTATTCATTCACCATGCTTACAGAAGGCAAAACTGAAATTTGAAGTGTTATCCCTCCTGCATGGATCCTCAGGGAAAGATGGTATAGCCTGTGTTTCTTCCATGGGGTTTTGAATGCCCCCAGTCTGCCTGCACTTCTGGGCTGGCTACAATACCTCTGGGGGCACCTGAAAAGGGAGAAAAGGGAGAGGTCATCTGCCACAAAGGTCTTCCTGTGGCAAGGTGCGGGTGGGACAGAGTAGGCAAATAGATTTGAGCTGAGGACAAACCTCAGCTCCTCCTTGGAGCTGGTGGAGCCAAGTGCTGAGCCGGGGAGCAAAGTTCTGTTTTACTTGCTGGTAACCTTGCAAAATCTACACAGACATTCAAGGCATGCAGCAGGCAGGAAAGGGGAATGCAGAACAGGTGGAAGCCAGATGTGAGCTGGTTCATTTGAAGGTTTTGTGCACAGACCTGTGCAGTATTGCTTTCTCTGGTCTCTTGAGTCTGCCCCACAAACTACTCCACAGCATGTGCACCAGTGCTACAATTAATACCCCTGGGAAATTTGGCTTCTCCAGCTATCTGATGGTATGTATAGGGTGCTTTGTGTCCAATTATGATTCTGCCAGGACAGACCCGTGCTCTAGGTCTGGCTCTGAAAGGGAGAAAGGACTTCCCTCCCAGAGAGCCCTGGAGCCTGGTCTCTGAGAGAAACATTGGAGTTGGCTATGGAGCAGTGAGCTTAATGGGGAAGGGAGGCAGGGTCAGCCTGAAGAGGGGCCTGACTGCCTGAGAAACCAGCTGGAGGCTCCTCAGAGGAGCAGAACATGGGTGCAGACCCAGGTCACTGCACTGATGGAAAGAAAGAGGCATCTGGAGAAGACAGTATTGAGTTTGCAGCAGTGTAGAAGGCTCAGTGAAACCAAGCCTAAAAGGAAGGACTTGTCTTCCAGGCAAGAGTGGGAGGAGAATTTGTTTTAATCTTTTTTTTTTTTTTTTGAAGTAGTTTTAACCTTTTTACTGTAGTTCTTTATTCCAGGAGTTCATTGCTAAGGAGAAGGAGGTAGTCACTGGGGTTCTGGTGCTGCACTTGCACCAAGGGAGGGCTTGGCTAGTAAACAAATTTCTCATCAGATTTACTGCTACAAGATCCACCTCAAAGCTCTTGAGCTTTTGAAAGCCCATTGCCAGATTTACCCCTTCAGCCAGTTTCTGTGGCCTTCTCAGGCCAGCCAGGACTGGTTAGGTCAGCACCAAGCCAGCACAATTTCTTGGTCTAACCAGTGACCCCAGGGGAAGCTGGCTCCAGTGGACTGGAAGTGTGTACTGTCCAGCAGTGCTCTGCAGAGTGGATCCCCAGATTTTCAGCCTGTTGGGATGTGTTGCTGTAGCAAATCACGTTTCCCAGATTTTCCTTCGTTGGTGGGAGCCTCATGAAGCATGGGGCCAACTTCTGCTCTTTCTCATGTCTTCGAGGTCCTTTGGGTACTGCAGGCCTGCTTTCTCAACCAGGGTGGCTTCCCTGTGTTGTTCCCCATGGGAAGAGCCATCAGTGCGGTCGTGACGCTGGAATTCATTACAACATGACTGTGACAACTGCAGGAAATAAACAGTGGCAGCAGATGGGCTTCAAGAGACCAGAAATCCCACTTCTCTATGAACGTCCTCAGTAATTAGATGCGCGCAAAAGTAAAGGAAGGAAGGAAAAAATGCCGAAGGCTTGGGACAGCCTGTGGGCAGAATTGCCTTAACACATGAGTGAGCCTTTTCTGGTGGCTGCAGCGTGGTGGGGACCTGCAGAGCTGTACATGAATCACCTGATATGCTCTTTGTTTCATTGTGATGTTACTCATTGAGCTGTTGCATGAAGGTTTCCACCCCGCCACCCCAAAGCACGGTTATCTCTCAGGACCTTGCATTTCACCAGCTCGGTGGTGTGACTCAGTTACCTGATTTAACAGGGAAATGTTTTTTACTCTTTCAAGGGCACAGTTGTGAAAATATTCTCTTTGCTTCTTTGATGTTAAAGCAGTGACTGAACCACATTCTCCTTCCCCTTGTCCCATCCCACCCTGCCTGTTTTTCTGTGCTGAAGTGCCTTGTCTGCAACAAAAATTATATCCTTAAGGGTGGTACTTGACAATTTGTAGAAGACAGGGGAACTGGAGAAGGCTGTGGAAGCAATGGCCATCTAAGGCTTTAGGTACTGCTCACAGCAAACCCTCTTGACTCCAGATCTTGTACAAACTGGCTGTCAGATGCCAAAGGGGCTGTGGATTTTTTCCCTGTCCTCCAACTAAGATCCTTACTCAGCCCAGAGTAGCTGCTGCTCTTCCCCAGGGTTATGGATTGTGGTTATGTTGATGGAGAAGCACAGCATGGGCTGCTTTTGAAGAACAGCAGCTTTGGATCAGCATCAGCACAATCAGGGCCATGGCCAGCAGGAGAGTAGCAAACCTTGGTGCAGTTTGTGCTTCACCAGACTGAGCTGGTGTTTAGGAAAACAGAGATCTCAGGTAGTCCTGAGAGCTGTCAAATGAAATGTGAGGGCTCATAGGGGTAGAAGAAGATGTTAGATCTTAGGGGTGGGGTAGAGGTTGGACAAGTGCCTGTAAATAGTGAGATCCAGCTGGTCAGAGTAAATGCTTTAAGAGGCAGGTAGTTACAGCTGGTCAGGAAGTTTTTCCAGACAGTTTTGGGTTTTTTTCTTAACAGGAATACTAGAATTTGATGCATAAACAATTGTCATGGGAAGTTTTGTATTTTCCACAAACCTCTTGAGTTGTGCTGTAAAATGAAAAATTAAAACCTAAAACCTATTTTATTATTTCTTATGAAAGGCCTGACCATTCTCAGGATAGGAAGTCAGTCTTCCAACTGCTTCTTCTGAAACTGGTGGTAATTTGCTGATTTCCTGGAGGTGACATTTAGGTGTCTCCCAGAGGGCTAAGACGTACAGAGACACCCTCCCTTGAGCACAGTGTGCTGCCCTGGGCTTGCTCCCCGAGAAATGGCAGATTGCCCTGAAAGCCCCTTGAATTTTCTCCAGCTACCACTTGGCCATAAACTCAGACACAGTGCTTTAAATTGCCAGTGCAAATGAGAGTTGGTTTAAACAGTTCCTTGTCTGTAGCAATAAATGAAAAGTAAGAGCTCCAAAATATGCAAAGATGCAAAATAATCCTGGCAGGGGGTAGTTAATCAGGCATTAAAACCCAGGACAGAGTCCAGGCAGAGATTAGAAAGTTGTTCTTTAATCAAAGCAGCTGAGCTTATGTGTTCCTGCTAGTAACACTGCTTTTCAGCCTGGAATTGGAGTTAGAAAAGCAAGGATTTCCTGTAATTCCATTAATACCATTATTATTTGTGCAGTGATCTGGAAGTATCCTCTTCAACTGTGGTCTAGGATCAGGTGCTGTCAACCCAACTGCCTGTTCCAGCTAGAGCAGCAGTAGAATGGAAAGATCCTGCCTGGCTTGGTCTGTCGTGTTGCAGGAACTGTGGTGAACCATTACTTGTGAAGGGTAACAGCTCTGCCAGGGCTTGCTGCTGAAACCTGACTGTCTTGGTGACTGAGAGGATGATGCTCCTTCTTACCTGCCCAGCTCTGGCAGCAGCCAGGGCTGAGCCTGGAAACCACAGTTTGCAAGAGATCTGTTTGTGTGCAATGCCCAGGTTGTGTGCAATGCCCAAACTCTGCCGTGCTCACAGCCAGTCAGTGATTTGGTGGTTTGGTGTGCAGGCTGGGAGCTCAGTCCCAGAAAGCTCATCCCTCATCACCTGGGCTGGGGATGATGCTTTACGTAGCGTCTGAGGCTCTGTCTCACAAGAAGTGTTGCTGCTGCGTGGCTTTAGCCCTCGGGCACAGCAAGGACCAAACCCCCACGGGAAGGTGTCAGTCCTGAAGGCACAGCAGTCCCAGCAGCTGCCTCCTGCTGCGTAATGGAGCTGTGCAGATGTGAGAGTGCAGGATTAGTGGGGCCCTGAGCTCCTCTCTGTCAGGATTTAAGGATGGATTTGAGCTGTGCAGCTCAAGCACAGGGCAGCTGCCATGTGGCTGGTGCTTGGTTTCTCTTTGCCCTCCTGCACCGAATGCCAACGAGCTTCCCTTCTCATCGGGCTGCCCCTCTGCACGAGTGCCTCTCTTCCCAGCTCTGGCAAGGGCTCCACTCACCAAGCAGAGCTGGTGCTTACTGGAGCCTTGCTGGACCCTCAGGGGTGCTTAGTCGAGCAAAACTGCTTATGGCACTGGGAAGGTTGCCAGGTCTGCAAGAAACAGCCCCAGGTTTGCACCTCCACATCCACATGGTCACTGAGAGAAATTGCAGCCCAGACTATTTGGTCTTTCCTAGTGTCTGGACAGGGTGGATTTTTACCAACCAAGCAGAAGGGGTGGTAAATATGGATCTCATTTTTGGCAGTTTTCAAAGTTTTTGTGACTCGGGTTTTGTTCTGTGTGTGAGAGCAGGTCAGGCTGTCACAGGTTGGCTTTGTTTATCTCTGTTTGTGGAAACCTGTTCTTGTCAAAACCTGGCTGCAGTCTGTGCTTTTTCACTTCAAGCCTCGATATTTCCATGATGATCCATTTGAGCAATGGTGTTTGAATGAGCTTTGCCCATGATACTTCAAGGAGCAGAAAAATGAAAACAATTCCTTTTGTTTTCTCCAAGGGTTTTCGTGTGGCAGTGACAGCTGGCTTGAGAGACCAGATACAAGTCCACCCACTTCCCAGTTTTTTAACTAAACTCCAAATATTTCACTGCTTATTGATCATGACCTGTCTTCTCCCTAGCAGAAGGATGTGTATTGGGGACATTTCTCATTTTTCAGGATGAGAGAGGCTTTTCTCCATCCTTGCATTATGCAGTCATAAGAATTGCTTGTCAGAGGCACTGTCTGCAGATGGGTACTGAGTGACTCGTTGGCTGTCCTGGCATTCTGCTTTTAAGTTTGGCTTTCCTTGATGTTAGTGATCCTCATCACTTTCCAGCTAGAATATTGCTGTATATTGTGGGCCAGTGCTAAAAGGAAATAAAGCCTTTGGGAATTGGCCCATACACATGAAACTCAATTGATCTTCATCTTAAAATTCAGCAATAAATAAAAGGAGGCAAATACATTTGCAGGGAGACCACCTTGCTGATTTTTCATGCTAAAAGGCTGTGAAGTAAGGAGTGGAGATCTGTGTGCAGACAGATGAGGATGCTGCTGGGCAAAACTAGGGAGATAGAGAGATCTTCAGGTCGTGTGCTGACACCCTGCCCCTCTCTGTGGTGATGGGCTGCAGTACCAGCTCCTTGTTAATTGGTGCTTATTGCCATCAGGACTGCAGGCCAGCCAGAAAGGGTGCTGAAAACAGGCCAGCCACTGAAATGGCTCTTCTGGGTTGATTTCTGCTGTGTTAGGAGGAAAACAGGCTATAAAGGAGAATACGAGAGAAGCTGGGACATTTAAAGGCAGCAGAGGGGAGAGACTGCTAAATAAAAGCAGTGGTGGTGTTATCCACCCAGCGAGGAATTGCTGTTAAGAGTTAACACTAGATCAGCACAATCCCTATTTTTAACTGTCTCTGACAGTTTCCTAGCAGCCTGCTTTGACTGGGTTATGCTGAAGGCCTGCTGTAATTTTTCTGCCATTGGGGAAAAGAGGAATTCCTGTGCTGGCCCAGGAGCTGCAGGGCATTCCCAGAGCATCCTGCTTCGCTCACTGCCTTTTCCAATGCTTCTGTCTGTTTGAAAAAAAGAGCCCTTCCAAAATTTCCAAACAATTAAAACTCCTTGGAAGGCAGGCCTGGATTGTCTTTCAAGAAAGGAGGCTGACTGCAGGCAAAGTTAGCAGTGCTGCTGTTGAACTGTGCAGCAATGCTTGGAGCAGTTTGCCCTCCCATGGCCAGTTGGAGCTTGCAGCTCCTGCCTTCCAACACTGCCACAGAGGTTTCCCTTTGGCTCAGATGGATTCAGACTCAGGATTAGCATTGTGCTCCTTGCCTGCGTCCTTACTCCATCCCCAGGATAATCTGTCCAAAAGGGAGAGCAGGGGATTTGCTGGGGCAAAGCACTCTCAGGGAATGTGCCCAGCACTGCCTTCTCCAGCAGCACCTGCTTCCCTGCAGGCAGTTTTGGCTTCTTGGGGATCCTGTGGGCCTGTTCTTCATTTCATGGTTTGGTCACTTGTGGTTTTTTGAGACTCTTGTGTAAGCTACAAAACACCCAGAGCTGCTATGCTTCGGTGGGAGCATCTGACGAGTCTCTGCAGGCTGGAGCATCTCTGGGCATATCTTCTGCATTCATAAGAAAAGGGGAAATGCCTCAAGTTGTGCTAGGGGAGGTTCAGGTTGAACATCAGGAAGGCTTTTTTCACTGAAAGGGTGGTGAAGCATTGGAACAGGCTGCCCAGGGAGGTGGTGGAGTCACCATCCCTGGAGGTGTTCAAAAGCAGAGTACACGTGGCACTTCACACCGTTGTTTAGTGGGTGTGATGATGTTTGGTCAAAGGTAGGACTTGAAGATCTTGGAGGTCTTTTCCAACTTGTATGATTCTATGGTTCATGGCTCCTGTTGGGAGATCTCTCCTCTGCTCTGCATCTCTAATGTTTGAGCAATCCCATGCTGGGGTGTGCCTGTAACTGGAGTGTAGAGAGCAGGTTGGCCTGGCATGGATGGGATCAACAGAACCACGGAGAAAAATGCGATGAAAATAGAAAACTATTTCACTTTTTGTCAGGGTTTTGCATGGGAAAACAAGAGAGCAAATGCAAACTCCCAATTTCTGCCCTTTTTTTTTTTAAGGACATTGAACATTTATATCCTGAAACTCAGAGTTTCAGGCATTTAGGTAGAAGGCAGACAGTGGTAGATAGGTTGATTTCTGCCTCCTGCCCCCCATCTTCAGTGACATCCTAGTAACAACCAGGTACTGACCCTCCTTTCCTTAATTCACCTGTCAAAAAATTGTTGTTCTAATTTGCCCTTTGAATTTACTGGGTTTTTTTTTTCCCCAGTGTCTTCAGTAGATTCCAAATCCCCAGCTATCCCTGCAGTCCCTGGCTATCTGCAGTGGACTGCTGGGCAACATGTGCATGGCAGTGATTCCCACCCTGGTGACACGTGGTGTCCCCCAGCCCCACTCTCCAGAGGACAAACCTCAAAAGTCTGGTCCCTGTTAACTGGCCATTAGCACCAGCAACATCCAGAGCTGAATGTCTCAGGCTTAGAAGAGCCAACAGGTGCTGTGCTGTGTCCATTGCAGCAAGGGTGGAAAAGCCAGATGATTTTAGTGACAGTGTGTCCATTGGAGTCTCTGGTTTGCGGGAGGTTGTGATCATTTCCTCTTTCTCCCAGATAAAAGAAATGCAGAGTAAGAGAAGTTCCTTGGCCACTGCTGGGTGGACACTTTGAATATCTCATTTAATTTACTAGATAATGATCACACTTATGGAGCAGCTTGTTTCAATTTTCTCATTATCACTAACCGAGATGATAGCTTATTTAATCCACTTCTGCACCACTTCACAGACAATGAGAAATGTGGGAAGGAAAGTCATTCAGGGGAACACATGGAACCCTCATGTAAGCAGGCTGAGGAAGCCTCAGGTTTCTGATGAAGGTTCCTAATAGGCAGCCATATGAAAATGAGTGATTTTGCAGGACCTGTGCTGTCGTCCATTCAGGACACAGGTCATGCTGGAGTTCAGTGGCTGAACCAAATGCCAAAGCTTTTTCTCTGAGACAGTAAGAAGTCTGTGCTGACTGTTAAAAGACTGATATATTGTCTGCTGAGA
Organism: Pseudopipra pipra; assembly: GCF_036250125.1. NCBI lineage: Eukaryota > Metazoa > Chordata > Aves > Passeriformes > Pipridae > Pseudopipra > Pseudopipra pipra. The sequence continues at coordinate 15,589,677 of NC_087559.1, forward strand.
GGACTGAAGCAAATGATGAATGAGATCAGAGATGAATTTGCTCTAATACTAATACTCTATATGTAAGAGCACAGGCTGTTTCCGCTGATTCTGAAAGAAATTTAATCCTCTGCCACTGAGAAGGAAATGGCTTTGTAAGTCTAAGGAAGGAATGCATCATAATCCCAGAAGAAGTAGGCAGCAATTTCTGGCACCAGAGCTTTGGCAGAATTTTGAGGTTGAAGTGGAACAGGAGCAACATTAGCCAGTAGATTTCAGCACTGGCACATGGGGTGAAGGACACCTGTGGTCTCTTGGCTGTCTCTGGGTTATTGTGTCTGTTTTCCTATCCTTACCCGTATAATGGTAGCAAGATTAATTATCTAATGTTTTCACATGGAAGAGAGCAAGCTCTCATGCTGCTGAGCCGCTTCCTTCCCTGCCTCAAAGTGCCTGTAAAGCCCTACTGTGGCAGAGGATGGGTTCCCAGCTTCACTGTCAGCTGTGGAGGAGAATCCCCTGATGGCCCAAAGGGGGACTCCCAGGGTGCTCTGACATCTTCCCTTTATTTGTCCAATGTGACAGACAACAAACAAACCCACCAGCTGAATCAGAACAGGAAGAATGTGACTGTAGGACTACATCCACGTGCACACCTTCAAGAAATACCACCTTTTCTGAACGCTTATGCAGACCCCTTAGTGTAAAGTAAAATTATTCCTCTTATTTCAGTTGGCTTCTAAAGGAGGTACACAGGAAGAGCCTGGAGTATTTAGACACACAGCTGTCTTTGATGGTCTCTCCCTAGGACCTTCTGGAGAACCCAAATGAAAAGCCAGGTGTGCATTGCAGAGGGATTTGTTTTTCCAAATAGAAATTATAAGACAAGGAGAAAGGCTGTCTTTTCAAAAGCAAGGAACTCTTTGGACTCAAGTTATGAATCAGACTGTCAGTCCCTGAATCCATTATATAAAATATGTGCTTGACCTGTAGCTGTTTAGGAATCATTCTTAAAATACGCTTTCAAGTACCAGCGTCAGAGCTCTGTCTAAAAAGTCCTTTATGATGGGCTGTTCTGCCTTCAGCTCCTACTCATTTTATGCTAATTGCTGTCAAGTCGTAATTTTCCAGTAAACCACTCAGAATAAGCTTCGTGCAGATATTAGTGATACAATAACTCTTTGAGGAGTCACCAAGACTGACACACGAAAAGCAAAGGCATTTGCTTTTGGGATCTGACCCCTTGATGTACTGCTTGTCTTCTAGACAACAGACACAAATTCTGTATGCAGATGGTTGATTTCTAACCCCCAGATCGCTGTGATGAGTTGAACAGTTACCTATGGAATTGGCTGGGTTAGGATGGGAGTGCCTGGGTTGCAATTTCTGCCCAGACTTAGAGGAACGAGGTGCCCAGTTCCCACTGACTTTGGTAGCAATCAGGTGCCACGTTCACTGAGGCTCCTTTAATGAATCCAAGCTGTTACCTCTCATACTGCTCATTGCACTTCTCCAGCCTTACAGGGACTGTGAGCTGTGGGACGTGGAGGGGTGGCTGAGATGCACTGATGATAAATGGTATGGTCAGACATGCTTGGGGGCACCACTGCTGCCTTAGGAAATTGCACACAGGCCCAGGAAGGGAAGCCCCAGGAGGAGCTGCTGGCCAGACCACCTAAGCTAAGGAATAAATCCTCCAGTGCATTTAGCCCTGCAGACACACATCTGCTGGCCAGTGGTGAGGGGGGGAAATTCTACAGAGTGAGCTTGTTCCAGGAAGCTTTACTCTTGTTAGTATTTTGGAGGAAACCCAGGAAAAATTCCACTGGAAAGCTGAAAGCTATTATGGCAGGATAGCTGCTAAGTGACTTGGTATGTGTCCTTGGAGACCAGCTCTCCCAACTTTATGAAAAATTCTATAATCTGATTCTTTGGGTTTGTGTCACTGCAGGCCCAGTGCAGTGTTTTCTACAAAAGGATCGTGATGTTCAACAGTTGCCATCGTATTTCCATTCTTTTTTTATGGGTAGGACAAAAATGGAAATTATAAAGAAAACGGTGAAAATGTAAAGTCTCTTGCTGAGTTGCCTCTCCTTGGAGTCCAGTAAGTTGCAGACCCAGGACTTCTCATCCCTTTCAGTTGCTTTATTAGGTGACTCCTAGTCACCTAATGGATGGTTAAAGAGAGGAAAATGGGACTTCTCCTGTCTGCCAATTAATTAATTCTGATTAGCACACAATCTTCAGGGCATCACCACCACCTGTGGGCCTCTGCTTCTTCCTCTGATTACTGCCACGACTGCCTGGTGTACCTGTTGAGCTGTGAACTCAGGGTATGCACTCCAGCTGGAGAGGACATTTGGTGACATCTTGTCCAGAACAAGCTGAGGATACACTTGGGAGGAGATGTTCCATGAGGGAGCAGCCAAGCTGGGACTTGAGCTGTGCTTCAAAGGAAAGAGGCAGGTAATCAATTCATCCAAATAGCTCAACCCATAGAGGGGTTGAACTGTTAGGAGCTGATGAATATCTTTCTCTTCCTTCCTTTTGTTTTGAAGGGGCAGGATGTGCTGCTTTTGACAAGCTACAAGCATCTCTGCCCTGCAGGGAAGGCTTGGTTGTCTATTTGGGCCCAGGGCTGGCACTGGTTGTAGCTGGAAGAGTATGAGAGCATCCAAAAAACTGGCTCCTGTTACTTACAGTGCCTGTGCAATATTCCCCCTTCACTCACCTGCAGTGCAAGTGCTCCACATCCTGCCTAGTGAAGTTGTTAGGAGGGACCTGCCAAAGCCTCCACACAGCTCTTCATCTGCTCCGTAGCCTTGGGCTTGGACTGAGTCATCCCCAATACAGGTCCTGACAGAAAGTCCCTGTGACTCAGGAGCTCCCAGGAACAAGGCAGCTGGGATTGCTGGCTGGGAAGAGCCACCAAACAAGGAAGGCTTTCTTCTTGCCACCACACTGCTGATCCTGGTCTGCCTACGAGCAGGTGGGGCTGAGGGAAAACAGGACATCTCAGATGTGCTCTCAGGCTTAGGAGGGGAAAAGAATGAATAGAAGCAGGAGAAAAGGATGAGAATAGGGATGGAAGGAGGAAAACCATTTTGGCCAGACAGGCTATACAACTGCCTATACAAAAGCCTCTTCCCATCATCCCTGTCACACGAAAGAGACTTCAGTGCTCACCACAAAACTGATGAAAGGTGCACAGTGCAGCAAAGAGAGGTTGGAAAGCTTTGTTAAACACACTGATGAGCAGTGCCTGACACAAATAGGAGTGTTAGGAGAGCAGTGCTGAGCCACCTGTGCTGTGGTGGGGAATCCTGGACAGGAGAGTGGCTGGGTTTGTGGCATTAAGCAAGTATGTGAGCGTGGTAGATACTGTGGGCATTGTAGAGGGCCATGGTCACCCCCAGGAGGAATCTACTGTTACATCTCATCAAAGGCTGAGCCAAGACGAAACTGTGGTGGCCTGAAGTGGCCATCTCCCCTATGATGTGAGTGGGTGAAGGGGAGGCCAGCCTGCACTTCCCAAATGTGATTATATTGTGGTATTCTTAGCAGAGCAGACAGCAAGGCCAATGATTAGTCCTTTGAAGTTCCTAACCCTCTCCCCTCTCTGCTGTCTTGTGCTTGTGGCTGTTTGAGGCCAAACAGTGTCTCTGTGCATACAAGGAGCTGTCATGCCGTCATGAGCTAGTTAGAACTGACAGATAATGCTTGATTTTACATTATAACCCATTTCTTCCCCCCCATGCCGACTGTACATGTCTCTTCATGCCCAGGCTCTGTCATTTCCGTTTGTTTCCACTTATTACATCTCTCTTTGGCTGGGTTCTCTTCCTCACCGCCTGCTGAGCACACATGAAATTTCGGCTGTGCCCAGAGCTGTACAGACTTGCAGTGCTGTGCTCCTGAGCTCCCTCTTCTCTCCGTGCCAGCAGGGCTGGTCACAGATGAAGGGGTGGCACGGGCTGGGCGAGCGTTGGGTGGCACTGAGCCAACCAGGAGGCGAAGCTGACAGCTTGTCACTGCTCCCGTAGTAGGTGTGGTATGATTAACAACAAAGGTCTAAGAACAGATGAGCAGTCTCCCTTTCAGTCCCAGCTCTTTCATCTTTCGTTATTAAAAAAAAAAAAAAAAAAAAATCCATTTGTGCTCCATTGCTGAGCTCCTGAAGGTCACTAAATCCTCCTTTGCTCTTGTTGGAACTAGATAATCTTTAAGGTCCCTTCCAACACAAATCATTCCATGATTTATACAGCCCTATCATCAGTGTGGCTCCAACTGAACCTAGAGCCCCCCTGTGCTCACAAGCATTGTGCATATGACAGCAGGGATGTCCTGAGGTGTCACCAGAAACAGGAAGCCCAAGCTGGAGATTGATGCACAGTTCAAACCCCCTGAGCCCAAGTAGAGAGTTTTTAAATGTCTGACCACTCTTTCTCATCTGATCTGGAAAAGCAACAAAGCCCATGCCCAGTGTTGATCATGCAGGTAGTTTTGCTGTTGATTTGCAAAGCCTGCTGACCACCTGATGCCCAAAACTCATTCCTTTTAAGGTGTCCCAATTTTAAGAACACAAAAATAAAATAACTTAGTCCATTTAAACAATTTGGCAAGTCATTAAATCTTCCAGGAGTAAAGGCCAAGCTATACAGCTCAAGTTAAAAGAAAGAGCTGTACAAGTGCAAGGATATACATCCTTCACAGAAAAAAAACACACCATTTTCAGACTGCCATGTCTGACAAGTTTTTTATGTATTTATCTTTTCCTTCCCCATTGATGTGTTGGAGATAAATAATAAGCTGGCAAGGCTGATTATAATGGATCCAAAAATAAGACTCAGAGAGATTCCCCGCAGCCCGTATCCGACAGGTCTTGTCACTTGGATGCATTTGTAAAAAGCTGGTTTGTCTCTCAGATGACAGATGCTTTGATGAGCTAATCATCTCATTTCCGTGAACTGCACATCTGTAAAAACAAAAGGGGATGAGACTCGAACAAGTGACTAAGCCCTGCTCTTGTTTGCATTGTTTCATCACTATTATTTGAGTGGGGCTGGTGCTGCTCCCGTGGAGGTTCCTGCCGTGCCCCGTGCCAGCTGACAGGTGACATGCACACGTGCTATTTTGAGCAGATGACTCCTCTCTGGGGTTCTGCTCGCCACAAAGACCACGAGAGGCTTTTCCCCTGCACCACTGGTGGTCTCTGACACCCCAGGGACAACTAGGCTTGGCTCAGCCAGCCACTCCTCTCATCAGTATGTGGTCTGACTTAGGGGGCAGATGGGAAGGGCAAAGCTGTGGAGGTGACAGCAGTGCAGAGTTTCCTGGGAGGGACAGATGCTCTTCTCCATTTTCTGCACCAGTGGTCATCCCCACTGTTGGATCTCCACACAGGCCACAAGCAGCAAGAGGGTCCTCCTTGTGCTTGGCACGTGTGGAACAATTGTCAGCCAGGGGATAGGGATCAAGACCCTGCCAAAACTTTCCTGCCAGGACCATCAGTGCTGTGGGGGCACCTGCTCCGGGGGGCTGTAGCTCTCTCATGGCTGGGCAGTAGCTGGATGCTAAATAGGTGGTTTCCTGCCTTTGTCATTGCCAAGGCGTATTTTTTCATATTTTTTTAGTTTTTGTACTCAGCAGCCAGTGAGGTGCAAAGATGAACAACCTTTTTGCAGTTTTCTATACACTTTCTATACTTTTTCTTTACATTGTAGAAGCCAAAGTGTTTCAGATTCCCAGTTCCCACAGATTGCAAAGGGCAGTTCAGTGGCTCAGTCCTGATGCTGAAAGTCCTGACATCCACTCTCTGCACCAAAACCTCCAGCCCATGTATTCATTCTGGAGAAGGGTCCAACAAAGAAATACAGTGTGAGGTAACTAATCTGCCTTTGCTCTCACTTCTAGTTAATTTAGATGGAATTTGCTGTATGTGCCTTACCAGTTAAGTTTTCTTGGTTTTCATCTTTAACTTTGTGGTGCTGGGTTTCCTTCTCTCTTTCGGTGTTTTCTGGATTAATTTTAAAGCAAAATAAATTGTAGTGGTATCAATCCACCCATATGATTATCTGAATCAGGAAATTGTTTTTTTCTTAAGTTTTTTGTGGAATAGAACTGTGGTGGAGGAGGAGCAGACAAAGATCCTTGAGTTCAGAGAGGAATATGCCCAGCTACTGAGATGGGTAGGAGTATTAAACACTGGTTGGGCTGTAAATCCTCAGAAGTTTGTTTCCTTTTTTCAGTTCAAACATGAATTTAGGAGAAGAACACATTGTATGTCCCCCACCTCCGCCCGTCCAGAGCCATTTATTTCAAAGCAAGAACGTTTTTGCTCTGTAGTGGAAGTTTAAAAGGAAACTATCAAGTACTTTCTAAACCAGTTTTGCATCTTTGTTACTGCTTTATCTTTAGTAATTTGAAATGCTGGGGGTGGAATGTTTTTTGATGCAATGCCAGCAGAAAAGTTAAGCCCAGCTTTAACCCTTGGGTTCCTCTTGTCATGGCTTTGTACCTCAGGATCAGGTTCTGTGGACTGTAAAATTTCTTTGCATTTCTATAAATGTGAGGTGAATTCAGGAGCATGTGTGTCCTTGCCTGATGGTGGACACAGAGCTCTGAGGGCATTTGTTTTTGCAGGGCAGGGGTGGTGTGAAGGGGGAGCACTGGCAGAAATCGATGGAGTGCAGCGTGTGGGGCTGTGGCCGTTCTCTCCCTGCTGGGTCTCTGCTGGTGCTTTGAGCTGTGTTTTCCTTTGGTAAAAGTTGCAGCAAGCAGAGGAGCTCATGCTGCCCTTACTGAGGTGTTTCCAGGCTGAAAATTCAGCACTTAGGCTTTAGCCAATGTTCCTGGAGGGGAGTGCTGATAAAGGGCCGTCCCAATCCAGAAATAGGGATGCACAAAAAATGAGTCACACTGTGAGCAACCGGCGTCAGTTAGGCTGCTGCCTCCATGTTCATGGATCAGCACTGGAACATGGCTCAGTGATGACTTTTTCTATGCAAGTAGTTCCTGTTATTTTGTTGTTTTTTTTTTTCTTTTCCTTTTTTCTTCTTTTTTTCTTAGTTAAATGAACCAACATCAGTGCATGGAAACTACACCATGGGCTAATGTTGCTGCCAAGCAAGGGCCAGTGCATGGCCATTCCCCTCTTCCATTTCCTTACTAAAAGTTTCAGACCTCAGCATCTATCAAAATAGATGCTGGAGCCAAAAACTAACAAAGGTGGAAACGATCTTGGCAGTTTCCTGTGATCTGGTCTCAGACCAAGCAGATACAGCTCCAGCTGCAACCTCCGGTTGTGCCAGTGATGTTTGTGAAGAGCTGCCACTGGAGCAGCCCAGGGAATGGTCTGTGCAACAGGAAAACAAAGCAAAACCAGGAAAGAGCAGATGACATACCTCAAAATGTGTGTTTGGACAGAACATGCCTAAAAGGATGTTATGGGTGGGGGCTGTGAAGGTGCCCTGTCTCTTGGGAGACAGCTTTAGCTTAGAGAGGAGTATGGTGAGGAAAAGGCAGGCAGTTTAAGTAAAACATCTTGACCACCCCATGTGGTGGATAATGAAGGAAAAAGCCACTTTGTGTTCCTGGGGCTCCAGTCAAATGCAGCGACCTCCACCCTTTTCTCTGACCCAAATCCCACTGACTGACCCAACAGCCAGTGGTTCAGTAGGGGTTGAACAGGGACCTTGGTTGGGCTGTAGTTCTTCTGTTGATTTTATGGTCATGTGGAAATGCAGTGGCTGTAAATGCCAGGCTGGTGGTGCCCCTTGGTAGAGGTGTGGTGTAGTGGTGGGAGAGGGAGGCAGCAGTAGCAGGACTTTGCTGCTCACAGCAGCTCCAGCATGGCTGAACACTGGCACAGATTGATGGCAGCTCCGTGGTTGGGTGTTGGGGTGGAATCATGGGCACCCCCTGGCTGCTTGTTCTCTACCCTGTGCCCATTTTCTGCCGAGAGACAAAAGTCTGGAGGAGCAAGGGTTTGGTGGAGCTGCATCTGAGCTGCAGGAGTGCAGAGAAAGGCAGTTACTTCTGATCCTTGAGGCATGTGATGAGGGAATGCTGGCCTCTGGAATCCCATTTAAGGACAGTGGAAGCTACACTGAAAGCCCAATGTGTTGGGAAACAGGCCATAAATGGAAAGGGTGTGTGATTTCATCAGGCACTTTGAGGCTTTGTACTTGTGCCTTACCAGCAGCATTGAGGCTTTTAAAGCCAAATCTGATACCATTTTGAGCACTCCTGGAAACAGGAAGGTATGCAGGTCTCCTTTGAAAGTGCTTCATGCTGAAATATTAACTCACTTTTGAAAGGGTTGCCAACACATATAGCTCCACCAGTAGAAATGGGGGTGAGGTTACACCAGTTATATTGGTGAAGAAAGGTGTACAGGCATCCATTAAATTTTAAATCTGGCACTCATTTTGACATGTTTAAAGTTGATTCAGAAAAGGTTGGTGTTGAACCACAGTAAACCGCTGTCAAATAAAGGAAGCAATACAAATTAATCAAGTAGGTAATTAGCTGGATCTCAAACACCAAGGTTGCGTCTCTGCCTATCCAGTTTTCTGTTAGGTTTCCTTTTGCATTTCAGACTTTCCTTCTATTATTTTCTCTGTGCCCGTGAAGTCATTTTAGATTCCTGTTCTTCAGTGGTTTGGGGTTTTTTATTGTAAAAAGCATTCAGCCTCCTACCCTCTAAAGCTTATGCTCAAATCCTTCTCCATGCAGTTTCTTCCTCACTCTTTAAAATTCTGAACCACGGTGCACTCTCTGCTCAAGACTGCTTGGGAAGTACTGGAGGTTAGAAATTCAAGATCTGTGCATCCAGGTTTCTGCATTATGGGAAGAAAAGCAGAGTACTCCAACATTCAGAGCCCCTGAGGGGCAGATATAAGTCGCTGGCATCGTTGCATCTGGAGGGTTTGGTATGTGACATAAGTTTACTTATGCAGTTAAGACCTTGAATTTGAAAACTGCTTTGAGATCTTGAGGTGGTCTGATCTTTCCAGAAAGACAAAACATTGCCATATTCACCTTCTCTTTCAAACCTTTTATTATAACTGCTTTCTGTGAGCACCAGATTTACACAAAAAATGTATAAAGCATTAAAAAGTCATTGCAGTCTGCCTGCTTTCCCCCACGGATTGCTGAAGTTTCTCAATTTTGTACTCAGTTTCCATCACTTGGGAGACACATACATCATGCCAATAGGATCCATAAATATTCTTAATCCCATTTTGCTGGCAATTTTCTCTTGCTTTAATCTAATGCAAATGGGATCCCGATTCATATGAGAAGCCCCTCTTCCACCTGGTTGCATTGCTAATAATGCTCCCCCTCCCTACCCCCGGTTGTATTTTGAACATAAACCCACTTTTATTTCATGTTTTATGTGACCTCTAGACTTTGAAATCCTTCAAGGGCACCCCAAAATACGCCCTCAGTTTCTACCAGTTGCCAGGCACTGGAGGAAATACTGGAGGCTGTTCAGAACAACAGCCACGAGGCAGAGATTTGGGTGTACTGGAGGCTCATCTGGCAGGGCCAAAAAAAGAAAACACTGCCTTTTGGGAGGGTTTCTTGGGCGCTCACCCCACGCCTGGGTGGTGGGCTGTTGTGGCCATGGCAGTTGAAGGGAGTGGGATCAGCCAGCATTAGGCTGCAGCTCCCAGTTTTGAGGAGGGCTGTTGCCTCACCGCGCTCTCCCGAGGTGTGTTCGGTGCGTGGCGGGACATGTCACCCTCATTAAGCCTCCTAACGTCACGCAGATCTGAGCCTGGTGATTTGCTTCTGGGACCACTGCCATGCCTCGGGGTGCCTGACGGGAGGATTATTTTTGTTCTTTGCAGAAGACACTGTTTTCCAAATGGATCATAAAAAGAAAAATGTGCTCGTAGGTGTTGAAAGAGCAAATGCTTTTGCATTTGACTGCACTGTGCTTTTTCTGGTTTCTCTGCTCTTTGGAAGCAAACAGGGACTTTCATCATGATTTTAAATTCTGGGTCGTTGCAGACTGGCTCTGTCCACATAACTGCAGTGAGGACTGTGATTCTGGGGGGAGGGCAACTGAGCAGTGTATGGTGACTCACAAAACAGACCCTCTGAGATCTGCTTTCTTAGCCAAGTTTCGCCCTTTGCATTTTCCTGGGTCTTTTCATTTTTGTTTTTGGTTCAGAAGCATTCACGCTCTCACACATCCCCAGGGTGTTTCTGGAGCTCCATTGGGGTGGCAGCTGTGCCTGGTTTGAAGCTCATTTCATCTGTTCTTGTGGAGATTATGGTAACCCACAATGCAGCTTTCCATGAGGCAGCCTGCCGTGCCATGTCCTGCCCATGATGCTCTAGTTACCTGTTCTTTCTTTATTCCATGTTACCAGAGACCCTCCTGGACCCATCCATGCTTGTCCTGGAGGTTGCTTTAGTTGCATTTTTTTTTCCCATGCCTCTGACTTTTAGCATGGGTTTCTCCAGGTCCTTCCCATGAAGTCCCTGGCACCTGCTCATACACTGATTTTGGAGGATTGTGGCCCTGGTTTTCTGTGCTATAATCTTTCAGTCCATTTGGAGACATTTATTAGCAGCTCCCCAGGCCTCCAGCTGGCCCACTCTCCTACACCAGCACACTTCTCCTTAGCCACCAAATGTGCTGGTCTGTTGTGAAATCCTTCCCCTGACTCATCCTTCTGATCCTTTTAAACTGCCCACTCAAAAAGCACATTGTAGGCTGGGATGAGGAACTCACCCGGGCTTGAGCTGTGCTGGTGCCTCATCAAGCATCTCTGAAGCTTCTGGAAAGGCGACAGTTTCCACCAGAGCCTGATGTAGAGGGACATGAGTTTGTGTCTTGTCTGACTGCCAGGGAAAAGTCCTGAATTTGCTGAACCAAAAAGGCCATGGCCTTCACATGCTGGAAGGCAGGTTTGGCTGGGAAAGTGTCTGGGGAAAGGCTGAGTCTGATGTCAGATATTTATTCTCTGCTGCTGGTGTTTTGGATATGGTGATATCTCCTTTATTGCTCAGTACTTTCAAAAAGCTTCTTTTTGTGAGGTCAGCAAACACAATTTTTTGGGTGCTTTTTTCAGGCATTGCAGGAGAAGGAGCCAGTGGGGCTGTGAGAGAGGATGTCACTCCCTATCTCAAGATGGGTCCTCACTGGGCACCATGGAGGCACAGCTGGCACTCTGTGAGTGGCCAGAAGGAAATCAAAAGTAACCACAGCCTCTGTCACTGGATGTGCAGAGTTATCAAATCTTACCTGCTGTTAAAACCCCGTGAAAATGGCAACAGCAGTTTCAGAGAATTTTGTCTCTCTGTCATTTCATTTACCAACCATCTGAGCTCTGGTTGCAGGGTCTGTCTCTTTGGAGCAACCTTCCTAGGGGGGTGGATATTGTGTCTTTTCCCTGTGAATTCTTCATGGCACTGTTGATCTCCTGACTTAAATTTTTGATGCAATTAAGGGAAGCAGTATCATCAAACTGTCTGTGCAGGAAAGTGATGATCAGTGACAGCCTGAATGTGTCACATCAGCAACTTCCTACGAGGTACTTGCTACCTCCACAGAAGTTATTTGCAGATAGTTTTAGTTACTCTTTGACTTGCCCAAAGGGGAAAGAGTTGCTCAAAAAATAAAGAGGTCAGTGGGGGCTGCAGAGATTGTCCCTTATTTCTGTGTGGTCTTGGGAGGTCCTGTTTTCCCAGCCTGTAAAATGGAGGATATTCTTACCTGATGGAGGTGGGAAGTATGTTGAGATGTGCAGCGCACGTTTGCCAGGTACCAAACTGCAGAGGGAAAGGTAAATGGGCCCAGTGCTCTACAGCAAACCCAAACCACAGAGTTTGCTGCCACTCCTGGATAGAGCAGAACACAGCTGAGGTCCTCCTTGAAATCAAAGGGGAATGTGCCAAGCAAGCAGCCACCACTAGGAAACAACACACTGCCTGCACAGAGGTCTGAGTGCTGCAGCTCTGTACAGAGCATCACTGATGCTCAGCAAGTTCAGTTTCCAAACTGGGCACTAATAGTTATTTCTCCCTCGTGGGGCTGGTCTGGGAGCAGGATGCTCCCAATCTTGGTGTCAGGAGAGTGGCAGTGGTTGTGTATGAGCATGTGTCAGGTGGAAGAAAGAAGTGGCAAAGCAGCCTTGCAGATAAATGTTCTCACTGGTGGTTGTGTTTATGTGTGTCTGTTTATTTTAATTAACCTCCAAACAATGTATTTGATTTTTTTCTTAATTTTAAATATTGAACCCAGCTTCAAAGTGATCTCCTGAGGTAGTGGTTCAGATAATTCCTGGCAGAGAACAAGTTTTGGGTAAGAGCTGGAGCCTCATAATGAGGCCTTGAAACATAAAGCCATCACTTCATTTCCCCAGGTACCTGCGTGCCTGGAATACATCCTCCTTATACTCCTTTGTTTGAACTCTAGGAGGGGTGACAGAGTTATTAATTAAAACCGTGGCATGCACAAGGTTTGGAAAGGGAACAAGAAATGCAAAAGGAGTGATTTCCTCCTCCTCCTCCTCTCCTTCCCCTGCAATTTATTCTATTCCTGGTTTTCCATGTGATATCTTGTCCTTGCAAATAAAAAAAAAAAACAACCCACCTCCCCCATCCAGACTTATTTTGAGGAGGTGCTTGGGAACACCTTTTGCTTTGAACTGTATCCTCACTTTATTTCGTAGGTACGAAGGCAGCAGCAGGGACCCACCCACATGCTCCCTGGATTGGGGATATTGGCACTGTGCAAATATAACACAAAAAAACGTGTAGGCAGTAAATCCCTGTCCTGTTCTGGGGATATGAGGGAAGTTCACAGAAACACCTTTCGGTTCACAGCCCTGTTTGAGCCACTGATGTTGCCCCCATCTAGGTCAGGCTCTTGAAGTGGAAAGATATAGAGGGAGTTACAGGTGAAGACTACAGGTCAAATCAAGGAATCCAGTGCTGTTATCTCTTTTAGACAACAGTTCAGGGCCCATTATCCAGCAGAAAACCTACTTTGTAGCATCTGCTTCTCTGTAACCTTCTTGCCACTCTTCCCCATCGCTGAAGAAACTGGTGTCCTTACTGGCCCGGATGCTGCAAGCATAAGTGCATTGTCTGTAGTGATGTAATTTTAAAAAAATTAATATATTAAAAACATTTCCTTCCTCTACAATCATGATAATTTTTGAGCTTCCTGCAGTGGAACATTTTCTTAATTGAATTCCTAGTACATTGAACATCTCTAAAATGCATGAATGGCAATTTCATCTTGCTGGCTGCATTCTTGCAAGGGACACTCTTTGAGGACTGTTCATGAAACAAAGACCTTTTTCCCCTCTGAGGCCAAGGTTTTAACTCCTGTCTTTGCTTCACCAGTCAGCATCAGCCTTGTTTTCAGTGTGGTAGGTCCTTTGTTGGAGAAGAGCTCCTGTGTCTGTCACAGGAAACAGGTACATCTCTGCAAGAACTTTTAGGGAAAAAACAGAAAGACTAATGGGAAACAATCTCCTCTTCACAGGAGGTCTGAATTCTTCCCTCTCCTTCTTTGAAGGTCAGGGTCTATCACAAGCCAGCTGCATCACAGCTCCAGCAGAACATCTCTCCCTTGCTATCCAGCTTCATTATGGTTCCTATTGTCTCTTTTCTCCCAGGACAATGTTTAGCTGCACTTGGCTGCTCATGAGGGAAGGGAGCCCTCACAAGCAAACCTCTTGGGGCATGGAATAGTCCTGATAAAAAGCTGTTTATGTGCAGTGAGAAGATGCCTAGCTTGAAATCACCCTGCAGTCTTCCTCTGTGCTCCATTATAAGTGTGGCAGCAGGCAGGTAAATCCTGCTGGTTAACAGAGAACAGCTTTTTCCCCCTAAAAAATTGTTGAGTCCAGTTGTTTAGAAGGAAAGCATCAACTATCTGCTATGTCAGGAAACTGAGAACAAGCAAAAGTGCAAGGCATTTCACGCTGAATCTACAGGGCCAAAATGTGTGCAAGAACACCTTAAGCCCCTGGGGCTCAACACATCTGCCAACAGAAGTAGTAGTACAGGGACTGATTAGGCCATTTCAGTGTTTAGTGGTGATTTTGCAGAAGATGCTCTGTACTGAAGATGTTTTCCCATTTGGGTTAGCATAGGGATGCTCTCCTAAAACACTGAACGTGAACGATATTTTTAACTTAAAATGGCTGCTCAAAATACAAATAAGAGTGTAGCTAATTAAGCCCCTGATCATTTAAAATTACTGTATGTGGCTCAGGGAACATAGTCCCTATCAGTGAGGGCAGAGCACTTTGCTAAAGGTATGTCTAAAAACAGGTGCTACAGAGGGGAAGGAAGGTACTTTTCACCTCCCATCTACAGAACAAAACTGTGCCTTTTTTGTGTTAATTTTGATATTTTTCTAGTGTCTTTGATTTGCTACAGAGAAGAAACAAGAGATAACAAACACGAAATCTTCTACAGCTTCAGTGTCCTACTTTCCAGCTCTCCCCTTTTCATTGATCACCTGCATGGAGTGCAAGGCGTACATTTTACTCGAGGCCAGAGCAGATCAAAAACACTCAATATGTTATACATATGTTCAGTTAGGAAGTTAAATTAGGTTGCAGTTCAATGGGGAGGGTGGCAGAGTAAGGTTTTTTCCCTGCACAGCCCCAGTGACAGAGCAATTGATAATGGCTGTGTATTGTCACCTCTTGCCATCTTATAGACGGGATCCCTGGCTTGGTGACACTCAGCAGTGACATCCCACAAAAAATGAGTCTTCTTTGTGTCACAGTCTGGGGTCTTGCTTTAAAGAAAAAAAAAGAAAAAAGGAAAACACACACTAAAAAAAAAAGTATACAGCTGAGAATTTTAGGAGGGTGATCCAACCCCCTGCAGCCGGAGAAAGAGATTGTCATGACTCCTAACTCTGGTACTCTGGCTCAGACCCTAAATAGTTGAGGTCAAATTATTAATAGAGAAGGTGAGTGACAGATTCCAGACCCTCAAGTCAGGCTGCCTCCCAGCATTTTCTGCTTGTAAAAATAAGTAGCCTTTCTCCACTTCTAACAAAAATCTCTTCCCTGGCTCTCCTTGACGGTTCCCCCTCCTGTCTCCACCTCCAGAGATGTCTGAACAGTATAATTTCCTTTTATTTTTAGCCATCTTTCATGATTGAAAGTATCTCTGTGTCAAATAGAAAACGTTCCCATGAATTCCTCAACAGGCACTTACTGCAAGCAATTGATGAAAATGAAATATTTAATGGGGGTTTATACCTGTGGACTTGACGACACTGCTGCATCTCAAGAGCAAAACCGTGATGACATCCGGATGGATGGTCATGAGGCCAATCACCTCCCCAGCTTCAATGGTGCTTCTCTTTTGGAGTAAGTATTGGATCTGGCCTGGGGGGTGTGTGAGTTGGTGGCAGGTGAGCTTTGGGAAGCAGTGGCTGCTCCTGACACCAGAGTTTCCAGCTCTTCCTCCTGAAGCCCCAGTAGTGCTGCCTGAGGCAAAGCTGATGTTTCTCACTTGTCGGTAGCATGTGACTGCAGTGCTCTCCAGAGATCCAGCCGTGTCCACAGGCAGCTGTTCATCTCATCTAAGGTAAGAACCACTTGGAATCAGATCCAGATAAAGAAGACAGGCCTCACTTCTCTCTGCCCTTTCTCTCTTCCTAATCAGCTAATAACATCTCCTTCCTATGTACCCCCTTCTAGGCTGCCTCTCCTCCTTGAAGTGTCACTGCTCTGTCCCAAGCCACCTCCCAGGTGGCTTGTGCATCTCACAGCATCCTGGTGGAAAAGGGTGTGAGGAATCCTGTTGTGTCCTTAAAAATAAGGAGGTAGGACCCACCTTCTCACTGCTGCCCCCAAACATGGGTATCAGCCTAAGGAGGGTCTCCTTTGCTGCCTGTGTCAGTCCCTCGTGGTTTTCTGTTGCGAAAGCTGCAGAAGAGAGTTTTTGGTGTACTGCATCCACTTGGGAATCATAACACTACTGGAATTTATGAATCATAACTAATCACGTTGCCAGGTACAGGGAGGATTATACGATGTGTGATCTAATAACTCCAGGCTGTTTAATCACCTGTGGTAGGTTCTGAGCACGTTGCATGACAAGTAACACAGCTGACCTTTTAAGGTGAAATCACAAAAGGTGTTTCTTTCACAGGTGTTTCCTCACTTGGCTTGGCTACAGCATCCCTACAAGTAGCAGGACCTCCTTGCCTGGTGGAAGCAGGCGGGAGTGTTGTCCCACAGGTGTTGTCACATCTCAGAGGAATTTCCCACCGGGATTTCTGCGGCACTTTCAACGGCAAGGGAAGGAACTGAGTCTGAATTTTGCATGACATTGTTGTTGCAAGGTGTCCACAGGTGCCCAGAAGCCAACACGGCCTCCAAAGGAAGCTGGGAACATTCTGCCATCCCGGAGAAGACATGTCTGGGGCTGACCCAGGACTGTAATCCAGCCCTGCAGTTTATGTGCAGGTGAGTTGGGTAGAGTGAGAGTGAGCAAACCCATGCCTTTTGTGCATTGTTCATTCACTCCTGTCCCCCAGCCCCAGTGAAACACTTTTGCCCTATGAAGAGCAACCTCTGCCAAGAATAATGAAGATAATGAAGGTGCCACTTGCCTGGCTGTGACAGTCCCTTCCTGCTGCCACCCCAGCACCACAAGCAGCTGAGGTGAGTGCCACCAGCACAACGTTCTCAACAACCTCTTGGTCTAAGCTTAGCTTAACCAATACAGATAAATCTGCCGTGTGAACAGAACTGCGTTTAATTGCTGAGATAAATTCACAACAATTGCCCACATGATGTTCACCCTTCCAGGGGTTTTTGTGACCGAGCAGGGGTTTTCTGGGTAAACCCACGCTCTGCCCATGCTCTGGCAGCAGCTTTCCCAGACAGCCAAAGCACAGCTCCTGCTCTCGAACGCCTTCCCTGCGGCCCTTGGAGTGGTTTCAAGAGAAAAGCGAAACGGCGACATTTTAAACGTCGCCTCCCACGCAGTGTCTCTCTTCAGCCTCCGTTCCCACTTGCCGTGAGTTCAGAAGTCTCTGGTGGATCAGTCTACCCCCGGAAAACTGTGGGCTTGCCAAAATAGAAGCATTTTTGCAGAAGGCAGTGATTTGGCTGAATGTTTTGCCAGCACATGTCTCTGGGGTTTGCAATTTGTTTCAGCATTTTGTGTTTTTATTTTATTTTGGATTTCGTTTTCTTGTACACAATGCTACCAAAACAAAATATTTTAATGTTTGCAAATATTTATTTTTTTTGGGGGGGGGGGGGGGGGGGGAAGGAAACCAAGATTTACAAATACATTTTGCAATGCCAGGATTCCCTACCCAGCACTAGTCTCATTTTGCTGTCAGCTCACAGTATCAGCTCTGGTTACGTAGAAGACACTGTGAAAGGACCCGAATGTCTTTCCCACTAATATGCTTTACTTTCAGGATGGTGAATTATTTAAAATGCTTTCTATGGCCTTAGTCTTTCCTAAGTCCCAGTCTCATATTTCGTTAATGTCAGTCTCATAATCGATTATTTCTTTTCTGGTGGCAGCTGGCATCTCCTGTCAAGGACCAAGGTGCAGTTGATACCCTCCTGGTTGGTGATGGAGAGCAGAGCTGGGGTGATGCACTAATTCAACCAAAGCTGGGAATGTCTGTGACCTTCACAGCTGAGAGTGAGTTGGAGGAGAGCAAAGCCAAGAGCTGAGTAGAGAAATTAAACAAGCCAGGTGAAGCAGACACTAGGATTGGGATGGACCCTAAGCAGAGAGTGTGAGGCAAAACAAGAAAAGCTCTTTCAAGAAAATGGGAAGCATTTTAATTTGAAATACCTCTGTAAATGCTGTTTTCTGGCACCTGGGAAAACTACTCAGTAGTTTTACTCAGTCATAGCAGGAAAAGAGAGGGAAGAATAATGCATCCAGTGGAAATTCCTGCAGCTCTTGGCTCAGCAGACCATAATTGGAGACTGGAGCCTGCTCAGGACACTGGAGCTAACACCTCCACCCTTACAAGAGGTGGAATCTTGGGTGACCACAAGTGGTAAGCTTGGGATGTCATTAAAATAGCAACACCTGTGGCAGCACAGAGCCCTGAACTCCCAGCCGAGCAGTTTCATCCTGCTCCTGACTTAGAGGGAAGATGCCACCTACTAAATCACCCAAACCACTTCCTGCAGCACCTGGTTTTTCCTCGCATCTCCTATCCAAATAGTGACTAGACCCATGTGAAAAATGCTGGATCTGCTGGGCTGGGCATTGCTGGATCTGCACCACACATTGCCATCGGGACGGATGCAGGAGGACTAACATACAGAAGGAGTTACACCTATGCCCACACCATGGGCAGAACAGCAGCATGTTCCATCCTGGAATGCACCTCTCCAGCACTTGGCCTACCCTAATCAATGGCTGTTGTTCCTGGATGTGGACTGGAAGACAGGCAGAGACATCTCTTGTGCTGGCTGAAGCCTTCAGCAGGGAGGAGCACTGTGACCCTCTCACCTGCCTGCTTGCTCCTCAGCTTTCTCTTTCTCAAAGGCTTCAAGAAACTGCAGAGATTCTGAGATTTTTCTTTTTTCCTTTCTTGAAAGCGTGGCTAAAAATAGAGTATTGAAACCAAGCCCAGCCCAGAAAGCAGAGTGTGTAGGTGTGATGCAAACCAACACCTGGGGCTGTGAAGCATCCTGGGGGAGCTGGCACCCATCTGGCAGACGTGTTCTCTCTTTCCCCTCATTCTTTCTTTGGCACCTTGTCAGAGAGCACAGGAGATGCTGAACCTAAAGTAATCTTGTGTGAAAATAACCTACACATGTTGTTCTGGTTATGAGGAGAGGAGAACAAGGAGGAGGACAACAGTTTTCATTTGCAAAACTGTCTGAGACCCCTGAGCTGCTGCTGTGCTCTCTGATTTTATTTCCTGGCTGAAGGTTTCCAGAGGTGGCTGGTAGAAAACAGTGATGGCAGGTGCTGCTTTGTGGTGGTGGGCCAGGATATCTCTGAGGTGTAAATAGGCCAGCAGATGACATGCAGTGCACAGGGGTGATTTCTTGGACAGCACTGGGTGCCAAAGGGGGAAGGTTCAACAGAAAGGAGCTCCTCCAAGTGTCATGAAACCATGGAACCTGTAAGGAAGGCTTCTGTGGCAGTTGTCTCCTCAGTTATAGGTTTTCCATGGCTGCACAATGTGGACATGCGAGTCCCACAGTGCACCCCTCTCTCACACCCTCCCAGCAAGAATGTGGGCAGGTCTTGTGGGTGTGATGGGGAGACACAGGTCTCCCTTGAAGAAAGGGGATTTGTGGGGCCTTTGTATAGAGAGAGAAATCATAAACCATGTGTGTGACACTACCATAGTCCCCCCAGAAGACCTGTGCCTCCATCCTGCCATAGCAGAGGGGATTGGGGCAGGATGTTAACATGTAAATCCTTACACAGCCTGAGGACTACAGTTACCATGGATGAAGGGCTGTGGTGGACAGACATGGGCTTAATGTCTGTCATCTGTAATGCAGTGGAGACTGGTGTTTGGTACAAGGAGAATTTGCCCCTCTTGGGTGCAGTTAATTGCTTGACAATGCCATGACCTTGTGACAACTCAGATGCTCCCTCTGTGTGGCCAGAAGGGGCTGTGTGCAGCCTTAGGGATGGGAGGATTACCCTGGGGTTTGATGAAGAAGGTGGCACAGGCAGGAGAGTGCATGTACAGGGTGAGTTTTATGAGCTGCATTGGTCTGGCAATGCCCTACACAGGGGCACCTCTCGAGCACAGCACCCCAGATACTCCAGCAACCTGAGAGACAGTAATTCCCTTTCCTCCCTGCCATCCCCAACACCTCTGGTAGTGCTGGAAAATGGTAGG
The DNA here is from genome assembly GCF_036250125.1 of Pseudopipra pipra. NCBI lineage: Eukaryota > Metazoa > Chordata > Aves > Passeriformes > Pipridae > Pseudopipra > Pseudopipra pipra. Next base: position 15,609,511 of record NC_087559.1, read on the forward strand.
AAAGCAAGTATCCTCAGAGCAAGCCAAGTCAGAGAGCTATGAAGTTGGAAAGAGGGCTTTGAAAATCCAGGTGGGAACCAAATAGGCTGTGCTTTGAGTGGCAACTTCCCAGAGATGGGCTTCCAGGGACAGTCCATCTGGTGATGCCTGTGGACACCAGCCAAAAAAAAAAGGCATGAACGTTGCCAAGACCCCTCGTTAAACTCTCCTCCCCTCATCCACCACCCTTGCTGATGTAAGTGCATGGCTGGAAGCAGTTCATTCCCTATCAGCCCTTTCCTGCTTATCTGGAGCCAGCGGCGAGAGCAGGAGCTGCTCTCACAGAGGGACCCTGCAAATCCTGGGATGAACGCCCGGACCAAGAGCTATTTCCCAGGGGGATCGAGGTGGATTGGGTAATTAATCACAGCTTGTCTGGGGGAGGATGAGGAAGTCTGAATAAAGGTGTTAACGGCTCTTAAAGGCTTTCCTGGTTCACAGAGGGTGCTGCCTCAAACAGATTATCTGGAAATATTATTAACTGGAGTGGGAAAGGGGTTTTTTTCTCCTCTAGGTTCTTTGCAGCCACCCTAAATCTGCTTGAGCTGTTGAGACAGGTTTTATTGTGCAGGAGGTGGTGGGGGAGAGGTGTTGGCTGTCAGTGGGTCAGCAATTAATTGGTTTATTCCTTTCTCACGGTTATTTTCTGACCAACATCTGCTAAAGCCCCGGTGCCCGCTTTGTCCCAGCTCAGCAAACAAGAACCACAGGGATTTGCATGAGGGGACCTCAGGCCACGAGGGTGGCTTTGCAGGGGCTGCTGGGAGGTCCCTTGTCTTGCCAAGCCTCTTTCCCTGTTATCTGGTCTTAGGAGGAGGATGTGATTAGTGTTTTGTGCCATGGGATGTCAGCTGAGGGATGAGAACTGGGTGCCAAGAGGAGGAAAGAGCTGCCACAGATAGGTGGTAAGTGAAAGCAGAGACCTGCCCCCTTTGCTCCAAAGGAAACTTTCCTTCTAATGTCTTCATGGCCATCAGTTCAGACAAATGCTGTTTTCAGCCCCATGCTTCTCTCCCTGGAGAAGTGACCCTCAGCCACGTGTTTCTGGGTGAGGGTGGGCTCTCCTCCATCTGCTGCTGCCATCTGGGAAATCATTTCTGATTGATCCAGCTTAACTGAAGTGCCACTCCTGTTTACCTGTGGCTTTGTTACAGTTCTAGTAGGTTAGAAACAGAGGGTGCCATCCGAGCAGAAACCTTGTGCCCTTCCAGCTCAGCCCAGTCTCTGCCCCAGCTCTGCTGCTGTAAATGAGCTGCAGTGGGTGGTGGGGCTGTGCTGGCACAGCTATGCCAGGCAGTGGGGGCTCACTGTGAGCCCTACCAATGGCTCCCTCACAGTAATTGCTCTGATAGTTCTTCTGAGCTGGGAAATCACCTTTCAGATCAGAGCAGGGATAGAGAAAGAACATGGCTTTTGGCCTGAAGGATTTTGATAGCTGTAGCTTGGCATCATTTTGGCTTGGAGTGAAAAACATAAATTCTGAGTTCTAGAAAGGTGGTGGAGTGAGGACTGTGAAACTGCTGTGCGGGGTAGTCTGCTCTCTGCTGCACTTTCCTGGCCTCCCCCAGGCCTGCTGGGGAAGTGGGAAACCCCCTCCATGAGAAATTAATTGGAAATCACATCATCCACAGGGAATATTTCCCTGTTGCAGTGCTGCTACTTCTCTCCCAGCTCTCTCTATATATTTAATAGGCATTAGGCACTCTGAGCAGAGTCCCTTGGGCTGCTTTCTTCATGGTTGCATCGATTTCCAACAACTAAGTTAGCCCCAAAGAAAGCATAATGAAAGCAGCAGATTTCCAGGTCTCTCTTTTTCCTTTACAGAGGGCCATCCCTTTCACACATGAAGCACAGCGAGCCCAAACCGGATCCCCATTCTCCATGGAGATCAGCCTGCAGGGATGACGAGAGAAGCAGAGTGAGTCCCCAGCCCTCTCCAGAGCAGAACTGCAAAACCACAGGCTTCAGCAAAGCCCTTTGAGCCAGCCCACTTCCCAGCAGAGTGACTGTCCCTTTCTCTACACTCAGGCCTGGAAGTAATGACAGGTATGGAAAATCCATTACAAATAACTAATAACGCTCCGCGCAGCACTGCCGGCTCCATGAGCGCTTCCCCAGCTGCAGGGAGACCACAGGAGCACTCCCTGGAGCAAGCAGACACAGGTGGTGCTGGCATGTGTCTGGAAACAGCCCAAAGGTGGGGGGAGCCTGAATGTCTGGTGTTCTGGACCCTTCTCCTCTGCCATGGGACATCTCATCAAGCCCTGTGTTTCCAGGCAGCCCGATGTCAGCCCTAGGTGAGGCAGTGGTGGCAGAGCAGGGAGATAACCCTGTTTCCTTGAAGCAGAAATGTAATTTTGTGTTAAAATTGCTTTTTCCTCCCAGAAGGTCCTTAAGCATTCCCTAAGCTATTAAGAGGCAGAGGGGGATCTGGCTGGCCTGCCTGCAAGGCAGGGGTGGGTAAGAGGGGAAGGAACCAGGCTCTGCCTGGGTTGGCACTGGCGACCAGCACCTTAACCATGGAAAGGGAATGTTGGCCAAGGGCTCCAGCAAAACCCTGAAGCAGCAGATGTTGTCAAGTAGCTCCTACAGGCTCATATTGAACCCAAGGGCTGTGTCCACATCCAACAATGTAAGATTTTTCTCACGGGGTTTCCAGAGAGCATGGAGCAGGCCAGAACCAGGAGAGAGACAGGCTTTTTAATGTTGGACTGTTGTTACTGTGTAAAGTAAACCAGAAAGCAAAGGGTCAGTGTTTCTAGTCTGCATGCAAACTTTGAACTAAGCCAAGCTCTTGCTTGTTCCAGTATCCCTTTCCTTCTTGAAGGATGTTTCTGGCATCATGTTTCTGGGGAAGGAAATCAGCCGTATGGTCAGCAGGGGGGCACACTGAACCTGCCAGTGCTTGATAAAGGCAGATCGATGCTTCAGGAGGAGCAACTGGACAAGGGGCTCATCACAGGCATCTTCCTCCTATGCTCTTTGCTTCCCTGCAGCCTCTAATTCTGCAAAGCACTTTGGATTGTAGCTACTGGGACTGAATGGATGTACCCAGTAGTCTTGTGTTGCCCACTGCAGCAATAGATATGCATAGTGTGCATGATGGAGAAGAGACAAGCCACTTGTTCTCATCTTGAAAAGCCTCCTGTTGCCAGGGAAGCACCAGGGCTCACACCCCAGCTTCTGTGTCATCAGTAACTCTACTGCTGTTGAAATTGCGTTGTCTCTCTTAATCATGAAAGGCTTATTTTCCCACACTGGAAAATGAATTCAGCACCACTGGCAAAGCTGGGGGCTGGGAAGTTTTAATTACTGTTTGTACAGTGCTCTGGGGCTCTGGGGTGAATGGTGCTGGAGGCCTGGGAAGGGTTATATTATATATTAGCAGTTACTTATGTTTTATTATATATCTGAGCTCTGTGGTCTTGTCTCTGTGGTCTCCTTCCTGATGCCTAAGGTGCAGTGGGGCTTCCTAACTCGAGCAGTACAAATACCCACCCTCCTGTCACTGCTACCACTGCTGAGCATCACTGCAGAGTATGAGGGAGACCTAGAAAGCCCAGTGTCCACCTACAGCCAAAATAAACTCAACCATTGTGTGCCTGTAAATACTCACCTGCTTTCTTTGGGGAAGGAGAACCCTAAAGCCCTTCTCTCATGGGGCTTTTACCACTAAAACATCTTTTCCTTAGGCAATGCAGCCACATCCTGCATTGACCTTCCTGTACCCTCCTTGTTCAGAACAACACCTTCTTAATTATAATCCATCAAATTCCTCTTTCCTCTACCTGGAAAAAACGGGATTTGGGGACAAGGAACAAACACAGAGTCATAAGTCTCTTTTCATGGGAAAGGAAATCAATCCAGCGCCCTGCTGGGAGCCCTGCTTTGCCTAAACCCTGGCAAAATGCAGTAAGAAGTTAAGGCTCTTAGCGGGCGAACATTACAAGAGCCCTATTAAGCACAGCTCAGGTCTTTGTGGTCAAGTGTTCCCTGCTGCACCCGGCGCTCCACGTTTTACACAACGGGGCGATTGTGGCCGCGCCGCTCTGGCATCGGCACCCTGCGAGTACCCACCGTGGGCTGCACAGGATGGGCTGCTCAGCAACCCCACAGGGCAAAGCCAGTGCTTTGGAAAAGGATTTTGCAGAGAATAGGAGTGTTTCAATGTTGGCAAAGGCCAGGAAAATGGACTCATTAGCTGTCAATTAGTATATGATCCCACACGTGTACAGCTGCGGGCGTGTGGTGGTGTCTCAGCTTATGACAGCATCCATGTGAAAATCAGGGAGAGAATATGATGACTTTGACCTCAATTTTTAATTTACACGCACACACACATTTGTGTTTTGGTGGCACACTTGGTTTTCTGACAGATACTTCCAAAATATTCCACTGATTACTGCAAGGGGCAAAACTGGAGTGACTTAAAAGTTGCCAAAGCTTCTCAAATGCAAAATCCCCTCCAAAAGATGTGCTTTCCCTCTCTAGCCAGCTATCACCTGGTGGTTCCTCCTGAATGGTGGGTCCTGGGGTGGTGGGCAGGCCCTTGCTGCCTGTGCCAGGCATAATGGGCAGGGCAGAGAGCACAGGCAAGGTCCCAAGGTGAGGACAAAGCCTGAGTATGACAGCACTGCAGTCACCACCCACTGCCAGCACTGCTTCCCATGTTTCCATCACAATCTGGGACAGACAGAAGGCAGGAAGAAGTTAGCTGAGCCTCTGTGCCCCTGATGCTGCTGCTCAGGGGGTTTTTTTTTACTGCCAGGTACATTATGGCTTCTGATAGGTGGCTGCTGGGTTGACACCTGTGGCTTTCTTGGAGCACTTGGTTCTAGGTCCAATGGGTTACCACGGCCACGTCACTGAAATCTGGCAAGGAAGGCATCCACCAGTCCTTTCAGCAGCACCAGAGTGTGTCAGGGTGTGATGGAGCCAGCCCAGCCCCGTGCCTGGGAAGGACAGAAAGGCAAGAGTGTAAACAGTCCGACTCACATCCCTCCAGCACTATCCCACTGGTGAGCAGATGTCAGAGGAATGTATTTTGCAATGGCTTTATTCAGTCTGGAGTAACTCCTGTTCTCTCTCTTTCAGGATATTCTTCTCTGCAGACCTGCCTGACAGAGAGTGAGGAGGGATCCAGAGTGAAGCCACAAAACTGATCCTGAGGAAGAAACACAGCTTGCCTCCCATCCTCCACCCCTGCAGACCCAAGGGGAGGGGCTGTCCGTGGATGTCCCTTTGGGTCAGAATCCTGGGCAAGGCAGCATCCCTGGGTGCTCAGCAGTCTCTTTGAGAGACTTTTTGTTTAGGTTGGCTGCTGCTGATCCCAGCCTGTCTTCAGCACACAGATGCTTTTAACCTCCTGAGGAGGGGTCTTAGTGGCCAGCAGCTGCTGAGGACACTGCCACAATTCAGCCATGTCCCTGCTCAGGGCACAGACTGTAAACACAGTAGAGAATCCAGGCCATATCCCAGCCCAGCTTGGCTGCCTGGCTTGAGGTCCTCATCACCCAGAATTTGGAGCTTGCCTCTTTTTCCATTACCTCTAAGCAGAAATGGTGAATGTTTCGGTAATGTTTCCTAAAAATAAAAATGTCAACAGAAAGAGCCATTTAATGACATGAGTCTGTGCATCTTTGGGCCCTGAGCAATCCACAAGCTGAGAAGAGAAATGCTGAAATAGCTCAGGAGTTTGAAGATACTCTGAGAAGGTTCCTTACTGCCCATGGATGCTTTCACCAGCATCACCTGGGGCAGGAGGGCTGTTTGAGAACTGCTTTCCCTCCCTAGGCAAATAGCCAATTTTCTCCAAAACCAGTCCATCTGTCCAATACTCTGCCTGATGGAAAAGCCTGTATCTGAAAAAAAGGCAACACAGCTTGTGTGACCGTGCTGAGGTGCCTGTAGTGTGTCAGCATGGGGACTGGGTACTGCTCCAGCACTTACATGGGGTGTTATGGCTTTCTTTGGGAAAGAAGTCAAAGGATATAGGCACCCTATGTTAGACTAGGCTTTGCTAAGCAGGAATGCATAAACTTGGTCCAGCCTATAATAGCCTTAAATGTCAAGGAGTGGCTTTTGATGCAAAACTCAGGAGCTGTCTTGACAGCAGCACAGGAGAGAAACCAGAGAGCAAGTACTTTGTGCAGCCTTTTGGGGAATGAGTGGATGAATCAGGGTGTAAAGATAACACAATTAACTCCTTCAGGCAGCTCAGGCAATGTTAAACCCCTGAAATTCAGGTTTTTGAGGAATGACCCTACTTAGCATCCTTGCTTGCCTTCCTCAAGCCCTACTCTGTACCCATCCAGATCTGATCCTTTGTAGGAGACAGGGACAGGAGCTTCTCCCAGCCAGCTGAACATGGATGGTGGATGCTCAGGTAATTAAAGAATTGGTATGAGCTGCATTAACCCATCTTCTGTGCCCCATCTAATTTGGCAGGTCTGATGGATGTGCTGCATGGTTACAGAGCCCAGAGCTCAGTACAGGAACGGGGCATCTGAGGACACCAGGAGGACACTGAAAGCCTTGTCATAAAGCCTAAAGTCTTACAGCAAGTGTCTATTAATAAGCCATGCCCATGCTTCCTCCAGGTATTTACAGTGCCCTTTCTCCCTGTTAGCTTTGGAAACCACAGCTCCATTTTGACAGAGCAAGTCCTTTTCTTTCAGTGATGCACTTGGTGCCACAAGTGTGTTTGGCTGGGGCTGTGCGTCAGTAAAAACCTACCTCACTTTGGGAAGTGAACAGGATTTCCCTCTAAAAATGATCTCTGTCTCCAGATGAGCAGTTTCAGCCTGTCCTCTGGGAGCCTCTCTGCTGTGGAGATGGTGGCTGGCTGACTCTAATGCTGGCTGAGGAGAGGTGTCATCGACCCCACAAAATATGGAAGTGACAGCATTAATCCAGTCAGCAAGGTCACCTCCCCCCAGGGCAGGTTGTCCCAGGTGAATGGGGGCAGGTGAGGATTCCCAGGTGCTCAGAAGGGGACCTTTGGAGGCTTGCCAGTGTGTGGGGCCCACCAAAAACCCTGGAGGGTGGCTGTTTTCTTACCCTTGCCCAGGGCAGAGCTTCTTGTGCCACACTGACTCTTTGGCAAATGGGCCAAAACTGGCACATCTGCAAAATGGGGCCAGATGTCAACTGGGATGAGCCTGGCCTGTGAGTCAGGTTGGGTTGGAAAGGTAAGGAAAAAGGCATTTTCACCCTAGGGAAACAATAAGGATATGAAATGGAAACTAGGACCTCTGAGCTCCTCTGCCCTTCCCCAGGGAGGACCTGTGGGGTGCAGAGGGCAGTCCCCAAAATCCAACATCTGTTGTAACTCAATTGTACTCTCTGAGAAATGTCTTTTTGCTGTTAAATGTGCCATTGCTGCTGGAGTGACTTCCTTCTCTCCAGCTGGAACTGGAGACAAAGGAAAGAATCACTGGTAATAAGCTATTTATAGAGAAATTAATTTTGATACTTGCATCACTAATACAAGGCAAGGCAGCACCACAACTTTCTTACCGTGGTTGAGGACAGCACTCAGAGGAGATTGAGAGCCTTGAGGTCCTGTGAGTGGTAGGAGCATGTTTCAGCATTGCTTGGTTGCAAGAGAAGAACCCAATTTGCCTCACTGGAAAAACAGCCACTCATAAACCACAAGAACCCGTCGTTCTGGTCAGGCCCTTGGATTTTGTCAGGATTTTTTGAATACTCCTTCACAATTAAAATTCCCACTGAGCTGTCTTGCTGTTTGCAAGGCTGATTGGGATTGGGATGGTGCAGGTAAGCTGGCAGGCAGGATTGCCCTGAAGCATCAAACTGCATTCAATTAGCCCACCTTGCCTGCAGGAACATGGTTAGCTGGCAGCACATCACCCCTCCTGGTAAATTAGATATCGCACAGTGGCTTAGTCACACCAGAGAAGTACATGGCTCACAACTTGCTGAGACAAATTTCTCCCGGCTTTAATTAGCCATGAGATGCTGGAGTGCCCAAAGCACTCTCCCTGCCCATGTTTACACTCGGTGCATCAATCCAGTTTGGACTGAGGTCTCCAAATATTTGCAGTTAGCAAATACTGCTGTGTTTTGCCATTCCAGCTCTCTGCAATTAGCTGGAAAACACAGGTTTGTATCCCCAGTCTTTTCAAAAACAAAAGGGTGGATGCTCAGGCCCCAGGACTTCAGCAGGAGAGCCAGCACTGCTCATCCAGCTTCTCTGCTGTGTGCTGGCTCAGTGTCACCCCCAAAAAGAAATGAGAGGAGGAGAGGCTTCTGGCACCCTGAGGATGGAGCAGGGACCAAGCAGCAGGAGCTGCTAATATAAATGAAGGATCACTTAGCATTTAAGACTTGATTCTGTCTTTGCTGTGTGGTTTTTACCTTTGAGGACACTTTTCCCTTTCCACATCTCCTCCCCTCATACATCTCTTACCAGTGTGATGACAGGCAGGGAACTGAGGTATTTTCAAACAAGCCTCCATCATCCTGATGGTGGCATGGAGGTGCCCAGTCCAGCCAGCTCACACTTGCAAGCGCTAGACTTGGCACTTCTTATCTGACAGCAAATGCACTCAAAACCTTAAAAACAATCTGCATTTTAACCTTGGTCATGTTAAACAGCTTTCAGGATGCAGTCATGCATTTGCTGGTTACACAGAGCGCTACTGGCAGTTGTTAAATAATTATGTTTAATTTGCAGTAACAAAGCACACGAAATCCATGTTGTATAAACTCTGCTATAGGTAAGTGTCGCTTTTATACAAAAATGCACAGGGCTAATTTAAAGATTTGAGGTCTGCCGACCCTCCAGGTTGTTGTAAACCATTTATATGTGTAAAAATGGATGCGAGAGGCAGCCCAGGTGGGTCTACCTGTTCGTGCTGGCAGCAGAGAGCTGCAGTTGCTCTGCAGGGATGGATGGGTTTGAACACGCCTGGCACTAAGGCACGCGCTTAAAAACTTCCAGCTCATAAAGACTCATCCTCTGTTCCAGAGGCACTGTCTGAGCCTGACTGCAGTAAGCCATGCCAGATAAGGGCTGCAACACTTGCCTTTGTGATGGCTGGTGGTGATTGTGGCACTGAGTGCCAGCAGTGGCTGTGGCACTGACCACAGAGCCCTCGGCGGTGGCAGCGCTGCCTTGGCCCTGGCATGGTGAGGGGACAGCTTGGCTCTGGAGCAGGGGAGGGGAAGAACCTGCTTGGCTCCCATAAATAATGCTGTTCTCCTCAAGCTAAAATGGAGCTTGAACTGATACTTTATTCCTCCCATCCAGACTCAGAAAATGGGAGCCTCAGTTGCTGGGATGTTTTCCTTTGCCAAGCCTCTGCACAGCTCAGTTTTAGTAAGTAAGTAAGCCCAGCCCCTGAGACATCTGTGGGGGACGTGATGTTTGGTAATGGTTCAGCATGTATACTTAAGCCAACACAAGCAAGTGACAGGGGGAGCAACCCCATTGCACAGCCTTGTGGGTTTCTGGCTGTGTTACAGCAGTGTGAAGGAACAGAGGGGCAGGAACAAGAGGTGGAGACAAGGTGACCCTGCTTTCAGGAAAGCAAAGGCCTGACCCTGCTAACGTGGTCCATCATGATGATTTGCTCTTTTGGACCCTCCATCCAGCATTAGGTCCAGCACCTTGGTGGGAGGTGCTGCCTGGCTTGCCTTGCCCCAGCCAGATGCTGCTGCAATGGTCAAGCTTTGCCATTCATGTTGTGCTGCACCTTGGAGAGGTGTTTGCTGTGTGTGGTGTTGGCTGTGATACCTGGGAATTGAGAAGGCTTTCTCTTCTGCAATTACCAGAGTGGCTGAAAGGCACAAGCTCTATAGTACCTGGCATTTTGTCTTCCATCTGCCTCTGGGCTTGGAGAAGCCAAAAAGGGAATAGAGGATTGCATTTACCCCTTCTCCCTGCATGGGTTAGCAGAAGCAAAACTATAAATCAGGAGGCATTTCAGCACTTACCTCCTGTTTTTACAGAAATCACTATACATTACAAGTGCCTTTGCATATTTTATAGCACTTTAAAAAGCCAATGTAGCTAATCTGGAAGTTGGCTTGTTCAGAGAAGCACAAAACATGTGCAGCCATAAAAATCCCTCATTTGATGTCAAGCTATTGCATTTTCAAGCATCTGAAAGGCAATCACTATTACGCATCCAAGGAGTTTGCCTTGACTCACCCCAGCTCCTCGTGGTTGGTGAGAACAAAAAGATCAGCACAGCATCTTGAAAAGTTGTGTTGTTGCCATACAGAGCAGATGTTTTGGTAGCAAAGGCAGCCTCCATCCAAGGGCTCACCTTTAGAAGAGGTGCAAGGTGATGCCAAAAGGTTGGAGGAGTAATGGTCCTGGAGCAACTGGCCTCCCTCTAACAGTGAAATCTGGCTCATGGGGGGGTTGGGTGGCAAAGTGCTCTTCTGTCTCTGAGAGCTGGTGGAGAGCAGGATATTCATAAGTTTTCTCTCCTTTGGCTCTTACTACTACAAAATCTGTGGGAATCTGTTATTTTTGGAAAAGCTGCTTTTCTACCTAGATGGATCAAGAGGTTCAGCAGTTATTTGTGATGCATATATAAGATATATAAGATGCATATTTTCATGCCCAGATACTCAGGGTGGTCACATAAACCCTCAGCCCACAGAAAACCAGATAGAAAACTGGCCTCTCCACGTGCTTGACTCAACATTCAGTCTAAGGACTGATCCCAGGTCCCCTTTCTCTTGTCACTTGGGCATTTGCTGTGTTTGGCTGCTGGAGGGAGGAAGACAAGGGTGGGGGTTAATAGTAAGGGGTGCTGGTTATCTCCAAATGTCTTGCTCTGCCCTGATTCAGGTGATGACCAGGTCATTCTGGCCCCTTTTCTGCTGCAAAGAACAGCTTGGCCAAGCCTGAGCATGTCGTGCACTTCAGAAATGGTCCCATCTGTGGAAGGAAAGCCATCCTCAAACAGGGAAGGGGGTCGGGTGTGCTGGTGTGCGGGTCCAGCCAAGGGGACAGCCGAGTGCTGGCCCACATGGCAGTGGCAGCCTGTTCAGCTGGAGCAGAGGACAGCAGTGAGCTGGCAGTAGCAGTTGGTGTATTTCCTGCCTGTAACCTACTTAAGGGGAAGGCTGAAATCTGTTGCAGGAGCAAGCAGCCAGGAGCATTGGATGCTGCTGGAAGAAGGAGTATGATTCAGCCACCTGAAGGCATCTCCCTGTAGGAGAATTACCTTCCCTATAAAGCAGCAGGCATTGCTCTTAAGTGTTATCAAGTTTAAATCGGTTCCCTAGGTGACATCCTGGTAAGTGGATTTCCCAATTAAGCACATCCCGATTAAGTGGGATGTACTGTAATTACAGAGCGCTCAGCACAAGGAGCAAATCAGATCCATTTGCAGCAGAAGGGCCGGATTGAAGCTCTTCCCCAGTCTGGGGTGGGCTGTACCAAGGCATTTCTGTAAGCATGAATGTGGGCAGCAGGAGATGGGATTTTGCAGCCACCCCCGCCATGCCAGTCAGCATGTTCCCTGCAGAAGGAAGATGCTGGAGGAAGCCCCACTGATAACAAGAACATCCTCCTTTTGAGGTTGCACTCATGCCTCCTGCTAGTCCACAATCTGATGGATGAAGAATTTGCTCCCGCCAGAGAAAATACCCATTAGCAGGGAAGGCTGTGTGGATGCTGTGGAGGGAAACAGTGACTGTTCCTATGGAGGCAGAGGCTGTCAGATGGTGCTGCCCCCCACCAGGCAGAGAGTACAGCCCTTCAGAGCCAAATTCCCTTTGCACAACCCAAGAGAGGTAGTTCTTCTCTCACAGCTCCCTGCCCGTCCCTCTGTCTTCCTCTTCAAAGGTGTCCCACTCCCAGCATGAAGCCTCATGGTCCTGGAGTCAGACTGGGGCTACACAAGCCCATTCCTCTAAAGCTTTGTGGCTCCCAGCTGCCGTTGGGACATCATGGGGGAAGAAGATGCTCCTTCATTTGTTGTCTGTTAGTGAAAGGAAGAACAGAGCATTTACTGCCTTGGATGGGTCAGAGCATTTTTGGCTGGATGGGGATATGAAATCTGATTGGAGACCTCCTGGGAATTAAGTGGTCAAGGCAACACTGAAACACTGGATGTGGTGCAACAGGAGGTAAAATCTGTGCCAGGAGGGGTGTGTGGCACAGGGGCACGGCCACTTTGGAACCAGAGCAGGACTCTAGACCTGAACTTGGACCCTCAAAACCAGGCCGGCCTTCAGTTCAGAGCCTGTTTTACCACTCATCAGATTTACCCAGCTGCTTCAGGATCCTTAATTCCCACCCAGGCAGGAGGTGATGTAAGTGTGGTGCAGCCCTCTTTCCCTCCAGACTCCTGGTTCCCTAGGTCATGCTGGCTGGTGCATGTCTGAGGTGGCCATGGTGCTTCCAGGGGTCTTCTGCCTACAACCAAGGTGGTCAAAAAGCTTTTACACCTCCCACACCACTGTGGCTGCAGAGTGCAGGGCAGGAGCCTTTCTACTTCCCCAGAGGTGAGACCTTACATTTTAGGGTGACATGTCACATGATTTTTTAGCTGCAGAGAGAACACAGTAGGACAGCAGGGGAAGCTGATGAGCTGCTCCTACCTTTGAGAAGGTTATCCATGTGTACCTGAATTGGCTCTGTCCCATGTGGATGGATTTGCACTCCTGCTCGCCATTCTGAGCCCACATCACTGCAGCACCTCAAACCCCTTGGTGATGCCTCCTCCCTCTCCCACTCCAGCAGCTTCCCTCCTCCCACCAGCCAGGCTGCAGTATCCCCTCGATGTGGTATCCCCACGATGCTCATACCCGATCCAGCCAGAGACGCACAGCACTTGTGTCTGTGCAGTGTCTGTGCTGCTGTTCCACCCCCGGGCCCTTGCACTGCTGCTTCTCACACACTGCTGGGTTTGCAGTGCCACCCACTGGCAGAGGCTCCACAGAAATCCTCCTCTGCAGCTTTTCCCTGCCACAGGTGACGCTCCAAAGATAAAATATAAGAAGGATGGCTCTGGTGGGTGCAATTCATAGAGCGTGTCCCACAGGTGCTGCTCTCAGACATCTTGAGATTTTCTGGCATCCTTTTTTTCATATCTCAGTGTGTGCTGAGCCCAAGCTGCAAGGTCACTGGGTTGGCAGAGTCCCACGTCTCACTTCAGGCTGTGATTATGTTTAAGGCAGCTCACACTGTGTCATCCCAACAGGCTGTCCAGCCCTGTGTCCTGCCTGCAGCGTGGAGGGCCAGGAGGCAGCAACAAGATGGTTTCCCAGCCCTGCTTGCTGGGTCTGCCAAGTTGGTTTATGTAGGTTCTGCATTCATGCTTTCCTGTGCAGGATAAAATACAAACCCCTGGCTGATGCCAAAACCCACGCTGTACATAGGGAGCATGCATTCCAATTGGGAGTGTGCTCCTGGGGATGCAGGCTCGGGAACCTGTGTGGGAGAGGATGCTTTGGGGCCACTTTGTTTAACAACCTGCTCTCTCTGAATTTTCCTTGCCCATTTCTGACCCCGTTTACAGTCTCGTCCACATGCCCAGTCAAGAAACAGGAGGAGAGTGAAGAGACAGAACAATGCAGTTCTCAGGGCTTGTGTGTAGTGACCACCATGCAGGAGACTGGTACCGTGCCAGGCTGGTACCCCAGGGAGCAGACAGAATCAGCCCAGTGCCCAGATGTGATTGCCATCTCCGTGCAGCAGCAGTGCAGATGGACTGTCAGGAACTTTCTCCCCAGCCTGCTAATAGGCAGTGAGTGCTTGTTTAAAATAAAGCCTGACAAATGGCATCCTGGGGGCGTCAAGTCCTGGAGCAGTGTCTTCCAAAGAAAAGTATGAAAAGGCCCTGGAGGGGAGCCTGGCACAGCCTCCCAAATGACAGTAATTAAAGGCTTTTGCACTGAGGCACTGGGAGCTGCTCCTCTTGCAAATTGGCCTTGATTGAAGAGGAAGAGAATGATTAGGCTGAAGGGGAACGGTGGGAGTGGCAGGCGACAACATAGAGGTAAGTGTCAATTTGTCTTCTGATTTTTTTTCCCCCTCTTCCTCTCTCCCAAACGGTGTCTGTGTGGGTGGAGGGAGCAGTGCTCTAGCTCTGCACAGCCTCGGCTGGCTCTGCCTGAGCACTCGGGGGGATCTTAAGCTGAAAAGGAGCAGCTCTGCTCTGGTCCTGCCTACACAGCCCTAGAGCATCACCCAGCTCTTCCTGTAGCTGGTCCAGTTCTGGAAAGCTCTCTAGGCTGGATGGCACCAGGGTCACCCATCCTTTTGCAGAGCTGGCAAAGGAGTTAACCCCTGGCCTGGGTTATACCCTTAGCTCCTTGTAAGGGCTATACTCCCTATAAACCCCAGGAGTTACAGTTCTTTCCTCTGTTTTAATTATAAAAGGGATATTGATAGCTTGTTCAATCCAGCTTTTACCATGTTATGTATTTTATGCCTCTGTTTTTGATTAAGTTATCTGAATATATTTAGGTTCTTCGCTAGTGGTTCCTGAAGTATTATAGAAATATGTCCCTTCTTAAAGCTCTGTTCCTTCTTGGACCCACAAGCACCAAAGCTGTCCCGGCTCTGATTGGGGTCCTCCGAGGAGCAATTTGTGTTGAAGTACTTGGGGAGGACACCATGGCATGAGCACAGATGCTGCCTGAAACCCAACCAGCTGCTTCACTGTGTAGGGCCAAGGAGCTGGTCCAGAATTCAACCAAGAGCTGTTGGCCCCCAAGTCCAGGCCATTGACAGTCAGGTAAAGCAATTTAGCTCATATTATGGCAGGACAGGTCATCTTTTTTGTCCTGCTGTGAAGGACAGCTAAATAAATGCTTGAATTCACTAAAAACTCCAGCAGTGAGTTTCTGAGCAGCTGGCCTCACTCAAGGAAGCTGCTGGCCCAGTCTAAAAATGGATCTTCTTGTCGGGATCCAGTCCTACCACTGCCAAACCCAGTGGCCAGACCCCCATGGGAAGATGGGGAAGCAGGCCCACTGCTCTGCATTTGGTGCTTGTTAGTATTTGGATGAGGTAAGTGGTGTGCTGAATCTAGTGCAGCAATTGTGTTTGTTATAGGGCCATAACTCTGCAGAGTTACCATGAAATTCAACACAGCCTGTGTGGAATGTAGGCTGATGCAGAGACAGGGCAGCAAACCCTTGGCAGGAAAACATCCTGTTGTACTGGGGTGAAACTTTGAATCACAAGGGTGATATGAGTGAAGAAGGGACAGACAAAGGTGCTTTACCTGCCAGCTCAGGTGAGGTGTGATGCCCGACTGTCCCTGCCTGCTCTGCCACAGCCCATTCCCAGCGGCAGGGGCTCCAGTTCTGCAGTGGCACTCAACTGCTCTCAATCCTCCTTGGCCTTTCAAAGGGGAAGCTGCTTGCTGGAGGGAGCAGGGTAAGTGCAAGAGGAAAAACCAAATGATTTTCTCCCTGCTCGTGCCGGCGGGGGGGCGGTTACTGTGTGAGCAAGGCTCGCAGCGCCGGCTCATTCAGCACGGCGGTGTCTGTGTGCCCAGGCCCCGGGCACAGCGGGCTCTGTGCTCCTGAGGTCAGCTTGAAAAGCTGCTCAAAGCCCATGGATGGTCCCTGAGCTTTGCATCCGGCCTCAGATACTCTGCTAAATACTTGCAAAATGGCTCGTGGGGCCACACTGGGCAGCGTGGCAGCTGAGAGCTGCTGGGGGAGCAGCTGGGTGATGTCGGGGGAGGATGACACCCCAATTCCATAGAGTAGATCAAACTGGCACTGAGGGGTGATCAGTGGCACCACATTCGAGCGGGGCTGGATGCTCCTCTGAGCAGTGTGTGCTGCTTGTGGTGCTTGTACCAGGTTGCCTGTAAACCTGCAGCACCTGAAGAGCAGCATCACATCCCAGACTCATTTTCCTTCAAAGGTGGAAGAGAGCACATTTTCTCCTCCAAACCAGAAGTAAAGCTGGACTCCCTTTCCTCCCCAAAGCACCCAGTTTTGGTCCCTAAACTGCTCTGCATTACCAAGCATCTCAGCTCCCTCCCATCATCCACCACCCTGGATCCCTGTTGCAGTCAAGCTGGCCAATGGATTCAGCTGCTTGTGCTCCAGAACAGCACAATAAAACATCCAGAAAATAATTTTTTCATTTCCACATTCTTCCCCACAGTTGCCTGCAAGCCCTGTGCTGTGCTTGGCCGCAAGAGGTTCCCTGGGGCTCACAGGGTTGGGCTGCATAGGGCAAAAAGAGGGGTCTTTAACTCCCCCCAGTGCCAAAAGGCACCTTTGTGGCCCTGCTGCTCCTGTCCCCAGGTTATGCACTGGTATGATTCGACAGCAGATGACAGAGGTTAGGATAAGGCCTGGGATGGCTGGGATACTGTTGCCATGGAAATCACCCGGTGTCTGGAATAGCAAGAACAAGAGCAACTCAAAAAGTAATGATCTGTCACATTGATTAAGGAGGAGTCGGAGGGATTTTGTTTGGGGAAAGCCTTGTGCTTCAACTAATATGAATCCATATGCCACATCTCTCTGTTTGCCTTCCCCTGAAGGGCTCTGTCAACAGGAAATCATCTGATTTGTGTTGACCGGGGGTTTCTCCAGGGAGTACCGATGCCGTTCCCGCCCGTCAGCTGCGCTGCACAGCTCTGCCATCCCAGGATGAAAGGCACCAAGTCAATGCAATATTCATTCACTTCCTCTTCCCTCCTTCATTCATTTCTTCATCCATTCATCTGCTTCATTCACATTTCCCCGGCACTTTAATGAGCAGTGCTTAGCCCCTGCAGCCTGCGGAGCCTTCCCCGGTACGCTCTGTGCTGCAGATGGCTGCGGGCTCGTTTATGTGGCAGGGCAAAGCTCGGCGTGGCTGCAGTGGGGCTGTGCTGTGCCCAGCTGGCACCTGGATCTTTTAACCCCCCTGCAATTCCCCCACCAGGTTTTTCCTATTCCATCTTTCACATCTTGGTGATTTATCTCTGCTGTGATTCCCATCTCATTCAGGTCCTGTCCTCTCTGTGGGAGCCTGTCCCGGTGCCTCTGCCCGTGGCAGCCCCCCTGGGGGCAGGGGGTGGCTTGGCAGGAGGTGGCAGGAGGTGGCAGGTGGCATCGCTGGGCAAGCAGGAGGGAGCCAAGTGTGAAATGGGCATCACTGGAGTGCTGGTGCCAGGCACTTGGTGCTGAGCCAGAGCCACAAGCATAAACATCCTCAGGGCTGTGTCACCGTCCACCTGCCCCACCACACCAATGCCTTTGTGGCACTTGAGGAGCTTGGGGGGATTTCTTTTTTTTCTCTGCCTGGTGTCCTGCTCTCAGAGACCAATTCATCGGAGGCAGGTGGGTGATAGTCCCTGTGTGAGCTCCAGGCTTGGCCCAGGGGAGCAGAGCCGTGGGCCAGCAGTTACAGGGCAAGCAGCCAGACCCCCAGTGTGAGCAGCTTGGGCAACGAGGGCTCACAGCCATGGGCAGGAGCAGGAGGCACATGCACCAGGCACAGGCAAGTCCCTGGTTTTAGGGATTTTCCTCAGATAAGCATGGCTCAACCCTCCTGTTGCCCAATTTTGGGCACTCGCAGGGCGTAGATGGGGGGAACAAGCACGTCTGTACTTCAATGCCCTTTTTTAACCAACCCAGAACAGGTTTGCAGTTTTTTTTCCCCACTGATATGCAAACATTTCTCTTGAAGAAAATAAAATGCTGGGTAGAAACCCAAGAAAGATTAAAAGGAGAAAACTAATTTTCCTGCCTGTGATCTCACGGGTGGAAAACAATCCCTTCCTCCCCCAGCCCGAAACCCTCCTTGCTGTGCTTGCGTGTGAGCTGTGCTCCGTCGCTCTCCAAACAGCCAAGTGCATCCCCGAGCTGAAGGAAGCAAACAGAAAACATCCGTTGTTTGTATAAAGGAGAAAGCTTTCTCTTTTGTTCCCTGCTTTTTATCAAGTATCTGCTGCCATTATTGTTACTCACTGGGTTATTACCTCCGAGTGGCTACTTCCACCAGCACAAGCTGGTTTATTGTCTGCTCAGAGCAATTATGGATTTGGATAATTCCTGCCATGCTGTTTCATTGTGGAAGGATCTGCTGTGTTCTGTGGCCAAGGTAACTTGAGGTGATTTGTGCTGCTGAGTTACCCATCAAGTTAATTAGGAGTGGGTGGCTGGTGCCCCACTGTATGCTGGGACAGAAGGAGCAGCAGAGGCTGAACCCAGGCATATTCTCAGTGTGAGAGGTATTCAAAGGCAAGTTTGTTCACTGGAGCAGAGACCAGGTTGGGTATTTTTCTAGGCCTAGTTCATCTTTATTCACTGGTCAACAGAATGTTGGCCAGCACATCCTCCCTCTGAGGGTGCAGAACCCCATTGCTCTGTGTGTGCAGAGGACAAGAGTGTCCCTGCAGGACTTGCAGTCCTGGTGGAAGACACTTGCTGTCTTGTTCATTGCTTATCTAGGAGGTCATTTTGTTCTTCATCCTGTGCTGCAAAGACAAGATGAGGAAAGTGTTCCTTGGGCTGCACGGGATTTCCCCTTAGGAACTGCCTCACCTGCCTGGTTGGAGAGGAAAAATAAAATGAAAATGCTTCTCTGAAGTATGAAATCCAGACCTGCTGGGCCTCGTGCATCTGTGGAGATCAGAGCCCCAGTGCTGTCGTGCTGCCTCTTTGAACCAGGGGGAGTTTCACCCCAGGCAGGAACATACACCTGGCTTCATGGCAGAGGGCTCAGCCTGCAGGTTGCAAAAGTACCTGGTTATTTTTACTCCTTTGATACCTGATCCACTATCAAAATAACTTATTTCTTTCTCTTTTACTTCCTAGGAATCCGAAAAAACTTGCCAGGGGCAATAACGTTTATTGGTGAGGCACCGCCAAACCCCCCGTGTTGTCCATGCACAGAAGGGGTTGGGGTCATCCCCTGCACAGCCCCCCAGCCTTGGCATAGGGTTTCTCCTGAAGATGTGAGGGTTTTGTCCTTCAAGAGCAGCTGCATGGGTATTGCACTCCAGATACTCAGGGCAGTAACAATGTGTTTATACATTCACTTGCTAATAAATAAATACAAAAGTGTGACACTTTTAAGCACTTGCTAAGGCTGTAACAAACATGTTTTTTCCCACAGTTAGTAACCTGTGGATTAGGAAGCCATGATTTTTATTTATTTTTAATAGCACACCATGAGGACAGATTAGCATGAGACTATAATGCCATCACATGGTCTCAAAACCCTCTGTGCCAAGACCACATCCAAATTCAGCACAAGCAGCAGTGAGCCTTTCTAAGGAGGCTTGATGGTAAGAAGTGTTTTCTTTTGCTGTCTTAGAGACTGTAAGTAGCAGAATTGAATTTCTGGAGTTGTATGTGTGCACAGAACATCAAAAATGGCATTGTTCAGTTATTCACCCCATTATTAAGCTTGGCCCTCCATATCCACCTGACACAGAGAAGCCCTGCTGGACCCACTTACCAGGGCTCCTCTTGGGTTTGATACTCAGCTCATACCCCAGGACAGGTCAACATTTTCTCCATTTCCTAATATTTTCTTGAGCAAAGTATGGCCTCATGCTTGCTTTGCTATTCAGTCCTGGCCCATCTGGACTCTCAGATATCCCTTCTGCAAGAAACTGATGCTTCAAACTGAACTGAATGTACACAAAGACTTCACCCCTTTCCTACCACAGGTTGGACCCCTGGAAATATCCTTTGGTGATGCAGGTGCCAGGAGACAGTAGGAAGCCACCTCTCCCCTGCTCCTCTTTGTTCTGTCTCTGGTTCAGCCAAGGCTCTAAGGGTCTGGAAATCTATCCTGAAGTTTCAAAACAGTCTTCCTTGTGTTCTCCCTTGTCGGTCTGAGTTCCCAGAGCAAAGGGTGAACAGTGGTCATTTGTAGAGTGATCGGCCTTCAGCATCACAGTGACAGTATCTGGAGCCCTGGAGGACAGCCCTGCCTGCCTGTGGGAAGGCAGAGAGCAGGCAGGACCAGGCAACAGCTTTGATGCCATTCCTGCTGCCTCCTTTTTCCATCAGCCACGTGGGACAAGCTCCCCTTTTCTGCTCAAAAAAGTGCCTGGATCAAGGTTTCGCAGCTACTCTTACCTTTCCAGGGTGCACTAAGGTGTGACTGGTTTTCTCCAAAGGTAACTCAATGCCTGAGTGGATCATTAGGTTCCAGGATCACTTGGGAGACACATGGAAGCCAACATCCACCTGCCAGCTGTAGATGGGCTCCATCCACTTCGAGGCAGCATCCAGACAGGCACCCAGCAGTGGCATCTTGTCAAGGGACTGGAGATCTCCATCAAATGGTAAGATAGTGGAAGTCTCCAGAGAATTTTCTTACATGAGGTTGATGTCTTGCATCTCTTTGCCCTCATATTTTTGGCCCCTGGCCTGCCTGCTCAGCTTCTTTCCCTTGCTCCCAGGTCCTGAAGCAGCCCCGGGCTTCGGCACACTGCCTGCAGGTACCCCTGAGTGCCCATCTGCATGCATGGAAATAGTCCTACCAGGATCTGATGGCATCTGTAAATATTTGCATTTTGTGAGGAAATACCCTGTTTAAACATAGGCTGATATTAATTCCATCTTCCTTGCTTTCCCCCACGTCCTTGAGCTCCGTTCACCAGCCCTGGCCCCTGAGACGGCTCTGCTGAAAGCAAATATGTCAGTCTGTGCTACACAGGGAATATTTTAAGGCTCTGAAAACAAAGTTTATTATAGCAAAGCTGCCAAAAGTGTAACCACTGCCATGCTAAAATATCCTCTGCCTCCTACATTTGTAACGTGGGAGTCTTTTATATCCTCTTTTACTGCTGCTGAACCATACATTTGTATTGGCAACAGATGTATATAGGCTGGGACCTATTTCAGTGTCATGCAAAAGAGCTCTTAGGTTAGGAGATATATTACAGCTTACTGGAAAGCTTGAAATTAACTGTGTGATGATGCCACATGAAGATAAAGAACTAGCAATTTTATTGAGTTACGATTTTATCCATATGGGCTGAAGGTTTGAGCTGTGTTAACATCTCCAAAGGTCCCCATTTGCCAGATTAACTATTGAGTTTTTGGGCAACTAGTTTAAGATAGGAAAAAGAGATCTAATTTAACTGTTTCCAGACAGAAAAGCACTGCCTCCTTCTACACTGTATAGGAATAACCCAAACAGAAGGCAGCCAAACACAGCCCTCGCTGCAGCCCTCGCTGGGGCTCTCAGGCAGTGGCAGGAAAGACTCAGTTGGTCCCCACAAAGCTCTGCTGTGGTTGTCATTAATACCAAACCCATAAATGTCAGTAATTCAGTGGTCAAATTCCTCTGTGGTGCTGACAGACCTCTTACAGTCCCTGGATTTAAGCAGCAGAGTCAAAGGTTTCCTCGGACGGCCCACGATTTCCTCAGATATCTGGCAGTGGCAGGCAAAGGGTTAATGATAGAAAAATATGTATAGGTTTAGGGGAACGATTATTTTTTTTTAATATATGTTTTTTGCTTCACATCTTAGCTCTTGGCACCGCATCCCCTGCCTCTAATCACACCTTTTAACTGCAGTTTAAATCAAACCCCACAAGGCTGGACCAGTTGGATCCAGTCCCTATTAAGCCATTTGAGCTGTGACTGAGCAGACTTGCTATCACCAAGCCAGTCCCCTGCCTGTGCCTCCACGTAATGAGGCTCCTGTGGCAGCCGCTGCTCCCCGCTCAGCGCAGGGGAATCCATGAAATACTGGATCAGGATATATCCCCCTGCACTGGGCCCTCTCCTCTTCTCGCCCTCTCCCCAAGCAGCCGGATGGCAAAGCATGGCCAGTGGCTGCAACAGGAGGTGGCTCATGCCAGGCTGTGGAGCACACCTGAAAAGCTTTGGCCACTTAAGAGGTCCAGAAGAAAAAAAAAAAATATATATGTATTTCCAAGTAAAGTGAATTCCCCTTTTTGTTCCTCACTGTAATTTGCTTGATCATTAACCCCTTGAAGGTGCTGGCTGGTGGTTTTGCTGCTAAGGGCACTACACAGCCATGATCAGGTATGTGGCTGTTGTTAACAAAAGATGAGATCCCATCCTCTCCATGGGGCATTGCTTGTCCAACAGACCATGGGTTGGAGCCACAGCTGATAAAATTGCCTGGGTCCTGTTCTGCTCTCTGCTGATGTTAGTGAGGGAGCTGGTCTCCTGATTTTATAGCCTTAAAAAGAAAGTCACTGTTTATCCCTTAAACTAATGCACCCACTGATGCACACAGGAGCAATATGGAGGAAATGGTCTCAGACACAATCCCGGTTGCCTCTGTCCTGCCCATCACTGCTCCCTGGACCCCTGTGTACACAGGGCAGGACGATGGAGGGAAATGGTGCCTTGGCATCCAGAACTGCATCACTGGGTTCTGATTTAACTCCTTTTTGCAGCCATTTTGAGCACTGAATAAAGCAGGAAAAATAGCATGAACCATATAAATCCAAGCCAGCCTCTGAAGTCAGATGTGTTTAAAAGTGGAATTGCAGCTGTGATAGGGAAGGAGTGTACTCACTAGCATTTCCTGCTTTTTAAATCAGTCTTTTAAAAAGCACTGGTTTGGGTGGGAAGTTTGTTTGGGTAAAATTACTGAGGAGGGAATTGAAATTATTAATGAGATTTTTTTTCTTTCCCTTCATGTGTCACTGAACTGCACAAGATGGCCACGGACTCCAAACTGTGAATCCCTATTCCCGGACTCTGAGCTCCTGAGGTTGATTTTACCACTTCAATATAAGTGAAAATTATGTGGATTGGTGGCAGAAGCAAGTTATATGACGAGTGGAGAGGAATACATCTCCAGAGCCAGGTTTCTGCTTCAGACAAGGCTGCAGCAGGCGACGGCGCCCGGCTCTCCCGGCAGAGACGGCTACAATGAATAACCCAAGAGGCTCTGGTAAAAATTACTTGAGTTAATTAAATGAGCATCTGTGGCATGGCTATTTTCTCTGCATGCCCTGGCTCTTAAGTCCTCATCTCTGAGGGGAGAAAGTGTCATTGAACCAATTTATTGGCAGTGCCGGTTCTCCAAAGCAGAGGTGGTCACCCTTGGTGTCCCATTGTCTCTGAGATACCCACTGTAGGTACCTGAGCCTCAGCTGGGACTGAGCACTGTTAGACCTTGTGACAACGTTTTCTAGATGCAGAGAACTGGGATGAGGAAATATTCCGGGGAGTTTCTATGCTGATGCTCACAGAGGGATGGCATTGCCTTCCCTCCAGCTGCTGCAAGCCCAGCATGGGACATGGTGCTGGGTGGCATCTGCATGGGGAGGGCAGGCTGGGTCCATGGTGTGCTTCAAGACTCCTCAAAAATTATGCAAACCCAGATCTTCCCTTTCCTCTTGTTATATGCAGCAGGTCAGGTCCTGCTCTGGAAGTCACTGAGTTGTGGATCAGCCACGTAGCTGATGGAAGTGCTGCTGCTGGCCTGTGGAAGGGCTTTTGGGGTGGGTTTTACTTTTCAGCCAACCCATAAAGGAAAGAATAAGCTTTTATTTTCTTAGCCATCACTTTCTGCAGCCTGTGTCAAGCCAACAATGGCCGGGTGTTCCTCTGAGGCTGTAAAATAAGCTCATTCATCCTTTCTCTCTATCTGTTGTAGGGCAAACAAAAAAAAAAAAGAGAAATCCAGTGAGCTCCTGTTTGCTTTCCGAATGGAGCCTGTGGTGTGGCACCAGCAGCCAAGCACTGCTCTGGGTCAAACATGAAGGCAATGTGCTGTTTGTGTTCCCTCAGCCACATGGATGCAGACTGAGGGAGAAGGCAGGAATTGTCAGTGGCAGCCTCTTGTGGGCTCCTCCTCACCACGGGGAGCCTCCCTCCGGCTGCCTTTGCCGGAGCTCTGTAATTTCCAGCAGGATCATGTTCACCATGGGCCTTGCAGGGAACAAGGCTCGAGTTTCAGTCCGTGGCCACCTTCTTGAGTCAGGGCTGAATAAGTGCCTCATGCTGAGCACAAAGGGCCCTGGTGCTGCTGGAGATGCTGTTTTGGTGGTGGTGGTGGAAGCTCAACCTGCATCAGCGTGGGGATGGACAGGGGATGCTGTCACTTGGCACATAGTGGTGGTCTGTTGTGCAGCACTGAAATGCCGCAGGAGAGATGACAAAGTGACATCTCTGTCTTTGGAAAGAGAAGCAGTAAAAGGGTTACCTGGCTCCCTGAGAAGGGGCTTGGTGCAGGAGTTTGGATGCTATCCCAAAACTTCCTGCTGGTCACAGGAGACTAGAGGTGGCAAAATCTCCAGCATGGCTGTGGCACAAGGAATCCCACCTGGGGAGGGAGGAGGAAGACTCACAGGACTGGTTGAGGAGGGAAAGGAGTGGAACAGACATCCCTCCCATCCTTCCAGCAGGTTTATGGCCTATTCTTTGGTGTGTTTTACTGGTCCAAAAGCAGAGCAGCCTTCTGTCCTGCTGAATTCCTCCCAAACTCTCCCATCACGGCATGACCAGTATGAATGCCAGCAGCTGGAAGACTGAAATAGCAGCTACCATTGCTTAGGCTCCACTGATTTGTCCTGTGGTTTTTCCGTGTCCTTTAATCTCCAGTAAATAATCCCTCACTTCCTTGTGGTCTTTCTAATTCCATGCTCTGTGCCGGTGCTTCCTGTAAACAGCAGAGCTGGTGGCCCTTGCGTGGCCACCGCCGTGTAATTGAGGCTCTCCCCTGCTGTGCAAAGGGCATGTGACAGGGCTGTTTGTCAGGCTGGATGTGGCTGTGTGTGGCTAAATAATGGAAACACCAGATTGTCCTTTCCATTGAGCCTGGAGAAGTCAGGGCTGGCTCTGACGAGGCCATTGGATTGATACAGGTGTAAAACCAGCACATGTGAGAGCATCAGGTGCCGGCACCCAAGGAATTGCACCATCTGGCCTCCAGTAATCATGATTAGACCAGTGCTCAAAAGCAAAATTGGGCTGAATTAGAGGCAATGAGGTCCCTCCAGCACGTGTGCAATGGTGCTTGGTCTTTGGGGCAGGAGCCATGTCCTGTGCAGAAGCTGTGACAGACCTTGCTCAGCCCTTCATTGCCACATCTCTCATCTAAAATTCTGAGTGGAGTTCTAAAATAAAAGAAAACTATGAATGGCCTGTGCTGAATGAAGGCCCTTCTTCATCTGGGCTTCCCCACAGGCTTGATCTTTTGCACTCTTGTAGGTGAGAGGCCTCCAAGGGTGGTTTGGAAGGTGTTTTTCTGATCAAAATATCTTCAGCTGTTTTATGGTGGCAGGAACTGCATGATTTGTGTATGAGATACCCATCTTCAAGCCTAAGAGCCTTTATTTTCCCCAGGTGAGTCTGTGTTGAACCAATGGTGGATCACGGAGGGTTGTGACGAGCTGGGCTGCACTTTTTGGGTGGCACAGCTTTTCCTCCTGTCTGAAATCTCTTCTCTCTGGGTTTGTGTTTACTGGTGGATCCCTCCACAGATACCTGAGCAAACAACAAACCATTTTTGTAGGAATATCTTTGCTCCCAATGTACCTCAGACTCTCACCTGTGCTTGTCCTGGCCATCCTTGTGTATGGGGTGTCTGTGCATGCCTGGCTGAAGATGACAGTGTGAGTTTGCTTGTGGGGGTGGTTGTGGACTCTGGTGCATGCAATCCTGCCAGCCCTGCCAATATTTGCAGCTTGAAACATTAACATTTAGGTATTTACAGGGCCAAGGGAGGGGTCCTATAACCAGACCCTTCGCACATGCTCTTTTCCAGAATAGCTGCTTCCAGAAATTTCCAGGTTTTGATCCTTTGGCCATTTCATGTAAGTCCCAATTTATTTATTTTCATTTCATAAGCTCCCCACAGCCAAGCAGAGACAGCTAAAGGAATCCTGCTCAGTCTTCCAGCATTAACATCCCAGTTATCAGAGCTTCTTCCACAGGTGTGTGTGTTGGAACTCCTGGAAGTATTTTCAGAGCTGAAGTGTAAGCAGGGAATCAGTTTGGAGTGGCATGGGAGGTGCTCAAAAAAATGCCATGAGGGAAATGAGAGCCTCAGTTTGTCTCATTTGATGCCACTTAACGTGTGACACCTTGTTTAAAATGGGGCTGTCAACAGCAAATATATAGTAGAGCTGAGGTTTTCCATCAATGCTAACGACCCAGGTGCTTGTATCCTAGGGAACTCCATGTATCCTGCAGCTGGCTGGAGTGATAAGACATGACCAGTGCCCATCCTGTTCTGTGTGCTCTGGTGTTGGCTCAAGAAACTCAGGAGGGCTGATGCAAGGAAGCAGGTGGGAAGTTTGGGTTTCTGGCTGTTCACACAGCTCCAGAATGACTGAATGCTGGCAGGAGAAATCCCAGAGCATCTCATGGAGATCAGATGGGGAAGATAATCTCCTCACCCCTTGGAAGACTGGGAATTGCTGGCTTTTTTCATTGCCACCTTTCCCTTGTGAAGTAGAAGCCACATTATCACCAGGCTGAGCAGTTTTGGCTAATGCAGAATTAGACTAAGGCAAAACTCCTACAAGCTGTTTGATGGTTCCCTGAGTCCTCTTGAAAGCATCACAAGTGTGGATGAAATTCTCCATTCTCTGTGTATTTTTGCCTGTGCTCATGGATCTGCCTGGCCTCAGGCTGACCATGTGCCTCCACCACTCCATTTTTTCTGACAATGGGAATGTGAGAAGCCTTGAGAGGGACAGAAAGGCTTTGCCCAGGGAGCAGTAGGAGCCCTCCAGACCTGAAGCAAATAATCGTTGCCTGGAACTGGTCCCTTTGGCTCCAGGCACTGCTGAATTTGCTGGTGGAGAAAACCACTGCCTTGGATCAAAGCACTGTTAAAGGAGACTTCACAAAAGTGAATGGCTAGTGGTCAAGAAGAGCTGCCAGACTCCTGCTTTCTCAGTAACTAATAAAAGTGCTTTTTAACACAATTAATGTGATGTCTTGCTAAAGACTGAAGGAAATTGGAATTGAGACATTTGTATTTTGACAGACTCTGTGGAAAACTTCTGTTCAGACTGGTAGGAATGAAACCAATAAATTTCTGAAGAAACTTTCTGAATTCAGCCTTCAAGATAATAGATAGGCTGTTCTGACTGTGGATAAATAAACTCTGTTTTTATAAGCGTTTAAAGACCTTCAGGATGACGAAGTGGAACATACTTCAAGTCTCCAAAGATGGGAAGTGGCTTCTGAGTCAAATGCCCTCCCGTGCCAGGGCTCGTATTTTAGACTGAGATCAGTCTTTTGTGACTTGTTGACAGGTTTTTTGTTGTACTTTGAAGAAAAAAAGGGAAAACGTCCCAGGCTGAAAATAGCAGTGAAACATTCCCCAACTGACCAACCTGTTCCTCAAGAAAACTTCCCAGGGAAAATAAACCTCCAGCTGCACCCCCAAAACCGCCGCCTAAGAAAAGGCACACTGAGCAATGATTAGGGTAAAAAACCCTATTTTGGGTTACCACAGCCCTTGCCTGTGGTAATTGCTCCTCTCTTATCTTGTGGTGAAGGTCAGCACCTGCAGAAGGAAGATTTGGTTCCCACCAGAAAGTGCTTAGAGGGTGGACTCTCAAGGTGGGAAATTTGGGAGCAACTCCCTCCCTTTTTACTTCCCCCTCCTGTGAAGAACAACCCCCTCCCCTTGCGATTCCTGCTCTCCCTGGCAGCAGCTACAGCCAGCCTAAAGAGAGGAGGTGAAAAGGCTGGATCAGAGCTCATGGCTTTCTGGAAAATCAGGGCAGGTCTCTGCATTTGTGCAAGGCCAGGGCTTAACTCTGCAAGTGAAACCAAACAGATGCAAGCCAGAGCCATGGGTGGCAAGCAGTGCAGAAGCCTTAGCACTGACCTTTGTTTGCTTTGCCCTCCTATGTATCCACAGGCTGATGGGAACTGTTGGAGGTGTTGGACAGAGGCCAGCAGGATATGCTTTATTGGGACTGAATATAAAGTCACATTTCTGGAGGAAAAAAGAGGTATGTCACATATACAGGGTGAAGCCTAGACCAGGCTGATGGGCTCTGAATGTATGTGGGCCCCTGTAGTGGAAAGTGGCCAAAGGATGGTCCTGGCACAAGGGTGGGATGCTGGAGCAACGTGCCTTGGGATCCAACAGCAGTTCAATGGCCAAGTCACTGAGGTTCAGAGGCACGAGCACATTTCAAGGGCTGGCTCAAGGAACTCTGTTCCTTTGGTTTCTCAGAGAGAAAATGAAGGGAGAGTAGGTCAGGGCTTGTGAAGTACAAAGGTGATGGAAATGGGGGAGTAACGGGATTTAGGAGGCACAGTCTTATAAGATGGCTGGAAATGGGCACCCAATTAATTCAGCATTTATTACTTGAAAGTCATTAATCGGGGAACTAACTTAGCAAGGCTGGTAATGATCCTCCTCTTCTGAGAATGTTTTGATCAAGACTGATCCCTCCCTGCCAAAGAAGATGCTCTAATTGCTGTGAAAATGAGTTCAGGTCTGAGTTGCCCCAGGGATGAGCCTGGATGGCTGCAGCAACCCACCCTCTGCCTTCAAGGCTGGATTAGGGGAAGGCAGGTTGTCCTTGCCAAGGAGCCAAGGGGGAGCAGTGGAGGATCTGGAGAAGGTGCTGAGGCTTTGACTTGTGCAGATTTCCCAGGAGCAGGCAGACACGGCAGCATCCCTCCGGCTCAGCACAGGGGCCAGCCTGCACCTCTGCTGCTGCCTCAGCAGCCCCTCTTGGGCTTTGACTGCTGGGTGGATGGGGGGAGAAAAGGAGAGGGTTTTGCTATCAGGGGAAAAACCTTAATCTGCTTGCAGTGAACCAGCTCACACCCTGGCTGGCTGCAGGGAACGTGTTCTCCTGCTGCCAGAGACACCACAGTTGCTACAGCAACTGCAAAGCACTGAGACTCACCAACACTCTCACTCTGCCACCTTCCAACCCCCCAAAATAAGGCAGAGCAGAGAAAGTGATGGTGAGGAGGCAAAATAAATGGTAGGGGTGTCCCTCAGCAGCCATGGCTGCTCTATGTTCTGTTCCCATCCCTCCACAGCAAGTGCTCAGGCACTGCTGCGTTCCCATCAGTCCTGACAAGCACTTGGTTTCCAGGTCAATATGATTCCATTCACTAGACCTGCATCCCAGGGATGGCTCAGCAGAGCATGCACTCATCCCAGCCTGCCATCCACCCCAGGCACCCACCCTGTGGGGTCTGTGGGAGGCAAGGCTGGGTCAGACCCTCGGCGCTCGTTCAGTCGCTGGGGCCGGTGCAGGAGCTGTTGGGATGGGGATGCACTGCTGGGGATGCACTGCTGGGGGTGCTGCAGGGAGCACCACAGCAAGGGGAGGATAAAGCCGAGCTGAGCTTTGCCAGCCTGCCATCTCATTACTCTTTAAATGGGGCTCTGTGTGGTTCCCAGCACTGTGCCATCCTGCCTCCATAAAAGCTCATGGTTTCCCCTGGTGCCGCTCTCTTAAATATTTAATGACAGGAGGAAGAGCTGTTTTAAGAAACACTTCAGTGCTTGCATCTGAACAGGAGGTTGTTTCAGGTGGCCAGAGCAGACAAGAAAACTCTTTAGCTGTTAATTTTTCAGGATCTTTCAGCTGTTGAAGGAGTGGCAGCATGATGACGCAGGCCAGGGGGCAAAGGAGAGATCTTTAAGGTGTCTGGAGAGAGTAAAGACTCCTGGGGTCTGTTCTTGATCCTTTTCCTGACTTACATGTCAGTGTGGCTTGATTTCTTATATTGAAACACTTGAACAAGGCTAGTTTTGGAGCTTTAGTGAAAAATTCTTGAAGTTCACCTGCCCCTGATCTTAGCCGGGCACTCTGTCCTCCCCACCTGCCTCTGGATGGGTCAGTTTTGCTGAGTGCCAAGGATATTTGAAGGTAACCACTTGCCAGAGACTTCCTAAGGATTTATTTGGGTTCATGAAGCGATTTGAAAAGCCTGGATAAAAGGCTGTGGAAGGAAATGTGCTTTAATCCCAGCCAAATCATAAATTAGGCCACCATTAACACAAATGACTGCTTGAGATGAGGCTCATGTGAGAGGGGAGGGCTGTGCTTCTCCTTCACTGGCAGTCCTGTGTCCCAGTGCATCCAGTCCTACAGGGACCAGCTCAGTTATTGCTGACACTCAGGTGTCAGAGTATGGGGCACCAACAGAGCTAATGGAAGTGTTGCCACAGCCCATATTATCTTATTTTCCTGATAAAACTCCTTTCCCCACAGGGCAGCTGGTGTCAGGCTGAAATCAGTGGCCTTAGGCACCATTTCCAGAAGGGGTTGAGCACAAGCACTGTTTAAACCAGTAAGATGTCCCAGGCACAGCATATGTGGTGTCTGTGCCACACTGGTTCTTAATGGGAATTGTGAACTCCACACCAAAGCTTTTTGCCAATCCCAGCCCCTTCCCATGCAGCTGTGGTGCAGTTAGGTTTTCATTTGAATTAGCAAAAACAAGGGTGTCAGTCATTTCTCTGCACTGACTTTGTGAAAGGGCAGGTCAATAATTTATATCCTTAATATTTGAGGGCAGCATTTGTGGAACCTTCTGTTGCTGCGACTCAGGGTAAGAAGGAACCTTCCAAGAGAGACAGCCTGGCTGCAGTGAGCCCCTGGAAGGTGCATGGAGCACACCAAGAGGTGTTTGCATTAGTGGTTTTGATGGGGATAAGATTTCTTAATTAGCAAGACCTTCTGAAAAGATCCTGGTGCAAAACTACAGCTAAAATCAATCAGCAGACACGGATGAGTGGATTTCTGCTCATCTAAAGGCAGGAAAAGAAATAGTGCAAGATCTGCTTGGTGCTCCAGAGGGGAGGATTTCACTGCTGCTGAATGAAGCTTGCAGGATCTCTGCATCCTGGGAAAGGTGGCTGGAGCAAGCAATCTGGCCAAAGGGAAGCTGGGGGGTGCAGGGCAGCCCTTTTCTTTTCTTTTCTTTTCTTTTTTTTTTGAGGGTCATTAATTATCTCCCATCAGCAAAGCACTTTGAAGGTGAGATGTGCTACATGAGTGCTAAGGATTACAGGGTTTGTGTCTCTTGCCTCCAGGTCCCTGGGTTAGAGGGACTGGAGCTGAAGGCAAGGCTGGGAGCTCCACACTCTGCCTGCTGCTCTGCCTCTGCAGCACAGCCAGCCCTTTCCTAAAGGTTTGGAAAGGGTTTATGTGCAAACTCTTTCCAAAACCCCCAAATCACGCTGCCAGCCAGGGCTTTAGCCCTGCTCAGAGGGCACAGAACCTGGCAGGATGGGGCCCTGTTTGTCTCTTTATCCCTCCCCAGCTCTGCTTGAGCAATAACCTACTTTCTTGCTCTGCAGAAGGAACATCTTGGATTACGTTGCTGCAAATGAGAGGTTTCAGTCATGGTATCAGATGAGCTGCAGGTAAGCAGTGGGTTTAGTGTCAGCTCTTTTGGCAGCTTCTTTATTCTCTCTCTGCTTTGCACAAACAAACCACCTTTGTGTGGAAATTCATTTTCCTTTTCAGCCGCAGCCTTTGTCAACAGGGCTTCCCAATAATCCTCTCTGTGCAGATAAAGGTGAGCCAGCAGCCAAATGGGAGCCCTCACCTCAAGCCTGCTGCCCACTCTGGTTCATTAAAGAACTTTCCTCTCTATTGCAGGCTGTGGGTTGTGCTCACATGATGGATCCTAAATCCCAAGGTGACACTCAGTTACCCTAACTCCATCCTAATCAGCCCCATGCAATTAAGGTGCAAGGGATCAAAACCCCAAATGGTGTGGGATAACGTAGTGCCTTTTTGACCTCATTAGGCAATTCAGGGCATTATCCACCAAACTCCAGTCCAGGATACAGGGAGAGAAAGAAAAATTTTAATTCACTTGGGCTGCCTCTGTCCTTTACCCATTCATTCTCTTTGGCCTCACAGGGCTCTCAGACCAATATATCTAAACACTATATCACTTTATATTAAAACCATTTAACACAAAGCCTGTCATGGGCCAGGCTGTGGGTTGCCAGGACAGGACCCTGCCAAGGATTCGCACTGCCCCAGTTTAAGTACGGAAGGCAGGAGAAGGGGCTGACTGTGCCAGGGAAGCAGCACCTACCTCCACAGCCCCATGCCTGACTTTCCCTGCTGACTTGGAGGACTTTAACTTGCAGCCTCCTTAACTGCTTCATTTCTGCGAAGTTGCACAATCCCACCCCCAGCAACATCACGAACGTCTCCAGCAACACGAAGGCGGGTGAGCTGAAATGCCCTTGCTGCCGAGCTAAATAGCATCAGGGCTCATTCTACTGCTTAGAAATCTTTAAGGAATCAAGCAGGTCGATGAATAATCCAATTTAAAAATCATAACAGAGGTGCTGGGTAACTGTATACAACGCTGGCCTAAATTCATACATCAAGTGACAAGCCGTAATGAAAAATTAAAGGACCCTGCATGGTACAAGTTGGTGCTGTACTGTTTGAATCCTGGGAAACAGCGACTTCACACAGGAGCAGCTCTGCCCCTGTCCCTTTTTCCTGCGCAGAAATGCTGCAGGGATACAGACAACTTGCGCAGGCATCAGGGTTTTTTTTCACCAGCTTGTGGCTTTTAAACCTCAGCAGTGCTAAAACGTGACGTGGACTCGCAGAGGACACGTGCAGCCCGTGGGGTGAACTGCAGCCTGAACAGTTCCCCAGGCAGCTGGGGCTCCGTGTCCTTCTAGTAATAAATTCCTCCTGGACAGTGTTTCAGGGGATTGCTAGGATTTGAGCAGAGAGGAGGATGGCTGGAAGTGAGACAGGCTCCAGGTTTATCCTTGAAAGCCCCTGTGCTGCAGAGCCTGGGGCTGCCTTTGGCAGCCTGCCTGGAGGAAGATGTTGGAGGCTGAAGGCTGCCTTGTGCTGTATGAACCACCAATCCTCTCACCAGCCAGCTAAGTTGGAGATAAATCTCCCTATTAGCAATGCATAAAGCAGGCCAAAATCTGAACAGCTCCTTAGGCAGGAGGTGAAGCAAAAACTCAAAATAACTTAAAATAAGTCCTTTCTGTGCTCCTGGCTGGAAAGTGGCTGTGTTGGAGCTTTCCCATAGCTTGCCTGGCCCTTCTGACAGGAGAGCAGGGTGCTAAGGCTGTGCTGTGCTTGTCAACACGACGGATGCAAAGAATCAGGTAAAAAATAACCCCATCCCAACGTCAGCAGCAGAGCTGAGAGGAACCAGAAGTCCTGAGCCGTTTCGAAGTTGTGTTAAATAATAAAGCAGAGAAATGAATAAATTAGCTCAGCATCTATTTAGGTCAGCCCTCTCCGTTTCTCCCAGCCGCCTCCGTGTGCCTCCTCCCCGCAGCGATCAGCTGCTCCGTACACGCTGTGCCTGCGGATCCGCTCCCTCCTTCCCAACAGCCGGGCTCTCGGGAAGCGCGGGTTGAGCAGGTGTCACGTCGGCTGCACACGTTCACCCCAGCCTTCAGAAGCAGCAGGCGAGCTTCCTTTTCCATCACTGGGGCAAAAAGTGTTCTGGAAAATCCCATTAAAGCAAGAGGCGTGGGCTGAGCGCACACGGCTGCTCCCTTCCTGGCGTTATCCCCTCCATGCAGCCCTGCCAGGAGCCACAGGGTCCTGCTCAGTGGGCTTGCAGCTGCCCCGGAGCCGTGTCTCCATGCTCTGCCTGCTCATCTGCAGTCAGCCTGCTTGTCATCCAGCTATTTTCCATTCCCAGCTTCCAACCACGGCAGCACCTCCATCTTTGCAGACCATCCTTCCCCACATTGCAGGTGCCCCAGGCTCAGTTTTGTGATTGTAGTTGACATTTGTTGATTTGGGGATATCCAGCCAGATGGACCAGGCTGACTGACAGAGATGGGGAATCAGTTTTAAACCCCTAAGCTCTCCTCAAATCACTCAAATGCTTCCAGGAAAATGCATCTACCATTCAGTCCTGTCTATGTCTTTATTTATACCTTTCCCAAGCCCAAAAAGCCCTCTTTGATGTCCAGAGCATCTCATGGGTTTCAGCTATAAGCAAGCTGGAGAAACACTCACCAAGATGGAATTTATCTGCATCAAGGGCTGCTCCATCTCAGCCCAACTACTGCTGGTCCTCCCAAACCCCGCAGGTAGCTGGAGAAGGCCGCCAGTGATGAACCCAGCCAGCAGCATCATCCAGGATGTAGGCAATGGAAAATGAGATGTTACTAAGTTTGGCCAGGCTGAGCTGGCTCCTCGCGGGTCCCAGCCTGTGAGTCACCGGTACGTGGGCCACCAGCACGGCCTCCCCTCTGGAGGAAGGAGTGGAGGTGGAAAAATAACAAGAGGAAACCAGCTGTTAGTAGTGCCAGCTCTGGGGAGAGTGGGAGGAGGTGGCAGGCCTGGAGAGAAAGGTCAGGGCCGCATTTCAGGCTGCTTCCTGATTTTTCCTCCTGCCTTCATGGTAGGAAGCTGCTTACAGGAATACGCTTGTGGACCATGTGTGGAGGGTCTGGGCTGATCTGAGGGATGGGCTCTGTGGGGGAATGACAACCTCCAAGGGCAGCCAGTAGTGATGGAGCATTTGTTTCTGGTCCCTGCTCACCCATCTCTTCTGGTTGCTCCTCTGACTTCTACTGAGTTAAGCTTGATTATCCTGTTGAAAGCAACTTTTAGCCCAGTGCAAACATTGTAAAAGAAGATGCACTTTGCAGATGTACTTGGAACAGACACATCCACCTCCCCACTGTGGAGACTCCCACACCAGTGCAGGGTGTTTGTTGCCCAGTCCCTGCCCCCTCCTGGCGCTGATGTCCATCTGCAGCTAAGCCAGAGACTCTCGCTCACACTGTTGTGCTGATCCTTGGTGACAGTACTGACAGGGGGAGACCCAGACATGGATCAGGAGCCAGTGGCTCTGTTCCTTGTCCAAAGCCAATGCAATGAAAATATTATTGGGGGAAACACTCACTAAAGGATTGCAGGTCTCCAATCTCTTCTCGTGCCTCAGCTCTGTAACTGGTGCTGACTGCAGTGCACCAGTGGGGGACACAAGCCTCAGCTACTGTCCCCATGTCCCTGCCATCAGTCCAGGAGCACATGCAGGGCTGTGCCACGCCAGCTCCCCATTCCACAAGGATATGTGTGGCTGTGGATCAGCACTTCTGCTACCCTTTGCCTTGCAAGAACTCCTTCTCTCTTGAACCCTCCAGTCTGACAGTTGCCACCGGTTCCCACTGTTTTTTCTCACCTCCAATTGCAAATGCACAGAGCCAGATTGTCTCCCTGGCACTTTCTGTAAGTGAAAAGTATTTCTTCATGTCTTCAAGGAAATTGTAACAGCTGCCAGGGAAAAAAAAGGCACAGCCAGGTAGGATGCCAGGTCAAGGGGGAAACTGCTGTGTGATTCTCTCTAGTTATTGCCTGGAGATGTCCCTTCTCCATGACTGGGACTAGTCCTCTCACTTTGAGCCAGGAGCGGGATCTGTTATGCTCAGGCTCCCTCTAGTGCCTCCATGTCCCGTTGTTCCTGGCTTCTCTGGAGGCGTGTTGGTCCATTTGTCCCTGGGGACTGTCAGTCATCCTCACTCCCCTCCATCACACCTCGGGCTTGCTGCACAGCGAAGCCCTGTTTGCCCACAAGCTGGGAACAGCCCACAAACTGCCCCAAAGCCATCACAGCCTGCCAGGGACCTCTTGGGGACCTGCCAAACAGCCCAGCCCTGCCTCTGCCTGCTGAGGCAAAAGGAGGATGATGGAGGTGGCCATATCCCACAGGATGCTCTCCTTGACAAGGCACAACTCTGCACACAGCAGCTCCACCTCGATTGTGTCTCCAGGGAGCAAGGCAGGATGAGTGATGGGTGGCAAGTGCCTGAGCTGCCCTGGGAGCAGCCCAGGCTGGGAGTGGGCACCTTCGCAGTGAGCCAGCTGGGGTGGCCAAAACCATCACTGCACTCTCCCCACTGCTTGATACCTCTCCCCAGGGGAGCAGCTTTTAGGGGTGTCCCACAGTCCATGCCAAGCAAAGTCAGCTGAGCTCCAAATCAACACCTGAAACTGTTTATCACTTATTTTGTCTGGTGTGGAGGACACTGAATAGCAGAGGCCGCCTGTGTACTGGGGCACTGCAGAGCTACACTGCTACTCTCTGTCCAACATGAACACAGCCTTTCCTTGTCTTCTTCCTTTGGAAATGGGGAGGAAATTTCTTAATGTCTTGGGAAATGACTGCCCTCAATCTCCATTCAAGCCCTACTTGTAAAACTCATCCTGGCTCAGCTCTGGCATCAGCACCACCCTGGGCCATGGACAGCCCCGCAAGCACCCCTGTTCCAGAGAGCACCGTGCAGAGCTGGGGGCAGCCTTATCTTCTCACATAACAAGGAGATGTTCTTTGGAATCATCACCAATCAAGGTAGGTCCTGTAACTGCAGATACAACAGCACACTTGGCCAGGCACCCTGGCAGGGCTGGTGCTGCACTGGGTGAACAGATACACTGAGCACGGGGGAGTGTGGGGTCCCACAGCTGTTTCTCAGTTCCAGAGGGTCAGCAGCAGGACACTTTTGCTGCCAGCTGCTGGGAAAGGCCTCCTGAGTGGCTTCCCCATCTTGTGCCCAGCCATCACTGGCCTGTGAGCAAGCAGTGCCCAAGGCAGGTACCTAAGGCACCTCTTGCTTTGTTCACCTCTCAGCATTGGCTGTGGCAGCTGCCTGAGCCCTGAGACATTTTGGGAGAAGTTTCTCACATGTGACATCTTCCTTAAATGTATCAGAATATATAATATCAGAACACCTACATAATATTGCATCAGGTGTCAACAAACCCCAGTCCATATCCTTTTGGGGTGGGTCACAGTGGTCCCCCAGAAATTAGTGATGTTTTCCTGGTTTATACCTGCAGAGTGCTTGGCCTGGGCACCGAGCTCTCTGAGTCCCTGGCATTACTAAATGGGAACAGCTGTGGTAATTCATTACCCCAAGACAAATGTCAGCTCACAGGGAGGGAAGAAGCAAGGTTAGGGGAGTCTGCTGAAATGTGGTGTCAGCATGAAAACTGTGACAAACCCAACAGAGATCCCTCAGCATAAATGTGTGTGATGCAAGGACAGTGACTGAGATAACACGGTCCTCAAAGGCACTGTGAGATTTTTATGTTAACCTATGATTTTTTTCATAATTGTTTTGCTGCTGGAGTACTTACAATCCTATTTAATGAGCACAGCTCCTTTAATAGAGGACACTTGGGGTAACATGCGCTAATTAAGTCTGTAATAACTAAAAGTATGATTAAAGGTTTTGAACTGGCCAATCATTCCCAGCAGTGCCATAATTAGAGATGTGGCAGCTCATCAGAGCACAAATTCAAGGGGGCTTGATCGCCCAATGGTACACACAGGTCTTGATCCTGTCTTGGATCATCCTTTTTACTTGATATTCTGCATTGGTTTGCAGTGATTTATAAACCACCCTGAATATGTTACACTCAGCCCTGTAAACTGAACAATCTTCCATAGTTTTATTTTAAT
Source organism: Pseudopipra pipra (assembly GCF_036250125.1). Classification (NCBI taxonomy): domain Eukaryota; kingdom Metazoa; phylum Chordata; class Aves; order Passeriformes; family Pipridae; genus Pseudopipra; species Pseudopipra pipra. Next base: position 15,646,886 of record NC_087559.1, read on the forward strand.
AGTTTGTCTTACAGGTCTTGTATTTCACCTGGGCATTAAGCACAGCTTCTCTTATCCCCACCTGTCTGAGTGCTCATCCCATGTGGTCCCACTAGCAGCTGAGAAAGACTCCCAGGGAGCTCCAACAACAGCAATTGCAGCAGGATACTGAAAGAACTTGGAAAAAGTAGATGAAACCATAAAATAAACCCTTTTGTTTCTTCCTATGAAGGAAGGCTCAGAAATGAGTGGAAAAGATCAAGAGTTTTCGTAATCTAATGGCCAACATAAGGGCACCTGGCAGCCTGTTTCTCTCTGCCCTCTGCAATGCAATGGAGGCAAACACACCTCTGGGACTCAGTTCTGTCTTCCACTGAGCTCAGCTCTTTGCACTATCAGGAAAGTCAGGATTTCCCTCTGCTGTTGGCTGCAATCAGCTGGCCACAGTGATGTACGAGTAAAGACTGCAGCTCACTACAGTGGAAGGAATTTAAAAAAACAACAGAGTTTAGAAAGTCAGAAGTTTGCCTATCAAGGAGGATTTTGAGCAGACTTTTGTACTGCAGCTGCAAAATGCCAGTAAAAGAATATTGCTATTTTTCATCTATTTTTCTCTATTTTTGTAATAGAAAGAACTTGTTCGCAGGTATCTGAACCTGAGGCAGAGAAGCAATTGCTCTGCAAGCAATCATTGAATGACTGAAAAAAGTGTCCAGGTCTCTCTCCCATGTACTCGTCCTGGGGCTTTTGGTCTCTGGGCCATCTTTTCCAGTCTGGGTTACTTTAGACAATTCACTTGTGCCTCTCATTGTAAAATAAAAGCAATGCCATAAAAATATGTCCTATTGCTGGTTACCTGGAGAAGAGCCCGACCCCCACCTGGCTACACCCTCCTAATAGGGAGTTGTAGAGAGTGATGAGGTCTCCCCTGAGCCTCCTCCTCTGGAGGATAAAGATTCCCAGCTCCCTCAGCCACTCCTCATAGGACTTGTGCTCCAGACTCTTCACCAGCCTCGTTGCCCTTCTCTGGACACGCTCCAGCCCCTTATCATGCTTCCTAAACTGAGGGGCCCAGAACTGGACACAGCACTCGAGGTGTTTGAAAGCAAACACAGATGAAGACGAACGGCGTTCAGTGACCCTGCCGTGAGGAACATTGCCCGTGTGTGCCTGCACTGCCCGAGCGTGGCTGAACGAGAGGATAAACCGCAGCGCACAGGAACATCGGGACCCGCCTCCCTCCCCTGGGCAAGCAGCGGCCATGGCGGGGGACATGTTGGTGTGGGGACCGTGTTGTTGCGGACTGTGCTGTTAAGGGGAGCAGTGTCTCCAGGGGCTGGGGTCCGCCGCATCGCTGGGTGTTGCGGGGTGTCCCGGAGCGGGAGCGAGGCCGCAGCGGGGCGGACACAGAGCGGCAGCGCGTTGCGGGGAGGCTGCAGGGAGGCTGCGGGGCGGAACCACCGCCGGGCGGAACCATCGTGCGCGGGGTTCCGGCGCGGCGCCCTTTCCCGGCAGCCCCCGCGGTGCTCCGTCTCTTCCGGCCCGGCGGCGGCGAAGTGGCTCTGGTGAGGGCGGGCCCGACACTGGGACATCGGCACCATCCGGACCCATCCGGACCCATCGGGGCCCCGGGAGGGGCCGGGCCGGGCTGGAGGGTGTCGGAGAGGGGCGATAAGCGGGGCTTGGGTTGGGCGGGCGCTGGGCAGGAGCTGGGCAGAAGCTTCTCCCCTGCTGGCCCCCCCGGCTGAGTCGTTTGTGTTTCTCCCGCAGGTGCGACCATGGCCAAGTCCAAGAACCACACCACGCACAACCAGTGTGAGCGGGGCTGAGGGGCTGCGGGGAGGGGCGGTGGGGGCCGAGGGGCTTTGACCCGCTGCTGTGACCTGTGGTTGTGGCAGCGCAGGCTGCCAGGGGGCTTTGCAGAGAGGCGAGGTGGTGGCGTGCGGGGATAAAGGGGTATGTTTGTTGTAAAGAGCTTGGTGAGAGTCAGGGTTTATCTGGGCTCAGTATAGAACTAATACGTAACCAGGAAAAAGGCAAGTTTCATGTTTGCAAGTTTCGTGTTTGAAACAGTCTCTTTTCTCAGGCAGCAAACAACAGGACAAGAGGCACAGTCTTAAGCTGCACCAGGGCAGGTTTAGGTTGGACATGAGGAAGAAGTTCTCCATAGAAAGGGTGATTTAATATTGGAATGGGCTGCACAGGGAGGTGGTGAAGTCACTGACCCTGGAGGTGTTTAAGGAAAGACTGGATGTGGCACTGAGTGCCATGGTCTGGTTGACAATGTGATGTTTGGTGATAGGTTGGACTTGATGACCTCAGAGGTGTTTTCCAACCTCATTAATCCTGTGATGATCATCACTGAGTATGGAGAGGGAGTCTTTTACAAGAATGTGTAGTGACAGGACAAGGGGGAATGGCTTCACACTGACAGAGAGCAGATTTAGTTTGGATGTTAGGAAGAAATTCTTCCCAGTGAGGGTGGTGAGGCCCTGGCAGAGGTTGCCCAGAGAAGCTGTGGCTGCCCCATCCATCCCTGCAAGTGTCCAAGGCCAGGTTGGAGGGTGCTTGGAGCAACCTGGGCTAGTGGAAGGTGTCCCTGCCCATGGCAGGGGGAATGAGGTGATCCTAATGGTCGCTTCCTAGTTCTGGGATTCCATAATGCTACTGGATGGTGTTCAGACTGTGATACTGTGCCATCCAAAGATGAGCACATTGATAAAATAGTTCTTTTTTGGAGTCTTCTCATCAGTGCTGTAAGTTAGCAAAGGCCACAAGTAGGTCCTGCTTGGTCCTGTACAGTTGAGAGTGACACATTGTGTTGATAGTCAGGTACACTTAGAAGGAAGCTCTTGTAGCTGCTTAATAATAGCAGAAATTGTCATTTAAATAATTTTATTATTTTCCACACAGCCCGCAAGTGGCACAGAAATGGCATCAAGAAACCCAGGTCCCATCGATATGAATCTCTCAAAGGGGTGAGTATTTCCATTGGTATTCCCAGGCTGTTGAACCACTGAGGTTTAACCATGAAAAACCCCAGTATTTGTGTTATTTTGTTTCTGTTATATCTTCTGCTTACGTTATGTGCAGCTGTGATATTTCCAGCCCACACAGAATCTGCCCTTCTGTGTCTGTGAAACTGCATTTAAGTTATTGGCCAGTTTTGTCTGTGTCCTTCTCTGGAGGGCATCACTAACTGCTGCTTCCAGTGAAACAAACACCTGTCAGCTGGATGGTTCCTCTCTCTTTTGAGTCCTGCTGTGTCTCTTTCTCTGTATCCTTCAATATTGTTCTAATCCACAGAATTTTCACTCACAAAATGAGAACAATTGGCATTTCTGGCCAGAACACATGAAAGTGAAAGTATATTGGAGTTTTTTGTGAGATTTTCCAAGTGATAGAACAGGATGTTTTTCCACACTTGAAAGTGAAAACAGGACATTTTGGATTTGGGCAGGGCTGTGACTCCGTTTGCCTTGTAGGTGTGATGATAAGGTTTTTGGATGTGATGTAAAAGCATCTGCAAAGCTCAGTGAGGGTTCAGTCCTGCCCCCTCCAAACAGTCCAGCAGTCCCCTCACACTGTGCATGGGTTAAGAGGACAAAATCCTGATGCTCCTCTGTGCTGGTTAAAATTCTTTTTAAAGAGAAATAGCAAATGTTTCTCAGTGCAGCAGTAGCTGATAGTTCTGAGCATTGGTCCCAGCCATGACAGGATGGGCCATCCAGTAGCTGACAAAAACTGAGGTGCTGCTCTTCTCTGTACTGGGTTTTTTGCCTTTAATGTAAAAAGGAAAGACCTGAGGAAGCAGCATTGGTCTCTGCCCAGGGATTACATGTGTATGTGCTCAGCTGCCAAGGTTGGTTTGTGGTACTCCAGATCCAGAATATCTCGTGACATGGAAATGAAGTTTGCCTTGTTTACAGCTTTACTTGTCCTTTCTGTGGGTTTATTGCTGGAGTAATGGATTTTTTTATGTGTATGGCAGTTAAGGAAAATAGCTATTAAAGGATGGTTACAGGTGGCTAGAACAATTTTATCAAAAAATCAGGGAAAAAAAATCTGAATTAGTCACAGCCAACATTTGGGAATAATTAAAACAAACTGAAGATATATATGTTTTTACAGGTTCCTTCACAACATGGCTTATTTTGCTCTGTTTTTTATAGGTTGATCCCAAGTTTCTGAGGAACATGAGATTTGCAAAGAAACACAACAAGAAGGGGTTGAAGAAGATGCAGGCCAACAATGCCAAGCAGGCAGCTCAGCAGGCTGCTCAGCAGAAAAAGGACTAATGGGATTTAATGAAAAGAACCAATTTTCCTATTAGCATGTGTTACAGCATTTTTTTTAAATAAAATTGTATGTAACAAAATCTTCATCTTCTGAGTTTGAGGGCCCTCCAGAAGCCTGGTTTGTATTTTAGGTGCCAGTTGCGCGTTGAGCCTGTGAGTAGCAACCAGTGTGTGTTTTGGTTCTCTGGCAGATCAAGCCAGTCAGAACTCTGGTGAGGTTTTGTGTTAAAACCCCTCTGTTAGCACCTGGAGAGGGTTTTTTTGTTTGTTGCCAGCCACCACACAAGGGAGGTGAAACACCTGCCCCCTCCCCAGTGCTGTTCTTCTGTAATTGATGGTACGTATCGTGAGCATTTAGTAGTTCAAAGTCTCCTTTCAAGTAGTGAAATGGTTACTGATTGATGCTCTGAAATTTAGACAAGAAATAACTTGTTTCTTTCCATCCAAATTTGAACCAGTGTTGCCTGTACTCTTGGGTGACAATATTCAATACAGGTAAAATTCACTTTCTCATGTACCATGATTTTTGTGATAGTTGATGAGTTTTCCAGGGGCTGTTACTTGTCCACTGCTTTGCTGTGTGGTAAGGTGGTTACAGCTGTGGGAATCCTGAAAAATGGGAGAGTAAGGAGTGCTGGCTATGAGACCACAGCAATTAGTTTTAGAGTTGGTCTGTGTTGTATCGTGAGGTACTTGAAAGTATTTAAGTGTTAAAGGAGCTACCCATGGGAATGTGCAAGGTTTTAGAAATACATAAAGATATGCATTTTATCATAGTTTCTGTATTTTAGGGAATATCTTTTATTCCAGTAACAGAAGTACCTAATCTGATGTGTCAGTGAGATGAGGGGAAATCACATTCAAGAGGCCGGGAGGTTTTGCAGCCGGGTTCTGTTCTGCTGTCCTTCTCTACACCAGGAGAGGGCTTCACTCTCCGAGTCTCCCTTACCAGCAAAGCTGGCTCAAGACGTGGACCACCTGTTAAAATGCGCCCAGCTCTTCCTGAAATTGCAGTTCCAGCGCTTGTCCACCCGGTGGGGTAAATCCATGGATCCACCCGAGGGCTGGAAGTTTACACGTAGCTTCTCACTGCAGTAGAGCAGCAAAGCACCTGCTGGATAAAAAGCATTATTTCAACTGAAACATCCAATTAATGTCGTTGGTTTTTTTGAATAGGTGAGCCAATTAGCAAAATTCAACGCTACTTTGAAGCAAGGCAAATATTTTATTTTTTTTCTGGCTTGAGTTCAAAAGCCCTTTCCCAGTTCCTACTTTTTAATAGGTTTTGACTGACAAGAAATACCACCCTAAACCAAGCAATACAAAGAGATTTGCTGCCTTAAAACTCACGGGTTGAGGGGTTTGTGAAGTCAGTGGTGTCTGCAGCCCTCAGCTGTCTGGCTCCTGCAGTGTGCAGCTCCTGGACTGTTATGGAGATTGGTGTTAATTGTCGTGTGGGTCCGGAGGGGTTTGGTGCTGCAGAGAGTGCAGTCACTGCACTAAAGTGACAAAAGGTTGTTTGGTCCCTGCTGCCCTCAGGTACACCAGAAGGACAACTGACAAGAGATTCTTCACGGTTTTAATCCTCCCTTTGGCAGGTGGTAGATCACCCAGAGGCAGGTGCACAGCGCTTAAATCTGCTGGCTCTCGAGCTGCGTGGCTGGTGCCTGCCCTGCCTGAGCCAGTTTGTCTCCAAAGGTAGGACTGTGTGGCTGTGGTTTGGGTTACTGTGCACATCTGGCAGCCTCAGCCCTTGCCCAGAGCTGCCCAGCAGCAGCCTTGCCTGGCTGGCAGAGATGTCCCCTTGGGTTGTTGCTGGTGTTGAAGAAAATAGAGTGGCTGGTCCAGCTGTGTGAGTGAAGGTCAGTCTGCTGCAGGTGTGTGTTGTTACAAGAGCAAAAGAAAAAGCCTCTGAGCAGAGGACTTAGTGTTTGTCAATTTAGACCTTCACCTGTGTGCAGCTCTCCTACATGGTTTAAGTTCTGCATTTTAAATCTCTAGCACTAAGACTTTTCCATATAAGAAGGGAGATTTCATCTCATCCCCCTTGGTGTCTTCCCTTGAGTGCTTGTACTGTGGGAGTAGCTCACCCACAGGATGCAGTTTGAGGGAAGAGAGAGAGGCGAGGGTCAGGCTGAGAAGAGGATGTTGGCATGTTAATGAGAAGCAGCGGGCAAGATTTGGGCTTCCTGTGGCTCCAGGCAGCAACCCCAGGCCTGCCTTCAGAAACAGCCTTTTCGTGTCGCTGCCCTTCATGCTGCCCTTCAGTGGGACAGCTTCCCAAATATGGGCTTGCTGACTTTCTGACCAAAATAGCGGCTGCGTGACAAAATGCAGCACAGAGGAACGTAACCTTAATCCAGGCATCATTGTGTAGCAGGAGACAGGAATTTTGTGAACTTCCACAGCAGGTCGGTGTCAGGTTTGTTGTTGTCTGCTCCCTGCACACATGGTGGTCCCATGGGACACTACCCTGACATCAGCTAACCACCTATTGGACTTTCTAACCCTGTGACAGCTCAATTCATGGCTCCCCTCCCTGTCGTACAGGTTGCCTGAGCCCAGAAGGAAAACCTGCGAAGGGGAGTCTGTGCTGACATTGCCTTGTGATGAGTCTTCCTCTTTTTTTTCTTGCATTGTGAAATCATTTAAGTTCTGTTGGTGAAGTGAGGCTGGAGATCCGTTTTAGGAGCATTACATATACAGAGCCCAGGAGGGGGAACTGGCAGCTGTGGCCCACTTGATACTATTCCCATTATGCAGAGCTGTGTCATCTTTGACATTTAAAAACTTCAAAACTCTCATGATTAAGTGCTTGGTATCCTGCAGGAAGCCAAAGAGCTTGAGAGCATCTCAATGCTTAATGACTCTTAGACATCTCGTGCTTGCTGCTGCTGTACATCATACTTGCTGCAGATGATTTCTCCCCTGTGCAATTAAGAGGACTCATATCAAGTTTCCAGTTTGGCTCCTTTCTTTGCTTGGATTTGAAAAAAAAAAAAAAGAGCAAAGGGCACGTAACCAAATACTGAATCAGCTCGTTTGGCAAAAGTAGAGCCATCACAATGAAAGCCAAGAGCACAGAACTGGGGAGGAGAAATCAAAGCCCTGTGAAACGCTCTGATGGGGGACAGCTTTCACTGGCAACGTTGATGTTCACCATGAAAACAAAAAGTAGGGCTGGATACATGTCCCCCTTTATCGCCTTTCAATAGTGTAGTCAAGGAAAAGCAGCAACAGAACATGAGTTCTGCTTTGCCCAGGTTTCAAGGCTGTTGCAGGTGTTCCTACACCACAGTGGCTTTGGCATGGTGGAGTGTTTATCCCATGTACCTTAGCTCATGTTGCATTGCCACTGCCCTGGTGGCAGATTTATGGCTGTAAGCAAGATGCAGAGGTTTCATTAGGGCAGTGTGTACAAAATTTCCTCAGATCTTGCTGCAGTCACTTGGTTCATATAGCAGTTTTATTGAGGGTTGAAGAGAGGCTTCAAATATGGTGATAAAGCTGAAAACCTGGGCAGAAATTAAATCTGCTGCCAGTAAAGGCAAGCAGATCAAATGGCCTGGGAACTGTGGCTCCGTCCAGTTGCACAGATACATGGACTACTCAGGGTGGTTGTCATTCATTGTTAGCACATCCCCCTCTGTGGGGGCTTCAACCAGGCCAGTCCTCTTCTAATGACTGTTTTTTCAGCCAGCTCACCCACTCACCGGCCTGTCATGTCATGTTACATTCCTCGTGCAGTTGTTCCCGTGTTTTAGCCAACAGTGAAATCCACCCACAGCTCCTCACCCTGCAGCATTTGCTGTCTGCCTCTGGGAGGACAGTCAGTGTGTTAAGGCAGACCGGCCTGGCAGCAGTTTTCGTGGCTCCCTGCAGAGCGTGGTGACCTGCTGGCACCTCTGCTCTAAGGACTGAAAAAGCCTAAATAGTCCCAGTGTTTCTGCTCTTCTAGTGACAAATTTCAGCTGCTACAAGACCTTTGTCCTCTCTCCCCAGCCATAACCTTCTCTGTTTTACTCTCAGGAAAGAGTAAAGGCAGCCAGTGAGGCCGTGGTGTGCTGCTACCTGTGCCATTGAGCCAAGGGGGGAGAGACAACACACAGAGGCAGGTGGCTCTTTCCAGTCATCCTTTTCCCTGGGTCACAGCGCAGTCCAAGCCACCAAGCTGACTGAAGGAAAGGGGTTAACCTTATTTCTTCTCTTCACTCTTCAGGGATCCAAACCCTCTCAGTAAGCAGTAGAGAGTATCTTGGAGAAGTCCTTTTTGGATGTTGGGATTTGGACAGGACAGAGGAAGATAATGGGGCTGTCAGCGATGCCTGATGTGATGTGAGTGCAGGAGTGGGTTGCCATGGGCTTGATGGCCGTGGGTGTGGGGACAGCTGGTGTCACCTTGGCTTGTGGGTGAAGCCCAGGTATTTGCAACTCTCTGGAGGTTTCCATCTCTGAGGTAAAACACTTTTCAGCTGCGTCCTCATAAGCAGGTCTCAATGGGAAATTACTTCTGCTGCTACACTGGGGAGGTGGAAGGTGTTTGGTTTTGATCTCTAGGCTACAGATTCATTGGGAACAGAAGACTGTAACACCTGGGAGCATTTCCTATCACAGAATTCTTAGCACATTTCCATGTCTGTTTGTTTCTGGTGCACCTGGAGTCCTGCTGAACACGCAGTAGCTATGGCATTGAGGGCTTGGGACTCTCGGGGAGACCCCTCTGGGCACATCAACCAATATTTGCATTAGGGGTCTTCCCAAAATACCCTGGGTTTTAAGGATAATCAGCTGATCTAGCTGACAGGTTAATTTTCTGTTTTCCTGGTGTTACGAGCCCTGGTTGAACAAAAGATTTAGTGCTTGTTGTCCAGAGGAAAGACGCAGCCATGTCCTTCCAAACAATCAACAACCACTCTCAGGCCTGTTTTCACCTCAGGCCCGTTTGTCCTGAATTACAATATTTCATTATTGCTTTAAATGAGAGTGAGTGTCACAGCAAATACAGCTGCTCAGGGTGTTATTTCCACAGAGAGGGGAGAAAAAGCTGGTTTGTGAGAAAGGCAGAAGGACAATGCAGTGGACGTGGGGCACTGGCATGTGGCAGCATGGCCACCCTGGGCTGAGGGCAGCATCGCCCTGACACGGCCTCCTGCCTTGCCCTGCCAATGTTTATTTTGCTTGGGTAAACGTTTGATTTTAGCAACACGACTGCAATGTGTGAGTTGTGCTGGGGCTGTAATTCGATGGGAGGAGGCAGCTATGTGCAGGGAGAGCTGCTAATGCCGAAGGAATGCTGCGCTTCCTCGGGACCAGAGAAGATGGCGCCTGGGGCCCCTGGGGACAGCTCGGCTCCTTGGCCCTGCTGTCACCCTGCGCCCGGGAGCTGAGACCCAAAGTGGGGTCTTGCCTTGCTCAGGGCCCTTGTGGCCCAAATGGATGTGATTTCTGAGGGAAAACTGGGTGTTTCACTTATTGCAGTGAGGCTCCCACCCAGGACTGGAGGAGGACTATGAGGTGCCGTGGGGCTCCTCACCAGGCTGGTTCAGACAGGAAGGAGGCACCCAGTCAAGCTTAGGAATGGCTTTTATTCATGTTTCCAAGGAAAATTGAGGTCTTCTTTCTGCATGTGCCACAGAGTGACAATCAGGATGGCAAGACGGGGTGTCCTGTCAGGACAGCAAGGTGAGAGTAGGGAGGAGAGGTACTGTCCCTCACCCATGGATGTCAGTGATGGCCTAAGTGGTTTGTAATTCACATTTCTTTGCTAAAATGCTGCTGATGCTCCAGTTAAGCCAGCAGGCACCAGTGCCAGCTCCCGAGCCTTCTCACTATGGCAGGGGTGAGGAGATGACAGCTCCCCACCAAGCAGATGGCCCTGTTGGATGGACTTTGTTGCTGGGCTGGCAGCAAAATACCTCCTTGGACAATTAAAGCTCCAGCTGTGATGTCACCTTGCCAGAAGTGGCCCCCAGAAGTGACCCCATTAGTCATGAGCACACAACCGGGGTGAAGCTGTCACTAAACCTCTAAGGAAAGACTATCTGAGGCACTGGGTATTAACAGGTTTTATTTCCCCCAGCCACCCTTCTCAGCACTCAGTCTTCATGCCAGTAGCCAGGGGATTTAAGTGAAGGAGATGAGATGCAGAGCTGGAGGGGTTTAGGAGATTCGAGCTGTCCATCGGGCCTCAGATTTATTCAACCCCCTTCATAAACTCCAGGAACTCTGCCAAGGGGAAGACATTGGAGACAAGAGGTGTGAGGTGAGACCAAAGTGCCCTCGCAGCTGCCAAGTGCGCTCTTGGCAGTTTTCCCCAGCCCTGTCTCCTTTTCCAACCCCCCAACATGCAAGAGGCCGAGGGTGGATGGCTACTGCTCCTCTGACTGTGGCAAGGACTCCTCGTGACTCCTGCTGGAAATGTCACTGGAGCCCTGCGTCACCCTCGGCTGCCACCAAAACACTGGAGGTGAGTGTCCAGGGGAGGGACACAGGTGCTGACTCAGCTTGGAAATGGTCTGGGGGTTGTTTTGGCAGCATCACATTCAAAATTATGGCATTTTGGAAATGGTGCTTGTGTTGAGAGGGTAGGAGGAGACAGGCAGGTCTCTGGCGAAAAGTGGCAGTGCTTCAGTGCAGGCTGGCCTTCACAGCATGGGGACAGTGAAGGCAGCCCCAGGTTCCTGCTACCATTTCACAAGCACAAGAAACCCCCCTATCCCTCTGCACACACACTGCTGTCAGACATATTGCCCAGCAGTGTCTGCATGGGCTCGTGCACATCCAAGAAGGCAACCAAGACCGTGGGAGCTGCCCAGGGCTCCCTCAAGGGCTCGTGACCAAACCACATGCAAGAAAGTCCTACCATCATAGTCAATCCTGCCATCATTGTTTTTATCCCCATCTTTCATCAGTTCTTCTATGTCATCCTCGGTGATGGTCTCTCCTGTCGCCTGCAGCATGATCTTCAGCTCCTCGAGGTCGATGTAGCCATCAGCATTTCTGTGAGGGGACAGAAGAGCTCAGGAGCAGACAGACACACTGGGGAGAGGGAGTCGGGGTGGTTGCACCCCTCCCAAAACCCTGCCACAGTCATAGCTCTTACTTATCAAACATCCTGAAGAGGTCTGAGAGTTCCTCTTCGGTTTTTCCTTTGCTGTCATCTTTCATACACCGGACCATCATAACAAGGAACTCATCGAAGTCTACAGTGCCACTGCCTGCAGGCAGAATAGACATCATCAGCTGGTGCTACGGTGAGTGGATGGGCAACACCAAGGAGGGATCACACTTCCCTTTGGCAACCAAGAATCAATACTCAGGAGAGCAGCTCTGCAGCAAGAGGCAGTTTTCAAGACATGGGATGCCCTGTCCTGACTTCATCACTGAATTTTTACCTTTTCCAGTCATTTTGCCTTGGCAAAAATCCTTATGGAAGCACTGATGAATGGAAATTCCTGCTATGGAGGTACCTGTCCATTTCACCCAGGTATTAATATTAAAAGCTCCAGAAGGCAAGTATTCATGCCAGTGTGGTTTTGCACCCACAGCACAGTACTGTTGTTTTCAATGAGACAGCTGTTTTCCTTTTCTGCCTGGTTTTTAACTGCTTTTTTTATTTTCCAGTTATTTAGTATGATATTTCTGCCCAAATGCACATGGTGGATTTTGTTACGTGTGATCACCAGTACACTGATTTAATCAATACTGACAGTTAGTTATGTGGGGTCGTGTACACTCGAGCAGTGAGAGACTTTCCTGATGATAGAATCCTGTAACTGTGGCACTTCTGAAATGGCAGTTTCTACATTCAGCCTACATTTTGTTTTTTAAATGGATCTATGCAATTTCAAAGTACCCCCTCAAAATCAGTTCAAGCAGTCTGATCATTGTAGGAATAATAATTTTTATAGTTTCTCTTTGCCTGAGAATTTCCTAAAGGAAAAATGCTGCAGTTTGGTGGGTGTTTGGTGTCCCTTGAATTCACAGCACAGCAGGTTGCTCCCTACAGCTGTGACTCCCCAGCACGGGTCCTGCCAGTGCTGCACAGATGGCCCCCATATCTCCAGATGTGGGGATGGTGCTTGGGAGAGTGGAAGAAACCCAAATCTCTCACCGTCCTCATCCACCTCGTCTATCATCTCCTGCAGCTCCTCGGGGGTGGGGTTCTGCCCCAGCATCCGCATCACCTTCCCCAGCTCCTTGGTGCTGATGCAACCATCCTCTGCCCCCGACACGAAGATGTCAAAGGCAGCCTTGAACTCTGGAGAGAGAAACAGAGAGAGAGGAGATGTGGGGGGATCTTGTCGTGCATCTTGACCCTGCAGACAGGTGGCCTTGGGGGCAGGGGGCTCATCCCAAGCACAGCCTCCCCCCCCATGCCCCTCAGCACTGCCCAGGCATGGTATGGTGGGACACACACATAGCCTTGCTTGAAATCCTGGTGGATCAAGATCCCTGGGTCATGTCCTGCCCTGGCCAGTCTGACCAAAGCATTTTCCAGACTGTCATTGCTGAGGCAGGGGCTGGGGAGTTTGGTGTCAGGTTCAAGATGCACCTACCATTTTTTTGCTCTTCTGTCAGCTGCTCAACCTGCAAGGAAAACACAGAGACCAAGTAATTTTTCTTTGTCAGCATCACTGACAGGACACATTATTTTTTCAACAGCCTTTGCAAAGATCAGCCAAGTCTCACAACAGTCATCCTCGTGTATTAGGGGATGTACAGCCAGTGGGGTTTTGACACCACAACTTTTTGTCTAAGAGATTATTCCCCTTAAAAAAACAATTATTCCCATCTCCTTTGAATCAAGCATCACTTCTCTAGAGTAGCAGCTCCTACTACATGGCAGAAATAGCCTTTGCACAGGCAGGGGAGTCCCACTGGGAAAAAGAATTTGCCTCCATCAACCATTTGGGATAATTTCTTTTTGCTGGCAGGCTTCACCATGGGATATCTGCACTGCTGAGGGCTGCTCACATGTGGGCTCTGCCTAGGTCAGAGGTGGGATGTGCTTGAGAGGTCCCTGGGGAGGGAAAGGTGGACAAGACCATTCCCAGCATTTGTTTTTCAGCCCTAGATTCAGGAAACTGCCTGCACTACCTAGAGCATTAACTGCTTTACTTCCATCTGAGTCAGTGTTATTACAAAGGGTCTTGACTCTGAAGAGGACTGCTATTCCCTTTAGCCTGTTTTGGGAATCTCCCTGAAGAAATGGCCTGTGGAGCCATTAGGCATTAGCTAAAATGGACTGGCAGATTGTTCCTAAACTCTGCCCTAATTCAATCCCCTCAGACCATCAGTGGGAGCTCATTAGTTAGTATGAATTAACAAAATAATCACTAAGGAGAGCAAAGAGGAATCAGTCAGCTCTGTGCCATACCTGTCTAAGTGCATTTCTCTCTTTGGCTTCATTCCTGCCTGCAGGTACTGCTTATCTAAAATTGCTGACCTCACCACCGTGTCCAACTGCCCCTTTTACAGCATCCATGAAAACACTGACCCTTCCTATGCTGGTCAACAGCCTCTCTGGAGCCAGCCAGGTATGACCCCCCACCTGCACAGAGGGTGTCTGACCCCTCTAAAGTCTCTTTGCTGCCATCCCAATGCAAACAGTCCCCAACACCCATCCCTGCCATGTTTTGGTTGAGGCAAAACCCCACGATCCCGGGTTGTGGCACCTTGTCTTTGAGGGAAAGCTGAGTCTTTTGACCCCAAAGAGCAACGGTTTTGCAAAAGCCAGCTGGAAAAACTTCCTACTTGCAGCAAGAGGCAGGGAAAGTACTTTTCCTTAGCAGGACAGAGCCCGTGGGAAGCAGGCAGAGAGCCTTTAACCTGCTCCCTGTGCACCAGGAGGTGAAGACTTTCAAGTCAGGAAGTGCAAAGGGCAGTGGCAGGATTTTCCTCCACTGCTGGAGGAAACCCAAGCCCACTTTGTCCCTGGTGCTGCTGAAGGCAGGCAGGCAGCAGCCAGCCCTCAGAGGATATTTTTTGGGCAGAGCAAGGGCAGCAGCCACACTCCCTTGGCCCCACAGCCACCATCCTGCTCTGTAACATGACCCTCTTGGGGCAGTCACTATTTATACGCCTGGGTGAGAGGTGCTGGAGATAAAGATGAGCTCCCCAATTGTTCCCAGGCTTTGGAATTTATCCTTGCAGCCCTTTATCTGGACACTCGTCCCTGGCACTGTTCTAAGCACCGCTTAACAGAGCCTAAAAATGTTCCCAAAATAGCTTTGGGTTTGCACACCCTTATCTAGGCATGAGTGGGCAAGATGAAAATCCATTGGGTTCTCTGGCTGCATGTAGGGAATTTGGCATAAATATGATATTAATATATGCCATCAGCATGTGGAAAATACAAAAATATTCACTTTTGAAGCTTCCTTGACTTCTGAAGTGATAGATGTGGTGCATGTAAATTAAATGCGTTGTAACTACAGAGCGATATTTTTGTCATAGAGATGTCTCTTGACCTGTTCACAGTGCCCTCTGGACATGGGTGCTGTTTGCAGATTTATTCCTCTTTTCCCTCCACATCATTGCAGGGACAGGTTTCTCTGGCTGAAGTGTGGGAAGGCAAGCTCTGAGCTCGGAGGTCACAGCACTACAGCAGCCATGGTAACACCAAATCTTCTGTATTGTGCTTTTATCAGCTATCCTCTCCATCTATCCCATGGTTCCATTTGACGTCAGATAGGGGAAATTGAAATTCTTCAATTTTTTTTCCAGGTAAATGTTTTCTTAGAGTTAAAACTGTGGGAAATAGATCCACAAAAATGCTGTTTGTCTCAGCTGTGCCTGGCTTGGACATGTTGTGCCTCTGTAAAGGTGCTGGCAGTAAATGCCCAGGACTCAAGCCTCACATTTACCTAATTATGGGCATGTGGTCCCTGTACAATGAGGAGAAGGCCGATGCCTTGAGTCTCAGAGAACGTATTTAATTCAAAACCTTCATTAGAAAAGCCTGGATTTTCTTTGATTTTACAGGTTCCATTTTCCTCCCCTTTGGAGGTGGTGGTTGAGGGACTCAGCCTTCCCTGAGCCTTTTCACACTGTCAGGATCACTACGGGGGTTCAATTTAACGAGGTTCAGGGCTGATCAAAGGACAAGAAAGGTGTGAGCATTGAGGGGATTTTTCTTTAACTACCTACCAAGCGCTATATTCCTTCCCTCTAAAAAGCTCATAATTAAAATAGGACTTGTATGATGTATTTTTTGTGCCTTGGTTAAAATCAAAGCTGGTCAGCTACAAACTAAAAAAAAATTTAAAAAGGCACCAAAAAGCTCTTAATGTAACTCCAGTTATGGAAGGGATGCAGTAGCAATCCACACAATCCAGAATCTATTTTCATCCTTATTCCACATGCACATCACTGTCTGTCTACATCACAGAATAATGCAGTGTTCGTATTACAGACCAAATAGTTTGGGTTTACACAGAGAGTGCAGCATGCAGCTGTGGAAGTTAAAATAGCCATGAGGATGCTCCACGTTCCCCAGTGCATAGCTCACATTCTGGAACCTGCACAGCAGATAGCAGGAGCAGCAAAGCTGAGGAGAAGGTTTGGATATAATTTAGAAAAAAAAAGTGTTTTTATAAATCGCCCCAAAAAATATTCAGCTAAGGAGGGGGAAAACATAGCAATTGCAGAATTATAAAGTACCAGAAAGAAAAGGCTGAGGTTTAACCCATAAAAATAATGTTTCCTTCCTGGGAAATGCTGCTCTGCTAGGTCTGGGCTAAAACTAGCAGCCACCTCTTAAAGTTTGAGTGTTTGGTTGAGATCTATAACTTCACCTGTGAGGCATCTCCCTGCTTTACAGTAGGAAAACAGGGGACTACTTGTAAATAATTTAGCAGCACTGTTGAGAGTTTCACACTTATAAAAGGAGTGTGAAACCTCCAGAGCCATCAGCGAGAAAGGTCTGTGTGTCCTGGGTGAGGATGTTGACTAAAAGTTGCTGCCCTATAATTATTTCTTATTTGCATTTCTCGATTGAATTAAAGCTATCAAGGCTTTGGGGAATCTACTACAAAATCCCCAAAAATCCCTTTAGACCCCTCTCCCCAAACCACAGCCCCAAAGGGAGGCACTTACCGCTGCCTTATAAATGTCATCCATGGCTGGAGAGGGCGGGTGAGGGTCCGGGGGATGTCACGGTCACACTCTGCTGGCTCTGCCCCCGCTGGCCCGGCTGATATAGGGGGCTGCCCGCCCCGGGGGCTGGGACCAGCCCACCGGCAGCCCCGTATGCCCGGCCCCACAGGAATGCCTCGCCTGCATGCCTTGGGATGGGGACACCGCCGAGCCCGAGGCTGGCACGTCCGGGGCCAGCCCCAGCCCCGCTCCGGGGGCAGCTGGAGTTTTCCTCGTGACTTTGTTGTGGGAACAAGCGAGCACTTTCAGCCAGTGCCGCCGAAATTGCTGATATGTAGCGGTACTTAGCTCTCCTGACTGGACACGTGCCACCATGTCACCTCCACCTCCAGCGTGTTCCCCCTGGAAGCTGCGATACAGAGATCATACTGTGCCTAATTAAATTGGGTGATACAGGAAAGGCATGTCTCCCAAAATATCCCTGTCTAGCAGCAAATGTGCCTCCGGGGCAGTGGGAACAGAGGGTGTCAGGGCCCCCTGTCCCCTCTGCCGGGTGTCCCCAAACCCATGGAGGACAGGCAGCCAGGGCTGATGTCCTGGGAGGAGCTGATGCCATGTGTGGGTGGGTGCCAAGGATAGGGGGAATTTGCACTCCCAATGCCACGGAGAGAAGTGTGGAAGCAGATGGAGCTTTGCCTCAAGCTCCTGTTTGCAGCTGGGGCTGAAAATCGGGGGGGATCAGTTACCAAAAAGAGAGGTATCGACTCTGCTTGATTTCAGGGATAATTCCTGTTTTTTTAGGAAACTGGGACTCACTTCACCCAACCAGCAAGATGACCCGTCCCCACTGCAAATGGCTAAAATCCACACTCCTGGATTTACCGTGGATTTACTCCTCCACGGTGGAAAGCAAAACACACCAAAAACCTCTAAGTGATGAGCAGCGTTTTCTCAGTCCGGGAAAAAGCGATTTAATCCAGCAACAGAAGTCAAACCTCTCCTTTTAGTGATTCAGGACTCCCTCTTGTGTCCAGAGGGGCTATGGATGGCTCCGGCACCTCAGGATACAAAGTCCCACCCCCAGCTGGCTCATACCAGCGTTAGTTAGCAAAACAGAAAATAATATTGGTGCAGCTGTTAGGTTTCATCCTTTCTAAAATCCCTTCTCCGTTTAAGAGGAATCATACTGCGTGGAAAAACCTGCTGTCCCTGTGGAATTCCCAGCCAAAGCAGCTTTAATCAGAGACCCTGCTGGTGTCAGCACAAAGTGAGGACATGGGTGAACACAGAGATGTCTCCACACCACATCCTCCCAGGTTTTGAGTCCTGAAGGATTAACTTGTTAGGAACTGTGGTCCTGTGGGTACCCACCGGCCTTGATTTACACAGCTTCAGCCCAGATCTGCCTCCAGATGGAATAGCAAGGAAAATAGTTGCGTTTAAGGAATTAATTTTTGAAGCAGTTAGTCTTGAGAATTGGAACATGTTAATATTTTGGTTGCCTTGAACACAGAAGAAGCAGGAAAAGCTGCAAAGGGAAGTAGTTATTTTGTTAAAGGGCATTGGATCCTGTCCTTAGGTGAGGGCACAGGATGGGTCCTTAGGATGAAGGACCTGCTGTCACCCACAATTAAATCATCCCTCAGAACCTCCTGGGCAAGCTCATAGAGACCTTCCCAGTGAAGTGCTGCCCCAAAGCAAACCCGTGCCCCTGGCTGCTTTCTCCCCTCAGGATTCACTGCAGGTGCCAGCACTGGGCAGTACAAGTGTGAGGAATCACGCCTGGCCCTGGCCCTCTCTCCTGGGAGGTGATGGCTCTGAGTCACCCCTCTGAAAACAGCCCCTGGGATGCGTCAGAATGTATCCAGGGCCAATGTAGAGCGGGAATGGGAGCTCTAACATGGCCTTTAAAAGGTTGTGGCTGCGCTGCTGGAGCAGCTGGGTTGAAATTGAGGTCGGGATGAGGAAGAAGAGTCTCTGTCTGCTTAGAGGAAATCTGGGCCACTGCCACCATACACACTGACGTGGGATGGCTGCACTTCTGCAAATGTCTGATACGAACAGGGACTTACAAAACAGAGCTGTGCCTGGAGGGAAAGGATGAAATCCATCTGGTGACAGGAGATGATGTTCCTCCCAGGGAAGGAGGCACAGGCGAGGGGCATCGTGCCAACCGCTGCCTCCTCGCCTGCTGCTTGGAGCCAAAGCTTCCAGCATCCCCTGTCTCTTCGAAGTTCTTTGCTTACAAAAGAATTGGTATTTTGTAGAGAAACCCAGAGCCTCTGCCATGCACAGGGCAGGGGGAGGCTGCTACAGGTATGGAGTGTCCTGGGGATAACCATCCGCTCCTGCTGCTTCTCTTGCTCTCCGTGTGAGACCCAGGGCAGAGATGGAGCGTGGCTATCTATAGCCTGGGGAGGGCTGCCAGCTCAAGTGCCCTTAATCCGGGCATGGCTGGCTCGGTGGCACGCCAGCTGTCACTGTGGTCAGGTACAGCATGTCAGCCTGGGCTCCAGCTGCACCCTGACACGCTGCCACACTTGTCAGTCAGTCTAAGGTACCAAGACAAACAGAAGGTTTTACTGTGCTTTTTTCCTCCAAAATCTCGGATTAGGTTTGCATTTCCAAGCAGCTGTAATCCAGGGCAAAACTCACAGAGGCATCCTTCAGGTCAAATGCAGGGAAATACAAAGCAGAAGCCCAACTAAGATGCAATTTTGTTTGGGGTCAGGGCTGTTTGCAAGGCTCCTTGGTTTCTGTTGTGGTTCCAAACTGCAGCAAAACTCTCCAGCATCCCCCTTCCCTGCATCGGGCACTGGCCCTAGGAGAGGCCAGACCCACACCACTGAAGTTCTTTAACACTGCTTCCTAAATTCACCTCAGAGACTTTTTGCTGAACAAGCCCCCATTTGCCCCCTTTCATCTTCTCTGTGAGCCAGGACAGGGCTGTCACACCAGGAGCCACCTCTGTGCCTGCAGGCAGGAACTGCGTTAGGAGGAGGAGAAGGGAACTGATGGCAACTGACAGGCGCGCCAGTGCTGCAAATTGTTATTTAATTAAGGAGACGGGACATTGAGAGGAAGCTTAATTAAAGTTGCTCTCCAAACCCACTTATTATCTCATGAAGAGGCTGAGCTCAGCAGCAGCTCCTGATGCTGGGACAGCAACAGAAAATCCCTCTTGGTTTGCCTGCACTACATGTGTTTTCTCCTGGCACACATCATCCTTCGGCTACATCCTGACCAACAGAAAGCATTTTTCAGTGAAAATAAAATCAAAATGGGTTTATCCAGCTCCATTTGCAGAGGTGTATTTGCTCATCTGCTACCCTGGTCCTGGAGGCATCTGCCAGACACCAGCATGGGCTCTGCAGGTCCATGCATCCAGCCAGGGCATTTGGCACTTCTGGTGTTATTAATGACACCATACTGAGTGTGTCATACTGAGAATTGCATCCTCTCTGAGGTAGCATAAGGAAGGATAGAGAGGTGTCACCTTCATTTTGCTGGAAGGTCCTTTTTTTCCCCCAAATCTCCTGTGACTTGATGGTGCATAATGAAATCCCTCCATCTATAATGTAGTGCAGAATTTCTTCCAAAGCACTGATGGATGCTTGATGCATCCCTCTGCCTAAAAGATAACCTTTCTAGATAATCTTTCAATCTTTTAACAGAGTCAGAGACTCCTAAAAAACTCGTATCTTCTCTCCACCTCAACTTTCCTTTCCTGGTGTGCATATTGAGCCCAGCAGAAAGGCTGCCACCCTGTGACACCCCCTCAGGGCAACATGGATTCATGGGGAAAAGGTTGAGGAGGGTTTGTTCCCCATCCTTTAGCTTCTCTGTTACAAGTTCCACAAATTCCTGGCAAGATCCCCTTAGCATGCACAGGCTTGAAATACTTCCCTGTGCTCTGTGGGACAGTGCACTGAGGCAAGCCAAGTCCATGAGGCCAGTGAAACACCCAAAACAACACCCCAAGTTCACAGTGGGCTCATTTCTGAGGTCTGGCCCATCAGTTCCTCAGCTTTGGCTTTGGGGTGGCATCAGGCAGATCAGTCACAGAACCACTGCAGTGGTGTCTTGGCCCAATGTGACAGCGCCCAAGCTTTCAGCAGCCCTTGGTGGCCACGGATCTGTGCCAGGGGCTGCCTGCAGCTGGGGACTGCCAGCACTGCCTCCAGCTGTGGATGGTCATGGAGCAGCAGCACTGCCACAGCACTGTGAGGGAGCTCAGCCCTGGGCAGCTTTGCACTGCACGGCATTGGATTGCACTGGATTGGGTTGGATTGCACTGGATTGGGTTGGATTGCACTGGATTGGGTTGGATTGCACTGGGTTGGGTTGGATTGCATCACATAACATTCCACTGGATTGCATTGCACTGGATTGCATTGGATTGGGTTGGGTGCACTGGGTTGGGTTGGGGTGGGTTGCATTGCATTGCATTGGATTCCATTGGATTCCACGGGATTCAATTGGACCGGATTGCATTGGATTCTATTGGATTCCACTGAATTGCAATTGCACTGCATTGGGTTCCACTGGATTCCACTGGACTGCATTGGCTTTCATTGGGTCGGATTCTATTGGATTCCATTGCATTCCACCGCTCTGGGCAACACAGCGAACACCCCGTGCAGACCCACCGCGCATGCGCGCCCCGACACACGTAACCCCGCCTCCCCGGGCCATGGCCCCGCCCCTACAGCGCCAGGCCCCTCCCCTAGAAACAAGGCCCGCCCCTCTATTGAAGCCCCGCCCCTCCCCGCGCGCCCATAAAAAGGCTCGGGCGGGGCCCGCCGCACCCTGAGGGGGTCGGTCCAAGATGGCGGCGGCGGCGGCAGCGCGGGCCGGGCGGGCGGCGGGTGCGGGCGGCGGCGGCCGCGGGGGAGCCGTGACGGCCTGAGCGGCCGCGCCCCGGCGCTTCTCCCGGCGACATGGAGGCGGCGGCGGGAGGCGAGGACGGCGAGGAGCCCCCGCGGGAGGCCCGGGTCCTGGGCTCCGAGCTGGTGGACACATACACGGTGCGGGGCCGTGCGGGACGTGCCGGGGCGGAGCGGGGGAGCGGGGCCGCCGCCTCAGCGGGGCCGGGGAGCGGGGGAGGCCGGGTCTCGCTGCCAGGGTATCTCCGGCAGCAGCGCCCGGGCAGGGGCTGTGCCCACGCTGAGCACGGAGCGGGAGACGTTTGGCACAAGTTTCCGAGGGGTTTTATGCGCCGTGCCCGGGGGAAGGAGCTGCCTGGGAGCGGGGGCTCAGCCGGGAGAACCGGCCCCGAGCTCCGCGGAGCCTTGGTCCGGTGGGAGAGGTGGAGGCTGAGCGAGCGAGTGTCGTGTTCTTGCCCATATATATCTGTGTATATGTGCGTATGTTTATGGAAGATTGCTGTCGAGTGAACGTAGCTTTCAAAGCTGGACTACACATAGGAAATCCTTCCTTCAGAGGACAATATCATATAAATCCCTCTTGTAAAGCTGATCTTATTTTCAGAGGAAACCAGATGATTCGGGATGGATAGTTTTAATCTCACCCCACCAAAAAAAAAAAAAAAAGGCTGATTGTCAGCAGTATTCTTGTTGGGGAAGGAATGGTATTTTTGATGTATAACTTGTTTTTGTCTGGTTGCATCCTACCAAGAGTTAATTGGTCTGTTTTTCAGGAAGAAGCTCATCATAAAACAAACCTCAGCATAATTGCAGACAGAATATGCCTTGAGCACACCACCCTTTAGTTATATAACTAAAAAACGTTTTCTGCTTCTGCCTTATTTTAGTGTAAATTTTTTTTTGGTAGAATGCACATGATGACATCAGGCTTCTTCCTGCTGTAGAAACCTAAAAGGAAAAGGTAGCAGTGTTCTAGAAAGGCAGCATTTAGAAAGTTGTGTGATGGTTATAAGTAATGCTTTATGTTCCTGCCTCTTTAGAAGTACCCAGACAAAACAAAGCAACAGGAAAGTGATTTCTGAGTTGTTAATAGGACGGAGCCTTTGCACAGCTGTAGCACATTAAGGGCTGAACTCCCTCCCAGGTGACAGCCCTTGAAACGTGATTTTATGGGAATGACTGTCAGGTGTGAGTTGCATATTTACAGCCAAAAATGTCCTGATCGTTCAGTGAAGGAGTTGGTTAGAAGCTTAACACAAATCTTTGAGCGTTGTCTGATCTCTTTCTGTCGGTTGCATGATGTGTATTGACAGAAATACCACTGCTGGGGAGTGTCACCGATGTGTGTTAGGATGTGGTTCATCCCCCGGGCGGGTTTGTTCTCTCAGTCCTTGATCAGCAGAGAGGCACAGTGAGACCTGTGGTGTGGGGACTGGAAACTTCCATTTCAGGTGTGAACTAAGACCTGTTAATGTTGGGATGGACAATTTCCCATTACTATTATGCAATATCTGAGTGAGTGAGAAAACCAAGTGAATTTAGTTGGGAAAATGTCGGTGCCATCTATCCCCTTATTCCACTGGAGGTAATGGGTGCAGGAGGTGAAACAGCAGCTACTTTGCTGCTTCAGCCTGCAAACTAGTGCTGTGGGAGAGCCAGCCTTTGGTAATTAACCATTAACCTTCCAGACTGAGCTGTAGCTCAGGTGTGTAACTCTGCTGCAGGTGGTGCTCAGCTGATTGCTGGGGATAATATTTTAAGCTGCTGCACCTAAGCCCAAGGAAGCTTATTTTTTCAAGGCCAGATTTCTGTTTTAATGATTATAGTTCTGGAAATACCATGCTATTTTAAAGCCATTTAAACCACTCTTTAAAACTAGAGTGTGTGAAAGGCAGGAGTTACCAGTATTTGATCCCACTTCGATTCTCTTGCTACATTTTTGAAGGCATCCTGGCACTAAGCTTACCTGTTTGTAAACTTCCTCAAACAGCCAGCAGGACTCCAAACCTGCAGCCAGTTTGTATGAGTCAGGCCCAAGCCATTAGAAAGGTAGGAATAGATCTTTCAATGAAAACAAAAGTTTTACAAAATTATTCACAAGGTGAAAAGGTTTAGAAAAAATAGTGTACGTGTTTAGTGTTCCAAATAAGATGAGCAGTACTTAAGGTCGTGACAAAGACCTGCACCAGGCAGAAGAAGTTAGATGGTGTAAAGGTGGGAAATGAAATACAGGCTGTAGGGACCTACATCTTCATCCTTTAACATGTAGTAGTCAGATGGCAGTCATCCTATTTTACATCCTTGAAAGAGCTGGTTTTCTTCTGGCATAAGAGCTTCCTGCTGTACTCTGTATTTCAGAGCTCAATTACAATAGAGGGGACTTTAATGATGTCCATTTGACAGCTGTGAAATTAAATCCTGTAAAACACATCAGGAAAGTCCACAGTTCTGTGTAATTTTGATGGTACTTTTAAAAATGTGATTCTTGTTGGAGTTGTTGGGGCGGTAGGCAAGGTCTGGATAAATCCAGCAGGAAAAAATACTGCACTTTGAAGTTTTTTTTCTGTAGGGTTAGTACAGTCTGAGCAGTTTTACGGGGTGTTTCTCTTGTGTGTGCTGGTCCAGCTTGATGCTGACTGAAGACTGGCTGCTAGAGAAAGCCTCAAGGCTGTCAGTGCTTGGTTTGTTTCCTGCTATGCATTTGTTTGGCCTAAAATTGCCTTCCTGCTTTTCCTGTCTTTTGCAGCTGTTTTTAATATAAATACTAGCCTTGATATTTAAAGAAAACACTGTGGCTTCCTTGAATGGGTGTAAACTGTCTGACTGCTTGAGACAGGGAGGAGGAGATGTGGTTGCATCACTGGTCTGGAATTTGGGAACTATTGGCTGCAGTGACACCTGTGTCCCAGGCTTCCTGTAGACAGCCCTGTCATTGAAGTGTGGGTTTTTATTTGTGGTTGGTTTTTTTTTTACTTTACTGAAGTATATTAAGTTGGATGAAGAATATTGTAGAAATGCAAGTTTTCCATGTAAAGTGAAGTTGGACAGGTTTTTGTACTGTGTCAGGAAGTAAACAAAAAGCAATAGAGAATCACTGCTGTTCATTTAACAGCTACCTTAAAAATGTTTAGTACATATTTCACCCTGAAATGTTTAGGGAGATGAAGGGATGCTGTTTGGTGGTGTGGGCTCTTAACTGCAAAAGGTTTGTAGTGGCTGGTTAGAAAATAAAGAAAATATACAGCACTGCAAAGACACTGAACACTTTACAAAGTAGAACTTATCAAAACCAACTGATTTATAGAAAGATGTACAAAATTTATTATACAGAAAAGTTTGGTAGAGATGAGGGAAGAGGAAAACTTGTGAATACAAACCCTTTTGTGTTTGAGCTCAATAGAAATGCAGTTTGTGGCATAAATCTGGGTGGAGATTTCACATGGTGCATTTCTGTCTGGGAGACAGTGCAGTGTGAGAATTTCATCATCTCTCCCTGAACGCCTTTAGCACTTGGAGTGACAGGTAAGCAGCCCTTGGAGAACCTCAACATCAACTGTCAGCCTTGTCACATTAGTGCACTGAAAATTCATTGAAGATGAACTTAAGGTCCTCAAAAAGTGAGATATCTAAGGGGTTTTTTTTCTTTAAAGTTATTTCTTTCTGTACTGGCAGAAGTCTTTGGAACACATAAACATTTGTATTGTTCTTCAAGGTAATGGCAGCTTGTGGATTGATGTGAGATGAGTTGCTGTCTTTCTGCATACTGATGCTGTTTGAGGGGTGAATGTGTACTACCTGCTCTGGCTGCCTTCTTAATGGGGAATGCTACAGCTTTTACAGACTTAATTTGAGAATTGTATCACTCCATGTAAACACTACCTCTAACAGGTAGTTTCCTGACCACACTATCCATTTGGCCAAGGCCTGTGTGTCTAGAAGTGCTCAGTGCTTGCCATTTCAGCAAAAGGATATGAAACCTTTATTATATATTTACCCAGACTGTGTTCTGTACAAAGAGGGGCATTCCTTCCTCATCTCCTGAGGTATCAGTTGTGGAGTTACTGTGTTACCAGTGGGTCTAATCTGAGATTTTATGTCGTGTGTACTTAATGTTCATTTAGATTTGCCACTTGATCTCCCATAGTTTAGCTTTTCAAAAGAACTGGCCTTTTTATTATGGCTTTTAAATGTAGTGCTCCTTTACTTGTAACTTCAGTTTCTTTAAGTCTCTCCTTGCTTTCCTCGTGCTTGTGAGGTGCTTTGGAGCACCCGGGTTATTCCTGTTCTAGTTTGTCACCAGCCCAGTGATTAATCCTGATCTGCTGTTTCCCAACACAGCGTGATGGGAAAGCAGGCACAGGCCTTAACTGAGTCTGTGATTCTCTGTGGGCACTCATCTGTGTGTGCAGCCTCATCTGTGTGTGCAGGCTCCTTCCAGCACTGACGTGTCCCTTGCTGCGGGCACCGGTCAGACATCTTGAGTCAGGTCTCTTTCGGACTTGGGTTTTGTTCAGCAAGGCAGTGTCAGATGCTCACACAATTAAAACTGGCATGAGCTGTAGCTCATCTTTTGAAATGCAACTGGTATTGTATGTAGTGTTTGACAACGTGCTGGTCTGCACTAACAGTGTGTGAAAACTGGGCTTTTACGTAACAGATCGAAAGTCTTGATGCTTTTTGTTTTCTCAAGTGGGTTTAGCAGCTGGATGTGCATCATTCTCAGAGCAGCTATGAGTCAGCTCTGTGTGATCTGTGGTAGTAAGCAAGTTCTCAACTGTATTAAATGCTTTCAAGATTTGATTATGAGTTAGTGTCTTCCCTAAGGAGTATAGTTGGATTGGATAATACAGTTTATTTAATTTGTTGTTTTCAAGTAGCTGTAGAACTGGTTTTGCAGAACCTTGTTCGTTTTCTAATTTGTGTTTCATTTTGTATCTTTAGAATTTCTTTGGGATGTCTTGTTTCTGGCATATCCAAAGGTAGGCTGAGTTGTCTGCAGAACCAGTGCTATTCAGTCCAGAAAGTCACCTACAGTGAAAATCCTTGTTTGGTACATGCATGGCTAAAAATACTTAGTTTCATGCAAGGAAATGTGGGGTTGCTTTAGATAATTGTAGTGATTCTTTGGGCATGGTTGTAACTCTCAGGAAGCTGTCTTGTGTGCTTTAACCTAAAAAGAGTGAAATATCATCCACCCAGCGAGAGGATTTGTCTACATTTCTCAAGGGTTAAGCTCCAGATTTCTGATTAACTGAAGGGACAGCAGGAACTCAGCAAGATCCTTTGCCCGTTGTGGAACTTGGTAGATGGAAGAAGGGATGCTGCTGCCTCAGGCTTATGGATAGCTGTGAATACCAACTTCAGTCAGCAGAAACCTTCAGAAAAAGAAGTAGCTTGGAGACCTTGTTTATTAACCTTTGGGTTGCAGAAGTGAAAGCCTTGCTTTACATGGAGGCATCTGCGTGTTCTTGTGTGTGGAGCAGCCTCGTGAATGAGATAAGGGACCTACATCAGCAAAGTCACCTTGGTTTGGCTTAGCTGTGATACTTTCACAGTGTAGGATCACCTTGCAGTGCTCCACTAACCAGCCTGTCTGCCAGTCACTTCTCTTTAAGGCAAATGCTTTGCAGTTCCCTTACTTGAATTTCTCCCTTTCAGGTGTACATTATTCAGGTCAGTGTTGGCAATCATCAGTGGACAGTCAAACATCGTTACAGTGATTTCCATGACCTGCATGAAAAGGTAAGAGGATTAAAACAGGTCTCTTACAAAGCATTGGACAGTTCATGTAGTTCTAGTTTATGCAATTTCTTTCCTCAATAAAGAGAAAGAATATCTGCCAGATACCACCTGAACTGCAGACTAAATCCTTTTTGTGTGAACAATTACTTGCCTCTGTTACATTCCCCTCTTGGACTGGGAGAGCTTGGCCTGGCCAGCGTTAGCCTTGGATGGAAGTTTGTGTCAGAGAGGGCAGTTCATTGAACTTCCTTAGCTAAGAATCATGTTTATAACCAGCTGATCTGGTAACCAAAAGCTGGATTGGAACAAAGTCTCCTCTGGATGGGGTGGATGAAAAAGATATCCTTAAAGTAACATGGGCAGTTATTAACCAGTGCTGATAACAAACAAGTGAAAA
The DNA here is from genome assembly GCF_036250125.1 of Pseudopipra pipra. NCBI lineage: Eukaryota > Metazoa > Chordata > Aves > Passeriformes > Pipridae > Pseudopipra > Pseudopipra pipra. The sequence continues at coordinate 15,674,287 of NC_087559.1, forward strand.
TGAGGGAAAGTCCAATTTATTCATGACTGTGCTGCTCTCTCAGAAATGCTGTGGTTATTCTGTTGCTTTATCACGTTAGTTACAGTCTGCTCCGTGGTACTGTGAGTGATTCTGTCAGAAGAGACTGTTATTAAACTTCTTTATCATTCTATGACAAAATGTTCTTTCTGAAAATACCTAATGCTTTGAAGCCAGTAGCTAAAGTTACTGAAGTAATTTTACTTTTGGATCTTAGCAGGATATCAGGCAACATGCTCTTCCATTGCATCTTTTGTGCAAGTTCAGATGGTGATTCAGGTAGTAACTCTGGTCTTTGTCTTTCAGCTTGTTTCAGAAAAGAAAATAGATAAAAATCTGTTACCTCCAAAGAAGATCATTGGAAAAAATTCCAAAAGCCTGGTGGAGAAAAGACAAAAGGAATTAGAGGTCTACCTGCAAACCCTGCTGCTCAAATTCCCTGTTACTGCTCCAAAAGTCTTGTCACACTTCCTACACTTTCATTTATATGTAAGTTATGTTTTTAGTGTCTGAATAGAGGCCTCAGTGTCTTTCCCTAGTTCTCTGACTTGGCGAGAATTGTGTGGAATCTTCATGAATTAGCTGAAACAGTACTTTTTCAACATTTTGCACGATGTAACAAACAAAGCACTTTTTTAAAGATTTTTGACACCACTTTTTATTGCAGTAGGTACTTTGCTGGGAAGTGGTGTGGGCAGGGACTCTTAAGTGGAGGAAATAAATGCTGGCAGGACAGTTGGAAGCTATGAATAAACGTGGAGCTGAATTGGTTGTCAGTCTGAAGTCAATAGTGCTGGCTCTCAAGTGAGCATTGCATAATTGATCCACACCCCCCCTACTTAGTGGCTAATGGTTAGAGCTGTGGTTCACACTGAAACAGTTTCCAGTAGCCCAGATGAAGACAAATGGTGCTTCTCCATGGAAAACACACTGATGGAGTGGCCTTTGGAGACATAGCTCCAGCCAGCAGACAGGATGTTACCGTAAAGGATGCTTGAAGCAAGAAGCAATTACTTGATTTCATGTTCAGACTGCAATTTGTTTGTTCATCTCTTGTGTATAATTAGGCTTTTTTTTTTTTTTTTTTTTTTGCAATATGTAAGGGGGGAGAATGAACTTCATAAAGAGGATAATGCACTGGAGAACTGAATGGAAGGAAGGAGCAGTAATTGCTTTGGGGTGGGATGTGCTGAGAAGGCCCTTCCTAGTTTCACAGGAAGACTTCAGAAATGAGTCACAAGTGGTCCATTAGGTGTGTTAATTAAGTTTTAGTAAGAAAGTAAAACCTGTTTTAGTCATGTTACATGAACATTATTATCCTGATGAGACTTCAGAGTTTGACTTAGATAAAAATAGTAGGTTTACCTCATGGTGTTGCTACTGCCCTGCAGATTTGAGAGAGAAGCACTGGTTTGTCACTATTAAGCACTCTGAAATGGATTAGAGGTTTTAAATGTATTAAAAATGTGTGACAATGTAGGGACAATTCTGTTCAGGTGGAGCAAAAATTCCTGATCACCAGTAAGTTGCATAATTTTTCTGTTCTGTGGCTGCTCTGTCCTGTAAATGATGCCTGTTTCATTAATGTTTTAGTATTGTAACTTCAGCAATGGTTTTATGAGGCAGAAGTTCCTCCTACCTACTCTTGTTTTTTGGGAAGACTATTTTCTTCCTTTTGTTGTAATGTTCATCTTTTTTTTTTTTTAATTTTCCAGGGAACTAGCAGTATTTGGATATGAATGCTTCTTTGTTTCTGTACTGCACTTTTGTATTAAGAGTGAAGTCCTTGCTTAATCTGAATTTCTCTGCTCTAGGGGGATTCTGACTTAGTTGTAAACTCAGTTTTTTCTTTGGAACTTTGGGATACTTTTAAATATTTACAAAAATGTGTTAGTTATTCAGCAAAAAAGCTAAATATTTACCACAGCAATTCTACTGGAAAATGACCTTTCTGTGGAACTTTGATCTTTTAAAATATTTTTGTTACCAGACAACTCATGTACATACTGGAGCCATCATAATCCCTGATACTGCCTCCATGGTTGGTGGAGGAAGGCTGCAATACTTTTTGCTTATTCTTGTTTGTATTACCAATAGGGATTATTTAATTTTATTTCCCAGGTTAATGGAACTAAATGGAGTAGAAATATCATAAATACATTAAAACCACTTTGAAGCCTTTATTTGTAGCAGATGCAGCTTAGTAAAGAGAAACAGTTGCATGTGACAGCAATCTAGAACTCTGTTGTTACTTTGACATTGAGAAGGATGTGTCAGTGATATGGGGATGCTTGTTTTGTTGCACTGTCTTGTACTTTGTCATCTGAGCAGATTTCAATTGTTAACTTACAGATAAAAGGTTTTGCAAGAAAAGCATTGAACACCCACAAACTGCTGTTCAGAGACACCTGCAAACAATGGACTTCTGTGGGTGTGATGCATATGAGTAGTTAGAGCCAAGACAGAAGTCTCTTGTAGATCTGACAGGAATAGTTCCTTTTTTTTTTTTTTGCCTGCTAGTCACTGAACAGTCCCAGTCATAATCTTGTTCCAATAATGAATGTAGAAAAAATTTCAGCTCTGTCCCAGATGACAAAAGGGATACAGAGTATAGTTTTCAATTAAGTCTGTGCTTGCCAGATGAGTGTAATTGGCTTATTCAAATGACAACCAGAATTATTTAATTTTGTTTGGAATACAGTTTTGAGCTTGTTGTTCTCAAAACTGTGGTGAGGAGGCTTTGTTCATCCTCAGTGAGTGGGGTTTCAGTTACACTAAGAATGTGCTGTTCTAAAATTCTTGCCTCATCAAACGAGCTGAGCTGTCTGCTGCAGATGTCCTGTGGATGTATTCCCTTGTTATGAATCATGAGGTATTTGTCAGCAAAGTAAACTCATGAAATATTCATTTTGTGTTGATCCATAATATCTGTTTATCCTTTGCAGCTACCTTCAAAGGAGATGTGTATGTCTAGGGAAAGCTTCACTCTCACAGAGAGTTTTATTTTGCTCTTTCTGGGGGCCTTTGGGAGGGAACTGTTGGAAGTGCTCAGAACTATTTCTGGACTTGCATAGAGCAGTTGCTTTTTGTGGAGAGAGGTGTGCCCAGGTGGGAAATACTTGTGCTGATCTTTGTGCACCTGGCAATGGAGGTTGAAGGGGTGGGTCCAGGAGGCTGAAAATGGAGGATGGGAAAAAGGGAATTTTGAATTACTCTGCAGCAAGCACAGTAGAGTTGAAGTCCAGAAGACTAATTACTTTTTGTATATCTCTCCTTCCCTGTAGGCCTGTAAATCTGAAGTTTTCTTTGTATTAGTGATATTCTGAGGAAATGTTGAGTGCTTGATGCATTAGGATAGTCTTTAATATGTAAACTTGAAGAATGCTAAACTTGTAATATTTTCTTCAAAACAGAGCTTTCCAGTTGGGCTGATGATGTCTAGTAATACTTTCTCTAGTTGCTGCTGCCCATTTCTAATATATGCAGAATGTGATTATTGAAATGTAGTTCAACATCTTTCATCTCAGAAATAAAAAACATATGAAATAAAATAATTCCAAGTACTTTTTATTAAGTATTTTCAAGCTACAAAGAAATCTGTAAGACACAGTCACATCTGATATCAGCTTAAAAATCAAAGTCCTGTACTGCAGCAAAGAAAAAAAAAGGAGACTTCAGCAAAGGTACACGTTGAAAAATTGGCACTATAAGTATGTAAATAATTTCATTACAATGATTTATTCTTTGCAGGAGATCAATGGGATCACTGCTGCATTGGCTGAGGAGCTCTTCCATAAAGGTAAAGAACTTGCAAGTATTTAACCAGGAATGTTTTCCTCTGTGTGCATGTATTCACATACCTGATATTTTACCTCCAGACAGTGATCTTCCATATCAGACTGTTACACTTTCTTTCCCTTCTTTCTCTTCACCTACTTTTGGAAAGGAAAGAAATTGGTGAATTTAGGTTTTGAAAAGGGCCTACTAGCCTGTGTCCTCAAGGGACAGGATGTGGTACTGGTGATCAGAAGCTTTTACTAAGCTTTCTGATTCAGTATGTTTTAGTGTAACCTGTAAGGAAGTTTGGTTTGTGTCAGTGAGCCCTGGTATAGCGTGTATTAAATGCAAGAGATCATTTTATATATCTAAATATTATTCTTCCAGAATTCAGGAAACAGGAGACCTTCTGGTCAGTTAATTAAAGGATGTGCTTTTCTGAGGCTGGCAGAGGAAAGTGAAATGCTCTTACTGTAAAACTGCAACAGCTCCAGCTGCTCCATTAACAGCAGGAGGCATGTGAAATGATTAACCTGTGCTATTTTTGTTTCGAAGGACATGCAAGATGCTACAGTATAATTCCAGTTGACTGAGGCCATAGGGTGAAGCATGTTTCACCATGGCATTTCAGATTGTTCTGGCACAAAATTAGCTTTAGGTGAAGCCGTCTCAGAGGGTCTGTTCAGCAAATTTGGAACATTTTAAGGAAGCTCCTGAAGAAATCCTTCCTGACTTTGTAGTGCCTGCAGTCTCACTGATAGGAGAATCATTGATGTATGACTGCTTTGTGTTACTGTAACCTTCCAGTAATGTACAGCTGGGCTCTTGGTCTTGCTCCCACTGAAGCTGAAGGGAATTTTACTCCTCAGAGCATTTCTGAGAACTCTGCTTATCATGAAAGCTGATGCTTTCTTGTCCATGAAGTCAAACTGGTGTGTGTTCCAACTGTCACAATGCACATTTACTCTTGTGGTGCCTTCAGAAAGGCTCTTGGATGCTGCATTCTACTGTTCCTAGAATGAAATGGAATTGTAAAATTATTATTACATAAGGCATTTTCTGTTCTGGGAGTTTGCTTTGAAAGTCCTCACACTCTGCAAAAAACATATTTACTGCAAGTTTGCATTTAGGCAGCATAGCAGAAGATCCAAGGTCTGTATTTTAGTTGGTAGATGCTGTGATTCCTGGATAGAAAAAGTCCTAAGTGCTATAAACTTAGAGGTATCTCAGAAAAAGTTTAATAACTCTTAAATTATGTAAATGAACTTTGATTCCAGTCCTGTTAAGATTGATGGAAATTGCTACTAGTTGCATTAGAAGCTTCAGGCTTGTATCTATTTGAACACCTGGATTATTCTGGTGTTATAAAAACCAAACCCCTTAATTCAGCTGTGCTAGTTTAAACTGACAGAAAATGACATTATTTTGGTACCTCAGTTGTGAGCTTGGAGTATAAATGACAAACATTTAATTTCCATGTGCCATTTATTCCTTTGTGACCCTTGCAGCCTTGTGTTTGATCCCATCCTCCTGTTTTTCAGGAGAGCAGCTGTTGATGGCAGGAGAAGTCTTCACCATCAGACCCCTGCAGTTGTACGCTGTCACACAGCAGCTGCTGCAGGGCAAACCCACCTGTGCTAATGGAGATGCCAAAACAGACCTAGGGCATATTCTGGATTTCACTTGTAGACTCAAGTATCTGAAGGTGAGCTGTGCTTGCACAGGTACTGGAGATGTTGTTTCTACCAGACTAACATGATGCTTAGCATAATTTTGATGTGAATGGATGAGAGCTGTACTGGTAAACACCTACAAGCATTTAGAGGTCAGTGTTAGGTGCTTATGCTTCAATACAGACGTTGCTCCCTAACCAAGGTGTTTGCTGTGTGATGTGGTCTTTTCAGCAGTGCTCTCTGTGTAGAGGCAGCCACAGAATCTGGGTGCAGTTTGGGATGGGCAGAGAGATAAATATTACTCTCTCCAACCTTTCTTTGCAGACACCATGGGCAGGCCAGTGTATATGTATACACATGCATATGTGTATTTATGTAAGTCTTGTCCCCTTTCTCACTTTAACTGCATCTGAAAGTTAAAAACAAAACACTAAAAAAAGCCTCAGTTTCATAGATGAGATGGCCCTGAGTTTCTAGCTAAAGTACCATTTCAGATTAAATGTAAAATGGCCTCAGAACAGATTTTTGTCTGGAGTCAACTTGATTTTTTTTTTTTTTTGCCAAATAAGTGAACTGAAAAGACTTTCCCTAATTTTTTTTTAAACACTGCTTGCTATGACTCAAACTCTTTTTAGCCATTTTATTACATGAAGAGCTACTTTTTAAGTGTGTGGTGTGTTCAAAGCTGAAACCAAGTGGTGGATCAGGGGAAGCTTCTCTGGAGCACTTGGGAAGTTGTGAAGGCAAAACCACAGCTGTACTGGTGTTCCTGTGGCTCTTCAGTTGCCTTTGCCATCCTCTGTATGGAATCATCTAAAGGGAGGATTTTCTGGCTGGAGAAGAGCTTATTGTTTAGAAAAATCTCCATCTGGAGGATTTCTAGCCCTTCTGAATGCTTGTGAGTGGGCACATTCAGAGCTTGTAAGACACACAAGATCAGAGAAAAACCTTAGAATTTTCTCCCAAAATTATATTCACGCCAAACATAAATGAAACCACCTGTTTGTTAGGCTGCTGACATGATGTGGCTAATGTTTTCTTCAAACCCATCTTGTCAGTACCTTGATCTTCATCCCTTGTAGTGGAATTGAAGGCAGTGCTGACTTGGAGGGTTCACGTGTTTCAAGAAGTTGTTTTCAGTGAATGCAGCTCTGGGTTTGTCAGCTGAGAATGAAGCCTTGGTCAGCCTTGCTTTTATGGAATTGTTTTTTGTGTGCTACAGACTGCAATCACAAGGTGGCACTTCAAGTTCAGTGCATTTAACTGGAACAACTAATGCCTTTTTTTCCTGAAGAGTTAATTTGCAAGTGTCATGAATCATTCTATACTTGAAAAATTGCTTGGAACTTTGACTGTCTTTCCAAGCTGCTTTGTGCTATTGGCTGTGTAAGACTCTGAAATGTGGACAAGTTGGATTATGTGCACTAACTCTGTTCTTAAATGTCTTAAATGGCAGGTCACTGGAACAGGGGGACCTTTTGGGACCAGTAACATTCAGGAGCATCTCTTGCCTTTTGATCTGTCTATTTTCAAATCGCTTTATCAAATAGAGGTATGACTTGAGATACTGCTCATAATTTCACAGAGGGTCTGTAAATGCCAGGTCTGCTGCACATATCTCACAATTCGTCATTCTGTGCTTTGTTTTGCTGCTAGAATTGGGAAGTGCATAGTTTAGAAGGACTGTTTCATTTGTGAAGCAATGTTTTTTTTGCAATAAGGATGTCAAATTTAAATGTTTAGAATAATAGCTTGTACTGTGTGTGTTGTTAAAAAAAGTGATTTCCAGTATATACACAAAACCTAAACCCAATTGGCTTTCCATTACCTTGAAGATTTAACCAATGGGTTATAACAAAGTTATGTTACAAGGTTTATTACAAAGTACTTTTCATTTGGAAAATATACTTTTCATTTGTGAAAATGTCCTGACATTAAGTTTGCCTGTGAAAGTGCACTTTTGGGTGTAGTGCTGCTTGCTTGACAATTTGCAGAACCTTTTCATTGCTCTGCTTTCAGTGTGAATATCAGGGTTTCTAGTAGTTGTTCAATGAGTAATTTAAGAAATACTTCAAGCACTTCAAGTCTTTCCAGAGAGAGAATTTGTCATGCAGTCTATATTCTGTCCACTTTTGGTGGATGCTGCACCTTTTCTAGTACGTGAATTCTTTTGTCTCATTGATAGGAGACTGAGTTGGTTAAGAACTTAAGTAGATTTCTGAAGTCAGTGATTATTGACATTTTAATGTGGAAAAGAAACTACAATGGACTGTAGAGTGGGAGAGTCTAACAAGGCAGAGAGGGTATTTCCCCTTTCCTGTGAGCATGAGTGTGGGGAAAAAAGGGTTTAGATCTTAAAGACTTTTGAAATTGTACATCCATGAAAAGCTTTGGATTGACTGGCACTGGACTGACATTTTCATCCTATAGTAAGCTCTGTCCAAAAATGAATGGTGGTAATTCTGAAAGAACTTTGCCAAGAATGGCAGGAGCTCTGTGAGTGCAGTGTGGTTTCCCTGGCACACAAGCAAATGTGCCAGCTCACATGGTTGCACAAGGTGTGTGACTGAGGGCAGGGAAGGACCTGTCTGCTGGTCAGAGGCTGTAGCAGCTTTTCACTAACACTGCTTCAAAATGAGCTACAGAAAAAAAGTCTGTAATCTTAAATTTAGTCTGTGTAATTAGCTCACTAGTGTGTTAAATGCTTAGGTTAGTGTCCTCACTCCTTAAGTGATTTTTTTTCTTTATGATAAAAAGGACATATGACACCCAGATATGTCTGCAGGTAGAGCCAGAGCTTGAGATACTTCTTTTTTTTTGGTAACAGTAAAATGCTGTAACCCATTAAACTGCCTGGGTAGTTTCACCTTGAAGAATATGTGGAACAGGTAGAAAGTCAATGGAGAAGCTTTGTTCAAATATATGTTTGAATTTAAGTTTTCTGTAGTTATGTCTCTGATTTCTTGCTTTAGCTTTGCCAAATGTATTTCTGACCTGATAATCTCAGGAGATTTTAAGGGAGTGCTGTGACTGCTTTCCAAATAGCTGGAGAATTGGCTGTTGAAGCTTTTAACTGCCTCTTTCATGTCTCATTTGTCTGTTCCAGCTTTTCTGACTTTGTAATGTGTTTTTTTTTTTTTTAATAGATCAGTCATTGTGGGGGAAAGCTTATCAAAGGGCTGACTTCATCCAAACATGCTCTGGCCACACTGAGTGTTCGATTTTCAGCAACATCAATGAAGGTAAGAGTGAGTTCCTACTTCTGGTGAGTGTTCAAAACATATGAAAAGCCAACATGCACAGTGTGGAAATATCCATTTGGAGTCCTTGTAGTTTTCTTTACTGCCTCTTGCAGGTCCTGTTTTTAAAACCATGGAACTGTAAGGGTTTGCTAACCTTACAGAACCTCAGATTTAAGTGAAGGAGGTGTTTGGATGTGTCCCTTCACAGGGACATTTTTGATGCTTACTTACGTAAGGTTGTTGGGATTGTTTCCACAACCATGAGCTTCCACTGAAGATGTGAGCCTTGCATTGGTGTGCTTGTCTTAAACAGGAAATCCTGGTGCCTGAGGCCTCTGAGTTTGATCATTGGGAGCCAGAGGATGCAACTTCAAGTTGTCCAGTGACAGCAATTATCCCAACATGGAGAACTTTAACAACTTTGGATATGAGTCACAATAGCATCTCTGAAATTGATGATTCAGTGGTAAGAAATAATTTTTCTTTGTGGAAAGAGTATGACTGATTGTGGCACATTATAGACAGCAGGAATTTTGCATTTGCTCTCTTTATCTTTTTTTCTGCAAGATTTTCAGTTGCACTTTGTGTTGGTTAGCTTAGTGCTGAGGAGATCCGGTCTAGAAAAACTTTGATATTTCCTTTGCTAAAGGAGAAAAGTTTGTAATTTTGTGCTCTGTAAGCAACATTTCTATATACTGACTTTTTGAAACATGCTTTTACTATTAAAAGCTATAGACTACTTAGAATTTTATTCATTCAAGTTAAAACTTAACCCTGCCCCTCAGAGTAACCTGGTTTTCTTAAAAACAAGATTTAACTCTTTGTTGCACTAGGTCATACAGAATGTTTTTTAAATGCCAAAAGCTGAGAAGAGAGACTATATTAGATAATACCTTTCCTTTGCTTGTTGGTCAGCAGATAGTGAAGGAGGTATGGCTTGATATATAGGCTGAAGTGCATTTAACACATGTATTTTTTCTCCTCTAGAAATTAATCCCAAAGATTGAGTTCCTGGATTTGAGTCACAATGGGGTGTCTCTGGTAGAAAACTTACAGGTAAATGCTTTTGAAAGTGATATTTCCACACACACCCCAAATGCCAGAGACCTTAGAACACAGATTTTCATGCTTCAGAATTTTGTTGTTCATCTTCATGGAGAACAGTTTAAGCCCAAACTGCTTATTCTTCATAACATCAAGTACTTTTTTAATGGTGCATTTCTTACATGCTCTGGATATTTTAATTGCTTTGCCAATATTGACATACAACATTTAGTTCTTAATTTAATTCACTGCCAGGTTGGTAAAAATGCGGCTGAGGAAGTTTTCTTTCTACAAGCTTGAACCTGTGTAATGTACAGTTTCATGGTGTGTTTTTCATGCTATGTAGTGTCCAGCATGAGAACACTTGCACAAAAAGATGAGCAAGCCATAATACAGCATCTTTGCAATTGTTCAATTTTAATTGGCATGTGACATGGATTTTCTGTGCTGTTGTAGCATCTGTACAACCTTGTTCACCTGGACTTATCCTACAACAAACTTACATCTCTGGAAGGTGTTCACACAAAACTGGGAAACATCAAAACTCTGAATTTAGCAGGAAATCAGCTGGAAAGGCTGTGTGGTCTTAACAAACTGTACTCATTAGTCAACTTGGATCTAAGCAACAACAAAGTAGAACAGGTAACTGTTGCCTTTCAGTGTGGAATTGTGTGTTAGATCACAAGCCACTTCTTGCTGTGGGTGAAACTGCAAATAAATAGAAGTGGCTGTAGCAGTTTTTGCTGGTTATTGTGTGGATGTGATCTGTGCAAGTAATGCTCAGTCTACATGCTCATTTTCCTTTGACCAGTCTGTATTCACCCTTTTATTCCCATACTTTCAGATTGATGAAGTGAAGAACATTGGAAACCTCCCGTGCTTGGAGAAGGTGATGTTATCCAGCAATCCTTTGAGCATCATCCCTGATTACCGGACCAAAGTACTTGCTCAGTTTGGAGACAGGGCCTCAGAGGTGAGCCAGGGTGCTGCTCCACCTTAAAAACTACAGTTTGGAAAAGTCTTTTTTATAGCCTAGTGAGGAAAGTAGTGCAAATGTTCTAAAAGACTGGTAAGTTTTTAGCATGTGTTGGAGAAGATCTTTAGAGAATTAAACCATATTAATATTATTCAACTGTGCTCCTGGATCTGAATGAAAGTTTACCCTGCCTTCATCAGGTAACAGTGTGTTAATACTGAAACACAGCTGTGCTAGAAGGATATTAAGCTTACCAAACATTCCTGAGTTTGCATTAGATTCATCATGTTGGAGCAAAGTCTAATGTGGTAATTGTTTTTGTGTAATGGTTATAAAGATGTGCATAGTTTGCAGTAAGCAAAAGTAATTTTTAATTATTCCATTAGTAAGTGGAATGAGGTGCCTTGTTTTCAATACTTTTAGATGTTTTAACTATTTTTTTAGGTTTGTTTGGATAACATTGTTACCACAGAAAAGGAACTAGACACAGTGGAAGTTCTGAAAGCTATACAAAAAGCAAAGGAGGTGAAATACAAACTGAGCAATTCTGATAAAAAGGTGAGTTTGGTGCTGTGAGAGAAATGGAATGTGCTGTATACAAAAGAAGCTTACAAAAATACTTGCATAAATTAGATGTAAGCAGAATTCACTAAACTTTCCTTAGCATTGAAGTTTTCATGCTTTTTGTGCTTTATTGTGTTATGAACTTTTAAGATTGTCTCTTTTTCCTATTTAGTTTTCAATGCAGTTTTGGTAGTTATCTGAACTTCCTTTTTATGCTGGCTTGGGAGAGAGGAAGTGGGAGGAAAAGATAAAAAGACTTAATGGTGTACACAATGAATTTGCATTTGACCTTAAACAGTCATATTTTACATCTCATACAAGTATGGCAGAGCTGTGATTTTACTGCTTGTGTTGTAGAGTACTGAAATGACTTTCCCAAACTTCCTTCTTGTGGGTATTTAACAGTGGGAGAGAATCAGAAATCTGAATTCTCCTTGCCTTCTCTGGTGTGTGGCTGTGTGCTGTGTAGTTGGTTGGTCCTGTTTTGGTAATAAATTTATGGACAGAACAGGTTCTATCCCTACAATGTGGAAATCCTGTTTTTGTCCTTTTAGCTTGTGAAACTGCCAGTTCTGTCAATGCAGTGACTAGTCAGTGATCAGAATGACATTTTTCTAAATGAATTCTTAGTGGAATTCCACTTAGTGTGAAAATTGAAACTTAGAGGAGGTGACCAACCCCACCCCAAAAATAAAAAAAAGCTGGCACTAATTTTCTTTTTGCTAAAACTGAGAAAGCTTGGGTAGACTTATTTTAGTTCAGGATCTGATGTGTCCTGTGTGTTGAGGTTTTTTCTTTAATTGCTGCATACTTTCTTTATTAGATCAGTGAGGACTCCAGGCTCACTGCTGCCAGCTCCAAATCAAACTGTTCTTCTCTTACTGTTCGTCCTTCCTCTCCCTCTCTGCCTCGTCCTGTCAGCTCCAGCCAAGGTAATCATGTATGTATCGTGCTGCTGGGCTGAGCCTCTTGGTTCTGCTTTTCTAAGCTGCATTGATATACATGAATATTATGTGCATGGATATAGGGCTTATCAAGACCAGCAGAAAGACCTGGTAGTGTTGGCTTTGAAAGTGAAAGTTGTGTGTATGTGACTGAGCAGAACTGACCTGTTGTTCCCTGTAGTGTTAATTAACTGGAGTGGAATTTTGGATGCAGGGCTTCTTTTGTGTCATCCTGGAGAACTCACCTGCAGAAAAATAGGTATCTTTTCTGGTTTTGGATACATGCCATAATGTAAAACCGTGGCATACACAGACATATTTTAAAATTGCTTCTTGGTCTGCAAAATGTGAGCTCAAGCAGCATGTCCTCCGTTATTGCTTTTTGGAAGAGCTGCGTTTCTGTCACACCAGAAGGAAGGTAGAAAAAGGAGATGAGTAAAAGACAGTTGTGGGATTCATGTTCTAGCTGAGGTGGTGATTTTAGCACATCAGTTGTGCTCTACAGTACCTGCTGACCTTACCTGAAAGTATTTTTACTGTGTGTTTCAAATAAACATGCCTGTTGCATTAGGAACTCAGAAGAGTGGTTGCATTCAGAATTTAGAAGAATGGCTTAACTTTCCTTTTTTGCAGGAGGCTGTAAGACTGACTTAATGTGAATGTTCATTTGTAACTGATAAGAGATAGATACTTCTTGGATTTGGTTTGTCTGATTGAAAAGCTAAAGTGCAGTAGGATATGCACAGTGAGAGAAGACTTTGTAGCCGTTTAAAAGAGCAGGCATTTTATTCTCAATTATTCGGCGTGGCAGAGCTTCCTCTTGCCAGTAAATCAGTGGATTGGTGGATGAGGGAGAGAAACATCCCTGAAAAGCTTGATCACTGAAAAAGATCCATTGCTGTAACTTCTGCAGAATCAGTAGAGCTTTCTTAGTTCACTCTAGAAAAATGGAATTGCTCTGACAGCATTTGATTTAAGGGACTGAAACCTCGATGCAGAGCTGGTTGCTATTCACGTACTTTCCTTTTGTAGTCTTTTTAGATCACTTTTGATCTGCAGATAAAATGCCAGTTTTTCCAAAATGAAGTCAATGCTTGCTTTAAAGTATTAAGCATTTGACAAACTGTCTCAATCCTTTAACTGTGTAACAACCTGCAGTTTTACACAGGACCTGCTGTAAAAATGCATGTCAGCAACCACTGGAACTGCTTAAGTTATTCATCAATTGTCTTTTTCTATTACAATAAATGTTTAGGACCAAATGAGTCTTTGGAGAAAAGAAAATACAGAACTTTCTGAAGAACTTATGAGTTTTATAGAGAGACTATATAAGATCTAAGGCTTATTTACTGTGGTCCTTTCCCATAAGCTTTCTTCAGTAGAATTTTTGGAAAGGCTTTTATAAATAGTGGGAAAACAGAGACTGTGGCAAGCTATTTCTCAGTTTTAACAATAAAAATGGATTATTTTCTATGTATCTACTATCAAGGGTTGTTTTCAAAATACTGATTTTGAGAAATCTATTTTAAAAAATAGAGATGTGCTAGGCAAGTAGTTTCACTGTTAAATCATGAATAATGGAATTAATTTCCTGATGTGCTGTTTCTATGAATTGTTTTCTCTGCATTTTCTAGACACCATCTGTTTCCGTAACATATTATTCATATTCAATGTCACTGGCAAATGGCTTATGGAAAAAGATTAAATATTTATATAGGAAACAGAAAAAACCAAAAATAATGCTTGTCATGTTCTGTTTTTCCTGTCAGTTTGCGTTTCCTTCTTGCTAACACAGTATTTTGTTCAAATAATAAATACCTCTTGTGTTTCCTCTGACCGTGAGATGGTTTGATGTGATCTGCTGAACTTTACCATCCAGCCAGAAAGATACATGCAGGAGTTTTTATGCTCCAGCCAGACACCATATCCACACTGTAACTTTGCTGTTTCTTTGCATATTTAAATCCCAGAGCTGGCTGGCTCAGTGGCAATACTGAAAATTGATTTGCTCTGTTGTGTCAGGGCGATGCTGTGAATGTCAAACAGGCAAAAAGTCAAATGTCCCTGAGGATGTTGGCTTATATGCACTCAGGATTAGTTTTTAGTGGTAATTCAGCTTTGAATCCTTGAAAAAGGTTCCAAATAAGGTGAGATATCTCAAATGGCATTTGAGGGACCAGAGGATCTGAGTGTGAAGGTTGTACACAGATATTATACTTGTTCTCTTGAAGCTACAGAAATTTGAGAGCACGTACAAAGTTCACATAGAGGGCTATGCTGTGTTTTTGCCAGCCTGGCAACAGACTAATTCTGTTAAAACTGAATCATGTGAAGATTTCTTAAACCAGATGTTGAGATTTAAATTGATTGTTAGCTTGAAAAATGAGCTTTAGCAATCTTTTAATGCAACTCTCAGTTCACCTAAAGTTACTTCAGTAAGTAAACTAAAATTCTGCCTGCTTTTTTGTCCTGGCTATTGTGTGAAGTTATCCTTTAGTTTTAATGATTTATGATTAGATCTTGACTATACAAATTTAATTCCACTTGTTTGGCAGGATACTATTAGACATTCATTTTGGTTTTATGTCAGTGATTTAAAGAGCTCTTTATATTTGTTCTAGAAATAATTTGTGAAGAAACAGTCCTAGCCAGCAGTTTTTTGCAATCCAGTTGTTTGACTCCTACAGACCATACAATTCCCCAGAGATGCTTTGAAATACCAGACTCCAGTTGTAAAAATCAGGTAATTATGGTATTTTTAACAGCTTTTGCAAACTTATTTTTTGTGTTAAACTTAGGTTATTGTAGTAATCCATAGCAAAGGAGTTTTTTTGTTGTCAGAGCTAATGGAAAAGGAGACAGCCCCAAATTTGAGTCAAGGAGTTTTGGTTCAGCTTATAAATTAAAAGCATAATCCAAGTTTACCAGAGTTGCAGAGGACTGTTGCCACATGTCATGGCTTTGAGATGTTTACCCAGTATTGGTATCACATCATTTAACAGCCATTTATATACTGAGTATAAGAATTCTGTCATCTTATTACAATACCAGTTTTTGGAAGATGATTCTCTTACTGATAGAGTGGAAGAACCTTCTCCCTGTCATTAGACAATGGCCTTAATTTGTCTTCTCCAATCTCCTCCTGTTTGATAACTTCTGTTTTGTAATTTCATTTGTTGTATTGGAAGCACTCTTTCAAGGAATGAGACAGCAAGACTTGAGGATATCTTCTCCTGTGCTACCAGTTTAGTTGATCTTTGTCAAGTTCCTTTACCTTTTTGCCTCATTTTACCCTAAATCAGTAAAAATTTGTAGTGTGCTGAAATGTCTGTGAGTCACAGATTGAATTTGTTCTCAAGTCAGCAGCAAAGTTCATTCTTTTTCTGCCTTAATTGAATGCCCAACCTAAAGCAAACAGTGTTTCTGGATCCTGAAAGGATGGCTGTTCAGCTGGCCAGTACAACAGGATTTTGCAGCAAGCTGGCCAGCTTTAAAAAGTGTGAGCCTGCATTAACTTTGCTCTTCATGTGTGCTGAAGTCTAAGTAGTTGACAGCTTTGTGATATTATTTTCTTTTCCTTAGGCACCTGCCTGTCTATTGGATTCATGCAAAGAGTATGGAAGTGGTCATCAGATGTGGTAAGCTAGATAAATAAGTTCTAGTTTAAATCCTTGTTAGCTTTTGTGTAATAACAGTGGGTGCTGTTTTCTTAAACCCAGCCTTTAAGGCAAAACAGTCTCTTTCATTGTATTCTGCCTCTGGATTTTGGAATCAAAATCAATTTTATGGTGTTCTTAATCTTTGAACCCTGGAATGCAGCTGGCAGTTTCAAAACCAGCAATAGCTGTACTGCATAGTCCTTTAGCTAATAAGGATGTGCTTACTGGGAGTGGGAAAGGGAAGATGACTTAACCATTTTAGTTTTTACTTTCTATGGAATTATACACTACCAGCTTTTAAAATCAATGACTGTGTGCAGTACAAAGAGATGTTTTACAAAAGTACACTGATTTAACAGTGTTAACAAGAGTAAACCTCAAAGATCTGAGAAACAGCACCATGAATTGTAGCAGCCATGGCTGTTTTTAAGCTCAAGTTTGTACTTACTGAGGCTTCTTCTCTCTTTTGAAGCTTGGAGCATTCAGAGGAAGAACCCTGTGCGGTGCCTGACCCCTGTGACACCGTCATCCTGCCTTTTAACTGTATGTCCTACACTGCCACAAACCAGGACTTTATCCAGCACCTTTCTGCCTCCATAGTGCAGACTGTGCAGAAATCTCCCCCCTCCCTCACAGAGAATAAAGGAAGCTCTCCAGGTAATTCCACTACCACAGACAAGGAAGATGGATATTTTGAAATGGGACTTCACGAAGGAGATCAAACTTTTGAGTTCAGCACTGCTTCAGATCCTCAGTCATCGGACAGCACAGCAGTGGAGTGTGTTGACATAGTCAAAATTCTCTGGAGTTTTTCTATCCACATTCATAAAGGACTCAGGCAGTTTGCTTCCTGTTTGGTTCTGACTGATGATATGCTAGCTGTGTTTGAGATTCCTCACCAGGAATTGAGAGGAAACTGCCAGCACATCCCTTCTGCCTTGAAATTAATGCTGTGTTTGCCATACACTGATCTAACAGAATTTGGCTTTCTCCTGCCAGAAATCTGTTTAGCTCTGAAGCTGAAAAACAGTGACAACTGCTTGTTTGTTGTTTCAGACTCCCAGAATCTTCAAGACTTTTATTCCTGTTTACACGCTTGTTGCTCTCAACGCCACACATCAGTGTTACCAAGCTCCACATTGTACTGTGGAAAAGCAAACCTCCAAGAATTCCTCTGTCAGCTTATGGAATTGAATTGCATTTCAGCAGAAGATGTTGAAATAAAAGGTTGTTTCCCAACATACCTTGTTGGTGGGAATAAAACCAATGTTCAGGAAATCTTGCATCAACCAGAGTCAGCTGGCAATAGCAGAGAATGGTCAAAAAATATTTTGTGTTCTGCACTTTATTCTTCAGTGTATAAATCCTCTGAGCAGGGTCCCTGTGTGATCCATCCATGTTGGATATTTCTAACACCCCAGCATTTGTACATAGTAAAGGTGGATTTCAGTTTACTACCAGGTAAATGGGTAGGCACAGAAGAGTTGGGAAGTGTATTTAAGCTGAACAGAATTCCATTAGCATCACTAGTGCTGCATCCAGCTCATGGTTCCATCCAGCAGAAGGGTTCATTTTTGGATGGACACGTGCTGGAGTTGCTCGTTGGATACAGATTTGTTACAGCAGTGTTTGTTCTACCTCATGAGAAATTCCACTTCCTAAGAATCTACAGTCTTTTAAGGACACTCCTGCAGGATGTTAAGACTATTATTATTTTCAAAACTTCGAGCAAATCTGATGTTGTAAGAAATCACGTTGTGGAGGCAAACAGGCACAGTCAGTCAGCAAGGTAATAATTCCTGTAAAATGGCTCTTGCACAGTGCTTGGTGTGGCTTAACCAGTGTGTTTGCAGCTGTCATTGTGATTGGGTTTGGACTGTAGTACTGATTAAATGCTTCTGCATTCTGCTAGTCTGAAGTATGTGTGGATGGCTATTCTACACTGTACCTGTCTGCCTTTTTTTATTTCTGTTTTGGTTTTGCAACATAAAATGTAATTTCTTATGAAAGGAAACTTCCTATTCCACGTGCCTGCATGCTGAGGTTGTGGCAGGTTGACAGCTATGCTCAAGATAAATAATTTAAACTGTTAAAAATGGAAGTTGCCTGGCTTTAATTTTTGAACAAAATATAAATATTAATTCTCATGCGGAAAAGCTCTGTAGTTCCTTACATTTTGTATGTGTTTTCTGGATCTCTTCTAGTTTTTGCAAGCCTCATCTGACACTGTCATCTTTATATCCATCTGAGTTTCTTGTGCAGAAGATAACAGAAGATAACCAGATCCCTGTTCACCTCCATGTCTCAGTGTCTCTGCAGTATGTGGCTGGGCTGAAAGGAAGTGCCCTAGTTGAGTTTTTCCATGGCAACATTGCAGAGGTATTGTGCCTTCGCCCAGGTGTATAAAAAGATGCCTTGTGAACTATCTGTGCTGCACAGTATTTTAAAAAAGAACTTCCCTGATCAAACTTAGCCACAAGCGTTGAGCTCTGCGAAACCTGGGAGTGTTTTGATCAAAAATCTGTTTGTGTTACTCCCTTTTGGGTTCCCTGCCACAGTGATTGGGACCCTGCCAGGCATATTTTGCCCTCAGGATCTGTGATGCAGAACAGGAGAGTACATTGGTGTATGTCTTGAAGACATGATTGCTCCAAGAATGTTCCTCTTTTTTTCTTTAGAGTGGGAAAAGGAATGAAACTATGAGGAGTGAAACATAAATATTCTGACTTGTTTCTGTAATATGGTGCATGACTGCAGTACATGTTCATGGCTGTAGGTACTCCAGAAACAAGGACAGATAAACCTAATTTCTGAAAAACGTATTTATAGTCTGTGTGACCATCAAATTTAAAAGTACAAATCTTACTTTAAATTTATGTTGTGGCTTTTTGGGTGATAAATCATTGAGGTCTGAGTACATACATGAGTTGAAAAGCTTGAGAAATAGAGACATTTTTTATTCCCTTATCTCCCTTCCAAAGTTTAAGTAAGCACAGTTACAAGTTGTGCTTCTCTTTTTACATCAGGAGGAGCTGATAAAGAAAGCAGGTGACATTTGAGGGTTCACAGTAAGCTCATCAAGATAGAAGCTGGGAAGGTGCCTGGTTGGAACAGCACCTGTGCTTCTGTCCTCTCTTGAGGATCTTTAAATCCAACCCCTCAGTAGCATCCCAGTAGACTTTTTGAGGCTTGGGAAGCCACTGCTCCTCTGATTAAAGTTTTGTTGGCAGTGTCTGTTTTAAAAAGTCTTTTTTATACATGAGATATTTTTGAGTTTTCTAGTTTTGGTCAGAAAAAAAAAAGAATAATTAACCCACAACAGAAAAATAATTTTCTTATTTAAACACAAGATATTTTCAGTGGCTGTAATTGTGGCCTCATTTAGCAGCTTTAAGGTGAAATTCTGCTCTTTGCATGTTCAGATGCTTCAGATTTTGAAGTTGTTTCTCTTGTAGTCTAAAGTTGCCTCTAAGATGATGAAAGTATCTGAAATATCAAAGTGCGAAAGTGATTTATGAAATAAAATTTACATCCCAGGTGGAAAATGAAGAGTTGAGACATCTTATGTGGTCTTCAGTTCTGTTTTACAAGACTCCCAATGTGGAAGTGATGGCTTGTGTTCTTCTCTCAACAAAAGCTATTTACTTTCTGTTGGATGATTCTTTTGTTCATGCTGATGAGCACCAGTCAGGTAAAAGAGTTATTTTTAATAAGGTTACAAATTTAATCCCTGTCTGTGTGTTTGTCTTCAACTGAAGTACCAGTTTTGGTCAGTAATCTTACTTGGGACCTCCTAGTTGAGGGGTACAGTGGCAAAATTTACTGTGTGCAAAGTATTTGCGTAAGACTTGAAAAACCAGGGCCTTGAGTCACGTCTGCTTCTCAGACAGACCTTTCCAGCTGCCACTATATCCATGTTTTGTTGTCATTTCACAGTCCCTACCATCACCTAGGCAGCTAAAGGCCTCTTAATAACCAAAATGGTAAGTGGGCAGTAGTGACCTTCAGGGTGTGCATTCAGTTCAAGTGGATTGTTAATGCATCTGCTGATTTAACTCTGGTATGTGACAGCTGCTTCAAGAAATGCTGCTAACAAGGAGATTCAGGTGTATTTATTGCTTGAGAAATGATTAACCACTGTACCCACTTTCTTCTTAATTTCTTTCTTCAAGTGTGAGGTAAGTATAGGATTTTAAGATAAAAATTAAGTTTATGGGCAGAATAATTTTTTTTTACATTTTCATTATATGTATACTTTTAAAACAGATTTTTGGAACAAAGAGAACTCAGATTGCGAAAACAGTTCTTTCCACCTCTCTTGCTGCTTTGTGCTAAAACTTAATGACCTGCAGTCAGTCAATGTTGGCCTGTTTGACCAATACTTCCGCATTACTGGTGAGTAAATCTTGTGCTTTGAAGTTTTTCCAGTCCTGCTTTGTTTTAGTCTTCTGTTAGATGGATTCCTGTCTTTATTAGTGAGATGGAAGAGTGTATGATTTTGTGGCTTCTTTTTCTTGAATTCCCTAGAGCTGTAGTTGAACCATAAGTGTACATCGTATTTTAAATGAAGAGTAATTATATTATGTATTTTTAAGGGCTTTGTAAGGATTGTATTGCTGTTTCCAAGGATTTCAAAGATTTCTGAATAATGAAGCATGTTTTCAGGAGAAATAATCCTTGCAAGAAATCATTTCTGATGACAGCTGCATGTTGATTCAAAAAATGATAATGCCACGTATGGATTTGTGAGTGGATTGTATTCTGTGTTCTCCTCAGGCCATTCTGCAGATCACATTGTCACCTGCCTGACAAGGGACAGCTACAACACTCACACCTTCATCCAGCAGCTTATGGCAGTTCTGTCTTTGCTTGCACGCACACCTTCACCTGAGCCAGTAGACAAAGACTTCTACTCTGAATTTGGGAGTAAAAACACAGGTGAGTGGTCCTTCCTACATGTCATGAGTTATTTGGGCATCAGACTTGAGGCTTCATCTAAACTCTAGTGATTAAAAGTGGAAAAACTTGAAAGCGGGGACTCTGTATTCGGTGATCTGATAATGCTTTCAGTGAGTTCAGAACCGGGGAGTGGGAAGGAGGCAGAGGAGGTCACTTGGTATGGAGGTGGATAATCTTTGATTCGAGACTCCAGCTGTGTTTCCTTTAACTTCTGCCATCACCTGAACTAATTGTGTGGTTAGAAATTTGCAGAAAAGTATGTTGATAATGCAAAAAAGACTCCAGTAGAGATTTGCAATCCAAATATAATTATTCAAATATTGTACATGAGCAAAAGCACATATGAATAGATACAAAACTTGAATTCTTCTGTCAAAGGTTATTGCTTGTCCTGATACATTAAGGAAGTATTATATAATACTAAAATATAATAATGTATGTTTCTTGCAGGAAAAATGGAGAATTACGAATTGATTCACTCTAGCAGAGTAAAATTTATTTATCCAAATGAAGAGGAAATTGGGGACCTTGCTTTTCTAGTGGCAGAGAAGATGGATGGTTTGACTAATCTTCCATCCCTCAACATCCTTCTGTATGTGTTGGCATTCCAAGTAAATCACGGTGAAGGATCTGCTCAAAACACTAGTTCACTTCAACCTAAAACACTTATACTGACCAGCTCTGATTTGTTCCTCTTTGATGAAGATTATATCAGTTACCCACTACCTGACTTTGCCAAGGAACCACCAAAGAGAGATAAGTATCAGCTTGCAGATGGACGACGAATCCGGGATTTAGACAGAGTACTTATGGGTTATCAGACATATCCACAGGCCCTTACATTTGTGTTTGATGATGTTCAGGATCAGGATCTGATGCAGAATTTAACACTGGATCACTTTGGAGAAGCTGCTAGTGTCCCAAGTGGAAATACTAAACAAGAAGGCAGCAAAAACAGAGAGATCCAGTGGTACATTTTTATCCCAAGTGCAGAAAGCAGGGAGAAATTAATTTCCTTGCTTGCAAGGCAGTGGGAGATCCTGTGTGGTAGGGAACTGCCTTTGGAACTCACAGGGTAGTTATTGCACAGCCAGGTGATTTCAGTGTGTATTATAAGGTAAAGCACAGTGTTTAGGTAAACAGCACCTGTCAAGTTCTTTGTTTCCATGAGGAGCTGACCTGGACTCCCTTGCTCCCTAGTGCAGTGAACATACATAGTGCAGTACACAGAAATATTCTGAAGTGTTAACTGGGGACTGAACTTCTTGTACAGTCTACTTTTTATGCAATAGTATATAGTGAAAAAAAAAATCATGAGACATCCTGGGAAACTGTATGGAAAAATTAAGGAGTCAACACTAGATAATACTGTCGTCTGGGGCTGTTAAGGTTTCCACTGTTCTTCTGTATATATCAGTCTTGCTGTTCTATACAAATTCTAATGTGTAAATAAGGGTAAATGCTTGTGTACGTTCAAGTGCAATGTTCTTTGTACAAGAAGTATTTTGGGTATGCTGCTAATGCTTATTATTTAATGATCTTACAGTTTTACATATGTTTTTCTTTGAGGCCAAATGTAATTATTTGCTGCCAATCTTCAACTTAGCAGTGAAATTTGAGCCACAAACAGGTAAAAAATTTTCTTATGAAATTATTTTCATAGGCATTCTTTTTCCTTACCCTAGGATAAAAGAATTCCCTGGTAAAGATCCCCTCAGTATCATCTGCAAATTGGAAATACCCAACATAGGTATATGAGCATTTTGTCAGCAAATAATGAATTTGTATCTCTGAACACAAAGTCTTTCTTTTTGCCTATCTTGTCAATACAAATAAAGTGTAATTTGACAGTTTTCTCTTGGCCTTGTCTTTATTCAAGTTTATATCTTGTGTTTGCAGGGTACCATATGGCAGTTCAGCAGCACATGTTATGTTCCTAGAGTGCGTTATAAAGTATGGAATATGCAGCAAGATGAAAGAAGAAAATAGTTTCTTCTACTATAGCAAGATTATGTTAGTCCAGAAATACATCTGAGTCCTGGAAACTGAGGATCTGCAGCTTCTAAACACAATTTAAGGAGGATTTATTTCAAGTATTTTTGCTTCTCCATTAGGTACCAGGGATTTGCCTTCCAAGCTGTCATCTTTTATTTGAGTGTTACTGTGCCCAACAAAGTTTAGCCTCCCCCATGACACTAAAATCCATACTCGCTATTTTGAAGACAAATATCGAGACTTTGAAAAAGAATGTTCTGTATCCAGTGATATTAAGAAGGGAAGAACAGTTTGGATACTTTTGTGCCAGCTGATGCTGCTTAAAACTGATGCCCCTTAAAAACCACAGAGAGAAATTTGGATTGGAAGAGACCTGGAGGTCCAACAGTCATTAAAACAGGGCAAACTTCTAATGGATTGCTCAGGGCCTGGTCCAAACAAGTTAGGAGCTTTCTCCAAGAAAGGCAAGTCCACAGTGGTTAGTTGGGAATTTGGTGGTTTCACGGAGTATTTTTCTGTGCTGCTGCATAGAAAACAGAGCTTGGCTGTGCTTTTTGGACTCCAGAAGCCAGGAATGTTGCAGTCAGTGCAAGGATGACAAAGACAGAGGCAGCCAAAGTCAAGATTGTATTGCAGGATTCTGTGGAGTTCCCTAAGCAAGAAAAAAGGTGAGGAGCATTACTTGAGTGCAGCTCTGCTCAGTTTAGCAGAGGAAACCTGACCCCTTAAGCTCAGACTGATTGGACAGTTAAAGTAGGTACTGCTTGGGGAAAACTGAATTTTCCTGTACTTCAGAGCTTTTCTATTCCCTGAAATCTCAGAGTTACTTATGTTCATTTAAGCTTAATTCCTAAATTAAAAATCCTAGGGATAATATAATTAAAAGAAAGCTTAGATCTTCACTAGTTTTTTCTGAAGTAATTTTGTTAATCACTTATCTATAATTCTCCATGGTAACACTTAAGGAGGGGCCTGTGGCAGCTTGAATAGTCTGATTTGCAAAAGCAATTGAGAACTTCCCAGATGAACAGGTCATTTACTGTGAGGCTTATGGTTTTAAGTGAATGCAAAGGGAATCTGTAATGAGTCCTTAGAAACTGCCTGGGATTTGAGCCAACAGGAGTAGACATCTCTGCCTCTCCTGTAGGGGTTATTCTTGTCATTGCTTCTGGGTAAGTCAGCCTTACTTCTGTCTCATAAGTAAGGCCTGTCCTGGGGGATGCCTTGTGCCTGAGACAGAAATGAGTTCTGTCTTTGTAAAAACCAACTGTTTAAATGTATTTTAATACACTAGTGGATATCAGGGAATCTTGTATGAAAGTAAGCAATGCTAATCCCCTGCTTATCACATAGTTTGAGCAGGCAAGGGCTCTTTTTCATATTTTATTTCAGAAAAAAACCACAACTGTGATTAAACTTGAAATTCTTTTAAGTCCACAGCTGTTTAAAGCATTGAATCTGTCCCTTTGGATCAGATTATTAATCCAGGAAACACAAGCAATTCCCCTTTGAGATCTTGCTAAGCAGCAATCACATTTTAAGATCAATGAAATGCTCAATATGTCCTGCAGTGTGTCTGGATTCTTCCAATAAGTATCTTACCCTTGGTGCTCTCAGAGCTACAGAATCACAGAATATGCCAAGTTGGAAGGGACCCACAAGGATCACAGAGTCCAACATCTAAATCTCTTCTTTTTTTAGTTTAAGTGCATTCCCCTTTGTCATATCCCTACCTGCCCACATAAAAAGTCCCTCTTTAAAAAGCCTCCTTTAAACACTAAAAGGCTGCCATGAGGTCTTCCTGGAACTGCCTTTTCTCTGGGCTGAACAACCCAAACCCTCTCAGCCTGTCTCCACAGGAGGGGTGCTCTGTGTTAGAACCTGCTGGAGTTAGAGCTTTGTGGGTGTACATTTCTGTTCATTTAAGTGCAATGTTAAACTGAAAAATTTGATGCACTGTCACTCCTCAGCACCAGCCTGTTGTCTCTATTGTCTAATTTTAATGTAATCTTTTGATCTAAATATAGGGATTTGAGTGAGATGTTCTTGAAAATGCATAATCATTCATCTTGAACTTTATAAAATGGCTGCTTGTTTCATTTCATAAAGATTTCTCAGAACTTGCCACAGTTTTTACAGAAAATCACCAGAATGAAGTCGCTTTGTAAGCAACTGAGGTTACACAGAACAGCCTTGGTTTCTTCCTCTCCTTTTGCAAGAGCACTACAAAGCCCTCCTTGCATTTTTCTCTTTAGTAATCCCTTTATACTCCAATCCATCTTTCAACCTCTGTTCAACAATAAGGCAATATCTGAGTAGGTGAAGTTACAATCAGATATATGCACAGGCAGGTGGGCAGACCTTAGTCAGGAAAGTATCTCCTGAACTATCCCAGACTTCCATAGCCTGACTTTGCAGCTGATGTAGATATTTGCCACTCTTAGAAGTCCTGGGCAATGATTTATGTTCAGTGTCATCTGCCAAGGATCTGGCCAAAGGTTTTAAAACTTTCCTTGTATTACAATTGAAAAACTCACACATGAACCTCATTAGGAAGGAAAGTAAATGAGGTGCTGACCTGAGCTAAACTGTTTTTCTTTGCAAGAAGAAATGACAGTGACCTGCATCCTGTCTGTCCTGTGTCCATTCCCGTGCTGCTTTTACAGCACTCTCTGGTAAGCCTGGCTGCAGATGTACTGCACAGTGATGTATTTCCATCAGCCCCTCTGGCTTGACTTCCTGTTCTTGTCAGCTTGGATAAGGAGGGGTTTTTTAACTGAAGTAGCACAAAAAGCTGCTGCTTCTTACTTGGATGTCTCTGATCAAAAAGCTTACTTTTGTGATGCTAATCTTCAAACATACCAAACCTTAAGCAGAGAAGCAGCAACACAAGGAAAAGCGTGAAGCTGTGGCTCAGAGAAGACTACAGGCTTCTGTTTCTTACTGTCTACTTGATAATTAAGGGCATTTAGTAACTTGGAAAGCTAAAAATTGATGTGGAAAAAGTGGAGGATATGAAATTCCTTAAACCCAGAAGAAGCTAAAGAAAGACTGTGGCCAGCACTCAAAAAAACCACCTGAACAGGTGCATGAAGAGGAACAGCTGGAGTTGGTAAGCTGGGCACCAAGGCCTTGTGCTTCAGTCTTTAAGGTCTCTGAGAGGGGATGATGAGAACTCCTAGAATCTTTAAAGTCCTTGAAAACGCTGAGATAGAGGGATCCCAACTCCCACCTTTGTCCTGCTGTTCTCAGGCAGACATTTAGTGCAACCCTTGGCAATCTGTTGGCTATAGCTTTAGTCCAGCACATTACAGGCCCTTTCTATCCCCTATAGATAACAGTGTGTGAAGGTTAAGCAGCACTTCCATGGGAAAACACTCTACTGCTGTGAGAGGGGCTGTTTCAACAGCCCAGACTTCTAAGTAATAGTGAATGTCTGTGGGGAATTTAGTGTCTGACTCTCCCAGCACCGAGTGCTGCTTAATAAATGGGAAAGGTGCAAAACTAAAACCAAGAGAAGGGAATATGTAGCTGCTTTTCACTGCAGGGGAACATGTAAAGGAACTGAGAGTCAAGAGAAAGAAATAGGCCACACTTACAGCATTTATGTACTGACACTGGTACTGCTGCCCTTTGAGGTTTTGGACTAACAGGATGTGAGCAGCCACAACAATTTCTTCCTGAATCACTCGACAACACTGTGCTCAGACAGCCCTACCTGTCTGCTTGGAATGGGACCATTGCATGTGTGTGTGTGAGAGAGAAAGATAAACAAACTTCTACTAGCTGTGCAGTCCTTCCAGTGGTTTTGCTTTTATCAGCAAACTTTAAAATTCCTCTTCCTTCCAACTTACCAAGAGTTAAAAAAAAAAAAAAAAAAAAAAGAGTATTGTGTTCTTGTCTCTTCAGCAGGACCCTGAGGTGTATATTGGATAAGTGTGATTCAGCTGACCCTCTTACTACACACAAGCACTTCTGGCTTGGCCTGTTGAATCCTTTGCTAGTACCTCTTCAGACTCACAGCCTTCTTACACACTGACAATTCAGAGCAAAGGGACTTAATGTTCTTTCCCAGAAGAGCAGAACAAGAGTCCCATTCTCTTCCTGGATGTAACCAAATGGTCAGCTCCCACAGAAGCTGTGTGGCAAGGTGGGCTGGGTGGTAAATCACTTGCCTTGGCTCTGTAGTTTCTGTAAAGATTGCTTAAACAAAAGATTTCAATAGCAGGAAATTGCCCAAGCTGGCCAGGGCTGCACAGACTTCACAGAGCAGGGCTGGTGACCCAGCATTTTAAAATGCAGCATGTGACACAGGCAGGGAGGCTGGAAGGGTTTGTAGTTTTATCCTTTGCCTTTATCCAGGCTTTTTTGTTGTTGTTTTGTTTTGGTTTTTCTTCCCATTAAGGAGGTTGAGTAATTTTTGCCAGGAGCTTCTCAACTCTGAATGTCAATTCAGAGAAAAAATGCCAGGTCTTAGGTAAGTTACTTTAGAGCCCAAGCTTTCATCAATACATAAAGCAAAAAGACAGAGAGAAAAATCCTGAGCCCTGCTGCTTGCCAACAGTCTGCTGGTGACTGAGGAGACTCAGCCCACAAAGTAAATGATTAATGTTTCGTTGAAGCAGTCAGTGTCAGGGCCAGAATTTAAAGGTGATGTTTCTGAGACTTACACTGCTAAACCAGCCACCTTCTGCCATGTGGGCAGGAGACACTTCACTGATAAATCAACCTCTGTGTTTTCCAAGACAAATAAAAGCCCACATGCTAAACCTCACAGATAAACACACTGGCAGACAGTTGAGAACTCCTACTGTGTGTTTTAAAATTGGATTTGCACAATCCTATTTCAATCAAACATTGACTAGGATGTGAATGAAAGCCTTTTACCCTGCTTGCACAAGACCATTTGTGGGCTCTGCCATCAGATCTTTACAAGTCTTGCCTATAAATTTTCCCTTTGATGAAGGTTTTTTTCCCCAGGTTTTCCTGTCTCACATATTCCTTTAATTGCTAGTGACATAGCAAGTCCCGTGGCTTTATTTTTAATGCACTACTAGGTATTTCTTCTGTACATTTTGGATGGTTTAGAAAGAATCAGATGTTGAGCTCTCTGA
This sequence comes from Pseudopipra pipra, assembly GCF_036250125.1. Classification (NCBI taxonomy): domain Eukaryota; kingdom Metazoa; phylum Chordata; class Aves; order Passeriformes; family Pipridae; genus Pseudopipra; species Pseudopipra pipra. The sequence goes on from NC_087559.1 coordinate 15,702,252, forward strand.
CAGGTCTCAGGATCTTGCTTTGGGAGACTTGGGGGATTTGAAGTACTTTGTGCAGTTGCCTGTGTGCACGAGCTGGTCTCATAAAGTAAAGAGTGAGGGAACTGAGGTTTTATTTATTGACAGTTTTGAAGGGTGTTGGACAAAACAGTGGAATACAAACAATTGATCCAATGCATTTTGCCTCTAAGGCATAAAGTTTTTATTGATGTCATCCATGAGAAAATCCATTTATCTGCCTAGGAAATCCATTTATCTGCCTAGGAGGAATCCATCTATCAGAAAAGAGTGGGAGCAGTGTAAATGGAGCAGTAATTTGTGTTTGTTTGGCTCAGTGTTGCTCCCTGTGCTATTTCTATTCTGGTGTTTCCATCTTCAATGACACTACCAACTGAACTGCCACTGTGAGCACATTGGCATCTTTCCACTGTGCACTGAGCATTAGTAATGGCTCTTGGCTACCCATTAATTTGGAGGTGGTTGGTGCTTCACCATCTTACTGATTTCCAGAATCATGAAGATCCAAAGTTGTTGCAGATTTTGGTGTTCCAGATCCAGCAGCAGTGATGAGCAAAGTTTCCATTCTCTCACAGCAGCTCATATGCTGAAACATGCTATTTATGCTATTTATGCTGCTTGATCAGGAAAGCAGCTTCTGATTACAGATGACCTTTTGATTTTTCAGTTTATGCTCTGCTGCTGTACAATGACACTACTCAGTGTTTGCATTTTTAGCCTGTGTATTGCTGTTGTATTGCTTGCCTTTAATTGAGGTCAGGTCAGATAAGGAATTTGGCTGCAAACCTTTTGATGTTGCTGTGAATCTGATTTATTTAATTCAGACAGGAATTTCACCAAGCCTTTCTCTCCCTTCCCTTCCTAGTTCCCTTGTAGTAGGTCAGATACAGTGATGATAAGCAGCAGTGAAAAGCTTTGATAATAGTGATGATAAGCAGCAGTGAATCAATCTTTGTGTGTCATTTTTCCCCCTATACCATTTTCAGTGTTGAGCCATTTAGAAAACTGTTTGAAGATTCATTAAAGGAGCCAATGCATCTTCAGGTGCCTCAGGGTAAGCTAGTTCCACCTTAAAATCTTATCAGCTATATGTGGATGCTGGCAACTTAATCCCTGTGTCACACAGCCAGCTCTTGGAAAAACCATCAGCAAGCATCACCATCCTTCCAGGCTGCCTGTTTTAGCTGTGGGTGCCCAGCAGGCAGCATGGAGCAGAAAAACAGCCTCATTCCTCTGTTTCCCTGGCCAGTCCAGGACCATGATTGTAGGCAAAGAAAGCACTGCACAGCTTCCATGCTGATCATTCCCTCTACAAGAGTGTCCCCACTGTCCACTTGTTACTTTGCCATCCCTCCAGAACTGGCCTGAGCTATGATGCCTGTGCCTCAATTCAGAGATCTGCAGGTACCAGATGGTTTCCAGAGCTGTGTCACCCTCTGACCTTGGCAGTGGCATCAGCTGGGCAGCAAAAGTCCCAGGGCTGCGTTATCCTGTAGCAGGACAAGGGGCTGAGTCGTCGTATGGAGCTGTGGGCTGGTACTTCTCACATGGGTTGCAGTGGATGGTTGTGTGCCTTATCTGCTTCCTGTTAGTGCAGGATATATAACAGGGCTGGCTCTTCATCATGCAGGCTCTCCCTGTAGGATGAAGGAAGAAGGAAAGCACAACTAACAGCACTAGTAAGTACAGCGGTTCTTACATGTCAGCATGTGTGTCTTTGTGTGCGCGTAGGGGCAAAAGAATATTAATGTTCTCATTCTTTATGTAAGCACAAGAATAACTCCCTGTCCTGATTTCATTTAGGCATCTTCATGTACTATTAATGGCTTTAAAAGAGAAGGTCCCTCATTGCTCAGTAGGATTTGCTGCTAACAGAAGCAGTCCTTAGACTGCTCAGCATAGTGGGTTCTCTTGGCAGTGTAGGGAGACAAAGGCCGTGTAAAATCTGTTAATAAGCAGTTACTGGTTCTTTGTAATGTTCAAAAGGAGAATATAAATTACAGACTGTACCTCAGGTTAGCATGTATTTCTTTTAATCCTGTTTTGAGACTTTCCTATTCTGAGTGCTATGGAAGAGCTCCTTGGATTCATCAAGCTGTCAGCAGAGTGTTTAGGAGATGATATATTTTGCCATCGCTGCCATAGCACCTGCAAAATGTGATGCTTTTCTTGCTGAGAAAGTCAAATACTTTAAATAAATATCAAAGCCTCCCCAAAGTGCTTGATTGATGGATACAATGTGCTTCGTTATTGTTCTGCAGCGCAGCCCATCACTCATGTTGCTTTGCTCATGCAAACTTTGGGACAGGCAGTGGTCGGGTCTACCTTCTCTTTGAGATGTTGTGGACATGTTAACACCAGTGGTAAAAGGAAATTAACTTACCCTTCATGAATTCATGGTATTTAAGTTTGCCCATTGGATTTGCCTTCTGTTAAGCACACAGTTAACCTCTTTTCATTCCAATTAGTTGAAAACTAAGGATTTCCTTCCTTCTGTTTTGAACTGATATGTAAGAGGAAATCCGTAGATGTTCCTGTTTTGAGTAAACCTTTTGCTAAGGAGTTCTGCTTGTGCATTTAAAAAAAGAGTAGAAAGAAAGAAAGAAAAAGGTTGTGTTGACTCAGATATAACACTAGAAATAGCAGATCCATTTCTGAAGGCTTTGCAGCCAAAAAGCACAGTGCAAAAATGCTCTCTCCCTGTTTACTTTTAACCTCTGGTTTGTCTTGGATCTGATTCTTAGTAGGCGGTGTTATCTTACAGAAATTACAGCTGCTATCACCACCCCTTTTGTGTAAGGGGTCCTGCCTGTAAAAGCATGAAAATGCATCCTCCTGGATTGCTGTTTTTCTTCTTAGCAGCATGCCTCACTCCCACAGCGGACTGCCAGAGTCAGAAGGTAAGTCTGCGAGTCTTTGTTTAAATGTTCATTGAACGGTTCTTCTTCGTATTTGGACGGTTGCGTGTTGGGAAATAATCCCCCCCCCCCCCCCAAAACTCCTTTTTTCATTTACATTTACTTAGGTGCAGAATAACATCCATAAAAACTTTAGGGCTGTAAGGTATCTTCTTTGCTATGTGTGTAGACCAAACTGACGAACTAGAAGTAAAGCTGAAGGGAGCTGCCTGAGTTTTAGATCGGGTTAAATTTGTGTCTGCATTTGGCATTGAACTCAAAAGAAGCAGTATCAAAGGAATACACTCAGCATCTTTGTCTTCCTCTAGTTCAGTACATGGGATGGGAACTTAGTATCCATCAGGAGAGGTCCCTAAGTTTCCCAGAGGTTAATTTAAAGAAAACTTTTACAATCATCTCAGCAGTTCATTGCTTTGCAACAGGGTAAATACGTTTGTTTCAAGTATATTTCCCAACAACTCCCTAGTAAGGATTGTGGAATACTTTCCATTCTGGATGTAATTTCAGTTTTGTTGATTTTATTTCTATCCCTTCATCTCTGTTCTTGCATTTAGCAGCAGCATCCAGAGGAATGTGTGATGCCTTTGTGGGTCTGTTCTGCTCCAGGGTGAGGCAGCCCAGTTCCTGGAGGCTGGAATTCACACTAATTCACCCCATATTGTCTTCTGCCATCTCCCTTCTTGTGTCCTGCTGTTGGAGGGGTGAACTGCCCTACAAAGTCAGAAGCTGTGGGTGGCATTTGGAAATTTTATTCCCTGGAGATCCAAGCTGTGTAAGGCTTGTCTTGTCTTGAATGACAAAACGGGGCCTTGTGGGGAGGGGACAGACCTGTGAGTCTTAAAGACTTAATTTAGAGAAAGCCAGAGCACTGGAAAGATGCTTCAGTGTCAGAACTTGGATTGGAAACTTTTGTATAGAACCCTTCATAAAAGGGTGACTACTGGGAAGGCTTGTAGGATCATTAAGGTGACTTGAGCACGAACATGAAGTGTCTCTGCTGGTGGATCTTGTTTGCCTGGAGGTCTGGGTTCCAGTACAGTTGTGTTCAGAGCCACGAACTCACATCTTCAGCTGGTCTAAGTGGAAATTTAGGTCTCTCTGAGACACTGTGTTGATTTCTGTAATCACTGAGGTGTCTGGCTTGGCATGAAACAGTTACATTATCAGGCAGTGAGTACCCACTTACAGAGAAGTGAAATGTTTTGAGTCACCTCTGGAGCATTTTATTTAATCTGGGAAAAAGAACTCCCTTTTAGATTTTTTCTCCAAAAGGTTCCCTATTTTTGGTGAAAGAGAAGAAACATTTGAAAGGCTAAAATGGAAGGTAAGGAAGAGTAAGGGTCTAATGGAGCCTTCTCTGATAGTTTAGGATAGCAACAGAAATGCTGTGATTTCACAAGAGGCCTCCACGGGCCTGCAGGGGCCATCGAGAGAGAAAAGAGGGATTTTGTGCTACCTGTTTTTCAGTGATGTTACCTCATGGCTCTGATTTGATGGTTCAAACATGACAGTGAACCTGTAGCCTAATTTGGATTTTTATACCTCTTGCTGTGGACTGGGGGAGATGCAGCAGATGTGAGAACCATGGAAGTTTGTGTGCTGGGAGGAGGCCCATCCCAGGCCGTGCTGGAGGAGGAGTGGAGGCAGGTGGGAGATGAGGGAAGTGGCCTCAGCATCCCTGAGCTTCCAGTGCTCTGCAGTGAGAAACACCCAGGGCAACAGAAGAACTTGTGTTATGTGATCTCTGTACTTGATTGTTCATCCTTGTGCTGAAAAGTGTCTTCCTTGAACAAATGTGAAGAGTTTGTGTGTCCAGGAGCTGCTGGTCTGGTCAGCTAAAATGTTATTGAGAACTTCTTGGGGAGGTACACGACTATAATGACTCAAGCATGTGTCTGCAGCTCTGTTTTGTAAAGGACAAGTGCACTGGAAACTTGGTGATTCATTAGATAATGACTATTTCCAGAACTGGCTCCCAGGATTGTTGGAGCTGAACACTGACGTCCAAATCTGTTTTTCTTTCTTCCTTGAGGTTTTTGCCGTGCAGAAGGATTTGTGTTATGGCTTGGGAGGAAAAGACAAAGGATGAAAAAGAGGGGAATTACAAAGTACTTCCCAGCTTATTCGCTTGAAGTGGAATAAGAGAAACGAGCAGTAAGGGACATCTGTTCAGAGAGGAGGGAAGGAAACACTGCAGCATCCAGAGGCTCCCATGTGTCTCATCTGAGCACGGAGGGCAGTGGCTGCTCTTGCACAAACAAGTGTTTGAGTGCAGGGAGAGAGCACAGCCCAGCCTGGAAGACAGAGCTCAGTGTGGACAGAGGCACCACCCTGACTCTTAACTTCTTTCAGCTGCAGTTGGATGTCTTCTGGTTTAAAAGCCTTCTTTAATTTTGGAGATGTTTGAGAGCATCAGTCTTCCTTTTCTGTTCCTTTGTTCCCAAAGTGTGATACAGCCCAGGTTCATCACCTGATCAGAACAGTGGCTGTCACCAGGCAGCCCTGCTGCATCACAGGGGCAGACATTCCCTCTTGCTGCTTCCTTCCCAGCCTCTTCACACTTGGAAACAGCCGTCACAGATGAGCCCAAGGGAGAAGTGCATCACTGTTTTCCATGAGGCTGTGCCCCAGGAGCCACCTCTGACTCAAACTTCTGCCTATCTTTCATCCTCTCCAAAATTTGAGTATCCCAACTGTTGCATTGATTCCCTCTTCTGCTTTCCTAAGCAGCAAAACTCTCCAGAAAATGACTGCTTCATCAGTTCTGTCACTCAAATAAGAAGGGAAATATTTTTTTTTAATTCTTTTCCACTCAGCTGTTCTCTTCCTCTTTCCTCCTGCATGTTGCTGCTGACACAAGCATATTTCCTTATAAAAAGGGGAAGGTCTTACTGGAAAGCTGCCTAAAACTTATGAAGTGTCCCAGTAGGGTAGGGGGGATTCCACAATAACTGTCTTGTCTTAGAGGCCTGCAAATAATTAAACATACCAACAGAGGAGTGGCAACCACTCACCTCTCCCACTGTCCTTCTTCATTTAGAAGTGGAGCCACACTGATGGAGGAAAGAGAAAGAAAATGGAATAACGTGTGAATAATGGTGTCTTTCTCCACCACTGTGGAGAACCACCATCCCAGAGAACACAGGCCCAAATGTGTCTGATGCCTGAAAGTACAGATGAGATAGAAGGTTGGAGAATTTTAACTCAGTGCTTTGTGCTCCACTGTTTATGTGGTCTTTTTTGTGCAGGTAGAGGGGCTCAGACCCCAGGGGAAGGTTTGTGGGGTAATTCTAACTCACAGGAAGGCATCCACAGCTGTGCTTCTTCCTAGGGCATCTTCCCATCCCTCTTTCCAAGGCATTGTCTCAGGGAAGATTAAAGCTGGTGCTTGATGAGACTAGAAACATGGAAATGTACTGTTCTGTGGGATCAGTGGGCCTGGCTTCAACCTGCTGCTTTCAAAGCCCAGCTTTAATCTGGAGTCCTAATTTATCCTTCAATCAGCTGGTTGCATGGACTTGTTCCCTACCCCATCAATGGCACAGCTGATCCTTAGAGACAGAGTACTCCAGAGGTGGCACCTCATTTATTCATCCATATCGTTTGTCTTCTCTGTGTTGCTCCATGAAAAATGGGAAGTTTCCTCTAACTGCTCTGTGTGCCAGTGGGATGGAAACATAAGGAACAGCAAAGATGTTTTCTGCTGGATAACATTAGTAAAGCTGGTACTCACAAGACAAGGATGGGTGGGTCTGGTGGATCTCAGATTGGTTTTGAGCTGTTTGTAATGCAGGGGAGTCCTTGACGTAACAGGTTCCTTGGGGATTCTGCTTCCAGGGGAAGCATGTATGGTAGGAAAGCCCCAGAAACACAACTAGAAGTTAATATCCATTGGGAAGGGCCACCACAGACACAGAAATAATTTTCTTCATTGGGCAGCATTCTTGCATGGATGGCTGCAGAAGGTGGATCCATAAACATGGGAAAAAGCTCAGCAACTCCAGTCAGAGGGAACATGGATATGAGTCATGAGACATTCAAGGGAAATGTCCCTGTGGACTTGGGACTTGAGGGTTATCTCTCAGGAGGTTTTCCTGGCAGGGTCTGCTGGCTATCATCTGAGAGGGCCTTCCTGAGCTGTTGATAACTGATGGGAAGCCCTGGGCTTCCTCCCTTGCCTTGAGGCAAATGTATGCATTTGGGCTTAAGTTCAGAGGAAGCAAAGCTGAGATTACTGATGGGAATCCAAAACAAGGAGTTCTGGGCACAGTTCTGCTGCATTAACAGCATTGTTCAGGATTGGCTTAAAAAAATCCCAGATCAAGGCCTCCTCCCAAAATTTGATCTAATGTTTTTATTTTTAAAAAATACAGTGCCTGTGGAGGCAGAGCTGAGGTGAGTTGTGTGGGCTTTGTCCAGCCAATGACCTTTGGGGGCATACACAGCTCATGCCTCCCAGCTTTTCTCTGTCATCATTGGTGGCAAATATTGTCTTTTTTAAAAATTAGCAATAACGTTTCCATGCAGTTGCTTGATTCCATGCAGGAGTTTAGAAATTCAAGGGAATGCTTTTAGAGTAAAATCATGAGTTTTAGTGACAGGTTGGCATATGATGATCATCATTCACTGTATTTTTGTCATCTGCTCTGGTTGTGTTTCATTTGGAGAAGCAAGGTTGAACAAGGGTACAGAAAAGCCCTGTGAGGAAACCAGAACCCCTAAAGTTATTCTGGTTGGGTGGAAGGGCTTGTACTGATAAATCACCTGCCATGTGATTTACCCAAGTCTCCTACCTGATATTCCTACCAATGTTTATGGAGTCCTTCTGGCCCAGGGTCAAAGCACCAAGGTGTTCAGAGAGGTGCAGAGCACCTTCCCTTATCATCCACAGCCCTGCACCTTCTTGAAGACAACTGCCAAGAGAAATATTTATGTGAGCAGCTCCTGGCTCTGAGAAATAGACTGAACCAACTCATTCTGTTCTTCAGACCTGTGGAACAGCAATGAAACCACCAGTGAACTGGATCAAATCAATAGCCTGGAAAAGAGAAATGCTACCTTGCCTTTTAATTCAGTGGCTTCTGGCAAGGGTTATTAATTCAGGGCTTGTCCTCACATACCACTGCCATGTGTTTGTAAAAGATGGACTGAATTAGCAGTGCAGAATTGTGATTCTTTTAGAAATGGTTAGAATTTTTGCTGTGGGGCGTAGGGAGAAGATAAGATAGCTGGGATGTGCCCTGCTGCCTTCTAACTGAGATCCAAGCGGATCCAAGCACGCAGCAGTGTGATGGTTTAGCCCCTGGCAGTGTGTGGTACCTCCCAGCAGCTGCACTGGCCACTGCCCTCCCCACTGGTATCTCAAGAATTGTGTGAATTGATAAAGATATTACAAGTTGGCAAGGTAAGTGGCTGGGATAACAGTTTCGTTTGGGGCTTGTTTCCATCCTGGTTTCTCTTTTTCAGTTAAAATCCATGCGATGCAATGTCAAGACGATGTTTACCTTGAACACAGCGTGTACTGCTTGTGCTGCAGCACCTAAAATGTTGTGTCCAAGAGGCTGGTTAAAGACCACCCAAGGATTAGGGGTGAGAGACTGCAGGTAAGGCTTATTTCCTCACTTATTTCCTCACTGTGTCAAGCTTTTGGTGCAGCTCTGCTATGCAAGGAGTAGTGTGTGCCTTAAGGAGAACACACACATGGTTTTGAGCTGTAAAGGTCCAAGAAGTTTTGTTTTCAGATGCAGGAAAATGGGTTTATGCCCCCTATTATTGTTGCTTTTGTTTCCTTGCTTTTTGCTGAGCATAAGGTTCCATATACACAGAACAAATTGCCTCTAACTTGCCCTAAAAAACCTGAGCTTGCTAATCCTGCTGTGGCAACTTAACAGAGGTCTGTCTACCGCAGAAGCCTATTTCAGACCCAGAATTCCTTGGTGGCTTATTAGGAAAATAATATAATGATAGTTCCCCTTGTATATCCTCCCAGCTTCCAGCAATAATCCTCTGAACTTTTTACCTTCCTAGTTCACTTTATGACAATTGCTTGTTCATGTGTTCCTTGCTCTTATTCTGTTGAGCTTGGCTGTAATAGGAAAAGGATGAAAGAAAACTGAATTTACTAGGAAGCTTTTGAAAAATGAAACTCTATAGATTATTGTTTGTGTATCTATTCAGTAGTCAATGTTAACTGTTAATATATAGCTCCATTGTCTTCTCTTTCTGTGATTCTCTATTCTGTCAAAATACTTTAAAAATAGTGGTGGCAGTTTTGCAGCTTGTAGCAGTTTTTGCACACACACAGGAGTCAGACTGAAGCCAAAGCAGCAATGCTATTGAGACAATTTCCAAGTTCCTTTTGGGAAGGATGTTGTGCCAAAAATAAAATGGAGTGTAAGAATAATGTGAGTGTATGCAGCTTTTCTGAGTGTTATCTGCTCTTGTGGTGGTTGTTGGACAGACCCAAGAATAGTTCTGTGCTGTGTACGTGCAGAACAAGAGGCACTGCCACCAAGGACTCACCCTGTGTCGAGAGGGGAGGGATGAAGGGTTGAAAAGAAGATGCTTCTTTGAGGGATTTAAGGGATTTGTCCAAGATTGAATAGTGAATCTGTGAATAATACAGCTATTAAATCCAAATTTATGGCATCTCAATCTGGAATTTTTAGTAAAAAGCACAAAAGAGATGAGTCCTGCGAGAAGATTTTGTTCTTCCAAGGTTATTTTAGATGTGAAGTTGAATGTTGAGACACACTGGAGTGTCTCATGTCAACTTTACATGTCTAACCCTCCAGCATCCAAGGTTTCCATCCTGATGCAAGGTTCTGTCTCATGCCCAGTCCCTGACAGATTTCTTGTAACCAATCTTTGAGGCTCAGATCAATGGGCATCCTTAGAGAAGAGACAACCAGAGTGCAACCTCTTGTGTTCCTGCATGGCTGAGGGGATGAGGGCCCTTCCTTCCCTTCAGAGCTCAGGGCACCGCAGTGGGACTGCTTAGAGACCCTCCAGCAGGCCAGTTCTAGGTTTGTGTTGTAATCATGAATCTTGGATTGTTCTCTTTAAGGTACTCTGTCAAGTTAGGAGAAAATACCCTTTCCCTGCCAGGGTGTCATCACATATGTAAGAAGGATATTGAGGAGAAAAAGTGCTGTCCAGGATTCTGGGGTACAGAGTGCTATGGTAAGTTTTTAATTTTTTTACAATCATCTCTAACTGTTGAATAAGTGAAACCATCTTTAACAGGAGGCATTAAATATACACTGAGGTGATTAATTTTCATTTTTCCTTAAACACTCACAAGGTCTTCATTATCTATCTAGGAAGTTCAGCACAGAATCTCTTTGTTCCAGATGAGTTGAATCCTCTTGCATTTAACACATAACATAACCTCCTGCGGTGGAACTTCCTTTTGTCTCTTCTTTAAAAATAAACTTTTGGAAAGGGATGTTTTTGTTCCTCTTTAACAAAGTTTCCAAAGGAAGAGGAAGATCTTTCTGATGTCCCTCTAGTCTGCAGCACTTGTGCCACGTGTGCTGCTGTGTAGTCTGGGGTTAGTCAGCCATTCAGCCACAGAAAATAACCATCCCAAAGCTCCCACTCAGGTTTACGCCAAGTAATGAGAATTTGTTTAGTCTTGTCTCAAAAATCCAAAAGCAAGAACTACTAAGCTGAACATTTTTTCATATGATTGACTGCTGGGATAGGGAAAGACACTCTCCAGTTATGCAGAAAATGGGAGATTTTTTTGAGTGCTTGAGCCTGTCCTCACAAAAAAGTGCTTTGAATAAGCAACTGGCTTTGTCAGAGAAATCACATGCCTAAAATGATCAGAAATAGTCCCCAGATTTTGGAGGTACCCCACTCCAAAGATCTGTGGACCATGTTTTTCTGGGCACACTTACAGCTCTTCCTGAAGTCAGGGAAAGCTGGAAATGCTCAGTATCTTTGCAAAGCAGGCTCCTGTCTGTCCTGAGCTTCAGAATTCCCCTCAGATGTTTGAAATTGCCTCTCACTGATGCAAGCAGTGGCTCAACCTTAAGAAATGCTTTAGTGCCTTTGTTGACATTTAGTTATTTATGGCCTGTTGGGACTTTTCCTTAGACTTTTATTAAAAGGCTTTTCTTAGCAGCCCAACTGCTCCTTGGTGCCATTCCAGCCACATTCAGCAGCTCTGGGGCAGTGTTATGTGTGCTGGATAATTTGCTGGTGAAGAGGCTGTTGCCTTTGTACAACTGGAATACCTGGGGGAGGAGAAGATGGAAAAAGGTGGTGGTGGTTCAATCTAATCTTGCCTGGCCTGTCTCTTACCTGTCAGAGTGTCCAGGTGGCTCTGAAAATCCCTGCAATGGCCATGGGACGTGCTTGGACGGGATGCAGCAAAACGGGACCTGCATCTGCAAGGTCAGTGCCTGGTTTATTCTGAGGGTGATGAGTTTTTGTCAGAGGGGGGTGTGCAGTGTCTGTGCACAGGTTCTGGATGAAGGCTGCCCTTCTGCCTGGAAGGTCATTAGCAGCTTCTTCCATTCCAGCATCAGTGTCTGTGGTTTTCCTGGAGGATTGGTGTGGTCTGCAATAGCACTCCTGGTAAGGATATGGAGTTGGGAGGAATAGGAGGAAAGGAAAAAAGAATTGCATGAATGTAACCCCCTGATGAGTTCAAATAATCAAGATCTGTCTGTGGCTGCAAGAAGCCATGAAACAGTTGGCTCTTTATGAGGTGCACCTTTTCCAGGTTTGGATGATATACTTCCCACATGGATCAGTCCTGCACCTTGGAAGGCAGTCTCCCTCTTTCAGGAAAAGCAGGAGGAACCATAAAGAGAATTAAGGACAGATTTTTTTTTTCTCTTTCCAGACTTAATACAACAAAAGCACAAAAAATCCCTGCACATTTGAACTGTCTAGAGCAGTGTTTCTAAAATTTCTGGTTTCGTGGATCAATTCAGACTTGAAATTTTCTCTTATGAACTGTATGTTTTTAAAGCATCCTTAATTAATAGCTCAAATCCTACCTCTTGGACTCTTCTTTGAGAAAAGTTGGGTTTGGATTTAACTCAAAGACACCTTATATCAATTAAAATATATGCTGAAGGACGTCAAGCCCTGTAAAATCAATGTCAAAAGTCCCACTGGCATCAGTGAATTCCAGATATCAGAAGCCAGCTGTCTCTAATCAGGACATCATTTCCTCAGTGCCCACCAGAATTTTGCTGGCATTTTCCATGCCCTCTGTGTGTCAGTTTACACTGTGGTCTCCTTTGCCACGGGGCTGGTTAGTGCTACTGGGGCACTGAACAGATCAGTTTTCTTCACTGTGCTGCTTCAGGCTGTCACTGAAAATCAAAAATGGGGAGGGATTTTGAACTATACCAATGTGTGGAACAACAGAGTGATACAGAAAAGTAATACCTGGCACATTTTGGGGCCCTTCTAGGAGCAATACAGTGGGTTTGCCTGCCAGAACTGTCGAGATGAAAATCGTTTTGGCCCAGACTGTCAGTCAGGTAAGAACATGTAATTCAAGTGAAACCTCCACAAAAATAACTGAAAGCAAGGAAGGAGAAGGGAGAGGTTGGGTGAGGAAGGGTGCTGGAGAGGAGGAGAGTGGCAGAGAGCTGGCAGTGTTCAGTAGCAGGTGTCTGGGCATTTTGTCTTTGTGCCCTTCTCTGCTGTCCCATTAGACAAATGATTCTCAGTCTTTCAATCAAATCAGTCCATTTTTTCTATTGCAAATCTCTCTCTCCCCCCTTATCAGGGCTATCCCAGTTTCCTCTCTCTTTTTAGCCAGTTGTTACCTACATCCCTGAAATGACCCATACTCACTGCTCAACTGGTTTTCAGACTCCTGTAACTGCCCCACTTATCTCTCAGCTTCTTCCTTGTTACCCTCCATAAAAAATCATTACACACAGTAATTTGCTTTTCATGTCTGGTGTTTTGGGAAGTGATTTATGACCAGTGCAGCCTGGCTGTTAAAGGAGCCCTTTTTGTCCAGCTCCTGGTTCCCTGTGTCCACACAGGTGAGATAGGAGTGATCTCATTGGTTGTGCTCATGTGTTGTGCACGTGTGCCTGAAAAACTGGTCTAGATCTTGTATTCAGAGCTGCTCTTGCAGGGCAGTACCTTGTCTTCTTGAGCCCAGGACATGCAATTTACCCTCTCAAAGCTCTGCCTACCATGGCCAATTTTTATAAGGAGCTACTTTTGCTGTGGCTTATTGGTGGGAAATCAGGATGCCAAGTCCCAGGGCAGCTGGCCTGGAGCCCTGTGTGTGCCTGGAGCCCTGTGTGTGCCTGGAGCCCTGTGCCCTGCCTGGCAGCTGAAGGTCAGGTCTGTCTGGACTTCCCTTGCAGTGTGTGACTGTGTGCACGGGGAGTGCAACAGCGGCGTCGCTGGGAATGGGAACTGCACGTGCTATGGAGGCTACACAGGCCCCAGGTGTGACCAAGGTAAATACATTGGGAGCTGCAGAGGGGCTCTTAAAGTAACCTGAGCTGTGGGCTTGGGTGCATGTGTCCCTGAAGGTGTAGGGGGGCAATGAATAGGTTGGAAATGTAGGGGGAAGAGGATCTGAGCTTTGGAAATCTATCCAGTCAGAGGGAAGAGCTGGGGTCTGCTCCCCACTTTGTGACAGTGGCTCAGATGTACCACCCCTTTATGCCTCTGTTCTGTCTCTGGAAACCAACTAGAACCTTTCTTGTCCCTAAGCTTTGCGGGATCTGGCTACTTAGGCTGCCAGGGATTTAGAGCTGCCTGCACTGCTTATATCCTCTGGCTTTTGTGCCAGCTTGGGGTCCTCTGGAAACCACATTTGCCTTCATGTTGAAGTAATAAGTAAGATAAGTTACACCTTCCCTCAGAGCCCTCCATACTCTCTTTGCTGTGTGATTGCAGAGCTGTCCCTGTGCAAAGGCGTGACGTGCGAGCCCAACAGCGAGTGTGTGGTGAGGGATGGGACTGCAGAGTGTGCCTGCAAGCTGGGCTACAGAAAGCTTGGGAGCACTTGCCAAGGTGAGAAACTTCTCAATGACCCTAAATGGTCCCCTGTTTGGAAAAAATCTTATTGCATTGGTATCTGCAGATGAGTTTGATCACGGTGAACACAATGCCTACATCACTGAAGAGGCTTAAGAACCAGCTTTTTAGGAATTCCTTTAAGATTAAGGGCTAAGTTTTTGTCTCTCCCCTCATTTGGTCATGAAAGCAAGAAGTGAATTAGAGTTGCAGGTTCCCTCTAGCACTCACTTATAAGTATGTACTAAATAACTGTGACAGCAGGGTATTGGTGAGTCTGAATCGGTTTAAATAAATAAGGTGTGTGATTGACAGAGTTCTTCACTGACTTCAGATTTAAGTTTGTGAATTGGTTTTCTTAAAAGAGAGTCAATAAGATTCATTTGATGAAATAGCTATGGACAGCTCTGTTTTCACTGGCTTTTTGCAGATTTTGGTGATCAAACTGCATTTTCATATATCCTCAGATATGATGGAAAATCAGAAGTAAATCCAAGCATCCTCTGTCACTCACACTTCTGTTGCTAAAGTAACTTGAAAAATGTGTCATCCAAATTCCTCAGATTTAAAAAACCCAAATGTCTGCTGTCTGAAATGATTTTATTTTCCTGTGAAATTTTAGAAGTTTAATAGTACAAATTCCTCCATTCTTTCCAGGCCTTTTGCGTTCTGCTGTGCTGCAGCAAGTGCTGTTTTGAAAACAGAAATTTGGTTATACTCACCTCTCATCCCTTTACTTGCAGCTCAGGATCCTTGTTCTCCTTCTCCATGCTCCCCCTTCGCTGTATGTAAAGCTCTTGGATCACGAACATATCAATGTACCTGCAAAGAAGGATATCAAGGAGATGGGAACATTTGCCAGCCCATAAACCCTTGTGTTGACAACAATGGGGGCTGCCCAGAAAACTCTACAATTTGTGTTTACAGACGTCCAGGAGAGGTAAGAACAACAACAAAGGTGTGAAAAATGACCGGGTGAGAAGCTCTTCAAATGAACTGGTGATTGGGTTGATCAGATCTGCTCTCCTCACCTTACACTTTGCAAAGGGAAACCAGGCAGCTCTTTCCTAGGGTAACTTAGTGGGTACAAGGTGGTGAATGCAGCTCTATGATCACTGTGTTGCCTTCCCTTAGGCAACTTGTGCTTGCAAGCCTGGGATGAGTAAGAGAACTCCTTCGTCCGAGTGTTCTGCATTTCCCAATGATTGCCGGCAGTATTTTTGCGACGTGACTTCCAAGTGTGAGATTAATTCTCAGGGGAATCCTAGGTAAGCCAGTTTAAAGCCTGCAAATAAAGAAGCTTAATCTGCAGCTAGAACGGAGACTGAGTTGGGATGAGCTGAATTTTGAAGAAACTGAGAGTGATCTCAGGAATATGGGCCACAGTCACCTTTTGAGAAGAACCTGTTTGTAACAAACCCATTGAAAGAGAAGTTTTACATCTGTCATTGTAAATTTTGGCATGTGGGTCACAAGATGCTTTAAATCTGGGGTAGCAGGGCCTTCTGTGATGTGAACTGGAGATGTAGCCTCCCAGGTTAGTGGTAATAGTAGGTTATTATGAGTTAATAATCAATCATTAAAGGGGAAATATGTGATTTGTTTGCTCACATTTGCCCACACTTGCTTCTGAGGGATAAGTCTTTGTCTCTTCTCCCACTCAGGCCTAAAAGCAGGAAATAAATTAGAGTTGCAGATGGACAGGGAAGGGAGAAATTGAGTGAAGGAACACACCAGACCTCATTTAGTCCTTTGGAGCAAAACACCTAGAAGTTGATACTCCTTACATGGGAAATATTGCCAGATATAGGATCATTTTTGCATACCTGAGGATTTTGTGTGTTATCAAGAAAAGATGGAGCTTGACTGAGACTGAAGAGGGAAAGAGCAAGCCCATCTCCCTGACCTTTCCCTCTCCAGTGCTGCTGAAACTATTATCATCCGCCTGCTCCTCGTGTGCTCCAGGCCAGGACTGAAACACAGTGGCTTCCCTTTCTGAAGATCTGCAGGCACAGAGCAGGACACCATGTTCAGCACAGTCCCTGCCTTATATATGTGTTCCCCAGCTGCTGGCACTCAGCCCTGTGAGGCTGGAGTGATGTCAGATCCCTCCCCTGTGTCCCATGTCTTTGCATGGCTGAAACAGAAAGAGCAGAGCCGATCTTGGACAAAGCCCAAACGGGAAAAAACACGGTTATCGGCCAGGGATCTTCAGGAGTCCCTGAGTAATGACTGTGGATCCGTGTGAAGCAGGACGGAGATTTTCACATGTAGATAAGCTTTTCATGAAAAGTCATCAGCCTGCCTGGGCTCCTCATTGAGTTGAGATGAACTGTAGATACCTGGTGTGCTTGAGCTGGCACTTCTCGCTGAAGCCAAGGGGTCACATAGGAGCTGTTTGCCAGATTGCCACTTAGCCTGTGATTTTTATGGTTTTTTATGCATTACCTCAAATTTTCAGATGTTGTAATGACTGGTACTGACTGAATATCAAGTTAGAAAGATGTTGATAAATATATTGGGAATATCTGTACCCTGAACTATACAGCAGTCCTTATGCTGGTTTTATCAGAGAAAGCATCTTCATTCTTTTGGGATAGTCAAATTTGCTTGCTCTGCAGAAGTGTGCATCTTTTTCCCTGTCACTTCGTTTAGGCAGAAGTTACCCAGCTCTTACCTACGTCCCTGGAAGTGTTCAAGGCCAGGCAGGATGAGGCTCCAAGCAACCTGTCCAATGGAAGGTGTCTCTGCCCATGGCAGGGGGTTTGGAACAAAATGATCTTGAAGATCCCTTCCAATCCAAACCATTCCATGATCCTATGATCTTAAAGCCGGGATTTGTCTTTCAAGCCTGAATACTGATATGTTGTTCTAGTCACATTTGTTGAATGTGTTGCAAACTGGTTTATAATGGTTTGTTATGTTTCATTCTTGTCTCTTAGCTGTGTGTGTAAAGAAGGGGAGATTGGAGATGGGAGAAGCTGCTATAAGGATCTCTTGGGTGAAATAAATCAGCTCAATTTGCGAGGAAGGTTTGCTAGGAAATTTAACATCGCCAGGAAAATGTTTGGTAAATGTTTTTTGGTTTCGTTTGGGGTGTGGAACAAATGTGGGGATGAGAGTGTGTCAGAAAGGGCTACTTTCAGCATAATAGATCTGTTTCACAATGTATGATCATGAGCTGCAAAATTAAACACATCACATCTCTGAACTTATCTTACCAGTTCTGTATTGGGAATTTGGGAAACTGTTCAGTATTATGTATTTGACAGAATGAGAACCCTTTGGGTCATGTCAAAGCTTATTTATGTTAGATACCTTCTCCAACTTGTCCTCTGCCCATCTTCTATCTCCACTGCCTTGGCCGGAGCACAGACACAGGGCTAAAAGCTCAGCTTAGCTTTTGTGAATACCCCTCCTCATATCAATGTTGCCAACACTCATTTTTTGCATATGTTTTCCATAATGGTTTATGCTATGGGCAACCACATGAAGATCTCCACCCCTGTGCAGTGGGACTTAGTAACAACTTTTGTTGATTGAGTGACAACTGTGGATTCATAGCAGCTTCTCAAGAAGCAGTTAATGTTAAAAAATACTGATGAGACACAAAAATTAGTTGTTTCAAGAGGAAGACTGGGCCCAAGAATAAGGTGGTAAGCATGGAGGAACAAAATTATTATCAATATTCTGCAAATTTCAGCAGTGATTCAAAGTGCACCAGAGTCACCAATCCTTCAGAAATCTTCTTGGCAAGAGCATAAAACTCATAGCAACCAAGCTGGGCTGTGATAACAGTACTAAACTCCCTCTGCTTCCTTGTGAACAAGTACTAGTTACTTGTACCAGGCTGATAATGTGTAGATTGACTTGTGCTGTTAAGGAGAGGAACAATTATTGCTGTAGTTAAACCATACACCAAGTAATTACTTCACATTGCCCCTCTTTTTACAGCTTCTGGTTGCTCAACGTTGCTGACTAAATACGGGCCCTTCACAGTCTTTGTACCATCCCTTCTTCCCATTCATGATAGAATGGAATTTAATGTAAGTTTTCTTAGTTTTAGTGAATTTTTGCTGTCTTAGGGTTCTTTCCTGTCTGAGTTCTGCAGCCTGTAAAAACTGATTGACAAAAGAGAGGAACTTTTGCAGGCAATATTTATAGAAACTGTCTCTTGGGAAGAGTTTTCATTGTCTGGTTAAGCAGCAGTCTCACAGAGGATGTTACATCCCTTACATTATTTTAAAAATCTCTGTCTCTTTCTTCAGTACTGATGGAGTTTGTTTGGTTTTAATGTCAGGAAGTGTGAGTCTTTCTGACCATTCTTCATTTAGAGCTTGAACCTCCTGTGTGTGACTATTCTCAAAACATTAGGTGGCTTTTCACTGCTTGAGGGTGGTGTTTTCAAAAGGGGCTGAGTATTGCATCAAAGTATTGGATTTTGGACCTATGGCCAGAAATGGTAATTCTGGATTCATAGAAAATACATCAGTAAAGGCCCCTGAGTTATCTAGTCTACCTGTTCCCAGAAGGCTCAGTTCCACCTAAATCAGTATTGACCAAGGATTGTTTTACAAAAGCATCAGTGATGGAAAGTCCAGAACAGAAAAGAAGAAACTAAATGCAAATTTAGGAGATTAAACCACCTACATCATTCAGCATCAACAAAGGTTATGTATGGAGAGCTTCAACAAATTTTATAATCTGGACCACGCAAGGATAGTTCTCAAATTGTCCAAATCCAATAGGTTTCTGTCTGGAGGATTCCTCTAAAGTCACTTGCAGGTTAATCAGTCTCCCCATGTTTGAATATGTACACAAACAGAAGTGAGAGTTTTGCCACAGTGCTACTCCAGTGATCCAAAATGAAGAGGGAAATTCCATCTTGTATGCTAAGTATTTCTCTGTGTGTGTTAGCTGGGAGAAAGGTAATGTTATGGTAAAAGAGGTTTCTGAAAGAACATGTCATTTATCTTTTTTCTGTGGGCTCTCTTCCCCAAAGGACACCACTGCTGAGCGGTTGTGCAGAATGCACATTGTTCCTGGTCTGCACTTAATAGAAGACATGATTAAAACCAAGACAATGTGGACCTTGTCAGGACACCAGATGACATTCACGAGCCAGGTAAAGCATCTCCTGAAGGCCTGGACCTCTGCTGTCACACAGGACAGACTGGAGCTTGAGCACGTCCCTAACCAGAAAACCTTTTCTGTAATCAGCCTGCCTGTGATCAGAACAAGCTCCTTTGTGGAGTCCAAAGTGAGGGGATTTAAGACCAGACACCCCAAGCAACCACATTGCCTTTCTCACAGAATTTGACTTGTGAATGGTCTTTCCACGGTCTGTGTGTGTATTCTGGAAAAGAGACCTTTTCCCTGCACTAGCCATTAGAAGCTACAATATCCATGGAAGAGGCAGCAAAGTCTCTTTTCAGAGTGAATGCTTCCTTGGGGTTTGTGTGCTTGGACACAACCACGTGCTGAATACTTTCTCTCTTCTAGTTTCTCTTTTCCTCTCTTTCTATTTTATTTTTCTTAGTCTCTCTATCAAAGAATTTTTCATCATCCTGTCTTGATATGAAAGGCTCTTTTTTTCCCTTTTCCAGTTGACTCATGTTTTCCAGTCTCCACAGATCTCTCTCCATCCTGCACCTTTCCTGCATGCATACTCACAGATGGCCAAGGGAGAGAGCCCTATTTCCTCTCTGAGGATCCAGCCTTGGCCTTAAGGTCTAGGTCATAGTACATGTGCCCTGCATGTGTTAAAAGGACAAAGCACTATTTGGAGTCAGGGAATCCAGGCTGAGCTTGTCAATGCTCCTTTTAAAATTCTTTCCTGTTGGTTTACTCAGGATTCTTTTGATCTGGGAAGTCTGCCCTCCCCTTCCTGTGTTTCAGCCAGAATCCTCAGTGATGTGAACTGAAGTTTAGGGCAGGGAGGAGCAATTCAAAGAACTGCACATGCTGAAATGAAAAGCACAGGGAAGCTGTGCTTTCCTGAACTGGGATAGTGGCTGCAGCACCAACACTTGGATGTTTAGTTCATAGGTTACCCTTGAACCCCTTCATACACCCAAACTCAGTGCATGGCTGGGTACAAAGGGGAAGGACCAGATCTCTGCCTTGTACCTCAGCGAGCCTGATGCTTTGGCTCTGTTATGAGTAACTCTGGTTGTGCCTTCACCTTGCTGACCTACAGGCAGAGAGCAGTGGTTGATAGATCAGTCATGATAACACAGATACACCACAAGAAAATAACCTTCATATTTATCCAGACATACATCAAGTCATTTCGATATCAAGACCTGCCGGGGGAGCTGTACAATGTTCTGCACTCAAACCTGCCAGCAGCCAATGGCATCATGCATGTGGTTAACACTCTGAGGAAAAAAACCAGCACTGACAACCTCAGCAACCCACAGGTATTCATATTTCTTCTCTTTTATGAGACAGCAGAATAAACACTTAAAAAAAGAGCAATTTTCACCATTAACCTTCCAAATCAGTGAGGATTTTTTTTAAAGGGAAAAGGCTTTTTTTTTTTATTTCAGCTCCTGATAAGACCTGTTAGGCACTAGTAAAATACCATTAAAAGTAGCTAATAGCACTGCATAAGCCAGATAAAGATCTTGCAATTATGCTTTTACAGTGCTTGGATAAGTAGAGAATTCTACTTCCATGAGTGAGATCACTCCCTTCATAGCAAATAAACTATTTTTAAATTGTATCTTAAATAATATGTATCTTACAGGATAAACATTGAAAAACATTTTTCACATAAAAATCAAATTTTTTCTTTAATTGGTCTGTACTGCATTTTGAAATTATAATTAAGAAGTTGCGTTTACCTCAAAAATATTTAAAATGAGGACAATTAATGATTAGACTTCTGCATTCTGAGGTCATGTCTTGAGTTTAAGACACGGGGTGGGAGTTTCAGGGTCAAGTTCTGCTAAATACTTTTCCCTGTTAGCTGAGAAATGGTTTTGTCATAGCTACTGCATTGTTAAGCCTGAGCATTTTTATATTGTTTCTATATGCAGAAAGCAGGATCTCTTGCCCCCTACCTCCCTGCAAAAAACTTACAGAGAATGACAAAATCTCTTGGAATTGGTAGAGTTTTGATAATAGTTTGCACTTACTTTACACCATTGTAGTTAATCTGTAAAAACAGACTGTGTAATGTTGTGGTTTTACTTTCTGTGTTCAAAAAGCAGCTGGAGTGTTACTCTTCAGTTGTGGCTCTTCAGTTGAAGTGCCCTGAGAATGGTGTACCAATTGTTCTGGGTATTCACATTGATTTCATTGTGCCCATCTCTTTGAGGATGATGGTCTCCTGTAGCTCTTTACCTGCAAACCACAAACTGGGCATTCCAGTGTGTGCTCAGACCTCACTCAGCCCCTGCCATGTTTTTCCTCTCTGTGTCTTCTTGCAGAAAACCATTGGTGAGATCCTTGCTTCGATGGAGATCTTCAGTAGGTTTGAAACTATACTGGAGGTGAGTGAGTTTGTGTCTGGGGAGGTGTGGCATTGCTGCTGTACAAAGCCTGCTGCTACCTCGGGGGGAATTTTGAATAACATTTAAACACATCTCAGTAGTTTTCAATAGCCCTGCCTCTAGTGTGTTGCTGAGTGTTTCCTCTCCCTTCCTGATGGACCCCCCTCACTAACCCTTGCTTGATCCATGATGAAATCTCTCACTGTTTTTGCAGAATTGTGGCCTGCCTGCAATCCTGGATGGACCAGGCCCTTTTACTGTATTTGTGCCCAGCAATGATGGTGTGGATAAGTTGAGAGATGGAAGGCTCATTTATCTTTTCACAGAGGTGAGAGCTCACAGTGCTGTAAGACATCCTGAGCTGACTGTGTTGCACTGGGCTGTGCTGGAATGACTTGTGCAGTGCATCTGGTCATCGCTGAAAATTCTTCTTCCTGGAGTTAGCTAAACCAAAAACTTCACAGTTTCTGTACAGCTTTGGGAGAGAAGTGGATAGTGATGGAACCTGCAGTGTTAGCCAGGTTGTTTAAATCTGGTGCTTGGCTTTTCCTCACCCTGGCTTTGGTAGATGAAAATGAAAGAATTTACTCACCAAGTGAATTCACTGCTATAGACATTGGCAATGTCAGTCACTGGTTAAAAGAAAATTTATTTGCTTCCTCTTACTTCTGAGTGTTGAAGGGGTAACCAATCCTGATGTTGTCTTCTTTCCTTAGGGCATAAATAAGCTTCAGGAACTCGTGAGACATCACATCTACACTTCAGCAGCGGTAAGGCAGCAGCTCCCACTCCAAAAAATTGGACTCCTTTAGACCAGCATATTATCAACTGTCTTGTTTGGCACAGAGGTCACACTATTGGTGACTTCAGCTGCTGCTTCTTGGACTTCCCCTGGAGGAGCAGTGATGTGATTCAGGATCTGATGAGGCAAAATGTTTACCATGGAAGTGGTTGCCAAAAGGGACAGCTGTGCTCTCCATCAAGAAACTCTCAAGTTTCTGGAGTGGTGGTACTCCTTGGTTGAGTGGCCTTTACAATGAAAACATTGTAAAGATTTTGCTGCAGGACACAGAAATAGTTGTCTTAGTTCTCAGAACTTCTCTTTTCTCAAATCATTAAGTTTCTCAGTACAGAAGCTGCAGTTTACTCTTTTTTTCTGCCTTTAGGCTTATTTATTCAGTCAAAATATGTTCTCTATTATGTTTCTGGCTGCACTTTCATTGTTTATTTGATATGTCCAGGAAAATCCCCTGATTAGTCTGACCCCACTTGCAGCTGTGTTAGTAAGAGACACTGTGAGTGAGACTTTACTTCAGCTGTTCTGAACTCTTACACAAAGAATGAAAACCAAGGCAGCTGCCACCAGCACTGCTGTGTTTCTGGTATTGCAAACAAGTCACACAAGGTCCTGCAAGTCCCTCTGACCCATTGTTTGTTTTTAAGGTATTTCATGAAATGTAAATGTTAAGTCCCCCTGAGAAGTTTTTCAAGTGGCAGGAATCATGGAAGGATTATGTAAGGTGCACTGAAAAGACCCTGCTTTTTCCTGGTACCATCCCCTTGTGCTTTTATTTCAGGTGACAGTAGATAAACTGATGACAATGCCACAAATTGTTACTATGGCTAACCAGATACTTACCATCAACATCAGTGCAGATGTAAGTGTGAATCAAAACCCTTCTGGGCAAACCCTCCTGTGCTAGGAGAAAGTCTGGATGTGTTCTGAACAAGTGATTTCAGCCCATCTCTGCTTCCTCCTCTGCTTAAAAAACTCGACTTAAAGGAGGTCATTGAATTAGTTTGCTTCTTATCATCCAATCTGTGACTCCACTAAGAGGCTTAACCATTTGTGTGGTTGCCCTTGATGTTGTGAGCCATCTGTTTCCCTCATTGCCTTTATGTAGTTGATGCTGCCTAATGGCTAAAATTGTGTTTCTGCACCAGGGAAGAATTCTGATGGATGAATCAGGGATCCCCTTAAACATGCGAGACATTGTGGCATCAAATGGTATCATTCATACCTTGGATGGCATCTTCATCCCCCCCTCAATAATTCCCATTTTGCCTCACAGATGCAATGAAGAGCAACATAAAATTGTGACGGTAAGTCAGGTTGTCCCATTCTCACACTGGTGCTTGCTGTGGACCCCACGCTGACCTGGAGGGACAAAAGCAGGCTGTGTACATTGCATTTGGGAAATATATTCCCTCTGAGGGTTTCCCTGATGTGAACTTTGGCACTATCAGCACCATCAGTGTCCTTCTGCTCACACTTGGCACTGCTTTCCTGGTAATCAGCAAATGTTCCTTGTAGGTTGTTGTTCTTTCCATGCACCCATCCTACCTCCAATTCCTGAGTACATTTGCCTTTTCATAAGGCTTTCTTCACGCTGGAGTTGCTAACTCAGCTGACAATGCTTTGTTCCCACCTCTGTCAGCACTGGTGTTCTGTAGCCTGGACAGGAAGCAGACATTCAGTAGCAGGAGCTACAAATGCTGTGAGATACTATTACATGAATAGTTTCATACACCTCATTTGAGGTGCTTGGTCCCCAGTTTGGTCATGGGTAGGTTACTGAAGAAAGATGAGGCTCTGAATAGGCAAGGGGTTTGGAGAGGGACGGTTAATCCCTAGGGGCCAGAGGTTTCACATAATTTCCTGATTCAGTGTATGGATGCCCAAAGTGTTTTCCAGCCTAGTGTCCAGTGGCTGACAGACTCCCAGGGTGGAGACAGGCCCCATCTTGCAGACATGTGCAAGCATCCCCTTGAGATAAAGGAGTAATTTTATTAAAGTAATAAACTTAACCCATTTCAGAGTGTGGAAACTCCCTCCTAGGAATGTTTCAGATACACATTGTGATGTTTTGGATATATACAGTGAGGGGTAGCTCTGTAACATTCTTAGCATGTAGACTGGGTTTCTTTGAGAAGATTAATGTTTTACCTCTTCTTTTCTTAACAGGGCTCTTGTGTGGATTGTGAGGCCCTCAACACCAGTATTTGCCCACCTGGCAGCACAGAAATGGTAAATATTTGTGATTATTTTGGTAATTTCTTCTTTATATGATGACATACAAACACAATGATAGATAGTTTCTAACCCAAGCCACTTTCAAATAGAGAGCAGGAAAGGCAACTAGCAGAGAGGCTTGTTAGAGGGGACATACTCCCCACATAACCATGCTCAGTGAGCCCAGTCTGTCACCTACTCACTGCTCTGTTGTCTTTCTTATTCTGAAGTCTGTTTGCTGAATCAATGCACAGCATGGTGAGAAACTCTGGGCTCAGTGAAATTGTAGACTTGCAGCTTTTAGCATTTTTGCTCTGCCTCAGGCAGAGCTTTCCTGCTCACGTGCAGAATCTGCCAACTCCTCCAGAGTCCCAGAACCAAGCCTGATCCCACTGGTACCATCCAGTACCACCACTGCCTATATCACAGCCAGAGGGTCACAACAAGCTTTCTGCATAGCAGAGGGTGAGAAACAATTTGTACTTGGCCTGTGCTCCCTGTTGGTGCAGAGCTGAGCAGAACTAGCTTTCTTCTTTTTTTTTGTGAAAGCCAGAGAGGTGTTCACCACTGTTAACTGTTGGGTGTCCTCTGAGAGATCTGACTTTCAGGAGAACTTGTTAATGCAGTCTCAGCATGAATGCCTGCAGTAGAGCTCTGCAGAATCACTACTTGCTCATTTTCCTCCCTGACTGAGGCAGGTGAAACCTGGGGAATCATCTGGGGCCCAGTTCTGCCCATATCTAATTCCATGACAGGTCACTGTTATTCCAAAATTATTTGCAGCCCTTTCCCCCCTCTCTCTTACTGTCTCTGTCTCACTTCCTTCCCTCTTAGTCTCACCCTCACTCATTTTTCCTCCCTCTCACACTCTCATTTTCTCTCTTACTCCCCCTCTGCCCCATTCTCCCTCCCTGCTGCCTTCTCCCCTCTTGTATCTCTTTCCTCCCCTCTTTCTTAAACTTTGTTTCCTCCCCCTGCCCTTTTGTCCCCCTTGTATCCTCTCCTCCCTTCCTCCCCCACTCTCCCCTTACTCTTGCTCTGTCCCTTATCATAGATACTATTATTGTAACTAGAGGGCAGCACCTTGGCTCAGACTTGGGGACTGCTGGGAGCAAGAGGAGGCCACCGTGTGCCTTCACTCTTGCTGGTGCTGCCATAACTGTGTCTTGTTCACCTTGGCTCCTCGTGAACTTCCTCAGCTCACAGATAAGGTGTAGCTGCTCTCTGCAGCAAAAAGAGCAAAGGGGAAGGTGACAGTGCCGATGACTTGTTTTGTTTGTACAGGAACCAACGCTCTTCCCAAAAGAATGTGTCTACATCCATGATCCTGAAGGCCTGAATGTCCTGAAGAAGGGATGCGCCAGGTACTGCAATCAAACCATCACGGTGAGTGTGATGGAAAACCACATTCCCTCTGACAGGGGCTCAACTCTGCTCCTCCTCATTTATCAAGCAGAGCTCTGACTCCTTGAGCTGAGAGGGTTGGGTGGGATCTAAAGGAAAGCTGTCCCATGCCAAAGCTGTCCCCAGGACCATCACATGATGTATCTACCTGCTTTTTCTTTGTCAGAGAGAACACGGGGTACCAACCTGCTGCAAATATGAGAAAGCAGCTCAGTTAAACCTGTGTGCAGTAAATAAATAAAATAAAGCCCCCCCCAGTTGTGACCAGCCAAGCTGCAGGAAACCATGGGGCAAATGGTGCAGAGTTAACTGGGGTGTCCCAGCTTTAGCATTTCTCCCAAAGGAAGCTGAGCATGGGGAAAGTGCTGTAAGCTGTGAAGTGATTGCATCCTTTTTATGGACCATTGTCAGATGGTTCAGTAAAGTCTCTCCTTGCGAATTTATGGACCTCATGTTTGCCTGCAGCTCCTGAGCTCTCAGAGTGCCAGCTGCATGGAATGATTTGGGGGTGTTTCATGAAATACTGCTGACTGTCTTTGGTTGTTCTTCCGTTTATGAGTCGTGACAAGGCCAGCAATCCAGGACTGCTGCATCCTCCAAAGGAATGCAGTCCTGGGCAAGAATAAAGAGGGAGCGAGTGGGCCAGCACTGTTAAAGATTAAAAGCTCATAGAAAACATGGACCCAATTTGTTTAAGTCAGAGAGAGAGAGCAGAAAATAGTGGTTTGTTCTGAGAACAGTCTGTGAGCAGAAAGCAGGATTTTATTGAAAAATAAGTGCAGGAGGTCCTAGACACACAGATGCCAAAGGTGACAGTCCATTTCAGTCTGTGGCAGAGACGAGGATTTCAGAAGTATGAGCACAGGATGGCTGCAGGCAGTTCTTGTCAAGTCATGCCATACCTTACCAATTTTGCTTTTGTTTCAGAAACCTGGATGCTGCAAAGGATTCTTTGGTCCAGACTGCATGCCATGCCCAGGGGGATTTTCCAGTCCATGCTATGGCCGGGGAAATGTAAGTGTGAAGGATCCTGCTGCTTTGCAATGAGCAGTTCCATCAGTGTGGTTTGAGGGTGTAGTTGTAGGTAGGTACAATTCAGAGTTTGTGGTCTAGGGCTGAGCCTGCAGTGGTGGAAGCAGAAGATCCAAAGAAAATGGCACATACTGAGTGGGTTTTCTTTCTTGACCTCTAATGTGAATCAGGTCATGGCTGTTGTGGGATTTTGCATTGCTACCACCACTCTTCAAAGTCCTATTTGTTACTGCAAGTATCAAAGTGCCTTTGATGGATATCAGTGTCTTGGCTTTCCCTTTGTTCCCTGAGTATCAATCATTTTGATTTCATCTTTGTTTTCCTTCCAGTGCAGCGATGGCATTCAGGGGAATGGCAACTGTCACTGCTTTGAGGGTTTCAAAGGAACAGCCTGTCACATCTGTGCAAACCCAAACAAGCACGGCGAGAACTGTGATGAAGGTTGGTGACTCTGATGGAGAAACTAGAGGAGAATGTAGGACAAGGATATAGTGCAGGTTCATGTATCCTGGATTCCCTTCTGGCAAGACCAATGTCATGAAAGAAGTGATAGAAGTGCCATCATGTCTGTCCCTTCAAACAGCAGCGGAGAAAACACATTGTATATGACAGTGGTGATGGGAGTTTTGGAAACATCAACCAAATTTAGATCTCTCCTGCTAGGAAACAAAAGATAGTTGACAATGCACTTGAGCTTGATAGCCTAAATTTGAGCCTGTCCTTACAGCCTATAAATAACATGGATCCAGGATCTGTTCCCTGGCCAGGTTTTGAGTTATAATGGATGTCTCTCAGCAGATGTCTCTCTGTCAAAGACAAATGGGATGATAACTGAGGTTGTGAAGGAAAGTTGAGAGTCTACACTGTGGTGGATGTTGGACTTTTTGTACTTACTGATCTTACTCCATGTGCTTGACAGACTGTGGTTGTGTCCATGGTGTCTGTGACAACAGGCCTGGCAGTGGTGGTGTGTGTCAGTCCTGGTCCTGTAAGGAGGGATACACCGGGAAATTCTGTGACAGGACATCCAAGAACTGTGGCCCGAGTGGGCTGTCCCAGTACTGCCACCAGAACGCTGTCTGCAGCCTCAACGACACAGCAAGGTCAGTCTGTGTGGCAGGTGCACTGAGGGGCACATTGTCACTGCACACTGTCACTGTGCAGGCACTCACAGCTGTGGGGCTGCCAGCCCGTGGCTCTGTGTGTGTCTGTGTGCCTGTCTCACAGGATTGTTTGAGTGACTCAGCCAACCTGCTAGAAACCAAGTCAGGCACTTCCTTGCTTGAGAGGCTCATTCTGCCTTTGTGCTCTCTGCTGGCTCTCAGAGGGACTGCTCCACCTGTGTCCCTTTTGTGCTTATACTTTTAAGGTGCATCTGCATGGATGGATACGAAGGTGATGGGTTTTCCTGCCAGCCCATCGACCTGTGCAGTCAGCCAGAACGGGGAGGTTGTTCACAGAATGTAAGTGGGGTCAGACTGTGAAACGTGGAGAAGCAGCTCCTGTCAATCAGAGCAGGGATCCAGGACTCCTGGGACTGTTACAGACTTTGTGTGCTAAATTTCCCTGTCTGTAAGATCAGGTGGAATAGCAGGTGCCTGAACATGGTCATTGCAAAGATGTCAGTCATTTGAATTGGTGCCAAAATGTGATGCTCCAAGGAGAGTTTGGATGGTTTGCACCAGATATTTTGGCAGCTATAGAAATTAGCTGTACAAATAATTTTTGGTTTGCATTGATATTCCCCTCAAGCTCTTCTAACATGTATTAACTTCTCTGTTGTGGTATTCAGGCTGTAGCTTAACTGTGAGCTCCTACTCACATTTCCAGTAGCCATCAACACTATATTATTATCCATAGTAAAAAACATGATGCTTTATGATGACAATTACTGCCAAATGGTCAAACCTCATCACAAATTAGACTCCTCAGCAGGAGGAAGACATTTGGGCATGTAGAAGGAAATAGGATGTACCACTGGGTACAAAGTAGGTCTTTCCTGAGAGAGATCTGCTCTCCATCATTAATTTAATCCCACATGTCAGGCAGGAGATTGTGGTCCTCCTCTTTAGGAAATACTTTTTCTATAATGGAAGAGCTTTACAGGATGATAATGAATGCCCTGGGAGTTCTGAACCTATGCACAAGTGTCTCCCTCTCTTAAAACACAAAATGTTTCCAGAATCACTTTACTGTGAAGTTTTCTATGACTTTTGTGGAGAAGATACTTCCATCCCTAGTGCTGGAACCAGAGTTGGTCATTCAGAAATTCTCCGCAGTGTGACGAAGGAGATTTGTTGCTGTATTTTCACTGCTCTCTCTCCCTTCTACTGAGTGTAACTCTTTCTCTCTCCCCTCTCCTGAAGGCCCTGTGCACCAGTACAGGCCCTGGCACTGCCACCTGCCAGTGCAACGTGGGCTGGACCGGGGATGGGAAGGTGTGTGTGGCCATAGACAACTGCATGCTGGAGAGCAGAGGGAACTGCCACCTCAATGCTGACTGCATCTACATCGGCCCTGGGCAGGTATGGGCAAAGCTGGGCAGCCTGATGGTGGACTTAACATTTCCTCAGCTGCTCTGAGATGGCCTGGGGTTGCCAGAGGTGAAAACTGGGCTGGCCAGCAGCAGAGCCTGTTTGTCTGCTGCCAGAAGCTCCAGGGGCAGCTGCAGCCTCACAGTGCACTGGCATGTGAGATGCACAGGTGTGTTTGGGGATCCTGCTCGACTCTGAGAGTTTCATGCAGCAAAGGGAAGAGACCAAGCTTCATAATCCAGCTTGGTCTAAGGCATCAGTTGCTGCGTCCCCTGTTCCCAGACCACAGCACTGATAGGCATGTGCAGCTGTTCAGATAGTCCGTGGAGGGAGCTGGTCCAGGAGGAAGGCACACAGGAGAGGTGGCTTCCCAGGGTGCTGCTTCTCAAGGTGCTTCTTCCCACTGAACAAGGGGAGTCTTGGACAATGTGCTGAAAATAGGTACCAAGTCTTTAGCAGATTTTAGTGAGGTGAGATGTGAAAGCAGCAGGCTTTGAAATTAACTCCTTTCCTCTTTCTGCCATTCACAAAGTCTGTGTCATTGCCTGAAAAATTGGAAATAAAGGTGGAAACCATTGTCTTCAAGAGACCCCCATGGCAAACAGTGCAAGGGATCAATGCACTTGAGTAATCAGGCAGTGGGTATGCTGTGAGAGAGGATGATGCTCTGCTAAGGAAATATCTCCACATTTCCAGGTCTTGAGGGACCAGGAGGAAAACTTGGGAAAATAAATTAAGTTTTGCTGCCCTAGACCCATTTTGGGTAGCAAATGAGGACATTGATATTGTCTCTTTCTTGCAGAGCAAGTGTGTCTGCAAGAGGGGTTATGCTGGGGATGGCCACAGCTGTGATGCAATCAACCCCTGCCTCATGGACAACGGCGGCTGCCACGACTTGGTGAGTAGCCAAAGAGCTGTCTCAGGGCTGGCACGGCAGTGGGAGTTCATCTGCTCCCTGACAGAGGATTTGCAGCCATGGCATTGAGAGAATTGCAAGGTTTTATGTTATGTCACCTTACTGTCATGCCACCAAGATGCTGTGAAGGTGGATCCTCTGATTTTTGTGAGTTCACACAACCAAAGATATCACGTAGGCTTAGCAGCATGAGGTGCACATTCAGAGCCACCATACAGAGAACAGGAGGAAGGTGCCTGTGTGTGCTGCTCTAGCCCAGGCTGTGGAAGGCCAGAATTCAGTTCTGAGACTGGGGTAACACTGCACCACCTGTGTTTGCTCTCTAATTTCCCCTTTCACTGTATTCCCAGGCTACATGTGTGCCCCTTGGTGGTGGAGAGAGATCCTGTGTTTGCTCTGAAGGCTACATGGGGGATGGCATGACGTGCTACGGGGACATTCTAAAAGTGAGTGACAAGCAAATATCTGAGATCCTTTTGGGGCTGGAGAGAACTGGCTCTGCTCTCACTTTACTTTTTGCTGTTACCTGAGTTGACTCCTTCTCCCGGCACCAGCCTGACAGCACAAGTGTATTCCAAGGCCACAGGGACAGAACTGATGCCAAGGCCAATTTTTGCCAGTGAAAAAATTGGCAATAATTTCTAAGCTGCTTCACCACTGTGCAGGGTGCACCTGTCCTGTGCAATAAGTCATCTTTTCTTTGTTGTTTAGGTTTTTCAAGTCAGAGCTTGCCAGGCCCATTTTCTGTCATTAGAAATATCAAAGGCCACTGTGGATTTAATCCTTGTTCCTGGTAAACATGAGCAATTGCAGATGAATTGAAAAGAGTTTATTTGGGAATATAGATTTAATGGCTGAAATTTGCATTTAGGAGTGCCCATCTCTCCTCACAATACACAGTGCCTGTGCTGGTTGTGAAGTGAGAGGAATGTCTAAATCATTATTGCCAGATTTGGTATCACAAAGGGTTCCTTTCCCCCAGCCTTGCACCCTGTGCTCAGCAGGGGTAACTCTTCTGTTGTTTCTCTTTGGAAGGAGTTGGCCAGGAATTCCCACTTTGCGGGTTTCTACAGCTGGGTTAAGGTAAGAGCAGCCAAGGGATGCCCACACAGGTAAGGTCTGTAGAGGTGAAGTCTGTGAATGCTGCTCTTAGAGGACCAGCAACTCCATTTATCTTTTTCATTAGAGAAAAACAAAAAAGCAGTGAAGGAGAAATTGTTATAGAGCAGGCATGTAGGAAAGCTGTGGAGTTTGTGGTACAGTGAGGGTCATAAGTGTGTTTTGGGGGCCTTGTTTCTAGCACGGGAGGGAGCTGGGGCTGTGTTACACTGAATTTTCATGGTTGTACCATCTGTAACTCCTGGCCATCAAAAAACAGCTCAGAAGGAAAGAAGAAAGGGTAGCATGGTAATGCTATTTTTCAGAAGAACATCCTTTGAGAAGTTAGACTGTATGTTTGCACCTTTTCTTGTTACTGCTTCCCTGTCTCTGGTGTGGGAATGGCAGAGACACTCCACAGACTGCAGCAAGTCTCTGGAAATGCACTATGATGGATGGCCTTTAACTGAGCTTTAGCTCACCTGTCCTGCACCATACACTGCTTTTGCCAGCAATAATCTTGATCCCTCCCCTAAGAGTGATGTTGAGGGTTCAGAAGGGGTTTATGGCTATGACTGAATGGGTTTAAAAGGTAACTGCAGCACAAAAGTAAGGCTTAAAGCAGCGGGTTTTCCTTTGGCAATCATGCCTGGGAGAGCCAGGAGAGCCTGCTGTGCTGCTGAGCACATGCTACCTTCCTACACATCCCTTTCATACGACTGTGAGAGTGGGATGGCTGTTGGTTGTGTTTTGCACTACAGATGTAGCAGTGGCGTGTCTTATTTGTTCATTTTTGTGCTTTGGACAACAGAAATCTCTCTTCAGCATCCCAGCAGGAACCAATGTCACTGTCCTGGTGCCATCAGAGGCAGCTATCAAGAACTTGAGTGACACTGAGAAAGATTTCTGGTTGACCCCCTACATGCTGCCATTTTTAGTCAGGTATGAGGAGCCTCCTGCTTTTCGTTCACTCTGCCAAACAGCAGTAACAGAGCCATGAACTGGATTTCTGCTTGCACATGACCAATAAGGAGTTATCTTGAGATAAATATAGAAGGAAATTTAAATATCTAGCAGGCCAAGCACTTAGTAGGCATTTAAAACATAACAGACCACAAACCATTGGAAATGGGCGTTTTTTCATGTATTTCACGTATTTTCAGAGAGAGATTTCTGTGTATTTTCAGAGAGATTTTTGACACAGATGGCATCAGAACAAGTAATTCCCTCCATTGTTCTCTCCACATGCTTAATTACTTTATGTGAGAGATGTGAATGTTGGGTGGTACAGTCTTATCTCCCTGTTGTTACCAACAGTTCCTTAATCTTTTCTTTACCTGCCTTTGTTCCCTCCAGGGCCCACTTTCTGGAAGGTGTCTTCACTGCTGAAAAGCTCAAAAAGTACGACGGGCCAGAATTACCCACTCTCAACCCACAGACCAGATGGCAGATAAACACCACGAGCAGTGTAAGGGTTTCTTACATAAGGCTTGTGCACCCATCTCAAATTTGACTGTTTAAGAGCTGCTATATCCAGTGGGGAGCCTGGGTGGGGCAGCGATGCCCTCAAACAAAAATGTCTTTCAAAAACTGTATCCACACTAACCATGTGCAACCTTGAAAGAAAATATATCTGGTTTGCACTTACTTGGTAATTTCTAACCTTTTTGCTTCTCCCTCTGGTACTTTTGCAGGTATTAACCATCCAGAATGCAAGTATAGTTGTCAGTGACATCCCTGCCAGCAACGGCATTATCCATGTCCTCAGTAAGGTACGACACTGGGAAACACTGCAGCTGTAGCAGCAGGTTTGTGTTGCAGCCTCTGTAGTGGGGCCAAGGAGGAATACATGTCTGGACAGTTAGGAAGGGATATAAAGGCAAAAATATATCAAGTTATCACAAGTCCTGACAGATGTTTCCTGTGCAGCACTGTTTAATGTTTAAAACATTTGTCTCCAGGACAAGCAGGAGGGGAGTTCCCTTCTCTTGGCTGACAGAAGAAGTGTCCAGGCTATTGCAGAATTGTGTAAAATGAGGCCTTTTCTAATTGCCTTTCTTGCAAGCAGGGCAGGAATCTGATGTGACTCCCCACAGGGTCCCTTGCCCAGCCCTGCTTATGAACTCACTTTTTCCCCAGGTTTTGTTGCCGCCTTCAGGAGATGTCCCACCAAGTCCTCCTGGGCTGCAGGAACAGCTTGAGTCAGTGGCCTCATTCAGCACATTCAAGGAGTTGCTAGAGGTAAGCAGCTGAGGTGAGCACTGCTGTCACTGTCAGAACTGTCTTTTGAGCAAAGTCCCACCTTACCCTCTACTGGTGGACCAAAATTTGGACTGCCTGGTGAGGAAAGGGAGATCACCCGTTTCCCACCATTCATGAGGAATCTTCTAGGAAAGCTCTTTTGAGCAACCAAAGAGGTATGTAATTACAGTTAGATCTCTAGATCACTGGCATGTATTATAGTGGAAGATGACCTGCCTACTGCAGGTGCTCTCATGCCTGACAGGGCAGAGAAGCCTGGAGGGAAGGGAAGGCTTGTTCATAGCTGAGAAGGTACACTTAAGTCAGCCAGGACAAGGAGCAAGCAATCAGATGTGTGTGACTGAGCAGAAGTTCTATATTCCACTTTCAAGCATTTCCTCTTGCCTTTGTAATTGGTTTCATGTGTGGTTTGGTTTTTAGTGAGTATAAGAATAATAACTAATGTTACTGTTTGGACATTTTTTAGCAATACCAGCTCACTGGGAAGATCGAGTCCTCTGAAAAATACACCATTTTTGTTCCTGGAAATAATTCCATTGAGGAGTACTGCCACACTGCCAATGTGACCCAGTTGGTAAGTTCACTGCCTGCTTGCAGCCTGAATATGTACACACTGTTTCACCGTGGAGAGGAGACACACATTTGATGCTAAAAGCTGGGAGAAATGTGGCATGGAAATGAGAGCATGTCCTGGGGTGTTGCAATGGGATCTGAAAAGAATATCAAGGCTCAAATGCTGATTAGATTAGTATGTGGATAGGTGACACGATATATTCCCTTTCCTGGCTTGCTGTAGCACATCTGTGACAATTTTCAGACTTCTGGAAGGTCTGAAAACATTTAGGGCTTCATCAAGTAAGAGAATTATTGTGTGACCAGTCACCTGTGATAGAGAGTTACTAGGTTCTGTGGGCTTAATTAGCTGTTACAGATGCTTAGGAACATTTCTTATGCCATACCTCTGACTGAATTGCAGGGAGGAAGTCAAGATAGTCCTAATATTTGTATTTTTGTGGATTTAGGACAATGCAACAGTGCAGTACCATGTTGTACTGGGAGAAAAGCTCTCGCCCACAGATCTGAGAAGTGGAGTTCATAAGAACAGCATGTTGGGGCTCTCCTACTGGCTAATGTTTTACCAGAACAGCACCCAGGTAAGGGAGGCAGACTGTTCTGCCACTTGAGGATCTGGCTTGACCTATCACTTCCTAAGGCTGGAGCTGGATACACCCATTTCTGTTTTCCACACCTTTGCAAGTTCACTGCTGTGACTGTCTGACAGCTGCCAGGCAATCCATACAAAAGGAGTTTTCTTCTTGCTGTTTTCTTCTGCTTTGCAGAAGTTTGTCAATAATATTCCTTTGGATGGAAAATTCCTTGAGACCAAGAATGGAATGCTGGTTGGGGTGTCGCAGGTGCTCCAGATACAGAAGAATCGTTGCACTGCCAACACCACCACCATACAAAAGGTAATGGTGAC
Organism: Pseudopipra pipra; assembly: GCF_036250125.1. Taxonomy (NCBI): domain Eukaryota; kingdom Metazoa; phylum Chordata; class Aves; order Passeriformes; family Pipridae; genus Pseudopipra; species Pseudopipra pipra. Next base: position 15,737,439 of record NC_087559.1, read on the forward strand.
CAAGGAGCTGATCACCATTTCTCAGGGTTTCTCCACCTGCTGAACCAAACTGATGGATAACAGACAACCTGCCTTGTCTCTCCTCATGGATGAGACAGTAGCTTGTGGTCTGACCCCAGATGAACCTCATGTGAAATGGGACATGCTGGAGACTTGGCACATCCTAGACTCAGATTCTGTACTTCTAATGCAACAGATCTGCAGCTCTTGTGCAGATCACATTCAGTTCCCTTGCTGGGGCTCTCTCAGTGTTCCAGCCTTGGTGCAGGCTGATGCAGGGACTCCCAGATACTCAGCTGTGGAAGGAGAATCCAGTCCAATTCTTGCATGCCATGGCCACAAGCTGCCCTAGAAAATGCTGTCTGGGCTGCCAAGGAGTCATGGCCAAAGTCCAGCTTGCATGAACCTTGCGGCTCTGAAGATTTCAGGGTCAGACTGAGGTAGGTCTGCCTGCTACAGATCAGAAAAAAAGTATTTGCAGCCTTGCATGAAGGAACTCCAGGTCTTGAGAAAGCCCTACCCAGCTCAGAGATTCAGGAAAGGTGTAGCACTTGATCTCTTCTTTTGGTGTTTTGAGCCATGGAGTTAAATACATCTTTGTCTTTGTCCCAGCCAGCAGCCAGTACAGCACCATTTGTGCTGTAATTCAGGGTTAGTGTCTTGGTGTGATGTGGGTAGAGGGCACACATGTGACTTGTCCTGTTCTCTGTGCCCTAGTCAAGATGCGGCAAGTGTGAGAAGGGGATCAAGTGTCCTCCTGGATCAGTTCTTGTGGTGAGTCTTTGATTCATGTGACAGTTCACAGACTATTTGCAGATAGTGCTTTGATGTCCTTTTATTGCTCTATGGATGATATCTTGATACCTGAAAAAATGTGCCCTGTGGCTCATCCATTACCAAGGTTTGTAAGGGAAAGCAGAAATCAAGGGAAGGTTACAGAGGAAAAACACGGGCATGGATCACGAGGCTCTGTACAAAGCTTTTTTAGGACAAAGAACTTTAAGAGCCCTTTAGTTTCCCCACTTAGCAGAGAAGAAAAGATGTCTTTTTTTTTTTTCATCTTTCACTCTTTCCACATCAAGGAAAGTCAGTTTAGAGGTGCCAGCAGCAATTTCCCTGCCTGGACCATTGGTTTGTTCACACAGATGGGCTGGTTGTGCCTGTAGCTTGTTTGTGAGTGACAAACATTTCCAGAGAGGAAAATAACTAAGCATCTCATCTCCATGCTGACTGTGAATTGCATAACAGCTACATCTGGCTTCTTAGGCTTCATTACTTTACTCTATGCCCAGAATTTTCCAATTCTTTTTTCTCATTATTCAGACTGACATGTGCAGCAAGGATTTGGCAGGTGACAGAATTGACTCTGTGTGGTGACCTCACATCCAGAGATGCCTCATTGGTCTCCGCTCTGGATAGTCCAAATGTTTAGGGCTGTTCCTGTAGGACACAAAACAAGATATGAACTAAAAACTACATTGTTTGCCTAAATATTGTATTTGTGTCTGTATTAATTATATCCTCAGGAGCTGCCAGGGAGCAAGAATCTGGCTCGCTGCGAGCTGCGCTCCGGGGATGCAGGGATACTTGGCTGCCATTTCACCTGTGCAAAAGTTTCTCTGGTGAGAAAAACATTTGCCTCTGATTCATTTTGACAAAAGTGAGATGGGTATCAGCAGTACAGCTATGGAAGTACAGGCTGTGCTGAAGTCCTGGCTGTGTCCATGCCATGGCATAGCTGAGGCTGGGCCTGTCTGGGATCCGCTCTCCATCCTGGAGATGGAGGGCACTGGAGCAAAAACAGACCTGCAGGAATGTCTCCACAGTGATGGATTGTGATCTGCTGCTTTGGTATTGTTGCCCTGGGTTTTGTCCTGCAGAGGAAGAGAAGGAGTTGAATGTTTGTAGTCTGGTTTCCTGAGGAAGTGAGGCATGAATGATGGTATTTTCCTTATGCATGTGCCTTCCCGAATAACTGATGACTAATTGGAGCCGAATCAAAGGGAGGAGCAGAAGGTCTTGCACCTTATGTTAAATGACGACCCCTACCAGTTTTGTGAAAGTGTGTGTCTGGGATAAAACACTTGAAAAGGAAATGGCAAAAGAAAAACTTGCATGAATTTGGGGTCTTATAGGTATTGCAGCATCTCTTGGGAAAGTTTAGTGGGAATGGGAGATTGAAGAGAAGGAAGAGAGGGAATTGGACATACAGAGAGAGCTTCAGTCAGCACTGGGCACTTCTGCATCCCTTCATTAGATGATGTTTCTTTTCATCTATACTTGGTCCCATCATGGTTTCTTCCCTCCCTGGGTAGATGCAGAGAGAAGAGAGAGCAGTTAATTTAGGCTTTGGAATCAAATCAGCCTCTCTCTGCCCAGCAGAGAGACACAGGCAGGAAATAGGCTGGAGGGGCACAGAACTAAACATCTGAGTTACTCACCAAAGGACCAGTGTTGCTCAAGGGCTATGCAGACCTTTACATGAAGCTCTGGGCCACAGAACACCCTGATTTAGGGTGTTCATTCCATCCTACCTGTGCACACACCTGGCTCTTTCATGTGTTGCCAGAACTATGGCTATCACGTAGTTAAAGCAATAGAGCAGCTTCCCCAGTGAAGCTGTACCTCGTCTGTGCCGCACAGGGTGGCTCATCCCAGCTTGTTCTTGTTGGTTTTCCAGAGGTCCATCTGCTGCCCCGGCTACTACGGACACATGTGCGAGATGTGCCCAGGGAAGCCAGGCCAGTGGTGCTCCGGGAACGGGGAATGCCAGGATGGCATGGAGGGCAGCGGAGAGTGCCGGTGCCTGGAGGGTTTCCACGGCACTGCCTGTGAAATGTGTGAAGTGGGACGATATGGAGCTGACTGCAAATCAGGTGACACCAATGGCTGCTGCAGCTTGTCTCGAATGTCCTGCTTGCAAAGGGAGAAAAGTGGCCATATCTCAGCTCTTGGGAGGGGTGGTGGGAAGGGAGAGATATCCCAAAGGATCTGAGACAGGCAAATGGCTGGCAGGCCACAAGAGTGGGACAATGTGAGTGAGTGAGTGAGTGAGCGAGCACTTGTGGCCAGCCAGAGGAGTGGCCCCATTTTTCATCCTCAAACCAAAGCATGTGCTGTGCTGTGCTGCTCATCCTGTTGCCACCCAAAACCAAGATGTTTTTCTACAGAAAGTAGAAGCAAGTGGTCTATTCCTGGGCTTTTTGGCCTGGCAGTGAGGGAACAGGAGCTGATACTCCTGTGACATTTTCTTTATGGCACTTTGGTGAGTTGGATTAGGAACAGAGCAGCCAGCAAAAGGGCAGCAGGTCTCTCTGCTTGTGAGAGCTGGTTGGTTTGACAGTGATGAGTGTTTGTATTCCCCCTGCAGAATGTGCCTGTGACAACGGGATATGTAACGATGGACTGCAAGGGGACGGGAGCTGTGACTGCTTCCCAGGGTGGAAGGGCCCCACCTGCCAAGAGAGTACGTGAGTGTGAAGGGGCCTGTGGTGTAACACTATCTTTTTAGCACAGAAATCTGTGTGATCCTCTTTAGTTGCCAGAGGAATTCTGTGTTAGCTGAGCAAGGTGACCACAGTCTCATTTTCATCCTCCTGAAAGCTTTTCAGACTGTGCTCACTCATTTCCAGACAGAAGCTGCATTTGTTGTTTAACTTCCCCAACAGCACATGAACCCTTGAGATCTTTGGATGAAACTCATATTGAGAAAAGCCCATCCCCTGCTTCCTTCTCCACTGAGACTGGGGCACCACAGTAAGAGCCCTGTGAGAGAGAGAGATGGAAGCTTTCAGCCAGATTGGGTTGACCATGACTCCTGTTACTTGCCTAAAAGGGTGGCAGGACTTCACTTGAATTTTAAAAGGGCCACAGTGTGTCTGCAGAGCTGCTTTTTCTGCTCACAGATCTATTCATTTAGGTGAGCTCAGGCTGTATCCTGCCATTATCAATAAATCTGTCATTGTGTGTCAAAATAACACGCTGAAGATGGACTTGGGATTTTGTTTAGCATTTGGGTGGAGAGAAACCTGAACTTCTAAATACTTTGGCATTTTAAAGGTTTGCATGCAAAGACTTATTTTATAGCGAAGTCAAACGCTTTGGGGGTATTTAGAAATAGAAATTGAGTGGAGATGTCCTATCTAGTGTAAATGTAAAGCATGAAAACAGTTCATCTTTTGCTTTAAAAGGGCCAAAGCCAAATGGCTCTGTATGTCTGGATTAATGAGGCTTCAGTCCTTGTTTCATTCCTAGCAGTGTGGAGGCCTTTTGCAGGGCCCATTTCTCTAGCTGGCAGAAATGGCCCCAACAAGTGCTAAACTGAAAATGCCAAGTCACATTTGTGTCTTCTCTTGCAGGAATCAAGACTGACCTATGCAATAACACCTGCCATCAAATGGCCAAGTAAGTGCAGACAAAGGGCTGAGTCATCCATGTGTGTTTGTGAGTGTTTTACTCAGAGGTGATTCTGTGTTTAGGCCTTTGCAGAGGTGTGGGAGAAGGTGCCTACTCATTTAAAATGGAACTAAAAGTTAGTTCCATTCTGGGAACTCTCTTTGGTGCTGAGCTGCATCCATTTTCCCCAAGGATTTTGTCTGTCTGAGCATAAATTCATTCCAAGTCCCTTCTGCATGTGTGGGTGGCCTGGATGACAGGTCCTGGCCAGCATGACTTGAGTGTTTGGTGCTGTAAAGAAATCCACAGCATGTTCCTCCTATGGTCATTGTGGGCTCTGCACATGCCAGACTTGTACTTGTTTCCCACTGGCTGAGCAAATCAGGAGGTGCCATCAGTGATTGTTTAACCCTTTCTTGTTTCAGCTGCCTCAATAGTTCCACAGATTCCCTACCTATGTGCTTCTGCTCTGCTGGATACACAGGGAATGGGACCCATTGCACAGGTACATTCACCGAAGACACGGTGAAATAAATTCTGTGATGTTGCCAGAACAAAGATCAGTCAAATCCTTTTCCTCTCAGTCATCCATCATGAGCTCTGCTGTGCTTTGGTAGAGAAGTTTTCCAGTCCAGAGCTTTACACAGGATGCTCTTGATGTTGTTAAAGCCTGTGAGAGACAGATAAAAAGGCAGGAAAGTGTAGGAGGGCAGTTTCTATTGCCTGTGGAGAGAGATGCACATGAATGGGTTGTATTTGTCCTGATATTACAGCAATGGTGGCAAAGATATAACAGTTTTGGCCATGAATCTCTGGAATATGGATGTTTCAACTCCCTAGAACTTTGTGATTCTTCTATTTGCTGACCATGGCAAAACCAGATAGAAGCAGTGCAGCAGTTGTGCCAAAATGAGATAGAAATTTGGGATACCACTCCAGAGCTACATTACAAACCTGGTCTATGTCAAAAGCAAACAGACCAGGAAAAAACAAGTGATAAAATTGTAACAGTCAGAACACTGGTAGACATTTCAGTATCTTTTCAGTATTGTCCTTGTTGAAATGTGAGTGAGAAGGGGAAAAAAAGAAAAAAAAACCACACATTTACATTGTTCAGGAAAATATTTTTTTCTCATCTAACCATTAGTCCTCAGTGAGCAAATGCTGTGAGGGAAAGACTTATTAGTCCAGTTTGGAGGTTATTTAAGCTCATCTTACTTACTTGAACTGGCCACTCTCAGGTCTGGATGAGGCTCCAGGCCCCTAAAGGACCAACATTTTCATCAAGAAACAAAGGGATTTTAACAAGACATGATTTTTGTTAAGGTGGATGATCATTCTGGCACAGTTGATCGTTCCCAGGTGCTCTGAGCTGATTCTGCTTCTCTTGTTTGTGGTCCCAGAAATAGATCCCTGCACTATGGACCATGGTGGCTGCTCTGTGCACGCTGTGTGCACCAAAGTGTCCCCAGGAGAGAGGACCTGTGTCTGTAAGGATGGCTACGCTGGGGACGGGACACTCTGCCTGGGTGAGTGCTCAGTGCCTGCTCTGGGGATAGCAGAGAGGCATCACTCCTGCTTAGGGGGATTCCAGCCTGAAAGCCTTAGTGTTTTGGTGTCAAACCAGAAGAGCCCTGACAGGTTTCTCGCTCTGATCCATGTCATGGAGAGGCTCAGAGACAGGTGAGGGCAAGCTCACACAACGGTGCTCTGAGATGAAGGTGGAGCTGGAGGAGAGTCCAGCCCTCTCATATCCTTCAGTGTACACCCAGACAGGCATGGAATTATCTGTGGGCACATTTACCACAGTTCAGAGACCCCACATGTGGCAGGAGTAGAACTTGCAGTTGCTTCCTATTCCTTTGTCACCACAAGACAGTTTCCCAGGAAGGTGTTTCCCAAAGTGGAAAGGTTCTCCCTGTTGCTTTCCCAATACCTCTTTGGACCACTAATTCCCAGCTGCCTTGCGCAATAATTTATATAATTTATTATTAATATAATTTATTGTTTTACTGCAGAAATTGATCTCTGTCTTGAAAGCAATGGGGGCTGCCACACCAACGCTGAGTGCATCAAAACAGGCCCAAAGAAGGTGAGTACGTAGGATGGATGTCAGGATAACATTATTATGGAGATTGTCACAGCTCTGTAATTCTCTTAGAGACAGTCCTGCCCCTTGCAGTACCCTGATTTGTGCCTGCTACCTTCCACACAGAGAAGTTGCCTGGGAAGAGCATGAAAAGATGGCTGTTTCCATGAAAGCAGATGGCTTTGCTGGCCAGAGGCTGGAGGCAGTCTCGGGTTATTTGTTGTGGACACAAGTGTGGTTATTCATGAATGCAGCAATGGGTGTTACACCACATGCCTTCCATCCAGTGCAGCCCTTGTGTGCTTTGTTTACTGAGTCCAAGTTTCAGACTGAGGATCTGTTCTCCCTCCAGGTTGCCTGCAACTGTCTTCCTGGTTACAGTGGGGATGGTGTGAGCCAGTGCAACCCCATCAACCTGTGTGAACAGGTATGTCTGCATTTTGCTGCTACCAGAGGTGAAGGCCACAGCCTTGGGGTGTTCCTTTCTCCCAGTAGTTAACAGCAAGAGCAGCATTAGCCTGGTTGTTTGGAGCTGCCTGTCTTGCCTTTCCACATACTGGAGGGACTTCCTTGTGTATCTGGTTTCCATTGCCTCTCACAATGACCTTTGAGTGTGTTGGTCACCTGGCACTCCCTCAGTGTGGAAACAGTGACATGGGGTTGGAGGCAGGTGGGCTTTTTCCTCTCTGCCCATTTTGTGTGGGCTGTGCCCAAAAGCTTCAGAGTAACCTGTGCTCACAGCATCACTGCCATTTCTGAATCATGGGGTTTGTCATCACCCTGGGTTCCAAACTGAGGTGAGAAAGTCTTGTTTCATGGGAGGGTTTGGTGCTGGAAAACCCTCGGGGATTTGGGTGAGGTTTATTCTAAGGCACTAAAGAGGGGGGAGGAAGAATGGTTTGCAGATCCCACGTGGGAGCTCCCACAGGCCGTTCAGATTGTTGGAGATGCCCCTCCATGGAGGCCTTTTGCTTTCCCTGGCAGAACAACGGAGGCTGCAGCCCCTTTGGGCTCTGCAAGTACACGGGGCCAGGCACTCGGAACTGCTCCTGCTCCTGGCACAGCGTTGGAGATGGCTTCACCTGCCGTGGCAAAGTGCATCTGGTGAGAGGCATGTGCAGCACCTCCTGTGTCTGTGTCCCCTGCCCTGCAGCAAACCACTCCCTCCCCTCCCAAGTGTAAGGTGCAGGTGAGCTGATCTCAGTGTCATAGCAATGTGGTGTAGGAGTGGAAACAGGTGCTTTGAGACAAACTCTCCATAAATCATAGTTGTGTTTGGTGTGCCAGCTGTGGGAGAGAATCACAGCAAAATTACTTTGTTCCAAAGGGAGCAATGCTGGGAACATCCTGCTGCTCTGTCAGCAACATTGGCCATACCTCCAGGGGCTGTTTTCTTCATGTTTTAGGCAAATGGGAGTGATTTGGTTTTTTCCCAAGGCAATTTACTTCTGCCCAGTGGGATGAGGGCAAGTGTCCCCTGTGGCCATGCCAGGACGTGGGATCCAGTCTGGAGGGCAGCAGTCTGTGTCCAGTTCTGTTGCCAATACAATGGCTGTACTTGGGAAAGCAGGTGACCTTTCCAGCTAGTGGCAAATAAAATCTGTCATCCCGACAGCAGAGCCAGAAGAAAGGAGATGGACTATTGTGTGCTTCTACTCTTACTGAAAGTTAGTGTGGTAAGGAGAGGGAGTTTGCCTTGCCAAGGTATGTCTGCCCTCTGGGCAGCACCCCAGCACTGGTAGTGGCAGCACAGTGAGGTTAAAGCAGAGGTTTTGTGAAGCACTCAAGGTGTCCCATGAGCAAGGGAGAGTTACCTATGAGACAGCTGCTGCAAAACCAGCCAGCTTTCCACTCTGTCCATGCCATCCTGCAGCACTTGTGATGTGAATGGTGCAGGCAGAGGTCACTGTAACATCCATGTCATTTGTCCCTACAGTGCTGGTGAGGGAGGGAGGGGAGATCACTATGGTGTGTCAGGAGAACTGGTGCCTCTTAAGGGTGGGAGAGTGACCTAGGGCAGAAGGAACAGGTCACTGTGCTGGCTGGTGAGGAGCACAGTGCTAACACCAGCTGATTCTCTTTGTTCAAGGAGCTTGGAAGAATTCCAGACTCATCCGTGTTCTTTAGGATGATACAGGTTGGTAACAAACAGCCTTGTCCCTGTCTCTGTGCAGTAAATCCCACTTTTCTGCAAAGAGTCTTACTAACTGGAACCCTGTTTTCTGTTTGCCTTCCCACAAACGCTCTTCTAACACAGGCAGAAAACATCAAAGAACTCAGTGGGGCAGGGCCTTTCACTGTCTTCGTCCCACAGACAGATTTCATAGGAAACACTACAACAGTAAGTGTCCTCCCATCCCAAGCTCTGTCAGGTGTTTCACAGCTCCAGTTGTGGCAGTGTCCCCTCTGGGACTGCTCTGCCCAGTGAATTGAAGCAAAGGGGGTTAAAATTGAACCATGGAGAGTTAAAGGCATCCCCTGTTCTCCATCAGTGTAAGAGCAGAAGTTTGGAGGCATCTCACCAAGGAGAGCCTGGGCAGGGGTGGACGGCTCCTGTTGTAAGGAGACCCTCACTGGAGGCCCTTCTCATGGGGCTCAGAGGCACTGTGCCAGAGCAGTGATGTGTGGTGGCTTTTGCTGCCCATGGCTATTGTAAGGCCTGGTAACAGCAAGGCATCCAGGCAGCTGTGACAGAGACCTCTTATTCCTTCTCTGTGCCCCAGGTCCTGCTAGTCCAGTTCCCTTCCTTCTATTGCCAACAAGTGGGCTGTTTGGGGCAAGTGGGCCCTGCAGGGAGGAGAGATCATCCCTATTCATGACTCTGTCAACTGGGTTCTTCACCAACAGCTTTTTGGTGTCAGTGTAATGGAATATCCTAATCCCATCACTGACGAGTCACATCACTAGTCCCAACCTTTTTCTCATGGGCTCCCATATGCCCAACAAAGGAACAATTCCCAAAGATCACATGTCCTAGATGTCACTTCCTCAAGGAAAATGTGGTCATTTGTCCTTCCTCAAAGGACCTAAATGCTGGTTTTGTCAACCTGGTTGAAATTTCCCAAAGCTCTCAAATTGTTTTGTGCATTCCCTGTGTTTTGGAGGGACTGGCTTTCCTGCAGGTATGAGTCAGAGGGGCCTTGGGCAATCCAGGTCTGCCTCACTGGGAGCGGGGACCCTGCATGCAAGGCAAAGTGCCCCAGTGTGACCTCTGTTTTCTGCCTGTAGTTTGAGGAGTGGAAGAGCAGACGTCTCCTCCGGGACCTGCTTCGCTACCACATGGTGGGTTGCCAGAAATTGCTCTCCAGTGACCTGGAAGCCCAGGAGTCCCTCACATCTTTATCTGGTCACAAAATAAAGATCACAGTGAACGAGGTAATTCCCTTCCCTGTCCCACCTGTCAGGATGTCCCTTCTGCTGTCATTTGAAGCCACTGTGGTTGTGGCAAGTGGCTTGCCCAGGGCCCACAGATGGCTCAGAGGGCGGTTCCATGGCTGTGAATGCCCCATCATGTCCCCTCTCCCCCAGAATAGCATCTTTCTCAACGGGGAAGCCAAGGTGGTCATGAGTGACATCATCGGCGTGAACGGGGTCATCCATTTCATCAACAAGATCCTCATTCCAAGTGACCTGGTGGACCGTAACATCTCCTCCAAGCTCTCATTGGTGAGGCTGAAGGCAGGGCTGTGGTGAGGGCAGGGCCAGGATCTCTCTCCCAGTGGTGCTGCCTCAGCACAAGGCTGCGTCGGCTGCTCTTCCTCCCTCTTCCTGACTGTGGAGGGGTTGTCTGAGGGCATGGATTTGGCTTGTGAAGGTGACAGCACTTGTGGCATAGCCATATTTGGAACAGAAGGAGCCTTATCTATCACTAGGGAACAGCAGTACTGGATGTAGGTGGGGAGATGTGTCCCATGCCAACCATCACACTTTTTTCCAGCGCAGAGCAGATTGCAGCATGAGATTGCCAATGCCTCTCTGGTACTCCTCAAGCAAGCACTAGGAGCTTATACATCCTGCATTTTACACAAGATAACATTTTCTGTACAGCACAACAGGGTACTGGAATTCATCCCAGCTCCTGCCATAGCAGCGTCTGTCCAGGATGAATCAGAAAAGCAGGGGCTGCCAAATGCCATCCCTTTCCAGGCCAAATCATCAACACGATGGTGACAGAGATAAACTTGTGTTTAGCTGCTGCAGTTAACTGTCTGGTTTCTCCAGTGTGTTGCTGGTGCTGGAGGGGGAACCCTTAGAGACAGTTGCTTGCTTTCCTCCCTCTGCAGCAGAACGTCACGGAGGTGGCAGAGGCCTTTGGGTACAGCATTTACAGCAAGCTGCTGCAGGTGAGTGACCTCACACGGGCTGCTCTGCGGGGAGGTGGTTTTGTGCACGTGCACATTCAGTTTTGGGGCTTGTGGCTTTTCCTTTGTGTCCCCTGTTACCTGACAGGATGCGGAGCTGCTGCCGCTGGTCAGTGACCCCCTGCACAGGCCCTTCACGCTGCTGTGGCCCACGGACGCCGCCTTTAACGCTCTCCCCGAGGACAGGCAGAAGTACCTGTACCGCAGGGAGCACCGGGACGTGCTGGCCTCCTACCTCAAGGCACACATGATCAGGGACACCAAGGTAAATGTGATGACACACAGGCTGCTGCCTCCTGAGGCCACACGTGGTGCCACCGCCTGCCTGTGGTTACATCAGTGACCTTGCCAAATTATTGCTGCTGTGGAACACGCAGCACATCAGCTGTCTAGGGAAGACCCAAAGCTGTTTGAGCATTTGAGGCAACTACAGCTTCATCGTGAGCCTCTGGGGGCTGAGCTGAAACCTTCTGTCATCACCTTCCTGGGGAGGCCACATCACTGCTAGAGTGTCATTGCAAGGCTCACAAACAGGCTCTTGTCTACAGGGGTGATAAACGAGGGAAAAGTCCAGCTGAGAAAAACTAGGGCCTGCTTTCACACACTGGACTCTCATGTTCAGGAATCTGGGATTAACCCAGCATTGTTGTGCTGTGCTACCCCACACCAACTTCATGTACTGCCACGTCACACCCTTCTGAGTGTGGCTGCTGACCCCTGTCCTCACCAGGCAGCATCCCATTAGTATGAACTGCCAGTTTTGCCTGTCTCTCCCTTCACATTCTTCTTATTTCCCTCAGATTTTTGCTGGTAACATGCCCCAGGTCGAAACCATACGGACCATGCACGGCTCCACCATCTCGTTCAGCTGCAGCAAAACCCAAGTGGTGAGTGTTGGTAATGCCGGGCTCAGCTTCCACGGATCAGGTGTCCCTGGGCATGGCCATGGAGCCACTGGTGCTTCTGGCAGGCACTGAACACAGAGTTGGGGTGCTTGCAGGCAGCTGAGCTGTAGAGAGGCTCAAGATGTTGTGTTCAGCTCAGGGAGGTGTGGGGGTGTGTGGCACCTGCACACACATGTCACAATGACCTGGTTGCAAAGCCACCCCCATGGTGCCACAGCCTTGGCACATGTTGGACAGAGGCCATCCTTAGGAGAAGTGACCATGGAAAGTGTTATTCAGGAAAATATTGTCCAGGATGTGAGTACAGAGATTTTGGAGAGTTCCTGGGGTGATTAAGAAATCATGGCAGTCAAAAATGGGCAACTTCTGGGTGGTGCACCAGGATGTAGGATGTGCTGGAGTCACACTTTGCTTTCTTCCTCTGTTAGGGGGAGATTCTGGTGGGGAATGGCGATGCCACCATCATCCAGAGGCACATGGAATTCAGTGGGGGCATTGCTTATGGCATTGATAGACTGTTGGAGCCACCAGATCTGGGATCTCGGTGTGATAAGTTCAGCTTCACTGAGCTACAGGTAAGCACTTGTGATGAGCTCAGTGAGGATCTGTGCCACACGTGCCGTGCCATGCCTAGGACGAGGGGTGTCAGGAGGGCCTGCTGCTCTTCCTTGGCAAAGCTCTGAGCAGCCAAGAGAGGCAGCAGCACATGCTGAGTTGTTGTGAGGTTTCTTTCTCCCCTCCACAGGGATCTACAGAGAGCTGCGGACTCTGTGGCTTCGAGCCACCCTGCCCTGCTGGCTCCGTTCAACGGGTAAAGCTCACAGCTTTGTCACCAAGGAGGCCTGTGGGGGGACTGATACCCACGTGCCCCTCATGTTTTAGCAGCAAAATGAAGGCCCCCCCCTGCCTGTGGCAAGTCCCTCACATTGTCCATGCCCTGCCCCAAGGTGCACGGTCCCATAGGGCAGGAGCTAGGCTGAGAAATATGGGGTCAGGGGCTCCAGTGGTCTTTGCTTGGTCAGCCCCTATGTGGGTGACAGTGGCACAGGGGTCCTTCCACCAGCACTGGGGTGGCTCTGGGTGCTTTAAAGCAATAGAGCTCAGCCTGGCCACCGGAGAGCAGCCTTGGGAGGCAGAGGTTGTACCCCATTCTCACTGTGGGCTTCTGGCACATCCCTAAGGTTCATCTGTGGCTCCTCTGTCATCCGCCCCCTCACATGTTAGGAAGCCTCTGTCACTTGTCATAAAACTGCATGAGTGGCACGAGAAAAGTCAAGGTGAGTTATCAGTGACCAATGTGGCGAACTCTGTGTTTTGCCTGTTCCCTCACAGGGGGAAACCAGGCGCTGCTACTATTACGGAAACCAGCTGCTGAGGAACACGTTCCTGCTTCACCGCAACTCCCTGTTGCGGCCGTCGTGGCCACCACACTCCCCGTGGGACCCCTTCAGGAGACACTTCTCTTCCAGGGGGCCTCTGAGACGAGGCTGCAGGAGGAGCTGCGTTTCCAGCCAGTGGATCCCACAGTGCTGTGCCAACCACTACGGCCGAGACTGTCGGGGTAAGAGCCGCGCAACCCTTTCCCACCCCAGCCCTTTCTCCTGTGGGAAGTGGCACTACTGGTTCAGCACAGACATTTTGCATCCGTGAACGTCCTTCCCTGGAGAAGGGTGGGCAAAACCCCAGGCAGAGAGCCCCAGCCTGTAGAGGGTGCAGGGAACAATCCCCTGGAAGTGTGTGTGGACTAGCATATCAGGGAATTCCCTTTCCTTGGAGAGCCTCTTGACTCCATGGAGAGCCCTGGGCACAGGGGGTGGCTGTCAGACATGTCACTCACCCTTAGGTATTGCCAGTGCTCCGCCATTCCCTGGTGTCTGCGCTCTGTCCATGGGCAGCTTTCACATCTTTGTGTGAGTCTGCTGCCAGGTTAGTGTGGGGTGCAGACCCAGCACATTGCAGCAGATGGTCTGGAAACCATGCCATATTTGACCCTTTTGCCCCCATTCCCAAAGTTTGCTGTTGTGGGATGTCCCCAGCACTCACTCCCCAGACTCCCTGAGCTGTCTGTGGTCCAAGCACCCCCATAAACAGGAGCTCAGCTGGCACCTGGTGTGCAGGCTCACTGGCAGTGGGAGGCTCCTCTCCAGCCCAGGGTCCCTTTGTCACCTTTGTCACCTCAGCCTCATTAAGGTGCCCCCTTTGCAGTGTGCCCGGGGGGGCTGGAGGCGCCGTGCAATAACCGTGGGACCTGCGACGACAAGATCGGCGGCTCGGGGAGGTGCAACTGCAGCGAGGCCTTCATCGGGACCAGCTGCGAGCTGTGTGCGCCCGGCAGATACGGCCCCGAGTGCCGAGGTACGGGGGGGTGGCTGTGGCACGTGGTGCTGCTTGAGAGGGGGTAGGGGCTGGGCTGACCCCCTCGCAGCTGACAGCATGGGAATCAGAGCTGCCACGGTCCCCACAGAGCTTGTGTCACACCTCTGGGGCTGGGGACATCCCTCCCTGGGGTCTTGCCAGACAGCTGTAGTTGGACAAGGCTGGGTGGCACATGCTGGGAGCTGTGGCCAGTGCAGCCATGCTGGCAATGGCCTCACCTCTGTGATGAGACCACAGGGTCAACTCAGCTGAGAGCCCAGGCTGACAGAAAGCATTAAGATGTATTTTGAGCCAGGGGACACGTAAGTTGTGATGGACCCTGTACAGAAAGAGCATCTCCTGGGATGTGCTCAACAGGGCCTTGTGCCCATGTGAGACAAAAGCCAAGGGAAGGAAAAGAGAGTCCCTCCATCCTGCCATCCCAAATTGGGCCTTATGGGCTCTCCAGGAATGTATTTGACAGCTGAATGTTTGCAGGGTTTCAGTGAGGAAACACATTTCCAGAAATGCCCAGGGGAGAGGAGTGATGGGGGTTTGTGGATGCAGAGGCTTTCCCTCCTCTGTGAAGGACACCTGTTACAGAGGAGGACAGTGACAGAAGGGCTGTATGTGCTGCCATGCCCACCTTCATACCTGCCCACACATGCCACCAAGGCAGGTGCCATGACAGTGTGTTTATCCCTTTCTCCCAGAGTGTAACTGCACTGAGCATGGTGTGTGCAATGCGGGGCTGCACGGTGACGGCTTCTGCTTCTGCGCCGAGGGCTGGACTGGAGACCACTGTGAAATCAGAACAGGTGAGGGATGCCAAGCCCCACCACCCACTATTCCCTGGGACCTGCTGCCATATGGCTGCTTTTCCAGTAGCTGGATAGTTCAAGCACCAGATTAGAAATATCTCCAAAAAGGAGCTCTCAGTTGTGAGGCTCATCCTGAGATCTGTTGAATTTCACAAGGGTTGGGGTGGTGAGGAGGAGGAGGAAGAGGAGGAAGAGGAGGAGGAGGAGGAAAGGTTCACTGGAACGTTAACAAGCCCCTGAGCTCAGAGGTGCTCCAAAAAGAGCTTGAGCCTGAGGTGAAGGCCTGAGATGTATCCGATGGAGTAACAGCCCTGTGTGTTTGGGCAAGGCACCTGCAGAAGAGAACAGGGGGAGGAAGAAAAGTGGGAGCATGGGGCAGGTGGTGGTGATGGCAGCCGTGCCCGTGTCACAGCCCTTAGATCATCCTGACCCGTGTGTGCTCTGGTTTCAGTGGTGACCCCCACCTGCTCCCCACCGTGCCACCCCCAGGCCGTCTGCCGCGCCGGCAACCTCTGCGAGTGCGACCTGCACTACGAGGGGGACGGGAGAGTGTGCTCAGGTACAGGGGAGCCACGGGGGCTGGGCTGGAGGGGTGGTGGTCAGGGCAGCTGGACCGACCCCCATGAGGTGTTGTAGTTAACGCAGCACTTTCCCCGCGCAGTGATCGACATGTGCAGCCAGGACAACGGGGGGTGTGCCCGGCACGCCCAGTGCTCCCAGGTGGGTGTGAACGTCTCCTGCGCCTGCGATCCCGGCTACAGCGGCGACGGCTACGTGTGCGACCCCATCGATAGGTGTGCGGACGGCAGGAACGGGGACTGCAGCCAGCACGCCTCCTGCATCAGCACCGGCCCGGTGAGCGTGGCCCCTGCGCCGGGGAGATCCTCTTGCTGAGGATGCCCAGGTGGCTGCCCTGGGACGCTTCAGTCTGCTGGAGGACACTGATGTGACAGTGTCCCCACTACTACAGTCCCCTGTCCCTCCTCCCCGGTCCCCTCAGCTGCTGTGCTCATCCTGCAGGTTCTCACCACCACACCATGCCCTTGGTCTGCTGCCTGGCTGCGGGGATGGTCCTGGGGGTGTTATGCTGAGGCCATTTGTCCCCCATTCCTGTGTCTAAGGGGCATAAGATGCATCAGTTGTGGCATTCCTGTGCTGTTTTGGGGCTTCTGGAATGGTCCTTCAAGGACAACGCTGGCCATTTTTGCAGAGGAACCAGAGCTGCTCACTGCAGGCCAGAAGATGGGACTGGGATCATGATGTAGTGCAAGAATCATGAGCCACATATCTCAAAGCTCAGCTCAAACAGCATGTGACAAGGAGACAGTGTGACATTTTCTGGGTGTGTCCTCTGTCCTACAGAGGCCATGTGGCCTTTCATAGCTTTGTCAGAGTCTGGTTAGGCTGTAGAGGCTTTCTGAAGGCTCATCCCTGTCTTCACAAGGGATACAAGGATCCCCAGCTGGCATCTGTGTGTTTGCAGTCACACAAATGCCACCCTCCCTTTGTGCTGCAGAACGAGCGGCGCTGCGAGTGCAAGCAGGGCTATGTGGGAGATGGGATCCAGTGCCTGGAAGAGGTCGTGCCCCCCACGGATCGGTGCCTGGAGGACAACGGGCAGTGCCATCGGGAGGCCATCTGCACTGACCTGCACTTCCATGGTGAGTGTGCTCACCCCCACAGTGCCAGGGATGGTGTTCCATGGAGAGGTCATGCTCCATCATCCTTCACCTAGGGATGCTAGGGCATCCCTCGGGAGAGCTGGAGGGTGGGATGGACAAGGGGACAGGGACTCGTCTCTGTAGCTTGATCTGGTTTTCACATTCCCCTTTTCTCTACGTGTCATACGGGGAGGAGAAGCCATCCTTGTCTGGTCCCATGTGATGTGAGATGGCCTCTGGTGGGTTACACTGCCAGGAAGCACCAACTCCACTGTGGAGGGTGAGAGGCTCAGGGGAAGCCTCTCCCTCGCTTGTCCCTTGGCCACATCCCACCCTTGGCCAGCAGTGCTGCCTGTGCTCACATACAGACCATGTGGCTGCCCGGGGAGGGGGCTCAGTCTGTGCTGTGCTGATGCTCCTGGGCCTTGGTGTTTTGCAGATAAGACCATGGGCGTGTTTCACCTGCAGTCACCCCGAAAAAAGTATGACTTCACTTACGAGCAGGCTCGGGAGGCCTGTGCCGCAGAAGGCGCTTCCCTGGCCACGTTCCGGCAGCTCTCGGCAGCACAGCAGGTCAGGGCAGGGCTGGCTCTGTTGCCTCGTGGGGCTGGGACAGGCAGTGCTTCTCCTGAAGGTGACATGTGGGTGGGTGACCTCTCATCCCCTCAGCCAGGCACTGTTTGCTCCATCAGCAGCCCTGAAACCAGGAGGGCTGGTGGGTCTCCTGGCCACACTGGGATGAGACCTGTGGCAGCGCCTCCACACTTTAGGTGTTGGGGGGATGTTGGATAAGGCTGCACAATGGGAATATGCATCAGGGCAAAAAAACTTGGGCAAGAGATATTATTTTTAATCTAATCATTGATTTTCCTTTGGTAGATGGGGTTCCATCTGTGCTTAGTGGGTTGGCTGGACAATGGCACAGCCGGATACCCCACAGCCTACCCCAACCCCAGCTGTGGGTCCAACCACGTGGGCATTGTGGACTATGGCTCCCGAAGCAACCTGAGCGAGACCTGGGATGCATTCTGCTACCGGGAGAAGGGTGAGTGGTGCCAGCACATTGCCTGGGGACAGTCCTGCTGGGCACAAGGGCTGTGTCATGGCAGCAGGCACAGAACTGCCCTTGGAGCATGAGGCATGGGCAGGTGGGCATATCCCCCTCTCCCCATGCCCATGTGCAGAGGGAATGTGCTGGGGTATCCAGAAGCCAAGGAAGGGAGGGTCGGTGTAACTGGAATGGGCGAGTCAAGTCCTGTCTCGGTTTTCCTTTGCAGATCGGACTTGCACCTGCCGTGAGGGGTTTGTGGGAGATGGGTACTGGTGCAGGGGGAGACTCCCTGATGTGCTCGCAGACAACGACCGCTTCTCCACCTTCTATTCCGTAAGGGATGCTCTCCAGGGTCTTCAGTAGCCAGCAGTTGGCAACAAGGCAGAGGGAGGGATGAGTCCTAACAGGAAGGAGTGGTGGTTTGGTCTGTGTGTGAGGTAGAGAGTACAAACACAGAGAGGTTTTCATTCCAGGGCTGGGGAGTTCCTGGGCTGGGGAAGCCGGTAGTGTTGCATTGCCAGCAGTGTGGTCATGGGGAAGATCTCCCATCTTTTCCAGATGTTGCTCAATTTTGCCAATGACACAGAAGAAGGACTGGATTTTTTCATGTACTTGTCTGATGACTCCGCTCCCAAAACTCTGTTTGTCCCTCTGAACTCTGGCTTTGTAGGCAATGAGGTAAGCAAGCAGGGATGAGTGGCTGCTTGAATGCCTGGGATGAACTATCAGAGCCCCAGAGGAGAGCAGGTGTTGCCAAAGCTGGCATGATGGTGTGAAATAGTTTGGGAGAGGAGGAGGAATGTGGGTCAGAGAGGACCACTGGCGGTCTCCAGTCCGACTACTCCTTCAGAAGATTTAGGTCAGGTTGCTCAGAGCCTTCTCCAACTGAACTTTGACAATTCCTAAGGATAGCAAATCCCTGCTGCTCTGCATAGTCGTTCTCTGCTGTGTTTTCTATGAATGGAGCTGCCTGTGGCCATGGAGGGAGTCTGGGCTTGGCCAGGGGGGCTGCACAGCA
This sequence comes from Pseudopipra pipra, assembly GCF_036250125.1. Taxonomy (NCBI): domain Eukaryota; kingdom Metazoa; phylum Chordata; class Aves; order Passeriformes; family Pipridae; genus Pseudopipra; species Pseudopipra pipra. The sequence continues at coordinate 15,756,095 of NC_087559.1, forward strand.
GCAGAGAAGGGGTGAGACCAGCTCAACTGTTTCTCATCCCTGCACACTGTTGCATTTTCAGACACTGACAGGAGAAGAACTGAAGCTTCATGTGTCATCCAGCAATGTTGTCCTCTTCAGCTACAACCTCACAACAGGCACCATCATCCCATCCCAGTCAGGACATGACCTCCACATATCAGAACTCCCAGTGGGCAACAGTACAGAGCACTCAGTAGGTTTAACCTTGGCAGAGGGCAAAAGAATCCCCACAAGTTTTCACCACATCTCTTCTGAGACAGGGATCAACTGGGAGGGTTTCTGGTGAGGTGTCATCACCCGTGTTCTGTTCTGTAGGACGCCAGAGGGATCAATGACACGATGATTGTGGAGTGGGACATCGTGGCTTTCAATGGCATCATTCACGCGATTGCAGAGCCCCTGAGGATCCCACCGCCTGTCGTTCACCTCGGCCAGGTGAGTCCGAGGGCACGAACAGGGAAGGAAGGTGCTGAAATAGCACGAGGGGATGAGGGAACAGGGATGAGGCAACTGAGTCATCCCGAGGACTGGCCCCATCCTTTGCCCTCTGCTGTGGCCCATTTCGGGTCGGCTGCCCGTGGCCACATCGGGGAGCGGCAGCAGGAGCTGTGCCGGGGCCGTGCCGTGACGGGGCCGCTGTTTCCGAGCAGGTGAACGGTGCCGCGCGGGGCTCGGGCTCCGTGGCCACCGGGACGGTGTCAGCGCTGTGCTTCGCCCTGGCGCTGGCCGCTGGGGCCGGCATCGCCTACCACTGCGTGAGGAGGCGGCGGCAGGAGGGGCAGTTCGGGTATTTCCAGGTACGAGCGGGCCGGGAGGAGTGGGAGGAGCGGGGGATGGAGCCGGGGGGATCCGCCGGGACAGGGCACCCGAGAGGGGGCGCCAGCGAGCCCGGCCAGACCGAGGGGGCGGGAACAGAGGACCGGGGGCGGGGCCCACCGCTCAAGCCCCGCCCCCCGCTCAGCCAATCCCACGCTTCCCCTGGCAGGCGGATCTGCGCGCGGACGAGGAGGAGGAGGAGCAGGAGGAGGGGGCGGGGCCGCGGAAGGCGCGCGCGGGGCCACGCGCCGGCAGGCCCCGCCCCCAGCGGCCGCTCGTGGCCATCCCCAACCCGCTGTACGGCGGCCACGCCCCCGACTACGAACCGCTGCACGTGAGACACGCCCCGCCCCGCCCTGCCCCGCCCTCCCCTCACGGCGCCTCACCCTCAGCCCGCTCTCTTTGTGCCCGCAGGACCCGCCCCTGGCGGACTCCAGCACCGACCCCCCCGGGTTCCCGCAGTGACCCCGCACGGACCGGACCGGCCCGCCGCGAAATAAACAGCTCAGCGCCACCGGCTCTGCCCGCGCCTGCCCCCGATCCTCCCCCCTGCCCGCCCCTTCTCACCCCCAGCCCAGCACCCGTCACGTCCCCGTACGAGGTGCTGTCCACCAAAGCCTCCAGCACTCAGGGCACTCAGTTCAGCCGCCCCCAGGGACTCACGGCCCCCTCTCCTGCACTGTTGATGTGTGACAGCCCCCCGGGACACAGCAGCCCTCTCCTGTACTCTCACACTGCCCCCGGTCAGGTACGAATCAATCAGTCACCACCCCACATGCCCCGTTTGCCCCCCCTCGCAGTGAGCTGGTTAGTCAGTTAGTTATACATGCTGCAGACGTTTATTGAGCTACACACAGCACAAAGACAAATGACACGTGCATCTACTACAGCTGTTGATTAGAGCAGCCATGTTAACAGTGATTGTCCAGGCCACTGAGTCGGGAGCAAGGCATCCTGAACTTCTGTGACGGGCTGGCACGTGGCACAAAGACGAGGCAGTGAGACACAAGTGACAGACTGAGGGGCCAGCCTAGCACAGCACCAGGGAGGAACGTGTGGGAACCTCTGTGTGCATGTGTGTGTGTGCATGTGTCTGTGTGTGCGACTCTCACCGAGGGTTGCTGACACACCTTGTACTTCAGCACCGTCTCTGAGTCAGAGCTCCTGGCAGAGGGTCCTCCACACCAACCTCTCCTTCTGCTGCCCCTACACTGACAACACCCAGCCCCTCCAGCAATTGCCGCAGCCCAGTGCTCACAAGCCCCAGGTGCTCCCCCCACACTAATCCCCTGGCCCAGCAAACCCACAGCCCTTACCTGCTGCACAGACACGCTCTGCAGTCACTCCTTTCCTTGCCTGCTCACTACCAGACTCAGGACAAGAAGTGCCTCCATTTGCTGTTCCCTCTCTCCTTCCTGTCACCTCAACACCGACTGCCCCACGAGCAAGCTGGCACTGTCACCCTTATTGCCATCTGCAAATGGTGCAGCAGTGAGGGGAGGAGCAGGAGGACAAGGACCAATGTCTCCACCCCTTCATCCTACAGCCATCACTTCCCACACACCAACCAGCTTTCCAAAGGCACAATGTTCTCCTATTTCCCAGGGCCAATCAGCAGAGTGGCACAAACTCTCAACAGCTCCTCCCCACCTCAACTGCCCCTCTACCCCTTCCCAATGCCCTGCCTGGCCCTGGGGCAGTCTGAAGCCTGTCCAGGACCAGCATAGCCCCGAGCCAGGTGAAAGCCTACTTTCTGCACCTCACATCCTAAAGCAGCTCTCACCTGCCTGGGCCTCCAGACTGTCACCCTTGTCCCATCCTATACACTCTGACATTGCTATTAGCACCTCTTTGCTCTTCCTCTTCCTGAGGAGGCAGCACATGGCTTTGCATGGCCACAGTCCCCTTTCTGACCCACCACACCCAGCAGCACTTCACACCCACACCTGCACCCTCCTTGGACAACCTCAGCAGCCCCTCCATCCACCTTAGGCCACATCTCAGTGAACAGATGGAATGCCACCTTCCCTGCAGGGCTGAACACATCAGACTCACAACAGACCACACCAACTGTCAAAATGGTGATGTCACATGGCACCAAGCCAAAAATACTGACAGTGCACAGCACTAAACTCACTCAAAAACCAGGTGTGTCACAACATTTGAGACCCTGTGACCTACTCCCAACACCCCGTGCTTGCACAGTTACCTAACAGTTCCCTACCAGAGTCCCCAGCTGGACAAACCAGACTGGTGGGGAGCAGGAATGGGCTGAGGGCTGCTGGTACCAGTTCTGGACAGGTAACACTGCTGATGCTTTGTCATCCACGATGGGCTTTATTGGTTGCCCAGCTGGCAGCCCTGACCCCTCCCTGTCCACCTGCAGAATGACTCACACTGCAGTCCCAGGACATCTGGGCAGCTTCAGCCCTGACTCACCTTGTCACCCCTCCCATGGGTTGCACTCACCAAGCACTGGAGACATGGGGCTCCATGTCTGCGCCACTTCTCTGGGCACAGAGCAGGGAGTGGCTGTCCCACCACCTTCATTAGTTCTCCAGCTGACCTGCTCCTAGAGAGGACTCCCTGCCAGAGAACAAGCACCCAGGCTCTGTGCAGCCTACAACGCACCTCAGGGAAAGGGATGGAGCCAGTGAAGGGAAAAAATAAACACACCATCTACACATGAACGCAAGTGTCAAACGCCCTTTAGTGGTGGACAGAGGTGCTGCTGCCGAGCGGCCCCACGACAGGCCCGGCCGTGCTGCTGCCTGCAGTACCTGCCCCTCACCGAATGTGCACCATCTCCTCCAGGAAGGGGGTTTTCATGCAGCCCGTGCAGAGCTGATCCATCCAGAGCGGGGCCTCGTGCTGCAGGGGGGTGCGCCGGGGGTAGAAGGTGAAGTTCACGTCATAGTTGAGCAGGCAGCTGATGGAGGCCATGTAGATGTCGGAGAACCGCACCAGCCGGCGAGAGAAGTACGTGGGGTTGTGGAAGGTGCGGAAGATGCTTCCAAACTGCGGGTTGAACAGGTTCTTCGTCAGCGACCTGAGAGGAAAGAGATGGTGCTCTGTAGATAAAACTGTGGTCACAGGTCAGCAGGTTACAGAACAGACCCAGTAGAGGCCTGAGAGGCCCTGAGAGACTTTATCAGTGAGGGGGGACAATGCTCACCTGATCTCCTGTCGTTCCTTCATCCACTCCAGCAATACTTGCTTCGACTCTGCATCCTGATACATCTGCAAAGACAGCAGCAGAACCACATACATCATTCCTGCAGGCCACACCTCAGCTCCCCCCAGTTTCCACTGTAACTCACAGAGCCCACTGCACCAGGAGGAGGATATTTTTGAGAACCAAGCAAGATGGTACATCCCCTCATTCCCATGCTAAGCCCAAAATGCAGACTCAGAAGGCAGCACATTACCTGTCCTGCTCAGCCAGGAGCTGTTTACCTGCATTCTCTCCAGCAGCCCCGTCAGAGCCTGCTGCCAGGTCAGGGAGTGCATGTACTGCTCTGTGTTTATGATCCGGATCTCCGTCTCCAGTTCAGGAACGATGGCTCCAGTTCTCCAGCCATGACGCAGCATGAGGTCCTGGAGGTCACAGAGAAAAAACAACCATGAATTCAACATAAAGACTGAAGGCCAAACACAACCCTGGTTCCTAGAAGAGTGGTCTTGTTCCCATTTTGGATTCTCAGGGGACAGCCATCCATGGCCTGTGCCAGTAACAACCATTTCCCGGCCAGCAGGATCAGCCATGTGAATCACCTTGAAATGTGGTGCTTGCCTGTGCCTGACAGAGCATGGGGAAGCTGGTGTGTCCTGAGTGTGCCCTGACAGCCAGCAGAGCACCCAGCACAGACCTGAGCACTCAGACCAGGCCCTGCCTTATCTCCAACCCAGCTGCAGCCACAGCAGCCACACGGGCTTGCTCCCGCCTCACTGGAGAGCAGAGACATTTCACTCACCGCAAGGTCACTGTACAGATGGTCACCAAAGTAGAGCACTTTGGACCCACGCCAGCCCGTCAGCCTCAGGAAATCAAAGAGGTTACCCTGCAAGGGACAGGAGTGCAGAGAGAAACATGGTTACAGGCCACCTCAACCACATGCAGCTGTGAGCACTCAGAAGTATCAACCTGCCCACTCCCCCACTATCTACACCCAAGGGTTTCTGTCCTTCCCCACCTCATTGCACTTATGTCACAACCCCCCTGTACATTCCTCAGCTTTTCTCAGACTACAGAATAACTCTTTGGAAGAGTTTTTGCAAATAGGCAATTTGAGGGCACAGCAAGTCAAAAGGACAACAGGAACAGCTCAGGGGCCTATGGCAACACCACCAGAACAGCAAGGTCCATGGCCACTAACACTTGACAGAAAGAAGGCACTCCAGGAAACGAAAAATCCTGGAGACAAGGTGGGCTACAACCAGGATACACACTCTGTCACATCCCAACAACCTCAATGCAGTCAGATGAACATCATGACTGGGGGAGAACTGGAGAGGAGAACAAAATCCTACTCCATCCCTCCTTCCTCATCTTTTCCCTTCCTCACTGCACCATTCACTTGGGTGAGCAACCTGTGGCCACAAGATGTAGGTGGTCAAGAGCAGGATTTAATTCAGCAATAAATTCTAGAAATAAAAAGCTGAGGTGCGCCTTTTCCCCTGAGGGAGCTGCTAACCCACTGGCAATGAGCTATACTTGCATATTCCCAGCTCCCAGCTCCTGGCAGAGGCTGGAACACTATCCCAGCACTTTGGCAGACCCACTGGACAGGTCAGAGGCTTCCCAACAGCACTACTCAAGGACATGACCCACTTTTCTACCACAGGTCAGGTCCCAGCTACTTGACAGCGATCTCACTAACAGTTTTTTCCCGTGGGATTGGAGAGCTCACATAACCAAGAACAAACTGTCCTAAAGCCAGAGGCAACTTGTCTCAGGGGACAGACCAGCTGCAAGGACAACAACCCGGGCAGCAAGTTCACCAGAGTAACAGCTCATCCTCCGGACATGCTGGTCCTTCAGGAAGGGGCATGTCGGGAGCCAGGCTTTGTGCCCTATTTGATCACCTTTGTTTCTCTATTCTATTATCCAAGTGCACCTTTTCCAGCCTTATGGAGAACAATTTGGAGTGAGGTGTGGAAGATAGCTGCATACCCATCAGATTTTAGAGAGCTGTGCCTTCTTAGCCTGAACTACCACACTCTTGGGAGCACCTCCAGGACAACAGTTTCAGGAGCAGGACATTGGAAGAGCTGAGGGAAAATGGCACTATTGGCCACGCTGGACAATGTCAGACCAGAGCTCCCAGGGTAAAGGTTTCACTGTGCATGGGGGGCAGGGGACATTCACTGACCTCTGCTACACATGCAGAGGATGTTTCCCTACCGCCACATCTCACACAAACAGGGCAGCAGCTGGGAAAAACCCAGCCTGGCAGAGATAACTCAGCACAGGTTCCCTTGGGCACAAAGAAAAGCAACCCACACCTTAAGTTACCTGGCCCTGCTCTGCCTTCCCCCCTTGTCCCTGTCCCTCCATCCCTAATGCCAAGCCCATGCTGAAAGCATTCTGAGGGACAGTGTCCTACCAGGCCACTGCCCCCAGCCAGCACAGAGCCCAGAGCGTGGCTTCTTACAAACACCCTCTAACTACACATGTGCTCTCCTCACAGACTTTTGGGTTTCACTTTGCAAACACCAAACATGCACAAGTGCCCTACAGAAGAACCCATAATTTTCCCTCACCATGACCAAGCAGATTTTCCTGTTTTCCAGTGATTTCCAGGCTTTCCCAGTGATTTCCAAAACTGTAGGCATGTTGTAAGTCCCAACCATTTCAGACTCTTGGTACACACCCCTTATGCACCCATTCACTTTACCTCTTTGTAGATCTTTCCCTTCTCCAGCTGGTTTATTTTGTCCCACTGCAGTGAGCCTTTATCATCCAGTTTTCGAAAAGGTCTGGGGAAAAAAAGGGGGAGATGTCAACTCCTTTTGATTTTAGGTGATTGTTACCCAGCAACCAGAACATTTGAATCAGGAAACTTGTTTACCTATGTAACAACTCGAAATAAAAGCTCTACATAAGCTCTAACTGACCTTCTGGGCCTTCTAGACTTTTTTCTCAGGGGAATAGAAAGTGTGAAAGGGAAATATCTTTTCAAAATGCTTCCACTGGCTGTAACCATTTCATGCCAAAATCCCTGACAACTCTACTTTTCACATACAGAGGGGAGGAAAATAGTAACAATAATGACTCCCTCTGAAATGCTAAGGCCAAGAAGGCTTTGCCCTGAATGACTTTGTGTCCTGTTCCAACCTGGCTATGCCCCAGCCCAACCAAGACTGTGGAATGTCCTAATAGGATACAGCAAGTCTGCAGAGTGGATGGAAAGCAGTTCTCATGCTGATCTCGACCCAAGCTGGCTCCTGCTATTTCTGAGGCCTTGCCATGTCTTTCCATGGCCCACTACATGTGTGGATCTTAGGCACCAGACAGCCACAGGTTTTATCTCCAAGAGGGCTGGATCATCATCACTCCAGGTTGTGTTTGAAAGACACTCCACCTGCAGCCCATGAAGAAAACCTTTACCAGGTTATAAAACAGCTTATAAAACCATTCCATAGGTTTACTCCTGTTTGTGACAGTGGCCTGGGAAATAGGAGAGGAAAATACATACAAAGGAAAGAATAGACTGATCCCTCAAGGGCAGTAATTTCTGGTCAGTCGTAAGTTGAACCAACAAAGCAGACACAAGTTCCCAAAGCAAATAATCCAAAGAGAGGACAGCAGCCTATGTCCCTTGGCAGCTCCTAACTGACCACAAAACCCAGCTGCCACGTACAAAGGCTTCCAGAGCTGCCAATTACCAAACAGCATGTATCCAGTAACTAAACAAACCCCCCCCCAAATCCTCAAAAAACAAACCACACAGATAATTGTGTGGGGAACAGGAAAAGGAAAGATTTTGTCACACTCTCTAGACCTAGAGCCAAGAAATGGTCAGCTCTCATGCATACCATTCCACTCCTCTCTTCTTTCTGATGATTTAAGTACATTGTTACCTCTAAAAATCTAAGTTAAACTCAGACCATAAAAAAACTCATGAGGATTAAACAGCCAGTTTTAGAAGCACAGTTTCTGCTTGGCTCTACACATCCACTTATTCCCAGAGTAGCCAATTTTCATCTTCCCAGAGAGAATCTCAGAGGGCAGCAGAAGGCTGGATGCCCACTGAGCCTACATGATGGTTAGCAAATCACTGCTTTTTTGGAAGGCAGAAGGAGCTGTTTATCCAGGGAGGGGGTCCCACAGGCAGCAGCACAGCCCCTGGGCACGTACTTCCTGCGGTCAGTGAAGAAGTTGGGCTTGTCAGCCTGCACGATGACCATGTCGAATAGGTCCCGCCAGTTCTTGCCAACCATGTGTTTCATTCCCTTGTCCCTAAGGGCAAAGGAACAGAAAAATTAACAGATCCAGTACTCTTTTTTCACGCAACACCACATCTTTACAACAGTCTGTCCTAAATTTATTCTCATTTCAGTAACACAGAAGAAAGCATAGACTTGTGAACCCCCCAAGGCTGTCTCATTGCATTGGAGTATTGATGCAACTTTGTTTCAAGCTGTCCCACCCTTTCTTCTGCACCATGGGAAGTCCAGGGAAGCCTATGACGCAGCAAGAACTGCTAGAGGTAACACAAAGTGTCAGCTCTGTACTGCTGTGGTCAGCCACAGCCTTGTATTTTCTTCAACAAGTGAGAGTCAGTGCTGTGGAGAGCACTGTGGGGTGCAACATTCACCACAACCCGTCCCCAGAGAGCCCTGCTGGCTATTGCCACAAAACCCTCCACCATACAACTTCCAGGTGCCCCAAGGAGGGACTGCCCTGCACAGCCTTGGTGTGCAGTAAAGGTACTCACACAAAGCTAAAGGGACTGTTTGTGATGAGGAAGAGCTTCTTCTTGTGGTTCACCAGGCGGTTCAGCACAGCATAGATTTCGTCCCCATGCAGAATGTACTGTTCTATATCAGAATGAAACAGTAGCAATCAGAACATTTTGGCACAAGTCATGATCACATTTGTATAAAACCAAACCCAACCCAGCCCCCGGGCCACTAAGGATGCAAAAGGTCTGAGTTGGATCCACCTCAGGCAGGCAGGTAGTGAACCACTATGGTGACAAAATGGCCTTCCTCATCCCCATCCATCCCATCTAAAGAGGAAGACTGAGGAACTGAAAAGCCTGGTAAAAAAGAGGGCTGATACCAAACTGTCACAAGGGACAGGCACAGCCACTCCAGGCCATGTTGCTTGCAGAAGCTTCCTTTCCCCTGAATGACCAGGAAGCCTTTCCCAGATGGTGCCTTTGCATGTTCACATCATGCCAAGGACCATCATCCCTTGTTTACCAGCTGAAGGAAAACAGAAACATGAGCAATGAGGTAGCTGTTTCCTTCAATAAAACAGATCCTCCACCTGCCCATAAATGCCACTTGTTTCTGAATGCCACTCTATCCCCAGCTGCCTCTAGGCACAATCAAGTATTTCAGTAAGTTCTGTGTTCCCCTGACTCCTGTGACTGTGTAGGGCCAACACAGCCATCTTACCCAAAACACCCATAGTATGAGACGGATTTGGCACCAGAGCTCCATTTAACTCACCCAGATCTTTTTCAATCCATTTGTACATCACTCCTTTCACATGAACATCTCTAATTGCATCCTAAAGAAAAGGGCAGGGGAAAAAAGTTTCAGTTTTACATATGGCATTCCTGTTTCCCAGCACGCAAACTTACTGTCACCTCTGAGGACCAAGAGTAATGATCCATCCCCTCCCTGCTGAATGAACAAAAGCTGCATCAGTGCTAAGCAGCAAAGCTTGCCCAGCAAGGCTCACCAACGTGCCAAAAGAAGAACACAGTGGCTGGCTCAGCTAATGCAGTACAAGGGGGAAAACCCTCAAAACCTATCTATGAAAGTTCAAGTTCCTTCCAGCTCCTGGAAACCAGCACAGGTAAACACACAGGTACCAAGGCAATACAGACTGTGCAACTCCAGTGAATGGTTATTCACTGTCCCAAAACTGTACTGGCCCAGACACAGCAGGCTTTGCTTTCTCCCTATACCTATAGAAGCTCTGCCAAATGTGACCCAAAGGAGTGTGGCTGAGGCAAACAGCAGTAGAGGAGAGCTTTTGATTCCAAAATGTTCCCCACAAGCCAAGGAGGGCCACAGCTCCTGGCCCCGGGTGGCCAGTGGGCACAGGCAGAGCAGAAGCTCTGGCAGGAGGGTGGCACAAAACACAGCTGGGAGGGAGGCAAGTTAAAACAGATGTTGTCAAGGGCATCCAAATATCCTCTATTTTCCAGGCCAGAGGCCAAGATGCAATACATTTTTGGACACACCCAACTGAGATTCCGCCCAAGTCTCCATCCAACGAGATACTCAAGACACACAAAACCATTTCCAGAGCAGCAACACAGTTTGCAGTGTTTGCACATTCAAGTGCTTGTTTTAACAGTACTATTTTCATCCCTGACAATTTATAGAGGTAAACAAATGCTGCCTTTCCCCAGAACCTTTAAATCCCTGTTACACTCTGTGTGCCCCTTTGGGAGTTGCCCTTACAGACTGGAGTCCCACACGGGCCACTGACATCGCTCCACACCACCACACAGTCACCTGGTAGTGCTGCTGAAACCTGCTCATGACCCCAAAAATCATTTCCTGCAAAGCTTCAAGAGAACCTGAGTTTACAGCTTAGGTGGGGATGGTGGAGGAGGAGGCATTACCACTTCAAAGTGAAGTTTTAGGAGTCAATTTCCACCATGTGGATTTGAATGGTAAAAAGGCAGAGGTCACATCTCTTTGCTTTATTGGAAAGAATCTGAACAAAGAGCAAGAGCTCTAACAAGGAAACAAGTTTCTCTTAAGCAGCACTGGCACTAAAAGCAAGCAATGCTTTGGATTTTTGTCAAAACTACCTTTGCAGAGGAGAAAGAAATTCGAGTCTGCTCTTTCCCTAAACCCTCACCACTTAAAAAGCAAAAGAAGGGGAAAAAAGAAAAGGAAGATCTAAAAGGTTCTTGCAGGTAAAATCTTGGTAGCCTTGGGAGGTGTCAAACAGGGCTCCAAAAAACTCCTCCAAAGGGAAGCAGGGTAAACTGTATGTTCTTACTTTAAAATGTGAAGCAACCAAACTGGTGTGACAGGACTACCTGGATTACATGTCAGCCTTTCCACTGCCTCAGGGTCTGCCCTTTTGACTCAGCACAGTGTCTGCAGCACTTCTCCAAACACACAGCCCTGCATCAGCAGTACCACTGAGAGGTACAGAAGGGTGTCAGGTTTAGACGTGTCTTAACCCACTGTGAGCCAGTGCTGTACTAAAAGTCAGGGCTGTGCAAGTTCTCTGGGACACCTGTCTGTAGGCACAGAGGGGTCTCTGTGCTTGTGTCCACAAAGAAGTCTGAGGGCTCGAGGACACCATTTGCCCTGTACTGAGCATGTATTAGGCTGTGGCAATCGCCCCCCCTTCTCTAGATTTCAATTAGAAACATTTCCATTTTGACCTCAAAAGAAGGTTCAGAAGACACTCTTCACAAAAAGCCTCAGGATTCAGCTGTATCCCCTCTTCCCATTTTCCCCACCCCAAGAGCAAAAACAACAACCAACACCCCAGAACCATGTTAAATGGGCTGGCACACTGCTATCAGGCACCAACAGAAGGTCAGAACACAACTGCAATCCTGGGCTGCAGCCCCGCTGACAGGTGGATCCTTATCACAAAAGCAGCAGCACAGACGTGGAGCTCCATTTCCCTAACAGGACTGAACAGCCAGTGGGTGAGCCTAAGCTTCCCATAAGGCACAACCCAAAAACCCTTCTCCATGGAAAAAGGAATGCAATAGGGCTTGGAAGATGTGTTGTCTGTCAGCATAAGTCACCCAGAGCAGCAACCTCAAGCACTTACATCTTGTCTGCAGCAATAGCTAAGAAGTCAGACAGTCTCAACTAACAGTGCCGATAATCCCACACAGCCCTTTCAAGTGCCACTTAGCACCTTGGAGTAAATGACTCATGAAAGCAACAGTCACCCACTGGAAAACATCTCCAAAGGATCAGACTACTCTGCAGCTGCAAATAGAAGAGGTGGATTCTCAGAGCAGGCAAGGAGAGTTGTTTCACAACAATCACTGTAACGAAGTAAGCTGTTTGGTACCTGATCAGACCAAGCTTCTCTGAAAATGAGATACTAAGAGGAAAACACAGTTTAAAAGTCTGCAGAACCCAAAAACTTTTACACAAGCTTTGTGACCTATTTCCCATGGAAGGACCTTCAACCTAACCAGCCTAGGCACTCCTGCACAAGATAGTGTACAGCAACACTAACTCTGTAGTACAGATAGAAACCAAACACATCCTGAAAACACAGCTTTGAATATTCCCAGTAATGCTTGGATCTAAAGGGACAACAGTGCTGTCATATCAGGCTGCTCAGTACCAGCCCCTTGGGTTTGGGTGCTGCAGAGCTCACAGCTCTGGTGTGGTATGAGCTGTGGGACAGTTGCCATTTTACTTACAGATATGTCCTTGTAGAGATGCACCTGGTCAAACTCAATGCCATGAGTTATGAAGTAATCAATGACTGAAGAGAGCAGTGTCATCTCAGGAAGAGAAAAAATGTCCATAAACTGCTTAAGTGATGGGCCCTGGAAAGCAAAAAATTAAAGGGACACGTTAGATGCAAAAATACTTAAAAAAATATCAAAGCCAACAAACAGACTAATATCACCCAGTACCATCTGGAAGACATTCCAGGCTAACAAAACACTAGCATGGAAAGTCCCAGCCATTCAGCAAGCAGTCCTCTCTTCTACACTAAAACACTAAGTTAGTGCATTAGCACTTGACAAGAGAGAGGCTTCTCTTTCACATAAATCATTAAACAAACCCAGCATCATTAACACCATGGGGTTAAGGTGGAGGAAGTGGGGAGTCAGTCCTAGACACTGATTTCAACCCCATGCCCTCTGCTTCCCACCTGGCCTCCTGACATTAATACAGGTGCCAAAAGACAACACTGCTACAGAAGCAGCCATGGGCCTTGCTGAAGATGCCCTATTGCTCACCTAAACCAGGCTTTGATACTGGACACATGGCACTTAAGCTGCTGAAACCATATCCCAGTGAGGTTTCACAAGGCAATGTAAGAATCACTCCAACAAGTCATTTGTCAATGCCTGTCTGCCCTTGAGTCACTACAGAAAACCCAGAGTGGGCACAAAGAGAAAAAAGGACTTCAGCCCACCCAGCAGCCAAGTAGAAATGGACAATTAAATCTTCAGCGAAGAATAACTCCCCTTGCATTAGGCTCTCTCATACATTTGCTATTGTTATTGCCTATCAATTACAAATCTATCAGCAGGCCGAAGCCAACTTTGGAGGCCTGCCAATAAAATAAACTTGTTTATTCTGATGTACCACCCGTGCAGAGGACAATGGTGAGTCTCACTGGCAAGATGAACCTGGCATCAATTTTTTCATCTTTCATTGATAAAAGTTCCAGATCAGACAGGGGGACAGTTACCAAGGTCTTGTATATGGAAAACAATTTGGGAAGTGCACAGACCTCCCAATGAACTGGTCCCCAGCGGTGCCCTGGCAATCCAGTTACATCATGTCTGTGCATGTGAGCTTTGAGCAATCCAGGACTGACAGCTGGGCAGTTCAACTCTCTAGGATAACACTGGCCCACATCAGAAAGCATTTATTACAACTATGTGAGAGAGAGACATGAAAGCAGCATCCAAAAGATCAGAGAAGGTACAGATGGTAGAGGCTGACAGGGCACGTGCTGCCTTAATGACAAATGTGTGGCCCTGTCGTGCCAGGATGTAACAACAGAACACCTCCCATCTCGTCTGGTCAGGCAAGGGTGGACTGAGGCAATACTGGGGCAACACAAACTGGGGGCAAGAAAGACAATGTAAAAAGGGCAAAGGAACAAAAACCAGCATTTTGCCTGAGGTGTGTTACCCAAAAATGCTGCAATCAAAAGCTATGCTGATGTGCTGAGGGTTATACAGTTTCCACTCATAGGACAACTTGACCTAGAGCAGAAGAGAACACAAAGGGCCACACCACACAGGGTGGTGCTGCTCAGGGATACTCACTGAATCCTTTCAACACTTCTGTCCATTTTGATGCCTGGTTGCTAAGGGAACATTTCTCCCACTAGCAAAAATAAAATTTCCTGAAAACAGCCTTCACCCTTTTTCCTGTTCAAGGATGCTGGGAAAGAAGCAAGAGGGACAAACACAGGCAGTTCCTACTGAAATAACTAGGTATGGGATTTAGCAGAGCGCAGCAGAGCAATGGCCTGTCCTGGGGACAGTTAAATATTCAGTGTTAACAGCAAAGATTTACCTTGTAAACTTCAATTTCATTCTTGTGCCTTGTGTGGTTCACCTACAAGTCCAGCCTCCCCCTGTTCCCTTTAGTGGTCTTGACTTCCTCAGGCAGACCCAGTGACACAAGTCAGGATGAAAACTGGACTACATTTTTAGAATGCTACATATTGTTTTTCCACAACACCCATAAGTTCTCCACCTTCACCACAGGCATGTTCTGCCAGTGAAAGCCAAAGCAGCTGCAGTGTCTAACCCTGGCAAGATCTGTGCCCACCTACTGCAGGTGTTGGGCTACCAGAAGCTGTCCACTCCTGCTAACAGAGAATCAAGAAAACCCTCAAGGGAGAGTATTCATACACTTCAGCTGTATCAGTCCTGCCTGTCTTATGTCTTGTTGCCTGGAATCAGTGACCTGTCAGACCTTCCTGTCACCCACACAGCAACATCAGCATGACAGACTGCAGAGGACAAGATCCAAGACACCTGCCAAAGGCTCACTCCACACCAGCAGTCATCTTAACCCAGATGCTTTCCCACTAATGTGTCAGTGGCACAGGCTGAGCAGACATTGCTGGATGCAAATGTCATTAGTTGTGAATACTTTCATTCTCTTTGGGATCCACCTATTAGTTCATGGGGTTTATTACATTACTAGGAGAGGAGATTCACCTCTTCACAAAGTTGCTATCCCTACATATGTGGCCAAATGTTATGATGAATTTTTCAATACCAGCTACAGGAAAGAAGAAAGCACCTGGTACGTACAAAGCAGCACTGAAAGGCACCTTGGCATGAGCACTTGGTCCTACAGAAAGCCACAACTCGAAGATTTCATGTTTACTATTATTTAAAAAGAAAGGTGAAATCATCTCAAGTTTGCCAGGAGTGAGCAGAGTTGCACAGCAGGAGGATAACAGAGTGCAGCTTACAGACAGATATCAAATTCTAAGCAGAAACATTTTATTTCAAAGCCGGAAACATCACTGAGCTATAAACAGAGTATATACTTATCCAGAAAACAACCACTCAGATTAGTTGTTCCCAAGAGAGAGAAATCAAGAAGTGGCCTTGCTGCAGACTTCACACAGCAGGCTCACAGGGGTATTACCAGAGGAAGTGTGCCCTTCTCCTTCCAGCTTCCTTTAGGGCAACAAAGGGCAAGAGACAAAGCAGTTCTGAGGGAAAGGGATGTGAAGGCCTCACTTGCCCACAGCACCACACCAGACACTCGAGGAAGAAAAATCTCTCCCAACTTCCTCTAGTTCAGCAACCAGAGGATTCCTACAGCTCCTGCAGACAGAACATCAGTACCTTACTATCCTCAATGCTCCTGGATACCAACACTATGAATAACGTCCACTGAGGAGGCCTGAAGGGGTGTGGAGGGGGATCCCTTTCATGAAAGAAAAAAATCCTACCCAAAGCCAAAAAGAGGAAGGTATTACAGCACCCTGCTGCTACACACAGACCCCCTCCTGCACAGCTCGCTGCTGACACCAGCACTGCAGGCTGCCCTGGTAGCTTGGGAGCCAGATTTGGCCAAGGAAGAAGCAGAGAACATCTCCCTATCAGTCTTCAAAGCCATTCAGCTCTAGGCCAATAGCCCTGGTGTTTAGGAAAGCTTTGCAGATGTCTCTCAGATGCTAAACTGCTAAATAACCTCTGGGGCATATTCCCACTAGAACAAAAACACACACTGCAGCTCACAGGGGACCAAGCTTTTCCAAGGGAGGCTGGAGTAGTTTACATGTGCCTACAACTCACTCTGTTTTCCAAGCTGTTAAAGAGCTGCTGCTGCTGCATCACAGCAGCCAAGGGCTTACAATACCTTGCCATAGAAGTCACTCATCTGGTACAGGGGGATGTGCTGCGTCCCACCGTAGAGTTCGATTACCTCTTCATCAGGCACGGGTTTGAGCCCTCTAGACACAAACAAAACAACAGTTTGTCAGTAATGCCCAGTCTAGAAACTGCACAGAACAAGAATATGGGAAAAATGGGCTTTTTTCTAAAATTCACAAATTCCCCTTGCACAAAAGAGACAGAGAGCCTGATGGCTCTTAAGATTCACATAAAATCTTCCCCAAGACATGCTTCAGGTATCTTGTTTGCTCCTTCAAGTTAATTAAGGGGCTTTATCCACATTCCAGCAGAGAATCCAACCAGAGACTTCTCTCTGTCTGCTGTCAGTCTGCTGATGGGACTGCCCCACCACCTGACTGTGGCAGCTCCAGGTAACCTCCTTCTATGAGGTTTATCACTGTTCAGTGAAAAGGTGCAGGAAAAGGGCTTTCTGAAAAAAGGTTTCCTTCTTACTCAGCTTTCCTAAGCAAAACATCAGGTTATCTGACTGCTGCAGGTTTTGCCTCTTGCACAATTTTTGATGGCTGTTTGCTCAAGCAGTCGGTAACTTTCCCTTTCTCCTTTCCTACTCAGTTACGGTACAGCCTCTGAGAAATTAAATGTTGTCTCAGTCATGCTCAAAAGCAAAGGACAGTTTAGGAAAAGAACACTCCAAGAAGGATAGCTACAAAAGGACATGGGAAAAAAAAAAAAGCTTAAATGTATTTTCACTAAAAATCTCTTTATGACACTGAAGTAAAATATGGGGCAGTACAAACCCCCTGCTCCCCCCACCCCCCAAGCTGGTTCTCAAAGAAGCCAATTCTCTCTGATTATGAAACTCCCTTCTTAATATTCTTAGAGTGTTTACTGTAACTGAAGCTTAACAGCAGAAGGGCAGAGATCAAGAAAAAAACCCACACTGCCTTCCATGCTCAGGAAATACAACATAGGATTTACAGGAGCTTTGCTGCTGATATCTATAAATTACAACTTTTTACACACTAACCCTCTCCTCTTTGGGACAAAGTGTTTTCCCAGTCTCCAGTCTCACAACTCTTTGGAGAAAAGTTTCCTCTGCACTGTTTCAGCCACTTATTCCAAAGCACACCCAGCTATCCTTGGAGAACAAAGGAGAATGAAAAATAGGACAAGCAGGCCTTAAAGTGAGCCCAATTCTGATGCACTATTACTTTATTGACAAGTCTGCATCGCTTTAAGATGTAATTTGCACATCCAGACCACTGTCCAAGGCCCAGCAGAGCACTGCTGGGATACACTCCTGCCTGGAGAAGACAGGCCCGTGTGTGAACCACGTGCTGAGGAGTCCTTTCCTAGTGGCACTGTCTGCTCCCAGGTGCTCACCCAGTCCCACTGCAGCTGCAGCTCAGACACCTCGCAGAGTACGTGACCAGAGGTGTCATTAACCATTACAAAAAGCTCCAGATCTTCCCACCCACACTTGGCTTGAAATGCTTGAGAAAAAATAACTCCCTGCAATTATATGCCAGGTAAGCATTTGAAGCAAGCACAAACAGGATAAGCAGGACAAGACTGTGCCCTGCTCAGAAAAAAAAAAAAAAAGAAAAAAACAACAACATATGCCATGAACATACATTCAGATGCAGAAATCTACCTTTGCATACATGGGCATTTAGAAAATGATTTTCAGAACTGACAGACCTATATGCCGTCCCCAGCTGCACATAATGGAAAGCATCAATCTTCATGAGAAGACTCTGTGATAAGGGACAGATATTTACTGTTAGAATTGGGTTACTGTTAAGAGTTTACACTGAAACCTTATTAAAGTTTAAAGTTTCACACAAATGACATTTAGAAAATAAAATTCAGTATGAACATCCCACATCTGTGTACTTTGGGCAGCACTTACTCTCCAGCTACTTTTACACACAGTTACTCTTATGGTGACTTTTTACTGGCCTCCCTGGCAAAAGACCATCTTTCTATGAGCCAAAGTCTGTTACACTCCAGTTTGTGGACACAGATGCAGGGGGAAAAATGTTTCTGTGACTCAAGACAGCCTCTTCTTATCTCCCTTTCAGGAGCACACACATTCCAAAGGAGCTTTGCGTGCACTAGGGATCCATTACTCCTGACATTTATCTTAAGCAGAACTAAGTGGGCAAGTTTTGGTTCAGAGCACAGCTGTGCCCAAACATTTTCTTCACACAAGAGCTCTCCCCTCACTTCACCCCCTCCCCAGGAGACACTAAAGCAAAGATGTTCAGGAGCACACCAGGCTGGTAACATTAGAGCTTTCTTTGCATTTTTGGTATCAGACTCCCCTATTCATGAATCATCCCTTCTCCTCCATCCATCATTCTGAAGCTGTAACACGGGTCCTTGGGCATGGGAAGCAGCCTCACACTAAACCCACATCACTCTGCATCTT
Organism: Pseudopipra pipra; assembly: GCF_036250125.1. Lineage (NCBI taxonomy): Eukaryota > Metazoa > Chordata > Aves > Passeriformes > Pipridae > Pseudopipra > Pseudopipra pipra. Next base: position 15,774,623 of record NC_087559.1, read on the forward strand.
GCATAAGAACACACATCAAACTTCTTTCATCAGGAAACCATATCAGTGCAGCTTATTACACTGTGGGCAGACCTCCCAGTAATTTGTGGAGTGCAGGCACGTATGCTGAAGTTTTACTTAGACTGGCACTACCCAGATTTTTGGGTGTTCTGCAAACCCTGATCCTGAGAAAAGGGTCTTCACCTTCTACTCCCTCAAAGGGCCCTGTGCTTTGCCAGGCCACTCGCCTGTGTTTCTCTGATATATTGGCCAGAGATTTAAACAGAGAAAGAACCTTCTGTTTCTCACACATCTACCTCTTACTTTGTAAAGCCAGCGGCACAAGAAAAAGCTACTACAGCTAAACAACTTTGCTGTGCTTCCACCTGAGTGCCTGGCTGCAGCAGCCAGCATGGCATCACTGGGCATGAGGCTTTCAGGGAATCAGTCCAAAGCACTGAAAAGGGTTAAAGCTACTGCCTGCACTTTGCTTGCCTGTGCTCCTAAGAAGCATGCATCTCAAGTAGCCTGGATCTTATTCCAGGCAGTTCTATTATTCGGGGTGGGGGGTGGGGAAGGCTTCCTAAAGCATTCTTCTGACAAGTCATTTCTATTATTAGAGTAAGGCATTATGCCTCTGCTCCTGGCAAGTACTTGTAGATGTAAGATTGAGTTTTGTTTAAATTTCCTGAAAGACAGAAACCATCACACAAACAAGCTCAGTTTTCAATTAATTAGCCTGTGCAATTAAATGACTTTTAAATTGGCAAGGCTGTTTAGCTGAGGCCTTTGCTAAAATGTCCCATTCTGCCAGAGGCCAGGCAAGCAAAAAAGACATCTTTCCCTTGGGAAGAGCCCATGCAAGGAAAAGCACAGCCACCCGGACTCACTGGTAACCTGGTGATAGATGTTACTGCAAGCAATGACAGAAAGTATTTCCACTAAAAACATAACAATGGAAGACAAAGCCCAGGAGAGTGAACTTTGTACAGCTTACCTTTTGTACATCATAGTGAAGTCCACGAATGGCAAACCCTGGAATGTAGTCATACTTTGCAAGCCCTTCTGGATACTGGGAAGACAAACAGCAACATCTTTAGAGCAAAAGGACTGGATAATCAACAAAATCATTTCACCTGTTGAGCTGGCTTAGTCCTATTAGTCATCTCACCCCAGGCATAAACTGACCAAGGAACAGGTGTGCTTCATTTTGCCCCTTCAACAGAGAAAAGGGAGGAATAAAGAGAGACATAAAGGATCAGGATCCCCAAAACTAAATTTCTCTCATGTAGGGGACACTAGTGAAAAAATCAGATTCACTGAGGCAGTGAGGACACTTCTGCTAAGCTCCACTCAGTGCATATATTTGGCACAGACTGGCACTGCAGAGCCCTCTAAACAGAAAAACATGATGAGAAAAAACCACACAGAGCAGTCACCTACTGCAAACAGGGTGTCTGCTCTGGGACATGCTGCAGTGTCATCCACATCAACTTGCACATGTCAAGTCCTGCACAGCTCCGATGTCAGCCCATGGTTCATGTTTATCCACCAGCAATTCCATAGGCATTATTTCCATAGTCGAGTAAAGCTGACCAGACCTTTTCTAGACTAAGGCTCCCACTCCATATTTATAAAACCTCAGGAATGTACAGCACGGTAAATTGTCGCAAAGGAAATGAATTCCATGGACAGAGAAAGTTTTCTGCAATCAGACATTATGAAACATGAAATTTATCTCAATAAAACAAGTAATTGGCACGTGCACAATGCGTGCTCAAGCACGTCTGGGGCACAGCAAAGACAGCAGCGATTTTAATCGAGTGGAAATTCTTTCATTACCTTGAATTGTTCTATTAGGATGTCTCTGGCAGTGTTGAAAATCATGGAGTGTAGTAAATTAGAATACTGTGCTAAGGTGTAATCGTAGTCGAAGCCATAGATCTCCACATCTCCCAGGCTGATCTCATTGTTAGCGTAGATAGCGGCGGGGTTGAGGAGATTGCAGACTCCTGGTGGAAGGAGATCTAAGAGAAGGGAAAGGGGAGAGGTTGGAGAAACTGAGAGGATCACTGAAATTTGGACTTTTCATCCTTGACCTGACAGCAGCTGGAAATAAGACACAGCAGCAGCAAAGGAGCACAGAGCTCTGCCAAAGGCTGCTGCTGCTAAGTCAAATAATCCTCCCCGTGAAAAAACACACTGTGAAACCTCTGGCAAACCTCTGGCTGCATCTGGAGATGATGCTCTCTATCTACTTGCACAGTAAGACTGACCTTTTGTGTCAGGAAGCTGCAAAACAAAGTCCCCTGGTCTCTGGCCTCCATGAAGCAAAGCAGAGCCGAGGTTTTGAAGTGTCAGATTTCTGGCTGAGTGCAGCTGCAGTTTCAGTGGGCTCACAATGTGAGAGGTGCTGTGATAGATCACCAAGAAAACACACACCCCTCACTCAGAACTCAGCAAGCAAGCAGCCCAACTCTCCTCTCTGGGAAATCTAGATTACTCCAAATGAGAAACTCTGAGGTTTGTCTTTTGGCATTTTTTGTTTCTCTCAGAAGCAGCCAGACTTTGCAGAGAAATGCTGCAAGTGCCATTAGGGCTTTTTAATTTTTTTTTATTGATTAAGAGGATAAAACAAGGTTTTGTACAAACACCAACAACACATAAAAAAACCTCCTGGGCTCTTGGAGCACTAATACTGATAGCAACAAGTTACCTGCTTTCCTCTGATAAACAGCTGTGGAAACAGCTCAGCCCTTGCCTGTGGTTTGTCAAAACAGGGTTACTGTTCAAGATGCCTGGGAATACCACTTTGCTCCCCAGACCACTGGGAAAATGGGGTTAAGTGACCAAGCAGCTCAACTACCTGTATATCCCCTTCCAGAGCTAGTCCAGAGAGGAGAGCTTTAGCTCCACTGCAATGGGAGAGGCAGGAACAAACCCTTCCCAGGCTTCCCATTCCACAAGAGCTGTCCATTGCAAGATGAGAGTCAGCAATAAAAATAGTTCCCTGGGGCAGTTGCCTAGTCACAAGCACACTGAGGGACAGAGGGGAAGGAGACATTTCCTCCCTCTTCAAAGAAGGGTAATTTGCTCTTTGAATGATAGGAAAAGTCCAGACATTTTCCAGGTCCTACACAGCATCAGTGGGTAGGATTTTTTTTCCTTTCCTACCTTAACTTTTGGCTTTTAGCAAGAATCCCTGTGCCGGTTCTTTAGTGCTTCCTTGCTATAAAACCAAGTTTCATCTGAATGTAGGACAAAAAATACATTATTAGAAAGAGATACCAGCCATTTCCAATAAAGACTTTGTCTGGAATTATAATGGAATTGAGGTAAAAGTCCAAAGTACACTTGTGAGCACTAATTCAGAGAGGTGACTAAAGTAACAGGATTCAAATATATCATAATATTTATTTTCCAGGAGCAAACAAATGGGTATGTTACAAAACACAGCCATGCTTCTCTCCTAACTCACTTCATTTGGCCTTCAAATGCAATTCACCAGATCAACTGTAAAGGAATCACTAGAAAATAAAGCAGTGTATTAAGGCAGGACTGACTTACTGGCTACACTTTGGGAACAAAAGCTCTCTTTGAGTGGCTCCGATGGTGGCAAAGTTCCTGGAAGAGGCTGAAGAGAGTGGATACAATCTGAGTATTTTCCACTGGGATTTTAAACGATGGGAAATGTAAATAGGATTCAGATGATCACAACTTTCATCCTTTCATCATAAATGCTCTTTGCACCATAAACAAATAGAGCTCCACTTCCTGTCCTCACCTCCAGATAACTTGTGGGAAGACCTTTTTCTAAGCATATGCTGGGATTTGCAGGGTGGGTTTTTTTTCCTCACAAGGTGAACGATGTTACAACCCCAATCACACCTCAGGGCAAATGTGCAGGGCTTTCCTCTTCTAATGAAAAAACTTTGTGCAACAAATGCACTCGCTGCTACAGCATCCCTACACAGAGGTCAAGCTCTTCCAACATTCCCCTTTTGCTAACAGATTCAGGACAACACAGTTTGATAGTGTGAGAGCAGCACAAAATACCATTGCCTGAAACCCACCTCTTCTTTCACAGAAGACATAAGAACCTTCTGGATTCAATCACACGTCAGCCACAACTTTTGCAAAAACCCCATTAGGAAAAGCCAAGGGAGTGGTAGGAGTTTGTGTCAAGGAGAGGGTAGTGTGAGCCTCACCAAGCAAGTCCTATCTGTGATCAGAAGATAAGCAGTAACTGTGCCCCAGCATGATTTATGAAGCACATTTAGACCCACTGGATGAAGTAACACTCCTCCTTGCCAGCCTCAAACATACAGAGCCTCTCTGTGCTCTGACAGCCTCTTGCCCTGGTCATTTTACCCCACTCAGACATTTTGTCACTGACTTACACAGCATGTTCTCTCTTACCTCATAAGGGCTGAAAAGGAATAGCCAAAATGCTTTATCCCCATTGCCTCACACACAACATGTTCCCTACACACAGTCCCTGGAGCACCACACATCTCCCTGCTGTGTTTCCTGTCACACATCACTGTCACCAAACCAACTGGCAGCTTGCTCTGACCACACCATCACCCTGCATATTAAATTACAGTAATTTCAAGGTCACTGATCTCCTAGAAAGAAGGAAAACTCTGGGTTTCAGTCTAGGGATTCATGCTGCACATTTGGCTCAGTGTGAATGTCCATTTGGAGCATCCCCTATTTGGAGCAGGTGTCCATCTGCTCTTTAAGCTCATCCAGCCTCCATGCAGGTTCCAGCTACCACAGGGCAGAGACAGGAGCTGGGAGCACAGGCTAAATTAGCTTCAATACAAACCCCCAAATTTGCCTGGTGTTTACTAAGGCAGGTTTCAAGAAGCTTGCTTTAAGTGTGGGTTTGGGTTTAGTTTGGGTTTGCTTTTTTGTGGTGTTTTGCTTGTTTGTTGCTTTTTATTTTTCAAGATAACCACCTGGGTGGTTACTGATCCCGAGTGCTTAACCAAGTCCTGGGCTGCAGACTTGGGTGCTGCTGCTCTGCTGACATTCCGCACGTAATCTGCCAGGGATCTTTGTCTCAGATTTCCTGGCAATTGTCAAATCAAAACAAACAGACACCCTCCAGAAGCTCACGAAGATGCCGTTTTTCAAGAACTTTTGCTTTTGCTTTTCCTCTGCCAAGACACCGTAACAGATTGCTGGACAGATATGAAAAATTGCAGCAAGGAAAAAAAAAACAACACCACAAGACAAAAATGGCAAACAGTTTTGGATATTAAAAAAGAATAATAATCCCAACTACTCTTTCCATCTGGGTCCTAGCTGGAAAGGCAGACAATATCACAGTTAGTCACTCTCTACTCAGCACTTCGCCCAGGAAGTGTGACGGAAGGGAGAACGGGCGTGAGCACATCTGAGGGCAGCGGGGGAAAAGCAGCTCCTGCAACAGATGCAGCCCCAGGAATCTGCTCACTTGCACAATTTGCTCTGGTTTGCAGCTCTGACGGTTTGAAGGGAAGTGTCTGCATGTCCAGGGCACATGATGAAACTCTGCAACAAAGGCAGACCACAAGAAAGCCTGTTTGATCTCGTGCACCTTTTACACCTTTTACAAGGTAAACATGCAACATCCCCTTCATTTTACTGCTGTGAGAACATGAACAGCTGCTTAAATTGACTATCTTCACCAGAGCACAAGTGCCTCTTCCCAGGCAATAACCCACGTTGTTAGAAAGCAATAACACTCGATCCCCAACAGGAGAGCAGAGATGGAAACAAAAGCAGGTAATTAACTGTGAGCAACGACTACAGACACCATATGGCCCCTTCTGATGTGACAAACACTCTGGACAGGAGATGCAAAGCACGTCTCCTGCTTTTCTGAGCTCCCAGGGTACCAAGAGCATCCTGCAGGAAATGCTCCCTTTCTCTCAGCTTCAGACCGAGCATGTTAGTGAAGAATAACACACACCCATCTCTCACACCCTCTGTACTCACACAGGTCCCACACGGCAGAAGTCTGCAATAATTTCTTTGTAAGACAAGCAAGGAGAAGGATACTGAAAGCAGATGGCCACCATCCTCCATACTCTTAATGAATTAAAAAGTTTCCCTTGCTCACACTGACTTGCTTTCTAAAGACAAACTGCCAGTTTTCCTCCTTTCCAAGAACCTCTTTATCCCTTTGAAGTGTTGTTTTGTGCCATTTCCTGCAAAGCACTCCAACCAGCCGAAGTAGCTACTTTTACCAATAGGATAGGAAGAGGAAAATATTACTTAAAGAACCCTAAGTGACAGAGGAAGCATCTTAAAAGAGTGCTGAAAATTACTTTAGAGCACAGTCTTGAATTTATGCCATTATGACTAAATATTTTGGGATTTCTTGCCAATGAAATCTACACAAACTAAAGGCAATATTAAAAAATACCATGTCATTACAAAATGTCATCTTAAAAATGCACAAAGGCACTAGACAAATGTTATAATAGTTCTTTGCAAGAAAAAATGGTTACACTTAAGAAAGCAGAATTAGGAAGTTAGCAACTGGTCACTTTTCCAGTTCTGGCTGTTCTCACATTCAACTGTGCTCAAGCTTGTCATGCAGTAAGTCCTGCAGACCTAAAAAACCCAAACACACTTGCTTACAGCTAAATCCTCACTGGCTTGGCAGTCCCATTGAGTTTCAGGATTGGATGTTTCCTAGACTGCAAAACTTCAAAGCTTAATGAGAGAGCTTATTGGCCTTCCTGAACGCTTATCAGATCAGCAAAGAGCAAGTCTTGCTCAAGACCAACCCCTGTGATAAATCAGATTGTACTTTTCCTTTTATCAGAGAAAAGGAAAAAAAAGCACATTAAATGGAAGTAGTAGCCTCAAATTTTTGCAGGTAACGAAATCTGGTCCTAAGAGTCAGTGTTGCAAAGATGGGGGGGCTGATGAAGAGAATTGGTTTATCCTGAGCCAGTTCTAAGGGGAGATTTTACCTCAGTGACACCTTTTGTGTAGCAATGTTGTTCTATCATTTCCATCACCCCCTCAAGCCTGATAGAGCAGAGACATGTTTAAACAAAGTTGAGAACTTTTGGTGCCTGTGCTGTGGCCACCAAACCTGCACCACCACTAAGCTTTACTGCACAGAAGCTCATCCTGCACATCCTGCCCTGTCCAACTCTGTCAGCGTTTATCGTTGCAATCCCCTCTGTGCAAAAATACAACAATGCTCTATAAATCTGGTCCTGAGCAAGGGCTGGTCTGAAAACACATAATAAACTCTCCTGGCAGAGACCTCTCTCCAAACCAACAGCAATAACTGACAACACAGGACTTCACAAAAGGGAGTTTCAGAGAGGGAAGGAGAAGGTGGCACCACCAGAGTCTGCCCAGATTCAATGCTGGTGAGTCCTGAGATGATGTTTTCAGATCCATATCCCAAGCACAGACAGTCAGTTTTACATCAGATGTAGAAACCAAGCACAAAGGAACAGGCTGATGCCACACTTTGCAGAACTGTTTAGTCATCAAAGCAACAATTAAACCAACTTGGACCAACTCTCTCTCTTCCTGACAAGACTTGACTAACAGCACAATCTTGAAATTTCGGTTTGGGGAGCTATTCTTTAAAGCATCGAGGGCCTTCTTATTCAGCATGTCTAACGGCTACCTGAAGGTTTGTAAAGAGTCTACTCTGTAGCACTTGAGCTACTTCACTCCACTTTGCATTTACTCCTGCTGCTTAGTTCTCCACCTCAAGTAATAACTGTATCTCTTGAGTCCCAACAGAGTTATGGGAACACAAACTTCATGATCTGTCACATAGTAAACCAAGCATTTTGCCAAAAAACCATTGCACAGCCTATTGACTACAACTACATTTATGTTTCAATGCCATTATGGAAAAGAAAAAAAATGTCTTTGAGGATATTAAGGTCCAAGCAGGACTACAAGTACTCTGAGTTGGAATTTCTTTCAAGCAGTGGGGCTAAAACCCCAACTCGATCTTGGAGCAGGTTTGTATTAACAAAGCTATAGTCCTCCATCAGCACCTTATACTGCCTTCAAAGCACAGGGAAAGGAGCTCTCATCCTGCAACAGCTGGAATGCAGCAGGCTGAGCATCCAATGGATCAGAGCCCAATTCCTTTACATTTGTGCATCATTAAGGACTTGAGATTTTATGTCAAATTTCGTGTACTGGAAGGTGGGGGAGGAAGGAATGACAGCCCTTGTCAGTCTCAGAGCAGGGAGAAAGCTCTTCCAGATGCCTCCGGCTGACTGCCGTCCTTATCCGAGCTCTTAGATAAACAAAAGCTAACGGAGGGCTATCGAACAGCCGGCACGAACTCACACTTCCTAGTCCTTTACAGTGCTTACCTTCAGCATTCCAAGAATCAAGAAATCAACAGGAAAAGGTTCCCTGCCCTTATGCCAAGAAAGCTATTTTTAGAGGAGTTTAATACAGAGGAGGTCTCCTGCTGCTGCCAAAGAGACCACAATCCTGTTTTACACACAGGCAGATTTGGCAAGTGGTCTGAGTTTTCTCCTCGTTTGGCAAGATCTCAAAGTACCCGACAGAACCAGGTAACTTCTTGGTCAGAGGAGCAGAAACACGTACGCACTCATGAGTAAAAGGTCTGTCCCGTCTGGAACACAAACTGAGCTAAGGACCAGGGGACATCCCAGGAGCTGCAGCTTCAGTCCTGTCCACACTCAGCCTTGTGCCAGTGGCGAGTTGGACTCACCCCTTCAGTGAGCATCCCTGCCCATCTATCCAAGTCCAACCGCGATCCTGTATGCCAACCAAGGGCAAACTGGAGAAAAAGGTAACAAGCCCTTCATTCAGACCATGTGCCACGGCAATACCCGCGTTAAGGAGGCCAGTTGTGAACAACCCCATATACTCCACACGTCCTCACAGGCTGAGACCAGGCGGGGGATGTGCACAGAGGGAAGCTCGGGATGGCGAGAGGAAGATCAAGACCAGGTTTCAGCTAAAGAAAACCATCCCGGCGAGCCGCGGGCGGTGGAGGTGTGGATGGATGGATCGATGGCATCGCCGGCGTGAAGGCTCCTGACCCGGCAGCTGCACAGCAACGGGTACGTCCCGGGAGAGGCACGGAGATGCAAAGAGAGGGGCGGGGGGGGGAAGACGGGAAAAGGCCGGTCCCGGCGGGACGTGGCAGCCCCCTTACCGTAGACCAGCTTTTTCATCTCGTGGTACCTGGCCCACAGGTAGGTCTTGGTGTCGGCGCCCTCGGCCGGGGCTTGCTGGCCGCCGGCTCTGCCGGGGACCGCCGGCTGCTGCTCGCGGGGCTGCCCGTGCCCGCCGTCCCCCGTGGCTTTGTGGCGGCAGCTCTGGCACGACACGGCCACGGCGAGGAGCCGGGGGGCCGCGCCGCCGCCCCTCCGCAGCACCGCCGAGCCCAGCGCCGCCATCGCCCCGCCGGACGCCGCGGCCTCGGGGGCACCCGCACAGCCGGCGCTGCTCCGCTCCGCTGCCCGGCCCGCGGCGGTACCGCCGGGCGGCCAATCCGCGGGGACAGGGGCCGGGCCGCGGCGATACCCGCCCGGAGAGGGCCGGGGCGGTGCTGGGAGGGCGGGGCGGAGCTCGGCGGGAGGCGCGGCGGGACCCGGCCGGGGCGGGGGTGGCGGGGCCGGCTGGAGATCCCTTACGAGGATCCCTTCACGGGGCCCATCCCGGCGTCCCCTCACGGGGATCCTCTCTTGGGGTCCATCCCGGGGTCCCTTCACCGGGTCCCCTCACGAGGATCCCCTCTCGGGGTCCATCCCGGGTCTCCCTCACAGGGATCCCCTCCCGGAGTCCCCTCACGAGGATCCCGTCTCGGGGTCCATCCCTCATCCCCTCACGTCCCCTCAGGCTAAGCCCCGCCCCGGCTCCGCCCCCGGGCCAATCGGGCGAGGCGCCGCGCCACGCGCGGGGGGTCACGTGGTCTCCCCGCCGCGTCCTTCCGTGCGGAGCCCCCCGCGCTGGAGGTGAGGGGCGCGCGGCGCGGGGGCGCGCGCGGCGGGCGCGGCGCTGATTGGCCGCGCGTTCCCGCCGCGGGGGAGGGGGCGGGAGGGGCGGGGGGTCCGTGAGGGACCGCCGTGGCCGGGGGGGATCGGCCGGGCCTGCCCGCCCCGCGTCCGGCTGCAGACACGGTGTGACCGCGGCACGTCCCGCTCCGCGCCTGACACGCCCCTCCCCTGTTCTCTTCCCTGCACGCGAAAGGCGAAGGCGCCGGTGCAGCCTGGCCATGCTGGTCAGCAGGAGGCTGAAGCGCCTCTTGCAGCTGGTGCCCGGGAGGGAGCGCTTCGGCGTTTACAGGTTCCTGCCCTTCTTCTTCGTGCTCGGCGGGGCCATGGAGTGGTTCATGATCAACGTCCGCATCGGCAAGGAGACCTTCTGTGAGTGAGAGGTCACCGCCGCCCCCGAGCCCTGCGCACGGGGATCCCCTTCACCACAGTCCCCTCACGACAATGGGGGTCTGGCGGGGTCTGGCAGCGCCTCCTCACCCGGAGGGCTCTGACCAGCACGGCAGACACTGCTCTCCTTAGTTCTGTGACACTCCAGGCTCTGCCTCCCCAGCAGAACGCGCTGGGCAGAAACAAACCGAAAACCTGGTTTAGGTTACTAGATTAGATTTTAGCTGAAATAAGGGAGGTTTAAATTGGATATTGGCAAGAAATTGTTCCCTGTGAGGGTGGTGAGGCCTTGGCACAGGTTGCCCAGAGAAGCTGTGGCTGCCCCATCCCTGAAGTGTTCCAGGCCAGGTTGGACAGGGCTTGGAACAACCTGGGATAGTGGAAGGTGTCTCTGCCAATGGCAGGGGGTGGAATGAGGTGACCTGTAGGGTCATTTCCAACGCAAACCATTCTGTGATTCTGTGATGATTTTTTTGCTTCATAATCCAAGCAAAGGATATGAAAACTGATAACCTCATTTTTTTTGTCAGTGAGGGATTTTATTTGGTGATGGATATTTAGGGGTGATCAGGAAGAGGGGAGGGAGGAAGGACGACTGGGAAGACCATGAAGATGGGAATATTCCTGTGCTTTGTTTATATAAAAAAGGCTAAACTACTGAAGCCAGACCGGCAGCCCTCAGGCATTGACTTTGTGCCTATAATTTAATTTCTCTTTTGCTTCATTTAGTTGGGCTATTTGTATTTCAATTACCCTCGTGGGAAAGCAGACAAGAAATGACTGTATCTCACTGGAAACTTGGTTTTCCTATAAAAACATTTAATCAGGACTGATGGGAAGAACTTTAGCCTGGATGGAGAACATGAGCTATTTTAAGGGGCAATAAGGATTTGTGTTGGCCTGAATTTCCAGTTGCCTGTCAGCGTCTGCAAGAGGAAATTTGGACTGAAAATTTTAAAAAGAGATGACAGGGTTCACACATTCGGAAAAATCTAACACAAAATCTCTTTCTCTGCAGATGATGTTTATCGTAGGAAGCGCTCCGAGAGAGAGTACGAGGCAAGGATGGAGAAGGGTGAAGTTTAACTGGAACATTTCAAGGGGGAGGTCCCAGTGCTTTAATTGTATCAGTGCCAAAGCAGCATTACTGCCACGTGGAGGGTGGGGGAAGATGTTGGCTCTGCGAGTTGAACTGTGATCCACACGTCTGTGTAACATCCTCTTAGATGGCTTTGGCAGTTTTGTTCTTCTTCCATATCTTTAATGTTTTGTATTTAAATCAGTAGCAAAATTTTCATTGTGTTTGGGCACCCCCCATTAATTTAATGTTCACTTAGTACTTTTAAATAAACTAAGCTGAGTAAACAGTTTGGCTAATGCTTTTGTTTGTTTGGTGAAACACCCTCCTTGTGACAACACCGGTGGGAAAGAAATGTTACCATTGCATCCACCTCAGCAGAATGGAAACAGTAATTTTTAGTTGGTTTCCATTGTACTGGCAGAAACTGCTCTGGCATCTGATTTGTTTTCTTTCCAGTGTGGCATAATTTTAACTGGATGAAAAGAGCACAGACTCACTGCTCAGTGTTTGCTCAGCTTGGGAAGTCACCCGTGTGTTCAGGCTCTGCTGCCCATACGTGCAGCAACACCCTTTGTTGCTGCTCTGGCAGTGACCTGAGCTCAGCCTGGGGGAAAGTCTGACACGTGTACCAGGTAACAGAGCAGTGGAGTCCTGACTGTAGGATCCTGTCCCCAAAGCAGGAAAGCAGGGCTGACTGCTGTGTCCTGCACAGTGACTCTGGGGCTGGGGGGTGTGGGAGCGTGTTGTGACTGCATCAGGGACTCGTACAGTGCAGTCAGTGAGGGTCCTACATTACTACCATTGTTCTATTTCTGAGGGTATGTGTGTGTGCTGAGGGTGCCACAAAGAAGCCAGTTACTAAGAATACAAACCCAAGGGAGTTCATACCCTTACCTGTGTTCCTGTGCTACCTCCTGACAGCCTTTGGAAGTCTTCATCCACTGAGGAGGCTGACTGCTCTGAAGATGTTATGGTGCAGGTACTCAGACCACTGTGCTCTGTGTATTTTGACTGGGCAGCAAGTGAAGCACTTGAGGAAAGTCTCTATTTCAGAAGTAGTAAGAATTTTGACTTTGGTTCCACGACAGAGCCCAAGTTCAAAAACTCATGCACAAGCTGCTTTTTGGTCACAGATCATCACACTGAAGTCACTCCTGACTGCAGCAGTACATTATAAAAGTACATAATAAAGTATAAATAAAAAGCCAGATTTGGAAAACTGCTGAGCTTTAGCTCCATCTGCTTTTACTTCTTGAGCCTTTTGAAACTCTCTTGTGCTTGGTTTCCATAGAACAAATAAGTTTTTCAGTATCTGGGTTTTTTCCAAGGAAGAGCCCTGTGCCCCAGTTAATTCCCAGGACTCGGGAGCCTGGTGTGAAACTTCCTGTGGCGTCCCTGAAGCACTCCTATAACAGCAGCAGAGTGTTCCACAGACACCAGTGAGCCAAGGCCAGCTTTCCACTTCAGGCCTTTTGCTTGTTTTGCAGTGACTGTTTCCCATTTGCAGCTGAGAGCTCCAGGCATGTCTGGAAGATCCCTCATGTGTCTCCAGCCAGGTAAACACAAAGGGAGCCAGGCTGCAGTTGCTCACAAGGAGTCTGGTGTCAGGGGCTTCTGTATCACTGATCTTTGTGACCACTGCAGGAATAAAATCCTTCTCCAAGTTGGCATCGTACCATTTCAGGCAGCACAGATCTGTTGTGACAGAATATCCAGCTTGACATTTAGAAATCTGAGTTGTATTCTCTGTTCCACAATGTTTGCTATTGCTGACCCTTTGGCATTCCTGCATTTTGCCAGTCTCTCACTAATGCTGGAAATAAGAATAGCTACAAGGCCCCATTCCAGAGTTTCAGCCCATTCCGGAACTGAACACTCTCAGGGATTTAGTATTGATTTTAATCTACACCCAATTGTCAACAACCAGAGTCTTCACTTGGTTTTGCAGTTTTATCCCTGCTGACTCCTAGTTCTGTGCTCTTTGCCTTCCCCAGCAATCTCTTTCTGACTCCCATATCCCTGTCTCCTTCCCATCCTCCATCTGCTGTGGCAAAGGCAATGGGGAGGAAGCAAGAGCTTTCCTTTGGCCAGCACTGGGAACACCATGAGGCTGTTCCGTGCTGCAGGAGTGAGCCAGGAACAAACTTCCAGTCCTGCTGAGCCCCTGCCAGCTCCGGGTCTGAGCACGTCCTTCCTTCTGCTGGGAGTTCAGCAGCTCCTTCTGCTGGGAATTCAGCTGTGTCAGCCCGGAGCACAGCTCAGCATCCATGAACAGCTTTGCAGCAGCCACAGCCACATGCTTGAGACTCAGCAAAGCATTCCTGCTGAAAGCTTTCCAGACTGTTGGAGCTAGGGCAAGATAGCATGGAAAACTTCAGTAAATAGTCACCTGCAAACAAACAGCGATACCTGTGTACAAGCAGTGCTGCTCACCACTCCAGCATTAGAGAGGGGACAATTTCACTGCCAATCCAGAACGATTTTGTGGAAAGAATGGATCTGTTGGTCAGGATCTGCTGGTTGTTTCCCTCTGGTTGTGCACACAAGGATGTAGCTGAAAAACCTGTGGTGAGCCAGGGAAGAACTAAAAGAAGTTATGGTAAAGGCAGTGTGGATGTGCCCAGCCTGCACTCCTCCCTGGCACAGGGGGTGGCAGTTCTGTTCAAGCTTCTCAAAGAGTACAAAAAGGGAAAAAATAGTCATCTGATGTCCTGGTGAATTCTTCCTTGGAGCAAAACTTTTCCTGTCTTCAGTGGAGGCAAGTTTTCACTTTGGAGTTAATACACAGACCCAGAACTGCACCTGCACTCTGGCCATGGCCACTCCCAGCTCCTGAGAAAGGGGCAAAAATCTCCAACAGGCAGGACAGGATGACTGCTCCTGAGGAACTTCCCAAAATCAGTACTGCATGTTGATGGTTCACACCAAGGATGAGGATTAATTATAGTCCTCCCAAAACCCATCCAGTGGAAGCTGAATTTGGACACCCTCTAGAGGCAGTGGCTCAGCCTTCATGGACTGACCATCCTTCTGTCCAAGGCTTTGTGCTCAGCTGAGCCTGAGCTGAGCCTCACTGGTTACACGTATTGCTGTGCAATTCTGTGCTTTCTCCTCCATTTCTCTTCCCATCTTTCCTGCTGCCTCCTTTAACAGATGATAATCTGCATGGCCAGGCTCCTCCACTGGATTTCTGATCCCTCTTGGCACAGGAATGACTGATCACATCATGCCTCCGAGGCCTGACAGAGACTGGGAACCTCTTGATCCAGGATCACCAGATCCTCCTGCCCTGCAGCAGCTGTCATTTTGTTTCTTCGTATGAAGGTTAAATTAGACTTGCTGGAAAATGCAGTAAGCAAAAGGAAGGTGAGGTTTATTTTATTAATCAGAAAATTTCCCAGGTATCAGTGAATCAGATCCCATTCCTGACTCCATGTTCAGACTGCCTGGCCTTCTTGAAACTCCAGTTTATTGCGTTTGCTGATCTTTAGTATCTCAGACTGAGCAAATGGGGAGGATGATTAGGATTAGTCTCCTCTGGGCAACTGCAAGAGCAAATTTTGGAAGGGTGGAAGTTTCATGAAGCCAGCAGCCTGTGTGAGAGGCAGCATTTATCCCCCAGCTTGAAGACATGGATGCATGGTAATTAAATATAATGCTGTCTGTTCTGGTTTCTTTGTAATTTTTATGTCAGATGCACCTTGAGAGGTTCCTATCACTTACTTTTTCTTGCAGTTTGTAGTATTAAAATTTCTTTGTGTCTAATTTAATTGTGTAAAAGATGCTTTTTCCATTATTGCTGATCTAATTTCCTCTATTAAACAGCTACATAGAAGACAGTCCTGAACCAAGGCAGCTTCCAGTATGAAATTAAGACTTGCTGTTTATTTTCAAAGCAGTTAATACAGGGGCATCTGGGACTGACTGAACCTCATCATCTCCACTCAGCTGGTTCCTAATGCATCACATCTTTTTCAAGGTTCAAGGTCCATGTCACAGCTCAATTTTCAACATCACTGTTCTTATCACCTACAGGCAGGTCTCACAATACACAGGACAATAGAAAAAGGGTATTTCACCCCCACACAAGCACACATGAACCAAGGACTTGATAAAATCTGGATCAGCAACAGCCAGAATTAATTGAAATAAAATCCCCACAGAAATCTTAATGAGACACTCAAACCTGGTTAATCCAAAACACTTTCCAAACTATTTTTATTCAAATTAAAAAGACTCAGGTAAACAAAGTGATGGTACATACATGTTATAAACCTGGTCAGCAGCTCAGCCTTCAGGAGTACAAGGTCTAATGAAAAGCCAAGCATGGATAAACCAGGTCTGAAAACATATGCTGAAAAAAAGTCACCAACATCAACGCTTTGAATTTTTACACAAACAGTAAATTTTCTCGTGGAAGGGAAGGACTGAGGAAGAGAACAAACAATTATTAGTCGTCTCCAACTGGTTTATGAAAATACCGGTCCTAGTTTAATCTATTTCCCACTCTCACAGAAGCCAACCATTGCCCACACATACTTTTATTTTAATATGAAAGTTTTGTTTACCCCAGTACAATGAACGGCAGTGAAAAACAGATGAGGGGTTCAAACACCCACAAAGAGAGAGAAAGAGACAGACAGACGTTGTCTTTTATTTTTTTGTTTTTAAACCAGAGTGAGAAAAGTTTCTTTTGCTGGTTTTGAATTCTAGACTGTAGCCATTATATCCTAAATTCCACTGCAATTGACTGAAATGCCTCCAATAGAGAGAGATACGATTTTGAAATAAATAAGGCTTAAAATAATTGATCAGGGCCAGCCCAGTGGCTTAGTGGTAGTGCTCTGCACTGCCTTGTGGGAGGACCCAGGTTTTGTTTGCACTTCCAATCTCTTGCTCCCGGGCCAGGAAGAGCAGTGAAAGGAGGGATTCAGCTGCTCGGCAGGAGAGAGCCAGTGCTGCACGTCTGCTCATCACTGACCTTCAGATAAATTAAACATCTGAGTTATACAGGCTCCACAGGGAGTCCCATCCAGTCCTCAAAAGAAAATAAATAAAACAATAATTTAATTAAAATCCATCCCAGGTTCTTTGGTGTAATTTTTGTTAATGCTGAGAAGTAGAATCTGGTGGTGTATTAGTACAATCCATGATAGTTCCAAATGCTTAAAAACTAGGATTTGCTGCCTGATTCGCTTCAACATCCCATCTTTGTGGCTAAAAACTGCAAAACCTATGGCAACTTAAACACATTTAAAAATGATACTGTATGTAAGGGGGTGGTCTAAGACTATTCAGCTTCTACTTTATTAAATAAAATTGGTCATTTACAAAGGCCAGTAAATATTTCTGTACCATGGGTGTGCTACTTGTAGAGTTCAAAACTGTCATTTCCCTCTGTGTTGTTTTGCTCCATTTCCTTCCTTATCCATTGCACATCTGACCTAAACTGTCTTTAAGTGCCTATTTGTAATTACAAAGGGGGGTTTTGTGCAATGACTGGAGGATTGCAATAGGAGAGGGAAAAGAATTGGCCAGTAAAATTAAATCATAGCTTATACTTGCAAGTGTCACTTCCCTCATCAGTATTAATTACATCAGGAAAACAAACCCCAAGATATCCAGTATTTGAAGAAAAAGTTTACCTTCTGCCAAATATACTGAAAGGAAAATGTTTTGTACTACTAGACTTTAAAGCCCATTTCCACATGATGAACAACTCTAGCAGTAAATGAAGTGTATCAATAAATCAGTTCTTTTGGGCTGAGTTGCAGTGCCCACGTTCCTGCCACCTTTTTTTTTTTTTTCAAATCCAAAGAGCTTTCCCAGTTACTTAATGCAATCCAACAGTATTAATTCTTTTTATAAAATTAAATAAATGAAAAGATTTACCTTTAAAAAAATAACTTTGTAGTCCAAAAGGTTGGTTAGTTATGAGGACAGGTAAGTCTTTAGCAGAAGGCAGCCACAACGTTGAAATTTGGCAAGAAGAGTCGATACCTACTTTACTTAGATTTAAAAAAAAAAAAAGAAAAAAACCCCAAACCCTCTGAAGGCTGCAATGCAAGTACTCTATTGCTCTATTTCTCCAACACACTTGGTATGCTGACCTTACACATACCATACCATACAGCAGTATTTCACTTTCAAGTTAATTTAAGCATCAAATTTCACTCAAAGTTGCATTGCAAAACTTTCATTAAGGTTAATGAATACACTTAAAGAAAGCATACAAAAACGTCTTACAATGCCCAATCAAGAACAGAATACGCGTCAATTTAAGAAAACGTCAGGTAACTTCACTAACAAAACAACTCAGCTTTTCTCCCCTAACTCACCCCCCAAGGCCTGAGCTGGTTCCAGGTTCTGCGCTGCCTCTCCCAGCGCAGCCAGAATCCCTCAGGGAAGGCGCTTCCCCATCCCACTGCTCAGTGTCAGGGGCACCGCGGAACCCCCAGCGCAGGTCGTGGGAGATGAAACACTTCCCCTCTAAGGACATGCCAGCACAGGCATCCTGTTACTGATTTAGGATCACAATGGCTTTGGCTACACAGTTAAAACTGGACAGGACTGGACAACATGAGCAGTCAAGACACCCTTGTCCCATCCACACGAGCACTTCCATGGCTGCTGGGCCCACTCGGCCTCAGTGGTGACTAGAAATCCAATTTTCCTTAGTGCCAAAGCACCTCTTACCTTCAGCTTCCTTTAAGAGATCCTCCCTGTTCACACCCGAGCGAGAGTTCTGCTGGAAGTGGCAAGCACACACAAGCACAGGTACACACATTCTTCTAAGATGTAAACTATGACTAATTCACATTCCACTGTATCAATCTGTAAATACTTTGTTTTCCTTTTTTTTTTTATATAAAAACAATGGCATCAGATTCTCAGCAATAAAGTATAAGAAAGATGAATCCTTGACTACACTTAACCAATTATGAAATCGCCTTTCAAACAAAGGAAACAATATGCAAAAATCTGTGTATTTGATAAAGTCAACTTAATATAACAAAAAGTGAAATATGCTTATTAAAAGTGTCCTTATATAAAAATGGTCTTGCAATGTACAGTAAAATGCAATACAAATTATTGTTGGTTATCTCTTCCCACCCAGTAACTAAACCAGCTATTGTCCCACAGAGCTCCGTGGTGCCAGGGGGGCAGCCCTGCTGTGCCTACACGTGCTCGATGTTGTAGGCCTGGCGGATGTTGAGGGTGTCCCGCAGCATCAAGTCTCGCAGGCGCCACAAGGCATCGGCCATGGTGGTGTGAGCCCCTTTGCTCTTCAGCCAGTGGGAAGGGAGCCGGCTCTCCTGCTCCTTGGACAAGTGGACGTCTCGTCTTCGTGCTGGGAAGTCAAGAAATGGTTCTGTTATCCACTGGATTTGATACTCGCTACGGCTTTTCTAGAAAAAGGCAACTGACTCTACAGCATAGCTTTTGCTCTTAGTGCTTGAGCCCTTACAATGGATTCTTAGGTTTATACAACACCGATGGAGTTAGCCTGTGGATGACATACATATTCTCAGTCTGCTGATCTGTCTTTAAGAATGTGTATATTTTATTAAGTAAACAGCAGATTTATTGAGCATTTTCCACAAAAGCAAAATTATTGGTCACAAAGAAGCGTGTTTTGGTGGAAACACTGCACTGTGTGCAAGGCCTTACCTGCCAGGGTCTGGTCCCACTTGCTGATGCTGTTTGACTCAGCACTAAGGCCCTCAATGTATTTCAGGTAGGCTTCAGAATGGAGGAGCCTCTGTGTCTTTGGTGGAGGGGAGACGAACATGGGGGTCGTGGGCTGCTGCATGACCGGCGGGGCCGCCGGGCTCTGCCCGGGGTACGGAG
This sequence comes from Pseudopipra pipra, assembly GCF_036250125.1. Classification (NCBI taxonomy): domain Eukaryota; kingdom Metazoa; phylum Chordata; class Aves; order Passeriformes; family Pipridae; genus Pseudopipra; species Pseudopipra pipra. Next base: position 15,793,943 of record NC_087559.1, read on the forward strand.
GGGGGGCCTGCTGGCCTGGGGGGCCAAGGATTCCTATCTGCAACGACAAAGCCATGGAGAGATCACAGCTGGGGGGACTGCAGGGAACATCCTGATTTCAGAGTCATCCTCACACAACAGAGCTTCAGATAAGGTGACGTGCAAAGGCCCAAGAAAATGTCCCTGGAGACGCCCACTTTGTGCATGGCAGTGACCCCTGGCCAGAGAGGGGAAGTGCAAACCGACCATATTCATATTGAACAGACTTTGTTCATATTTCTGATCTATGGAAACATAATCTGATTATCATCACCATTTCTCTTCTCTCCTAATAACCTTAACTTCATTTTTTGCCTCCTTTTTATTTCATTTCATGTTTTCTCCAATTTGATCAGAAACCATGTGGTCTGTGAAGTGCAGTGTTTAGCTCTGAAATATCTAATCCAAATTGATGCTGATCCTTGGAAGATTGGGATACTTCCACAGAATCACTGTCAGGCAAAAATCCCAGGCAGAAAAAATATCCCAGTCACAGAGAAGAATTCCCACCACTGTGGTTAAGTGGTAATACTAAGAACCCTTAGCACAGATATCCTGTGGTCTGGGATAACTCAATGTCATGACATAAACACTTCACTACTTACTCTCTCAGCTTCTGGTTTTCATGGACTCGTAGAATGGTTTGGGTTGGAAGGGACATTAAAGATTATCTGGTTCCAACCCCCTGCCATGGGCAGGGACACCTTCCAGTAGACCAGGTTGCTCAGAGCCCCATCCAGCCTGGCCCTGGGACACTTCCAGGGATGGGGTACACACAGCTTCTCTAGGCTGCCTCTGAATAACTAACTTAGCCAAAATCACATTTCCCTTTATCATGGAAAAAAATAAATTCGGAACTGTGCTGAACAGTTCCCCTGTATTAATCACTGAGAAGGAACATCTGCTCATCACTGTTACCCAAACGAATAGATTCTGAACTGCCAATGAACAGCTGCTTCATCAGTTTGTGAAATATAGGAGCAAATAAATTTAAAACAAGTTTTTACCCACTCCTCAACAGCTCAGAAAGTGGACAGCACCTTCTGTGCATCACTAAAACATGCAAAGCCTAAATTACCAGCAGTTTAACATTGTGTGGAAATTACTTGATTTAGTTTAGTAGAAGGAAAGCAAAACAAAACACTGCCTTGATTATACTGTAGAAGTTACCTCATACCCAGACAAACCTCGTTAGTGTAGTAACAACTCAACAATCAAACAGAGACATACACTCAGAGTAAAATATTAACTGGTTTAGATACATCAGTGTGCATTTCATCTCTGTTCTCCCTGGGATATAGCCCAGGTGCATCCCTACATGTCTTAACTGGGATTGTTCAAATGCTAACTCAGAGCCTTGGAGCCTCACAAATAATGCAGAAATTACTCACCTGCTGTCCAAATGGACTTGCTCCTGGTGCTGGAGTGCCTACCATGGGGGACACATTTTGGCCTATAACACCTATATTCCAAAATATAAAATAATTAGTCTTATTTCAGAGCAGTGACAAATACCTCTTTGGTCTTCTATAGTAAGAATTTATACTTTGATATCGCTGCTCACAGTTATTTTAGGCAGATGTACAACATTCAAATACCCCCCTCTCCTCCAGTAAAAAACTTCATAAGTTTCTGAATGAAAAAACCCTAAACTAGTGTGACAACTACCAAACACTGATAAGTGGCCTGTTGAATTACTTAAATTAGAGAAATGCAAAGCAAATAGTTTTTGCTTTTCAGGTTTTTCACGTTACTTAGCAATTGCCTGACTAAATCTTTTCATCTATAATATATGCCTTTGGCTTGACAGGATCTTCCTGTAATCCTTTAAGAAAGGAAATGCTGATCTGCTTTAGCAACATTTAATATTTCCTTGTGTTCAGTTTTACAAAATAAGTTCACAGCAGGATAAAATGCAAGGCACTGCACAAATTCTGTTAGATCTCAGTGATATAAAACACAACTTGTAGGTTAAGCTTCAACAGTTTTACACATTTCTAGACTGATAAACATTTGAAATAAATGTAAAAAAAATAAAAGGTGTTTGTTTCTCTCAATCATATTGAGACTTTTCCCTACTGCACAGAGTGCAGCACACCCCTGTCTTACACACAAAAATGTACAGATCTACATGAGTCATGCAGTTCCTGATATCTTACATATAGATGCTTTGGTCTGAAAAAAATGAAAGTTATGTGTGCTGCTGCTTTTCTTTCTGCTTGTGCCACTTCTCTTAATTAGAAAAGCTGCAAACTAACTGTGCTCTTCCTGATGGTTTAATTTACATTAATTAAATGCATGATTTCTGTATCAGTGATCGAAGGACGTGCCACTGCATTTTGCACAATCAAGCATATTTCAAATGTATTTTCCATTTGATCACAGCCCTGTTTTAAATGTATCTGTACCAACAGCACGTCGGAAGTTGGGAAAAACATTGGTAACACAAGTTGTGGAATATGGCACAGACTGGAAGAGGTCTAGAGGAGGACACCCTCACCCTCCCAGCATCTGAGCATGGAGTCACCCTTAGCCCACCCTGCCCAATTTAGCACTACTTCATGTGTGGTCCTCCATTCCCAGGCATTATGTTTTCCCTAATCCATATCCTCTCGGTTTTAAACACCATCCACACAGCCTGCTGCAGTGGGAAAAAACCCTTCAGAGAGATGCATTGTCCTGGATTCACCTCCCACACAGTTGTAGTGGCCGATGTGTGCTAAATGTCAGGGAAGGCTCCCAGACCCAGCTGTTGTCCTGCTCCCTGTCCGTGACATCGTGGGGAATTATAACTCCAGCCAAGCTGTACATGTAATACTGATGGGTTTAAAAAATACCAAGCAAGCAAACAAACGGAAAAAAAACCCCAACCCAAATAATTTGCATACAGATAAATGCCTTAACAGAGCTTCTGATAAATATAGTTGCAAGGGGGCAGGGGGAGGCAAATGAGACCATTTTGTCCACAGCTCGTTTAACAGGTGAACATAGGGATGCACATGTTTTACACAGGCACATGAGTTATCAGAGGTAAAAGCTGAGAGAATCATCAAGAAACAGGATCAGAGGGCAGATAATATTTTTCCCCCATAATGAGGACATGTTAATGGCATTAACACCAGAAAAATGTTTGTTTCATTCAGCCTCACTTTTCATCAAAAGTGTGGCAAAAAAATAGCACAGGTGTAGTAGAAATGCTCTCAAAAATCAATTTGAAATATGGCCACATAGAATACTGAATTCACATTGTCCCCACCTGTCTCCAGTCACTGTTCTGTCAGCAAGGTTTAATCTGAACAGCGTTTTACAATAACACATCAGTGCCCCGGTGGCCAAGGGGTCTTAGGTGACCAGGTTCATTTCAGTGTAGTCTGACATTAACACATGAGAGCAATACATTTAATTTGTAAGCCCCCTTTAAATAAGAAAAGAAGGAATGGAAGGATGCATTCAAATGACATAAGGGTGTGATAGGCCCATTCCAGCTTTTCACACTTCTGATAAACTCAAGCACAATTATCAAGTTTTTTTGGGCTGAAGCAGAACTCCTGCTGGAGCAGCCCCATGTTTCCCCAGTAACCTTTCCCAGAGGGTTCACTGGACATGCTGTTCTGCCAGCGTTGTGCACACACCTCATTTTCAGCAGTGTGTGCTGCAGCTGGACAAACCTGCCAAGACAAGCTGCAGAGAACTGTAAGAACTGGTTAAACGGCAAGTACATGACAATGACATAAGGAGCAGAATGAGGATGAGGTTCTTACCGGGTGGTGGGATGCCTGGGATGCCTGGCATACCTGGCGGAAGTTGGTGGGGTGGGGGCACCCCTGGGTGAAGTGGCTGCATGCTGCCCATGCTAACAATGCCATCAACTGGGCCCTGCAAAGGTGGCAGCACCGGTGGATAGCCACTTATCATGCCTTGAAGGACACAACAAATTTCAAACATGCATCAATAACATGCAGTATGACCTACACAGTATGACATGCACTATCCACACACATACACACACACACACACACACACACAAAAAAAGCACCTTTAGTACAGCAAGACCACACTACAATTAGTATCTTGCAAAAAAAAAAAAAAAAAGAACACAAACTAAAAATTAAAAGACAAAAAAAAGTTGTAGATGTGCAACACTGATCTTCTGATGAATTAGTATTTAGTGTATTTGTATGTTCTCTCATGGGGCGACAAACGCTGAATACTCAGGTATGTTAACACAAGGAATAAACTCAGCCACAATTAAATGTTACTAACGCAAGCAGTTTTAACACAGCGGAAAGCTCTGCCATCTGCATACAGATTACAGACACAACACTGACTCGCCAGCTCCAGGCCCAGCCCTGCTCTGTGGGCTGGCTCAGAGGCCACAAACACAAAAACCCCAGACGTTTTTCTGCAGTGCATGTGCAAAACTGGCACACAAAAGCCCTACAACATTCACGTACAGTGACGGGTGATTGTTGTTAAACCATCTCCAGTGTGAACTAAGACAGTAACACAAATCTGAAACCTGGGTGTGCTGGGCTGCAGTAACTTAAACTCATGGCACTGAGCTGAAGTAAAAGGACTTAAAAGGAGCACCTGCAGCCCTCACAGAATTTCACTGTCTGTGTTTTCAAGGTGTCTTTATAGGAAAATTAATGACACTGAGAAGACTGTCTTGTGCTGCTGCTCATAAATTTAGTTTTCTGCATGTGAGGGAGGATAATTTATTTTTTTTCTGGTTTCAGCTCAGATTTGCTGCTATCCATGAGGTGAACCTACACAGTATCACTGCTCTATGTTTGTTAGGCCCTGGAATGTGTGACTTAAACAGATGCATTGCCAGGTAAGCAAGGAAAGGGATCGAAAGACAATGAAAAGATGACAGAGGACAGAAGCAGGTCTAGAGAGATGAGGTAAGTTTAGAAATGCAAATTTGCTGAGGATTCTATAGTCTGTTCCAAGAAACCACCCACTGAGTCTTCGCCACACTCCTTGTAACTCATAAAAGAAACTTTCAGAACAGGAATTCCTGGAATAAGACTGGCCAAAAACTCTCACCAGTTCTGACTGAGAACAAAGCTGTCACAGGCTCAGGGTTGAAACAGAACAAGCAGCTCCAAAATATAAACTAAATTTGTCACTTCCTCTGGAAGTTACAACGCTGAGAAACCTTAAATCCCAAAAGCTTTACACCCTGGAGAAAACATCAAGAAAATAAAGAACTAATCACCCTCGAACCTTCATTTTCCCTAGACTGACATGTTAAATATGCCTTAGGTACCTATTTCAAATATCTGGAACGTCATCTATATCTGTTTATTAACATTGAAATCCATATTTCTAATGGAAAAAGTTGAAGAAAACCAACAAAAGCCTCCCTGGCATAAAGGGCTTTCACTGCCTGGTACTTCCAGTGCACTCTGAGCTGCAGACACATCCTCAGTGCATTTACATGCACTTTTAAAGCTTCAAAACAAACAAAAAAAACTCCAAGGAATCAAACCCATATTCATCCATCATGGAAGCTTATTCTACATTTCCAATTAAAATATTCAACAACTGCCTCTGCCAATAAAGTTGTCAGCAAACCTCCACGAGAAATCAGTTCTTGTAGCTCGTTCCATGTAAGAGCAGCCACTCTCTTACACCCCACGTAGGAGTTACAAATTTTCATTTTAAACTAGTAAACATGGGCAAACTATTTCCAGCTCCCACAACTGTGATTTATGTCTTTGAAATTACTTGTTCTCCCATTTTTTACTATAACAATGTAAGATTAAGTAAACTTCTGTGGTACCTGAATTTACAAGACATTAAAGCGCTGTGTGCCAAGAGAAACACATCTCAGAAGGCATCCAGATTTCTTGGACCCATGGGCTATAAAGAAGTTCTGGGAACTTCTGTGATGGAGAAGTTCTCTGCACTAGAGAAAAGCAATCAAATGATGGAGGAGGATGTCAAAGAAGTCCCAACAGAACAAGATACTTCTAAGTAAGACTTGTGGAAACCAAAAGATGAAAGACTGTGCATTTCAAATGGGCCACAAAAATAGAAAAGAGTTTAAAAAGATCCACTCGACCATCTACTTTAAGGAAGTATTTCCCAGTGCCAAAGGGAAGAGACTTGAATGTGTAACTGCTTGAATAAGATGATGGTCTGAAATGCAGGTTTGCTCTTGAGGAGGCTGCTACAGGAAGTAAGGTGTGTAGTTTGCAGAATGCACATTTTTGGGAAAGTTTTAAGGAAGTGATAATAGCAAGTATTACTGCCCATCAACACCTGCCTCTAAAAACTGGAAAAGTGACTCAATGCCAAAAAACCCAAGAACCAAACCAAGAAAACATAACCACAAGAGGATGACATATCTACATATTCTAGACTGAAGTAAGTTACTCACTAAAGAGATCAGCACTGGGGAACTCCTTTTTTTTTTTTTCTTTTTCTTATTATATGCACAGTACACACACACAAACATACACCAACTGCAAACAGTTCAGAGGAAAATTATCAAGAACATAGTGGAAAAAAAGCCAAAAGAAAAATGCAAATCAGTGTAAATAAATGCTTTGTAACCTGGAGATCATGAACCAACTAAGGAATGTGCCTTCAGTTAAAACAACCATGCAGCCTATTTACTGAAAAGGGATTTAGAGACCATGATGAAAAACGCTTCAGGCTGTCAGCTCGAAATATGGCCACAGCCTGTGAGATGAGAAAGAAAAAGAAAAATGACAAAAGAATAATGGAATAATTGGAATGTCTTAAGGGAAAGTTAAAAAGACCCCCAAACTCAAACCAAAAAAAACCCCAAATACCCATTTTTACCTACTTGGCACTATTTTGACCTTGACTGAAGCGATTTATTTTAAATAGAAATTGGGGAAGGGAAACAACCTATCAGGTCACACCTAATTAATTTTCTCACCCATGTATGGCTGATTTCCACACAAGAATCTTCGGTGGACTACATTGTCTTCAGATCTGATCCTGAAAATACTTACTCCGAGCATACTCCCTATGAAACCAAGCCGGATTACAACTGGTAACGAGCACAACACCCAGCAACAGGGACCTCGTGGAAGAGTTCTCCAAGCCCAGTTCTATTCTGAAAAATAACCTGATAAAACCGGCAATGTTGGCATTTTGTCTTTGTTTCTGCAACGGCTCTAGATCCTGGTCTGCTCTGCTTACCAGTGCCTAACAGGCAATTCTGTAAAGCTTTTGCTTGGATTCAAAATCTGAGTTACATTCTGCTGGCCTCTCAACCTTCCTGCCAGGAAAACCCCCAGTAATTCCCCCTCCTGCTTTACCACTGCCACAGATGCTGCATGCACTAGAAGACCGCCCGGCTCGCGGCCCTCCTGCCGCCGCGGGGCTAAACGGGAGCTCTGCGGAGCAGAGCGAATAAACACGACTGCACACCAACAGAACGGGACCACTGCACGAGGAGGACCCTGCTTCCCTGCATCCTCCACAGGCTACTCACTCCTGGAGCAAGTACCATTGGACACCAGGCTACCCCTGCACTAGGTATGCTCGTTATGAAGAAAGACGGAAGAGTTTTGAGCTTTTTTTTTTTTTTCTTCCGCAAGAACAACGTGACCCAAGAGAGTGTTCAGAGTTATGAAGGGGGTTGATAAAGTGGATGAGGAAAAAATGGTCATAGCTCCTACGTTTTACCTGCAACGGGTGTCAACTGCTGATTGAGCATTCCCATTGGTGTTGGTGGCGGCACCACCCCCATAAGAGCCCCGACAGGAGTGCCTGCCCGGGGGGAGGAATTCTGCTGCTGTGCTGCTCGCTCTCTCTCCTGCTGCTCAGCAACTTTAGCTGCCCGCTCTGTAAAAGTATTTTAGATTTTCAGTTCTGTTTTGTAACCCAGAATTTCAAAATATTTATCTGTTCATTTAAAAAAAAGGACTAGTCAAAACACTGGCATAGTTTAGTCAAATATAAAAGTAGAACAGATGAATCTTTCTACACAGCATTATGATTTGATTTCATGTGGCTGCAGCTAAGACTTTTAGAGAACCTTTCATGAAAAATATTCCACAAAGTTTTATCTCTTTCTAAAAAAAAAAAAAAAATAACTAAAATAAATAATAAAATGAAAATTTTAAAAAAAAGTTAAAAGAACAAATTTGATGATAATAACACCAGTGTTACCAACATGAAGCAGCAGTCCAGCACTAGGCTCGGTCCGCACTAGGAGAACATGGCAAAACATTCCCTGTTTTGACACCACTGGCTCAGCCCAACCAGCTGCAGCCAAGGCCAGCAGCTCTCACACAGATCTGCCACCAGCTGCTGTGGGAGTTGAGGCACCATGTCTGCCAGACATGCCCTGAAGAACGATGCAAACAGCAGACAGCAGTGCCAGCCAGTGGCCCGTTTATTTCTGGGCTCCCCATATATTTTACTACTGATGCAGTTGAAAGGTGGTGGCAAAATCGGGGAGCATTTGTAAAGTTTCCCTAGTGTAGATTGGTCCTTAGAGTTTGGTACATAACAAGCAGCAGTTTGATAAACCAAAAATATTTTTCTGTGCCTCTTTCTGTCATTTTCCCCATTTGGTCCCCTTTGAGCTATTTTTTTTTTGGCTGAAGATGTCTAACTCACATTGTGCTGCTCACTGGAGGTCATGTGTGTCCTTTGTACGGTGAATCTGGTCATTATCTCAATCAAGTTTCTCACTGTGACTGCAAGAACAAAAGATCTACTGCAGGGTAATCTGACCAGAGGACAATTTGATATTAAGGGAAGGGCAAAGGGTCACAGGAAGAAGAAAGAAAAAAAAACAAAACCCAAGCCAACAAAAAAAGGAGATATACTGAATGCCCACTCCAGGTGCTTTGGGGACATGCAAGTTTCTGATTTGTTTACTCTGAACGTTGTGTCTGTCTGGCACAATGAGGAACAACAACCAAGGATAATGGACGCAGGGAACAGCTCCAGCACTTTTTAACAACAGTGAAGGCAGGGCTACGTGTTCTCTTGCAGTTGGTGAAAGATGGAAACTGCCACTAAAACAGCAATCAAGGTCCTCTGTCAAACGAAGGCTAAGAAGAAGTTCATCAAGGAGATTAAGTTATGCATCCTGCCAATGTTACTCACTTTCTCTAGTACATGAACATCTACCACACATTTGCCTCCTCTAGAACCTGCTTGTGCAGCTTCTAGCACTACTTCCATACACTCCAAGAACAGTTTCATTTCCAAAGGCATTTCCCTCCCTCTTTCCACTTCTGTCGTTTCAGAGAGAGATGACGACGCAGAGAAACCCCTACATTTACTACAGGCAACTTAGATGTGATTGAGCACAAAATACACAAGAGGTTTAAAGGTAGATCCTGAAGTAGAACAATGAGACAATCCTCTCCAGAGCAGAGAAAGTGTTTGGGGAAAAGATGAAGCAGTTCTCTCACCTACTTCTGGCCAGCCAAAAAAAAATGGTCAGACAAAAGTAAAAGTTCTGGAGACACTCTGATGAATGAGAAATTACAGCTTTATCAGACTTCAGAGTGCTCAGGCTTGAAGAAGGACCTGCCCTAGGACAGCACTTAAATTTCACCTTGCCCTGAATGACATGGAACTAACAGATGGAACAACACTGCCAAAGGGAACTGGAGGAGGTGCCTGAAAGATTGGCCTGGAGCATTCACCTTAACACTCAAATCACTTAGGCCAGGACTTGACATCATTCAAACATTTCCAACACATCTCAAGAGAGTGCTCTGAACAGAGTTTTTCCTTAAAACAGGCCTTTCTCTCACTCCCATGCATTATTGTCTCTTACTTTATTTAGCCATGCAGGCACTTCTACTGCTAATAAAATGAACTAATACCCTGCACATAACACCAAGTGAAATTTTCAGTGGGACAAAATGGATCTAAAATGCAAGCTACTTTTCACCAGAAAATGGAAAGGCACTTTTTCACTGAGGTGTCAAACCATGCCTAGTCCCTGCTCCCTGGTGCATGTCCACACCAGAGAGCATGTGAACTTTGACTCGTCACAATGGAAGGAGTGAAGTTTCTCTCCTTCCACACATGGTAAGCAAACACAGTCTGGATGCTTTGTTACCCCATCCCAATGCCTCAAAACCAAATAAAAGTAAGTCTAGCTCTGGGCAGACACCAAGCCAGGGAAACTGCAGCTCAAAACCCAAAAGCTTTGGAAAATTTTAATTGAGAAGGAAGATTAAAATGGAAGCACATAGACAATCATTAACACAGTGGACAAACAGTGTCTTCCTGCAGAAGTGCTCAGGCTGCTCTAAGTGAGGAAGCAGTGACATGCCAGCCATCCTACTGCTTAAGGAGCTTAAGGCTGCAAGGAGGGATCTGCCAATAAAAAGACACCATGTGCACCTAGAAGGGTGTAAAAGGAAATGACTACAGAAAAAAGTAAGGCCCCAGTACTTTCAGAAAGAAAGAGCATTACCATTTCCCTTCACAGCATGTGGAAAGAAAACTTACACACAGCAAAGGGTGCTGTGCTACCCTCCAGAACTGCAAAGAGGTGCTACAGAAAATTCAGGAAGGACTGAGGTGGCTGAGAGGGGACAGTGACAGCATGCAAGCTTCCAGCCTGAAGATCAAAGCTGCCTTTAAGTTATGAGTATGCAGAAAACCTACAAAATCTCAAAGAGTTACAACTTAATAGGGCCATAACTTTCCAGGGTGTTGAAATGTTCCTATCCAAAGTAGCATTTTCTTCCAATAAAACTGCATCAATACAATAGTTAACATTGTTAATATAGTGTAGACACAGTATTAACTGGGAGATAACTATGGATGTTAAGCCAATGTATTTGGCTTGGAAGGGGCCTGCTGTTAATCTCTATTTTATTCTAGTCAAGTTGAAACACAATGACCACTGTCAGAAGGGAGGGAAGGAATGGAAGGAAAGGAGGGCAGGAAGCAAAGGAGGGAAGAGAAGAAAGGAAAGCGGGGAGGGAAGGAAAGGAGGGAAGAAATTGAGGAAAATAAGGGAGGAGAGGAACAAAAGATCAGTCTGAAATATCTATGAAATATTCCTAGGCTTACTTCAGGATATGAAATATCTCAACAAAATCAGTTACAACAGTTGATTAATACTGTGACTGAACAGTAGGTCATATTTACAGCATAATAACAGATTTGTATCCTTGATTTCACACTACCAAAGCCTCTCAGGACTCTAAGTACTGCAAATAATGAACTTTTTCCCACTCCACTGTAAGTCTTTCTTACCTGCTGCTACAGCTCTCAAGAGCTTCTTGTCCAAAATTCCCCCCGGTCCTTGTTTAAGGAAACTTTCACAAAACATTTTTCCAACTGACTTCCAGCTCAGGGGCTTCATGTCCCTAATTTGCCCCCATTCTCTTGGTCTCTGTTAATTTGGTTATTTGTGGCAAAGACACATTATCAGCTGGGCTCTACATAACTTAAAACATGCTCTTTGCTCCTCTTCAGTCACCTCTCCACATGAACTTCTCTTTAGGGTGAGTCCAGAACACAAACACAAATACTTGCTTTCATTAAACCTGTCACCTGAACAACAGCAACGAACGTGTTGAGAAAGTAAAAAAAGGCAGAAAAGAGTTTAGGATCTCAGGTTTTATTTACCTTCATATTCCGCTTTCTTTGTTGCTTCCAAGTTTCTCCATTCAGTTCCTACAAGCCTGCTGAGCTCTCCAAAGGAGTAGTCTGGGTGCTGAGCTTTAATCACAGCTCTCATCTCGCTGCTAAATAAGATGTACCCACTCATGTTGATCTTCCTCTTGGATCCCTCCTTCTTGGCGCCGCCCTTAACAGACTTGGGAGTGGACTGTGAGAAAAAGCAGTTATGACCACAAGTGTACAAGAGAGAAGGCCAGAAAAGAACAAAAGTAATTGTGTTATGTCACAGATTTCATCCATTTTGCTGTTCAGAGACGTTGCCAACACAAGGTAAAATATTTTATTTGCCATTGCATATTTTAGGAAAGTGCTTCCCCACTTCCTCCTTGGCCTTTGCAATCCCTGCTCTCCCTGGTTCCCTGTTATAAATGTTCCTTAATTTTCCTGCCAGACTTTCCTTTCTCTCAAGTGTTTACCTCTCATTACATCATTACATAAAGAGGCATTTCTCCCTGAAAAACCCAGAGCCCAGCTTTGCTGATCACCATTTACCTACACAACAGGTTCACATCATATTCTTATATTGATGGGTAACAAAAATAATGCTCCTTTGCTTTTCCCACCATGGATGTTCCTGGTGAGAGCTCTTTGATGTTTTCAGCCCTCAAAAAAATTAATTAACCTACTCTGACAACCACTGAGATACCACAGGTGGAACCCCCTTTTTAAAGGCTCTTTACACCTGTATTTGTCACAGGAGACCATAATTCACCCACAATCTGACTGATAAGGCCCATAAACGTATCAAAACCCCTCAGAAGGCCTTTCTCACACCCCAAATTACAAATCTGTCACATCTTGAAAAGTGTAATTGTTTCCAAACATCTGGTGGGGGAAAAAAATAAAAAAAAAAATATACTCAACTGTTTTCTTCCTCTCCTGAAATTGTGACCATGTTACTACTCCTACCTGTCACTTTGTCCCCACACTTCAACTCTTCTCTCAGCCAAAACCAAAGTTTCAAAGTGATACCACGATGCTTAACAAGTCTTGCTCATCAATTTAAGCCAGGCACTGGATAAACTGAGGCCCACTTGTGTGTGATTCCAAACTTCACTGTATGAACTTTGAAATAGCAATGCACCCTTCAAGGTTTCATTCTGAACCTAAAGACAGCACTTGTCTGGAGGAAGTGAAGAAAACTCCATGCAGGTTCTGGGATGTCACACAGGGCACATACAATTCCATCCTGGCTTCTCAGATAAGCCCACATGGGCAGATGGAGAGTTCTCAAATCAAAAATAGGGAAATCTAATCATGTATTTGGCCTCTTATACATCTGCAAATAGAGAGCTATGAGTTTATCAGCTGTTTTAGCTTTTATATTGCTTGCAGCAGTTCCTGTAACAGTAATTTAATATAAAAGCCTCCCCATCAGTCTGGAGGGGCAAACAGGACTTTGAGAAACCACAAGAATTCCAAATTTTGTTCTTGTATTCTCTGTTCTTTTACATCTCCAATGCACCCATTTTTAAATGAACAGAGTCCTTCCCACTTGAGTCAGACCCCTGCACGTTCACTTTCAGATATGTTAAAAGAAGATGTGAACTAGGACCCCCTTTTATGCCTTTTCTCAGCCATACTGCTAAAGCAAAGAATGAAGCTGCCCATCTTTTTCTTTTTTAGGTTTGACTCAATTCACAGCAAACTGCAGCAGGAGAGCATCACCCATCTATCTGTCAAGCCCCACAATACCACATATTCACTTGTCGTGACTCCTCTTATCCTTAGGTGTTGTAATAGTTTCTTTGCTAGCAGAAGAAAAGTTTAAAAGTTCTGGGGTTTAACAGTTGTTAAATAAAATTCCACTTCTATTTGCAATGCTCAGCAAGAGTTTTCATGATGCTTATGAAATTCAGCACATTAAAACAACAGCAGCCTTGCACTGCAAAGTGCATTTGCTGGTCTGCCCACATGGCAAAACATCCCTCTCAAACCAAGCAAAAGCTTTCAACTTCAGCAACTCTTCTTCACTTCATCCAAGGACAGGTATTTCTGTCCCAGGGTCACATCCATTCTTCTGCTGCCAATGAGGCTGTCACAGTTAATGTAATCCAGAAGAAATCTATATTGTTGGTTACAAAAGTGTCTGAAACTCCTGCTCCAGCAGGTCAATCCCACTGCCTCTTTAATGCTGGCCTTAGCCTGGATGTGGGAGTGTGGTGAGACAGACAAAGGGTTTAATCCATTTTTTTTGTTTAGGTGAATTTCCAGTTAAAGCAGTCCCCCCTCTGCTTTAATACTCACTACACAAATTCCAGGGCTTGTGTAAGAAACACAGCAAGAGAGGGAAGGGAATCACAAGTCCCTGTTTAAGCAGCAGTAATGATGCATTCGAGTGGTGTACAACCACACACAATTCCTCTTGGACTTCCTATCCATTATCCAAGCAAGAATGGCAATTCAACACCAAAAAAGTGATATTTTTTTTTCATTTGAGGATGATGCACAGCATTTTCTAAAAATGCAGCAAAACCACAACACTCAAAATGCTAGCTTTTTTCAAAATTTAAGGAAAAGCTGAAAAATGGGCATTAGGTAAATTGAGAATTACAATGAAACCCTTACATTCCAACTTTATATTTAATATAAAGGCCTGATACTTCTGTCATATAAAAACTACCAATTCAAAATAACATTAACATGTCATACAAAAGTATAGCCCAGGTTTTCCTCAACTGAATGACTGCCTTTAAATATATTTTAATGGACTTCAATACTATCACCTGGATATCATATGGGATATACCAAAGCTGTTCTGTGTAATCTATTCCATAGCTCATAAACCAAAGTATGAATCCATTCTGTGTATATGATAAAATGTTTCTGTTTCTTTCTTCGTTTGGATTGGGAAAAAAATGTGGAATATAAAGGTTTAAAGTTTCCTCAAGGAAAATCCTTACCTGTGGGGGAGTATAAGGCATTATATCCAAGTCACTGGCTAATGGGGCCTGAAGCTGAGGCATGGAAGGTGTTTCAGTCATATCACCTTCCTCTTCTCCCATCTCTTCCATGTCCTCATCACCTCCTTCCAACTCAGCAAATTTTGCTTCCAGCTGCTGAATCTTCTTTTCCAGTAGCGGAGACGGTTCCTTCTGAGGAACTATGGGTTTTCTGGAAGGTGGAGGAAGAAGACAAAAAAGCAGCTGAGAACAAACTCAGACTTCACAGGAGAAAGCACATATTTTTGACGAGAAAACCAACTTTTCTTCATTTATCATTGAACAAAATGGAAATAATGGTAACTTGAGATGTGCCTGTGCTTTCTTTCAGAACCCTGAGCAGAAATCATTCTGTGCCTATGGTGTTTTATTTCAGTCACTTGTTAGAATTTTATTTTTTTCTATGAGTTAGAAGTGGATTTCAATGCAGCAAGTACTTAATTTCAGCAACAGAAGGCAGTTAACATCACACCTTCCTCAGATTCTTCATTTTACTCAACTTAAAATTTAGTATTTCTATTAATATGAATATTCACCAACTGGAAAGCTATTTGTTATCCATAATGAGAACTTAAGTATTTTAATAGCTTCCAAGAGAATTTATGAATCCAATAATGCAATGACTTTTCCTGAAGTCAGGAGAAGAAAAATAAAACATCCCATGGTATTAAGACCACGAAAAGACTGATGTTACCTGGACTTCTTCCCAAGACTGTGATTAGTCAAAACTACTCTCCTGCAACTGTAACTTCTATTTCTGTCCTGGGTCAGGCTGGGATGGGGTTAATTCTCAGCACAGCAGCCTGTAGGGGGCTTCATTTTGCACTTGTGAGATGACAGTGTTGCTAACATATCACATTGTAATTACTGTTGAACAGTGTTGGCACATTAGGCCAGCAAAAGGCCTTTGCCTTTTCCCACTCTGCCCCTCAGCAGGCTGAGGGTGGGCAGTAATCTGGGAGGGGACACAACTGGGAGCCAAACTGACCAAAAGGGATATTCCATATCACAGGATATTGTGCTCAGGCATTAAAGCTGTGGGGAAGGAAGAGGATGGGGGTACAATCAGGGCTATGGTGTTTGTCTTTCCAAGCAACCACTACAAATGCTGAGGCCCTGCTTTCCAGGAAACAGCTAAACATCTGCCTGCCAATAGAAAGCAGGGAATTAATTCCTTATTTTGCTGCTTTGTTCGTACACGTAGCTTTGCTTCACTTATCAAACTGCCTTTAACTTGACCCAGGAGTTTTTCCTCCTTTGGCCCTTCAAAATCTCTCCCCCATTCACTGCAGGGAAGCGAGCGAGCGGCTGGGGGGGAGCTGAGCTGCCAAGCAGAGCCATTCCACCACAACCCAGAAGGGTGCCCAGGTGACCCCCTCACTCCCACCACATTTTTACCTAAAATAGTATATCTCATCATCTACAACTTTCGCAGAGAGTGAAAACCTCTTCAGCCCTTTGAATTTCTTCATCTGTTTGTCGCTCTCGTTGTAGCGGCTCTCGCAAAGAAAAACGTCGTTTTCGGAGATTTCTGTTGGTCTGCAGGAGAGGAAGTCTTTGAATGACAGAACGACACACTTTCCTGCAGAAATGAAAGAGCTGGGTAAGAAGGCAGCCACACTCGCAGACTTTCCGTAAAAAAGGGTGGGAACTCCAGTTTTTTGCCTGTCTCGTAAGTCTGGAAGATTCCTGGTATTTGGTGCAACTACGGAAAATACACCAATCGATGTTTTAATCAAATAATGCCACTCACAAGAAACCTCCAGCAACTTCATGCAGCTTTTGGATTTTTTTAAAGCTCTAGGAAACCCACAAAAATAGCAAACCCCAACGGTCTGTCAGTGTATTTATCACAGCATCAGAACTCCAAAACAAAGTGCACGCCATCACCTTCTCCACCAAACCAAATTTCAACCTCCTGCTCCTCCTTTCAGCTTTCCAGGTAATATGTACTGGAATAATTACATTAATAAGCAAGAATAATGGAGTTTTCTGTTCTCTGGCTGCAGACAATGTTCACTTGGTTATCATACATGTAATTCCCTTATTGTGAGAAAGCTTTCTTAAAATGAACATTCTCACCAGAGGTTCCTAAGACAAGAATGTGTATTAGAAACCCACTGAATAATCTCTTGTCCCTCTCTCCCTCAATATGAAAAAACCTACTTGGAATCAAGCCTATGCATAGCTATCAATCATTTCAGATTGCATAGGAAAGGGAGTGTCCAATGGATTTAAAGTTGCTAATAATTACCCAAAATGCAAGTCATTGGACAGGTCTCCTCCAAGTTACTCAAAAACACTTCCTTCTTGTAGAACATCTTGGTTGGTTCATGTTCAGTTTCCTCGGGATGTATGAAGATGGGACCAAAGAAATATGCAGCTCCATCTCGCACCCACATCTTTTCAATCCTGGAAAGAAACCAAAGCATAATAATAATGACATAAATGAAAGGCCATTCCTCCCAAATGAGACAGAACTGGGTTGTTCAGGAAGACTGGCAGTGGAAAATGGGTACCAAACAGCCTATTCCATCTGTACAACAGGTTCTTATTAGGCAGCTAAACTTCCACCTCAGTCTATCAAGAGCTTATAACACTTCCCTCCACTCACAAGATTTTTTTTCCCCATCCTCTTTTACGCCTTTTGCAACCAGCCTGTCTTTGGTTCAAGTTGTTTTTATAGCCACAAACTGCAAAGAAGAAGCTGCACCCACCTTCCCACTCGGGGTCGCACCAGCCCGTGGGATTTTATGAAGACACAGTCCCCAACCTTAAGCCACATATCATTGTAGCAGAGCTGCTCAAAGTAATGGCAACCAGGCTCTCCATTGGACATTTCTACTGGAACATCTTCTTTCTCCTGCAGAAGAACAAGCATTTAGGAACTTGCAGAAGGAGGAAAACCAAACGTTAATAAACAGGTGCCATGTGCTCGTAAAAGGCTTTGCTCTGTCTTTATGTTAACAACAGTATGTAAACAGAGCTGTGCATGCAAAAGCCTTCAAATTTAAAAATGCAATTGCAAAGCCAAAGACACTCTCCATGTCTGTCACAACCCTTCCTGTTTCACAAAGCTCTAATTCTGCCAGAACAGTAATTTACAGGTCTTTTTTGTTCTAGTGCTTCAAAGTTACCTGGCCAAGCCAAGCCCTGTCAGCTTTCTTTGATGGTTTAAAGCACAGTAATGTGCATAAGGGGCAAGAATTGAGTTTATAGCCAAGATAAAACACATAGAAATGTAATGACTCAACTCTCATATGGAATAATAAGAACACTCCATGTATTGCCTGCAAATTCATACCATTCGCCCCATTTAATTTCCTACTTTTTAGGAACAACTCACATTGTGCCTCATTTGATCTTTCAGTCTGGGATTTCAGAAAGCCAAAGAAATACAGGCTGTCTATCCAAGGCATGGAAGGAAAAGACCCTGTGAGATTTCATTCTCTCAGCAGAAGTATCTTTTCTCATGATGTGAATAAATACACACTGGGTGTCTACTTAAAGCTGACAATGTGTGTGCTGGGTATTGTGTACTCAGGTTCTGTTAAAGAACTCAATCTAAAGTGCATTTATTTTATGATTCTCTTATTTTTTCATGGCTCTAAATTTATTTCAGAAAAAATTAATTCAACTGAATTGATTTTAATACCTTTCCTTAAATTTATTTATTTTATTACTCTAAGTACAATAAATAAACCATTTTATCCACTATGTTGGACAGAAATATTCTTAAGCATTTTGACAATACAATACTTAGTTATCAAGCATAAAGATGTCACAGACAACAGAATATTATGTATTACTTACTGCTGCCTAGCTACTGACTATTTTACTGAACTGCTACATAATAAAGCATTTCAGCACTGCCATGAACTAAAATTAGACTTTTAGTTCTACAGGTTCTTTATGCTTAAGACAAGCTTTGCAGTAAAAGTGTAATTTTCTGAAGCAGTGAAAAAACCAGACCAAGCTCTTTACATGATCACAGGAAAGAGGCTGTCAAATCTAACAAATATGTAGAGTTCATTTTCTGCTTAGTCTATTTATATTTTGTTTGTATCTATTTACAAGTGTGTATAACATGATTTGTAACAGAAACATCATGTTTATTTATATTTGACTATGTTTGGATGCTGTGAAACCCAAATCATAATATTTTGTCATTCTTTATTTGGCAAATACAATCAATGTCCCTCTTCATTATCTTACGTACCTTTTCGAGATGAATGATACTTTCTCCCACCTTACTGTCCTCCAGTGTTTCACTGTGTTTCTCCTCATCTACTTTGTCTGGATTAGCAAACACAGAAGCAACACGGACCACAGGCAGGGGCACATCTCGAGGGACAAATCTGACAGAGCTCACAGGCATAGTCCACAGTTTGATCTTTTTAAAAGACTTTGTCTTTGCGGAATAGCGGGACTCGCACACATAGACATCCTCATCTCTGAAGTTTTCAGGGCACAATTTAAAGTATTCCTGCACGTTGAAGAAAAAATATGAAATATTTCAGCGATGCCCACACCCCACAGACGCACAGTGAACTCTCTCTCATGTTTCCTGGGGTTTTTTTATGCTTCTATCAGCAGCCTTTCTGCTGAGTTCTTTTCTTCCCAGTTTGACATCCAAGTTTTATTAAAAATAACAAGAAATTCCATCCTTAGAGAAGAAGCTAAATTCAGTACTGATTGGCATGTGAGAATAGTTGGGGTTTATTCATTTACCAAACTGGTGCATGAACAAGTACAAGATCTGGAGCCTGAAACCACCTTTACAAGATTTCTGAGCTTTGACTTGAAAAGAGGACACGATCACCAAGCTGGGGGTGATCATAAACATATGGTTCTACAAACCAACCAGCTCAGGGAAACAACATCACCTGGCTAAACTACATATCTCATGAAGCAAAGGAAAAATACAAACAGCCTACAGGAGCAAATCCTATTTTATTTAAGTATTAACAGAATGTCTCTATGTCAAAGGGCCCATAGCCCTACAGCAAAACAGCAGAGAACATATTATTTGCTTAAATAAATTACTCTGAACAGTCTCTCACCTTGACAAACATGACCACACATTTGCCTAAAATTTTGCTAACGGGAACTTTATTGTAATAGTCACTTTTAAAAACTTCTTTCTCCAAGAATTTTCTTGTTGCGAGGTGGAACGTTTCATTTGGTCGGTAAAACCAACAGCCATAGAGCCACTTCTCTCCTTTAAAACAGACAACAACAAAAAAAGAGAAGGGAGATAGAAAGAAAAAAAAAAAGTAAAATGACATTCTCTAGTGCATGAGCAAGAAAGAACAATCATAGCTTGATCAATTAATCAAATAGCCATGTAGTCATTTATATTGAGAGCTCTCTGCTTTGAAACAGGACAATATTTATTAAACTTTTCAGGAAAGGAAAGCCTGTTGCTTGAAAAGCCTGCCAATTGTTTTCAAGCCAGTAAAATCTGACTCAGAAAAATAAAGGAGGAATTGGTTCTTATTTATAAATCTTGACTTTCAGGCCTTCAAATGGCTTCAAAGTCTACACAACAATCACCTGATTATTTGAAGAAGCATGGATCATTGCAAAAAGTCCATCCCACTCAGAATACTATCTCTGGGATGCTTACAATTTGAGGGTAGGTAGAAATGAACACCAAAAAAAAGCATGTGCTGATCCAAGAACTTTCTATTTGTAATATCCTTCAGAAAAAAGCAACTCGGAAACAAGAAAAATACTCACACACCGTGTGAGTGCACACATAGTCCTGCAAATAAAATAAATAACATCTACAGAGGAAAAAAAATCAAATGGGAAGCTTAAAATAGTACTAAGAAGTTTCACAATGGTGTTTTCCCCCAGCAAAGACACCCTTACCAGCTGAATCCTCCCAGAGCCGCTCGATGCAGACGATGTGGGGTTGCAGGTTGGCCTCTGCAGGCTCCACATACACATAATCCCCCACGTGGTACATGCTGTTCTTGAAGCTGCAGTCCTGGCTGTAGGTCCTATGCAAACTTGACAGCCCAGCTGAGCCAGAGGAATCTTCACTCTTTTCAGCTTCTTGTTTCAAGAAGGGAAGAACAGTTGTTAGTACTGCCACGTTCCCACATTAGCCAGGATTGCCCATGTGGAGGCCCCTCACCCTGAGGCTGGAGCAGCCAGAGGTTATTGCTGCTGACATCAGTGTTATGTGGGAAGGTGAACCATGTTAGAAGGATAATTCAAGGACAAAGAGCTAACAGCTCTGCTGCCATCTTTGGAGAGGGGCAACAGGAGAGCTTCACTCATTCCCTTAGATATGCTCCACAGGAACAGCCAGGAACTGTGGAATACAAAGGACCTTTGCAGTAGGTTTCTTGCCCTACAAAATAGAGCCAAGCCCATTCATCTTCACCCTCACAGCAGTCAAGTAAATACACAAAAGGCTTGCTTAAATATCACTTCTTTAGCAGTGTTAAAAGCATGATCACAGACAACACCATCAGCACAGCAAGAAACCAGTATTTGTCAAAAAGGAAACAACCAAAAGGTCAGCTGGGACCGTCAGTGCTAAGTTGATTGTCAGCAGAAAGCTAAAGTAAAACCTATTGTTTTCTACTATCCTTGAAATAAGAATACAGGCACCCCAATGCATTCTGATTAAAGAGTTTACATGGGGTTAGTATCTACCTACATCTCTTTTTTTTGGCTCATAAGAATCAGAATATATCTCTTATCCTTGGTGGACAATCAGACTATTGAGGTCCCTTCAGCAGGCAAAGCTGCAGCAACAGCAGAGCTCACACCATAGGCATAGATGTATTTTTCAATTAATATATTAAAATTAATGAAAAGGAAGTAGCTACCTCTCTTCTCCTCCTCCCTTTTGAGCTTATCCTCCTCTATTTCTTTGGGCAGCTTTTCCTTCTTTTCCTTTTCTACATCGTTGTGAAGATGCTTGGTGGTATAGCTGAGAGCAGGTGACAGAAGAATCTCTCCATTCTTACACAGTTCATCTCGAATTTTAATAAAGAACTGCTGAAGTTCAACTGCATCCTCATAAATCTCTGAATCAGTCCTGAACAAAAACATGTAAAACAGGGCAAAACCAGTTTAGCCAGAGTTAAACAGGATTCTAAACACTCCCATCAATTGCCACATTTAGTGATCAATCTAAAGCTTCACTCTACCAACAGGTTTACTCATAATAAGCAGCAGCAGAGGCTGACAAGTCAAGCATCACCTGCTACTCTGCTGTCAGTTTTTATTATAGTTGACCCAAAACAATATTTTTGTAAACACCAGCCCTGAAATGCCAGGAAAATCAAATCTTGCAACCAAGATTACTTGTCACTGGACCTCAACAATCTGTTAACTTCTGAAAAATTGAGTAATAACAGTATCATTAACAAAACTGACTTATTTTAATTATCCATACTCCATTAGTAGATGCCTTGATGTAATTTTAGTCAAGATCTCACCTGAACACCCCCAAATATGCTACCAAATTCCAGTAAAACACTGCAAGAAGTTTCAAGTGTTCACAGTTTTTGCATTTTACCATAGCTCATCTAAGTGTGATTGCTCCAAAAGAATAATTCACTAGTCAAGCAGTCAGTGAACAGCTCCTCTTCCTCATTTTTTCAACTCAAAGTTAACAGGAACCCAGTTTTCATGAGGTGTTCCTTCAGAAGACTAGTGACAAAATTATCTCATGGCAGAAACCTTTTTCCTTTTTTTTAAATGAAAGCAAGCATTCCACTGAAGACCTGATAGAACTTTTGAGATTTAGTTTTCCAAACACCCATATCAAAGAAAGTGAACACTTTGAAAAAACTTCAGCCTTTGTCCAACATTAACATGCAAAACTCATGTGATAAAGGATACCCAAAAAATAAGGGTTTGCTCACCTATTCATTCTCCTTGCCCTCTCCAGTACCTCAAACATATTCTCCTGGAACAAATCCAGTCTCCTATAGCGATTATTTTCAACATTTTTTCGGATAATATCAAAAGTCAGAGGAGGTTTATTTGGGAAGTTGGGATCAACAGCAGGAATCTCAGCTAAGGAGTCGCTGTAGCATCTGCCCTCATCATCCTGGTGGCTCATAACAGATACAAAAAGGTTGTGGATGAGTTCTTGAATTAGCAAAGTGACATTGGGCACATGAGAATCCTCATCTCCTTCTATTTCCCTCCGAGTTTCAAGCAAAACTTTGTGCAGGACCAGGGCATCTTTATAAATCAAAGACTCCGGCTCGTTGTACGTGCAGGCGTTGTTGAACATCATTACAAAGTCCTCTACCATGGAGTCGATATCCTGGTACTTATTTGCCATCATGTGGCTCCTGATCTTTTCCATGTCCACGGGCTTTTTGATGGTCACATAATAGTCTGGGAGCTCGGAGCGGGACGGCAGCCTCAGGAAGATGGCGCTGAGCCGCCGGCCCCGCTTGTCCGTGTAGTTCTTCACGGCCTCGTACACCTCGTTCAGCTTCTGCTGCATGGGAGTCATGTATTTCGATTTTTTGGGAGAAATGCCACTTTTTCTACCTGACAAATAGAAACAAAAAAATAAAAAATAAAATTACAGAACCGAGAACTTGGACACTTGTTTGTGGATCTTCTTTCCGCTGGAGAATCGCTTCTTGAAGAACCGCTTCACGGTATGAGCAACTGTATTAATAGTTTTTTTTAAATGTTATTTTGCTCAAACACAGAATCATATGTCACCCACACCATATGTGGTCTACCTGGCAAAGGCCTCTTCAGACAGAAGCATGGAAAACATCTTTTCCTACCTAATGTCATTAACAAACACCTCCAAACTCAAGTTTGGTCTTACCAACCCTACATGAATTTCTCTCTACAGATGTTAAAAATCCAGTCATCACAGGGGTTTTGCTATCACTAAAATTAGGTATTCTAAATATTATCAGATTCCTTCATGGCATGTTTATGCCAAATCAGAGAGGATTATTGCAGGTAAAGTGTAAAACAAGGTCTCCCGTGGGATTACCAATCAGATTATCTTTTTGATTAATTCAGGATCTCTTACTGCACTGCACAGACTCTGCCTGTGAGTTCTCTATACTTGTACCTTACTTTAGAGCTGCACATTTAAATTTTAAGAGGACTGTGTGCAGTTACTTTCTTTACTTTCTGTGCAATTCTACCCTTCTCAGTTTGCTAAATTCTGAACACATATTAAAGGAACCTAAGATCTGAGCAGTAGCAAATCTCATTATTAAGGGCAACAGCTCTAGGAACAGACAAGGGAAATTTCAATTCCATGTTTTTCACAGCTTTCAATAATTTTCCAAATAAAGCTCACCTTTTTTTATCATTCTGTGGAAATCCCAGACATTTAACCAGGGAAATTAAGAGCTTTCCTCACTTTGAGAAGCACCTTACTTGTGAGCCATCCCTGCAGCACACATTCTGTGTGCTGATGAAGTGTGACTGAGCACATAGTGCACTACCTAACATTTGGATAACACCACATGACTAAATCCCACTCTTTTCAACCATTCCTCAGCAAACACTACATGCAACAACTTAATTCTATTTTATATGCATGTAAACATACCATTGCTGTCATAATTTTGAAAATACAGCTTCTTTGCATGTGCAGCACATGTTTATTCTAAAAGGAAGATCTGTTCATCTGTATTGTTTTTTAAGTGTTGAAATGAGACAAAGCAGTGCACAAGGTTTTCTTACTTAGCTTTAGTTTAGGGGATGCCACATCATCATCTTCAGCCAAGGGTCCCAGCTCTTTCCTTTTTTCTTTAAGGATCTTTTCCAGCATATGGGCATCATTGTACACCTATTAATCAGTAAAGTAATCAAAAACCAACCAAAACAAGGTGCACTGTGTTTAGATTAGTTTAGAACTAGCCCCCAAGAAACATTTAAATGTTAGTCTGGAAAAGCTGAAAGCAAAACTGAGTGTTTAATTCAAAGTGTACTTTTGAGAAATAAGCCCTTCTTTTTAACTGACTTACATAGGTAAGCAGAACTGATGAACACCATCTAAATCAGGGAGCGAAAATTCTTGAATAAATTATCCAATTAAGTTGCATTTCTACTCCAAAGACTACAAAATGGCAGGGTGCAGTTGTCCTACAAACTTCCTCATCAAACCCAAGAGCAATCACAGACCTCTCGAACTACTGTGATTCCATCAAGACACAAAGGACCAGAACAATCGTCCTGGGTCTTCAAACCCAATTCCAGTGAATGCAACCTCATCATGAAGTCCTGTACAGCAGCAGCTCATGTTCCTCATTAGAAACAGTGGCAGGTTTCCCTTAGGTTCCCTACCACCATCCTGTCCCACAACACCATGCTTGCTGCCTGAGAAACATCACAATACAGACACAGCCTGCAATATAATTGCAAATGAAAAAGATATTCCTTTCAGACCCATTTTGCAGGGGTAAACAAGTCAGGTCTTCTAGTCTGACCTCCTGCACCCTCCACACCCATGAAAACAAAGCCGGCTTCTTTCTAAGACATCCCAGAAGTGCCGAGAGCTTCTATTTTAGTTCAGTAATCGATTCCAACACATAATGTGAGTAACAATCAAAGCTAAACCCTCCTAATGTAACTTCTACGTCTGCAAAGGAGCAGAGAGGTGTGAGAGCTGAACCAAGGCAGTACCTGGGAGCCTTCCTCGTTGTAATGCCTCGCGTTGCGGAACATGAGCTTCATGTCCTCAATCATGGCCTCCTCCGCCGCGTACTTGTCGTTGCGGATGTTGTGCTCTATCATCTTCAGGTCCATTGGCTCCAAGATAATTTTGTAATAGTCTGGATAGTCCTTTTTGGATGGCTTGACCATGAACAGGTCACAGAGCCGCCTGCCTGTGCCCGGCTCTCGAGCTTCCAGAACCGCGTTGTACAAGATCTTCATCCGCTGCTTTCGTATGTTCTTTTTACTGTGAGGTCAAGGAGAAGAACAAGAGGGAAAGGAATAAATGTCAGGGGCTCTTTTCCCCACTTCCAGCACTAATATCAAAATGACATTATCCTCTACCATGATGACAACCAGAACGACCTAAACACACACAAGTTCAACTTAAAACAGTGCACTAGAACTTGCAAACAGTGACAGCATCACAACCAACAGGCTCTGCAGGAACAGGAAACTACTTTCAGTTATGATTCTTCTCTCATTGACCTTAAGTGTTCTACAGAATAAAACAAATCACTTGTTTTAAGAAGTGCAAAGGCCAAAAGGAGCTTAAAGCACCTTCCAGCTCCAGAGAAAACAGACCAGTCAGGAGCAGGCATCTGAATCCAAGACCTCAAGATCCAGAGTGAACAGGGAAAAAACCTCCAGCCAGTATCTTCACAACTACCTCTGCTGAATACAGAATATCAAAGACTTGAGCTATTTTTCTCAGGGTAATTCTGTACCTTCTCTAGTACCAGATAAAAGAAAAAAAGGACATCAAGAATGTAGTAGAAAGAATTACTTAAATATCTGTCAACCCCAGACAAATGAAGTTAGAAGTCAATAAAGCTCACCAAAATTCAAAATATATCTTCTACAGGTTAAAGACTTTTTTCTGCATTACTGTCACTGCTGTAAAATATTGCTTAGCTGTTCACACCAGCAGATAAGCAATGCCAGAACACAGACATGCTGCCAAATTCCCCATTTTAACACGTTTCCAAGTTTTAACATTCAGTTCCACGGAAGTAGGTAAAGCAAAACCCAAGCAGGAACACGAAAAGGCCTGGCAATAACTCAAGATTCAGGTCATGCATCTGATACATAAAAGGGGACATTCAAACCACTTCCTTCTCTGTAACTGTTATTTTCCCAATGGGATGAATTTTGCAAGGGTTATTAGTTTCCTTTTTCAGCAACATTTTGGAATTCCCCTCAGTGCTTCACTTCTGACATCAGCAGCATTTACAATCTTCTTTTCCTTCCTACCATTCAGCAAGTGAAATGGATAACAAGTATTGAACTGACAACACCAAAAGCACTTTCAGGTTCTCTTCTGACATTATTTTGATTTCCCTTTACCTACAAACACAACTTTTTTCTCTTTTACTTCACAGATGACAAAGTCTGACAGATTTTTTTCTTTTAAGCATTTCAGTACTGTCTCACACAAGGTGATCAAAAGTAACGCAGAGTTAAAAGGACACCAATGGCAATGTGACTTGCTTGATTAGGTAAGTACTTCTCTTTGAGCCCAAAGATCACAAAACCAGCAATTTTTCCAATTTGTTCCTTCCTGATTACTTGGTACTGTGGTCTGTCTTACCTTTCCACTACATTTCTTCTTCCCAGCATCCCTAGACTCTACCACCTCCTAAATCATATTCATATTTTCTCTCTGCAGACTTTTCATGAGTGTACATTGCTGCACTGACTTGATTGTTCCTCAGTGACTCTTTGCTGATGCTCTGTTTCATTCCCTTCCCCCCCTCACAACTGCTGTTACTTTGACAAAACAAAGAAATAAATATACAGGAAGCTGAAGGTCATAAGCAACACCAAAGAAAGATGCTGAATTACAGCTTTACACTGGCTGTTGCTACTATTGCAAAAATATTATCAGAAGGTGGAACTTATTTCAAATGACACCATGAGGCAGACAAGAGAAACTACTCCTTGCTGGAGTGAAATGCATCATTAATATTAACTGTGTAACAGCTCCCACTGTAAAGAATACTTTCCATAAACCATCAAGGGTCTATTTTAAATCACTGTGAATTGTGAATTTGATTTGTGTTACAGGATCCAGAATAAGCCACCTATTATACTCAGTTTATCTATTTGTCAAATACCTTCTTTGGCCCTTACTAAAGGGTAAGGAACTGAAGAGTGCAAATCCACAAGGGGGAGAGAAGCAGCCCTCTGACATTAATGATGAAAACTCCCCAAGGAGAGGTCAGGTAATGAAAAATGAAAATGTTTATGCCAGGAGACTTCACCAAATAAAAATATTTGCAGAGTAATACTTTAAACTAAAAAAAAAAATGTATTCAACTATAGTTTTAACTTTAATTATATTCTAAAATTGCCAGCTAAACCACATAAATAGCCACACAGTGGAGAAGCAGTAGAATAGAAGCAGGAAGTGCTAACAACCTCTGAAGATATTCCACTCACCAGGCTAAAAAAAAACCTACCAAAAGCCCAAATAAAAATCCTGAAATCCACTGACAAATTTACCTAATTCAGTGTAACTACAGCATCCGTGGCACTTACTGAAGTGATGTTGACAACCATCAACTAATAGGTCAAAACAGGAAAACAGAGTCAGAGTTTTGAATTGATTAGAGCCAACACTTAATGAAGTTAAGTTTCAGAACTACAAATTCTTACACAAATGCTAAAAACCAAATAAAAGATGCAGTGATGTCATGGCCTGCAGGAACTACAGGAGCACATACCTTTTCCTTTTTGAGCTTCCAGTATCAGATGTAGCAGAAGAAATCATACTGTCCCCATCCTCAATGTCATCTCTCCGAGCAAGCTCCTTCTTCTTTGCCTGAAAAAAACCCAAATCCCTGAAGCCAAACTCATGCTGGACACCTCCAGAACAGTGTTAAACATCTGAACAGAGCAGATGCACAAAGACAGATGCAACTACAGGTTTTGAGACTAAACCAGCATCAAAATATTTCCAGTGATTTATTTAATATAAGTTGGCTGACGTAAAATAGCAGTGTAGTTCTTTCTAACTGTCAGGACAACTTTTGAGGAATCAATTTGAAAACAGTGCCATTTCAGACTGCAGCACTCAGCTGGAACACTTTATGAAATCTAAAGTGCTTTAGCATCAAATGCAAACACTAAAAAAACCCCCACATGATCAATTTTCTCTCAGCTTAATCGAGTTAAAGAGTCATAGTAAGGAATAAAGTGACCAGCAGAAATCACAGAAGGCAGGAGGTGTGCTGAAGAAAAATCACTTTATGATGCTCTTCATGCCCATACTTCCCCCTAATCAAGAAAATACTGCTGCAAGCACAGGTCTAATTAAAAATTAGTTTGGAAAAACATTCATTAGCTAAATAAATTTACATGTGAAGTTATATCCTTTTGACTGTTCCACTCCACATACCTGCATAACCTGCTGCATTTTCAGTACTCTTTTATAGATGGCAGAATTGGGAACATTGTAGCGCTTGGCATTTTCAAACATCAAATTCAGATCAGCCTCCAGCTGATCTAAAGTTTCATATTCATGGTTCTTCAGCTTGGTTCTGCAAAAGAGAAATACCAATCAGCTATTTCACAGGTTACACGGTGCAAAACAGTTCTTTAACATCTTCATTTTCACGACAAATCAGTACCCAAAGAGCTCTCATTACAGAACGTGTTTTTTCTGATGCACCAGTAACATCTTCCAATTGCAACTATATTAGGGAAACATATCTCCTCCTGAAGGATGTTTTCAATGATTTTGAAAGTTGTGGAGACTGAAGAAATCTTGTTTTCATACTCAGATGAGATGTTACAGATGAGGCAGAAGCACAACCTGCTGAGAGCACTCCAGTACCCTCAGCCCTGACCTGAGGGCCTGGGTACGATGCCAGGTCAGCTCTGCACAGATACAAACACTACATCAATCCCATTCACACCCAGGGAGACCCAAAAGTGCCCAGCATCTCTCATGTTACCCCCTCCAATTCTTCCCTTCTCTTAAAAAACCTGGTTGTTTGTTGACTGGTGCTATATGCATAGTGCACATCATATGAAAACAGAAGAGGACTAACAACAACAACAAAGTCATTTTTCATATGCTAAACACATGAATCAGTGCACTGTTTGCCAAAATCTTAATATGTTTTCTTGTATTTCCTTGCACAAGTGCTGAAAGTTCTTTTTTTTAAACCTTCCAACACTTCACTGCATGCAGCAGAAAATATTAATCTACAACAACACGAACCTCAAAGCCCACTCATCCTCCTCCACACCTCCCTCTTCACCTGCCTGCCTGGCACATCCACCAGCTACACATCTTTAAACTCAATCTGGTTTCTACAGCACCTGTCTGATGGTGAACCTGCTTGATGGTTCACTACCACAGCATAAATTTAATATAAAATCTTTTAGTCCCAAGCTTGTGTCTATCCCCGTTTGTTTACCCAAACAAGGTGCAGGTCACCTGACTGTAAGCAACCAACTCACATCCACAGCTGTGTTCAATAAAGGCTCGACAACAAAAGTAAAGATCCAGACTTACACCATATGGTTTGGAAGGACTGACAACTTCCAACCACAGACGTGAAGGATGAAAAATGCACAGAACAGGATTGCTTTTGTGCCTATCTGCAAAAACCTCCTCCCTTACCATCCTCTTCACTGTACTTGCTGTCAGCAAACAATAGGATGATTAATTAAGAAGGTTATTCACAGAAGTGCTTTGAACAGATTTAATTACACTCCAACTCAGCAGAACTCAACTACTGTGACTTTTCTGGAATTAGAGTATGAAATGCAGCTTCACAATAAATTTTTAACAACCCATCTGACCAATCTTGGAAGGAAAGGATTTTATAAACATCAGTTTAGTTAGCAAAGTGAGGTTAAAATTAACCAAATCCACAGCTCTACAGAAAGTCACTGCCAACATAATACAAATTAAGTTTATATAGTAGAAACTATGAGAAATTTCTGTCAAATGATTGACAGTGATACAACTGTACCATGAAAGCATGACTAAAACTTGGGAGAATAACCTTTTAAACAAAATGACATCTGTGAAACGGGAAGAAAAACAGTTTAAAAAGTAGGCTACAGTTTCATAAGGCCACTAAGCCCAGAACAACACTGGCATAATATTTCATTTGGGCAAAATTAGAACTGTAATTAAAAAAAAAATGCAGTAGCTGGCACTCATCTCTCTAAAAGGTCTGTTGGAAACTCATCAGCCCTTCCAGGTGGAATATCTGAAAGAACTGATGATGAGAGAGATGCTCTCTCCACAAAATCAAAAGATCCATCTTGTTAGATACACACTGTGCCTAAAAATTTCCTACTGAAACAATTCAAACCATGGCTAAAATCAGTTATGTAACTTATTTTGCTTTTCTTCAGAAATTGTGAAGTGCTAGTCCTGCCTCTTCAGAGAGAAAAAAATCCACTAACAAAGAATGTGTGGGATGAAAAAAGGCATTTGACAAATGTCCTCCTGATGATGACAGTCTTATAAATGCATTGGGAACACTGTTTACTTGAACCTGTGATTTTGTAAAGGCCTTTTGTACAATATGCACTGAAAGTACTTGTTAAGGTAGGAAAACTGGATATGCAAACTGAAGATTTAAAATTATACAATATTCAACAAATATTAAGTGACAAAAGGAATGAAAGAACTGCAGAATCTCAGATACAGTGAAAATTTACAATGTATTCTAAATATTAGAGACATCATTTTCTCATTAGAGAACATTTTTCTGATTGGCTCATTCATAAATTAAGCAAACAGAAATACTGAAGTTCTCTATAAACCCTTCAGATTTTAACCCAGGCAGCAGCTCCATTACCTCAAGTTAAGTTCCACTCCTTTTTTTGCCACATTACTAAAGCTGGTTAAATTAAATGGCAAAATATACTTGACCAGGTGATGACATTTACTATAAGTTCCACTCAAATAATTAATAACTAATCCAAAAGCAACAAGGGTCCCCCCAAATCTCACATTTTCGGGAGAACCTCAACACATCCCAGTGCAGGGAAATATAACATTTAGATTCCTGTGTGGCAGATCATTAACCAAAAAGTGGCACATTCATTAGGAAAATGCAGTTTAATGACCCAAACAGCAGATGTCACACAAACCCAACTGTGTTTCACACTGGATCCCTGCACATTTTCAAACCTCATCTATAACTCCAGTTTCCTGGAGCACAAGACACCAGGATGTGCCAGTGAAGGTACCAACTTCAGTGCCTGTGCTCCCACGTGTGTTTTAGGAGGGAGCTGCTGCCATGGAATTCCTCCTTGGCACACCTTCCTCCTCTGGTATAAAACAGCCTGACCCACTTGCCTTAGGGATCATACTTCCTAATGCTGTAAAATTTAATAAGGAGCACAGTCCCTGTAAGCATGCCAGGACCCAGCACTTGTGTACTGGGTACTGAACACATTCTCCTGCATCATTTCCCAACTATTCCTGTGGCTATTTGTAATTTCAGAATGACTGTTCCCCAGCAATGTCAAGTTTGCTAAGTGACCTCCACATCATGCATTTTTACCACACATGAAAGTTGTGGCCTTCACAGCTCCATGCCTTGCTTTTTAAGAAGGATTTTCTTGTCCTGTTCGAGGCAGGGAATTCTCAGCAGTGTGTGAAGGGAACGAAGGGGGAGCCAGGCTCACCCCTGCTGTGCCCACTGACTGGGCAAGAGGTCAGGGAACAAATGGGAACACTGGAAATTTCAGCTGAACACAAGTGGTTTTTACTGTCAGGGTGTTCAAACACTGGCTCTGGCTGCCCTGGGAGGATGTGGAGTCTCCACCTGTGGAGATACCCAAAACTTCACTGGGCACGTGGCTCTGGGTGACCCTGCCATGGGGTTGGGCTGTCTGCCCTCCCTTCCAGCCTCAGCTATTCTGGGACTCTGTAAAGAGCAAGTCAGGAGGAAATTAGGAAAAAACTAAAGCCATCATCAGCAGGATTCCCTCCCACATCCTGGAAGAACAGCTGGGGATCAGCACTCAGCTCAAATAACTGAGGTTCATAACACTCATGAAGTGACTGAGAGGCTGAGATAGGTAAAATGTACATCTCATTAAACCAAAACATACTCACATGCTCCCTCTAGAAATCATATATTATTAATAAGTCTTTTCCTGCATTTATCACACACAAATCCCCCTGAAATATATGACTAGCTGTAAAATTTGCAGCAGCCACACATTTCACAGCTCACTCTGGAAACACAGCTTAGGCAGCCAGATGCCAAAGCCAAACAGATATGAGACAGGAAGGGTAGGCTTGACTCCAACTCCTTCAACTTTTCACTGGGACACTCAACTTTTCTGTCCCCATCTGAGAACAGAAGATATGCTCTTCATATGTACATCTCAAAAAAAACTACAAACCCCAAAAAACACCACCACAAAAAAAACCCTCCACCCCTAGTGAGTGGCAGTGCAACCATGCCAGCTTCAGTTTTCCCTGCAGTACATCATTTAAGTGCACATATGCATGACTTCAAGGCTTTTGAGGTATAGCAAGAAGTGAGGATTAACATGATAATTTAAGAAACAACTGAATTTCAGAATTTGCAGAAAGAAGTTGGACTGCTATAAACATTGTACTCTAACTTGTGAGCCTCAAACACTATTTCTAAGAAGCCTGTCTGTCCCTTTTTATTTTCTAAGCTCTCAGGCAACAACTCAAGTCATTTTTCTCTGCAGTTCTTCACACACTTGCATGGAATTTCTGTACTGCTCACACAGCCAGATGCAATCTGCCCACGCTGTAAGGAAAGCAAAAGTGCAGCTGCCTCTCTATTGCAAGTTATTTGTTCTATCACTGATAGCAAGGATATTTTTAATGGAAAGTCTCTCCCAATTAAATCTGCTGATACATTACTTGAGCCAATACTTTTAAGTACATCCAGACAAAAAGCTTCCTGACAACTGTCAATGATTCTTCTCAATTTCTACCTTTTTTTTCTCATCAAGTACATTTTGTGCTTCGTTCAAGGCAAGACACTTTCTTTGCCAAGCCAACAGCTGTACTAAAATATAAAAAAAATGCTTTAGAGCCACTGACAGATAAGAAAATCAGTGTGGTAGCTCCAGAACTGCTCCCCAGCACATGAAAAACAACCCTCCAACAAATTAAGAAAACAAATAAGCAGCTTTGTTAGCTTCTGATTTAATGAAGACACTGCTTAGTCAACAATTACACCGAGTCCAGCAAATCATATTAGGGTATAAATACAATTTACAGACCTGTGTATTACAAACACATGAACAGTGTAAGGGTTCAGCACTCACCAACTCAAGATGAAGGACCAGCACTCCTGAGGTGTAGCTCTGGCAGGGACTGGAGCCCCAGTGGCCACTGGGCAGGAGGCCTGGGCCACCCAAGGCTGGTCAGCACCATTAAAGACTGTTAATGCACTCAGGACCCTGAGCATCCATCACATCAGCCTATCTTGGCCCATTAAAGAAAGATGTTGCTCACTTCTCTTCACTCAGGGTTTTAATCTGACAACTGTGCTCTGGCAGCTGATGAACCTTTCACAGTTCACAGATTTATAAATGGTGAACTGCTTATTTCAGTCCAGACCAGCTACACCATGAATGAAAATAATTATTCTCCACAGTTTTACTGTGACCTAGACAAAAAGAATGTAATTGCAACCATCTTTCTACAGCTCACACTGCTGAAGACTATTCATTTAAAACACGTGGCAGTAAGAGGTAATCAAGCCATCATGGTCAAGGAAAGAGAAAAATGGGGGTGTTGCAGAAGCTTTCATTTCTGCTGCACAGGTGGCCTTCAGAATTATTGATATGGCAGCTTTCAGGCCCATTACAAATGAAACTCCATGAAAAATAAACCCAACAGCAGCCACCTATAAAAGATGATCAAAAGACTGATGCAGAGTGAGTTGAAACAAGCAGCAAACAGATGGAAAGATGGTGCACATAATGCATTAGGTAATGACAACCTGACCACAGGAGAGGACTCTGAAAAGAAAACAGTTTCACACCAGATGTAGTTTGTATTCTGTTTTCTTACCTGATCTGCTGCAATGAAATCGGTGTTTTAATTTGCTGATAATAATCAGGATATTTTTTCTTGGAGGGCAAGTGGAAAAAGGGTTCAGAGATGAGCTGGCCCTGATTATTTCGGCAACTCCTGACTGTGTCATAAAGCTGGTAAAGAGGATTAGACGTGTCCATGAAGGAAGTAATGCTCTCAGCTTCAGATTCCCCCTCTTCATAACGAGCAGCAGCTGCACAGAGAGAAAGGAAAAATGGGAAACTCAGCAGGACAACTCTGAGTGGGTTTTTTGATGGATAAAGGTCTAAACCAGAAGAAAAGGCAGTCCCTCAATTGAGGTTGTTCAGACACTCTGTGGCACTCAGATTCATACCTCAGAAAAGGGCACAACAAATACATCTAATGAGCCTCAAACTGACAAAAAAAAAGGCACTTTATCTAGGTATTACAATCTTTAGATCTTATTAATCATAGCTCAATACAAAATTGTGAAGTTCAGCAGAAAAAAACTGACACTAAAGCCTGAAGGTGCACCTCTTAGATATGCAGCAAATGAAGAAGAAATGAATATTTTAGAATGATTACACAATTAGCATAAAATTCATGTGCAAATTTTATAGCAAGCTTTTCTAGTTATCTTGCTTCAGGATTAGGATGAACGAAAGAAATGCTATGAGGAGCTCATATTTACTGCAGACAGAATAGGAGAAACATTACATGAGCAAGAGAAACACAAGAGGAATGAAAAAATGCTGGGAGTAAATGGCCAATCCTTCCACGCTTCTCAGTAACACAAACGGTGTAATTTGTACCATAACATAAAATCTTCATGGTTTTGCACATGCTGGAGTTAACTTATTCACCCTTCTCCCCTCTCTCTTAGGAGCTGGTTTGCAGGAAAGCTTGGCAGATGAGCCCCTGGGTAATTCAGTCACACAAACACAGCCCTCTGAGGCTCACACCAAGTTTCCAGCTGGCGTGTTCATTATTGCTCAGGGGAGGCTGGCACTGTTCCAAGCTCTCCACCCACGGTCAGTAAAGACATATAGAAATGATGACAAAGCCAGGGGACACTCAGACTGTGACTACACAGCCCCTCTGTCAGTGTGACACTGCAGAGCTGTATGAGGGTGTGACATGTGGGACCTACCAGAGCAGTCAGAGGCAGAGCTAAAACACAAACAGGCATCAGCTGATGTGCAAACATGAAATCACAGAATCACAGAATAGGCCGAGTTAGAGGGGACTCACAAGGATCATGGAGTCCAACTCCTGGCCCTGCACAGGACCATCCTCAAGGGTCACACCATGCAATAAAGATGTTCATTACTGATACAGGAGAGACACTCAAAAATATCCTATTTAGGTATCTATATATGCCAATGAGCATCACTTGATGGCCCAGCACCTATTAGAGCAGCCAGCAAAGCAGGAGCTGGACAGAATAACTCAGGTAGAAACCAAACATAGGAGGTAGCACTACGTTTTCATATACCTGATTGTGGAGGTTAAGAGTTAAGAGACTGCTGTCAGATAAAGTAAGTTTCAAAAATAGATTATGATTTGGTTTACTCAAACAATTTGCTTTGTTTACTCCAATTGTTCAGTTCTGAGTGCTCCACCAAAAATGGAAGAAACAGAACAGAAAAAGCAGAATAACTTGTTTTTATGAAAGAGAAAAAGATAAGGAACTAGTAGTGTATATTGCTGTACTCTGACATGTGGCAGCCAGCAACAAAGCAGTTCAATACCCTAAATGTACTTCCTTTGCATTAAAAGTGGAACACAAGGCATTCCCTAAAGAAAAAATCCAAGTAAATTAAAAAGGCACTATAGGGAAAGTGTTTATGTAATACTGTAACACAGCTATAAACATTTTCATTATGATGTGTATGTTCTTTAAAAAGATGTGTCAAATATTACACATTCTTACTTATTCAGAAAGTGGTAAGTGTTCTCCTAGTGTGAAACCTGTTATCTTAAGAACCAAAGAAAAATATATTTTCAGACCACAACATAGAAAAATTCTTATTTCTGTCATGGAACAAACAATCTACTGGAAGACTCTACACTCTTTCATATGCAGTAACACCAGGCCCCATCCCCCCAGCAAGCACATGGTGGCAGAGGAGAGTTATCTCCCTTCTAGTTATCTCCTACTTCCTTTTCATGCTGCTGTTACCACAACTTCAGTTAGCAGATACAGCAAAAAAACCCTCCAAAACATAACCATAAAGTATATGTCATTCAACAGCCCCCAACGGAACATATTTCCTGCTGTTCCCTCCATGCCACAGTGCCTGTGTCCTAAGGGGTGATTTCATAATGGAGCAATGTTAAATTCCTACAAAAGCAGGAAGTCATCCAATTGACAGCTGGAACTGAGCCTTGTTATCAGATATAAATGCATTTATCATATACATGTACTCTGGCTCAGTGATGAGGAAGAGAGAGGGCAGAGAGATGGGAGAGCACTTGAATGTAGATGAAAGAAAATTAAGTCTTTACTTCATAAGTCATTTATCTCCTCTGTGGTCCCAAAGCACCCGAACAACAATGAATGCTCAAAGTCTAACTGAAGACAGTTCAAAAGCAGCATCCAGCCTTAAAACATCTCTAAACGATGCAGTAATAAATAAAATATCTTTGTTTACAAAATTAAATACATATTAATAGGTAATACATTATGACCAACTGTGCCTGCCTTTACAGACTTCTAATGAAGAGCAAGGGAGCTGCAGAAGCTGCTCACGTCCCAGCACACTGCAGCTGGGAATCTTCTACAAGCTCCATCACACCAAACACCATCTGCAACTGTGAGGATAAACTCTCAGCTGGAAACAGATATTGTTCATTGCTTAGGCAACTGCTACAGCCAAAGAAGCTCATAAAGATTCAGTTCTCTGTATCAAGGAGAAAGTTCTGTTTTATGTTCAGTCATGCAGCCCTGTTCTCATTTATTTTAACAAGTGTTAGAGGAAGGAAAAAAGATGAGACAGCAGAGCAACTAATAAAAGTACCACTTGATTTAAATAAAAATCCTTGTCATCCAGAGACTGAAAGCATAGGGATGTCCAAGTAGTGTATTGGAGGGACAGAAAACATTAAGGGTGACAGGTCTGCCAAATAAATTGACTTTTCCTCCCAGGTGAATGCAATAGAGACAGGAGAGCTTCAACAACAGCAAGGTAAAAGTCTCAGATGCAGAGAGAGGCCTTGTGAAAATGACAATAATGTCCACAGTAAAGGTGGCACCTGAAAGTCATTAAATAACTCCAAGAATTTAAATCACAAGGATGTGAAAAGCTACACATTTTTACAGAATTACAATTTGAAAAAAGCAACAGCCAGCAATCACACTGAACCCAGCTAATAAATACTCCTCACACCTCCCAGAAAGCAGCTGCTCTAAAGCAGTAACTCAGCTCTGGGCTAACCAGGAATAAAAATGCTCTTGCTTGCAGCAAGGTCTAAAATCCAAAAGGTTCTATAGCATATCCACCCACTGGAAAACAGTGGGGAGTACAGCTCAACTACCAGGTGTGAAATAAATGCCCCAAAAATATATATGCATCATAGAAATGCATCATTTAACATCCATGCAGAAATGTAAACAATAAAATAAAAACTACAATAAAGAATTGTAGCATTGTCAATCCTTTACTGCAAAAGCACCCAATGCCTTTTCCAATATCTCCTGTTCCATATTAGAAGGAACAAAAACAAGCAACAGTTTCCTAAAGCTTGGGTAAGCATACTTGGAAACACACACAAAATTCATAATGTGCCAGCAAGTTTGGCCTACCCTTGTGATTTAAAGGAATTACACACTGAATGGAAAGTATTTCTGAAATAAGTATATTTGAATATATCAGGAGCTCTACAGATTTGCTTATTCTGAACATTTTAATTAAAGAAAACAGAGAAACTACATTTCATTTCCTACCTGCCAAAGCTGCATCCTCATCACTTTCGGATCCGTATTGCAACGCCATGGTTATTGCTGATAAACGATCCCCTTGGGCTGATCTTTTGTTACTATGAAAAAGTAAAGGAAGAAATTTTTAAAAAGTAATTAAAAAATGAAAAAAAAATGACAGGGTTAGCATGTTTACCATTAACAGCCACCCAGAGTGTGTAAGCAAACAAATGAAGCTCATGAGTCTATGACCAGGAATACAGCCATGATATCAAAGAAAAGGCTGGAGCCTTTTACAACAGAAACTGTTACCAACCCTTTCTGTCTCTATTTTAAGAGCTGGTCCATCAAACAGAGTCAGAAAACTGAGCTCCAGCCTGCTGTCTTCTGTCCTATTTTGTGTACTTGAGTATTTGGTTAACTGGGAGAAAGGGGATGACAAGTTATTTGATCCTATTTTATATGGATTTGTCTGCAGGAAGGAATTCAGCATGCTCTAAGCCATATATGCTACTTTCTCCCATTCCCCACCTTAGGCACACACAGTGCCTGTACATGAAACAGCTTCCTGTGTTTCCTGTGTGGAGTAAATTGGTATCCACACAGGCTCTGGTCTCACAAAGACTTCTTCAGTGTCCCTATCTGCCCCTCTTTTGTCCCAAACCTGGGGCACAGCATTTCATACCTACACTGTGCTGTACATGCACACCCAAGTTCTCTACCTGAGCAGCAACATCTTGCCCTAATTTTACCTCTGTGCTGCCAGTTTTGATTGCTGCAGCCCCACAGAGCATTTGCCACCACCCACCTGTCAGTGTGAATGAAGTACTGGACACTCTTCTCACTCAGCAATAACTAAAACATCAGTGTGTTATCAATATTATTCTCATCCTAATCCTAATATCTCATCCTAAAGCACAGCACTGGACCAGGTATAAGGAAGAGAATTAACCCTTTCCCAACCAAAACTGGGACAGCTGCTGAAAGTGCCACCAATTCTGTACTGATGCCCAATTCCTTAAAGACCCTTTTGCTAAGCCATGGCTCCAGAGCACACATGCAGGGAATTAGCCAGGAGCAGCACTGTTTCAAGACAGTAACCCAGAGACTGACCAGGAGACCTCTGATAGGTACCAAAATTCTCAGCTGATGACTAAAGAACAGACCAGAAAGTAATTCAGCCCACTCAGGAAGTTTGCCATAACTGCACCCCATTGCATGCAAAACTTCCATTTAACAGGCTTCACTGGTTTCCACCATCCACCTCTTATTTAGTCCTTACTATTATTTCTTTTTAGTCTCCAAATATATTTTTTCTAGATTTACAGCACATTTCCCTGAGGTTTTTTGCCTTCTTTATTTTGTAATGGAGCTTAGCACACTGTTCCTCTAACAGAACAGTATTTCTAAGGAAATGACTGCACACAGAGTATTTCACAACAGGTGCTTTGAAACGTTAAATATAATGCCAAATATGGAAGAGTAACTACAGCAAAGTAACTTATTAAATCATACTTAATAGATACTCTAATGATGTATTTGAATCTCAAAAGTATCTGAGTCAATACAGAAGAGCACTATCGACAGCAACAACAAAAAACCAACCAAACATAATTTAGTATTTCCACGTGATGACGACCCAGCTTTTCCTCCAAGTGCACAGTTTACTTACCGATAATATTTGTTAGAAGAATTTCTCTCATCCCCAACACTGCCTTTACCCTGTGAGGAAGGACCTGTCAGCTTGGAAGCAGCCAAATTTGATGCAGTCCTTAAGGCAGAAGAGACAAGCCAAGGAAAGGGGGAGGGGAAAAAAAACAGGCCCACCTTAGACCCATGAAAAGATGCAGCAAAGGAAAAAGCTTTTTACAGAATCACTTTGATAGATCAGCCAAAAAGTTCAGAGACAGGTATGTTTTGAAGCTGAAAGTTAAGTAATACTGGGATTCCTTCAGTGCTCCAGCATTAATGTGGATTTTGTTTATAAAGGCAGAGGAAGGTTTAGCTCAAGCATTAACAGCTGTACACACAGCTCAGCCTAAATAGCAGTGGAAGCAGCCAACAAAATGTTCCTTAGCATCCAGACAAAGCTCATCATACAGGTCCAATCATGTTTTATTAAGTATTAAAACAAAGTCACTGTCAAGTTGGTTGCCAGGGCATATTGCCAAGCAATTTAATTTTGCCACTTGATTTAAGGGAGGACAGTTAAATGCACCCACAAAGAGCAGTTTAGTACGACAAAGGAGACAATGAGCTGCAATAAAAAATCATGATTTTTGACACAGGGGCAACATACAGAACTTAGGTTAGTAGCACTATGATGAATTTGAGTTTGATCCATCAGTGACAAAGAAGAACAGATGTAAATTGAGAAGAAAAATATAGGAAATTAACTTGAAGTGAGTTTATGAGGGAATTTTACCAAAATCAGCAACAGGTAAAGGAGAACCCCCCTTTAAGATAATTAAACATTTAGAAATTTAAATAAAAAATAATGATTTTGTGAAGCTGATTCAGGAGAAAAACAAAAAAAGAATAATGGTTCAATAAAAAAAGCAACCAGTGAAATACAGAAAAGAAGGTCTGGTTTCCATGATACTTTTTCTCTCATCTCAATTTTTTTTGCATGCAGCCCAATATTATTGTAGCCTGCTTCAGGCCTTCTTTTTTTTCCCCCAAGTTAGAGACACAAAGAAGGGAGCTGTCAATTATTCTGACAGATGACTTCAGGATTTCTATTAAGAACACAGCACATGACAAAACATCTAGAATAAGGTAGCTGAGAAATGGAAATGGGTTGGCAGTGCAAGAGAGGAATTCAACTAACAAATATCAGTGTGATTTATCTGTCATCCCTTCTTATACAATCAGCTTTATTTTGAAGAAAAACAGTTAAGCCTTAAAATTAACTCTGACACCCTGAGCTTCATCAGTGGCCAACACAGTGAGAAAAATAAAACCAAATCACAATTTAAATAGAAAACCTTTATGTCTTTATGTAATTCTAGTTACTGCAAAGCAAACACATATGTATGTTCAGTCTCTGTAGAATCAAGGTCTTCTAGCACTACTCATACTTTTAAGAAGGAAAGTACTAAAATATATGTCAGGAATTACTCCCTAACAGTATTTCTGCTTTTATATTTTTATATGATTCACCCAACCATGGGAAGGAAGCTGATGCTGAACAAACCAACCAGAAAAAACACGTCTCAAAATACCAAACAGTAAAAATCAACCAGGTAACTTTCACTTCTTTCACACATAATAATCCCAGGCAACACTTTTAATGCTGAACCACCTACACAAAGAAAATTTAAACTACCTTTCAGTTAAGTAAGGGAGCACTAGTGTTTCCAGTTGTACCATACAAACCTTTGCAGGAAATGACAGCTGTTTTCCAGCACCAAAACCCAGCAAACAGCTCAAACACATAAAGAGATTCCACCTTGTAAGAGTTTCCCAACTCCCTGAATGACTTGCAAGACTCTGCTTTACTTTTTTTTATATAAATGACAGAGATCATACTGGCAAATAATATCTAAACTGACTTTTGAGTGCTACTCATAAGTAAAAAGTTTATACAAGAAGAAATCTAATTGCATTTCAGATAAGAAATATTTATAATGACTGGATCCCTTCTCTGCATGAACTTTCACAGGAAGAAAATGCTGTTTCCTAAATATAATCATTCCATGCAACAAATAGAGCTGTCAACAGTGTTTTATACCTGTCTGTTCAGGACCAGATCTATGTTTCACTGATAATAAGTCCAGATGTTCAGTGTCCTGTGGCTCTTCTTACAGCTAGGAATAACTTTTCAAACTAGTTTATATAATGTGGACTTCCCCCTAAATATCTTTTGCCCAGGGTCCTGTTTCTATGTTTCTGCCCATACCTAATGAACTTATGTGAGCTCTTATGTTTCAGCTCCTAACAAGCCTGAAAAATATTCAGCATTTTTCATAAAACAAAGCACCTTGTTCCTCACTATTCCTTTTCTGTTATTAACTTATAAACACGTGATGGAAGTTGGCCATAGCTTAAGTTATAAAAGAGCCAGTGACAATATTTTCTATAATCAAGCACATCACAGAAATATTTCACCAGAGAAGGTAATTCAATGAAAAAACTTCCTTCCAAAACCTATAATTTATAACTTTGAAAACAACAATAAACTACGTTTTCAAGCAATAATTTCCCACAATATTCTCCACAGCAAAAATTAAGGGAATGTCTCTAGAGGTGTTTATATGAGTTTATAGAAAGAACTCTATTTGCAGTACCTGATTCGCAGACTTGACTTGGCCAACTCACTGTGTTCAATTTCAGCCTTTTTCATATTAAATATCTTTTTAATTGCATTTGCATCCTGTCAATTAAAAGAATTTTTTTGTTTAATGCTGAAAGTGAAGAACGTTTTAATCAAGGTATATCCATCTATCTAAAAAGCTAAAACAAAAATGAAGGTGTTTTTACACTTGGATATAAAACAATTTTGCATGAGAAATGAAGCATAAGAACAAAGTCTGCCTGAAATACACCCACACTAATCTTACAGTGGCCTTAAAAAACTGAATAGAACAGCTGAGGAGCTTAGAGCTGTTTTTTTGTCATATACTTAAAAAAAATAAATCTACAATTTGCAAATATACAAAAATACCACTGAGAACTAAACAGGCAAAATAATATCTCTGTCTTTGCAATCAAAAAGTTAGCACCAGTACCAAGGTTTACAATGCCTGTTCCTTCTCATTCTACACCCAGGGACTGCATTCTCAGAGTAACAGTTCACAAGAGGGCTGACAAGTTCTGAGTGAGGTTACAAGTGTGAGTAATACCACCAGGAACTGAAACTACAATCCAAACACAAGTGCAGTTGGGAAAGTCCAAGAACCACTTACACAACTGTTATACATGCACAAGGTCTCTTGTTAAAATGCCCTTAAAAACAGAGCACACAAAGGAATCCTTTGCCACTGAAATTCTTACTTCCAGAGCACATGGAGACAGCAAAGTGACAGTCTGAACATAAAGTGCTGGTGAACTAGGTATGAAAAAGATAGGAGGTGCAATTTGGTCACAAAAACGTGGCTAAAAGGGAAAGGATCTTTGGGCAATAGTTTTAAGATCTGTGGGCTCCTTCATTATTGTATAATAATCTGGACATAGCTGGAAAACAAAAATAATGTATTGCCATAAACTGTCACAAAGCTATTGTTCTCACAGCTCACAGAACAAAGAAGGTCTGACTCTGGTTTTGAAGCTCATGATGCAAACCACAGACAGTTTCTGCAGTGTGGAAAGAGGTCCCAGCTCAGAACTACCCCTGTCACTTGAAATTGTAGTTTCAGCCATTTTGACTTCAAGCACAAGAACAGGGATCCTTCACTCCTCCAAAGAAGTCATGTAATTCACACCTCAAGATAAAATTTGACTGGAAAAAATCATGTAACTCAAGGGAAAAAAAAAAGTTGCATTTACCCCAATTCTAGTAAAAGCAATATAAAAAAGAAAAAGCCACTAATAGCTATTTTTCAAAAAAATGCAAAAAGTCTTGGGAGCCTTATGCTAAAGATTCATTTATGGATCAATCAGCACAGAAGGTAGTAAAGAAAATCTGAACTCAAATCAAACTCTGAACTGTAACCAACCTTGAACACTTGTGATCCAGGCTCATTGTAGGTTTTGGCATTCTTTGCCAGAAGATCTATATCCTTGGCCATTGCATGAATGCTTTTGTAGGTTCCATTCTATACAACAAAAACCAGGACTGGTTAAAGTGGCAACCTTCAGACAGCATGAGAACTAAGTCAATAGTGAAAAGCAAAGGGAATTCATACAGAATAAAGGGAATGTTTACAGGAAAACGATAATATATTTATACAGAGGACAGATAAGTATCTGGAAAAAGTAATCAAAAAAAGAAAGTAACATACACACATGCTAAGTCCTTATAAAGCTTATGAATGCTAAGTAAAAGACTGGAAAAATACTTAACAGATCATATTATCTTAATTTTGAAGAGTTCTGACAAAATGCTGTTTTATCTTTATTCTCTAGTTCAATTACTCTATGTCCTTTCCCTCACTACTACTCAAAATGCTAAAATTACAGAACAATACTTCAAATTACCGGAGAAGTAAGATGAAAAATGCAACAGTACAAAACATCTATTTATAGCACTAGAACAAAAGTAGGTGATGATAATGCACGACCAAGCCTCAGCACTTCAGTGTTTTACATTAGCAGTGCTTGCCAAGGAACTGCTTTAAACCACTAAACATCAAGGAACCCAAAATATTCCGGCTCAGTGCCAGCACACCACAGTTTATAAGGCTTGATCTTCCACACAGCTACTTCTCCTAACCCAGGACAAAACAAATCAGCACAGTGTGCAGATTTTTTAATAGCAGGGGAAAAAACATGCCCTTCCCCACCACCATGAATTCTGACTTCTAACAACTTTAGGATGCTTACTGTTAAACAGGTCTGATATATTAATATGTTCATACTCTACCTGTATCCTTTGGGCAATAGTTTTGAGATCTATGGGTTCCTTTATTATTGCATAATAATCTGGGTATTGCTGGAAAACAAGAATTAGTTATGTATTACTACCCACAGTCACAAAGCTATGGTTCCAACAGCTCACAGAACGAGAATGCAGATCAGAACAGTGCAAACTTCATAAAC
This sequence comes from Pseudopipra pipra, assembly GCF_036250125.1. Taxonomy (NCBI): domain Eukaryota; kingdom Metazoa; phylum Chordata; class Aves; order Passeriformes; family Pipridae; genus Pseudopipra; species Pseudopipra pipra. The sequence continues at coordinate 15,838,887 of NC_087559.1, forward strand.
GTGGCACTAGGCTTCAATTTGGACAAGCCAGGTCATAAGGCACACACAAGGAATTATAATTCATCAATAAACTGACACAAAGGAACTGTTCTGACTGAAAGTCAAATAACATGGTGATGGTCTTCAGAGTGTTTATTCTGCTGGTTAAAACTTTTTCACCATAGAACAGTGGAATCTGACATATTTAAAAAGATTAAAAACTCTGCATCAAAAAAAATCCCTGTTACCTAAACTGGCAGAACAGTTTATTCCTACCTGATGGGTAGGAATAAAGAAGGAAGGGAAGTTTTACCAACAGCTGGACTTTGTCAGTGATGAGACAGAACCAAAGAACTGCATCCTGAGCGAGGCCATCACAGAGTATAACACCAGTTATAAATATGTCCAAGTATCCAACTCAGATCACAACAATATTACTGAAATACTCACCACTTTAGATGGAAGTTTCTGAAACAGTTCACTTATGAGGCGGCCTGATGGGTTTGTGGCAACAGCTACAGCTTCAAGAAGCTGTTCAAGAATTTCCTTCAGGTAACCTGGAGATGACTAATGTAAGAAACAAAGTCACAGTAAATTTTAATAGCAGCCAAAGTGGAATACTTCAAATTGCACTGATATATAGGAACTGGCAGTTCAAACACAGAAAAAATCAGCTACAAAACATGGATGAAACTTTTGAAGACAACACTGTTTATGCATTTAGGTAAAACACCTTAGAAAACTTTAATTTCAGGTTTACACTGCAGACTGTCAGACACACATCACATTGTTAATGAAAACATGAATCCCAACATCACACAGTTCAGACAAGCCCAAACTTCCTCTCATCCTATCTGGCTTGCAAACCACTCCAGGAACAGCTGCACTAACTGAATGGGACACTTGCTGGAAAATTATGTCATCAGATGCAAGGCTTGCCTGCAACAAGCCTCAGTGTTGGCACAATATCAAAAATGCATCATATTATTTCAACTGAACCAGAACCAGGCTTTATCCATATCAGAAAACCTCACTGCTTCTTTTTTTGCTATGCAGAATGAAACACACATACGATGCTGTGAAATTATTAACCAATAAACTTGCATAAGAAATAGCCCTTGGGGCATAATTTAATCATGAAAATATTACTCAGTGCTTTTTCACCCTCTCAGAGTCAGCTGACACACACAGCCATGGCCTCCCCCACCTGCAGCTGTCATGCCCACACTTACTAATTCAGAATTCGCTTGATTGTCGTGTCCTTCCTCCTCATCATCTTCCTCCTCAGCATCACCTTTCTGAACAAACTCATTTTTTGTGCGCAGATACAGCTCCCAGAGTTTGCAGGCAGCTTTATACTCAGGAGAATCGGGCTGCAAAACCAAAGCAAACATTCTGGTCATGACTCAGATCATTCTCATCTGAAGGAAATGTATCAAGTATTTGTTGAAAGGTATTAAATGCAGCTAGTAAACAACAGAAAACCTGGGAAATTCCTGCTTCACTCATTCTTCAACAGAGAAGTTAAGAATCACAATAAGCACTAGAAAATATAACGCCTATCACTCCAAAGCATTTAAGTCTTCAGAAAACTTAGCAATAAAATTACCTGGATTGAGGCTTGGACAAGCCAATTAGATGAACCTGGAGAAATCACTTAGTTTTGCTGAAGCACCAGTATTTAAAACAGACTAAGTATCAATCAAAAATGTGATTTAAGCCAATACTGCTGCCATTGTGTGGTACTTGAAAATTAACTTCTCCAGAAGACTGCCAATAAACATGCCAATATCTCTGAAAGCACTGCAATTATTTACACTCAGCATTAACTGGGAAATTCTAACAAACTTGACAACATGCTCCCAGCTGGGTACACCTCTAGCTGTATGTTTTGGAAGAGCTAAAAGAATTACTCAGAAAATTACCTTCTGTAAATACAGAGTTGGTAGTGGCAGGCAAGCACATGCCTATTAACACCACTACTTCAGAACACCACCCAGAACAAAGAGAGCTTTTCAACTCAAGTATTTTTCTTTCCCTTTCCTCTGTCATTTAAGCTCTATTTCAGGTACTCCTGCTGATATGTCACCTTATTACTGCTGATTACACCCCTCTTACTTCACCCTCTCTATCTCTGACAGCTTGTAATACAAATGAGAAACCAACATGAGAACTGTTCTTAATCTTAAATATTCTCAGCACATTAGACCAGGTGTTGGTTATGAGGAACAGATTTTAAGGGTATTCTGCTCCACATTAATACTCCTTCTGTATTAATGCAAGATTCTCAGAAGTGTGAAACTTGTACTGTGATACAAAAACCCCAAAGGTTTCTGTTCTGCTCTAGCACTGCCAACAAAACACCTGCTGCAATAAAGCCCTTGACAATGAATCACTGTCCCTGGTTTACACGTCCATGGAGCTGTGTGGGGAAGGTAAAAGATGAAAAAAGGGTTATGTTTGTGTGCCACATCTCCAGCTCACAACTCCATAACTATCTGGAAACTTCACCGTTCCTTCATCCCAGAATAATGGACACCTATTTCTATTCTACATACAGGATTTTTATGATGCATAGTTTTAAATCCTCTATTCTGCAGGCAAAGGCAGCACACATTCTGTAAAACTCTGATCGTTCTTTCCTGCCATCAGGTCCTTCTCCCTCACATATAAACCCATTCATGTTGGTTTTTTCATGGTGAGTGCCTTGCAAAGCTCCCAGAGTACACAATGAATCTGGAAACCTTTGTAGTTTTTCTGCTGGAAGCAGAATGTAAAAATGCATTAATCCATAAATCTGTTTTTCAAAAAGCCACACACTCACATTAGCAAAACACACCCTGCTTTTCTGAATGTCACCTGGTTATGCCTGCTGGGTTATTCAGAAAGCATTTGGGATCATCTCCCCAGTCAAAGATACATGAAAGGCAATATTAGCAGGTTTAGATTTGCTGTATCATCTCAGTCACTACACATAATTTCACTGCTTTATGGATTTAAAGTAGCCTTTCATTAAAGAAGGTAAATCCATTTTTTTCCCACTTCTTCACAGAAACTGCAATAAAAACCATTACCATCTAAAATAAAACACACACCCAGTTTGGGGGAATGGCCAGGGGGTTGCAAACTTGTTGAAATACACTGTCATGTGCACTCACAATTTATGATCACTGACCATGAGAATCAATGTGCCTTTTTTCATTTTATTAAGTGGCAAATAGAAGAGAAAGATTCAAAACTCCTGGTGTATGCTTAGGTATAAACATTTCCTTCTGAAGAAAAAAAATTAATCTTTTTCTATTTCAAAAGGTTACCTGGAGTGTGTTGTAAAATGAGAAGGCTTTGACAGAAGAATATTTTTCTCAGTTTATATCTCTATTTTTGCTTTCTATCTCTTTTGGAGAACTACATGAAGATCCTCCCCACATTATTTTATAGTTTTCCACAGAAAAATTGCTATTGTAGGATGTCTTATGGGGATATAGTCAAACTTATGGAAATATATGCAAATAACTGCAATGTGTACTGTTCTCTTACTAGTAATACAGGCTAAATTGAAGAATTTGAACATATCTCTACCCCTTTCACAATGAATTTGAGCCTTTACATGTATTTTCCTCACCTTATAGTAAGCCTTTGCATTGTTAAAGAGGAGCTGGAAATCAGCAGTCAGCACGTTCACATCATCATATTCCTCCATCTTTAGCTTTTGTTGGATTTTCATTAAATCAATTGGCTGAGAAACCACTTCATAATAATCTGGCTGATTCCTGTTGCAGTGACAAAAACAGCCATTAAAATCCAAGAGTAAAACCGAAACCACAGCACTAAAGCTTGTACATGTCTATGACTAAATAAAACAAAGAAATTTCCAACACATTTTTGTTACAGCTAAAATATCTGTCTATTAGTCAGCTTACTTTATATATGTTCTGTTATCATCCTCAATTTTCTGAGTTTAAGATAAAATTCAGTCTCTTACTTATCTAGTGCATTTTCAAGGGTCACTTCCATTAACCTCTCCAAGATATGCCCTAAGTGTTACATTCCACCACTTATGTACAATATTTTATAATCAAAGGCACAGACATCTTAGAAAGGTGCCACAAAAAACATTTTAAATTAATTCAGTGGCTTTTTTTTCCTGAAAAAGGGCACTAATGTTAGCATGTCCCATTGAATAAGGAGATCAAATACTTGGATCAAACACTGCTGTGAAACGATGACAAATGCAGCTTAGATTTTGCACAAATTAATGCTGAAGCATTTATCAATTTCCACCTCACTCCCTGATTCAGTCTCAGGCTGAAGGATTCACCAGGACTGTGCTCTCACCTTCGCTTCGGTGCCCTGATGAAGAGCTCACAGAGGAGCCTTCCCTGCTCATCCTTGTAATCTCTGATGGTGTTGTAGAGCTCATGGCAGACAGCAATCTGAAACACAGCAACAAGGAAGACAGGAAAAAGGAGAACATTTTAAGGAGGCAACAAACCAAATCCTGCTTAAAAAGGTTAAGACAAGCTGCCAATGCACAGCTCTCAAGCAGAAGGGAGAAGCAACTGGAGCACCTCCCACATTAGTAGGATACCTGACAAGTATGCCAGGTATGCAGAATTTTCATTTATTTTTTGAACCCAGGAAGCTTTATTTCAACACTAATTCTAAGTAAAACATCCAAAATGTAAACGAATTCAGCACAATTCTCTCCAAGTTACAGCCATCTATGAAAACAACAGGGGTTCTTCTGCCCTGCAATTAATTAACATTAGATTGCTAACTCAGAGGCATCACAGAAGCTTTGTACACTTGAGCAATCACTGCCTGTGCCATTCCCCACTTATCCTCTCTGCGTTTGCTATGCAGACACAGCTCTCAACTCCAGCAAATTATGATTTCAGCTCCTTCTCCAACATCCTTCCATCTGCTAAAATCATCAGCAGAAAAAGAAAAGCAGAACAGGAAAGAAAAAGATGAAACTGGGGCAACAAGACCAAACCAAAGCTGAATGAGATCCTAAACAAAGCTCAGCCCAGGCAGGAACAGATTCAGACCCAGTGTGCGTGTGCTACATATAATCACCCATTTCACAATCCCAGGGAAGATACGGTATTACCAAGAAAAAAAAGTGTATAATAAGAAGGTACTAACAGGATCTACAGTTGGGAGATTGGAAAGTCTCCTCCTCTTTCTGCTTGGGCCTGGTATGTTTGTGGAGTGATGGGCATCGTCGAAGTCTCCTCCGCTGACGCTGCTGGAAGGCGAGGTAGCTCTTCGCCTCTTGGAACCCATGGAATCCAACTTCTTCTATAATGAAGAGACATGTTCTTAAACTCGTGGCATTGCATCCAGACCCTCTGGGGAGAGCTAACTACAGAACCAGCAGTGCTCTGGAGGAGTTACATATGTTTGCTGTACACTATAGGTCAGTTAAACCACAGATCCAAACACCATTTTTGGGAAAATTCCCAAAAGTAAAGGGAAGTCAAAATGCTCCCACAGCTTTATAGTAACCAAGGGCAGCAAGGTCAGAAACTCTCGGGGTCACAATAATGGGATGAACTTAGTAGCTCTTACCAGAATGTGTTCTTAAACTATCTAAATTTTGATACCCCATCCCATGCATGATAACTAAGCAAGAACCACTGTTTTCGACAAAAAAGCTGTACAGAAACATATGCTCAGTTCTGGTGTGAAAACACGTAATTCCATGTCAAACTAAAAAAAAACAAAACCAAAAAGCAAACAAAAATCAGACCAACTAAACAAAAATGCAAAAAAACCAAACAAAACCAGGAAGAAAACAAATTACAAATGAAAATGGCTACTGAATACCTTGTGTTATAGTTAAGTGGAGAAAAAGGTCTGGACCATCATGGGACCTCCCACTCCCACTTTATGTGTAGGATGAATGGCTCAATCACTGAGAAGCAGAAAAAGCCACCTCCTCTTTCAGCCACAGTTTTCCATTTACCAACACAAACAGTGACAAAAGAACAACCACCATGCAACAACTACGGTAATTTACGGAACAAGCTGTTGGCTCTTTCCCAACTTCCACTGACAGCATCAGAAAAATATCTTTATTTGTGGCTATCTCAAAGGCTGAAGACAGAAAGATGCATCTAATCCAGCCCATACCCATTTTCCAACCAAATCAAGGAATTTTCCTCTAGGAAGCTGCTGTTACTCAGCTGATTTACAGGGTATGGCAGCACAACGTAACCACATTAAAGCATTTATGTCACAGTCAAGTCCAAGCACACAAATGAGATGAATAAGGCAGGAATAACTTAACAGCAAAAAGAAAAACAAAAGGCTAAGGCAGAGGAATGGAGACACAATCAATAATTTACCAGATTTACCAGAGTAGAACCAGCACCTCGAAAAGCCAGTCTCCTCATAGTGTCTGATGGCCAAGCACAGATACTGGGAGAAGATGACACTCTAAGAGTAGCAGACCAGTAATGGTGTTAGTACAGCCAGAACTGGAAGACAAGAAGAAGGAAAGAGAGAGAGAGAAGAAAATTGAGAGTAGATAGATAAAGAATAACTTGGATAATTACAGCGACAGAGGAAAAAAAGCAAGAAACAGAAGGTAACTTTTTTTAGCCCAGCAGAAACTCTACAAAGTAATTTTGTACACAGAATGCCAGACACTTCTGTCATTTTCACACAAAAATACATTTCTCTAATGTTCCTGAATACATATTACAGATTTCACAGCCACTTGCTGGAGAATGATTCATCGAGCAGAGCAGAGAGTAAACATAAGTGATATCTGACCTGAGAGTAAAAACCAGAAAGCAGTAAAAGTTACAGAATGCAAAGTACCGCAGTGCTTATAACAATAACAACGTCATCTTAAGGTCGAGAAACATTTCATAAACTCCACAGTGATGATGCATCTCCATCACTCTCCAGAGTGGCTTTTTGTCCTCAGAACTAAGCAATATCAAGTATCCAGCCACACAGGCTCACTAAAGATATTCTCTTTCAATCCCTAAGCAGTCTCGAAGCCTTATTTTTTTTCCCCCATAAATTCCATGTGAAACACACAGAACCATTTTATGGCAAAATATTTGCTTCTATGGAGTTTATCCAACCACTGCCCTCAATCAAACCCCAGAGAGACCCTTTTCCTGTTCAGCACTCTGGACATTTTCATAACACAGACATGCAGAGAAACTCTGTGCTTTATTAGCAGGCAATTCATCTTGGGAACAATCAGCCTCTTGCTTTGGCACTGCCTCCAACTTCTGTCAAAGGGCTACAGTCTGGAATGGCCAACACCAGGCATGCTGGTGGGCAGGCTGATAGGAAACACCAGTCCTAATGTGGAAAAAAGGCAGGAGGGACCACGTCTGGTTCAACTAGGAACCCAACAGTACACTCAGTCCAATTCCACCCTGAAATAAAGATTTGGGGACCTTCCAACCAGCATCTGCCTCCAAAGTGCACAGTAGCTTCTCCACATCCACGACCCAAGGCATGAATGCCATACGCTCTCTCTCAGCCATACACTGACACTGGTGACCACCTGTGTGATCCAGACACCCTGAGCACACTGTGCACAGCCTCCAAAACGCATTTTTCTCTTCCAAAAACCATGCAAAACACACATCAGTCTGGACAACAATGTGAATACTCAGTGAGGGATCTGCTTAAGCAAAACTCCTACGAAACGTGAGGCTCCTAAATGCAACCTTCCCTCGAGATCTCCACGATCACAAACACAGAAATATATTGTTTTGCTTAAGAACACGACTCCTAGAGTCTCTTCTGCAGTCTAGCTGTGAAGCCAACTTCTGAGTTGGCTCACAAGTCTCAACAGTCACACCAAGAATCTCCACCTCCAGTGCAACAGGAGCTTGAGCATCTTCTCGGGAATCGCTCCCACCACCCGTAAAAATGTCACAAAGGCACAGGCAGCTCCACGAGAAATGCTTTGGCCACCACTAACTCACAAGTGCACCGCTACACACCCAACAGGTGGAGGGCTGTCTCTCCCAAAGCTGCACCAGACTGAGCACCACAAGTGTTACCCTCTCTCACCTCACCACACGGACAAGTTTTACGCACATCTGACACAACACGCTTAAAACAAGCTGGTGCGTTCTAGCACTCATTTCATTTTCTGCCTCCGTGTAGAGAAGAGCTAGAAGCCCACAGATACCGCGGGTATCGTTATCGGAGTCTCCCACGTTTCAACAGAAACACTGAACGCGGTAAATTTCGCCAAGGGAACAAGGGCGGCAAACGCGTCCAAATTCCCCCGGTTACCGATCCCATTGAAACCTGCAACGGGACGGGACGGGGGGACGGCGGGAACCAGACCCTGTAACAGGACCGAGCCGGGGAAGGCGCGAGTGGCCGCACACCCATCGACAACAAACCGGGATAACAAACAAAGAGCCAGACACACAATTCCCGCGGAGCGCCCCGACCGCCTGCCGGGAGGAGCGGCAGACAAAGAAAACACCTGGGCTGGCACCGGGCCCACGGGACGGCGGTGCCGCCCCGACCCGCGCTGCCACAGCACCGGGCGGGACCCGCGCCCGGCGCCGGGACCCCGGGCCCGGGGACAGCGCGCGGGCCCGGCCCGGACACGGGAACACGACGGGAACACGGCGGGCAC